>NW_027362852.1:1233729-2467458 GCF_046119375.1 Phyllobates terribilis | reverse complement strand
CCTCCAATGTCAGGTCTCTATGTATGGAGCAGGTTCAGGAGCTGAGCCCGCATCATACTGGGCAGATGCCTGTACACATAACACCGACAATGAATGGGGTATAGCTACACATTCAGGAAAAAAAATACATGTGTATAATCATTAAGGTCCACTGGACCACAATTCAAGTATGAAATGACCTTCAACAATCCAGTAAGGATTAAATAATACAGCAGACATAATGGAGTAAATTCTTTATTTGGATAAATCAGTGATCAGACATAGAAAAATACGTTAAAAAACATGTAATTGACAACTATACATTAAAACACACGTGGGGTGTAGAGACACAGCCTATGTATTGAATAGTGGTTCTCCCTAGGATGCACATATATTGGATTTCATCCAGTAAATACATGAATACAAGTAAATTAACACCATCGATATATTAAATACATAAAGTGCATGTGCAGATATATATATGTATATACCAGAATAACATCAAAGAGAAAAACAGTACATCTAATATAATAAATAGGAAAAATCTCATATAATTCTTGTGACACATAACTTGAATATATGGACGTAATAATGTACATAGTGCAAAAGTCATTGGCCAACATAAGAATAAATATCAGGATATAATGAAGAAATAAAGATGGGATTAGCCAAATCCAGAGGCAGTATGGCATGAGCGGGGTAGGGCTGTGTGACCTCCACCCACAGGCGTTCTGCTCGCGGTTCTACAGGGAGATGCCTGTACACAGCCGGCATCTGTAACCGCAGCCATCAGAGATTGTTCTGATCGCTGCTGTTACACTGATCACTGGCTGCGGATGGGTTATCATGGCAGCTGACTATGAGAACTACTAGGATGAGTGTAAAAATAAATGTTCCTGTGCTGAGATAATCTTATAAATGTGCCCCTGCTGTGTACTGTGTAATGGCCGTGTCTGACCGTGCTGGACAATGGTCTGATCATACCGCAGCTCCTGGGCAGGAGGAAGCAAAAGAGGATACAGACAGGATCACAAATGATTATTTCTTTCAGGAAAAATATTGCTTAAAAACAGACAGCAAAATGTTTTACCTCACAAAATGAATCAGCTGTGATCCCGTGTTGTAATGTCTGTATACTCTTTTGTGTCCTCCCCTGCCCAGGAGCTGTGGTATGATCAGACCATGGCCCTGTAAGGTCAGACACATCCATTACACAGTACAAACCAGGGGCACATTCATAAGATTATCTCAGCACAGGAACATTTTTTTAACACATCCAATTGTAGAACTTATTTTTACTCCAAGATCTATTAGTTAAAATGTACTTTGTTTGTGGGAAAACCCTTTAAATTCCATAAGAGGACTGAAAAAATAAAGTAAACATACATAAAAACGTGTTAAAAATATAAACCAAATAAAAACTTATAATAATTTGAATCAACCCTTTTCCTTTATTAAGTACAAAAAATATATATATATTATTATCAAAATATTCAATTAAGTGTGTGTTTTGGCCGACACACTTTCCTAACAAAAGGCAATAAAATGTGATCAAAACATCTCCCCACCTCACAAAAAAAAGAATAAAACATTTGCAGGTCTTAGAAAATGGACGCACAAACCCAATGTTTTTTATTTACAATGTTCACATTTTTTTCATCACTTAAATTTAAAAAAAAAATAGACAAGTTTGGGGTCTTAGTAAATGTTCAGACCTGGAGATTCATTTTACCCAGTCATTTTTATTGCACGATGAATACCACATGAACAAAAGAAAAAAATCAATGGTGGAGTTGCTTTTTTTCTTCTTTCTTTTTTTCACCACTTCAATGAATTTGGAATTTGCAATTACAACTCATCCTGCAAAACGCAATCCCTCATACGCTATGGTGATGGAAAAGCAAAAAATATATGGCTCTTGGAAGAAGGGGAGGGAAAAAAGTAAAGTGCAAAGATGAGAATTGTCAGTGTTGGGAAGGGGCTTAAGTAATGGAGATCTTACCTTGGTCTGGAATGCGAAGTCTGCGCGGACAAGGAAGGGGCTCCCAGATGCCAGCTGTAAAACACGTCTCTCCACCATCCCAGAAGCATCACCGGAAGCAAGCAGGGCTCTTTTGCTGATGATCTTAGTAGCAAAATATTTGCGGGTAGATGTATCCTCCGCCAGCACGACCATGCCAAAACTTCCCCGGCCGAGCACATGATGGAACAGTAATCTCCTTTTGAAGTTATCAGAGACTGTGGCTTCACTGCTATCCTCTTCTTTCTTCAGATCCATGGCTTTCTGTCCTGATGAAATCCTTTGTCGTTTTATACCCTGGATCACCTTTGAAGATGTCTGTTCACCTCCCAATGAGCTGAAGATGGCTCCTCGCTTCTTGGCTCCCATCTTCAGATGTGCCTTCATCTCTTCCTCTCCATCTTTCTTCTGGACAGGTTGTTTTGTCGTCTTGACTGAAGACTTCCTCTCATCATCAGATGTGTCATAGGTAGGTCTTCGTCTGTTCACTCCTTCTCTCCTAAATTTCGCTTCCATTTTGTCGCTCTGCTCAGTAGACATCTCCTCAACTGTCGCCAGTCACCTCCAACTGTCACTCACTAACAATCAAATGTAAGCATCTCAGCAAGCGCACAGCAATCCACTGGTCATGTGATCAGCAACTGACCAGTGACATTTATAAGATGCATAGCCTTTCACTGAGATTTAATACATGGGTATTTAAAATTATGCCAGGTGATCTGTGGAATACAAGGTGCAACTGTTACTAATATTAGTAAATCTGCACCAAGTGCCCAATTTGACTGATGTTTGTTAATATAGATATGAGATATATATACCTATACATATACAAACTATATATACATACAGTATATATATATATATATATATATACATATACAGTTAAAACCAGAAGTTTACACACACTATATATAAAGACACATATGCATGTTTTTCTCAATATCTGACATGAAATCAGAATAAACCTTTCCTGTTTTAGGTCAATTAGGATTACCATAATTTTTAATATTTGACAAATGCCAGAATAATGGGAGAGAAAGAATGTTTTAAGGCATTTTTATTACTTACTGCAAAGTCAGAAGTTTACATACACTAAGATTACTATGCCTTTAAACAATTCTGGACTGCCCATATGATGATGTCATGTGTTTGGAAGCTTTTTTTGGCAACATCTGAGTTAATTAGAGACACATCTGTGGATGTATTTTAATGCACACCTGAAACACACTGCTTTATTGTGTAGCATCATGGGAAAGTCTAAAGAAATCAGCCAATATATCAGAAAGAGAATTTTGGACTTGCATATGTCTGGATCGTCCTTGGGTACATTTTCAGGATACCTGAAGGTGTCTCGTTCATCTGTACAAACAATTATACACAAGTACAAACAAGATGGGAATGTCCAGCCATCATACCACTCAGGAAGGAGACAGGTTCTGTGTCCCAGAGATGAACGTGCTTTGGTCCGACATGTGCATATCAACCCAAGGACAAAAGCAAAAGATCTTGTGAAGATGATGGCGGAAGCTGGTAAGATTGTGTCAATATCCACAGTGAAACGAGTACTGTATCAACATGGGCTAAAAGGCCACTCTGCCCGGATGAAGCCATTACGCCAAAAGAAACATAAAAAAACAGATTAATGTTTGCAAATGCACACAGGAACAAATACCTTAATTTTTGGCGATATGTCCTGTGGTCTGATGAAACTAAAATTTAACTTTTTGAGGATAATGACCATCGTTACGTTTGGAGGAAAAAGGGAGAAGCTTGGAAGCCTAAGAACACCATCCCAACTGTGAAACATGGGGGTAGCAGCATCATGTTGTGGGATTGTTTTGCTGCAGGAGGGACTGGTGCACTTCTCAAAATAGATGGCATCATGAGAAAAGAAGATTATGTGGCAATACTGAAGCAACATCTCAAGACATCAGCCAGAAAGTTAAAGCTTGGGCGGAAATGGGTCTTCCAAATGGACAATGACCCAAAGCATACTGCCAAAATGGTAACAAAGTGGCTTAAGGATAATAAAGTCAATGTTTTGGAGTGGCCATCACAAAGCCCTGATCTCAATCCTATTGAAAATGCAGGTGTGAGCAAGGCGACCTACAAACCTGGATCAGTGACACCAGTTTTGTCAGGAGGAATGGGCCCAAATTCCGACCAACTATTGTGAGAAGCTTGTGGAAGGATATCCCGAACGTGTGACACAAGTCATTCAGTTTAAGGGTAATGGTACCAAATACTAATGAAATGTATGTAAGCTTTTGACTTTGCAGTAAGTAATAAAAATGCCTTAAAATATTCTCTTTCATTATTCTGGTATTTTGCAAATATTAAACATTATGGTAATCCTAATTGACCTAAAATGGGAATGGTTTATTCTGATTTCATGTCAGATATTAAGAAAAACCTGCATGTGTGTCTTTTTATATAGTGTATGTAAACTTCTGGTTTCAACTGTATATATATATAGATATGAGATATATATGCATACATATATATATACACATACAAACTATATATACATACAGTATATATACAGTACAGACCAAAAGTTTGGACACATCTTCTCATTTAAAGATTTTTCTGTATTTTCATGACTATGAAAATTGTACATTCACACTGAAGGCATCAAAACTATGAATCAACACATGTGGAATTATATACTTAACAAAAAAGTGTGAAACAACTGAAAATATGTTTTATATTCTAGGTTCTTCAAAGTAGCCACCTTTTGCTTTGATGACTGCTTTGCACACTCTTGGCATTCTCTTGATGAGCTTCAAGAGGTAGTCACCGGAAATGGTCTTCCAACAATCTTGAAGGAGTTCCCAGAGATGCTTAGCGCTTGTTGGCCCTTTTGCCTTCACTCTGCGGTCCAGCTCACCCCAAACCATCTCGATTGGGTTCAGGTCTGGTGACTGTGGAGGCCAGGTCATCTGGCGTAGCACCCCATCACTCTCCTTCTTGGTCAAATAGCCCTTACACAGCCTGGAGGTGTGTTTGGGGTCATTGTCTTGTTGAAAAATTCATGATGGTCCAACTAAACGCAAACCGGATGGAATAGCATGCCGCTGCAAGATGCTGTGGTAGCCATGCTGGTTCAGTATGCCTTAAATTTTTAATAAATCCCCAACAGTGTCACCAGCAAAGCACCCCCACACCATCACACCTCCTCCTCCATGCTTCACGGTGGGAACCAGGCATGTAGAGTCCATCCGTTCACCTTTTCTGCGTCGCACAAAGACACGGTGGTTGGAACCAAAGATCTCAAATTTGGACTCATCAGACCAAAGCACAGATTTCCACTGGTCTAATGTCCATTACTTGTGTTCTTTAGCCCAAACAAGTCTCTTCTGCTTGTTGCCCTTAGCAGTGGTTTCCTAGCAGCTATTTTACCATGAAAGTCTGCTGCACAAAGTCTCCTCTTAACAGTTGTTGTAGAGATGTGTCTGCTGCTAGAACTCTGTGTGGCATTGACCTGGTCTCTAATCTGAGCTGCTGTTAACCTGCGATTTCTGAGGCTGGTGACTCGGATAAACTTATCCTCAGAAGCAGAGGTGACTCTTGGTCTCCCTTTCCTGGGGCGGTCCTTATGTGACCCAGTTTCTTTGTAGCGCTTGATAGTTTTTGCAACTGCACTTGGGGACACTTTCAAAGTTGTCCCAATTTTTCAGACTGACTGACCTTCATTTAATAAAGTAATGATGGCCACTCATTTTTCTTTACTTCGCTGCTTTTTTCTTGCCATAAAACAAATTCTAACAGTCTATTCAGTAGGACTATCAGCTGTGTATCCACCAGACTTCTGCACAACACGACTGATGGTCCCAACCTCATTTATAAGGCAAGAAACCCCGCTTATTAAACCTGACAGGAAACACCTGTGAAGTGAAAACCATTTCCGGTGACTACCTCTTGAAGCTCATCAAGAGAATGCCAAGAGTGTGCAAAGCAGTCATCAAAGCAAAAGGTGGCTACTTTGAAGAACCTAGAATATAAGACATATTTTCAGTTGTTTCACACTTTTTTGTTAAGTATATAATTCCACATGTGTTGATTCATAGTTTTGATACCTTCAGTGTGAATGTACAATTTTCATAGTCATGAAAATAAAGAAATATCTTTAAATGAGAAGGTGTGTCCAAACTTTTGGTCTGTACTGTATATATATATATAATATAGATACGTTTGTTCTAATTTTTTTTTCTTAAGGGGAATCTGTCACCCAGATTTTGCTACTTCATCTGAGAGCAGCACGATGTAGAGGCAGAGACCCTAATTCTGGTTATGTACAGGTGCATCTCACAAAATTAGAATATCATCAAAAGTTAATTTATTTCAGTTCTTCAATACAAAAAGTGAAACTCATATATTATATAGAGTCATTACACACAGAGGGATCTATTTCAAGTATTTATTTCTGATAATGTTGATGATTATGGCTTACAGCCAATGAAAACACAAAACTCATTATCTCAGTAAATTAGAATACTTTATAACAGCTTGAAAAATTATTTTAAAATCCGAAATATTGGCCTATTGAAATGTATGTTCAGTAAATGCCCTCAATACTTGGTCTGGGCTCCTTTTGCATCAATTACTGCATCAATGCGGCAATGTGGCATGGAGGCGATCAGCCTGTGGCCCTGCTGAGGTGTTATGGAAGCCCAGGTGGCTTTGATGGCAGTCTTCAGCTCGTCTGCATTGTTATGTCTGGGGTCTCTCATCTTCCTCTTGACAATACCCCATAGATTCTCTATAATAGATTCTCTATGGGGTTAAGGTCAGGCGAGTTTGCTGCCAATCAAGCACAGTGATACTGTTGTTTGTAAACCAGGTCTTGGTACTTTTGGCCGTGTGGACAGGGGCCAAGTCCTGCTGGAGAATGACATTTCCATCTCCAAAAAGCTTGTCGGCAGAGGGAAGCATGAAGGGCTGTAAAATGTCCTGGTAGACGGCTGCGCTGAGTTTGGTCTTGATAAAACACAGTGGACCTCCACCAGCAGATGACATGGCTCCCCAAACCATCACCGATTGTGGAAACTTCACACGAGACCTCCAGCAGCTTGGATTATGTGCCTCTCCACTCAGGGCCGGCTCCAGGTTTTCGTGGGCCTCGGGCAAAAGAGTCTCAGTGGGTCCCTTTAGTACATACCACAATTCATGATTCATGATGCACAGATGCGGCAGAGAAATATAGGTATAGTACAATGCCAAAGATTTCACTCACTTCTTACATTATATGAGTGATATCTATCGTAAATTCTACAATATCTCAGAAAATAGTGAATCCTCGCAGCGCACAGTGCAGAGCGGACAGTATAGTCCTCCATACAGTATTATGGGCCCCATATAATGATTCATACGGGATACTGGCCCCCATATAATGCTCCATACAGTATTCTGGCCCCCATAAAATGCTTCATGCAGGCTGGGCCCCATATATTGCTCCATCCTGTATGGGCCCTATCCTGTATGGGCTCCATATAATGCTCCATCCTGTATGGGCTCCATATATGCTCCATCCTGTATGGGCTCCATATAATTCTCCATCCTGTATGGGCTCCATGTATGCTCCATCCTGTATGGGCTCCATATAATGCTCCATCCTGTATGGGCCCCATACAGTATAATGCTCCATCCTGTATGGGCCATATATATTACTCCATCCTGTATGGGCCCCAGAGATTGCTCCATCCTGTATGGGCCCCATATATTGCTCCATTCTGTATGGGCTCCATCCTGTATGGGTCCCATAGATTGCTCATTCTGTATGGGCTCCATCCAGTATGGGCTCCATCCTGTATGGGCCCCATATAATGCCCCATGCCTCCATATATAAAAAAAATAAAAAAATCAAATACTCACTTCACCTCTCCTGCTGCTGCTGCTCCGGACTCCTCAGCGTCGCTGGTGTCTTCCCGCTGTCTGCACTGTGACTGCTCAGCACAGGGCGCGCTGGAAAGACGTCATCGCGTCCTCTGACCTAAGATGTCACAGTCAAGAGACGGAAGAGACCAGAGCTGTGGAGGCACTGGGAGAGGTAAGTATTGTGTCGGGGCCCTGAACAAGCGGGGGGAACCCACTCGCGGGCGCTAGCACCACACTCCTCCACTCACGGGCCCCATAGCATGCCGGGTGCCCGACAGCGAGTGGGCCCCTGCCCCGCCTGCTCAGGGCCCCGGCACTTGCCCGGGTGCTGACCCTGGGCCTGTTTTCACTCTTCCTCCAGACTCTGGGACCTTGATTTCCAAATGAAAATTGTAAATCTGGGACCTTGTGGAGTGTGTCAATGACTGCCTTCAGGACATCTGTCAAGTCAACAGTCTTCCCCATGATTGTGGAGCCTACTGAAACAGACTAAGGGACCTTTTTAAATGCTTAGGAAGCCTTTGCAGGTGTTTTTTGTTAATTATTTTAATTTACTGAGATAATGACTTTTGTGTTTTCATTGGCTGTAAGCCATAATCATCAACATTAACAGAAATAAACACTTGAAATAGATCACTCTGTCTGTAATGAATCTTTATAATATATGAGTTTCACTTTTTGGATTGAAGAACTGAAATAAATTAACTTTTTGATAATATTCTAATTTTGTGAGATGCACCTGTATCACTTACTGGGCTGTGTGCTGCTTTTTTGATAAATATACTATTTTATCTGCTGCAGATCTACCAGTTCTCTGAATGCGGAGCTCTGTATAACCCCGCCAAACCACTGATTAGCTGCTTTCTGTGTACACTGTGCTAAGGCAAAATCAACTAATCAGTGAGGGACAGGGATATACATAGCTCATGAATATGGAGGACTACCTGGTAGCAGGTGTACTAGTGATATATTCCTGTTGGTAAAATAGTGATTATATTAAAACTACAGCAAGCGGCCTAGTAAGTGACACATCCCTTGAATCAAGGTGAAAAAAATGATGACAGATCCCCTTTTAGATTAGTATTGCCTTATTCATACTGACCTGGAAAATCATATTGACAGGTTTTACTGCACACTGAATGCCACACATACACACAAATTATGGAATTTCATTTTTAACACCATTTTACCCCACTTTTTTTTTTTCGCTTTTTCAATATATTTTATGGTAAAATGAGCAGTGACATATAAAACTACAACTCATCCTCCAAAAAAAGCCTGTGGTTCTTGGAACAAATGGATGAAAAAATGAAAGCACAAAAAAAAGTCTGGGTCAAGAGTTAAAGGGAATCTGTCACTAGGTTTTTGCTACCCCATCTGAGAACAGCATAATATAGAGGCAGGGACCCTGATTCTAACGATGTATCACTTACAGAGCTGCTTGATATTGTTGAGGGAGGGCAATAACCCTTCACGGTTGACCAAGTGAGTGTCAAATTATTATGTTGATTGCGCAATCCACAGAAAACCAAACGGAGGCAATGCTCTGTATGGGAGGATTCAAAGAATCTCTGATCACATTTATTTTGCTTAGCATTTGATATTGTTTTGAGTTTATCAATAGCCAATCCCCTACAGCCGTACTACAGTACTACAGGCTTGAGCCAATGTTAGTGCAATTATTACGGAAACACATATATGGTCATATTATCATCGTTAGTTCGAAGCACGATGGAAATGTACAAGGTCAATCCTGGCCTAGACTAGTTAGATAACAGGAGCGGGTGTCTGACAAAATGTTCTTGAGATAAAAAGTTAGTGTGAGAAAGTTCCATGTAAAGCATGAGAAAAGCAGGAAAGAAGTATGTTATGCAAGGAGTGATAATAACATGATTTTGAAACAAGCAGACAACATGGAGTTGCTATACCATGAATATCAATATGTCCTTTACAATATAATTTTGATAAAATCACAGTTTTATCTGCTGCAGATCTAGCAGTTCTTTGAATGCTGAGCTCTCTAAAACCCCACCCCCATCACTGATTGGCAGCTTTCTGCTCATGTACAGTGTACACAGAGCTCATGAATATGCTGGACTACCTGGCAGCAAGTTTACTAATCCTCTAATGATAATCTCCTCCTGATAAAACAGTGATTTTACTAAAACTACACTAAGCAGCCCAGTAAGTAACACATCGCTGGAGTCAAGGTCTCTGGCTCTACATTATGCTGCTATCAGATTAGGTGTAAAAAAAACCTTGTGACAGATTCCCTTAGTCTTTCCTCTTAACAAAGATCCTCCATGCCCCTTACCTGTTTTGTTGCTCTTCCTTCTACTTTTTCGCAGTCCAGGACATCCTTTCCATGAACTGGTTCCGATAACTAAACTGCATATTCCAGATGAGGCCGCACTTACGCTTTGTAAAGTGGTAATATTACGTCTCTGTTCTACAAGTTCATGATACTTTTAATACATGACTATATCCTGCTGGCTTTAGAAGCCACCTACTGACATTGCATGCTGATATTTTGTCTGTGATCTACAAGTACTCCCAGAGATATGAGAGACTTTTATTTTTTCCTGTCGATTTCCTGAGGGAGTAGTAGTAGTTCTGGGAAAGTAGGTCCATGAAAAGCTGTCCCAGAATTGAATGGTTCAGAAAGTTACTGCCAATTACTTAAGTACTGCAGAAAAGTAGATGCAGGAGATGGGAGTAATTTGCACTAAAAGGGATAGTTATAAGCAGGGGCGTAACTATAGTGGGTGTAGGGCTTCAGTCGAACCTGGAGTTCAGGTGGACCCAAAAGGTACCTTTGTATCATATGAGTACACAAATCCTATCAAAGACTCGTGATGGTTGAGTCCCCTAGTGGAGAATTTGCATTGGAGCCCACAAGCTTAAAGTTGCTGAACTCAGGGAATTCGAACAATCTACGATTAGCTTTGCAAAAGTTGCCTAAAATGGCTGCTGTGAGTTTATACAATGTCGAAGATTCAGCGACCGAAGGATCAAAAGACGTGGGGCAGGTTTGCAGTTATCACATAACATTACATAGCACAACAAATAAAAAGGGACTATCATAGCCTGCATAAAAGCAGAAGCAGGAAATGAAGCAACTATTTTAGGGTCATTCTGGATAGTGATAGAATGTCACAGTTCACAGCTTAGCTATAGAGATAGAACCAATCCCAAGGGCTACAATAAAACTTAAAGGTGTGTTATCATCTGAGATAATGGCACATAGAACGTATATGGTACAAATGTTTGATATGTAGAAGTCCTGGAAGAGCAACCTAGCACCTATCGGGAGAATAGGGACCCATATTTGCTGTAGTTCAAATAGTTAATGTGAGGTGCTGAATAATAATAATAATAATTTTTATTTTTATAGCACCAACATATTCCGCAGCACTTTACAATTTTAGGGGGGACTTATACAGACATTACAGAATAAGCATAACTCAGATATTAAAAGGAGTGAGGGTCCTGTTCGCAAGCTTACAGTCTATAAGAAAATAGGGGAGACACAAAAGGTAAAATGTACAAATATTGTATAATACAGCCATAATATGCTAAATAGTGTAAGTACATAACACTACATGAACTGGTCGCCAGCCAGTATGTGTACAGTACAGACAGAGGCTAATCAGTGCATGGATGGTATGAGCATGATTTTGAAGAAAATTTTAATATGGGCCAACTGGTACAGTTACAGTAGATAAGTGTGTTGAGGCGATAAGCCAGTCTAAAGAAATGGGTTTTTAGGGCATGCTTAAAACTGTGGGCATTGGGAATTAATCGAATTGTCCTGGGTAGTGCATTCCAAAGAATTGGCGCAGCACGTGAGAAATCTTGGAGACGGGAGTGAGAGGTTCGGATTATGGAGGATTTTAGTTTTAAGTCACTAGCGGAACAGAGGGCATGTATAGGGTGGTAGACTGAGACGAGGGAGGATATGTAGGGCTGTGCTGAATCGTGGATAGCTTTGTGTGTAAGAGTGATAGGTTTATATTGAATGGGCAACCAGTGCAATGACTGGCACAGGGAAGAGGCATCAGTGTATCGGTTGGTGAGGAATATGATCCTGGCTGCAGGACGGATTGGAGAGGGGAAAGTTTCAGCCAAGTTTTTCACTACTTCTTACAAAACTCTGTGGAGATATCCATATGCATGTATGACCACTTCTCCACCTCATCTATATTTTTGGAGTGCTAGCTAGAGTTAAGGAGTCCACCAATTGTGCAAATATATGGGATCCCAGAGATGGAGCACAGTGGACTGCTGGTACTTACTCGTTCTTGCACCAACTTATTTACTCTATTCTTTTTTCTGAAATGGTGAATTCATGTGAGAACTACCAGACACAGACAAGTACAGTGCCTGGAAAAAGTATTCTTTCCCCGTGAACTTTTCCATATTTTGTTCACTTTACACCCACAAACTTAAATATATATAATTGGTATTTTTTATGATATACTAACACAAAGTAGCAAGTATTTGTGACGTGTAAAGGAAATGATACATGGTTTTCTAAAAAATTTAAAAATATGAATCTGGAAATTGTCATCTGCCCCCCTGAGTCAATACACTGTAGAACCATCTTTCACTGCAATTACTGCTGCAAGTCTTTTGGGGTATGTCTCTACCAGGTTTGCACATCTGGAGGCTGAAAATGTTTGCCAATTCTTCTTTGCAACTTAGCTCCAGCTCAGTGAGATTGGATGCAGATGGTTTGTGAACAGCAAGTCTTGCCACAGATTCTCAATGGGATTTAGATCTGGACGTTGACATGGTCATTCAAACACATGAATATCCTTTGACTTTTGACCTTTCTCACCTCTCTCATATATCTATTTATGCAGTCTCCCCTGTTCCAAGTCTTATTTTCACATAGCGCGCCTTGGGTTCACTGCGCATGCGCACGGTGGAACGCAACTCACCCCTCTGTTTCAGTATGATACCGGCGCGTCACATCCGGCCGACGGTGGAACGCAGACTGCACTGCATCTTTCGGCCGCGGTGGTCCAGGTAACATCTATCAGCCATCACCATTCATACTTACCTCTTCCTGTTCTGACGCATATAAAATGGGACACATTTCCCATGTGCATACACCGGCACACTGACTGTTAGTTATGCCACATGGACGCACCCTGGTGATACTCCTGGATTCAAATAAGTAAGTTGCACAGCTATATACTCAGTTTGATGCTCTCTGATACGCACTCTGAGGACTCCAGTTTCTTTTTACCTTTGGGGCATATTTATGACTTTTCATATATTTCACTATTTCTCCAAGTATTCTACCTCCTGCTTTGTTCTGAAATGAATACCTTTGGAATTCTAAGTTTGCCAATTCCCCTTTTTTTCATTATATGGCATTGGATGATTTCTTACTGATTATTTTTATATTATAGGTACAATTTGCGCTTGAATATGACCGCCTATGCTTAAAATAAGTGACCCACTACTTGGCAACCTTGCATATGAGCTTTATGTATGTTTGGAAAAAAATATATGTATGTAATATGTATGACTCTATTATTTGTGTGACCATATTAAATGTAGTATTCATATTTTTCATTGACACAGATAACCTTGATAAAGGCAATTAGCCGAAACAAAACGTTCCGGTGGTTATTATCTTGTTACAGTCACTCTTTGGAATTAAAAAAAAAATTCTTGAAATGATATACAGTTGTTTTTTCACTTATTAGTGCCGGAGGTTTAGTTAAGATATTAATGGACTATTTTCCTCCCGAGCACAAAATTTTTTTTTAAACAGTGTGAACCCTTATTGTTCTTCTGATATCCTTTGACTTAAACCAGGGATGCCAAACTCAAACTCAGAGGGCCAAAATGAAAAACTTGGACAAAATTACGGGTCAACCGGTATACAGTATAATGGGCCCCACATAGTCCTCCATACAGAATAATGGACCCCACATAGTCCTCCATACAGAATAATGGGCTCCACATAGTCCTCCATACATTATTATGGGCCCCACATATTCCTCCATACAGAATTTTTATGGCTTGCTTTCAAAAAACGCTTTATTTTTGCCACTCTTCCATAAGACCAGATTTCTGGACTAGTAGTTGTCCTGTGGACAGATTCTCCCACCTGAGCTGTGGATTTGCAGCTCCTCCAGAGTGACCATGAGCCTCTTGGCTGCTTCTCTAATTAGTGCTCTCCATACAAGGACTGTCAGTTTAGGTGGACGGCCATGTCTTGGTAGGTTTGCGTTTGTACCATACTACTTACGTTTTTTTTATTATCGATTGAACTGTGCTCCGTGAGTTGTTCAGAGCTTGGGCTATTTTTTTTATAACCTAACCCTACATTACTCTTCTCCATAGCTTTATCTCTGACCTGCCCGGTGTATTCCTTGGTTTTCATGATGCTGTTTGATTCCTAATGTTCTCAAATAAACCTCTGAGATCTTCACAGAACAGCTGTAGTTATACTGACAACAAATTGTACGCAGGTGGACTCAGTTTACTCATTATGTGACTTCATTGGTCACTCAGGATTTTATTTAGGGGTAGTAGACTACAGGGGGCTGAATACAAATGTGGCGCCCTGCTGTGCATTGGTGCCACAGATCCTAGAGGGGTGCATGAACGGATTCCTCCACAAGAGGCCCTCATAGCATACACACACCTCCACCTTCCACCTCAGACCACCAGAGGGAGCCCATTAGGGATATAAAAAGGGAAGGTGGAGCTAGGCAGTTAGTCTGGAGAACAGTTTCCTCTGGGACAGAGCTAGTTCCAGTCTGTGAGGATCCAGTCTGTAGAAGGAAGCCTGTTGAGAGGAGCTCCTGCAGTAGCCATCCTGCAGTGGAGCACAGTCCAGACTCATTGAGCTTAGGTAGTGAGCCCAAGGCATGCCGACGCCATAAGAGCGGTGAAGAGTAGCGAGGCCTACTGCCAGTGTGAAGTCTAGTGAGGGCCCCGAGCAGGCTGAAGGCAAGTGGAGTAAGTGAGCTACATAGGGGGCAGAGGAGCTTAACCTGCTCACCCCACAAGCGTTTACCGGACACCGGGTCCGCGTCTGCAAGGATCTCCTGGACCAGCAGAAACAACTGGGATCCCTGGCGAACTACATGTCCCAGGAATACCAAAAGCTGACCGTAATACCAGGGTCAGGAGTCACTGAGGCCCAAGAAACCAGGGAGTGTGAACTCCAACAGAAGGCCCTACCACCAGGTCAGCAGGTGCAAGACAGAGACCAAGTTAGGCCTAGCTTTAGGCAGGTCATAAACTTACTAGGAAAAGGCAAGAAACAGGAGGCCCCACACCCGCTCACTGGGGAGAGTCCTGAAATGCACCCTTCACCCTACAGTACCCCGGATCGTGCCTGAAAGCACCACCAGTAAAGGTACTGAAGTGAACTGTCGTGTGTGTGCCTATTCTTCCTTTGACCCGGCTGGGTCCCCTCTGTCCTGCATCCCTTCTCCTACGCTGCCCTGAGGCCCCGCTCCAACTGTGGGGAGCAGAACCAACTAAGCTGCCCGACCACCGGCCTCAGAGGACTGTAGCAGCTCTGGTGAGTCTCACCAGACACCACAGGTGACGTCACGAACTTTCCCCTTTTCCCATACACCTTTCCCCCAATTCCTTGCTTTTTTTTAAGAGTGACCCCAGGGTACGGCCCCGGGAGCCGGCCACCGCGGCATCCCCCAAAACTAAGAGCAAGGCCCGGGCGCTGAGTCCCCATCCCTTGGGCTCGTCATCTCTTCCTGGCGTCACGAACAATCCTGTGCCCGCTGCAACGACGGAGTGTTGTGTCCGTTGCAACCGGGTAATGTGCGCCTTTAATCAAAAACTGTATATTTAACTGTGGCGAAGATTGCCGCCATTGTTGGGCCGCCGAGCGGGAAGAAGGGCATAACCGCGGGAAACTGAGAGGCGTACCTGCTAAAGCGCGCGAAGCCCCGGACACGCCCCACGCCTCGATGTCAAACCAGGAAGCGCCAGGTCCTGGAAGGAGCGCCGGTGAACGCTCTGACGTAGGACGCAAGCGAAGTGAAGAAGAACGTCACCTGCGAAGCTGCGGCCTACCGGAAGAAAAGAAGAGAAGGTAGGCCACAGTTAGCTAGGGGGGCGACAGAATGTCCGAAGAACAGCACAACGCCGGAATACCGCCCTGATGCTCAACTTGTGCCCGATGCCGAGCAGGCCGAAGCAGCCTCTCCACCAGCAGGGCCTGTAACCCCTGTCATACCCATGGCCCTACCGTACATCCCCGGAGCGAAGTGGCTTCCCCAGTACAGCGGCAAACCAGATACCCTGTCTGGATTTAAGCGGAAAATATGCGGTATACTGGATACGTACTCTATGACAGGCAAGCAAAGAGCCGCTGTGGTATTAGGACAATTAACCGGTGCTGCGGAGCAAGAAGTAGAAACCTGGTCGGCCGCAGACCAAGAGTCAGTGTCTGCAATCTTTAAAAAGTTACAGACTGTCTTTGAGAATCGTACTTAGACAGACCTCCAGATGAGGTTCTACAACTGCTCTCAGCAACCGGAGGAAAGTGATCGGGACTATGCCTGGCGTTTACAAGGGGCCCTGCGAGCTCTGAAACAGGTTAGTCCAACCAGCATCAATAATGAAAATAAAATGCTGAAGGAACAGTTTATCTCCAGAGGAGAGCAGGACTGTGGGTTGGTGTTACCTGGATCATCCAGATGCCACCTTTGACATCCTTAAGGACATGGCTACAAAAGGAATGCAGCCCCTGGAAACAACTGCTATCCAATGTTACCAGGGTGGGGCCACCCCAGTGCCTGCAGCATCCACCTTTTCCCCAGTGGCTGCTGAAGTCAAGGTGCAAGCAACGTCCCCTAGTGAGCTGGACAGCCTGCGCTCTGAAGTGCGTCAGTTGAGCAAAACCCTGACCACTGTACTGAGAACCCTGCAGCTGCGAACGTAGCCCGAGGAGGAAGGAAGGATCCTGCTAGCCGACAGCCCTGAGGATGTCCCCTGGATGAGAAGGAGGAAGAGGACAACGCCACCCCCTGGGAGGATCAGCGACCAACGCCGTCCACCGAAGGACCCTGTCTGCCACCGCTGCCACAAGTCAGGTCACACCATCCAGAGCTGTGCTTTAAACGAGAAAACCCTGGGACCGAGGGTCGACACCCAGGAGTAGACTCCCCAGGCCCAACAGACTGGTACAGCAGGTTTGTGGGAGGAAGACCTTTCCTGTCCGTTGTGCTGGACGGCATTGCGACATCCGCTCTGCTGGACACAGGATCTCAGGTAACCATCATGCCTGACGTCCTCTACAAAAGGTTCTGGTCCATGGATAACCTAAGCCCACCAGCTCCAAACCTTTCCGTTTATGCCTCAAACGGCCTCCCCCTTAACCTAGTCGGGGTTAAGGATGTGGCAGTAAAGGTGGGAAGAGTGGAACTGAAGGACCAGGGACTAATTGTAGTAGAGACTAATCCCAATGATACAAATTTGTATATGGTACTTGACACTAATATAGTTAGTAACTTTCTGGGAGAAGTGGTGTTCTTGCTCCATCAGATAGCTGACACTGCCAGACCAGGGCAGAGAAGGGCGCTGCAGAAAGAGATCCGAGCCCTTATGTACCAGCAACAGGTAAAGCTAACAGGTGGTGAAATTGGCAATGTACTGGTGACAGACCCGGTACCCATTGTGATTCCCCCGATGAGTGAAATGCTGATATGGTGTAGAGCAGCAATAGGTCTCAAAGGACGGAGCTACCAGGCGGTAGTAGAGCCCCTTAGCTCCGAGCATAGGCCTACACTCTTGACTGCCAGAGGGGTAGTGGATGTACGCAATGGGAGGGTGCCCGTACGCCTCCTAAACTATGGGGAGGACGAGATTAGATTACCTTGCTACGCCACTGTTGCCAAACTGTGCACAGTAAATAGCAACTCCATACACACGGTGGAGTCCTTAACCTCACCAGACGAAGTGGAGGATAATGACCCGGCAAACCAGGTGGAGGATTGGTGTCAACAGCTCCATGTTGGGACAGACACCACTACTGCTCATCAGAAGCAGGGTGTACACCGGGTGGTTCAGGAATACGAGCAAGTATTCAGTAAGCACCCACTTGACTTTGGGAGGATTAAGGGGGTTCAACACCATATCCCCACAGGTGACCATCCACCCATCAAAGAACGTTACAGGCCTATACCACCAGCACACTACCAGAAGGTGAAGGAGATGTTGCACGACATGAAGAAGGCAGGGGTAGTAAGGGATAGTTGTAGTCCCTGGGCAGCTCCCCTAGTTCTAGTCAGGAAAAAGGACGGAAGCATGAGAATGTGTGTAGATTACAGACAAGTAAATCGCATTACACATAAAGATGCATACCCTTTACCACGTATAGAGGAATCCCTGGCTGCCTTAAAGTCAGCAAATTACTTCTCCACCCTTGAACTCACTAGTGGGTACTGGCAAGTAGCTGTTGCTGAGGAGGATCGGGAGAAGACGGCCTTCACCACCCCGATGGGACTCTGTGAGTTCAATAGTATGCTGTTTGGACTCTGCAATGCCCCCGGAACGATCCAAAGATTGATGGAGTGCTGCCTGGGACACCGCAACTTCGAGACTGTACTACTATACCTGGATGATGTGATAGTATACTCCAAAATGTATAAGAACCACTTGAAGCACCTGGCGGAGGTATTTGAGTTTCTGTCCCGGTGTGGGATGAAGTTGAAGCCCTCAAAGTGCCACCTGCTCAAGAGAAAGGTACAGTATCTGGGGCACATCGTCAGTTCAGAGGGAGTAGCACCAGACCCGGAGAAGGTCACTGCCATCCAGAAATGGCCGGAGCCGAAGAGCTTCAAGGAGGTACGTCAGTTCCTGGGACTAGTCGGGTATTACCGGAGGTTTGTGAAGGACTATACTAAGAAAGCGGCGCCTCTGCAAGACCTCCTGGTAGGACAGTCCCCCAGAGGCAGAAATCCCCCAGTTCCAGTGGGGTAAGGAGCAAGCTGAATCCTTTAAGGTGATGAAGGAGATCCTGACCGGCGAAGAGATCCTAGCCTACCCTGACTACAGCCAACCGTTCCTGCTGTACACTGATGCCAGCAACGAAGGATTAGGAGCTGTACTGAGTCAGAAGCAGAATGGCAAAGAGAAGGTGATCGCCTATGCAAGCAGGAAGCTCCGCCCGACTGAGAGGAACCCAGAGAACTATAGCAGCTTCAAGTTGGAGTTCCTGGCCCTGGTCTGGGCCATCACCGAGCGATTCAAGCACTATCTAGCCTCCAGTAAGTTCACTGCCTTCACTGATAACAACCCCTTGACTCATCTAGAAACAGCCAAGCTAGGAGCCTTGGAGCAACGATGGATGGCTCGGCTGTCAAATTACCAATTCACTATTAAGTACCGGGCGGGCCGCAAGAACGCCAACGCCGATGCCCTGTCCAGGATGCCTCACCAGTCAGACACTGAAGAAGAAGTGGACGACCTGGAGGAGATTGAACTACCTGCCTTTCATCAGAATGGGATGGTCAACGAGCAACGAGCCTCCAGGAGGCCTCGCGGTAACACGTTAAACCCCCTGCCTCACCACAGCTCGAAGGAGACTCAGGACAGTGACCCGGTTGTCAGCCGTATCAAAAAACTGATAACCCAGGAAGGTTCCTCCCTGGAGAAGGAAGCATCTCTCCAAGCCAAGCAGCTGTGGAATGAGAAGAGCCGGCTGTTCATCTATAGAGTGAAGCTGTGCCAGTGGTACGTCAACCCCAAAACCCATGAGATGGTATGGCAGACAGTGGTGCCCAAGACAGACATCCAGATGGTGTTGGAAGCCTACCACGATCAGACGGGGCACTTCGGCTGGAAGAAGCTAGAGACCCTGCTGAAGTGTCGGTTTTATTGGGTAGTTCCATTGAGAGGTGGTGCCAGAATTGTGGACCCTGTAGCCTCAGAAGAAAAGACTGCAGCAGCCAGAAGGCATCCCTGCAACCCATCAAGACGACTCGTCCCCTGGAGATCGTGGCCCTGGATCATGTCAAGCTGTCACCCAGCAGGTCAGGATATTCCTATGCCCTGACCATGGTGGATCACTACTCCCGGTTCCTGGTGGTCGCCCCCGTCAAGGACCTGACGACAGAAACTGCGGCGAAGACATTTCAGGCGTACTTCTGCAGGCCCCATGGATACCCGGAGCAGGTGCTGACAGATCAAGGCCCAGCCTTTGAAGCCGAACTGTTCAAGGAGTTCTGCCATCTGTACAGGTGTAAAAAGATCAGGACTACACCGTACCACCCCCAAACCAACGGTCTCTGTGAAAAGATGAATAACATCATCATCGACCTGCTGAAGACCTTACCACTAGAGGAGAGAAATCAGTGGCCAGACCTACTACCTGACCTGATAGATCTGTACAACCACATACCTGTGAGTTCCACCAATTGTACTCCAGCATATCTCATGCGAGCCAGACCCGGGAAGTTGCCCATGGACCTGGAGCTTGGTGTAGTAGAACCAGAAGCAGATATGTCCACTGAGGACTGGGACACGACCAGACAGGAGCAGTACA
The DNA here is from genome assembly GCF_046119375.1 of Phyllobates terribilis. Lineage (NCBI taxonomy): Eukaryota > Metazoa > Chordata > Amphibia > Anura > Dendrobatidae > Phyllobates > Phyllobates terribilis. The sequence goes on along the minus strand of NW_027362852.1, from coordinate 2,447,038 downwards.
GAAGAGTACAGGCCTTTGTTGAAGACAGTCTCACTCGGGTAAGGGACAAGCAGGAAGCCCACTACAATAAAAGTGCGCCCACAGAACCCTTCACACCAGGAGAAGTGGTGTTAAAAAGAAAAAGGAGAAACCACAAACTTGATGACCAGTGGGAGAGAGAACCCTACACTGTGTTAAATTCAAGATTCGATAATAGGAAGACCTGCCTAATTAGTAGAGACGGAGGAATAACGACTGCAACGGTATCTAGAGACCATCTGAAGTTGTGTCCAGACCTGCTAAAGCTCCAAGAAGAAGTGCCTCTCACCGTACCGGAGGAGCCTAAAGAAGCAGTACTCCATACTGACTTAGGTGATTTCCCGGCAGATTGGCCTCAACTAGGAGGAGCAGTAATAATACCTGTGATCCACTTCTTTCAACAGCCAGAAAACCCTCCACAGCAAGTAGAGCCTGTAAGTGCTTCAGAAGAGCCTGCTCAAGAAGAATCCACGGAAGAAGGATCCCCGGTTTGAGCAGAGCAAGAAGGCCCAGCCAATGGTATACTTGCCTGTCCTGTAGAGAGGTTAAGGCAACCCTGGAGTTCCCCAAAACTTAGAACTGACAGAATGGGAGGTAGTGCAAATACTAGTGCCTCAGGCATCCCAGTACCACGTAGGTCGACGCATAGCACACGAGGTCAGACCCCTGTCAGATACAGAGAATAGAGAAGGAAACTCTGACAGTGTAAATAGTTGCCCCTGGGGTATTATATTGTGTATTTTCATGTATATATATTTATTAACTTGTTGTTTTGCCTTATAATGGACAATTTAAGTGAAATGGACACTTTTCCTTGTTACCTTTAGTTACTCGTCAGGGTACATAAAGAACTTTGTGGCTGAGGACTATGTGCAGCTTCTTGTAAATAATTGCACTCCCTGGAGTGCCCCTTTAGGTGACCTCGGAAGAAAAACTTGTCTGGTGTGGGACTAACGGAGGTCCGACTCAGGATCTCCAAGCCCTGCAGCCACCCCAGAGCCTACGTTGAGGGTTTGGGACAGGTCCCTCAAGCTACCAAGTACTCTACCCTGTGAGATGAACATCCTGTAGGGAACCTCACCAGAAGAGACTTGAATTCTGAGGTTGCTTATTGTATATATGTATATATTTGTTATTTATAATGTTTTATTATGTAACGTTTAAGCAAAGTGCCTCCCATAAAGGGAAGAGTTATTGTATTGTTGTTATAAAAAGTACTTCAGTCCGGGAGTACTGAGCTTTGCTAGGGGGGGAATGTGGCTCCCCTGCTGCGCATTGGTGCCACAGATCCTAGAGGGGTGCATGGACGGATTACTCCACAAGAGGCCCTCGCAGCATACACACACACCTCCACCTTCCTCCTCAGACCAGCAGAGGGAGCCCGTTAGGGATATAAAAAGGGAAGGTGGAGCTAGGCAGTCAGTTCCTGCAGAAGATGAGCCTGAGAGAGGTCAGCCTGCAGTGGAGCTCAGTCTAGAGAACAGTTTCCTCAGGGAACAGAGGCAGTTCCAGTCCCTCTAGAGAGAGTTCAGACTCATAAAGCTCAGTCAGTGAGCTTAAGGCGTGCCGACGCCATAAGAGCGGTGAAGAGTAGCGCGGTTTACTGCCAGTGTGAAGCCTAGTGAGGGCCCCGAGCGCGGCCGAAGGCAAGTGGAGTAAGCGAGCTACGTAGGGGGCAGAGGAGCTTAACCAGCTCACCCCATAAGCATTTACCGGACACCGGGTCCGCGTCTGCAAGGATCTCTAGGACCAGCAGAAACAACCGGGATCCCTGGCGAACTACATGTGCCAGGAACACCAAAAGCTGCCTGTAATACCAGGGTCAGGAATCACTGAGGCCCAAGAGACCAGGGAGTGTGATCTCCAACAGAAGGCCCTACCACCAGGTCAGACGGTGCAAGACAGAGACCAAGTTAGGCCTAGCTCCAGGCAGGTCATAAATTTAACAAGAAAAGGCAAGAAACAGGAGGCCCCACACCCACTCACTGGGGATAGTCCTGAAATGCACCCTTCACCCTACAGTGCCCTTGATCGTGCCTGAAACACCACCAGTAAAGGTACTGAAGTGAACTGTCGTATGTGTGCCTATTCTTCCTCCGACCCGGCTGGGTCCCTCTGTCCTGCATCCCTTCTCCTACGCTGCCCTGAGGCCCCGCTCCACCTGTGGGGAGCCACACCATCTAAGCTGCCTGATCACCGGCCTCAGAGGAATGTAGCAGCGCTGGTGATCCTCACCAGACACCACGGGTGGCGTCACAAACTCTTTCCTATCCCTTACACCTTTTCCCCACCATTCCTTCTTTCTTTTAAAGAGTGACCCCAGGGTACGGGCCCGGGAGCCGGCCACCGCGGCGTCCCCCAAAACCAAACAGCAAGGCCCGGGCACCGAGTCCCCATCCCTTGGGCGCGTCACTTCTCTCAGCACTCCCATCATTGCTCTCTCCTAGCCCCCTCCATCATTGTGCTCTCCCAGCACCCCCATCATTACTCTGTCCCAGCACCTCCATCATTGCTCTCTCCCAGCCCCACATCATTGCTCTCTCCCAGCCCCGCACCATTGCTCTGTCCCAGCACCCCCATCATTGCTCTCTCCCAGCACCCCCATCATTGCTCTCTCCCAGCAACACGTCATTGCTCTCCCCTTCCCCACCATCCCCATCATTGCTCTCCCCAGCTCTATCAGCCCCATTATTGCTCTTCCCAGCCCCATCATTCCTCTCCCCAGCCCCATCAACCCCACTATTGCTCTTCCCAGCCCCATCAGCCCCATTATTGCTCTTCCCAGCCCCATCATTCCTCTCCCCAGCCCCATCAGCCCCATTATTGCTCTTTCCAACCCCGTCATCCCATCATTCCTCTCCCCAGCCCCATCAACTCCATTATTCCTCTCCCCAGCCCCATCAGCACCATTATTGCTCACCTCAGCCCACTATCCCATCATTGCTCTCCCCAGTCCCACCATCCCCATCATTGCTCTCCCAGCCCCATCATTCCTCTCCCCAGCCCCATCATTGCTCTCCCTAGCCCTACCATCCCATTATTCCTCTCTCCAGCCCCATCAACCCCATTATTCCATTCCCCAGTCCCATCATTCCTCTCCCCAGCCCCATTATTTCTCTTCTCAGCCCCATTAGTCCCATTATTCCTATCCCAAGCCCCATCATTCCTCTCCCCAGCCGCATCAGCCCCATTATTGCTCTCCCCAGCCCCATCAACCCCATTATTCCTCTCCCCAGCCCCATCAGCCTCATTATTGCTCTCCCCAGCCCCATCAACCCCATTATTCCTCTCCCCAGCCCCATCAGCCCTATTATTCCTCTCCCCAGCCCCATCAACCCCATTATTCCTCTCCCCAGCCCCATCAGCCCCATTATTGCTCTCCCCAGCCCCATCAACCCCATTATTCCTCTCCCCAGCCCCGTCAGCCCCCTCTCCAGCCCCAATATTTCTCTCCCCAGCCCCATCATTGCTCTCCCCAGTCCCATCAGCCCCATTATTGCTCTTCTCAGCCCCATCATTCCTCTCCCCAGCCCCATCCCCTCCCCAGCATTTCAGTAAAAAACAAGCAAAAAAAAAACAACAACTTACCTCAGCTTGCTCCCCTGTAGCAGCATCCTCCTGGTTGCCGGCAGCTTTCTTCCTGACCCAGGCGCGCGCTGCATGATGACATCATCAAGCTGCGCGTGCCTGGGTCAGGGATGAAGCAGAGGACGAACCCTCCAGCTCCGCTGCTATTCTCCTCCTGACAGCAGCGGAGCTGCAGGGATCGCTCCCTGACTGCCGCGTGCAGGGAGCAGCTGCACCTTGCGGGCCCCTTGGTGCAGCTGCATGGTGGGGACCCGGCACAGCTGCACCGGCGGCGGTATGTCCACCCCTGGACTGCTATGGGCCCCCCCCGGCTCACGGGCCCCATAGCAGTCGCGTGGTCTGCCGCCATTGGCAGTACGCCACTGTGTACGGCATATACAGTGGGTGTGTGGTGCGTACGGCGTATACAGTGTGTGTGGTGCGTACGGTGCATACAGAGTGCGTGTGTGTGGTGCGTACGATGTATATGTGTCACCCCAGGCCTGGATGGCAGAAATATTAAAGGCTGTGTCTGAGAGCAGGAGGAAGGTTCCCTGGTCAGGGACCATTAGCATGCAGCACCTCCTGTCCCAGGCCAGTAGGGGGAGCAGGCTGCCCCAATAAAAGCTGGAACTGGGGCAGGGTTAGAGAGACCAGAACCCACTTCTGAAGTGTCCAAAAGGGTTCTCAGAGAAGAGGGACAGGTCAGCAGCAGCTGAGGAGTCCGTGAGGCAGAGGAGAAGCTGCAAGCCAGGGACAGAGGCGACGAGAGCCGGTCCTGGCTGAGAGAAATACACAACCGGACATTGGGGTCTGAGGCTGTCAGGGTTGCAAGCCCAGCAGCAGAGAACCAACCCGCGAGGGATTTCAGGTCCCTTGGCCTAAGAAGCCTGGAGGCTCCGCCACACCGAGGGACCAGTACAGCAAGGAGAAGCAAAAGGTACCCAAGGCCCGAGTCGCAAGCCATACAGGTAAAGTACACGGCCAGCTCAGGGACGTGGGCTATTACACCACGAAAAGGGGGATAGTCAGCAAGAGCATAGAGAGAGAACGGTAGGCCTACACACTCACCCTGACCAGTGGGGCTCGCCCGAATGCTCTCAGATACCCAGGCCCATTCCTAACCGGTACTCCTGTTGGGTCAGTAATAACTGTTTGAAGCGGACTCTGAACTCTTACTATTGCGGCCTGCACTATCACCCCCAGCATTCACCTACACTGCCCTGAGGCTAGACTCTTCCCGTGGGGAGTTGTCCTACCCCTGTGCTGCACACCAACACCAGCCTCAGTGGTCTGCCTCACAGCGGCGGTTATCTCTGACCGCAATCCACGGGTGGCGTAGTCGGACATTCCCAAATGTATAAATAGACTGCCACAGCATTTGGTCTGACTATCCTGAGCCACGGGATCGGGTTGCCACTACTACCCCCAGCATCGTACAGAAGCCCGGTTCTGGGTGCCCCACGGCCCAGGGGGCGAGTCAGCTTTGGCGTAGTCGGCAGGATTGTGACCAACCCGCCACAAACGGGTATTGCGTGCCTGAAAAAGACTTTATACTTACCTGAGTGAAGTTTCCCGCCATTCGGGGCCATTTCCCGCCAATCGGAGCCGTTTCCCGCCATCGGGCGCCATCTTCGGGACGCCGCGCGGGAAGAAGAGGGGCGTGGACGTCCAAAAACGCGCGAGACCTGAAGCCCTGCCCTATGCTGAGACGCCGTGCAAGGTCCTGGAAGGAGAGAGAGCGACGCCGACGTCATCACCGAGCGACACAAGGTCCTCGCCCAGAGCATCGCGAGCGGAGCCGCGGCCTACAGAAGAGGATCGTCGGAAGGTAGGCCTCAGTTAACTAGGGGGGAGGAAGGTGTCGGACGCGGAGGGACCCTCTACCACCAGCGTAGCCGCTGCAGCTGTGATGCCGTTTTCCATGCCCTATATCCCCGGAGCGGCCTGGCTGCCACAGTATGCCGGCGAGTCGCATACCTTGGACGACTTTAAAGAAAGGCTGTATAGCCTGTTCAAAGTTTATCCCCTGACAGAAGAACAGAAAGTAAAGGCCCCGTCACACATAACAAGATCGCTAGCGAGATCGTTGATGTGTCACGGTTTTGGTGACGCAATAGCGATCTCGCTAGTGATCTCGTTATGTCTGACAGGTAGCAACGATCAGGCCCCTGCTCTGAGATCGCTGATCGTTGCAAAGCTTCCTGGACCATTCCTGGGTCGTTGCGCTCCCGCTGGGCAGTGTGCATCGCTGTATTTGACACCTTATCAACGACCTCGTTAGCGATTCAGAACTGAGACACATAGGCGTGCATAAATTGGACTTTTTCGCGCCCCTCGTCCCCGATTGGTGGTCGCTACTGCATCCTTGTTTTCGGATCTCACCAGCGTTCTCCAGCTGTGACTCCACTTTGAAGAAATCAGACATCTTTAGCGAAGGTAGGTATTGTTTGGGGTCTCAAATGAGTTTCCATTTTTAATTCATTTATAGGACATCTACCAATTATCTACTATCATTGCTCTTCAGGGAGGGAGGGCTTGGTTTCTATCTGTATATATATACTTATGCATGGGCAGATATTTTAGGGGTCTTGTGCACACACACCCACACAGCACGTTTTCTGACACGCTGTCCTGGCCAACCGCTTCAGAGTTTTTCACACGCCAATTAACATGAAGCTTAAATCAATAGACTCTGTTGTTTTGGCCTGTTGCACGCTTTACAACTTTCTTCGCCGACGTGATGCAATTACGTACTGTCCGCCTGGCTTCGTGGACTCTGTGGACCTAGCCAATGGGGAAGTGGAGCTCGGTGAATGGCGTGCAAACGATCCTGCAATTGCAGGCCTTCAACCAGTGGGACATGGCAGAAACACCCATGATGCGAAGACCTGCCGCGACAACTACTGCCAGTATTTTAACGGTCCTGGTGCTGTTCCTTGGCAGCATCAGAACCTATAGTGGGCAGCTACTCATGTTTCTACACTACTGACATTTCTGTACTGATGTGTCTAATAAACTGTGTGTTCTACTGTGCAAAAGCTTTGTTTCTCATTCTTTCAGTAGTAGCAGTAGTCACCGCAGTAAGCAGTCCATATATATATATATATATATATATATATATATATATATATATATATATATATATATATATATATATACACATGCGTATACAGATACATACATACATACATACACACATATACATTCGTGTACTCGTATGTAAACAGATTCATCCATGTACTCATACATATTTTTAAGTACATAAATATATACACACACACTCATATACACATATGTATACAGATAACTATATATACACATACATACTCTCAAACATACAGATATGCATACACATAAATGACCATTTACATCTATATGTATATACATATTCATCTAAATATATGGACATCCATACATCTGTAGAGGAACAATGCACACACCAGTGTTCCCGTCTGACCTGAGACGCAGTAGCGATCCCATCTGACAGGAGACGCAGTAGTGATGTTAAACCAAGGCCGCCCAATCAGAACGCAGTAGCGTCCACCAATGGGAGATGAGGGGGCACAGAAAAGTGATTTTATGCACGCCTTTGTGACACAGTACAGTCCATATCAAGGTGTGGATCATTGAAATAGCTGCTGTGTGAAAGCGTCCCAACGACCGCCGAGATCGTTAGTTAGATCGCTGGGGCGGCCAAAATCGTTGGTAAGTTCTGCATGTTTGACAGCTCCCCAGTGATCACGAAACGATCTCTCCAGCGATCCCAAAACCGTGACGCACTAACGATCTCGCTAGCGATCTCGTTATGTGTGACGGGGCCTTTAGCATACTGATAAGGCAGTTAACTGGTGCGGCCCAGCGGGAGGTAAAGTCTTGGACAGCGGAGGAGAGAAGGATTGTAAGGGGGGTTCTGACCCGTCTACGGGACACCTTTGATACCCGTACCTCAGCAGAAATCAAAATGCGGTTCTATGGATGTCAGCAGCGAGCTCAAGATAGCATCAGAGACTATGCCCAAAATTTACAGGAAGCCTTGGGGGCAATTAAGCAAGCTGACCCTGGCAGCGCGCAGGATACCAATAAACTGTTGACTGATCAGTTCATAGAAGGTCTGCTGTCCAGCGCCCACAGAACCCAGCTACGCCTCATGGCCCTACAGAACCCCGATTTGACTTTTGCACAGTTCAAAGATAGGGCCATCCGGGTGCTCCGAGAACCCGCACCAGGTGGCGCTGTAGTTTCCCGGCGCCCTGCCATCACTTACCACCAGGAGGCAGCGCCCTACCCTGCAGACCTTGTGGGGACTGATGCACAGGCCCTAAACCCATCCCCGCCTGCAAACCTGCACCATCAGGTCCAAGAACTGACAAAGAGTGTTGCTGCATTGACCAGGACCGTACAGTTGTTACAGATGGACCCGTCAGGAGCAATCAAGCTGGCTTCCAGTCCGGAGGATGTCCCGTGGCGTCGACGGAGGAGGATCCCGTCGTTCAGAGGGAGGCCCGCCGATCTTTACACTGAGGATGGACAGCCGATTTGCCGCCGTTGCAGCCAGCTGGGACACGTAGACAGGTACTGTACTTTAAATGGGTCTGACCTGGGGCAGAGGGCCAACCCCCAGGCATAAGGTCACCAGGCCCGTCTAATTGGCATGATAAGTATGTAGGGGGACGTCCGGTTTTACCCGTAGTGCTGGACGGTATCCCCATGAGTGCACTGCTGGACACCGGGTCCCAAGTGACTACCATCCCCTATGTACTTTTCAAGCAGTACTGGAGTGACACTGACATAACCCGCTATCCAGACAGTGACTTGAGCATCATCGCCAGCAATGGCCAGCCCGTGCCGCAGGTGGGGTTCAGAGAGATGACCATTAAGATTGGCAAAGTTGAACTGCAGGCACAGGGAGTGATCATTGTGGACATTGACCGTCGAGAAAGTCACCCTAAAATAACCTTGGGTACTAACGTGATTGAAAATTGTCTTTCAGAAGTGATTGTAATTTTGCAGCAGGTGGCGATGAATGCGAGCTCCAGCCAACAGAGGGTCCTCCAGAAGGAGATAAGAGCCCTGAAGAGACGGGTAGAACTGTCTGGTGGTGAGATCGGTAGCGTGAGGATGAGCGACCCGTTCCCCATTGCCATGCCTCCCAAAAGTGAAATGATGATCTGGTGTCGGACTGCAATCGGGTTAAGAGGGAGAGACTACCAAGCCATGGTAGAACCCGTGTACTCAGACAGCAGGCCTACCATTTTGACAGCCCGGGGGGTGGTTGATGTCCGCCATGGAAGGGTGCCCGTCCGGATCTTAAACATCGGGGAAAGGGAAGTACACTTGCCCCGGTACGCTACACTAGCCAAATTGTTTGCCGTCGAACACAATGCTCTCAGGGTCGTGGAACCCTTGCCTCCATCTCCCCTGGTGGAGGGTAATGGCTCCCAGAAACTTAAGGAGGACTGGTGCTAGAAACTCCACGTGGGTGCTGACTCCACTCCCTTGCACCAAAAACAAGGAATCTACCGGGTTGTTCAGGAGTACGAGAGAATCTTTAGTAAGCACCCGCTAGACTTCGGCAGGGTGAAAGGGGTAGAACACCACATCCCCACAGGGAGCCACCCACCAATAAAAGGGAGATACAGTCCTGTACCCCCTGCACATTATCAGAACGCAAAGGGCATGCTGAGAGAAATTAAAGAAGCCGGGGTCATTAGAGACAGCTGTAGCCCCTGGGCAGCCCCCTTGGTTCTAGTAAAAAAAGAAAGACGGTACCATGAGAATGTGCGTGGACTATAGACAAATCAATCGTATCACCCATAAAGATGCGTACCCGTTACCTAGGATAGAGGAGTCCTTAGCCGCACTAAAATCAGCTAATTTCTTCTCTACTTTGGACCTTACTAGCGGGTACTGGCAGGTTCCTGTGGCAGAGGCTGACAAGGAGAAGACCGCCTTCACCACCCCGATGGGATTAAGTGAATTCATCTGTATGCCATTCGGGCTCTGCAACGCACCCGGGACCTTCCAGAGGCTGATGGAATGCTGTCTAGGGCATTGAAACTTTGAGACGGTCCTACTTTACCTGGACGACGTGATTGTCTGTTCAAAGACTTACGAGGACCATCTAAAGCACCTGGCCGAGGTGTTCGAGGCCCTGGCATGCTTTGGTATGAAAGTGAAACCCTCCAAGTGCCATCTGTTAAAGCTAAAGGTACAGTACCTGGGGCACGTGGTGAGTGCAGAAGGAGTAGCCCCCGACCCCGACAAGGTCACAGTAATCAAGAGCTGGCCAAGCCCCTCAAACATCAAAGAAGTGAGGCAGTTCTTCGGGTTGGTAGGCTACTACCGAAGGTTCATCCCCGGGTTCACAAAGATGGCGGCTCCAATGCAGGACCTCCTGATAGGTCAGTCTAAATCCAGAAGTCAAAAGCCACCCTTCAAGTGGGACAAGCCGGAAGAGGAGTCCTTCCGCCAGCTGAAGATGGCCCTCACGGGGGATGAGATCCTGGCCTACCCCGATTATGGCCAGCCTTTTATCCTCCACACAGACGCCAGTAATGTGGGGTTAGGAGTCGTACTGTCCCAAAACCAACAGGGCAGAGAAAGGGTGATCGCGTACGCCAGCCGGAAGCTGAGGCCCACTGAAAGGAACCCGGAGAATTACAGCTCCTTCAAGCTAGAATTCTTGGCAGTGGTGTGGGCCATCACAGAACGGTTCAAGCATTACCTGGCCTCCGCAAAGATCACTGTATACACGGACAACAACCCGTTGACACACCTGGACAATGCAAGACTAGGTGCCCTAGAACAGCGGTGGATGGCCCGGCTATCAAATTATGACTTCACAATCAAATACCGGGCAGGCAGAACCAACGCCAACGCAGACGCCCTATCAAGAGTGCCCCACCTACCCGAAGGAGAAGAAGACTCGGAAGAGCTGGAGGAAGTAGAGCTCCCTGCATTCCACCGGTATGGGGCCACTCAGTATTCTCACCGGGTAAGAGACAAAGACCTAACCACCATCATGTTCAACCCCTTACCCCACCACGGCTGGGCTGAAACGCAAGATAGTAACCCTGCAGTTCGCCTGGTGAAAGATCTGTTAACCCAGGCAGATGCTAGCCCTGGCCCGGACGCTCCAGAGGAAGCCAAGCAGTTATGGAAGGAGAAAAGCAGGCTATTCCTCTACGAAGGTAAGCTGTGCAGGAGGCTTGTCAACCACCGGACGCATGAGCTGACCTGGCAGGTAGTGGTCCCGAGACGGGATGCAGCAATGGTCCTGGAGGCCTACCATGACAGAGCGGAACACTTCGGGTGGAAGAAACTGGAGTTCCTACTGAGAGAGCGGTTCTACTGGATCGGTATGAGAGGGGCCATAGAGAAGTGGTGCAGGGACTGCGGCCCATGTCACCTCAACAGGAACGACCGTACCAGCCACAAGACACCCTTGAGGCCCATCGTCACCAGGCAGCCTCTTGAGCTGGTAGCTCTGGACCATGTGAAGTTGGCTCGAAGCCGGTCCGGCTACATCTATGCCCTCACGATTGTGGACCATTACTCCGGGTTCTTGGTGGTGGTCCAGGTTAAAGACTTGACAGCCCAAACAGCGGCCAGAGCCTTCCAACAACACTTCTGCCGTCCACACGGGTATCCGGAACAGGTCTTGACAGATCAAGGTCCAGCGTTTGAGGCGGAAGTCTTTCAGGAGTTCTGCAACCTCTACGGCTGTAGGAAGATTCGGACAACGCCTTACCACCCGCAAACCAACGGGCTGTGTGAGAAAATGAACAATATCATCATTGATCTCCTCAAGACGTTGCCCCTGGAAGAACGCAGCCTGTGGCCGGAGAAGCTGCCAGACCTGATAGACTTGTACAACCATATCCCGGTGAATGCTACAAATTGCACCCCGGCTTACCTGATGCGAGCAAGACCAGGTAAGCTGCCGGTAGACCTGGAGATGGGAGTCCTGACACCCGAGGACACCTCCCCAGACGCGGACTGGGATACGGAACGGCGGCTACAGTACAAGAAGGTACAGGAGAGTGTGGAGAGGAGTCTGGCTCAAGCGAGAGAAAAACAAGAGAGGCTCTTCAACCAACACGCCCCTGCTGGTCCCATGGAACCTGGTGAGCAGGTCCTGAAGCAGAAGAGAAGGCTTCGCAAGCTAGATGACCAGTGGGAGAGCGACCCGTCCACAGTACTGCCGTCCAACCACAACAACCCGAAGGTATGTGTAATACCCAAGGATGGAGGAGAAACCACTAGCACTGTCTCCAGAGACCACCTAAAACGGTGCCCCGAGCAACTGCAGAGTCCAAGAGAAGATCAAGATGACCTTGAACCCGTAGAGGACAAGGAAGAAATGGTCAGCACCGTTCTCGGAGAGTTCCCCCGGTCCTGGACTCGGATAAACAATGCCATAGTGGTACCCATCCTACACTTCCTTCAACCTACCCAGCAGGAGCCTACAGGAGAGCAGGAAGAACAAGAGGAACAAGCAGCCGCGGAGGCAGAAGAACCCATGCCACCAACCCTCTGCTGACAGTGAGCCTGCCATGCCTGCGGTAAGCCAAAGGACCCGCAGACAGCTGCCTGCCCTGCCTGTAAACCCAGCTAGTAGCTGTACCCTAAATGGTAGTGGGGAAAGCCAGGATAGACCACCACCAGACAGTGGGTTACGCAGGTCAACCCGGATCACTAGGGGTCAAATACCAGCTCGCTGGAAAATCTGAATGTAAAGTATGTAGTTAATGTTTTATGCTTGTTACCTGGTTATTAATACTGTTTTCCCAGTTTTCCTAGATACAATGGACTGACAGGACACTGAATGGCCGGAACTGTCTTGTAAATAGTTTCACTAGGTGCCCTCTTGTGAAGATGGCCACAGAAGAAAAACCTGTCCGGTGTGGCTCCCTTGTGGCCCAAAGTAGTTAGCTCGGCCTTGTCGCCACGCCCAAGGCCAGGAGCTTGGGGTTTATGGAGACAGGTCCCCACACTGTGGAAAACTTCACCTTGTTGGGTGATATGGACACCCAGTCACGGAAGCGCCGTGACCTTAAGGACAAAATGTACTTGTATATATGTTATGTTGTCATTTATACCCTGTTTGTTGTTGGCCAAAAAGGCTTAGTCCCGGAGTACTAAATTTTACTAGGGGGGAATGTGTCACCCCAGGCCTGGATGCCACAAATATTAAAGGCTGTGTCTGAGAGCAGGAGGGAGGTTCCCTGGTCAGGGACCATTAGCATGCAGCACCTCCTGTCCCAGGCCAGTAGGGGGAGCAGGCTGCCCCTATAAAAGCTGGAACTGGGGCAGGGTTAGAGAGACCACAACCCACTTCTGAAGTGTCCAGAAGGGTTCTCAGAGAAGAGGGACAGGTCAGCAGCAGCTGAGGAGTCCGTGAGGCAGAGGAGAAACTGCAAGCCAGGGACAGAGGCGACGAGAGCCGGTCCTGGCTGAGAGAAGTACACAACCGGACATTGGGGTCCGAGGCTGTCAGGGTTGCAAGCCCAGCAGCAGAGAACCAACCCGCGAGGGATTTCAGGTCCCTTGGCCTAAGAAGCCTAGAGGCTCCGCCACACAGAGGGACCAGTACAGCAAGGAGAAGCAAAAGGTACCCAAGGCCCGAGTCGCAAGCCATACAGGCAAAGTACACGGCCAGCTCAGGGACGTGGGGTATTACACCACGAAAAGGGGGATAGTCAGCAAGAGCATAGAGAGAGAACGGTAGGCCTACACACTCACCCTGACCAGTGGGGCTCACCCGAATGCTCTCAGATACCCAGGCCCATTCCTAACCGGTACTCCTGTTGGATCAGTAATAACATCTGCAATAAAGACCCTGGACTGTTTGAAGCGGACTCTGAACTCTTACTATTGCGGCCTGCACTATCACCCCCAGCATTCAACTACACTGCCCTGAGGCTACACTCTTCCCGTGGGGAGTTGTCCTACCCCTGTGCTGCACACCAACACCAGCCTCAGCGGTCTGCCTCGCAGCGGCGGTTAACTCTGACCGCAATCCACGGGTGGCATAGTTGGACATTCCCAAATGTATAAATAGACTGCCACAATTTGGTCTGACCACCCTGAGCCATGGGATCGGGTTGCCACTACTACCCCCAGCATAGTACAGAAGCCCGGTTCCGAGTGCCCCACGGCCCAGGGGGCGAGTCATATACAGAGTGCGTGTGTGTGGTGGTGCGTACGGCGTATACAGTGTGTGTGTGTGTGGTGTGTACGGCGTATACAGTGTGTGTGTGGTGGTGCGTACGGCGTATACAGTGTATGTGGTATGTACAGCGTATACAGTGTGTGTGTGTGTGGTGTGTACGGCGTATACAGAGTGTGTGTGTGTGGTGTGTACAGCGTATACAGTGTGTGTGGTATGTACGGCGTATATGACTCGCCCCCTGGGCCGTGGGGCACTCGGATCCGGGCAATAGGGAACGATGGGAGTAGTAGTGGCAACCCGGTTCTGTGGCTCAGGGTGGTCAGACCAGTGGTAGTCCGTTATGTGCTATTGATAATGTCCGACTACGCCACCTGTGGATTTGCGGTCATTAGGTACCGCCGCTGCAAGGCAGACCGCTGGGGCTGATGAGGTGTGCAGCTGGGATGGTGTGACTCCCCACGGGAAGAGTGCGGCCCCAGGGCAGTGTAGTGGATGGTGGGAGTGATGGTGATGAGAGTCCCAGTACCGGTAGTGCTGGAGGAGCGAAAGAGCACACAGACAACGTACTGCAGTCCAGGGTCTTTACTCACGGTTAATATCCAAGTCACTTCTGCAGGGAATGACTGCCCGAGCCGTGCTGCGTCCACCAGGTGAGGGGCTGGGTCAACTCCCAGGCAGTTCAGGAGCATGGCACAGGACCCCCTTTAATCCTTTCTCTGGCCTGCCTCACCAGTGACCCACTTTTGTCCGGTCGCCGCGGACCTGCGCAGGTAAATGTGGGCCCCATCCTCCGCTGTCCTTTATGGTGCCTTCCTAGCAGGTTTGATGAGGTGTCGCACCAATAAATGATCACGACGACCGGTCTTTGGCTGAGGGTAGTTTCTCCTCCACCAACTTGGGATCCGGTACCCTTAATCTGCCTGACCCTTCACCCTGGATTCTCGTGGGTTCTTAGGGTCCCTTCCACCTTCTTGTTCCTGAGCCCTTCAGTTTCTCTCCATCTTCTCCTTCTTTCCTGTTCTGTCTTCTCCTCCTTCCCTTGGCCTCTTCTCCAGGCCCACTTCTCCTTCTCCTCTCAGGCGCCGGCCTCTTCTCTAGGCCTGCCTCTGGAGCAGCACTGAGGCTGCTCCCTGTCAGCTCTCCTCTCCTCACAGAATGAACACTGTTCTAAGATGGTGCCCACCTTTTATACCTCCCTCTGACCATGAGCCCAGGTGACCAGCAACCAATGAGCTCCTATCTACGCTCAGGAACCAACCCCTATCTGCCCCTACAGCACTGGGTGTTCCACCCCCCTCCCCACTCCAGGCAGGGACATAGTCCGTCGTGCCTGCACTTCTGTCTAGTGGGAGCTCCATTGAGCTGTCCCTCGGAAATGGGGTGTGTGTGCTGTATGCAGCTAACTGAGACCTGGTCCATACTCCATCCTTACCCGGGAGTGGAATATCACACCTCTGGACTGAGGTGCAATACCCCTGTAGCGGCCGAACCCTCGGGGCGCTACATTCCCCCCTGGTAAAGCACAGCACGTCCTCGGGCTGGAAAGGAGCAAAAACAGTCGATTACAGGACATGCAAAACTTTTTAAAACTTTTTACATTTAGAAACGGACGACATTGTTCAACTCCCTTTATGGGACACACTTTTCTTTTCTTGTCACACTATTATAAAACACATACTAATACTTCTGGAACTCTTTTGTATAAAACATCTCGTAAAACATTTGCATTATCACCTAGCAGCATATAAAACTTTCTCATGTAAAACATTTTTAGGCAAGACACATTCTTGTATTCTTGGATCATGGCCGCGGTGCAACTTGCGACCAGGTGTTCTTCCCTCTTAAAGGTGCAACAATTCATCTTGAGGTAGACGTTGCAGCCTTTTTTATAAAACCAGTAGGGGGCGCTTTAAGAAGCGCAACTATATACAAAGGGGTGGCCGCTCTCAGTCCTCGGCCAGTTTTGGGAAGGGAAATGGCTGCTCACAGTCCTCAGCCTGGTAGGGGATGTAGGGGATAACTTTCACACAGTCCTATATCAGTCCCAACGGGGACCACACTCAATTTGTGAAACAGTCCCAAACAGTTCTCTGTACCCTGACGGGTAACTATTTACATTGGCGCTTCTTCTTACTCTCTATCGTCGTTCTCCATATGCGCCTTGCTCCTCCTTGTCATCTTCAGGCCCATCCGGGTCCTCTTGGTACTCAACGTCCGAGTAGTGCTGTTCCTCCTCCTCTACTACTCTGTGGACGTGGAGGGCGTACCATCCCTTCACGCCTTGGTGTCGGGTGTAAGACACCACATCACCTGGAAATAGATCCCGCCCTCGATGGCCTTCCGGCAGGTGGCTCTCCACATCTCTCCTCGTCACGAATACATCGCTGATGGTCTCAGGGTCTCGGATGAAACCGCAGCCATGTTCCATGTGAAATTTCACGACAGTCCCGGTGACTCGGGGACCGCGGGCAGCTCGGGGATCTCGTCGGGCCTTCATCTTCTGCTCCGCACTTTGGGCCTGCAGCTTCTCCTGTTTCATGCGCCGCTCCCGCTGCTTCCTCTCGAACACCTCCAGCTGTTGGCGGCAGTACTCCCGTCGACGGGCGGCGTACGGGGGCGCTAGGCCTTGCGCCCGGGCCTGCGATTGTGGTCTGCTGATCACGCCCGGGGTCAGAGGGCACGGCGTGGGGCGGGGCTCGCTGGTGGTGTCGATGGCCTGGGAACCGGTTGGTAGCGGTGGAGGCACGGTGTCGATGGCGGGTTCAGGTACGTTGGGCTCCGCAACAGGGTGCAGGGGCAGGTCGGCGGCCCCAGGGTTCGGGGTAGGGGCGTCTCCGTTACCTGCCTCTGCTGTCGCGGCCTCCTCCGCGGCGTCGTCCTCGGCCTCCGCTCTGCTTTCACTGCCCTCGGTGGCTGGTGTGCCGCTGGATGTCGACGGCGCCTCCTGCTGCAGGATCACGGCCCGCCGGGCCATTTCTTCTTTCCACCCGGCAATCACGTCCCGCTGCGCCCGGACCATCCTCTGGTCCAGCTCCTCCAGCGCAGCCCGCACATACTCGGGGTCTTCCTTGGGGAGGTGTGCTAGCAGCTCCGTGAAGCTGCATGGGGATTCGGCCTGCAGCAGGCCACGCGCCAGGGCGCTAGAGCTGGTTCCTGTCTCTATCTTTGGGTGTGGCCTGGCCAGACTGATCCAGACCGCGCCCTGCCCCACAGTTTTCTTCTCTTCCCACCCCCATTGGGGGTGGTCCCGGGGCAACTTGGTGACAATCACTTTCAGGGGCAGCGCCCCCACCTTGATGGACATCTCCACAGCCGTGCTCAGGGCTGTTGGGGGCGTGCTCTTTCTTTGGCGCCATTCTGGGACCTGGCCCACGATGGGAGGTGGCTTCCTGTTGTCTTTTGGCGTGCACATTATGGCGCTCGTTCTTCTGGGGCGGGCGCCATCTTTCGTACAATAAAACAGTCTTTTTTCAGGCGCGCAATACCCGCTTGTGGCGGGTGGGTAACGATCCTGCCGACTACGCCAAAGCTGACTCGCCCCCTGGGCCGTGGGGCACTCGGATCCGGGCAAAAGGGAACGATGGGAGTAGTAGTGGCAACCCGGTTCCGTGGCTCAGGGTGGTCAGACCAGTGGTAGTCCGTTATGTGCTATTGATAATGTCCGACCACGCCACCCGTGGATTTGCGGTCATTAGGTACCGCCGCTGCAAGGCAGACCGCTGGGGCTGATGAGGTGTGCAGCTGGGATGGTGTGACTCCCCACGGGAAGAGTGCGGCCCCAGGGCAGTGTAGTGGATGGTGGGAGTGATGGTGATGAGAGTCCCAGTACCGGTAGTGCTGGAGGAGCGAAAGAGCACACAGACAACGTACTGCAGTCCAGGGTCTTTACTCACGGTTAATATCCAAGTCACTTCTGCAGGGAATGACTGCCCGAGCCGTGCTGCGTCCACCAGGTGAGGGGCTGGGTCAACTCCCAGGCAGTTCAGGAGCATGGCACAGGACCCCCTTTAATCCTTTCTCTGGCCTGCCTCACCAGTGACCCACTTTTGTCCGGTCGCCGCGGACCTGCGCAGGTAAATGTGGGCCCCATCCTCCGCTGTCCTTTATGGTGCCTTCCTAGCAGGTTTGATGAGGTGTCGCACCAATAAATGATCACGACGACCGGTCTTTGACTGAGGGTAGTTTCTCCTCCACCAACTTGGGATCCGGTACCCTTAATCTGCCTGACCCTTCACCCTGGATTCTCGTGGGTTCTTAGGGTCCCTTCCACCTTCTTGTTCCTGAGCCCTTCTGTTTCTCTCTCTCTTCTCCTTCTTTCCTGTTCTGTCTTCTCCTCCTTCCCTTGGCCTCTTCTCCAGGCCCACTTCTCCTTCTCCTCTCAGGCTCCGGCCTCTTCTCTAGGCCTGCCTCTGGAGCAGCACTGAGGCTGCTCCCTGTCAGCTCTCCTCTCCTCACAGAATGAACACTGTTCTAAGATGGTGCCCACCTTTTATACCTCCCTCTGACCATGAGCCCAGGTGACCAGCAACCAATGAGCTCCTATCTACGCTCAGGAACCAACCCCTATCTGCCCCTACAGCACTGGGTGTTCCACCCCCCTCCCCACTCCAGGCAGGGACATAGTCGGTTGTGCCTGCACTTATGTCTAGTGGGAGCACCGTTGAGCTGTCCCTCGGAAATGGGGTGTGTGTGCTGTATGCAGCTAACTGAGCCCTGGTCCATACTCCATCCTTACCCGGGAGTGGAATATCACACCTCTGGCAGAGGTGCAATACCCCTGTAGCGGCCGAACCCTCGGGGCGCTATGTTTACAATGTGTGTGTGGTGCGTACGGCGTATACAGTGTGTGTGTGGTGCGTACGGCGTATACAGTGTGTGTGTGTGGTGCGTACGGCGTATACAGTGTGTGTGTGATGCGTACGGAGTATACAGTGTGTGTGTGGTATGTACAGCGTATACAGTGTGTGTGTGGTATGTACGGCGTATACAATGTGTGTGTGGTGCGTACGGCGTATACAGTGTGTGTGTGGTGTGTACGCCGTATACAGTGTGTGTGTGGTGCGTACGCCGTATACAGTGTGTGTGTGTGTGTGTGTGTGTGTGTAAATTAACCTTAAAGAGTAAATCAACTTTTGGGATGTTTTTAATGTGGTTTAGGGTCATTAATTCTGAGCAGATTTGTGGGGACCCCAATCCTTTGCTCCTTTGCTTAAAAGACCTCCTAGAAGAGCGCAGCTCAGTAGATAGGAGAGTACACTGAGCAGAGCAAATGCAGCAGAAAGTCATAGTCATGTCTCCTCACCTCTTCACTTCTAAGAGATCTTCTGAGTGATCAGGGTCTCAGATTCGCACTAATCTGCTCAAAATTATAGGACCTAAATCATGTAATATATATCCCAAAATGTAAGTTACTTTTTAAACGTTTAATAGTTCCACTGCTTGCATCTAATCAGTACATTGGTTCCTATACGGTCCACAGTCTGATGATGACTGGTAACAACTCCCAGTATCTCCTTACCATTGCTAAGGACATACTGGCAGTTGTAGTTAAGTCCTCCATTCTCTGGAATTCCTATTGTTAGTGTGGCACCCCAGGGGTCTGGTCTCCACAGTAATAGCAATGTTATGTCTGAGAGCAGGTGGGAGGTCTCTTGGTCAGGAATCCTATGCATGCCACACCTCCTGCCCAGTCCTGGGAGGGGAAGAACTTCCCCTATATAAAACTGGGGCTGAGGCAGGGTTAGTGAGAAGAGAAGAGTTGAGAAGAAGAGAAGCAGCATAGGAAAGAAAGATCAGGAGCTCTGTGGGAGCAGGCTAAAAGGAATCAGGGGCTGGCAGCTGAAGAGCTCGCCCTGATTGAAGAGTTACTACCGGACCCGGAGTCCGAGGCTGTGGGGATTAACCCAGACCCAGCAGCAGAAACCGCCCGGCAGGGGATTGCAGATCCTCTGGCCAAGAAACCCGAAGGCACGGTCACACGCGTGGGACCAGCACCGCCGTCGTGGAGCGGAAGCCACTAGAAGGCCCCGAGTCACCGGCCATACGGGTGAGCACCACACGGTACACTCAGGGACGTGGGCTACTTTTACCCGCCTCTAGCAAGGTAGCCAGAAGAGTACGATTAGTGGGGGAGGCCTACAACTCCGCCTGGCCAAGGGGGATCCCATCTGCTCAAGGACTGACCAGGCCCCGACCGCTAGCCAGTACTCCGGGAGGGTCTATCTTTGTCACCAGTAAAGACCCTGAACTACACCGCATCGTCTCTGAGTGGTTCCTGCTACCCCCATCATCCACGTCGGCTGCCCTGAGGCCATACCCCTCCCGTTGGGGGTTATACCATCTACGCTGCACTATCCTACCACCGGCCTCAGCGGTCTGCCCTGCAGCGGCAGCTCCATAGCTGCATTCAACGGGTGGCGTAGTCGTCCTACATCTACTGCTAATACTCAGCCACACAGTTTGACTCCCTGGGCACGGACCGGGTCACCGCCACGAGACTACTACCCCTATCAGATCCGGCTCCGGGTAGGCTCCCGCGTGCGCAACGCTACTCAGCACAGGCCCAGGGGCGCGTCAACTTTTGGCGTAGTCGGCAGGATTACGTGCCCGCAACCACCTGGTACTGCGTGCCTGAAAAAGACTGTTCAAACTTACCAGTGGTGAAGATTCCTGCCATCCGGCACCATCTTCAGCCTTCTTCCCGCCATCCGCGAAGATTCCCGCCATCCGGCGCCATTTTCAGCCTTCTTCCCGCCTTCCGTGGAGTTTTCCCGCCGTTGGACGCCATCTTGAAGACGCCGCGCGGGAAGAAGAGGGGCGTGGACTCCGAAAGCGCGCGAGAACTGAAGCCCCGCCTCACGTCCAGACGTCGCGTAAGGTCCTGGAAGGAGCCCAGCAGACGCCGACGTCACAGGAGCGCGACGGAAGGTCCTCAACCCTGACGATCCACTGCGGAGCCGCGGCCTACGGAAGAGGATCATCGCAAGGTAGGCCACGGTCCACTAGGGGGGAGGAAGATGTCGGATACGGAGGAGAGCTTCACTGCCGCAGCCACCGCCAGCGCCACCGCTGCTGCAGTCATGCCTTTCACCATGCCCTATATCCCGGGAGCAGCCTGGCTACCCCGGTACTCAGGGGAGTCACATACCCTGAATGACTTTAAAGAAAAGCTGGATAGCCTCTTCCAGGTGTACCCCCTCACAGAGGAGCAAAAAGTGAGCATCCTGGTGGCCCAACTAACCGGGGCAGCCCAAAGGGAGGTAAAGTCCTGGCCACCTGGGAAGAGGACTGTCGCAGGGATACTAACCCGGCTGAGGGACACCTTTGATACCCGCACCTCAGCCGAGATTAAGCTTAGATTCTATGGGTGCAAGCAGCGAGCACATGAGAGTATAAGGGACTATGCACTAAACCTACAAGAGGCCCTGAGAGCCATTAAGCAGACCGACCCTGACGGCGTGGGAAACGAGGACAGGCTGTTGACCGAACAATTTATAGAGGGACTATATTGCAATGCCCACCGAACCCAGTTGCGGGCCATGGCCTTACAGGATCCTCATCTGGACTTTGCACAGTTCAAGGACAGAGCCATCCGGGTGCTCCGAGAACCGGCACCGGGTGGCGTTGAGACCCACAGGCGCCCAGCTATCACTTACCACCAGGAGGCGGCGCCCTTGTCGGCAGGGCCTGTGGGGGCTGATGCGCAGGCTTTGAACAATGACCCGGCTCCAGACCTGCACCATCAGGTCCAAGAGCTAGCTAAAAGCGTTGCTGCCCTAACCCGAACTGTGCAGTCTTTACAGGTTTCCACTCCAGGGAAGATCCAGCTGGCATCCGGACCGGAGGACATCCCGTGGCGTCGACCAAGGAGGACCCCACCGGCCAGAGGAAGCCCCAGCGACCGATACAACGAGGACGGACAACCCATCTGCCGCCGCTGCAATCAACCCGGACATATGGCAAGGTACTGTCCTTTAAACTGGCACAACCTGGGGTAGAGGGCCAACCCCCAGGAAAAAGATCACCAGGCCCATCGAGCTGGCGCGACAAATATGTGGGAGGACGTCCAGTCTTGCCTGTGGTACTGGATGGCATCCCTATGAGTGCCCTACTGGACACCGGGTCACAGGTCACCACCATCCCGTACGTGCTCTTCAAGCAGTACTGGAATGACTCGGATATAACCCGCTATCCAGACGACGACTTGAGTATCATCGCCAGTAATGGTCAGCCCGTGCCACAGATCGGATTTAAAGAAATGACCATTAAAATCGGTAGAGTCGAACTGGCAGCACAGGGACTGAAAGACTGTTAAGGACTCGGGGCAGGACAGACCCCTACCTGGTTACGTCTCCCTGTGTTGGTGAAATGGACACCCTTGTTTTCTTGAAAAACTGCACCCGGTTGCGGACATGCCGTGACCATCCTAATGTTTTTCTTTATTGCGTTGTTTCTGTTTGTAATTTGTTATGTTTACAAAAGTATGTTTAGTCCCGGAGTACTAAAATTCACTAGGGGGGAATGTGGCACCCCAGGGGTCTGGTCTCCACAGTAATAGCAATGTTATGTCTGAGAGCAGGTGGGAGGTCTCTTGGTCAGGAATCCTATGCATGCCACACCTCCTGCCCAGTCCTGGGAGGGGAAGAACTTCCCCTATATAAAACTGGGGCTGAGGCAGGGTTAGTGAGAAGAGAAGAGTTGAGAAGAAGAGAAGCAGCATAGGAAAGAAAGATCAGGAGCTCTGTGGGAGCAGGCTAAAAGGAATCAGGGGCTGGCAGCTGAAGAGCTCGCCCTGATTGAAGAGTTACTACCGGACCCGGAGTCCGAGGCTGTGGGGATTAACCCAGACCCAGCAGCAGAAACCGCCCGGCAGGGGATTGCAGATCCTCTGGCCAAGAAACCCGAAGGCACGGTCACACGCGTGGGACCAGCACCGCCGTCGTGGAGTGGAAGCCACTAGAAGGCCCCGAGTCACCGGCCATACGGGTGAGCACCACACGGTACACTCAGGGACGTGGGCTACTTTTACCCGCCTCTAGCAAGGTAGCCAGAAGAATACGATTAGTGGGGGAGGCCTACAACTCCGCCTGGCCAAGGGGGATCCCATCTGCTCAAGGACTGACCAGGCCCCGACCGCTAGCCAGTACTCCGGGAGGGTCTATCTTTGTCACCAGTAAAGACCCTGAACTACACCGCATCGTCTCTGAGTGGTTCCTGCTACCCCCATCATCCACGTCGGCTGCCCTGAGGCCATACCCCTCCCGTTGGGGGTTATACCATCTACGCTGCACTATCCTACCACCGGCCTCAGCGGTCTGCCCTGCAGCGGCAGCTCCATAGCTGCATTCAACGGGTGGCGTAGTCGTCCTACATCCTACTGCTAGTACTCAGCCACACAGTTTGACTCCCTGGGCACGGACCGGGTCACCGCCACGAGACTACTACAGATCCAGCTCCGGGTAGGCTCCCGCGTGCGCAACGCTACTCAGCACAGGCCCAGGGGCGCGTCATTAGCAATGCCCTTCCTTCACCAATTGCAAATACAAAGGATCCAACCATGGGGTGAGATCTTGGGAATAATTGAATCGTACCTACATTTAAAAAAAAAAAAAAAAAAATCTCCTATTCTTAATAATTACCGTATTTTTCGGAGTATAAGATGCACTTTTTTCCTCCAAAATTTTGGAGGAAAGTGGGGCGTGCGTCTTATAGTCCAAATACGATATTATTTTATGGCCGCATGGTGGTGGGTGTGGGGGAGCCGCAGCGGGGGATCAGCGGGGCACAGGAGGCAGCAGCCGCCTGCTGCAGCCTAGCTGTGCCCGCTACTAAAGAAAATGAATATTCCCTGCTCCCCATACCCATGGGCGCGGAGAGCAATGAATATTCATTTCTCTTAATAGCCGGCACACTGTAGCCACAGCGCGGCTCCTGCTGCACTCTGTGGGCAGTGTGCCCACTATTAAAGCTCATGAATATTCGCTACAACCCACTCCCATGGGTTGTAGTGAATATCTATGGTCTTTAATAGCAGGCACACTGACCGCAGAGCGGCAGCAGAAGCCACGCTGCGGTACAGTGTGCCGGGCATTGAACAGACTGCTCCCCACGCACAGAGTCCTGGCGTGGGGAGCAGTGACTATTCCAGCACAGCGTCTCACACTGTGTGAGGGCGAATGGCAGGGACACCATGCGCGCCCTACCATGCGCCGCTCACACAGTGAGAGTGTCAGCAGCAGTGCGGGACAGCGCTGGAGGAGAGAGGAGGTGAGTATGATTGTGCCATACATACCAGGATAGGGGCTCAGAATGTGCCATACATACCAGGATGAGGGCTCAGAAGGTGCCATACATACTAGGATGGTGCTCAGAAGGTGCCATACATACCAGGATGGGGCTCAGAAGGTGCCATGCATACCAGGATGGGGGCACAGAAGGTGCCATACATACCAGGATGGGGGCTCAGAAGGTGCCATGCATACCAGGATGGGGGCTCAGAAGGTGCCATACATACCAGGATGGGGGCTCAGAAGGTGCCATACATACCAGGATGGGGGCTCAGAGGGTGCCATGCATACCAGGATGGGGGCTCAGTGGGTGCCATGCATACCAGGATGGGATATAAAGGGGTGTCATGTATACCAGGATGGGGGATAAAGGGGTGCCATGCATATCAGTATGGGGGATAAAGGGGTGCCATGCATACCAGGATGGGATGGGGGCACTTATACCAGGAAGGAGGGGCCATACATACCAGGATGGAGGATATTAACAGAATTGGGGGACATTACCCCAATACCAGTGTCAGCAGTAGACCCCCTCCCCCATAGCAGGGCATCATGACCACATTTTTTGCTTATTTTTTTTTCCCTATTTTCCTCCTTTAAAACCTAGGTGCGTCTTATGGTCCGGTGCATCTTATAGTCTGAAAAATACGGTAACCCCTTTACCCCCGAGGGTGGTTTGCACGTTAATGACTAGGCCAATTTTTACAATTCTGACCACTGTCACTTTATGAGGTAATTACTCTGGAACGCTTCAACGGATTCCCCTGATTCTGAGACTGTTTTTTCGTGACATATTGTACTTCATGATTGTGGTAAAATTTCTTCGATATCACTTGCGTTTATTTGTGAAAAAAACGGAAATTTGGTGAAAATTTTGCGATTTTCAACATTTGCATTTTTATGCCCTTAAATCAGAGAGATATGTTACACAAAATAGTTAATAAATTACATTTCCCACATGTCTACTTTACATCAGCACAATTTTGGAACCAAATTTTTTTTTATTAGGGAGCTATAAGGGTTAAAAGTTGACAAGCGATTTCT
The DNA here is from genome assembly GCF_046119375.1 of Phyllobates terribilis. NCBI lineage: Eukaryota > Metazoa > Chordata > Amphibia > Anura > Dendrobatidae > Phyllobates > Phyllobates terribilis. Next base: position 2,421,946 of record NW_027362852.1, on the reverse strand, counting down.
CATTTTTCCAACAAAATTTACAAAACCATTTTTTTAGGGACCACATCATATTTGAAGTTACTTTGAGGGGTCTTTATGACAGAAAATACCCAAAAGTGACACCATTCTAAAAACGGCACCCCTCAAAGTGCTCAAAACCACATTCAAGAACTTTATTAACCCTTCAGGTGCTTCACAGGAATTTTTGGAATGTGGAAGAAAAAAATGAACACTTTTTTCACAAAAATGTTATTTTAGACACAATTTTTTTTTTTTCACAGAGGTAACAGGAAAAAATACGCCAATACCCCATATGTGGGGAAAATACAGTGTTTGAGCGCACGGCAGAGTTCAGAAGGGAAGGAGCACTGTGTGACTTTTTGAACGCAAAATTGGCTGGAATTGAGAGCGGACGCCATGTCGCGTTTGGAGAGCCCCTGATGTGCCTAAATAGTGGAAACCCCCCACAAGTGACCCCATTTTGGAAACTAGACCCCTCAATGATTTTATCAAGGGGTATACTGAACATTTTGAACCCAGAGGTACGACACAGAATTTGATAACATTAGTTCATAAAATTGAATAAGTTGTCATTAGTCTTGAGTGCAAGTGCTCGCTACTTGAGTTTGCATTGGGTACTCGGGTATGCACCATGTATTGCACGTGCTCGAGTGACATTCTCAAGTCCCCGCTCGCATGCTTCACGGTTATTAGACACCCAAAAAAAAACATCCAGGGATCGCTCGTGCATGGCAGGCAATCCCTGCGAGGTTTTTTTTGGCCACGAAGCATATGGGGCGGAGACTCGAGCATGTCACTCGAGCACCCGCGATACTCGGTGCATACCCAAGCACCCGATGAAAACTCAAGTAGCGAGCACTTGCGCTCAACACTAGTCACCATATCGTCATCTTTTTTTTTTTTACTTTTGAAAAAAATCCCAAACCTGATACAACCCTAACCCCAACCCTAACCCTAGCCCAACCCTAACCCTAGCCCAACCCTAACCCCAATCCTAACCCTAGCCCAACCCTAACCTCAACCCTAGCCCATCCCTAACCCCAACCCTAACCCCAACCCTAGCCCAACCCTAACACAACCCTAACCCTAGAGTTTATTTTTCACGCCGTTCCTCGTGCGGTATAAGTGATTAGACGGCTTTATTCTTCGGGTCGGTGCGATTACAGCGATACCAGAATCATGTCAGGTTTTTATGATTAACAGCTGTCACACACTAAAAGAAGCATTTTTTTGTAATATCTAGTTTTTGCATCGCCATATTTTGAGAGCAATAATTTTCCATATTTTGTCCAGCAGAGCCATGTGACAGCTTGTATTTTGCGGGACGAGTTGACGTTTTTATTGTTGCCATTTTCAGGCACTTGACATTTTTTGATCGCTTTCTATTCCGATTTTTGGGAGGCAGAATAAACAAAAACCAGCAATTCCGGAATTGTTCTTATGTTTTTTTTTTTTTATGCTTTTCCGCGTGTGGTGAAATTGATAAGGCAGCTTTATTCTTCGGGTCAGTACGTTTACAGCGGTACCACATTTATATTGTATTTCTATGTTTTGGCGTTTTTACACAATAAAAGTTATTTTATAGAAAAAATAATTTTTTGCATCGCTTTATTCTGAGAGCTATAACTTTTTTATTTTTCGGCTGATGGAGCTGTATGGCGGCTTGTTTTTTGCGGGACAAGATGACAGTTTTCAGTGGTACCATTTTTATTTACATTCGTCTTTTTGATCGCGTGTTATTCCATTTTTTTTTGGCGGTATGATAAAGCATTGTTTTTTTTGCTTCGCTTTTTTTTTTTTTTTTTACCATGTTCACTAAAGGGGTTAACTAGTGGGACAGTTTTATAGGTCAGGTCATTCCGGACGCGGCGATACCAAATATGTGTTCTTTTATTGTTTTTTTTGTTTTTTTTCATAATAATATTTACTGATGGGTACATTATATATTTTATATAATGTATATTATATATATTTTTTTGGTGGATTATTATTATTTTTTTTAATTTATATTTTTACAATTTTTTTTTTCCATTTTTTAACACTTTTTGGACTTTTATTCTGTTTCCCACTATGGGACTTTCACTTTTTTTATTCTGATCGCCTGTATAGCACAGGGATGGAGCACCATCCCTGTGCTATACAGGCTGTCAACGCTGCAGATGCAGAAGATACTTTGGTCATGCACAGCGGAGATCAAGTGGTCACAGATAAGTATAAGATCTATTTAGCGTTATATAAGTATAGCTATATGAATATACTTTAATCCATGCATATTTGTGAAACAGAAATGAAGACACAAATTCCTATATCCCATTGATTCCTCTCACATATCCCCACAACCCACCCAGTAATCGGAAAGGGGGTTTAATGGTATACTGAGTATATTAAGTTTTTTTTGCATATGAGGTTACCGTTCAGTTTTAAAGACCCCTTATGCATCTATAAATCTTATGTCAGCAATACCCGAGATCACAAGCTCCAACTATCATATACTGAGCTTGATCTACAGCGGAAAAAATATCCATGGGGGAGAAAAACGCAGGGAAAAAGGGGAATTGACATTCCATTCCATTTATCATTATCGCCGTTTCGGAATACATAATTCTCCCCTGTAATAAGCCTCGAATGGAAAATCTAATATCATTGTAACCCAAAAGCAATATGCTCAGGAATAATCCGAAGGCTAATCTAAGGAAAGGGGAGGAGAGAGAATTGGTAAAGAGGGGGATTAAATATTTTTATCTAGTGGCCTTGTTATAATTTCAAGGTAGATTTAGTGGATGATATTCACCAATACATGCATACATATCCTATCCCCCCCAGCGAAAAACAGTGGAACATCACCCTTATATATTGATAATCATTCAATGGCTTCCCCAATCTTATATATATCAAACATTGATCCATCCATAACATTGCAAATCAAAAGAGTGTAATTTCTCTATATATTCAGAATAAAGTCCATTGCAGACCAATCTCGTAAGGTTCTGACAAGTCACTCGTGGCTTCACTTGTTTTCCGAATCACACAGGAAACTGAATCTTGAGCGAACACACAAGTTCAACATTGAATGATCTAAAACTAAAAGAAAATTAATTAAAATCAAAAGATTAAAAGAATCAACACCCATATCCCAAACACCAGGGAACTCCAAGGAAATCAAAAAGAGGAAAAGGGGAAAATGATGAAAAAAATGAAGAAAAAATGATGGAGAAGGAGTAGGAAGGGGAGGAAAAATGATGGAGGAATAGAAAGGGGAGGAAAAGGATGGCAAGGGGGAAGAGGGAGAGAAGGATATATAGGGATACCGAGCAAAAGAGGGGCTAAAAGAGAAAGGGAGGAGGGCTCATAGGGTACAGAGGGGATAGGTCCCTTGTCGTTTCAGAGGAAGGAGCTAAATCCAAAGTTCTCATTGAGTCCCGATGGAGTTACAGTTTTTAATCTGTAGATCCACCGGCTCTCTACCTGGGATAAGATCTTAAATATGTTTCCTCCCCTTGGGCCCAGGACTACCTGGTCGATTGCTCTTATCCTTAGACATCTTGCATCGCTATTATGCATGGCTTTGAAGTGCTGGGTAAGGTTTTTAATTCACTCATATCTTCGATATTTTTAGATTTTTCAATATCCCTTATGTGCTCTCGCACTCTGATTTTGAGTTCCCGGGTAGTCATGCCAACATATAGTTTTGCACATGGACATTCTGCCAGATAAATCACACCTTTCGAAGAGCATGTCAAGTAGGTGTCAATTTTGAATTCTCTATTTTTTGCAGAATTGGAGAAAGTTTTACTTTTCATTAAGTTGGAACATGCCTTACAGTGTCCGCACGGGAAAAAACCTTTGATGTAATTTCTAAAGGAGTTTTTATGTATTCGTTCCCTGGAATAATGACTCCGGACCAAGAGGTCCTTTAGATTTTTGGATCTCTTGGCCGTAATAATAGGCTTTTCCCCGATTACTCGTGACAGAATCGGATCCGTTTTCAAAACTCTCCAATGTTTGTGGATAATTTTATTGAATTCTTTCCATTGCCTATTGAAAGGTGTGATTAATCTAGCCTGATCAGAAGATTCTCCCTCCTTTACTGGGTTATTGTACAGTAATCTGTCCCTAGGGGTATCCTTAGCTCTCTTGTATCCACGCTTGATGGTTCGATGTCCGTATCCTCTCTCCCTAAATCTCAGATAGAGATCAGCAGCCTGATTTTCAAATTTTTCTTCTGTAGAGCAAATTCTTTTTGCTCTAAGGTACTGACTGGTTGGAATACTCCTGATAGTGGAGGGAAGGTGCGAGGAGCCGGCATGCAGGATGGAGTTGGTTGAAGTCGGTTTTCGATAAATATCGGTAATAATCATTCCATCGGTGGATACTCGTAAATCCACATCAAGGAAATTAACATGTAGACCGCTGTTATACGTTAATCTGATATTAATGTCATTTTTATTCAACTCCACCATGAATGCGTCCAGCTCCTCGCACGTTCCCCCCCAGACAAACAGTGTATCGTCTATATATCTCATCCAGTTGAGGACCTTGTCTGACCCCTCAACTGGATTACATTGTAAAACCTCCCTTTCCCAGGCCCCCATGAATAAATTTGCATATGAGGGGGCACATGCTGCCCCCATAGCTGTTCCTTGTGTCTGAACATAGATCTGCTCATTGAATATAAAGCAGTTATGCTCAAGCACAAATTCTAGCAGGGTCATAATAAGCTCTATCAGCAGTCTGTCCAGATTACTGTTTTCAAGAAACCAATGTATCGCCTTTAACCCATCCCGATGTTTTATCGCTGTATACAGGGCTTCAACATCGGCCACGACTAGGATCATTCCATCTTCCAAATGTATTTGATCCAGTCGTCTTAAGGCCGATGTTGTATCCTGTATATAGGATGGTAATGTTGAGACGATTGGCTTTAGATAGTAATCTATCATTCTACAGACCGCTTCGCATAGGCCATCGTTACCCGAGACTATGGGGCGTCCAGGGGGGTCCATCATGTTTTTGTGCAACTTTGGGATCAAGTAAAATGTTGGAAGTCTTGGTTTCATTTTATCTATCATGTCCAGAAATTTTTTGGGAATGACGCTGTCTTCAAAAGCCTTTTGTAGAATGCCCACCAATTCCGACTGAAATTCTAAGAGGGGATTGTAGGGCAATTTTTTATAACAGTTTTTATCTGATAATAGTTTATACGCTTGTTTTTCATACAGGTCACACGGTCATATGACCAGGTTACCCCCTTTGTCGGCCATTTTGAAGACAACGTCATTCCAAGATTGCATCTCTTGCAATGCCAATTCCTCCTTACCATGATTTCTTACAGATCCCCTTCGACTTAATTTCTCAATATCAGTTGTAACCAATTTTACAAACATATCTATAGATGGACAAGACGTAATACTAGGAAACTTCTTTGATTTATTGCACAGAAACATAGGAAATGGACTCCCCCCTGTGCTTTCCTTTTCAGAGGAATTGGATTCCTCAGCCAATGATTCCAAAATGGCAACTGCTGCCTTTTCCTCATCCGTATCTAGGTTTAAACCCAAGTTATTTTTTTCATAGAACCTTTTAAGGATTAATTTCCTAGCATATAGGTGAACATCTTTAATGACCATAAAAGTATCTAGAGATTGGGGAGGGGAAAAGGTTAAACCTTTTTCCAAAATACTTATTTGTATTTTAGAAAGGCAATGTTTCGATAGGTTTATTACCTTCGGTTGTTCATGATGTTTCCTCCCACCGTTCTTTTTACTCGGCCCAAAGTACTTCCTTTTTCCTCCATATCTTGTTTTAATCCTGTTAGGATGTCCGGAATCCTGATCAAGATTTACCGAGGATATACTTGATACGGACGAGGCTGAGGACGTCACTTGATTTGGTTCATTCATACTCTCACCAGTCCTAGCTTTATATTGCCATCTATAAATTCTTTTCTGCTGATAATCATTGACATCCCTCATATATTTCTTTTTCTTAGTGGCACTGATGTCCTGTTCCCACTTTTCCATTTCAAGTTCTAGATCACTGTAGAATTTTTTTAAAGGTTCTACCTGAATTTCCTGTGTCATTTGTACCTGTAGAGTGCTAATCTCCTGGTCCAATTCATTTAGAAGTTGTGTATTCCTTTCATTGATGATATCAATGAAGGCAAGTGAACAGGAGGAGGCAGCCATCTCCCATTTGTCCACTAATATTGGATCATTTAATTCAAAGGTTGGGTATAATTGCACTCTAAGGCCTCTAGGTACAATTTTTTGTTTACTATAATTCTCTAGAGCTGCCTTCGTCCACCACGTTCTAGTTTTCCTCTGCATTAGATTTCTATATCTTAACATCAACTCTTTATTGTCCATTTGGTTCCCATTAAAAACATCTGCAGCGCCATGTTGAAAAAGATCCGAAAACTTATTCTGCCAGGTTTTTTCCCTGGCTCTCATATCCATAGTGAGTTCAAAGGTCAATCTGTTATAAAACAGGAACAGTATAAATAACACCATACTCACAAGGATTTCAGGAACATCACGTCCAACTCCATTGAAAATCTAATTCACAAACAAGACTCTCAAAAATAAGAGAGCTTATACGACCAGAGTTTTTCAGAAAAAATAATACTTTATTTAGACATTACATGTTAAAATATTATGGTGCTGCAAAAAGAGGGTATAGCTAACTCACATATTATTCAACAGAAGTATATGTCAGAGATATAATAGTCCAGCGTCATTGAAGTGCATACGAAGTATATCAAAAGTGAGTGTTGGGCTATGGATAATGTATGTCCTTCAACCATAATATAGAATCCAATCAATATTGTAATATAGCAGGTTAAAGTGAACAGTGCATAGTGCATAATAAGTCATGTAAACATTCACAACCTTGTTGGACTTATAGATAGCCCGTCGATTTATAACAGCACATTCATGTGCCTATAGATCTGTTAATCACTCTGACATTAGGACTATGCCTGGCATTCAGACCCTAATATAAGGTTCCACCTCTGTCAAAAATTCATCTGGCTAATAGCCATACCTCCACATATTAATCAAGAGTACCTACCTGTGGAGGTGAATGAGTGTCGCTCGTGCCCTCGCGCCCCTACGCACGTTTCGCCCTCGCTTCGTCGGGGGGCGGGTATCTTAGATATGAGTTCATATTGCCTTAAATAGCAGCTTGTGGTGTCGCGGTCTGATGTGGAAGATTATTTCCGGGTAGTCTCCCTGATGACGGCGCATGCGCCGCCGCGTGTCACTTCCTGTAGGGCACTTCCGCCGGCCGACAGTGAGACGCAAGCGTGCCACCGCTGCTAAGCAGTGGCGCCCACGCTCACGTATCTGGTGTCAGCAAGCGGAAGGCCCGAAGCGGCCGCGGCGCGCATGCGCACCAGGGATGATAGCGGAGATCAAGTGGTCATAGATAAGTATAAGATCTATTTAGCGTTATATAAGTATAGCTATATGAATATACTTTAATCCATGCATATTTGTGAAACAGAAATGAAGACACAAATTCCTATATCCCATTGATTCCTCTCACATATCCCCACAACCCACCCAGTAATCGGAAAGGGGGTTTAATGGTATACTGAGTATATTAAGTTTTTTTGCATATGAGGTTACCGTTCAGTTTTAAAGACCCCTTATGCATCTATAAATCTTATGTTAGCTATACCCGAGATCACAAGCTCCAACTATCATATACTGAGCTTGATCTACAGCGGAAAAAATATCCATGGGGGAGAAAAACGCAGGGAAAAAGGGGAATTGACATTCCATTCCATTTATCATTATCGCCGTTTCGGAATACATAATTCTCCCCTGTAATAAGCCTCGAATGGAAAATCTAATATCATTGTAACCCAAAAGCAATATGCTCAGGAATAATCCGAAGGCTAATCTAAGGATTAAATATTTTTATCTAGTGGCCTTGTTATAATTTCAAGGTAGATTTAGTGGATGATATTCACCAATACATGCATACATATCCTATCCCCCCCAGCGAAAAACAGTGGAACATCACCCTTATATATTGATAATCATTCAATGGCTTCCCCAATCTTATATATATCAAACATTGATCCATCCATAACATTGCAAATCAAAAGAGTGTAATTTCATCAGGGAGACTACCCGGAAATAATCTTCCACATCAGACCGCGACACCACAAGCTGCTATTTAAGGCAATATGAACTCATATCTAAGATACCCGCCCCCCGACGAAGCGAGGGCGAAACGTGCGTAGGGGCGCGAGGGCACGAGCGACACTCATTCACCTCCACAGGTAGGTACTCTTGATTAATATGTGGAGGTATGGCTATTAGCCAGATGAATCCTTATATTAGGGTCTGAATGCCAGGCATAGTCCTAATGTCAGAGTGATTAACAGATCTATAGGCACATGAATGTGCTGTTATAAATCGACGGGCTATCTATAAGTCCAACAAGGTTGTGAATGTTTACATGACTTATTATGCACTATGCACTGTTCACTTTAACCTGCTATATTACAATATTGATTGGATTCTATATTATGGTTGAAGGACATATATTATCCATAGCCCAACACTCACTTTTGATATACTTCGTATGCACTTCAATGACGCTGGACTATTATATCTCTGACATATACTCCTGTTGAATAATATGTGAGTTAGCTATACCCTCTTTTTGCAGCACCATAATATTTTAATATGTAATGTCTAAATAAAGTATTATTTTTTCTGAAAAACTCTGGTCGTATAAGCTCTCTTATTTTTGAGAGTCTTGTTTGTGAATTAGATTTTCAATGGAGTTGGACGTGATGTTCCTGAAATCCTTGTGAGTATGGTGTTATTCATGAAAATTATATGTAGATTTATTTATTTCTAAAGCCTGTATGCAATTATCAATCACATCAGTGCCTATCTATTTAAAGCATTCGGCGTGGTATACATTCTGGAATCACCTGATGAAGGGCACAGATCGTCTCTGAAACGCGTTATGTGTTGAATAAATCGACTTCTCTTGCCTAACCTGGTGGTTCCTAACTCAGAGCGTGGCGACCTGTGGATCTCCACCACCCACTGTTCATTATCTTTCGCTGTATCATGGCTCCTGAGCATGATGCCGGGGAGGGCAGAAGGTGCTGCAGTGCTCCAGGACCGCAGTCATTACCGCTTAGTATCAGCTTTGTGTCTGGCATGCACAACTACCAGAGGTGAGTGGAATACCTCTCACCCCTCCATCTATATGCTGGGACATTCTTCACATGGCGCACCTTCTCTTTTAGGTTTATTTTCTCATTTTTCTGTCTGTGAGCATAGAGCTGATGTGACTTGCCAAAAAGCACAGGTTTGTTTCATCTGTCCAAAGGACATTCTCCCAGAAACTTTGGAAAATTCCTGTCTTGCTTTTTTTCTGATTTGCTTTGATCAATGGTTTCCTCCTCCTCTTCTTCCATGAATTTCACTTTGGTCAAGACAGCGACAAATGGTGCGATCTGACACTAATGTACCCTGACCTTGGAGTTCACCTTTAATCTCTTTGAAAGTTGTTCTGGGCTCTTTTGTAACCATTCAAATTATCCATCTCTTCAATTTGTCATTAATTTACTCTTGCGGCCACATCCAGGGACATTGGCTGCCGCCTCATAGACCTTAAAGCTCTGAATAATATGTGCAAATGTTGTAACAGGAACATTGGTTTGGAGATGGTCTTATAGCATCTACCTTTAACATGTTTGTCTATAGTTTTTTTTCTAATTTCCTGAGACAGCTCTCTCCTTACCTTTCTTTGGTCCATGTTCACACACCATGATACCAAGCAGCACAGAGACTACTTTTTACCCTTTTCAGGAATTGTCTGGTCCCAATTGATAAGTCTGCAGTCACTCTGTGTGACTGCAATAAGATGAAAAACTTGGCACTCAAGATGACTCAATGAATCTTGAGAATTTAATAGTAGAAAAAGTAGTACAAAACAAACGTTTCGGTCATGTAAGACCTTCCTCAGTGTACAGAAATGTTGGTAGTGGACATGAATGAGAGGTGCAGTGTCCAGCTTCTATATAAACCACTGTGTGGTATCTTATAACAAGGGTGATAGCGGTGGGAACACGGTGTCTGTATACGTCACTATCAATGCTGATCTGTGTAACATCCCCTCCATCACCTGATGTGAACCTGTTGAGTGTTGCGTCTCACATATTGGAGACAGCACCCACATTCCAACAGGTAAACAGTAAATGACATACCACAGGTTAGATGTTGGTAAAACAGAAAAGTTTCTCCTGTCACCTTCGATTGAAAGTAGGTACATCCATGCTTCAACACTGTGTAGCATAAACGCTTAATGTTTGCGTTTGGGAGCTATTGGGAGATTGTTAGAAGGTTTATCCCTACTGTTAAAGGAAACCTGTCATCAGGATTTTGCTAAGTAAACTATAGGCGTTGTCAGGTTGGTGCTGTTACACTGATTAAAATTATATCTGGTTTGAAGAAATCTGTCTAGTGGTTCTTGTTTAATCTGTTTGCAGTTTGGAGTTAATGAGATGCTTGTGCTTCGAGACCGGCCTGTGGGCAGGTCTTTTTTTGGTTCTCTGGCCTCATTGTCATCATTCTGGGCTTAAATGACAGGTCACTGAACCTTTGAATACTGCGCTTGCACAGATAGATGCTACTGTGCATGCACCGGCGCCATTTTGTTGGAGCCAAAATTTTTTTTTTAAGACCACAATATTAAATGTGCAGTATTTAAAATAGGAGGAAGGTCATGGAAGGTTATTTAAGCCCAGAGCACAAGCATCTCATTAACTGCAAACACAGATTAAAATGATACCTGGGTTGAAGAAATCTGTCTTATGGTTCTTGTTTAATCAGTGTAACAGTGCCAACCTTTCACTGCCTGTAGTTTACTTATCAAAATCCTGAGACAGATTAATTGACCACCAAGGTCACATACACAATTAGTTCTCTATAGTAGGACAATGAGACTCTGTTCAACGTCTATAATAGCAAATCATATAGAAAAAATTACGTATAAGAACATAATTTTGCAAAAAATTCATAAATTTATTAATACACATTAATTAAAAAAACATCCATATTGAAAAAGTGGCATAAATACATACAGTAAGTAATGAGCTATAATAGAGATGCCAAGACCAATACAATCATATAATAAATAGATTAAACCTACATAGTTGAAGAAAATACGGGTATGGGTATGTAAACCACATGCCCTATCCCAGCTGTAAGCATAATATCAAAGCTTCAATGCAAATGCTAAGGTGCACAGTGCATAAATAGTTGATATAAAAGTAAATCCATTTAGCACTTGAAAATAAGTGGGAATGTAGTATTACTCACATATGTATTGTTTGTCAGTCCAGGTATCGTCACCCCTACGCGCGTTTCGGTATCCCTTAAGTATTAGTTATTGTCCAATGGGTGAAAGTAAGACAGGACGCAGCTATTAGAATAGCCAACCGCTCATCATAATACATACATATAGAGTCACGTGTGCCCCTGTATTACCACTCACATCCGGAAGTATATAGTAGGACCCCTTCGCTTCAGGACGCAATCATCTGCCCCTCGTCCCCCGTGATAACAAACCACACCTCCCAGGTCACATGAGCGGGACTTGCTATGACGCGTCAGGACACAGTCATCCGCCCCTCGCCACACATAAATACAAGCCACACCCCCCAGGTCACATGGACGAAAATCGCTGTGACATCACAATCTGACCAAAGGGGAAAGCCCATAACAGGGGACATAGCACTATAATGTGGTAAGTATACATTATAAAACGCCCAACAAAAGTGTAGATAAATGAATATAGGAAGTGGACAATCGGATCTAATGAGAAGAGTCGTGGCTAAACCACAGCTATTTAACCCAATAGTGCCCAACTAACGCAATAATGAACCAATCACAGAATAATAAGTGTGAACAGATAACATATCACAACGGAAAGAAATCGCAGATCAAAAGAAGCAGGATATATCTCAGTAGATGCATAGCTGTGGGACCCCTTCCCCCATATAATTGCCATCAGTAGCCAATTATAATCAAAAGACATTCTTCATATCAATTGTATGGCTAATGTTGATCCAATATTGTAACTAAATATTACCGAAAAATACTGTCCATGGGGGCATGGCGCCATTGCCCCAACGGAGAGCACCAGTCAAAAACCACAAAAAATGCGGTGTAATATGTACATATAAAAGATACAGTACACTGTGTAATGGAGAAAAATGATAGAAACATTCAACAATTAAATCCTACACAATAGGTTGTAAGCATAAACATACAGAAAACACAATACACCGCATAATACAGCTCAATATCAAGTATATCCAGCAATTAGATGAATTCATTCGTTGCGTAGCTTTTCTTTGTCCCAGTAGATGATAATATCTCTGTGACCTATTGTCAGTAGTCCAGGAGAATCATTGATTAATCAAGATGTATAAATCGTCCACAGCCATCCATCAATAGGAGTAACCAGCAGAAAGAGACACGGAAGGCAGCCGCAACCAAGGACAAAAGAGTATGTACTAAGGAAAAAATGAACATTAATTAGAGGATAAAACAAGGGGGGGGGGATTATAAACATCATTAAAATACCGATCAATCTAGTGGGTGCAGGGGTGGGGGAGAGATAGAGGCAATCAGAGGAATGGTGAAAAGCTTAAGGATTCCTTGAGGCCCTGAGGATGTAATGTTTGCAATAGCCAAATCCATCTGGATTCTTTCTGTGCAAGTAGGCGACTAGCACTACCTCCACGCAACGTACTAGAAACATCATCGATGCCTTTAACTTGAAGACCTGATGGATCACAGGCATGATAGTTTTTAAAGTGTCTAGGGATTGTTTTCAACAACTCCAAATTATCCTCAGTGGCTGCTGCCATAATATCACGTCCATGTTCCCTCGCTCTGGTCTTTAACATCCTAGTGGTCAGACCTATGAATACCAAAGAGCAAGGCCATGTAGCGTGATAAATGACATTACGTGCTGTACACGTAATGGAGTGTAGGATAGTAAATTCTTTCCCACTGGATGAAAGAAACTTTTTAGTATGTTCGATGTTTGGACACGAAATACATGAACCACATGGGGTACAACCCCACGTTTGTCTTATTTCAGCCAGTCCTATTTCGGCAATTTTCTTCTGAGTATTAGGTGTAAGGTAGCTCCTTACCAAGTGATCTCGGAGGCTCGGAGATCGACGGGCTGTGACTGACGGATACATAGGCAAATATTGGCGCAACGTCTAATCCGCAAGTAAAATGGGCCAGTGTTTCCTAAGCACATCACACATTTTGCGCCATTGTGTATGGTACTGTGTCACCATCCTGACACAGTTCTCTTGTTTGTGAGCTCGATTAGAATACATTAATTGTTGACGATTACTGTTTTTGGCTCGATTATAGGCATGCTTAATACTTCTTCGACTATATCCGCGATCTAAGAACCTGTGTTTCAATTCCTCCGCTCTCCATTCAAAATCAACCTCTGTTGAACAAATACTCAAAATTATCAAAATCCTGATGACAGGAGCGCCGCATAAAAGCAGGAATATGCGGCTATTATGCTGCGTGGGAAACTAAGCCTAAGGGACTCCATCTTTAATTAAAAAAATCCTCGCTCCGACGTCATCCATGGGTCTTCAGCTCTGCTAGATCTTTGCCATCAGACAAATATGTCTGCTGACAGATGAGCAGGCACAGAATGACACTGGAGCACTGTTACTGTGTAGTGCTGAGCTATGTTTCTTTTTTTGTCATTTCATGCAGTGTAGAAATCTTGGGAAAAGTGTGGATTGTGCTCTGGAAGTGATCAGTTATAGCTAACTATGTTATTTTCTGCAGAGATAAGTCCTGCATAGAAGATGTGATATATCGGTCTGCAGATAAAGAACTTGTGAGTATGTGTTACCTATACATTCACACTGACACTATATACAGAGCTCCTGTGTATAATATCAATGGTGATCATTATATTACCTATACACTGACACTATATACAGAGCTTCTGTGTATAATGTCACTGGTGATGACTGTATAACCTGTACACTATATACAGAACTCCTGTGTATAATGTCACTGGTGATCACTGTATAACCTGTACACTGACACTATATACAGAGCTTTTTTTACATTTTTATTATTTTAGTATTATTTGTCACTATGTGGTGCCATTATGTGCTTTGGTCATGACATGACGATATTTGTCCCTTGTATGTGGTATTATTCAGTCACTATGTGGTGGTAATATGTGGTCTCATGGTGTGTCAGTATTTATACCTTGTATCTGGTAGCATTTGATCACTATGTGGTGGTATTATGTGCTTTGGTCATGGTGTGGCGGTATTTGTGCATTGTATGTGGCATTATTTGGGCACTATGTGGTGATAATATGTGATCTGGTCATGGTGTGGTGGTATTTCTGCCTTCTATCTGGTAATATTGGTCTTGGTAGAGTGGATTGTGGTTGGTCATTTGTTTTATCTGATATCAATAAGGGGAATCCTCTTTATTTCCAATAGATATTAAATATTTGGATGTTTAACCCCTCCCTGCCCTGTGACTATTACACAGCAGCAGAGATGCAGTTACAGAGGTTCACCAGAGAAAGCCAATTGGCATTTGGTGTGCTTTTCACCTCTGTATTTATAAGACAAAACCATGACCGTGTACTGCCAACACGGGTTCCATGGATCAACATGCCCCCACCTTCCAGCACTCACCTTCCCCCACCAAATAAAAACACTGCACCTGTATTTCTTTGGATAAATTTGGCCACAGCGGCCATTTTATTAACAAACAACATTAACATATTAACAGTGTTATAAAATAAATAAGAAGGGAGGGTTCTTGGAGTTAAAATTAGATCTGGCATAAATTAAACCGAACTCGAACCACCATATTACCCTCAGCCGTCCATCACCAGCTCAAGGGCACCAAAAGCTCCCAGGGTAAAACCCCGTCCAGAGCCCAAAACCAAATGCCAGATCACCCCGGTTAATCAAGGCACTGCCTGTGATTATCCAATATTCTTTCCACCGACACTTCTGTGCCAACTCCAAGAACCCCACCCCCCGCCACCAACGAACAGCCCTGACCACCTCAGGCTCGTGAGCGCCCCAACACCGCAAAAGCCCTTTCGATCCCCTCCTGTATGGCCAATGCCCATAAATCAATGCCAATATCATTCAAATGTACGCCGTCCTTTTCCCAAAAATCTCCAACTCCCGCTTCCAGATCAAGATGCCGCACGCTTACTCCCCCGTTCCTGGTAACAAAAGCTGATATAGCTCTGTTCAACTTTATACGTGCCCTATTAATTCCCTTCAATGATCTGGCCTCCCTCCATTTTCCTCTGGGCACAATGTCAGATCACACTGTCAACACCTCAGGAAAAGATGTCCATAACCTTAACAGATCGATTCGAATGTCCCTCATCAATTCCCTGACCGGCCGAGCCCTCCAAATCATTTCCCCCCATATGCACCACCAAAATATCCGGCGCCCGATCCAAACGAGCTGCTTTATGGAATTCTGGCAGCACCCTTCTCCAAACCATCCCTCGAAAACCCAACCACCGAACCACCGCTTGCTCCCTGCTAAAAAACCAATTGCCTACCGTCCGGCCTCAAGTCCGCCCTCACCGCTCCCAATGGACGAAAGAGTGTCCTAGCATCCAAACTAACAACGGGACGCCACTAGCAACAAGACAACCAAAATGTATTTGAATCTCAAAAGGCAAATTACCTAAGACCGCATACCTAATGCCTTACATAAGACAGGTAACGATCAGAACTCCACCTCCCAATACGTTTTATCACATCCTTGCCTAACCCCAAGCCATCCGCTTCTGATGCCGCACCAATTCTGAATGAATGTGACCCGTATACCTCAGGGCTAAGGCCCAGCTCAGCAATCCCCTTTTTAAACACCGCTATGAATTGAAAACGTGACAAAAAGTCTCCATTTTTCATGACACAATAATGGGCCCTTCCACCCTGACCAAACCTGCCAATAAGCCAATAAACATCTCCTAGGACAAAGAAAAGATCCCATAACCTCACCCAATATTACTCGTTTACCTTTGCCCAATTGATCCGTCTTTTCCCCACCTAATCCAATACCCCCATCTCGACCACTCATATCCAAACAAACCCCCAACCTTATTCCTGCTTGGTGCCACCAATTCACCTACTCTCAGCGCGCCAAAAAACGCCAATGAAAAAGCCAACCTAAATAGTGTGGCTTCAAAAACTGAACAACAAATCTTATCCAATACAAAACCCAAACGTTCCAAAATACTAAAGGTTACCGGTCTCCGTTTATCCAACTCTTTACCTCTTGTCCTAAAGCCCTTGAGAGCTTGCTTCACTAAAAAGGACTTCGTAACATCCTTCATCCCCTGCAATTTAAAACCAAACGCTAAACCTGCAACAAACTTCCCAACTTTTGAAACCGACCAACCGCTCTCCGCTGCCCTTCCCACGAGAAACAACACCGCCATCTCTCTATCTCCATCACTCTCCATCACACCCCACTGCATAATCCAACTTTGCCATACTCGCCACGATGCCTCGTATGATGACCAGGTCTGCCTTGTGATGGACTCCCGTATTAACCGTCCCGCTCTTCCATAACCAGCTGCCACAAACGCGAAGGGCATTCCCGTCCCACGTCCTCTGCCTCTGGAGCTAGCGTCCGAAAACGATCCCACTGAAAACGAGACAAGGCATCTGCTATGCAATTTTGTACACCTGGAACATGTACCGCTGTAATCCAAGCGTTCAGCTTAAGACAACAAAGTACTAGTTCCCTCAGCAGCCTAATCACAGGCGGAGACGAGGCCGACAAACTGTTGATGACAGACACCACTCCCATGTTATCGCAGTGAAACCGAATTCTCCTGTTGGCGAAACACTCTCCCCAAATAGTAACAACAATAGGAAACAATTCCAAAAATGCCAAGTTCCTCGTAAGACCCCTCTCTTTCCACACCTTCGGCCACTCGCCAATGCTCCACCGCCCTTTCCAGTAGGCCCCGTAACCAGCACCTCCTGCCGCATCCGTAAATATCTCACAATCAAAACTGTTCAAGAACTCCTGCTGGATTACTGACCTGCCGTTATAACTTTCCAAAACAATTTCCAAACTTTTAGATCCTCCTTGTGGTCCTTATTAAGGCGAATGAAAAGATGCGGCGCGCGCACTCCTGCTGTCGCTCCTGACAATCTGCGACAAAATATTCTGCCCATTGGCATAATCCTGCAAGCAGAATTCAAACGCCCTAACTGCGACTGTAGCTCCCTCAGGGTAACCTTGCGCAACTTCCTGATCCTATCGACCTCCTGCTTAAGCAAACTCAATTTATCATCCGGTAACCGACACTCCATTCTTTCGGTATCAATTACAATGCCCAAAAAACTTAAAATGGTGCCAGGTCCTTCCGTTTTTTCTTCTGCTAACGGCACGCCAAAATGCTCCGCTACCCACACCATAGTACCTAACAAATTCCTACACAACAACGATTGCGGGGGGCCTATAAACAAGAAGTCATCCAAATAATGAATGACTGACTTAACAGAAGCCAGGCCCTTCACTTCCCATTCCAAAAAGGAGCTAAACGTTTCAAACAAAGAACACGAAATCGCACAACCCATTGGCAAACACCTATCCACATAGTACTCCCCTTCCCAAAAAGAACCTAACAACGGGATGCTATCCGGGTGAACTGGCAACAACCTAAAGGCTGACTCGATATCAGTCTTAGCTAGCAACGAGCCTGGCCCGTATCTCCGTACCCAATGCACCGCCGCATCGAATGATGTATATTCAACCGAATACAACTCCTGCGCAATACCATCATTAACCGAAAGCCCCTTCGGGTACGACAAATGCTGAATTAAACGAAACTTATTCAGCTCTTTCTTGGGCACAACCCCCAATGGCAAGATAATCACCTTGCTAATAGGCAATTCCTGAAACGGTCCAGCCATCCTGCCCAATTCCACCTCCTTAGCCAACTTCACACTAACCACTTCTGGATGAAGGGAAGCCGACGTCAAATTTTTAACTGAAAAAGGGGACCTCATGATCAGGAGGAGGGATTCTAAACCCTTCCAAAAAAAAACAAAAAACATCCGCAATGACCTTAGCCTTCAACTGATCCGGATACCAACTTAGAAAGGGGGCCATCGCGTGAACCCTCACCGGAGTCACCACTTTGACCGGTACCCACTGTCGGCTTTCCCTTACCCTTCTTAAAGCATTTTGATGCTCCGTGCGAACTTCCGTTACAATGGGAGCACACATGTTTAAATTTACAGGAGGTCCCGAACTTGCATTGGCCGTCATTAAATTGCCAGCAAGTTCCCGCTTCCTTTTTTTGTGCTGTGTGCCCCTTGACTACTTCCCCCGTGTCCTGCTGACTGATTCCCGCTACTGTTGCTCCCGTGAAAGGACTGCTCATACCTCAGTGGGGCCATAACCTTCAACCACAACCCAATGTACTATTGATCCCATCTGATCTCCGGGCGGACAGCTTTCCTCTGCCTAAATTGCTCGTCATATCGTAACCACACCTGACCCCCATAAGTACGATGAGCCTCCCCAATAGAATCAAGGTAGCAAAATAAACCTGAGCAATTATCCGGAGCTTTTTCCCCAATAACGCTAGCCAATATTGCAAAAGCCTGTAACCAATTAACAAACGTCTGAGGAATCAACCTCCACCTACGTTTCTCTTCTTCCTCTTTTTTACTATCGTCCTTTTTACCCTTATCCAGATTAAACTTTTCCAGCGGAAGAAGGGAAAAAATTTCAACATAGTCATTCCGCCAAACTTTTCCTTTACCTCTCTTTTTTTTTTTTTTTAAGTGTGCCCCCAACGGCCCCTCAAAGCACACATATACCTCCCCTTTTGCCCTATCATCCAGCTTTACGGTATCCGCTTTGTCCTTCTCTGTCTGTACGCAAACCGATGCCCCAGAAGGTGTCCCGGCTGCATTCACCGCCGACCTGGCCGACTCGCTCCCCACCTGCGACAACACCGGTTGACTAGGTACCCACGCCGCCGCAGGTGACAAACCTCCTTGATTAACTCCACCACCGTCTATTCTAGCCAAAATTTGCGACATGCTAAACAAAATGTCCCTAAGACCCACTACATCTGACCCACGACCTCCCCTAGTATTTTCCCCGCTGGGCCCAGCCAACTGCCTATCACCTCCCCCATCCACTAATGACCCAGCGGGCGACAAACAATACATGGACGCATGCTCACCAAGCTGCGCAGGTGCTGTGTCCCTGCCAGCCGAACGTCCCGAGTCCTGATGAATCCTGGATTCGCTTTGATCCTCGCCACACTCCTATTCGCCAGACTCCTGCTGCTGCTCAAGGCCCGCGCCCCTGGCCTCCTCGTCACCAGGGGGGACCTGAGCGCGTGCCGATGTCCCCGCCGATCGTCCCCCCGTCAGTCCCGGCTCCGGTCCTCCCCGCCATCCGTGGCACTCCGCGACTTCCAGACCCGGACTCCCTAGCCCGATCCATGGTGGTCCGTGGATGACTGCCAGGCAGCCCCATGCTGCTTCCCGCCGCTCCACCGCCCTGGATGTGCCGACTCGAGCCTGGCAGCAGGTCCTCGAATTACTGCTGCCTGCCCGTGCACCTGCGCTGCTGTATCCCTCGGCTGATGTTTCTGGCAGGCACCCCGACTGGTACATCGCCAGGTGCGCCTGCCGTGCTGGTGGTCCCTCTGGTCTCCTCATCCGCTCTGGCACTCCGTTTTCTTATGGGCAAGCGGCGTCGTGAATCGCCGACTCCTGCTGCGGGGGGTGTGTCCATGCGCCCACCGCTCACTTCCCGAACGCCCCCGTCACATGACGCCGGGGCCGGAAGTGACGTAGGCCGCACTTCCGGTGAAGCCCCGCCCCCCGGATGATGACGCGGCTGCAACGCGGGCCTTGCTTCCGGCGCGGCCCGGGCTCTGGTATTGCGGCGCGCCGCCGGAGCAGGCCGCACTACAGCTGAGCGGGGCACTTCAGTCGCGGACCGCGACCCGATGCTGGAGGAGCCCGCAGGCCGGCTGGGCGGATTCCTGCCGCGGCGGGCGCGCTGGCGGGGGGTTCCGCCAGCATGCTCACCGGACGCAGGGTCCCATGAGGGGCTCCGCAGCCTGCGCCTGCTGCCCGTACTAACCATCTCCGGGGAAAGCCTCTCGGGGGGGGGCTGCGTCCTCCTGCCGCTTCTTCCGGATCCCAACGGAGAATCTTCTGCTCTGGCATTCCCCAGCAATCCAGACAGCTGGGACTCAAGCCACCCTCCACGCCTGGATTTGGCAGCCTCCCTCAGCTTGGTGATCAGGGAATCAACGGTTTCCATAAGATTGGTAAGTGTACTCAAACAATGGGAAAGTTGTAGTTTTTTTTTTTTTTTGAGTTCTGCAACTTTCCCCGCTGACTTCCTTCCTGGACTGACCTTTTTCCCGCACTTTTCCTTATTATATCTCCCCAGCCCCTTCCAATGCCCGCCCCTCCAGGCTTATAACCAATCCGGATATTGGGATTAAAATTACACCCTCCTGGCACATCCCGGTCATGTGGGGCTTCCTTCTAGTTACACTTGCTTCCAGCCCCCTTCTGGAGTGGGTGAGAAATGCATAAAACATGACCTCGGATTGCTCCACTCCTGGTTTTGTCTTATAAATACTGAGGTAAAAATCTCACCGAATACTCAAAGTGCCACAATCTTCTAACAGTGCGGATTCCACCAATAAATAAGTGATCCCCTTCCCAACCTGTGCATCGCTGAGAACTTGTTTTCACCAATAAAAACCCTTTAATGCAAACTACAGTAATTGTACATCGCAGTTCTGGTGAGCGCACAGTGATGTGCAGAAGCCGCCAATATAATGGGTATAACGGCTAACTGGTATTTGCAAATAGCTGAAGGGTGGGCCCGGGTGGGTGGGCCCCCGGAGTTAATTTCCCTGGTGGGCCCCAGACACCCCAGTCCAGTAGGATCTTGTCTGTGTTGTCAGAGGAGAAAAAATATATTTTTTCCCTTCTTCTGGGGATTCTGAGCATATCTTGCCTTCCTCATCCTGATCAGAATCAAGGGATTGTATGTCCTCTTCTGAGCTTAGCTCCATCTCCCATCTTGGTCTCTTAGCACGGGGACCTGGCTGAGATGTCTGTGGGGGAACGAAATTAGAGATTGAAGTTTGCACCTCCTCTCTAATCATGGACCTCATGTCAGATAGAAAAGTAGACTGTTCATCCCTGATGATTTTAGAGGTCCACCTCTCACATAGCTGTTTCCCAGGCAATTTTATACTGCAGAGAGCACATCTTCTAGATTTCCCTGAGACCTAGACAGCCCTTTTGGGTGCAGATACTGGTGCAGCAGGGGCTCCTTTGTCCTAGAATTGTAAGAATGGGGAAGATACTAAGTATACAGGATTTTTAATAGTGAGTAATTGACGTGCCCCCTCGGCCGTGGGGTACTCGGCAGCCGGGCCTCTGTGTATGCCGGTGGGGGATATCACGGTGGCTGGCCCGGTCTGTGACCCAGGGCGGTCAGCAAAAAGGGGAAATATATAGGGGATTTGGAAAGTTCGTGGAACGCGGCAAAAGGAAGCCGCCGCTGTGGAGCAGTCCTCTGAAGCTGATGTTACTGCAGCAGGGATGGTGTGGGTCCAGGGCAGTGTAGGTAGTGTAAGTTGCGCTGGGCGTTGTAGTGCAGGGAAGGAAAGATGGCGCAGATGAAAGGAATGGACGGAGGCAGTGTGGTGCAGTCATCCGAGTCTTTACTCACAGTTCTTATGACAGTTCCACTCGTGCACTTTACAGGTGTCAGCCTCCCACGTCGCGCTGCGTTCATCAGGCAGGGGTTCAGCACTTCCTCAGGCCGATTAGGAGTACCTGACAGAACCCCACTTTCTTGTGTTCCTAGCTAGACCGTCTTCACGCTGGGTCTTTCTCCCTCCTGCCCTGCGCTTCCCCACTCTCAATCCCGCTCGGGTGCTCTGAAGTCCTTCCTGTCTCGTCGGAGTTCCCGGACCTGCTTGACCCTCACGGGGATTAGAACGAGGCTTCGGCAACTGACTATATCAACCAGAAGCCTCCGGTTTTCCCAGCCGAGACTTAGAGTAACACGGCTGGACCAGGGGCCGGTCCCCTTCTTGCGACCTACGATCCCTCTGTCTTCTGGCAGATTCGGGGCGTACGGGTGCTGTCCTGCACTCGCCGTACCCCCTGGGATCCCTTACTTAGAACGGAGCCTACTCCTCTGCTCCCCACCTGGGCCTCTAGGACTGGGCCCTACTTATGGAGCAGAGGTCCTAAAAAGCCTCTGCTCCCAGACTGTCCTCACTCACTCACTCCTCTTACTCCACTGCCACCCTAAGATGGCTTCCCTTTATATACCTACGGTCAAAGTGCTCCCTCTAACTACTTCCTCCACCCACACCCACTACTGGTTCCCCCTACCTTTAGGTTCCCCCCACTCCAGCCAGGGACAGGGCTCAGCAGGAAAACACATTGCATCTTGCCCTTCCAGCCGGCCTGGAGTAGTGTAGTGTTGGATGCAGGTTTTGGGGTTCCAGGCAGCACTCCCTCCTTACCTGAGAAAAGGGGATACCACACCTCTGGGTGAGGTGCAGTACCTCTGTGGCGACTGAACCCTCAGGGGCGCCACATAATCTCTTTACCAAATACTCACATGTACCAGGGTCTGCTCTGCAGGGGCATCTGATCGACCAGAATCCAAAAGGAGGAGACAGTTAAGCAAAAGGCATCAATAGGTGGGAAATACAGCTGGGAAGAGCGGAGGCATTGGAAGTGCTTCCACACACCCAAAATACTTCAGCCTCGTTTGCTTATCGATTCAAATGCAGCTTTCTCTGTAATGGAGGAATAGACTCTAGCAAAAGGAAATACTGTACTTGTATTTGTAAGAGTTACATGTGCATATAAATAGTTTGAGGCGTGTAATCCTTCTGACAGATTCCTTTTAAAGGGTACCTGTCCTTTCAGGTGACTAGTCAGAACAGGCTGTCACTATTTCTGGTTATTATATGACTTGAATCGTGTGTTTTCATCAGTTTCCCCTCTGCAGGCTCTATCTCTGATTTTCAGTCCTCTCTGAGCTAGTGGGTGGAGATTAGCTACTATGATGTCTATACCGTACACGGACATGATGGATTCTTGCTGCTCTTGCTCTGAGCACAAAGACCGTAGCAACAGAAGCAATGTGAACATTATACAGCATTACTGTGCTGTGGCTGTAAATCCATCAAAGAGAAATACATTACCTATAAGCTGTGGCTCCATCCGCCTGTGTCTTTTTGTCTCTGCCCCCTCCTCTCTCTTCCCTCTCCTTGCAGTATAAATGCAGGTGTAACCTGACACCTCACTGTTCTGGCAGTCTATCTTGTTTTGTCCAAGACAGATTTGAGTTTGTTTTTATTCCTGAGCAGGGCAGTATTAGCCGCTAGGCACTGGAGGGCGGGTGCCTAGGGTGGCAGGTTGCTGGGGCGCACTAATCAGCTTCTTGTCCAAATGGAAGAAAACACATCTGAGTAGTAAGGGGTGTGGGATAAAGGGGTGCAGGGTGTGTGGTATAGTAGGTCGACTCACTCAGCTTCTTAGAGGTAGATACAGGAACATTTTCTGTTTAAGTTTTCAACTGATTTATTAAAATTGTACTGCATAAACCAGTCCAAAATTAGGAAAACAAACACGGCCCTTCTGGCTCAATGGAAAACTGAAATAGGTTCAGTTCTTTTTAACATGAGCACAGCTCTGGTGCTCTCATCTACAGAAACACCAAACACTGAATGAGTCCAAAAGCTTCGTATTTACCTTCTGGCCCATACCCTGGGGTGGAGATATGGTGAACAGCCTCCTACCCACTCTTTAGCTGTTAACTAAACCCAGCCCTTAGCATGGTCGATTAACCCCTCTCAGCACTTAGTATGCTGGAGCATTTTTCCGGGTTGTTATCACTGATGGTAACATCCTGATTGACACATATTTCCCCTCCAGTATTTTACCAGTGACCTTCGCACAGTTGATAAGTGTGCATGGATATGCAGGGTGTGTGGGATAGAGGGATGCAAGGGGGTGCTGTGTGCGTGAGCTAGCAGGGTGCGAGGCGGTGCAGGTTGCTTGAGTTAGTGAGCGAGAGCGGTGCAGACTTTGAGAGGGATGCTCTGCCGATATATATGACGCGCCCCCTGGGCCGTGGGGTACCCGGTGCCGGGCCGGTAGATGCTGGGGGATGTCACAGTGGCGGTGACCCGGTCCGTGATCCAGGGCGGTCAATAAAAGGGGATATATTTACAGGGGATTTTTATAGTTTATGTTAAAGTTTGTGACGCCACCTGTGGAATGCGGCTAAAGGGAGCGGCCGCTGCGGAGCAGTCCTCTGAAGCTGATGTTACTGCAGCAGGGATGGTGTGGCTCTCCACAGGAAGAGCTAGCTCCAGGGCAGTGTAGATGTTGTTGTAGGTTGCGCTGGGCGTTGTAGTGCAGGGAGTGATGGCGCTGCAAGAAACACAGACAAGGTGGTGCAGTCCTCTGGATCTTTACTCACAGTTATTGCAGTCCAAGTTACAGACGTCAAGGTAACTTCCCGTGCCGTGCTGCATTTACTCAGTGAGGGGTTCAGTCCACCCCCAGGTAACTCCGGAGAACATAGCAGGACCCCCTTCTGTGTCCTCTCTCTGGCTGTCTCCCTGAACCTCATACCAAGTGTCCCAGTCCAGTACCTGCGGGCCTTGGCGGGCGACGTCTGTTCCGTCCCCTGGGTCCTATATAGCTACCTTCCTGGTGAGACTGGTATGGAATGTTGGCTACTGGACATGAAATACTGCAGCCTCCGGTTTCTAGTTAAGACGTGCAATCTTCTACTAGTTGAGGGACCAGTTCCCTGTATGCAGCCTGACCCCTCCACCTCCCGGCAGATTCGGGCGTACGGGTGGCCTCTCGCACTGCCTGTACCCCTGGGATCCTTTCTTCTGGTTCCTGGAGCCTTCCTGCTCCCTCTCCTCTCCTTCTCTTCTTCCTCTCAGCCTTGGGCCTCACTGGCTAGGCCCGCCTCTGGAAAAGAGCTCCTACAGAGCCTCTGCTCCTGGCACTTTCCTCCTCAGACTAATCTGTCTTTCTAAGATGGTTTCTCTTTTTATATCTTCCTTCTATGTGCTCCCCTTAACTACGTCCTCCACCCACACCCCTTTACTAGGTTCCCCCCACTCCAGCCAGGGACCAGGGACTGTGCTCTCCCGTAGGAGCAATCTCGCCCCGCCCTCTGAAGTGTGGTGTAATGAATGCAGGTGTTAGGGTCCTGAGCTGTACTCCTTCCTTACCTGAGAGTGAGATACCACAGCTCTGGGTGAGATGCAGTACCTCTGTGGTGACCGAACCCTCAGGGGCGCCACATATATATGTGTGTGTGTATATAATATAATGTGTGTATGTATATAATGTGTGTGTGTATATATCTATATATATCTATATATACACAGCTCATTTTCATTTTCTCTGATTTTTCTCTTTATAGGTCTATTTTTGAGTAAAATGTACATTGTTGTTTTATTCTATAAGCTACTGACAACTTGTCTCCGAAATTCAAAGCTAAAAATTTTGTATTTATTTGCAGCAAATGAGAAATCGTCAAAATAATAAAAAAGAAACAGAGAACCAGAGAACCAGTGCTGTCAGACCTCAAATACTGCAAAGAAAACAAGTTCTTATTCATTTAGAAACAACAATACTCATGTTTTAACTCAGGAAGAGTTCAGACATCAATATTTGGTGGAATAACTATGATTTTTAATCCCAGCTTTCATGCGTCTTGGCTGCTTTCCACCAGTCTTTCACGCTGCTTTTGGGTGACCTTATGCCACTCCTGGCACAAAAATGTAAGCAGTTCTTCTTTGTTTGATGGCTTGTGACTATCCATCTTCCTCTTGATTATATTCCAGAGGTTTTCCATGGGGTTCAGGTCTGGAGATTGGGCTGGCCATGACAGGGTCTTGATGTGGTGCTCCTTCATTCACACATTGATTGACCTAGCTGTGTGGCATGGGGCATTGTCCTGCTGGAAAAACCAGTCCTCAGAGTTGGGGAACATTGCCTGAGCAGAAGGAAGCAAGTGTTTTTTCAAGGATAACCTTGTATGCGGCTTGATTCATACGTCCTTCGCAAAGATTAACCTGCCCAATTCCAGCCTTGCTGAAGCATCCCCAGATCATCACCGATCCTCCACCAAATTTCACAGTGGGTGCAGACACTGTGGCTTGTATGTCTCTCCAGGTCTCCGTCTAACCATTAGACGACCAGGTGTTGGGCAAAGCTGAAAATTAGACTCATCAGAGAAGATTACCTTACTCCAGTCCTCTATGGTCCAATCCTTATGGTCTTTGGCAAACTTCAGCCTGGCTCTCCTTTGCTTCTCTTTGATGAAAGGCTTTTTTCTAGCTTTACATGGCTTGAGGTCTCTAGGAGCCAGTTATGAACTGTTCTTGCCGTGCACTTCACCTCAGCTGCCATTTGCCATTCCTTCTGTAGGTCACTTGATGTCATCCTGCGGTTGCTGAGTGACATTAGAATAAGATGACGGTCATCCCGGTCAGTGGAGAGTCGCTTTCGCCCTCTGCCGGTCTGTAGCTTTGTTGTCCCCAATGTCTGCTGCTTGACCTTGTTGTAATGGACTGCCGTCTTTGAAATTTTAAGGATGGAGGCAACATGACGCTCACTGTATCCCTCTGCTAGAGAAGCCAGAATTGAGCCCTTCTTTTCCTCACTCAAGACTTCTTTTCAACTCCTTTGGCATGGTTAAAAGTTAGTTTTTCATTCATATTACTTTTGGGCTATTCCTAGCACTTGTTTTGCCATCCAGCTTGTCCTATTGCAAGAGGATTGTGAAGCCCACAGCAGTGTTTTTTATCCTTTCCCTCGTTACATAAGATTTGGTTCAGGTGATCACCTAATCAGAAGTACATTAAGTAGAATGAGGTGGACTGTGGTTGGAATACAGCTGACGCTGGAATAGAATGGCTGTCAGACATGTAGAGATGGGGATTTTTTCCATTGATTTGAATAAAGGCAAACCGAGCCTAAAGTATGAATCTTTAGGCTCCATTTGCTCTGCTTTCAGATGTCTCATTTCAGACAGCACAATCCTGAATTTCAGGGATTCAGTTGTAAGCCTTGTGTAAAGACCTGAATGCAGCGCTGAATGTAGTGTGAATAGGTCCTTACATCCTACACTACCTCAGGGGATTGTTGTTATGGAGTATTGCCCCTGGGTGGCCACAGTTATGACATCCACCAGGGATCGCGGTCACCCACCCTAGCTTTGGTATTCTGGGGAGCTGGTATAATGAATATCTGAGAAGAGCCCTAGAGAAGCAAGAACATTTGACAACCAAGATGTGGTGGCCTCAAGTCAGGTGTAGTGTTCAACAGGGCAAGACTTTCTACCTTGTATCTATTGTGTATGGGTATCGTGGTTGTGGGGGACTTCATGTGTCCAGTAACCATAGTGGATGCCCTTTCCTAAACTAATCAAGGATTCCTGTGGACCTATTGAGCTAATAGAACCAGCAGTCAAATTAATGTCCCAAATGATCCCCACAAATTAATAACTAATAGGGAATTAGGTAATGCACACGGAGCATGATGCTTCGCACTTGTCTTTGGTTTGCTGCTGATTGCAGGAGGTTTATGGACTAGTTGATGTGCAGCCCCACAACTTGTCTATAGTAGATACCAGCCCCATCATCTTTTTTTCAACCTTTGTATATGAGGACCCTGCACACGACTGGTCCCATTTCCATACTTTTTCCATTAATAGCCGGTCATAATAGAGTAAACCAGAGATGTGGGTCATCCATTTCAGGTGTTGTAGGTGTTCTCAGTCTTCTGAAATCCCTTTAAAGAGAACCTGTCACTTTCCATAACGATGTAATTTTTTACCTGGTGTAAATGCCCCTGTTCTGAATACGGCGTTGCTTTTCTTGTGTTCCTGCCCCTCTGTCCCTCTTCTCTGGATGTAAATCATCTTTTTAGCCAAGTGGACTAAGAGTGGGATATATCAACCAATTCATCTCCACCCACCTGTCAGACAGATATGTTACATCTCCTCAGATGGATGCCAGCTCTGCAGGGAATTATTTGACATAAAGAGGTTGTCCGGCACCACTCACATCTGCATTGGTGGTGAGCGACACTGATGACATTGCTCTGGGAGATACAAAACAGGACATGTACTTTATTAAAGGGAATCTGTCAGCAGATTTTTGCTACTTAATCTGAGAGCAGCATGATGTAGAGCAAGACATCCTGATTCCAGGGATGTGTCACTTATTAGGCTGTGTGTTGTAGTTTCAATACAATCCATGTTTTATCACCAGGAGATGATCACTGCCTGACTAGGTCTCAGGTACAGGCCAGTCAGGCTCATCTGTGTAACCCCGCCCTCACCACTGATTTGCAGTTTGTACACAGGAATCTGCCAGCGTGGGCGGGGTTACACAGGGCTTAACATTCTGAGCACTGCTTCATTTACAACAGAGAAAGCAGGGATTCTATCAAAACTGCACCAAGCAGTCTAGTAAGTGATACATCGCTGGAATCAGGCTCTCTGCCCCTACATCATGCTGATCTCGGATTACGTAGCAAAACCTTCTGACAGATTCCCTTTAACTGGAATTGTGTATCTGTCCTATCCTATTGCAATAACTATAGATGCAAGTCGGAAACGCATTTGCGGTTAAACATTATTCTGGTTAGGATCGCGACCTATGGTGATGTTTTTATATATTTTTTATTACAAATAAACTCACAAGATTTTTAACCCTATCCTGACCCTGTAACACTATTTTCTTCGTTCTAATAAATAGGTGGAAAATTTGGCACAAATCCCTCCAAGTATCTGCTTTACTACCTATAGCCAGCCTTGGTAAATGGGCTATTGTGTTCATTTCTGAGTGAGGCCCTAGTTTTGTCTTGGGGCCCATGGCTACTTATTGCACCCTGTGACACCTATTTAGCCATTTTCCTGGGTTTCCTGCATTCTGCTTTGCTGTGATCTGGTCATCAGTCTTTCAGGTAGTGTGTTTTATAGGACCAATACAATATAAGTGCCCCCATCACAGAGACCGACCCCCAAAACACTGGTGATGTAACTTGGGCTGGAGTTATATGTGACCTGCTCTATGTACAGGTGCATCTCACAAAACTAGAATATCATCAAAAAGTTACTTTATTTCAGTTCCTCAATACAAAAAGTGAAACTCCTATATTATATAGAGTCATTACACACAGAGTGATCTATTTCACGTGTTTATTTCTGTTAATGTTGATGATTATGGCTTACAGCCAATGGAAACACAAAAGTCATTATCTCAGTAAATTAGAATACTTTATAACAGCTTGAAAAATTATTTTAAAATCCGAAATATTGGCCTATTGAAATGTATGTTCAGTAAATGCCCTCAATACTTGGTCGGGGCTCCTTTTGCATCAATTACTGCATCAATGCGGTGTGGCATGGAGGCGATCAGCCTGTGGCACTGCTGAGGGGTTATGGAAGCCCAGGTTGCTTTGATAGCAGCCTTCAGCTCGTCTGCATTGTTGTGTCTGGGGTTTCTCATCTTCCTCTTGACAATACCCCATAGATTCTCTATAATAGATTCTCTATGGGGTTAAGGTCAGGCGAGTTTGCTGCCAATCAAGCACAGTGATACTGTTGTGTGTAAACCAGGTATTGGTACTTTTGGCAGTGTGGACAGGGGCCAAGTCCTGCTGGAGAATGACATTTCCATCTCCAAAAGTTTGTCTGCAGAGGGAAGCATGAAGGACTGTAAAATGTCCTGGTAGGCGGCTGCGCTGACTTTGGTCTTGATAAAACACAGTGGACCTACACCAGAAGATGACATGGCTCCCCAAACCATCACTGATGGTGGAAACTTCACACTAGACCTCCAGCAGCTAAACAAATGAAATGAAACAAATTAAAATTGGAACTATGGGACCTTGTGGAGTGTCAATGACTGCCTTCTGGACATCTGTCAAGTCAACAGTCTTCCCCATGATTGCGGAGCCTACTGAAACAGACTAAGGGACTTTTTAAATGCTTAGGAAGCCTTTGCAGGTGTTTTTTGTTAATTATTTAAGTTTACTGAGATAATGACTGTTGTGTTTTCATTGGCTGTAAGCCATAACCATCAACATTAACAGAAATAAACACTTGAAATAGATCACTCTGTTTGTAATGACTCTATATAATATATGACTTTGACTTTTTATATTGAAGAACTGAAATTAACTTTTTGATGATATTCTAATTTTGTGAGATGCTCCTGTATGTAGCACCCTCTATACTCCCTGGTCCTGCAGCAGCTGCCATCATGTATACAGCAGATGAGACAGACACTTTATTATATGCCGGATGAGCCAAGTCTGGTTCTAGTTCTGGAATATTGAGCGTCAGCGTTCACTCTCATCATTGTTTCTGTAGGGTGAAGTCCACACAAATAAAACACACAACACAATATATTATTATTAATTTTTTTATTGGAATAGCAATAAGCCACATTGTAATAAAAATATTACTGGCCCTTTAATAAATTAAAGTTCACAATGACTCTCAGGTCAGGCCCGATAGAGACTACAGAACTTGCTGCGGATAGTGCAGACCTGATGAGAGCCACTGGAACCAAAGATCCAGAGGAAGGCGAAGAAAACCCCCTAGGGGGGAAAAAAATTCCTTCCTGACCCCAGTTCTGGCGATCGGATATCTCCCTGGATCTTGTCTCTCCTGCTGCATATTGCTGTATATCTGTACGTCAGGGGCGGACACAGCCAGAAGACCCGACTCGGGTCTGGACTGTTGGGCCGCCCACCTTGGTTCTGGACTGGTGGGCCGCTCGCCTCGGGTCTGGACTGTGGGGCCCGTCCGCCCTGTGTCCTGACTGTGGGGCCCGTCCGCCCTGTGTCCTGACTGTGGGGCCCGTCCGCCCTGTGTCCTGACTGTGGGGCCCGCCCGCCATGTGTCCTGACTGCCCGCCCGCCCTGTGTCCTGACTTTGGGGCCCGCCAGCCCTGTGTCCTGACTTTGGGGCCCGCCAGCCCTGTGTCCTGACTGTGAGGCCCACCCACCCCGTGTCCTGACTGTGGGGCTCGCCCGCCCCGTGTCCAGACTGTGGGGCTCGCCCGCCCCGTGTCCAGACTGTGGGGCTCGCCCGCCCCGTGTCCGGACTGTGGGGCCATCTGCCCCGGGACTAGCCCCGAGTCCGGACTGTGGGGCACACCCGCCCCGAGCTTGGACTGTGGGGCCCGTCTGCCCCGAGCTTGGACTGTGGGGCCCGTCCGTGCCGGGTCTAGCCCCGAGCCTGGACTGTGGGGCCCGGCCGCCCTATATCCGGACTGCGGCGGACCCGTGTCCGGACTGTGGGCCCGTCCGCCCCGTGTCCGGACTGTGGGGCCGCCTGCATCGGGTCTAGCCCCAGGTCTGGACTGTGGGGCCCCCCGCCCCGAGTCTAGCCCCAGGTCTGGACTGTGGGACCCCCCGCCAGCCCCGGGTACGGACTGTGGGGCCCCCCGCCCGCCCCGAGTCTGGACTGTGGGGCCGGTTGCCCCGGGTCTGGCCCAGGGTCTGGCCCCGAGCCTGGACTGTGCGGCCCGCCCACCCTATGTCCGGACTGCGGACGCCCTGTGTCCAGACTGTAGGGCTCGCCCACCCTGTGTCCGGACTGTGGGGCCGCCTGCCCCGTGTCTGGACTGTGGGGCATGTCCGCCCCATGTCAGGACTGTGGGGCTCGTCCACCCCGTGTCAGGACTGTGGGGCCGCCTGCCCCGAGTCGAGCCTCAGGTCTGGACTGTAGGGCCGCCTGCCCCGGGACTAGCCCCATGTCCGGACTGTGGGGCCCGTCCGCCCCGAGCCTGGACTGTGGGGCCCGTCCGCCCCGAGCCCGGACTGTGGGGCCCCGCGCCCCGGGTCTGAAATGTGGGGCCGGCTTCCCCGGGTCTAGCCCCGAGCCTGGACTGTGTGTTCCCCCCGCCCCGTGTCTAGCCCCGAATGTGGAATGTGCGGCTCGCCCACCCTATGTCCGGACTGTGGCCGCCCCGTGTCCGGACTGTGGGGCCCGTCCGCCCCGAGCCCGGACTGTGGGGCCCGTCCGCCCCGAGCCCGGACTGTGGGGCCCGTCCGCCCCGAGCCTGGACTGTGGGGCCCGTCCGCCCCGAGCCTGGACTGTGGGGCCCGTCCGCCCCGAGCCTGGACTGTGGGGCCCGTTCGCCCCGAGCCTGGACTGTGGGGCCCGTCCGCCCCGAGCCTGGACTGTGGGGCCCGTCCGCCCGCCCCGGGTCTGGACTGTGGGGCCCGTCCGCCCCGAGCCTGGACTGTGGGGCCCGTCCGCCCCGAGCCTGGACTGTGACGCCCGTCCGCCCCGAGCCTGGACTGTGGGGCCCGCCCACCCGGGGCCCGCCCAACCTATGTCTGGACTGTGGCCACCCCGAGTCCAGACTGTGGGGCTCGCCCTATATCCGGACTGCGGCCGCCACGTGTCCGGACTGTGGGGCCGCCTGCCCCGGGTGTAGCCCCAGGTCCGGACTGTGGGGCCCCCCGCCCGCCCTGATTCCAGACTGTGGGGCCCCTCGCCCGCCCCGGGTCTGGACTGTGGGATCCCCCGCTTGCCCCGGGTCCGGACAGTGGGGCCCCCCTCCCCGGGTCTGGACTGTGGGGCCGACTGCCCCCGGGTCTAGCCCTGAGCCTGGACTGTGGGGCCCGGCCGCCTTATGTCCCCACTGTGGCCCCCCCCGTGTCCGGACTGTGGGGACCGTCCACCCCGTGTCCAGACTGTGGGCCGCCTGCTCCGGGTCTAGCCCCAGGTCTGGACTGTGGGGCATGCCCGCCCCGTGTCCGGACTGTGGGGCCCGTCCACCCCGTGTCCGGACTGTGGGCCGCCTGCCCCAGGTCTAGCCTCAGGTCAGGACTGTGAAGCCGCCTGCCCCGGGATTAGCTCAGTGTCCGGACTGTGGGGCCCGCCCGCCCCGTGTCCTGACTGTGGAGCCCGCCCGCCCCGTGTCCGGACTGTGGGGCCCGTCCACCCCGTGTCCGGACTGTGGGGCCCGTCCACCCCGTGTCCGGACTGTGGGGCCGCCTGCCCCGCCTCTAGCCCCAGGTCAGGACTGTGGGGCATGCCCGCCCCATGTCAGAACTGTGGGGCCCGTCCGCCCCGTGTCCGGACTGTGGGGCCGCCTGCCCCGGGACTAGCCCCGTGTACGGACTGTGGGGCCCGCCCGCACCATGTCGCAACTATGGGCCCGCCCGCCTCGTAAATATGGGCCCGCCCGCCCCGAGCCTGGACTGTGGGGCCCGTCCGCCCCGAGTCTGGACTGTGGGGCCCGTCCGCTCCAAGCGTGGACTGTGGTGCCCGTCCGCCCCGAGCGTGGACTGTGGGGCCAGAGCGTGGACTGTGGGGCCCGTTCGCTCCGAGCCAATACTGTGGGGCCCATCCGCCCCGAGTCTGGACTGTGGGGCTCATCCGCCCCGAGCCTGGACTGTGTGGCCCCCCGCCCCGGGTCTGAAAT
This sequence comes from Phyllobates terribilis, assembly GCF_046119375.1. Lineage (NCBI taxonomy): Eukaryota > Metazoa > Chordata > Amphibia > Anura > Dendrobatidae > Phyllobates > Phyllobates terribilis. The sequence goes on along the minus strand of NW_027362852.1, from coordinate 2,388,325 downwards.
GTGGGGCCAGCTTCCCCGGGTTTAGCCCCGAGCCTGGACTGTGGGGCCTGCCCACCCTATGTCTGGACTGTGGCCGCCCCGTGTCCGGACTGTGGGGCTCGTCACCCCGTGTCTGGACTTTGGGGCAGCCTACCCCGGGTCTAGCCCCAGGTCTGGACTGTGGGGCATGTCCGCCCCGTGTCAGGACTGTGGGGCCCGTCCACCCCGTATCTGGACTGTGGGGCCGCCTGCCCCGGGCCGAGCCTCAGGTCTGGACTGTGGAGCCCGTCCGCCCCGAGCCTGGACTGTGGGGCCCGTTAGCCCCGACCCAATACTGTGGGGCCCATCCGCCCCGAGCCTGGACTGTGTGGCCCCCCCGCCCCGGGTCTGAAATGTGGGGCCGGTTTCCCCGGGTTTAGCCCCGAGCCTGGACTGTGGGGCCCGCCCACCCTATGTCTGGACTGTGGCCGCCCCGTGTCCGGACTGTGGGGCTCGTATACCCCGTGTCCGGACTTTGGGGCAGCCTACCCCGGGTCTAGCCCCAGGTCTGGACTGTGGGGCATGTCCGCCCCGTGTCAGGACTGTGGGGCCCGTCCACCCTGTGTCTAGAATGTGGGGCCGCCTGCCCCGGGTCTAGCCTCAGGTCTGGAATGTAGGGCCGCCTGCCCCGGGTCTAGCCCCAGGTCTTGACTATGGGTCATGCCCGCCCCGTATCCGGACTGTGGGGCCCGTCCACCCCGTGTCTAGAATGTGGGGCCGCCTGCCCCGGGTCTAGCCTCAGGTCTGGACTGTGGGGCCGCCAGCCCCGGGTTTAGACCCAGGTCTTGACTATGGGGCATGCCCGCCCGGTATCCGGACTGTGGGGCCCGTCCACCCCGTGTCTAAACTGTGGGACGCCTGCCCCGGGTCTAGCCCCAGGTCTGGACTGTGGGGCCACCTGCCCCGGGATTAGCCCTGTGTCCGGACTGTGGGGCCTGCCCGCCCTGTATCCTGACTGTGGAGCCCGCCCACCCAATGTCCTGACAGTGGGGCCCGCCCTGTGTCCTGACTGTGGGGGGGCCGCCATGTGTCCTGACTGTGGGGCTCGCCCGCCCCGTGTCCAGACTGTGGGGCTCATCCGCCCCGTGTCCAGACTGTGAGGCCCGTCCGCCCCGAGCCTGGACTGTGGGGCCCGTCCGCCCCGTATCCTGACTGTGGGTCCCGCCCGCCCCGTGTCCTGACTGTGGGGCTCATCCGCCCCGTGTTCGGACTGTGGGGCCGCCTGCCCCGGGACTAGCCCCGTGTCCGGACTGTGGGGCCCGTCCGCCCCGTGTCCGGACTGTGGGGCCCGTCCGCCCCGTGTCCGGACTGTGGGGCCCGTCCGCCCCGTGTCCGGACTGTGGGGCCCGTCCGCCCCGTGTCCGGACTGTGGGGCCCGTCTGCCCCGTGTCCGGACTGTGGGGCCCGTCCGGACTGTGGGGTCGCCTGCCCCGGGACTAGCCCCGTGTCCGGACTGTGAGGCCCGTCCGCCCCGAGCCCGGACTGTGGGGCTCGCCCGCCCCGTGTCCAGACTGTGGGGCTCATCCGCCCCGTGTCCAGACTGTGAGGCCCGTCCGCCCCGAGCCTGGACTGTGGGGCCCGTCCGCCCCGTATCCTGACTGTGGGTCCCGCCCGCCCCGTGTCCTGACTGTGGGGCTCATCCGCCCCGTGTTCGGACTGTGGGGCCGCCTGCCCCGGGACTAGCCCCGTGTCCGGACTGTGGGGCCCGTCCGCCCCGTGTCCGGACTGTGGGGCCCGTCCGCCCCGTGTCCGGACTGTGGGGCCGCCTGCCCCGGGACTAGCCCCGTGTCCGGACTGTGGGGCCCGTCCGCCCCGTGTCCGGACTGTGGGGCCCGTCCGCCCCGTGTCCGGACTGTGGGGCCCGTCCGCCCCGTGTCCGGACTGTGGGGCCCGTCCGCCCCGTGTCCGGACTGTGGGGCCCGTCCGCCCCGTGTCCGGACTGTGGGGCCCGTCCGCCCCGTGTCCGGACTGTGGGGCCCGTCCGCCCCGTGTCCGGACTGTGGGGTCGCCTGCCCCGGGACTAGCCCCGTGTCCGGACCGTGAGGCCCGTCCGCCCCGTGTCCGGACCGTGGGGCCCGTCCGCCCCGTGTCCGGACCGTGGGGCCCGTCCGCCCCGTGTCCGGACCGTGGGGCCCGTCCGCCCCGTGTCCGGACCGTGGGGCCCGTCCGCCCCGTGTCCGGACCGTGGGGCCCGTCCGCCCCGTGTCCGGACCGTGGGGCCCGTCCGCCCCGTGTCCGGACCGTGGGGCCCGTCCGCCCCGTGTCCGGACCGTGGGGCCCGTCCGCCCCGAGTCCGGACCGTGGGGCCCGTCCGCCCCGAGTCCGGACCGTGGGGCCCGTCCGCCCCGAGTCCGGACCGTGGGGCCCGTCCGCCCCGAGTCCGGACCGTGGGGCCCGTCCACCCCGTGTCCGGACCGTGGGGCCCGTCCACCCCGTGTCCGGACCGTGGGGCCCGTCCACCCCGAATCCGGACCGTGGGGCCCGTCCACCCCGAATCCGGACTGTGGGTCCGTCCACCCCGTGTCCGGACTGTGGGTCCGTCCACCCCGTGTCCGGACTGTGGGGCCCGTCCACCCCGTGTCCGGACTGTGGGGCCCGTCCACCCCGTGTCCGGACTGTGGGGCCCGTCCACCCCGTGTCCGGACTGTGGGTCGCCTGCCCCGGGTCTAGCCCCAGGTCTGGACTGTGGGGCATGTCCACCTCGTGTCAGGTCTGTGAGGCCCGTCCACCCCGTGTCTAGAATATGGGACCGCCTGCCAAGGGTCTAGCCTTAGGTCTGGACTGTGTGGCCGCCTGCCCCGGGTCTAGCCCCAGGTCTGGACTATGGGGCATGCCCGCCCAGTGTCCGGACTGTGGGGCCCGTCCACCCCGTGTCTGGACTGTGGGCCGCCTGCCCCGGGTCTAGCCCCAGGTCTGGACTGTGGGGCCCGCCCGCCCCGTGTCCTGACTGTGGGGCTCATCCGCCCCGTGTTCGGACTGTGGGGCCGCCTGCCCCGGGACTAGCCCCGTGTCCGGACTGTGGGGCCCGTCCGCCCCGTGTCCGGACTGTGGGGCCCGTCCGCCCCGTGTCCGGACTGTGGGGCCCGTCCGCCCCGTGTCCGGACTGTGGGGCCCGTCCGCCCCGTGTCCTGACTGTGGGGTCCACCCCGTGTCCGCCCGCCCCGTGTCCTGACTGTGGGGCTCGCCCGCCCCGTGTCCTGACTGTGGGGCTCGCCCGCCCCGTGTCCTGACTGTGGGGCTCGCCCGCCCCGTGTCCAGACTGTGGGGCTCATCCGCCCCGTGTCCAGACTGTGGGGCTCATCCGCCCCGTGTCCAGACTGTGGGGCTCATCCGCCCCGTGTCCAGACTGTGGGGCTCATCCGCCCCGTGTCTGGACTTTGGGGCCGCCTGCCCCGGGTCTAGCCCCGTTTCCGGTCTGTGGGGCACGCCCGCCCCAAGCTTGGACTGTGGGGCCCGTCCGTCCCGGGTCTAGCCCCGAGCCTGGACTGTGGGGCCCGGCCGCCCAGTGTCCGGACTATGGGCCCGTCCGCCCCGTGTCCGGACTGTGGGGCCGCCTGCATCGGGTCTAGCCCCAGGTCTGGACTGTGGGGCCCCCTGCCCGCCCCAGGTCCGGACGGTGGGGCCGCCCGCACCGAGTCTAGCCCCAGGTCTGGACTGTGGGGCCCCCCGCCCCATGTCCTGACTGTGGGGCTGGCGGCCCGCCCCATGTCCTGACTGTGGGGCCCGCCCGCCCCATGTCCTGACTGTGGGGCCCGCCCGCCCCATGTCCTGACTGTGGGGCCCGCCCGCCCCATGTCCTGACTGTGGGGCCCGCCCCCCCCGTGTCCTGACTGTGGGGCCCGCCCCCCCCGTGTCCTGACTGTGGGGCCCGCCCGCCCCGTGTCCTGACTGTGGGGCCCGCCCGCCCCGTGTCCTGACTGTGGGGCCCGCCCGCCCCGTGTCCTGACTGTGGGGCTCGCCCGCCCCGTGTCCTGACTGTGGGGCCCGCCCGCCCCGTGTCCTGACTGTGGGGCCCGCCCGCCCCGTGTCCTGACTGTGGGGCTCGCCCGCCCCGTGTCCTGACTGTGGGGCTCGCCCGCCCCGTGTCCTGACTGTGGGGCTCATCCGCCCCGTGTCCAGACTGTGGGGCTCTTCCGCCCCGGGTCTGGACTTTGGGGCCGCCTGCCCCGGGTCTAGCCCCGTTTCCGGTCTGTGGGGCACGCCCGCCCCAAGCTTGGACTGTGGGGCCCGTCCGTCCCGGGTCTAGACCCGAGCCTGGACTGTGGGGCAAGGCCGCCCTATATCCGGACTGCGGCCGCCCAGTGTCCGGACTATGGGCCCCCGTCCGCCCCGTGTCCGGACTGTGGGGCCGCCTGCATCAGGTCTAGCCCCAGGTCTGGACTGTGGGGCCCCCCGCCCGCCCCAGGTCCGGACGGTGGGGCCGCCCGCCCTGAGTCTAGCCCCAGGTCTGGACTGTGGGACCCCCCGCCAGCCCCGGGTACGGACTGTGGGGCCCCCCACCCGCCCTGGGTACGGACTGTGGGGCCCCCCGCTCTCCCTGGGTACAGACTGTGGGGCCCCCCGCTCGCCCCGAGTCTGGACTGTGGGGAAGCCTGCCCCGGGTCTGGACTGTGGGGCATGTCCGCCCCATGTCAGGACTGTGGGGCCCGTCCACCCCGTGTCTGGACTGTGGGGCCGCCTGCCCCTGGTCTAGCCTCAGGTCTGGACTGTGGGGCCGCCTGCCTCAGGACTAGCCCCGTGTCCGGACTGTGGGGCCCGTCCGCCCCGAGCCTGGACTGTGGGGCCCGTCCGCCCCGAGCCTGGACTGTGGGGCCCCACGCCCACACCGGGTACGGACTGTGGGGTCCCCCGCTCGCCCCGAGTCTGGACTGTGGGGCATGTCCGCCGCATGTCAGGACTGTGGGGCCCGTCCACCCCGTGTCTGGACTGTGGGGCCGCCTTCCCCTGGTCTAGCCTCATTTCTGGACTGTGGGGCCGCCTGCCCCGGGACTAGCCCCGTGTCCGGACTGTGGGGCCCGTCCGCCCCGAGCCTGGACTGTACGGCCCGTCCGCCATATGTCCGGACTGTGGCTCCCCCCGTGTCCGGACTGTGGGGACCGTCCACCCCGTGTCCGGACTGTGGGCCGCGTGCTCCGGGTCTAGCCCCAGGTCTGGACTGTGGGGCATGCCTGCTCTGTGTCCGGACTGTGGGGCCCGTCCACCCCGTGTCCGGACTGTGGGCCGTCTGCCCCGGGTCTAGCCCCAGGTCTGGACTGTGTAGCCGCCTGCCCCGGGATTAGCTCAGTGTCCGGACGGTGGGGCCCGCCCGCCCCGTGTCCTGACTGTGGAGCCCGCCCGCCCGCCCTATGTCCGTACTATGGCCACCCCGTGTCCGGACTGTGGGGCCCGTCCACCCCGTGTCCGGACTGTGGGGCCGCCTGCCCCGGCTCTAGCCCCAGGTCAGGACTGTGGGGCATGCCCGCCCCGTGTCAGAACTGTGGGGCCCGTCCGCCCCGTGTCCGGACTGTGGGGCCTCCTGCCCCGGGACTAGCCCCGTGTACGGACTGTGGGGCCCGCCCGCCCCGTGTCGTAACTATGGGCCCGCCTGCCCCGAGCCTGGACTGTGGGGCCCGTCCGCCCAGAGTCTGAACTGTGGGGCCCATCCGCTCCAAGCGTGGACTGTGGGGCCCGTCTGCCCCGAGCGTGGACTGTGGGGCCAGAGCGTGGACTGTGGGGCCCGTTCGCTCCGAGCCAATACTGTGGGGCCCATCCGCCCCGAGTCTGGACTGTGGGGCCCATCCGCCCCGAGCGTGGACTGTGTGGCCCCCCGCCCCGGGTCTGAAATGTGGGGCCGGCTTCCCCGGGTTTAGCCCCGAGCCTGGACTGTGGGGCCCGCCCACCCTATGTCTGGACTGTGGCTGCCCCGTGTCCGGACTGTGGGGCTCGTCACCCCGTGTCTGGACTTTGGGGCAGCCTACCCCGGGTCTAGCCCCAGGTCTGGACTGTGGGGCATGTCCGCCCCGTGTCAGGACTGTGGGGCCCGTCCACCCCGTATCTGGACTGTGGGGCCGCCTGCCCAGGGCCGAGCCTCAGGTCTGGACTGTGGAGCCCGTCCGCCCCGAGCCTGGACTGTGGGGCCCGTCCACCCTGTGTCTAGAATGTGGGGCCGCCTGCCCCGGGTCTAGCCTCAGGTCTGGACTGTGGGGCCGCCTGCCCCGGGTCTAGCCCCAGGTCTTGACTATGGGGCATGCCCGCCCCGTATCTGGACTGTGGGGCCCGTCCACCCCGTGTCTGGACTGTGGGCCGCCTGCCCCGGGTCTAGCCCCAGGTCTGGACTGTGGGGCCACCTGCCCCGGGATTAGCCCTGTGTCCGGACTGTGGGGCCTGCCCGCCCTGTATCCAGACTGTGGAGCCCGCCCGCCCAATGTCCTGACTGTGGGGCTCGCCCTGTGTCCTGACTGTGGGGCCCGTCCGCCCTGTGTCCTGACTGTGGGTCCCGCCCGCCCCGTGTCCTGATTGTGGGGCTCGCCCGCCCCGTGTCCAGACTGTGGGGCTCATCCGCCCCGTGTCCGGACTTTGGGGCCGCCTGCCCCGGTACTAGCCCAGTGTCCGGACTGTGAGGCCCGTCCGCCCCGAGCCTGGACTGTGGGGCCCGTCCGCCCCGTGTCCAGACTGTGGGGCCCGTCCGCCCCGTGTCCAGACTGTGGGGCCCGTCCGCCCCGTGTCCAGACTGTGGGGCCCGTCCGCCCCGTGTCCAGACTGTGGGGCCCGTCCGCCCCGTGTCCAGACTGTGGGGCCCGTCCACCCTGTGTCTAGAATGTGGGGCTCGCCCGCCCCGTGTCCAGACTGTGGGGCCCGTCCACCCCGTGTTCGGACTGTGGGGCCCGTCCACCCCGTGTCCGGACTGTGGGGCCCGTCCACCCCGTGTCCGGACTGTGGGGCCCGTCCACCCCGTGTCCAGACTGTGGGGCCCGTCCACCCCGTGTCCGGACTGTGGGGCAGCCTACTCCGGGTCTAGCCCCAGGTCTGGACTGTGGGGCATGTCCGCCCCGTGTCAGGACTGTGGGGCCCGTCCACCCTGTGTCTAGAATGTGGGGCCGCCTGCCCCGGGTCTAGCCTCAGGTCTGGACTGTGGGGCCGCCTGCCCCGGGTCTAGCCCCAGGTCTTGACTATGGGTCATGCCCGCCCCTTATCCGGACTGTGGGGCCCGTTCACCCCGTGTCTAGAATGTGGGGCCGCCTGCCCCGGGTCTAGCCTCAGGTCTGGACTGTGGGGCCGCCAGCCCCGGGTTTAGCCCCAAGTCTTGACTATGGGGCATGCCCGCCCCGTATCTGGACTGTGGGGCCCGTCCACCCCGTGTCTGGACTGTGGGCCGCCTGCCCCGGGTCTAGCCCCAGGTCTGGACTGTGGAGCCACCTGCCCCGGGATTAGCCCTGTGTCCGGACTGTGGGGCCTGCCCGCCCTGTATCCTGACTGTGGAGCCCGCCCAATGTCCTGACTGTGGGGCCCGCCCTGTGTCCTGACTGTGGGTCCCGCCCGCCCCGTGTCCTGACTGTGGGGCTCATCCGCCCCGTGTCCGGACTGTGAGGCCGGTCCGCCCCGAACCTGGACTGTGGGGCCTGCCCGCCCTGTATCCTGACTGTGGAGCCCGCCCGCCCAATATCCTGACTGTGGGGCCCGCCCTGTGTCCTGACTGTGGGGCCCGTCCGCCCCGTGTCCTGACTGTGGGGCCCGTCCGCCCCGTGTTCGGACTGTGGGGCCCGTCCGCCCCGTGTCCGGACTGTGGGGCCCGTCCGCCCCGTGTCCGGACTGTGGGGCCCGTCCGCCCCGTGTCCGGACTGTGGGGCCCGTCCGCCCCGTGTCCGGACTGTGGGGCCCGTCCGCCCCGTGTCCGGACTGTGGGGCCCGTCCGCCCCGTGTCCGGACTGTGGGGCCCGTCCGCCCCGTGTCCGGACTGTGGGGCCCGTCCGCCCCGTGTCCGGACTGTGGGGCCCGTCCGCCCCGTGTCCGGACTGTGGGGCCCGTCCACCCTGTGTCTAGAATGTGGGGCTGCCTGCCCCCGGTCTAGTCTCAGGTCTGGACTGTGGGGCCGCCTGCCCCGGGTCTAGCCCCAGGTCTTGACTATGGGTCATGCCCGCCCCGTATCCGGACTGTGGGGCCCGTCCACCCCATGTCTAGAATGTGGGGCCGCCTGCCCCGGGTCTAGCCTCAGGTCTGGACTGTGGGGCCGCCAGCCCCGAGTTTAGCCCCAGGTCTTGACTATGGGGCATGACCGCCCCGTATCTGGACTGTGGGGCCCGTCCACCACGTGTCTGGACTGTGGGCCGCCTGCCCCGGGTCTAGCCCCAGGTCTGGACTGTGGGGCCACCTGCCCCGGGATTAGCCCTGTGTCCGGACTGTGGGGCCTGCCCGCCCTGTATCCTGACTGTGGAGCCCGCCCGCCCAATGTCCTGACTGTGGGGCCCGTCCGCCCTGTGTCCTGACTGTGGGTCCCGCCCCGTGTCCGGACTGTGGGGCTCATCCGCCCCGTGTCCGGACTTTAGGGCCGCCTGCCCCGGGACTAGCCCCGTGTCCGGACTGTGAGGCCGGTCCGCCCCGAGCCTGGACTGTGGGGCCCGTCCGCCCCGTGTCCGGACTGTGGGGCCCGTCCGCCCCGTGCCCGGACTGTGGGGCCCGTCCGCCCCGTGCCCGGACTGTGGGGCCCGTCCGCCCCGTGCCCGGACTGTGGGGCCCGTCCGCCCCGTGTCCTGACTGTGGGTCCCGCCCGCCCCGTGTCCGGACTGTGGGGCTCATCCGCCCCGTGTCCGGACTTTAGGGCCGCCTGCCCCGGGACTAGCCCCGTGTCCGGACTGTGGGTCCCGCCCGCCCCGTGTCCGGACTGTGGGGCTCATCCGCCCCGTGTCCGGACTTTAGGGCCGCCTGCCCCGGGACTAGCCCCGTGTCCGGACTGTGAGGCCGGTCCGCCCCGAGCCTGGACTGTGGGGCCCGTCCGCCCCGTGTCCGGACTGTGGGGCCCGTCCGCCCCGTGCCCGGACTGTGGGGCCCGTCCGCCCCGTGCCCGGACTGTGGGGCCCGTCCGCCCCGTGTCCTGACTGTGGGTCCCGCCCGCCCCGTGTCCGGACTGTGGGGCTCATCCGCCCCGTGTCCGGACTTTAGGGCCGCCTGCCCCGGGACTAGCCCCGTGTCCGGACTGTGGGTCCCGCCCGCCCCGTGTCCGGACTTTAGGGCCGCCTGCCCCGGGACTAGCCCCGTGTCCGGACTGTGAGGCCGGTCCGCCCCGAGCCTGGACTGTGGGGCCCGTCCGCCCCGTGTCCGGACTGTGGGGCCCGTCCGCCCCGTGTCCGGACTGTGGGGCCCGTCCGCCCCGTGTCCGGACTGTGGGTCGCCTGCCCCGGGTCTAGCCCCAGGTCTGGACTGTGGGGCATGTCCGCCCCATGTCAGGTCTGTGAGGCCCGTCCACCCCGTGTCTAGAATATGGGACCGCCTGCCCCGGGTCTAGCCTCAGGTCTGGACTGTGGGGCCGCCTGCCCCGGGTCTAGCCCCAGGTCTGGACTATGGGGCATGCCCGCCCCGTGTCCGGACTGTGGGGCCCGTCCACCCCGTGTCTGGACTATGGGCCGCCTGCCCCGGGTCTAGCCCCAGGTCTGGACTGTGGGGCCCGCTCGCCCCGTGTCCCGACTGTGGAGCCCGCCCGCCCCGTGTCCCGACTGTGGGGCCCGTCCACCCCGTGTCCGGACTGTGGGGCCCGTCCACCCCGTGTCCGGACTGTGGGGCCCGTCCACCCCGTGTCCGGACTGTGGGGCCCGTCCACCCCGTGTCCGGACTGTGGGGCCCTTCAACCCCGTGTCCGGACTGTGGGGCCCGTCCACCCCGTGTCCGGACTGTGGGTCGCCTGCCCCGGGTCTAGCCCCAGGTCTGGACTGTTGGGCATGTCCGCCCCATGTCAGGTCTGTGAGGCCCGTCCACCCCGGGTCTAGCCTCAGGTCTGGACTGTGGGGCCGCCTGCCCCGGGTCTAGCCCCAGGTCTGGACTATGGGGCATGCCCGCCCCGTGTCCGGACTGTGGGGCCCGTCCACCCCGTGACTGGACTATGGGCCGCCTGCCCCGGGTCTAGCCCCAGGTCTGCACTGTGGGTCCCGCCTGCCCCGGGACTAGCCCCGTGTCCGGACTGCGAGGCCCGTCCGCCCCGTGTCCGGACTGCGGGGCCCGTCCGCCCCGTGTCCGGACTGCGGGGCCCGTCCGCCCCGTGTCCGGACTGCGGGGCCCCTCCGCCCCGTGTCCGGACTGCGGGGCCCCTCCGCCCCGTGTCCCGACTGCGGGGCCCCTCCGCCCCGTGTCCCGACTGCGGGGCCCGTCCGCCCCGTGTCCGGACTGCGGGGCCCGTCCGCCCCGTGTCAGGACTGCGGGGCCCGTCCGCCCCGTGTCCGGACTGCGGGGCCCGTCCGCCCCGTGTCCGGACTGCGGGGCCCGTCCGCCCCGTGTCCGGACTGCGGGGCCCGTCCGCCCCGTGTCCGGACTGTGGGTCGCCTGCCCCGGGTCTAGCCCCAGGTCTGGACTGTGGGGCATGTCCGACCCATGTCAGGTCTGTGAGCCCCGTCCACCCCGTGTCTAGAATATGGGACCGCCTGCCCTGGGTCTAGCCTCAGGTCTGGACTGTGGGGCCGCCTGCCCTGGGTCTAGCCCCATGTCCTGACTGTGGGGCCCGCCCGCCCCATGTCCTGACTGTGGGGCCCGCCCGCCCCATGTCCTGACTGTGGGGTGGGGCACCCGGTGGGGCACCCGCCCCATATCCTGACTGTGGGGCCCGTCCGCCCCGTGTCCGGACTGTGGGGCCCGTCCGCCCCGTGTCCGGACTGTGGGGCCCGTCCGCCCCGTGTCCGGACTGTGGGGCCCGTCCGCCCCGTGTCCGGACTGTGGGGCCCGTCCGCCCCGTGTCCGGACTGTGGGGCCCGTCCGCCCCGTGTCCGGACTGTGGGGCCCGTCCGCCCCGTGTCCGGACTGTGGGGCCCGTCCGCCCCGTGTCCGGACTGTGGGGCCCGTCCGCCCCGTGTCCGGACTGTGGGGCCCGTCCGCCCCGTGTCCGGACTGTGGGTCGCCTGCCCCGGGTCTAGCCCCAGGTCTGGACTGCGGGGCATGTCCGACCCATGTCAGGTCTGTGAGGCCCGTCCACCCCGTGTCTAGAATATGGGACCGCCTGCCCCGGGTCTAGCCTCAGGTCTGGACTGTGGGGCCGCCTGCCCCGGGTCTAGCCCCAGGTCTGGACTATGGGGCATGCCCGCCCCGTGTCCGGACTGTGGGGCCCGTCCACCCCGTGACTGGACTATGGGCCGCCTGCCCCGGGTCTAGCCCCAGGTCTGCACTGTGGGTCCCGCCTGCCCCGGGACTAGCCCCGTGTCCGGACTGCGAGGCCCGTCCGCCCCGTGTCCGGACTGCGGGGCCCGTCCGCCCCGTGTCCGGACTGCGGGGCCCGTCCGCCCCGTGTCCGGACTGCGGGGCCCCTCCGCCCCGTGTCCGGACTGCGGGGCCCCTCCGCCCCGTGTCCGGACTGCGGGGCCCCTCCGCCCCGTGTCCGGACTGCGGGGCCCCTCCGCCCCGTGTCCGGACTGCGGGGCCCCTCCGCCCCGTGTCCGGACTGCGGGGCCCGTCCGCCCCGTGTCCGGACTGCGGGGCCCGTCCGCCCCGTGTCCGGACTGCGGGGCCCGTCCGCCCCGTGTCCGGACTGCGGGGCCCGTCCGCCCCGTGTCCGGACTGCGGGGCCCGTCCGCCCCGGGTCTAGCCCCAGGTCTGGACTGTGGGGCATGTCCGACCCATGTCAGGTCTGTGAGCCCCGTCCACCCCGTGTCTAGAATATGGGACCGCCTGCCCTGGGTCTAGCCTCAGGTCTGGACTGTGGGGCCGCCTGCCCTGGGTCTAGCCCCATGTCCTGACTGTGGGGCCCGCCCGCCCCATGTCCTGACTGTGGGGCCCGCCCGCCCCATGTCCTGACTGTGGGGTGGGGCACCCGGTGGGGCACCCGCCCCATATCCTGACTGTGGGGCCCGCCCGCCCCGTGTCCTGACTGTGGGGCCCGTCCGCCCCGTGTCCGGACTGTGGGGCCCGTCCGCCCCGTGTCCGGACTGTGGGGCCCGTCCGCCCCGTGTCCGGACTGTGGGGCCCGTCCGCCCCGTGTCCGGACTGTGGGGCCCGTCCGCCCCGTGTCCGGACTGTGGGGCCCGTCCGCCCCGTGTCCGGACTGTGGGGCCCGTCCGCCCCGTGTCCGGACTGTGGGGCCCGTCCGCCCCGTGTCCGGACTGTGGGGCCCGTCCGCCCCGTGTCCGGACTGTGGGGCCCGTCCGCCCCGTGTCCGGACTGTGGGGCCCGTCCGCCCCGTGTCCGGACTGTGGGGCCCGTCCGCCCCGTGTCCGGACTGTGGGGCCCGTCCGCCCCGTGTCCGGACTGTGGGGCCCGTCCGCCCCGTGTCCGGACTGTGGGGCCCGTCCGCCCCGTGTCCGGACTGTGGGGCCCGTCCGCCCCGTGTCCGGACTGTGGGGCCCGTCCGCCCCGTGTCCGGACTGTGGGGCCCGTCCGCCCCGTGTCCGGACTGTGGGGCCCGTCCGCCCCGTGTCCGGACTGTGGGGCCCGTCCGCCCCGTGTCCGGACTGTGGGGCCCGTCCGCCCCGTGTCCGGACTGTGGGGCCCGTCCGCCCCGTGTCCGGACTGTGGGGCCCGTCCGCCCCGTGTCCGGACTGTGGGGCCCGTCCGCCCCGTGTCCGGACTGTGGGGCCCGTCCGCCCCGTGTCCGGACTGTGGGGCCCGTCCGCCCCGTGTCCGGACTGTGGGTCGCCTGCCCCGGGTCTAGCCCCAGGTCTGGACTGCGGGGCATGTCCGACCCATGTCAGGTCTGTGAGGCCCGTCCACCCCGTGTCTAGAATATGGGACCGCCTGCCCCGGGTCTAGCCTCAGGTCTGGACTGTGGGGCCGCCTGCCCCGGGTCTAGCCTCAGGTCTGGACTGTGGGGCCGCCTGCCCCGGGTCTAGCCCCAGGTCTGGACTATGGGGCATGCCCACCCCGTGTCTGGACTGTGGGCCGCCTGCCCCGGGTCTAGCCCCAGGTCTGGACTGTGGGGCCCGCCCACCTCGTGTCCTGACTGTGGGGCCCGCCCGCCCCATGTCCTGACTGTGGAGCCCGCCCGCCCCATGTCCTGACTGTGGAGCCCGCCCGCCCCATGTCTTGACTGTGGGGCCCGCTCGCCCCATGTCCTGACTGTGGAGCCCGCCCGCCCCATGTCTTGACTGTGGGGCCCGCTCGCCCCATGTCCTGACTGTGGAGCCCGCCCGCCCCATGTCCTGACTGTGGAGCCCGCTCACCCCATGTCCTGACTGTGGGGCCCACCCGCCCCGACATGGGCCCACCCGCCCCGACATGGGCCCACCCGCCCCGACATGGGCCCACCCGCTCCGACATGGGCCCACCCGCCACATGTCCTGACTGTGAGGCCCGGGCTGGGGCCCACCCGCCCCATGTCCTGACTGTGGGGCCCGCCCGCCCCATGTCCTGACTGTGGGGCCCGCCCGCCCCATGTCCTGACTGTGGGGTGGGCCGCCCGCCCCATATCCTGACTGCCCGCCCGCCCCATGCCCGGACTGTGGGGCCCGCCCACCCCGTGTCCTGACTGTGGGGCCCGCCCGCCCCATGTCCTGACTGTGGGGCCCGCCCGCCCCATGTCCTGACTGTGGAGCCCGCCCGCCCCATGTCCTGACTGTGGGGCCCACCCGCCCCCACCCGCCCCATGTCCTGACTGTGGGGCCCGCCCGCCCCATGTCCTGACTGTGGAGCCCGCCCGCCCCATGTCCTGACTGTGGAGCCCGCCCGCCCCATGTCCTGACTGTGGAGCCCGCCCGCCCCATATCCTGACTGTGGGGCCCGCCCGCCCCGTGTCCTGACTGTGGGTCCCGCCCGCCCCGTGTCCTGACTGTGGGGCTCATCCGCCCCGTGTCTGGACTTTGGGGCCGCCTGCCCCGGGTCTAGCCCCGTTTCCGGTCAGTGGGGCACGCCCGCCCCAAGCTTGGACTGTGGGGCCCGTCCGTCCCGGGTCTAGCCCCAAGCCTGGACTGTGGGGCCCGGCCGCCCTATATCCGGACTGCGGCCGCCCAGTGTCCGGACTATGGGCCCGTCCGCCCCGTGTCCGGACTGTGGGGCCGCCTGCATCGGGTCTAGCCCCAGGTCTGGACTGTGGGGCCCCCCGCCCGCCCCAGGTCCGGACGGTGGGGCCGCTCGCCCCGAGTCTAGCCCCAGGTCTGGACTGTGGGGCCCCCCGCCAGCCCCGGGTACGGACTGTGGGGCCCTCCGCCCGCCCCGGGTACGGACTGTGGGGCCCCCCGATCGCCCCGGGTACGGACTGTGGGGAAGCCTGCCCCGGGTCTGGACTGTGGGGCATGTCTGCCCCATGACAGGACTGTGGGGCCCGTCCACCCCGTGTCTGGACTGTGGGGCCGCCTGCCCCTGGTCTAGCCTCAGGTCTGGACTGTGGGGCCGCCTGCCCTGGGACTAGCCCCGTGTCCGGACTGTGGGGCCCGTCCGCCCCGAGCCTGGACTGTGGGGCCCGTCCGCCCCGAGCCTGGACTGTGGGGCCCGTCCGCCCGCCCCGGGTACGGACTGTGGGGCCCCCCGCCCGCCCCGAGTCTGGAATGTGGGGCCGCCTGCCCCGGGTCTGGACTGTGGGGCATGTCCGCCCCATGTCAGGACTCTGGGGCCCGTCCACCCGGTGTCTGGACTGTGGGGCCGCCTGCCCCTGGTCTAGCCTCAGGTCTGGACTGTGGGGCCGCCAGCCCCGGGACTAGCTCCGTGTCCGGACTGTGGGGCCCGTCCGCCCCGAGCCTGGACTGTACGGCCCTTCCGCCATATGTCCGGACTGTGGCTCCCCCCGTGTCCGGACTGTGGGGACCGTCCACCCCGTGTCCGGACTGTGGGCCGCGTGCTCCGGGTCTAGCCCCAGGTCTGGACTGTGGGGCATGCCTGCTCCGTGTCCGGACTGTGGGGCCCGTCCACCCCGTGTCCGGACTGTGGGCCGTCTGCCCCGGGTCTAGCCCCAGGTCTGGACTGTGGGGCCACCTGCCCCGGGATTAGCCCTGTGTTCGGACTGTGGGGCCCGCCCTCCCCGTGTCCTGACTGTGGGGCTCGCCCGACCCGTGTCCTGACTGTGGGGCTCGCCCGCCCCGTGTCCTGACTGTGGGGCTCGCCCGCCCCGTGTCCTGACTGTGGGGCTCGCCCGCCCCGTGTCCAGACTGTGGGGCTCATCCGCCCCGTTTCTGGACTTTGGGGCCGCCTGCCCCGGGTCTAGCCCCGTTTCCGGTCTGTGGGGCACGCCCGCCCCAAGCTTGGACTGTGGGGCCCGTCCGTCCCGGGTCTAGCCCCGAGCCTGGACTGTGGGGCCCGGCCGCCCTATATCCGGACTGCGGCCGCCCAGTGTCCGGACTATGGGCCCGTCCGCCCCGTGTCCGGACTGTGGGGCCGCCTGCATCGGGTCTAGCCCCAGGTCTGGACTGTGGGGCCCCCCGCCCGCCCCAGGTCCGGACGGTGGGGCCGCCCGCCCCGAGTCTAGCCCCAGGTCTGGACTGTGGGGCCCCCCGCCAGCCCCGGGTACGGACTGTGGGGCCCCCCGCTCGCCCCGAGTCTGGACTGTGGGGAAGCCTGCCCCATGTCAGGACTGTGGGGCCCGTCCACCCCGTGTCTGGACTGTGGGGCCGCCTGCCCCTGGTCTAGCCTCAGGTCTGGACTGTGGGGCCGCCTGCCCCGGGACTAGCCCCGTGTCCGGACTGTGGGGCCCGTCCGCCCCGAGCCTGGACTGTGGGGCCCGTCCGCCCCGAGCCTGGACTGTGGGGCCCCCCGCCCCGAGCCTGGACTGTGGGGCCCCCCGCCCGCCCCGGGTACGGACTGTGGGGCCCCCCGCTCGCCCCGAGTCTGGAATGTGAGGCCGCCTGCCCCGGGTCTGGACTGTGGGGCCCGTCCGCCCCGAGCCTGGACTGTGCGGCCCGTCCGCCATATGTCCGGACTGTGGCTCCACCCGTGTCCGGACTGTGGGGACCGTCCACCCCGTGTCCGGACTGTGGGCCGCGTGCTCCAGGTCTAGCCCCAGGTCTGGACTGTGGGGCATGCCTGCTCCGTGTCCGGACTGTGGGGCCCGTCCACCCCGTGTCCGGACTGTGAGCCGTCTGCCCCGGGTCTAGCCCCAGGTCTGGACTGTGGAGCCCGCCCTCCCCGTGTCCTGACTGTGGAGCCCGCCCTCCCCGTGTCCTGACTGTGGGGCCCGCCCGCCCCGTGTCCTGACTGTGGGGCCCGCCCGCCCCGTGTCCTGACTGTGGGGCCCGCCCGCCCCGTGTCCTGACTGTGGGGCCCGCCCGCCCGGGGCCCGCCCGCCCCGTGTCCTGACTGTGGGACCCCCCGCCCGCCCCGTGTCCTGACTGTGGGGCCCCCCGCCCGCCCCGTGTCCTGACTGTGGGGCCCCCCGCCCGCCCCGTGTCCTGACTGTGGGGCCCCCCGCCCGCCCCGTGTCCTGACTGTGGGGCCCCCCGCCCGCCCCGTGTCCTGACTGTGGGGCCCCCCGCCCGCCCCGTGTCCTGACTGTGGGGCCCATCGGCCTCGTGTCCTGACTGTGGGGCCCATCGGCCCCGTGTCCGGCCTTTGCGGCCGCCTGCCCCGGGTCTAGCTCCAGGTCTGGACAGTAGGGACCCACGCCTGCCCCGGGTCCGGACTGTGGGGCCCCCCACCCGCCCCGATCCTGGACTTTGGGGCCTGTTCGCCCGAGCCTGGACCGTGCGGCCCGTCCTCCCCGAGCCTGGACTGTGGGACCCGTCCTCCCCGAGCCTGGACCGAGGGGCCCGTCCGCCCCGAGCCTGGACTGTGGGGCCCGTCCAACCCGAGCCTGGAATGTGGGGCCCGTCCAACCCGAGCCTGGACTGTGGGGCCCGTCCGCCCTGTGTCTGGATTGTTAGGCCGCCTGTCCCGGATCTAGCCTCGGGTCCGGACTGTGTGGCCCGCCCGCCCCGGGTCCGGACTGTGGGGCCCGCCCGCCCCGGGTCCGGACTGTGGGGCCCGCCCGCCCCGGGTCCGGACTGTGGGGCCCGCCCGCCCGCCCCGGGCTACTTTCAGTGGTATGTCAGCCGATTGTGGTTTGTAGGCTTGTTTTCTTTACTGTCTCAATGCTTCATTAACTAGCAATTCTGCTGATATTGGTAAGAATGACTTCCGGGTGATAACGGCTGATCCTATCAAACAACAAGGAGGTGCCTTAATAAAGTACAGTCCTGAGGGTAGCTGGTGAGGCCAACAAATTTCCAGTCCATCCCTCATACTTAGATGTTAAAGGCAGACCTGTTCAATATCCTATCCATGTCCCAGTTTGGCCTCTTGTTGGTAGGAGGTGTAAATGGTTGCTTTAAACAGAATGAAGCTATTTTAAGTCTGATGTCGGGAGTCTCAGAATGGACTGGTCGACATTTTACTTAGCAAAATATTTATGTCCCAGTTATCCTTCTAGTTGAAGTTGGTCATGGTTGTGATTAGTAGGGGAGTAACGACTGCGGTCGCAGCAAGTCACAAAGGCCCGGAGGATCAGGGGCCCGCCGACACCAGCAGAACCTTTAATTAGATGTGCGTCCTCCTACGCACATCCAGTTGAAGTGTATTGCTGTGGACATACCTATTGGGTCCTTTAGCGACAATGCATTCTGTCGGCCAATCATAGGCCAGCACATGACGGGGCGCATGGCAGTAACGTCATGCACTCCCGTCACAGGCTGAAGTCAGCTGCCTGCTTCACAACAGGACTTGCGGAGCGGGAGTGAAGGGAAGGTGGGTAGAGTATTTAAATATTTATTTTAAATAAGTTGCCATACTACTATATGTAGCATCGGCGTCTCTGCCCCCTGCTAGGCAGAGACGCCGTCCCATTCACCTCCTTGCTCCCCGCTCTGCGTTCACCAGCGCTCCTCTTCCTGCAGCCGGCTCGCGCAGCTCCCCGGGCACTGTGCTTAGGGCGCGCTCGCTCCCTCCCTCTTAAAGGGGCCGCGTGCGCCATCCTAAGGAGTCCTCGGCCAATAGCTGAGGGTCCTCCCATATATAAGGCACCTCCTCCAAAATGGAGGTGCCCGAGCAAAAGTTGTTGCACAGTGTTTCTGACTTCTGCTTCAGCCCTCAGGTCCCGCTGCTAGCCTGACTACCAGTCTTGCCCACCAGCCTGTTACCTGCCGTGCCTGCCAGCCCGCTCACCTGGGAGCACTTGCCTGTTGCCTGCCTGGTACCTGCCGTGCCTGTCAGCCCGCTCACCTGGGAGCACTTGCCTGTGACCTGCCTGTTACCTGCCGTGCCTTCCTGGAGGCTCCTGCCGTCACTTGCCGTGACCACTTGCCAGCCCACCTAGAGACTCCTGCCGTCACTTGCCGTGACCACCTAGAGACTCCTGCCGTCACTTGCCGTGACCACCTGCCAGCCCACCTAGAGACTCCTGCTCGCCAGCCTGCCTGCTGTGCCTACCTGCTATTCCGGTCAGTCCCTGCCATCTGTACCGTGAAGGTCACCTGCTCCCTTACAAGGTCATCCCCAGAGTAGCACCTGGTCCCTCGGCTCGGTCCCTCTCTGGTCACGGAGTCATTAGCCGCCGTACGACCAGGGTCGGTCCGGGTTGATACTTAGTTACGCCCCTCTGGGTCCCTCCTTGCACCATAGCACAGAGGTTCTACCCCCCGGACCCGTAACACTATATATGACTATGAGGTGCTTTATACTACTATATATGACTACGGGGTGCATTATACTGCTATATGACTATGGGGTACATTATACTACTATATATGAATATGGGGTATACTATACTACTATATATGGCTATAAGGGTGCATTATACTGCTATATATGACTATGATGTACATTATACTGCTATATATGACTATGGGGGTACATTATACTGCTATATATGACTGAAGTGCAATATAGTGCTATATATGACTATAGGGTGCATTTTACTACTATTTATGACTATGGTGGTGCATTATACTACTATTTATGACTATGGAGGTGCATTACACTACTATATATGACTATGGGGGTTGTATTATACTACTACGGATGACTATTGGGATTGTATTATACTACTACGGATGACTATAGGGGTGCATTATACTTCTGTATAGGACTATGAAGGTGTATTATACTACTATATTTGACTATGTGGGTGCATTATACTACTATATATGACTATGGGGGTGCATTATACTGATATGACAGTGGGGTGCATTATACTACTATATATGACTATGGGGGTACATTATACTACTATAAATGACTATGGGGTGCTTTATACTACTATATATGACTATGGGGTGCTTTATACTACTGTATATGACTATGGGATGCTTTATACTAGTGTATATGACTATGGGGGTGCAGTATACTATTATATATGACTATGGGGGTACATTATACAACTATATATGACCAGGAGGTGCAATATACTGCTATATATGACTATGGGGTGCATTATACTACTATATAAACTATATGGGGGTACATTATACTGCCTTATATGACTATGGAGTGCATTATACTGCTTTATGTGACGATGGGGGTGCATTATACTTCTATGGATGACTATGAAGTGTATTATACTACTATATATGACTATGAGGATGCATTATACTACTGTACATGTCTATGGGGTGCATTATACTACTATATATGACTGGGGGTGCATTATACTGCTATATAGGACTATGGCTTGCATTATACTGCTATATATGATGATGGGGTGCATTATACTGCTATATATGACGATGGGGGTGCATTATACTGCTATATATGACTATGGAGGTGCATTATACTACTATATATGACTATGGGGTGCATTACACTACTTTATATGACTATGGAGGTACATTATATTACCATATATGACTATGGGGGTGAATTATACTGCTATATATTATGATGTGGTGCATTATACTACTATGTATGACTGTGGAGGTGCTTTATACTTTATTGAAAACTATGGGGTGCATTATACTACATGTATGACTAGGAGCTGTGCATTATACTTTATGGACGACTATGGGCTGTACAGTATATTATATGGAGGAGAATGGGATGCATTATACTATATGGAGGACTATGGGATGCATTATACTATATGAAGGACTATGGGAAGTGCGTTATACTTATGCTCTGGAGCCCCATGACTTGAATGTACACCCCTGGTGAGTATAATGGCTTAGTTTTTTTTTTATACAATAAAGAACAGCGGCAGAATGGGGGACATATTCGGGATATATATATTCAGACTCTAGTTACGCCACTGGTCATAAGACACATGAAATCATTGTAAGTTCAATTAATATTCGGGGTCTGGAGTCATAAATTGGACTGGTTGGCGTTTAAGCTGGTTAACCATTTAGTTTCCAGGTTATCCTTTAAGTTGGATTTGTAAGTTGGGTATGGCTGAGCTGAGCAAAACCAGTGTAAGTCCAGCTGCTCCTCCTGGTCCGGTGTCATAGGATGGACTGCTCAGCATTTAAGTTGATAAACATCTACATTTCAGTTTACTCTCCTTGTTGGAGGTGCAAGCTGGACATGGCTGCAATAAGCTGAATAAAACCACTGTAAGTCCAGTTAAGGCTCCTAGTTGGAAGAGATGGCCTTGTGGACACAAAGTGATTAAACTGTTAATGCCCCAATCTACCCTCCTGGTATGGAGTGGTAAGATGAGCTTGATGGTGTCATGTTGGACAGCACTACAGTGGAGAAAATAAGTATTTGATACACTGCCGATTTTGCAAGTTTTCCTACCTACAAAGAGTGTAGAGGTCTGTCATTTTTATCGTAGGTCACTTCATCTGTGAGAGACAAAATCTAAAAATCAGAAAATCACATTATATGATTTTTAAATAATTAAATTGCATTTTATTGCATGAAATAAGTATTTGCTCACCTACCAACCAGCAAGAATTCTGGCTCTCACATACTTGTTAGCTTTTCTTTAAGAAGCCCTACTACTCTGCACTCATTACCTGTATTAATTGCACTTGTTTGAACTTATTACCTGTATAAAAGACACAAGGCTGGGATGGGCTACAGGACAATAAGCAAGCAGCTTCACGAGACGGCAACAACTGTTGGCGCAATTATTAGAAAATGGAAGAAACACAAGATGACTAAGTCTTCCTCGGTCTGGGGCTCCATGCAAGGTCTCGCCTCGTGGGGTAAGCATGATTCTGAGAAACGTCAGGAATCAGCCCAGAACTACATGGGAGGACCTGGTCAATGACCTAAATAGAGCTGGCACCACAGTCTCAAACATTACCATTAGTTACACACTACGCTATCATGGATTAAAATCCTGCAGGGCACACAAGGTCCAGTGCTCACCCCAGCACATATCCAGGCCTGTTTGAAGTTGCCAATAACCATCTGGATGATCCAGAGGAGGCATGGGAGAAGGTCATGTGGTCAGATGAGATCAAAATAGAACTTTTTGGTGTCCACTCCACTCACCTTGTTTGGAGGAAGAAGAAGGATGAGTACAACCCAAAGAACACTCTCCCAACCATGAAGCATGGCGGGGGAAACCTCATACTTCGGAGGTGCTTTTTTTTGCAAAGGGGACAGGACGACTGCAATGTATTGAAGGGAGGATGGATGGGGTCATGTATCTTCCTTCCCTCAGTAAGCACGTTGAAGATGGGTTGTGGTTGGGTCTTCCAGAATGACAATGATCCGAAACACACAGCCAGGGCAACCTAAGGCGTGGCTCGATAAGAAGCATTTCAAGGTCCTGTAGTGGTCTAGCCAGTCTCCAGACCTGATCCCAGTAGAAAAGCTTTGGAGGGAGCTGAA
This sequence comes from Phyllobates terribilis, assembly GCF_046119375.1. Classification (NCBI taxonomy): domain Eukaryota; kingdom Metazoa; phylum Chordata; class Amphibia; order Anura; family Dendrobatidae; genus Phyllobates; species Phyllobates terribilis. The sequence goes on along the minus strand of NW_027362852.1, from coordinate 2,366,467 downwards.
ACTCAATATTGCCCAGCAACAGCCCCGAAACTTGAAAGATCTGGAGAAGATCCGTATGGAGGAGAGGGCCAAAATCCCTGCTTTATTATGTGCAAACTTGGTCAAGAACTACAGGAAATATCTGACCTCTGTAATTGCAAACAAAGGTTTCTGTACCAAATATTAAGTTCTATTTTTCTATTGTATCAAATACTTATTTCATGCAATGAAATGCAAATGAATTATGTAATGTTAATCATACAATGTGATTTTTCTGGATTTTATTTTTAAACTCGGTCTCTCACAGGTGAAGTGACCTACGATAAAAATTACAGACCTCTACATTCATTGTAGGTGGGAAAACTTGCATCATCGGCAGTGTATTAAATACTTCTTTTCCCCACCGTATACCAGTCTGCCCTCCTAATGGAAGTTGGATCTGGATTCGCCAGTGTGGGGCTGATAAACCATCAATGTCCCAGTCTATCCTCCTAACTGGAGGAGCATGATGGACGTAGTTATACCGGTTCTAGTGAAAATATTCCAAGACCAGCATATCCTCTTGGTTGAAGTTGGAAAATGGACATATTACCGTGTTTCCCCGAAAGTAAGGCCCCCCCGAAAGTAAGGCAGGGTGGGGGGTTTCGGGGGGTCCGCCAATGTAGGGCACCCCCCGATTGTAAGGCAGGGTAGCGGCGGGGGGGGCGGGGAATGTAAGGCTGATTGGCCGATCAGCCTGTTCGTCACAGGCTCCGTACCGTAGTCCCTGCTGGCCACCAGCCCGAGCTGTGATTGGCCAGTCAGCCGGCTCGCAGCTGATTGGCCGAATCAGCTGCGACGTCACCGCCTACAGGCTCGCTCCGATTGGTCCAGCTTCCCCGGCATCCGAATCGTCAGCCCCGCACCGCAGAGGAGATCGAAACAGAAGGAAAGTAACGGTAAGTTCCGAAACTCTCTCTGTGTGTGTGTGTGTGTGTGTCTGTGTGTGTGTGTGTGTGTACGGTATGTGTACGGTATGTGTATGGGTGCCGTATGGGGCTGTATGTGTCAGTGTGTGTACGGTACCGGTATGATATGTGTGTGGGTGCCGTGTGGGGCTGTACCGGTACCGTATGTGTCAGTATGTGTGGTGGCAGAGTGGGGGGCAGAACCACTGTATGGGGATGCTGCAGGGGGGAGGATGGGGAGGGTTGCTGGACTGTTAATAAATGTTAATTTTATTGTTAAAAAAAATTGTCGTCATTTTTTTTCCCAATGTAAGGCCTCCCCCGAAAGTAAGGCAGGGTGGGACTTTTGGGGGTAAAATTAATGTAAGACAGGGCCTTACTTTCGGGGAAACACGGTAGAAATTAAGTTTGTGAAGCCATTATACCCAATAAGTATTTCAGGATTGAAGTCCTAAAATTGCTAGATTGAACTAAGTGGTGAGTTGGTTAAATATCCGGTCAATGCGCTTTTTGGGTGATTAAAACGGCAATTCTGCAATAAATCTACAAGGGGAGGAATTGATGGATGAGATAAAATGTCCACTTACCTGTCAGACTCCTGTAGCAAAGGAGTAACCTCTCCGCTAGTCAAGACGAATGCCTTCTCACTGCGTTTCTTCAGACGACTTAACGTTACGTCCTATGGGACAAACCAAAAAGAAAAAAAGATTGGTGAAGTCTGATTGAAATAAGGTATTAAATATTCTGGTTTCTGGATCCCCTTTGGCATTCTGGGATGCTCAATCTACACTTTATAGCAAAAAGTGGGGTAGATATTTTTGAACCATTAGGTGGTCATTGACACTGGAAGGGTTTCTTACTGTCCAGACCTTCGCCTTAGGGGGGCCTTACTTCAATGGAAAATATCAACAATATTGTGTTTGTGATCCAATTCTCTCGCATGCGAGATTCGGATCACAGGTGTGGAGAAGATGGAGAATTTAATTTCTCCATCTTCTCAATTGTGTGAGTCAGCCGGCGTATATTGGACTGCACTCAGATGACATCTGAGTGCAGTCCGATGTTTTTCACGTATCCATAGACTTGTATGGGCGTGTCGTCTTATATACTCTGCCAATTGCAGCATGCAGCAATTTTTTTCTCATGCCGACTTGGCATGAGAAAATAAACACTAGTTGGCACTGCCCCATAGTATAACATTGGAGTGAGTGCTATACTCATCCGAGTTATATGCCGGCTACTCAGCAGTGTCAGCGATCCCTAAAGGCATCACCTTGACAATCACAGCAATAAACACATGACACAGACGTGTTGGCTCTGATTTTTTGGGGGGCAAAATGGTGCAGTGCTGAACTTCACCACAAACACCCCCAGCTACATGATGTGTAAACAGGACCCCAAGATTGTGTGAAGAGACGCTTACCTGGACCAGTCTCCTTCAAGCTGTCCGGGGTTAAAGACATAAAATGATTCAGGTTTAGAAATGTGCACATTCTATTTCATCTGTGATGTCATGGGATGTCGATGACGTCACGCGCCCTGTGATGTCATTAAAACTCTCACTGCTTTTTATGGATCCAGTTTACAACAGCAACAAAAAATTAATTCAATAAAAAGACAAAACCCCGACCTCATTTTATAATTCTATGACGCACATTTAAAAGGAACCTTTTATTTTATCTATATTACCTACTGCTCTATGTACTAAAATACCACCCAGGACCCCATACTGCCATCCCTGACCCCAGTAACCTACAACTCCAATGTCCCCCCCGAATTCAACAGGAGCAAAAGAGCTGACAACAGAGAATGATGGCATACGCTACTACATTTCTGTTACAAAGTGCTGTAATTCTACCACGTCAATGGCAAAACGATCCAAAAATGGAGCCCCATAAAGATGTCCCAACTTGAGCCCCCCCTATCTACATGCCTTACTAGAGCATAGGGGTGACATAGGGGGCGAGCTCCATTGTAGTCTTCCATAGTGGGGGGGCAGTGCAAAGAGCTGGAAGACCCCCAACAAATATGTATCATCACATTGTCATCCTCCTACTATAGGGGGCATGGAAAACGCTGCTTCCCCAGCAATATAGCAGCTCATTGCTGGGGGTTTAGCTGCCATACTTGTTCATATCAACAGATCATCAGTGACTCCTCATTTAGGTAAGGGGTGGTCCTGAAAATGTCTTATTACAGAGTGTTTCTGGCGATCCATGATAAATCCGGGGGATACGCTATAAGTATACCAAAGCTTAAAAGTAATGTGCTCCCTACCTGGACTCGTCCCCTTCCAGCTGTCAGATCCTAGTGACACAAGATGGCTCTGGTGCAGAGCTTCATACATTCTACTCCAGCTGTCATGTCTATGATGTCATGTGCATTGTGATGTCATCATGGCTCTCACTGTTATTTCACATTTACAACCACAAGAAAAAGTTGATATTAATTGTTTAAAAAAACAAAACTAAAAAACATTGTGGGTAATTGCAGCCTGTGATTATTTTACACACTATCATTAATATTTGGGGGGATTAGTCAGGTCCTTCGCCTTCCCCTCCTGCACTGCACTTTATATGTTGTATATTATAATAATGGACAATCCACAAGCCCTGCTTGTAGAATATGTAATATATATACAGTATATACTAGATGGAGGCCCGATGCTGTCTCATCGGGAGGGCAGTAATGTCACGATGGGGGCAGGCTTTGCACAGTTGAGAATCTCTCCTCCCCATGTGCTCACCCACCTATCCACTCTCTCTTTCCCCCATGTGCTGACTTCTCCCGTCTGTGATCTCTTCTTTGACCTATCTTCTCCATGTGCTCTCCCCCTTGTCTGCTGTCTCTCTCCTTCCTGTGCTGTGTTCTCCCCTCATGTGCTGTCCCGTTTGAGCTGTCTCCCCCCTGTGCTCTGTCTCTCTCCCCCGGTGCGCTTTCTCTCTCCCCCATCTGCTGTCTTCTCCTCTCATGTGATCTCTTCTTTGACCTGTCTACCCCATGTGCTCTCCCCCTTGTCTGCTGTCTCTCTCCTTCCTGTGCTGTGTTCTCCCCTCATGTGCTGTCCCGTTTGAGCTGTCTCCCCCCTGTGCTCTGTCTCTTTCCCCTCTGTGCGCTTTCTCTCTCCCCCATCTGCTGTCTTCTCCTCTTATGTGATCTCTTCTTTGACCCGTGTACCCCATGTGCTCTCCCCCTTGTCTGCTGTCTCTCTCCCCCATCTGCTGTCTTCTCCTCTCATGTGATCTCTTCTTTGACCTGTCTACCCCATGTGCTCTCCCCCTTGTCTGCTGTCTCTCTCCTTCCTGTGCTGTGTTCTCCCTTCATGTGCTGTCCCGTTTGAGCTGTCTCCCCCCTGTGCTCTGCCTCTCTCCCTCTGTGCACTTTCTCTCTCCCCCATGTGCTGTCTTCTCCTCTTATGTGATCTCTTCTTTGACCTGTGTACCCCATGTGCTATCCCCCTTGTCTGCTCTCTCTCTCCACCCCTGTGCTGTCTTCTTCCCTCATGTGTTCTCTCGTTTGAGCTGTCTCCCCACGCAGTAAATCAGATCGCCGCCATCTTTGTGCAGGCAGATAGCGGCGGTCACATTAAAACTGCGCATGCGCTCCTCCTGTACAAAGATGGCAGCAGTCAGTGAATCATTCGGCTGATCCCGGCGGCGGCGTGTTTGCGACAGTGTTCTGCTGGTGGTACCACGCAAGAGGCTGCGTACGGCGTATACCGTGTGTGTGGTGCGTACGGCGTATACAGAGTGTGTGTGTGTGTGGTGGTGCGTACGGCGTATACAGAGTGTGTGTGTGGTGCGTACGGCGTATACAGAGTGTGTGTGTGGTGGTGCATATAGCGTATACAGAGTGTGTGTGTGGTGCGTACGGCGTATACAGAGTGTGTGTGTGGTGGTGCATATAGCGTATACAGAGTGTGTGTGTGGTGCGTACGGCGTATACAGAGTGTGTGTGTGGTGGTGCATATAGCGTATACAGAGTGTGTGTGTGTGTGTGTGGTGGTGCGTACGGCATATACAGTGTGTGTGGTGTGTACAGCGTATACAGTGTGTGTGTTGTGCGTATGGCGTATACAGTGTGTGTTGCATACGGCGTATACAGTGTGTGGTGCGTACGGCATATACAGTGTGTGGTGCGTACGGCATATACAGTGTGTGGTGCGTAATGCGTATACAGTGTGTGGTGCGTACGGCGTATACAGTGTGTGATGCGTACGGCGTATACAGTGTGTGTGGTGCGTACGGCGTATACAGTGTGTGTGTGTGGTGTGTACGGTGTATACAATGTGTGTGGTGCATATGCCGTATACATTGTGTGTGTGGTGCGTACAGCGTATACAGAGTGTGTGTGGTGGTGTGTACGGCGTATACAGAGCGTGTGTGGTGCATATAGCGTATACAGAGTGTGTGTGTGTGTGGTGGTGCATACGGCATATACAGTGTGTGTGGTGTATACAGCGTATACAGTGTGTGTGTTGTGCGTACGGCGTATACTGTGTGTGTGGTGTGTGCAGCGTATACAGTGTGTGTGTTGTGCGTATGGCGTATACAGTGTGTGTTGCATACGGCGTATACAGTGTGTGTTGCATACGGCGTATACAGTGTGTGGTGCGTACGGCGTATACAGTGTGTGATGCGTACGGCGTATACAGTGTGTGTGGTGCGTACGGCGCATACAGTGTGTGTGTGTGGTGTGTACGGTGTATACAATGTGTGTGGTGCATATGCCGTATACATTGTGTGTGTGGTGCGTACAGTGTATACAGAGTGTGTGTGGTGGTGCGTACGGCGTATACAGAGCGTGTGTGGTGCATATAGCGTATACAGAGTGTGTGTGTGTGTGGTGGTGCATACGGCATATACAGTGTGTGTGGTGTGTACAGCGTATACAGTGTGTGTGTTGTGCGTACGGCGTATACTGTGTGTGTGGTGTGCGCAGCGTATACAGTGTGTGTGTTGTGCGTATGGCGTATACAGTGTGTGTTGCATACGGCGTATACAGTGTGTGGTGCGTACGGCGTATACAGTGTGTGGTGCGTACGGCGTATACAGTGTGTGGTGCGTACGGCGTATACAGTGTGTGGTGCGTACGGCGTATACAGTGTGTGGTGCGTACGGCGTATACAGTGTGTGATGCGTACGGCGTATACAGTGTGTGTGGTGCGTACGGCGTATACAGTGTGTGTGTGTGGTGTGTACGGTGTATACAATGTGTGTGGTGCATATGCCGTATACATTGTGTGTGTGGTGCGTACAGTGTATACAGAGTGTGTGTGGTGGTGCGTACAGCGTATACAGAGCGTGTGTGGTGCGTATGGCGTATACAGAGTGTGTGTGGTGCATACAGCGTATACAGTGTGTGTGGGGGGGTGCGTACGGCGTATACAGTGTGTGTGGGGGGGTGCGTATGGCATATACAGTGTGTGTGGTGTTGCATACGGCGTATACAGGGTATGTGTGGTGAATACGGCGTATATAGTGTGTGTGTGGTGCTTACGGCATATACAGTGTGTGTGTGTGTGTGTGTGTGTGTGTGTGTGTGTGTGTGTGTGTGTGGTGCGCAGGGTGTATACAGAGTGCGTGCGTGTGGTGGTGCGTACGGCGTATACACTGTGTGTGTGTGTGTGTGGTGCGTACGGCGTATACACTGTGTGTGTGTGTGTGGTGCTTACGGCGTATACACTGTGTGTGTGTTGCGTACGGCGTATATAGTGTGTGTGTGGTGCTTACGGCATGTACAGTGTGTGTGTGTGGTGCGCAGGGTGTATACAGAGTGCGTGTGTGTGGTGGTGCGTACGGCGTATACAGTGTGTGTGTGTGGTGGTGTATATGGCGTATACAGTGTATGTGGTATGTACGGCCAGGGGCATACATAGGAATCATGGGGCCCCATAGCAGAAGCTCTAATTGCCCCCCCCCCCCCCAAAAAAAAATTAAATAATTGTCGGGGTCACCAAAGATCAGATCTCACAACTTTCCATCTTTACATAGTAATTTTCCTCCTGCTGACGTCCTAGATCTCTTTCATTGCCCCATAAAGTGTGATGCCAATAAAAGGGCCCCCCAAACACAGTATAATACCCCCATGGTGAATTCCGCCACATGCACAGTATAATAACCCTACTGTACCCCACCTCAACTCCCAGGGTAAAGTATGCTGTCCCCAACACAGTATGATCCCCCAACTGTGAGCCGCTAGAGAGGATGGTACATAATAAGGGAGGGTGTTATACATAATAAAAGAGGAAACTATATAACTAAGGATGGCGCTATACATAATAAGTGAGTACACTATATACTAAGGGACTGTGCTATACATAATAAGGCTACATTCCTGCATCTGTGTGCAGTGTCGGTGTGCTGCCCTGCATTGAGTATGTCCTATTCTAATCCTCAATATTGGATCAGAACAGAACATTCTCTGACCCTCTTAGATCTCATTCTCAGATCCGTGATTTTCATGGATGTGTGAATGGATCTATAAAACTGTACGAGTCCGTGAACCATCCGATAAAAAGATCTGGCAGCACACGGACATTTCACACAAATGTGAGAGTACAGCCTAAGGGATTTTACAGATAACATTATCACTCCAAGTCACACAGTGCAGATACAGAATAATATTTACATCCAGGCACTTACCGCAGACGTCTCATCTGATCAGAGTCGGTTTCTGCTTCTTCTTCTCCATCTGGTCAGACCTTCATGTCGACATCTCCCAGCCACGACTCGTCTTGTCACGATGATCTCCAGCCTAGAAAATAATAAGGTCACATATTGTATGTATACATGTGTCTCCCCCGCTCTGCGTCCTCGAATACAGATATGTAACCCCCCCATTAATATACTATTAACCACCTAGTAATCAAAATATAAAGTGATAAGCAGCACTGTGCCCCCCATTAACTATAATCTGCACCGGCCAATAATATAAATTATTCAGTCTCTGTGACTCTCCCCAATTAACTGTAAGGCTATGTGCACACGGAAAACATACAAGGCTTCACAGTACAAGCAAAGTGAAACCCCCATAATTGCTCTCTCCCAGCACCCCCATCATTGCTCTCTCCCAGCACCCTCGTCATTGCTCTCTCCCAGCACCCCCGTCATTACTCTCTCCCAGCACCCCCATCATTGCTCTGTCCTAGCACCCACGTCATTGCTCTGTCCCAGCACCCTCATCGTTGCTCTCTCCCAGCACCCCCATCTTTGCTCTCTCCCAGCCCCCCACCATTACTCTCTCCCAGCACCCCCATCATTACTCTCTCCCAGCACCCCCATCATTGCTCTGTCCCAGCACCCACGTCATTGCACTGTCCCAGCACCCTCATCGTTGCTCTCTCCCAGCACCTCCATCATTGCTCTCTCCCAGCCCCCCACCATTGCTCTGTCCCAGCACCCCCACCATTGCTCTCTCCCAGCACCCCCATCATTACTCTCTCCCAGCACCCCCATCATTACTCTCTCCCAGCACCCCCGTCATTGCTATGTCCCAGCACCCACGTCGTTGCTCTGTCCCAGCACCTTCATCGTTGCTCTCTCCCAGCACCCCCATCTTTGCTCTCTCCCAACACCCCCATCATTGCTCTCTCTCTTAGCACCTGCATCATTGCTCTGTCCCACCACCCCCATCATTGCTCTGTCCCAACCCCCATCATTGCTCTGTCCAGCACCCCCATCATTGCGCTGTGTCAGCACCTCCATCATTGCGCTCTCCCAGCCCCACATCATTGCTCTCTCCCAGCCCCCCACCATTGCTCTGTCCCAGCACCCCCATCATTGCTCTCTCCCAGCACCCCCATCATTGCTGTGTCCCAGCACCCACGTCATTGCTCTGTCCCAGCACCCTCATCGTTGCTCTCTCCCAGCACCTCCATCATTGCTCTCTCCCAGCACCTCCATCATTGCTCTGTCCCAGCACCCCCACCATTGCTCTCTCCCAGCACCCCCATCATTACTCTCTCCCAGCACCCCCATCATTACTCTCTCCCAGCACCCCCATCATTACTCTCTCCCAGCACCCCCATCATTACTCTCTCCCAGCACCCCCGTCATTGCTATGTCCCAGCACCCACGTCGTTGCTCTGTCCCAGCACCCTCATCGTTGCTCTCTCCCAGCACCCCCATCTTTGCTCTCTCCCAACACCCCCATCATTGCTCTCTCTCTTAGCACCTGCATCATTGCTCTGTCCCACCACCCCCATCATTGCTCTGTCCCAACCCCCATCATTGCTCTGTCCAGCACCCCCATCATTGCGCTCTCCCAGCCCCACATCATTGCTCTCTCCCAGCCCCCCACCATTGCTCTGTCCCAGCACCCCCATCATTGCTCTCTCCCAGCACCCCCATCATTGCTGTGTCCCAGCACCCACGTCATTGCTCTGTCCCAGCACCCTCATCGTTGCTCTCTCCCAGCACCTCCATCATTGCTCTCTCCCAGCCCCCCACCATTGCTCTGTCCCAGCACCCCCACCATTGCTCTCTCCCAGCACCCCCATCATTACTCTCTCCCAGCACCCCCATCATTACTCTCTCCCAGCACCCCCATCATTACTCTCTCCCAGCACCCCCGTCATTGCTATGTCCCAGCACCCACGTCGTTGCTCTGTCCCAGCACCCTCATCGTTGCTCTCTCCCAGCACCCCCATCTTTGCTCTCTCCCAACACCCCCATCATTGCTCTCTCTCTTAGCACCTGCATCATTGCTCTGTCCCACCACCCCCATCATTGCTCTGTCCCAACCCCCATCATTGCTCTGTCCAGCACCCCCATCATTGCGCTCTCCCAGCCCCACATCATTGCTCTCTCCCAGCCCCCCACCATTGCTCTGTCCCAGCACCCCCATCATTGCTCTCTCCCAGCACCCACGTCATTGCTCTGTCCCAGCACCCTCATCGTTGCTCTCTCCCAGCACCCCCATCTTTGCTCTCTCCCAGCACCCCCATCTTTGCTGTGTCCCAGCACCCACGTCATTGCTCTGTCCCAGCACCCTCATCGTTGCTCTCTCCCAGCACCCCCATCTTTGCTCTCTCCCAGCACCCCCATCATTGCTCTCTCTCTTAGCACCTGCATCATTGCTCTGTCCCACCACCCCCATCATTGCTCTCTCCCAACCCCCATCCTTGCTCTGTCCAGCACCCCCATCATTGCGCTGTCTCAGCACCTCCATCATTGCTCTCTCCCAGCCCCCCATCATTGCTCTGTCCCAGCACCTCCATCATTGCTTCTCCCAGCACTCACATCATTGCTCTCTCCCAGCACCCCCATCATTTCTCTGTCCCAGCACCTCCATCGTTGCTCTCTCCCAGCCCCACATCATTGCTCTCTCCCAGCCCCCCACCATTGCTCTGTCCCAGCACCCCCACCATTGCTCTGTCCCAGCACCCCCATCATTGCTCTCTCCCAGCAACCCCATCATTGCTCTCTCCCAGCACCCCCATCATTGCTCTCTCTCTTAGCACCTGCATCATTGCTCTGTCCCACCACCCCCATCATTGCTCTCTCCCAACCCCCATCTTTGCTCTGTCCAGCACCCCCATCATTGCGCTGTCCCAGCACCTCCATCATTGCTCTCTCCCAGCCCCCCATCATTGCTCTGTCCCAGCACCTCCATCATTGCTTCTCCCAGCACTCCCATCATTGCTCTCTCCCAGCACCCCCATCATTTCCTCTCAGCACACCCATCATTACTCTGTCCCAGCACCTCCATCATTGCTCTCTCCCAGCCCCCCACCATTGCTCTGTCCCAGCACCCCCATCATTGCTCTCTCCCAGCACCCCCATCATTGCTCTCCCCTTCCCCACCATCCCCATCATTGCTCTCCCCAGCTCTATCCGCCCCATTATTGCTCTTCCCAGCCCCATCCCCTCCCCAGCATTTCAGTAAAAAAAAAAAAACTTACTTCAGCTCGCTCCCCTGCAGCAGCATCCTCCTGGTTGCCGGCAGCTTTCTTCCTGACCCAGGCGCGCGCTGCATGATGACGTCATCAAGCTGCGCGCGCCTGGGTCAGGGAGGAAGTAGAGGATGAACCCTCCAGCTCCGCTGCTATTCTCCTCCTGACAGCAGCGGAGCTGTAGGAATCACTCCCTGACCGCCGCGTGCAGGGAGCAGCTGCACCTTGTGGGCCCCTTGGTGCAGCTGCATGGTGGGGACCCGGCGCAGCTGCACCGGTGGCGGTATATCCACCCCTGGACTGCTATGGGCCCCCTCGGCTCACGGGCCCCATAGCAGTCGCCTGGTCTGCCGCCATTGGCAGTACGCCACTATGTACGGCATATACAGTGTGTGTGTGGTGTGTACGGTGTATACAGAGTGCGTGTGTGTGGTGCGTACGGTGTATACAGAGTGCGTGTGTGTGTGGTGGTGCGTACGGCGTATACAGTGTGTGTGTGTGTGTGTGTACGGTGTATACAGAGTGCGTGTGTGTGGTGCGTACGGCGTATACAGTGTGTGTGGTGTGTACGGTGTATACAGAGTGCGTGTGTGTGGTGCGTACGGTGTATACAGAGTGCGTGTGTGTGTGGTGGTGCGTACGGCGTATACAGTGTGTGTGTGTGGTGGTGTGTACGGTGTATACAGTGTGTGTGTGGTATGTACAGCGTATACAGTGTGTGTGTGGTGTGTACGGCGTATACAGAGTGTGTGTGTGGTGAGTATGGCGTATACAGTGGATGTGTGGTGCGTACGGCGTATACAGTGTGTGTGGTGCGTACGGTGTATACAGAGTGCGTGTGTGTGGTGCATACGATGTATACAGACTGCGTGTGGGTGGTGGTGCGTACGGCGTATACAGTGTGTGTGTGGTGTGTACGGCGTATACAGTGTGTGTGGTGGTGCATATGGTGTATACAGTGTATGTGGTATGTACAGCGTATACAGTGTGTGTGTGTGTGTGTGTGTGTGGTGCGTACGGCGTATACAGTGTGTGTGTGTGGTGTGTACGGCTTATACAGAGTGTGTGTGTGGTGTACGGCGTATACAGTGTATGTGGTGTGTACGGCGTATACAGTGTGTGTGGTGTGTACGGCGTATACAGTGTGTGTGGTGTGTACGGCGTATACAGTGTGTGTGGTGTGTACGGCGTATACAGTGTGTGTGTGGTGTGTAAGGCGTATACAGTGTGTGTGGTGGTGCGTACGGCGTATACAGTGTGTGTGTGGTGCTTACGGTGTATACAGAGTGCGTGTGTGTGGTGCATACGATGTATACAGACTGCGTGTGTGTGGTGGTGCGTACGGCGTATACAGTGTGTGTGTGGTGTGTACGGCGTATACAGTGTGTGTGGTGGTGCATATGGTGTATACAGTGTATGTGGTATGTACAGCGTATACAGTGTGTGTGTGTGTGGTGCGTACGGCGTATACAGTGTGTGTGTGTGTGGTGTGTACGGCTTATACAGAGTGTGTGTGTGTGTGGTGTACGGCGTATACAGTGTATGTGGTGTGTACGGCGTATACAGTGTGTGTGGTGTGTACGGCGTATACAGTGTGTGTGGTGTGTACGGCGTATACAGTGTGTGTGGTGTGTGTGTGGTGTGTAAGGCGTATACAGTGTGTGTGTGGTGTGTAAGGCGTATACAGTGTGTGTGGTGGTGCGTACGGCGTATACAGTGTGTGTGGTGGTGCGTACGGCGTATACAGTGTGTGTGGTGGTGCGTACGGCGTATACAGTGTGTGTGGTGTGTACGGCGTATACAGTGTGTGTGGTGTGTACGGCGTATACAGTGTGTGTGTGGTGTGTACGGCGTATACAATGTGTGTGTGTGTGTGGTGCGTACGGCGTATACAGTGCATGTGGTATGTACGGTGTATACAGTGTGTGTGTGGTGCGTACGTCGTATACAGTGTATGTGGTATGTACAGCGTATACAGTGTGTGTGTTGTGCGTACGGTGTATACAGTGTGTGTGTGCGGTGTGTACGGCGTATACAGTGTATGTGGTGCCTACGCCGTATTCAGTGTGTGTGTGTGTTGCATATGGAGTATACAGTGTGTGTGTGTGTGGTGCGTACGGCGTATACAGTGTGTGTGTGTGTGTGTGGTGCGTACGCCGTATACAGTGTGTGTGTGTGTGGTGTGTACGGCGTATACAGTGTATGTGGTGCGTATGGAGTATAAAGTGTGTGTGTGTGTGGTGCGTACGGCGTATACAGTGTATGTGTGGTGCGTACGCCGTATACAGTGTGTGGTGCGTACGGCGTATACAGTGTGTGTGTGGTGCGTACGGAGTATACAGTGTGTGTGTGTTGCATGCGGCGTATACAGTGTGTGTGTGTGTATGTAAATTAACCTTAAAGAGTAAATCAACTTTTGGGACGTTTTTAATGTGATTTAGGGTCATTAATTCTGAGCAGATTTGTGGGGACCCCAATCCTTTGCTCCTTTGCTTAAAAGACCTCCTAGAAGAGCGCAGCTCAGTAGATAGGAGAGTACACTGAGCGGAGCAAATGCAGCAGAAAGTCATAGTCATGTCTCCTCACCTCTTCACTTCTAAGAGATCTTTTGAGTGATCAGGGTCTCAGATTCGCACTAATCTGCTCAAAATTATAGGACCTAAATCATGTAATATATATCCCAAAATGTAAGTTACTTTTTTTTGCATCTAATCAGTACATTGGTTCCTATACGGTCCACAGTCTGATGATGACTGGTAACAACTCCCAGTATCTCCTTACCATTGCTAAGGACATACTGGTAGTTGTAGTTAAGTCCTCCATTCTCTGGAATTCCTATTGTTAGCAATGCCCTTCCTCCACCAATTGCAAATACAAAGGATCCATCCATGGGGTGAGATCTTGGGAATAATTGAATCGTACCTACATTTAAAAAAAAAATAAATCTCCTATTCTTAATAATAACCGTATTTTTCGGACTATAAGATGCACTTTTTTCCTCCAAAATTTTGGAGGAAAGTGGGGGTGCGTCTTATAGTCCGAATACTATATTATTGTATGGCTGCATGGTGGTGGGTGTGGGGGAGCCACAGGGGTGGATTAAGAGTAGCAAGTGCCCCGGGCAGTTTAGAAGGCACGGCCCCCCCCCCCCCCCCACACACACACATGCACACATACCTGTATGTATGACATGTCACATGATCCCCTGTGATAGATCATGTGATAGTTCACGTGAAATTAATTTGGCACAATATTAATTATAATAATTTTTTTTATGCTGTGTGCCCACTACGCGTTTTTTAAGCTTTTCCGCAAAGGCAATTCCGCTGCAGAAACGCTTAAAAAACGCTTGGTAGAAGGTCTGCCATGTTCCCCAATGATAATCCGCATGTGCTGTGCACATGCTGCGGAAATTTCCGCTGCGGATTATCATTGCGGAAAAATCCGCAGCAATAACAATTATTTTGCGGAAGCGTGGCGCTTTCGCCGCCATTGACTTGCATTGGAACACATGGAATCCGCATGACTTCATCTGTACATGCAGATTCCATGCGTTTCAATGTGCGGATGGTACCCGGGTTTGGAGAAAAGGAGACTCTCCTCCGGACCAGGGTACCATAGAACCTGTAAAAAAAGAATAAAATAAAAAATAAATATTATACTTACCTTCTGATGGCCCCCGGTGTCTTTATCCGATGCGTCCTGGCTTGCCAGCAGCTCGCGATGGTCTGAAAAGGACCTGCCGTGACGTCATTTAGTCATGTGACGGGTCACGCGACCGCTGACGTCGACAGGCCATCAGAAGGTAAGTATATATTTATTTTTTACCATTCTTTTACGGTCACACTATATACAGTTATATGAAAAAGTTTGGGCACCCCTATTAATCTTAAGCTTAATGTTTTATAAAAATTGGTGTTTTTGCAACAGCTATTTCAGTTTGATCTATGTAATAACTGTTGGACACAGTAAAGAAGGGGGCTGGAAGCAAGTGTAACTAGAAGGAAGCCCCACATGACCGGGATGGGCCACGAGGGTGTAATTTTAATCCCAATATCCGGATTGGTTATAAGCCTGGAGGGGCGGGCATTGGGAAAGGGGGGGGAAGATATAATAAGGAAAAGTGCGGGAAAACGGTCAGTCCAGGAAGGAAGTCAGCGGGGAAAGTTGCTGAACTTAAAAAAAAAAAAAAAAAAAAACTGCCACTTTCCCATTGTTTGGTACACTTACCAGGACTATGGAGACCGTTGATTCCCTGATCACCAAGCTGAGGGAGGCTGCTAGATCCAGGCGTGGAGGGTGGCTCAAGTCCCAGCTGTCGGGATTGCTGGGGAATGCCGGGGCAGAAGAACCCCCGTCGGGATCTGGAAGAAGCGGCAGGAGGACGCGGCCCCCCGAGAGGCTCTCCCCGGAGATGGTTAGCACGGGCAGCAGGCGCAGGCTGCGGAGCCCCTCAGGGGACCCTGCGTCCGGTGAGCGGGCCAGCGGAAACCCCCGCTGGCGCGCCCGCCGCGGCAGGAATCCGCCCAGCCGGCCTGCGGGCTCCTCCAGCATCGGGTCGCGGTCCGCGACCAAGGCGCCCCGCTCGGCTGTAGTGCGGCCTGCTATGGCGGCGCGCCGCAATACTACAGCCCGGGCTGCGCCAGAAGCAAGGCTCGCGCTGCAGCCGCGTCACCTTCCGGTGGGCGGGGTTTTACCGGAAGTGCGTCAAACGTCACTTCCGGAACCGGAGTCATGTGACAGGGGTGCTCAGGAAGCGAGCGGAGGGCGCCTGGACACGCCCCCCGCTGCAGAAGCCGGCGTTGATGCACGGCACCGCTTGCCCACCAGGAATCGGAGCCCCAGAGCGGATGAGCGGACCAGAGGGACCACCAGCACGGCAGGCACACCTGGCGATGTACCAGTCGGGGTGCCTGCCAGGGACATCAGCAGAAGGAGACAGCAGCCCAGGTGCACGGGCAGGCAGCAGCAATTCGGGGTCCTGCTGCCTGGCTCGAGTCAGCAAATTCATGCCAGTGGAGCGGCGGGCAGCAGCACAGGGCTACCTGGCAGTCACCCATGGACCACCACGGATCGGGCTAGGGAGTCCGGGTCTGGAATTCAAGGAGTGCCACGGATGGCGGGGAGGACCGGAGCCGGGACCGGCGGGAGACGATTGACGGGGACATCGGCACGTGCTCAGGTCCCCTCTGGTGACGAGGAGGCCAGGGGCGCGGGCCTTGAGCAGCAGCAGGAGTCTGGCGAATCAGAGTGTGGCAAGGATGAAAGCGAATCCAGGATTCATCAGGACTCGGGACGTTCGGCTGGCAGGGACACAGCACCTGCGCAGCTTGGTGAGTATGCGTCCATGTATTGTTTGTCGCCCGCTGGGTCATTAGTGGATGGGGGAGGTGATAGGCAGTTGGCTGGGCCCAGCGGGGAAAATACTAGGGGAGGTCGTGGGTCAGATGTAGTGGGTCTTAGGGACATTTTGTTTAGTATGTCGCAAATTTTGGCTAGAATAGACGGTGGTGGAGTTAATCAAGGGGGTTTGTTACCTGCGGCGGCGTGGGTACCTAGTCAACCGGTGTTGTCGCAGGTGGGGAGCGAGTCGGCCAGGTCGGCGGTGAATGCAGCCGGGACACCTTCTGGGGCATCGGTTTGCGTACAGGCAGAGAAGGACAAAGCGGATACCGTGAAGCTGGATGATAGGGCAAAAGGGGAGATATATGTGTGCTTTGAGGGGCCGTTGGGGGCACACTTTAAAAAAAAAAAAAAAAGAAGAAGAAAGGAAAAAGTTTGGCGGGATGACTATGTTGAAATTTTTTCCCTTCTTCCGCTGGAAAAGTTTAATCTGGGTAAGGGTAAAAAGGACAATAGTAAAAAAGAGGAAGAAGAGAAGCGTAGGTGGAGGTTGATTCCTCAGACGTTTGTTAATTGGTCACAGGCTTTTGCAATATTGGCTAGCGTTATTGGGGAAAAAGCTCCGGATAATTGCTCAGGTTTATTTTGCTACCTTGATTCTATTGGGGAGGCTCATCGTACTTATGGGGGTCAGGCGTGGTTACGATATGACGAGCAATTTAGGCAGAGGAAAGCTGTCCGCCCAGAGATCAGATGGGATCAAAAGGACATTGGGTTGTGGTTGAAGGTTATGGCCCCACTGAGGTATGGGCAGTCCTTTCACGGGAGCAACAGTAGCGGGAATCAGTCAGCAGGACACGGGGGAAGTAGTCAAGGGCCACACAGCACAAAAAAAAAGGAAGCGGGAACTTGCTGGCAATTTAATGACGGCCAATGCAAGTTCGGGACCTCCTGTAAATTTAAACATGTGTGCTCCCATTGTAACGGAAGTTTGCACGGAGCATCAAAATGCTTTAAGAAGGGTAAGGGAAAGCCGACAGTGGGTACCGGTTAAAGGGGTGACTCCGGTGAGGGTTCACGCGATGGCCCCCCTTTCTAAGTAGGTATCCGGATCAATTGAAGGCTAAGGTCATTGCAGATGTTTTTTTGGAAGGGTTTAGAATCCCTCCTCCTGATCATGAGGCCCCCCTTTTTAGTTAAATATTTGACGTCGGCTTCCCTTCATCCGGAAGTGGTTAGTGTGAAGTTGGCTAAGGAGGTGGAATTGGGCAGGATGGCTGGACTGTTTCAGGAATTGCCTAGTAGAAAGGTGATTATCTCGCCTTTGGGGGTTGTGCCCAAGAAAGAGCTGAATAAGTTTCGTTTAATTCAGCATTTGTCGTACCCGAAGGGGCTTTCGGTTAATGATGGTATTGCGCAGGAGTTGTGTTCGGTTGAATATACATCATTCGATGCGGCAGTGCATTGGGTACGGAGATACGGGCCAGGCTCGTTGCTAGCTAAGACTGATATCGAGTCAGCCTTTAGGTTGTTGCCAGTTCACCCGGATAGCATCCCGTTGTTAGGTTCTTTTTGGGAAGGGGAGTACTATGTGGATAGGTGTTTGCCAATGGGTTGTGCGATTTCGTGTTCTTTGTTTGAAACGTTTAGCTCCTTTTTGGAATGGGTAGTGAAGGACCTGGCTTCTGTTAAGTCGGTCATTCATTATTTGGATGACATCTTGTTTATAGGCCCCCCGCAATCGTTGTTGTGTAGGAATTTGTTAGGTACTATGGTGTGGGTAGCAGAGAATTTTGGCGTGCCGTTAGCAGAAGAACAAACGGAAGGACCTGGCACCATTTTAAGTTTTTTGGGCATTGTAATTGATACCGAAAGAATGGAGTGTCGGTTACCGGATGATAAATTGAGTTTGCTTAAACAGGAGGTCGATAGGATCAGGAAATTGCGCAAGGTGACCCTGAGGGAGCTACTGTCGCTGTTAGGGCATTTGAATTTTTGCCTGCTGGATTATGCCAATGGGCAGAATATTTTGTCGCAGGTTGTCAGGAGCGACAGCAGGAGTGCGCGCGCCGCATCATTTCATTCGCCTTAATAAGGACCACAAGGAGGATCTAAAAGTTTGGAAATTGTTTTTGGAAAGTTATAACTGCAGGTCAGTAATCCCGCAGGAGTTCTTGAGCAGTTTTGATTGTGAGATATTTACGGATGCGGCAGGAGGTGTCGGTTACGGGGGCCTACTGGAAAGGGCGGTGGAGCGTTGGCGAGTGGCCGAAGGTGTGGAAAGAGAGGGGTCTTACGAGGAACTTGGCATTTTTGGAATTGTTTCCTATTGTTGTTGCGGTTACCATTTGGGAGAGTGTTTCGCCAACAGGAGAATTCGGTTTCACTGCGATAACATGGGAGTGGTGTCTGTCATCAACAGTTTGTCGGCCTCGTCTCTGCCTGTGATTAGGCTACTGAGGGAACTAGTACTTTGTTGTCTTAAGCTGAACGCTTGGATTTCAGTGGTACATGTTCCACGTGTACAAAATTCCATAGCAGATGCCTTGTCTCGTTTTCAGTGGGATCGTTTTCGGACGCTAGCTCCAGAGGCAGAGGACGTGGGACAGGAATGCCCTTCGCGCTTGTGGCAGCTGGTTATGGAAGAGCGGGACGGTTAATAACGGGAGTCCATCACGAGACAGACCTGGGCATTATACGAGGCATCGTGGCGAGTATGGCAAAGTTGGATTATGCAGTGGGGTGTGATGGAGAGTGATGGAGATAGAGAGATGGCGGTGTTGTTTCTTGTGGGAAGGGCAGCGGAGAGCGGATGGTCGGTTTCAAAAGTTGGCAAGTTTGTTGCAGGTTTAGCGTTTGGTTTTAAATTGCAGAGGATAAAGGATGTCCTTTTTAGTGAAGCAAGCTCTCAAGGGCTTTAGGAGAAGAGGTAAAGAGTTGGATAAAAGGAGGCCGGTTACCTTTAGTATTTTGCAACGTTTGGGTTTTGTATTGGATAAGATTTGTTGTTCAGTTTTTGAAGCCACACTGTTTAGGTTGGCTTTTTCATTGGCGTTTTTTGGCGCGCTAAGAGTAGGTGAATTGGTGGCACCAAGCAGGAATAAGGTTGGGGGTTTGTTTGCTGAGGATATGAGTGGTCGAGATGGGGGTATTGAATTTTGGATTAGGTGGGGGGAAGACGGATCAATTGGGCAAAGGTAAACGAGTAATATTGGGTGAGGTTATGGGATCTTTTCTTTGTCCTAAGAGATGTTTATTGGCTTATTGGCAGGTTTGGCCAGGGCGGAAGGGCCCATTATTGTGTCATGAAAATGGAGACTTTTTGTCACGTTTTCAATTCATAGCGGTGTTTAAAAAGGGGATTGCTGAGCTGGGCTTTAGCCCTGAGGTATACGGGTCACATTCATTCAGAATTGGTGCGGCATCAGAAGCGGATGGCTTGGGGTTAGGCAAGGATGTGATAAAACGTATTGGGAGGTGGAGTTCTGATCGTTACCTGTCTTATGTAAGGCATTAGGTATGCGGTCTTAGGTAATTTGCCTTTTGAGATTCAAATACCTTTTGGTTGTCTTGTTGCTGGTGGCGTCCCGTTGTTAGTTTGGATGCTAGGACACTCTTTCGTCAATTGGGGGGCGCTGAGGGCGGACGTGAGGCCGGACGGTAGGCAAATGGGTTTTTTAGCAGGGAGCAAGCGGTGGTTCGGTGGTTGGGTTTTTCGAGGGATGGTTTGGAGAAGGGTGGTGCCAGAATTCCATAAAGCAGCTCGTTTGGATCGGGCTCCGGATATTTTGGTGGTGCATATGGGGGGAAATGATTTGGACAGCTCGGCCGGTTAGGGAATTGATGAGGGACATTCGAATCGGTCTGTTAAGGTTATGGACATCTTTTCCTGAGGTGTTGACAGTGTGGTCTGACATTGTGCCCAGAGGAAAATGGAGGGAGGCCAGATCATTGAAGGGAATTAATAGGGCACGTATAAAGTTGAACAGAGCTATATCAGCTTTTGTTACCAGGAACGGGGGAGTAAGCGTGCGGCATCTTGATCTGGAAGTGGGAGTTGGAGATTTTTGGAAAAAGGACGGCGTACATTTGAATGATATTGGCATTGATTTATGGGCATTGGTCATACAGGAGGGGATCGAAAGGGCTTTTGTTGTGTTGGGGCGCTCACGAGCCTGAGGTGGTCAGGGCTGTTCGTTGGTGGCGGGGGGGTGGGGTTCTTGGAGTTGGCACAGAAGTGCCGGTGGAAAGAATATTGGATAATCACAGGCAGTGCCTTGATTAACCGGGGTGATCTGGCATTTGGTTTTGGGCTCTGGACGGGGTTTTACCCTGGGAGCTTTTGGTGCCCTTGAGCTGGTGATGGACGGCTGAGGGTAATATGGTGGTTCGAGTTCGGTTTAATTTATGCCAGATCTAATTTTAACTCCAAGAACCCTCCCTTCTTATTTATTTTATAACACTGTTAATATGTTAATGTTGTTTGTTAATAAAATGGCCGCTGTGGCCAAATTTATCCAAAGAAATACAGGTGCAGTGTTTTTATTTGGTGGGGGAAAGGTGAGTGCTGGAAGATGGGGGCATGTTGAACCATGGAACCCGTGTTGGCAGTACACGGTCAAGAAGGGGGCTGGAAGCAAGTGTAACTAGAAGGAAGCCCCACATGACCGGGATGGGCCACGAGGGTGTAATTTTAATCCCAATATCGGGATTGGTTATAAGCCTGGAGGGGCGGGCATTGGGAGAGGGGGGGGGGGAAGATATAATAAGGAAAAGTGCGGGAAAACGGTCAGTCCAGGAAGGAAGTCAGCGGGGAAAGTTCCCACCCACCCACCCCTTCTTTCTGTTGGTATTCTGTGAAGTTAATGGTGAAAGGGTGGTTTTACTGAGGAGGAGATAAAGGAGTTATTGATATTGTGTATTATCGATGGGTTATATTAAAAAAGGACATGTAAAGTTTTATGAGGGTTTGTCGCAGTGGCTTGGCGGGGGGTGGGGTTCTTGGAGTTGGCACAGAAGTGCCGGTGGAAAGAATATTGGATAATCACAGGCAGTGCCTTGATTAACCGGGGTGATCTGGCATTTGGTTTTGGGCTCTGGACGGGGTTTTACCCTGGGAGCTTTTGGTGCCCTTGAGCTGGTGATGGACGGCTGAGGGTAATATGGTGGTTCGAGTTCGGTTTAATTTATGCCAGATCTAATTTTAACTCCAAGAACCCTCCCTTCTTATTTATTTTATAACACTGTTAATATGTTAATGTTGTTTGTTAATAAAATGGCCGCTGTGGCCAAATTTATCCAAAGAAATACAGGTGCAGTGTTTTTATTTGGTGGGGGAAAGGTGAGTGCTGGAAGATGGGGGCATGTTGAGCCATGGAACCCGTGGTGGCAGTACACGGTCATGTTTCTGCCTTGAAATGAGGTTTATTGTACTAACAGAAAATGTGCAATCTGCATTCAAACAAAATTTGACAGGTGCATAAGTATGGGCACCCTTATCATTTTCTTGTTTTAAATACGCCTACCTACTTTTTACTGACTTACTAAAGCACTTTTTTTGGTTTTGTCACCTCATTGAGCTTTGAACTTCATAGCCAGGTGTATGCAATCATGAGAAAAGCTACTTAAAGTGGCCACTTGCAAGTTGTTCTCCTGTTTGAATCTCCTCTGAAGAGTGGCATCATGGGCTCCTCAAAACAACTGTCAAATGACCTAAAAACAAAGATTATTCAACATAGTTGTTCAGGGGAAGGATACAAAAAGCTGTCTCAGAGATTTAACCTGTCAGTTTCCACTGTGAGGAACATAGTAAGGAAATGGAAGAACACAGGGACAGTTCTTGTTAAGGCCAGAAGTGGCAGGCCAAGAAAAACATCAGAAAGGCAGAGAAGAAGAATGGTGAGATCAATCAAGGACAATCCTCAGACCACCCCCAGAGAGCTGCAGCATCAACTTGCTGCAGATGGTGTCACTGTGCATCGGTCAACTATACAACGCACTTTGCACAAGGAGAAGCTGTATGGGAGAGTGATGCGAAAGAAGCCGTTTCTGCAAGCACGCCACAAACAGAGTTGGCTGAGGTATGCAAAAGCACATTTGGAGAAGCCAATTTCTTTTTGGAAGAAGGTCCTGTGGACTGATGAAACCAAGATTGAGTTGTTTGGTCATACAAAATGGCGTTATGCATGGCGGCAAAAAAACACAGCATTCCAAAAAAAACACATGCTACCCACAGTAAAATTTGGTGGAGGTTCCATCATGCTTTGGGGCTGTGTGGCCAATGCCGGCACCGGGAATCTTGTTAAAGTTGAGGGATGCATGGATTCCACTCAGTATCAGCAGATTCTTGACAATAATGTTCAAGAATCAGTGACAAAGTTGAAGTTACGCAGGGGGATGGATCTTTCAGCAAGACAATGATCCAAAACACCGCTCCAAATCTACTCAGGCATTCATGCAGAGGAACAATTACAATGTTCTGGAATGGCCATCCCAGTCCCCAGACCTGAATATCATTGACCATCTGTGGGATCATTTGAAGAGGGCTGTCCATGCTCGGCGACCATCAAACTTAACTGAACTGGAATTGTTTTGTAAAGAGGAATGGTCAAAAATACCTTCATCCAGGATCCAGGAAATCATTAAAAGCTACAGGAAGCGACTAGAGGCTGTTATTTTTGCAATAGGAGGATCTTCTAAATATTAATGTCACTTTTCTGGTGAGGTGCCCATACTTATGCACCTGTCAAATTTTGTTTGACTGCAGATTGCACATTTTCTGTTAGTACAATAAACCTCATTTCAAGGCAGAAACATTACTGTGTCCAACAGTTATTACATATATCAAACTGAAACAGCTGTTGCAAAAACACCAATTTTTATAAAACATTAAGCTTAAGATTAAAAGGGGTGCCCAAACTTTTTCATATAACTGTAAATCCATGCCGGTTGCATGGATTTATATAGTGTGACCAAGTTGTCAAGTACTTTCCAAGTGATGCTAAAATCGCTTGGAAAGCGCTTGTCAACCCGCATGCGGAAATGCATGTGAAGAACGCCTCGCATCCGCATGTCCCTGGCAGGTAATTTTATGACTCAATATTGAGCACACGTAACCATTTATACACAGCAGGAGGCCGCACTGCACCATCTATACACAGCGGGAGGCCGCACGTAGCCATCTTTACACAGCAGGAGGCCGCACGTAGCCATCTATACACAGCGGGAGGCCACACGTAGCCATCTATACACGGCAGGAGGCTGCACGTAGCCATCTATACACAGCGGGAGGCCGCACGTAGCCATCTATACACAGCGGGAGGCTGCATGTAGCCATCTATACACAGCGGGAGGCCACACGTAGCCATCTATACAAAGCGGGAGGCCGCACGTAGCTATCTATACATAGCAGGGAGCCGCACGGTGCCATCTATACACAGTGGGAGCCCGCATGTAGCCATCTATACACAGCGGGAGGCCGCACGTAGCCATCTATAGCTACGTGCGGCCTCCCGCTGTGTATAGATGGCTACGTGCGGCCTCCCGCTGTGTATAGATGGCTACGTGCGGCCTCCCGCTGTGTATAGATGGCTACGTGCGGCCTCCCGCTGTGTATAGATGGCTACGTGCGGCCTCCCGCTGTGTATAGATGGCTACGTGCGGCCTCCCGCTGTGTATAGATGGCTACGTGCTGCCTCACGCTGTGTATAGATGGCTACGTGCGGCCTCCCGCTGTGTATAGATGGCTATGTGCGGCCTCCCGCTGTGTATAGATGGCTACGTGCGGCCTCCCGCTGTGTATAGATGGCTACGTGCGGCCTCCCGCTGTGTATAGATGGCTACGTGCTGCCTCCCGCTGTGTATAGATGGCTACGTGCGGCCTCCCGCTGTGTATAGATGGCTACGTGCGGCCTCCCGCTGTGTATAGATGGCTACGTGCGGCCTCCCGCTGTGTATAGATGGCTACGTGCGGCCTCCCGCTGTGTATAGATGGCTACGTGCTGCCTCACGCTGTGTATAGATGGCTACGTGCGGCCTCCCGCTGTGTATAGATGGCTACGTGCGGCCTCCCGCTGTGTATAGATGGCTACGTGCGGCCTCCCGCTGTGTATAGATGGCTACGTGCGGCCTCCCGCTGTGTATAGATGGCTACGTGCTGCCTCACGCTGTGTATAGATGGCTACGTGCGGCCTCCCGCTGTGTATAGATGGCTACGTGCGGCCTCCCGCTGTGTATAGATGGCTACGTGCGGCCTCCCGCTGTGTATAGATGGCTACGTGCGGCCTCCCGCTGTGTATAGATGGCTACGTGCGGCCTCCCGCTGTGTATCTATACACAGCAGGGAGCCGCACGGTGCCATCTATACACAGCAGGAGGCCGCACGGTGCCATCTATACACAGCAGGAGGCCGCACGGTGCCATCTATACACAGCAGGAGGCCGCACGGTGCCATCTATACACAGCAGGAGACCGCACGGTGCCATCTATACACAGCAGGGAGCCGCACGGTGCCATCTATACACAGTGGGAGGCTGCACGGTGCCATCTATACACAGCGGGAGGCCGCACGGAGCCATCTATACACAGCGTGAGGCAGCACGGAGCCATCTATACACAGCGTGAGGCAGCACGGAGCCATCTATACACGGCAGGAAGCCGCATGTAGCCATCTATACACAGCGGGAGGCCGCACGTAGCCATCTATACACAGCGGGAGGCCGCACGGTGCCATCTATACACAGCGGGAGGCCGCACGTAGCCATCTATACACAGCGTGAGGCAGCACGGAGCCACCTATACACAGCGGGAGGCCGCACGGCGCCCCCCCCAGAGACAGCAGGAGGCCACACAGCGCCATCTATACTCAGCAGGAGGCCGCACGCAGTCACGCACACACACAAACATATACAGACATATACATACACGCATAAACACATTTGAAACACAAAAATACATATAAACCGACATCACACAATGATATCTGCCTGCACACACATACACACAGACAGACACACACACTCACTCACTCACCATCCCCCGGCTCGGCTCCAGTCCTCCTGGCTCCTGCTCCTCTCCGGTGGTAAGTAGCAGTGCAGGCCGGGCGCGCACTGCGTGACGTCAAAGCTAGGAGACACGGCCACGCACAGGGCCGTGTCTCCTAGCAGTGACGCGGCCGGGCCAGCAGAGGGAAGTTAACTGCTGCAGTGCTGGCCCGGCCGAAGAAGAAGCAGCGGCTGTGCACCGCTGCTGGGGGAGTGGTCCGGGGCCCCCCCCTGCCACTGTCTGCCGGTATGTGCCGCGGTGCTGCACATATAATGAGGGCAATCCGGCCATAGAGACACGAGGCCCCGGGCGGTAGCCCGGATTGCCCTCATTATAATCCACCTATGGGGAGCCGCAGCGGGGGATCAGCGGGGCGCAGGATTTTACAAATCGCAGAAAACCCATTTGATGTTAATTGTTTGGGCTTTTCTCATGCGCCGAGCATCACTCACGAGAAAAACAAGCTTCAAAGAACAAATGAGAGGAGACAGTCCATGCATTATGTGTCACGGTGGCGTGTCATTACCAACCCCCTTGCTGCAGCGCTCCCTAAATTCCCCACAATGTAGAAAAACCTTGTCCACACGTCACGGCTCTGAGCTGACTAGTCCTGGAGGATCGGGAGGTTCCTTCCTTACATCTCTCCTCAATTATCTCGGCTTCTGTAAAATAGGCCGAGTCTAATGGGATGAAAGATGCGGCTGCAGAATAAAGGTTCTCTGGCATTTATCTACTCTGTGATCACCGCTCCTAATCCAATCGTGGAGGCGTTCCTGGCTGTTACAAGGAATTAGTAGGATTACTAAAGTGTGACAGGCGAGGGTACAGCGCCTGTGTCTGTCATGGATTCTCAATAGAGGTGGCTGGGAATGGTCGCTCTCCACTGAAATGATCGGGAGGTGCACATACTTCCCACAAGAAAGCACTTGAATTGTCAAGGTCAATCTATTCCATAGCTGTAACTTTAGCCTTAAAGGAATGGATACAGTGGGTTACATCTGGTGCCCGGGGGGCAGTGTTTGGTATACTCTGTGTCCCTCTGAAGAAGCTAAAAAAGTGAAACGCGTGTTTAGGAGAGTGGCAGGCACATAATGGGTAAGGATCTCCTCATTACTGGTACTCAGGCGCAAAATATGTAGAATTTACACTACACTAGGGATGAGCGAACCCCGTGGATGTTCGGTTTCGACCAAACTTTAGTCCAAAGTTTGGTTCGGGTACCAGAACTTGAACCCGAACCCCATAGAAGACAATGGAGACACAAACTTTGATGCTGTAAAATGGTTGTAGTAAGGGCTAGGAGGTCTCTCACTCTTGAAACGGACTTGTCAATGTTCGGAGTTCAGCATTGGACACTAGGTGTCCGGTATGAACCCCAAACTTTACAGTTCGGGTTCGCTGATCTCTACACAACACTCGTTATACTGTTGTACTAATACATTACACGTCTAGTCCCTGTGATTGACTATATATTCATTGCTGAGGACGCTCTTGCAGATGTGTCTAATCTCTGATGTCACGCCATCTGGAGGCTGAATCTTGAACTAAGTGCTCTTGTAATACAGGTTTTAATATTACGCTAATAAAATATATACTGTATACTGTACAATAGCTTTCCGACCCCGTTACACAGTTTTTGAGCACTTGAGCTGAAGTTGTTAAAGCTCAATTGGTGTTTTGCATAGTCTGAGGGGGCTATAGGTGTAATTCTGCCGAGATTTTGACTTCGATGCGTGTTGTAGTTACATTGGCATAATACTCTGTTCCATGTACAATATTATGTAGAACAGAGTTTTGATTCTAAATGGACTGTAGATAAAACAGTATGTCCTGGAACAGTACCAATACACATGCTCTGTAACTTGCCATCCACTCTTTTGGAGTGGACGATTGCTCTTTATCAGCATTCTGTCAGCACTATAGGTCCTGGGACATCCCTTCTCTCATTACTCAGCACGTATTGCTTCCGCCATTGCTTAATGAGATGCCTACAATTAACTGAAAGGCTGCATCTCTGTTATGCCTGCATATACAGTTTGACAGGCAGGAGCAAAGAGACAAAGGCCAAGCCCCACTTCCGGTAATCCATATAGGGGGGTTTCTGCTGCTAGAGACAAATTACACTTAGACAGAAGGGAGACCCTACCGGCCGACACTTTTAGGTTATCTAACCCCTGAAAAGTAACTCCAACTTAATTGAACTTTATAAAGGGATTTTGCACATTATCTATCGAATGAGATCAAGTACAGCGACCATTTAATTTGTATTAGGGTTCAACTCACCTACAAACACCATGGGTTTCGCAGGCTTAAAGCCGGGCAGAGCCACTGGCTGCTTCAGTAAATGCGGAGTGTCTCCTATTTGTGCTTCCTGTGCGTCCTTCATCCCAGCGATTAGATAACCTACTTGCCCAGCATATCTTAGAAACAATGAGAGTAATATATATTCACAATTAGTGCAGATTCATCAAATTCTACATTGAATATCAGGTACAAATCAGCTATAAAAGAAGGTAGCAACGGCTCTGAGACCCAGCACTGCATGAGTTCACTACAGCTATATACAGCTGGCACTAGAGGGCGCTCACTGGAGACAGACTTCTACTGCTGCGGGTGGGTCCAATACTAGCTGTACATAATCACATGTCAACAGCTCCCCCTAGTGGTGGCTGCATGCAGCAAAAATAGTATTTCATCTAGTTACATTCATTTAAGTCAGAAATGCTGTGACATTAGTCAGCACTGAATTTTGGATGTAAAACTATTTTGGATCTATCAACATATATGTTATAACTTCCCAGAGCCTAAATACCACATCAGAGAGCTCTGCTAATCACACTGTAACAAGCTGAGAACCATCATGCGGCCACAACAGATTTGTATTGAATGGCAATAAAAACACAAAATTGTATTTTAATTTGCAGAACTTTCCATAACACAATATTGACATTTTATTTGCTTTAATAACAGAATCCCCTTTCAGCTCTGCTCTCTCCTGGGCACCAAACATCCATGTATATTCATAGAAAGCAGCACCGACAGGAGCATCAGTACTGGATGCAGGATTAGAGCGCCATCTAGTGGCACTATAAGAATATTCCTAGTGTGCTAAAATGTCGCTCTATTATATCCTGCACAGGGTCGTACACAATTTTAAATGCTTTAGATATCGGAAAAAATTACTTTAAAAAAATGATGGAAAAACCCTTTTAAAAAGACACAGAAAGCAATAAGGAAAAAGCACAAACAAAAGAAGTGGTGCTGAGATGGGCCGGCTGCAGTTTATGCAGATCCTTGGGTGACAAAGTGCATGTGGGATAATCTTCACTTTTACTATTTGTTTTTATCCTTGCCTTCTAAAAGCTATAAAACTTTTTTTCCCAGTAGATTCGTTGTATCTGGGCTTTTTTTCCCAGTAGATTCGTTGTATCTGGGCTTTTTTTCCCAGTAGATTCGTTGTATCTGGGCTTTTTTTCCCAGTAGATTCGTTGTATCTGGGCTTTTTTTCCCAGTAGATTCGTTGTATCTGGGCTTTTTTTCCCAGTAGATTCGTTGTATCTGGGCTTTTTTTTCCAGTAGATTCGTTGTATCTGGGCTTTTTTTTCCAGTAGATTCGTTGTATCTGGGCTTTTTTTCCCAGTAGATTCGTTGTATCTGGGCTTTTTTTTCCAGTAGATTCGTTGTATCTGGGCTTTTTTTTCCAGTAGATTCGTTGTATCTGGGCTTTTTTTTCCAGTAGATTCGTTGTATCTGGGCTTTTTTCCCAGTAGATTCGTTGTATCTGGGCTTTTTTCCAGTAGATTCGTTGTATCTGGGCTTTTTTCCAGTACATTCGTTGTATCTGGGCTTTTTTTTCCAGTACATTCGTTGTATCTGGGCTTTTTTTTCCAGTACATTCGTTGTATCTGGGCTTTTTTCCCAGTAGATTCGTTGTATCTGGGCTTTTTTTCCAGTAGATTCGTTGTATCTGGGCTTTTTTTCCAGTAGATTCGTTGTATCTGGGCTTTTTTTCCAGTAGATTCGTTGTATCTGGGCTTTTTTTCCAGTACATTCGTTGTATCTGGGCTTTTTTTTCCAGTAGATTCGTTGTATCTGGGCTTTTTTTCCAGTAGATTCGTTGTATCTGGGCTTTTTTTCCAGTAGATTCGTTGTATCTGGGCTTTTTTCCCAGTAGATTCGTTGTATCTGGGCTTTTTTTGCAGTTAGAGCTGTAGTTTTTATAAATATTTTCTGATCTCTTTTTATTACTTTTCTTGGCGAGGCAAAGTGAACAAAATAAACTCCAGAGATTCTGCCGCTTCATCTTTTTTTTTCTTTTTCATTCCATCATCCACTCGATAGGATTTCTAGAAGATATTTTTTTTAGTTTTAACACGAACAGATGTGGTGAAGCCAAAAATGATGTAACGGGAGAATTTAACTTTGCAGGCTCAGGTCCCCGAAAACATCCAATGGCTTTACCGCTACAGTGTAGAGTAAAATGACCAATCTCATATTAATCCCAGTTATGGGATGGGCTTCATAGTTGTACAGTCATGGAAGACATGGAGGCCTTCAGTAGGATCCTTGGCTGTCAAGACAATGCCATTGCCACATAACACTCATATGATTGATGACATGACATGGCTTTATAACTGATGGGGAGCCGTACCCCTTCAAGCCCCACTGTTTAGTCTTTGCCTGCACAGCGGCCCCCTGAGGCTATGTGCCCATGATGCAGAAATGCTCCGGCTTTTTCCTGAACGTTTCTGTATCTCCCTGGCATGCGGATTTTACATGCGTTTTTTTCAGCCAGGGACAAGCGTTTGTCACGCGTTTTGCACATACGATTTCGCATGCGGGTTGTCAAGCGCTTTCCAAACGATTTTAGCATCACTTGGAAAAGTGCTTGACAACTTGATCACACTATATAAATCCATGCAACCGGCATGGATTTATATAGTGTGACCAAGGTAGTTAAAAAAAAGAATAAAAATGGTAAAAAATAAAAAAAAACATTATACTCACCTTCCAATGGCCCCCGGTCTCCTTATCCGATGCGACCCGTCACATGACTAAATGACGTCATGAAAGGTCCTTTTAGACCATCGCGAGCCGCCGGGGAGCCAGGACGCATCACTAAGGAGACCGGGGGCCATCAGAAGGTGAGTATAAGGTTTATTTTTTATTTTAAATTCTTTGTTTTTTAACAGGTACTATGGTACCGGGGTCTGGAGGAGAGTCTCCTCTTCTCCAGACCCGGGTACCATCCGCACATTGAATCGCTTAATATCCGCATGTGCACATGTAGTCATGCGGATATTAAGCGATTCAATGCAAGTCAATGGTGGCAAAAACACCGCGCTTACGCAAAATAATTGGTAGTGCTGCGGATTTTTCCGCAATGATAATCCGCAGCGGAAATTCCCGCAGCATGTGCACAGCACATGCGGATTATGATTGGGGAACATGGCTGACCTTCTACCAAGCGTTTAAGCGTTCCTGAGGCGGAATTGCCTCTGCGGAAACGCTTAAAAAACGCATAGTGGGCACACAGCCTTATGCGGTGAAATAAGCTGCATCTGGATCTCGTCCACCTAAAGGGACTGTCAGCACAGAATGACTGTTCAAACTAAGTCCCAACTCTCGGTGCTTCATGACGGGGCCAATCATTTATATACACCTTCCCACCTGCTTGTTTGCCCTCTATCCACACCCTCCTCTTCTTTGATTGACAGCTCTGGCTTCATAGAACCAGAGAAGGAAGGAGACAGAGGTAAAACAAGCAGGTGGGAAGGTGTATATAAAGGATTGGCCCACGCCGTGATCCACGGAGCGCTTGTACTTGGTTTCAACAGTCATTCTGTGCTGACAGTCCCTTTAAAATCAGTGTTTCCCAAACTCCAGTCCTCACGGCCCCCCACAGGTCAGGTCTTCAGGATTTCCATAGTATTGCACAGGTGAGAGAATTCCTGATTCCTTGATGATACTTTCATCACATGTGTAATACTGAGGAAATCCTGAAAACCTGACCTGTTGGGTGCCATGAGGACTGGAGTTTGGGAAACACTGCTTTAAATGAAGCGGTGCTGCAGTTTTATTATTCAGCAATTAGCAGGATCCCCCAACAATTTCTTAAGCAATGAGAAAATGCAGTCCCTAATGATGTCCTCTGACAATAAGCGGATGACGGACAGCAGATGCATTGGGTTCTGCATTTCTTGGAGAATGGGATGGGGCAGCTTCTGTCTTCTCAGTGATACAATCAGGAAGGAGATGCAGCGTGAGACAATCACTGTCTAGATCTTTGATCTGATCATCAATACAGAGGGCTGATTGGTGAAGACAGAGGGAAAGGCTAATAAAATTATTAAAAAAAAACTTAGTTTTTCGGCTGGCACTTCCTCTGGGGTCAGTATGCCAACCTCATTGACTTCATAGCACTTGCCAGAGTGGGCAGACACGATTTTATTGCCTTTACACACGTCACCTCCACACAGGGCGATGCGGCTACGACGCCTCTGTAGTGATCAAACGTGGAGTCAAACAGCAGGGCTTTAAGAGGGCTGCCCTTTTCAATCTTGGGACTAAAACACAAAAATAAGACATCCTGTTAAAGGGGATAAAGGTAAGTAACAGCGTTCAGTCCAGAGTGATGAATTCCAAAAGATAAAGTTTATTCCGCCATCACATAATGTTTCGACCTGTTATAGGTCTTTATCAAGTATATACAAAGACATACAGGGATACTGATCCCCTTTAAGGAAAATCAGTGGCCAGAACCCTTTAAATTCCCCTTAAATGGTCCAAAACTGAAACTGTGGGAACAATATAATCCACTTAGGGTTCAAACTTACAGTCAAGGGTTTGATAAAATGATCTACACCCTTGTGTCTCTAGAAAGCATAGCGTACGTTCACGTGCTGAAAATGCCGACCAGTGCTGGAGTGAGCAGAGGTCCGCAGCTTGTGACACTCCTGCTGTAGTGAAACTACAGGTCCCAGCAGACTGACGGTCTCTCATCAAGTTATGCTGGGAGCCGCAGTTTCACAAATAGTGCTAGAGGATCCATGTCAGAAATATGAGGCTGCCACTAGGGTTTCTCCCACAAATATGTAATCGGACGTGGAGCGGATCTGCACGTGGATGAGCCATATTCTCTATCTGTGAACATACTACTCCTTCACTCAGATTCTAAGTGGTTCTGCAGCGCATCTGTGCAGAGCAAGCTGTCAATCAAAATCCGGGCCGGGTTTACAGCCGTCGCCCCTGATATAGCGAGCGGTGCTGTGATCCAAGACTGTAGCCGCTCCATGCACAACGATGAGTGAAGGCCGGCGGCTGCAGGGAGGAAAGAAGTTAATTTTCTCCCGGTACCTACACTATCAATAAGGCGGTCGGGCAGCATTGTAACAATATTTATCTGCAGATTAACCCTATACCTGCAGGTACATAGCATTTTCCAAGGTGACAGGTTCCCTTTAATAAAGAGAAGATGGATAGAGCCGCATTAGTCCGTACTCACGGTGGAAGCCTCCTGACAACTTCTTGAAGAACACTTTCCACGTTTGTTCCAAGCTTCCCCGACATCTAATAGAAATAAACAGAGAAATGAATTTCTTAATACAGTTTAGAACTCGGCTACAACGAATCAGAAGAAATGAAACCTGTTTGAAGCTGACAAGCAATCAAGCCCCTCCGTAAGCCACACAGAACATGGCTACTTATGTCATCTGCAGGTGATTAAAGGAACCTGTCATGTTGAAATGGTATAAGATCTGTAGGGGGTGTTGTAGAGCAGAGAAGTTGATCAGACTGATAGACATATCTGTGGGAAGAGAGTCAGCAAAACTGGCATTTTATGCAGTGAAAAGTCCTGCCGTATGTACACTAGTCCAGTGGGCGGTCCTACTAAGTGATTGACAGTTCCCTGTATGACCATGCAGGCAAAGATAGCTGTCAATCACTAGTAGGACCGCCCACTGGACTCATCTGTACAAACAGCAGGATTCCACTGAATAAATTGATACAGGAAAAACATCTATCTTTGTACCGTATTAGCCAGTAGATAGAAGAGTATTTAGATTTGAGAGTCCTCAGTGGTTGATACCATCTTTTCCGTTAGCCATTAAAAGGTAACAAATTGCAGGCTTTCCAGACTACTCAGGTCTCAGGTCTGCCTGATGAAGAAGCCGGAGTAGTCTGGAAAGCTTGCAATTTGTTACCATCTTTTCAGTTAGCCATTA
This sequence comes from Phyllobates terribilis, assembly GCF_046119375.1. Taxonomy (NCBI): domain Eukaryota; kingdom Metazoa; phylum Chordata; class Amphibia; order Anura; family Dendrobatidae; genus Phyllobates; species Phyllobates terribilis. The sequence continues at coordinate 2,333,036 of NW_027362852.1, read as the reverse complement.
AAGGTATCAACCACTGAGGACTCTCAAATCTAATGAATAAATTACAATTTATACTGAATCTTCTCCCACAAACCTATATATCGTTCTGCTCAGTTTCTCATAGATAAAACCTGTACATCTGAATGGGGCTTTAATGTTGTTATTACAATCATGTAACCGCAGATCACAAAATCTTTCATATGATCATTTTTTTAACACCTAAAACCCCAATGGGTCGTTCTTAGACCTGTGTGGCTTACCAAGCCCAATTTCTAAAAGTTGCAAGAGTGCTGTAAAATAGGAAGCTGCACATTTTTGCGCAAAAATGATGCGTCACAAAAGTTTTTTGTTTTTTTTTTAACACCAAAAATTGATGTAAATTCCTCGCTACATTGCCCCTTTTCCAGCCACATTTTGTAGAAAAAAATAAAAAGACAAGGTACAGACAGCGGAGTTAAATTTGCCTACAGGAATGATTTTGATCTGGAGCGCATCGTACCCGGATACAGTCACTAGCGGGAACGTCAAACATCTTCTCAATTTGTTTCTCCACCCTTTCCGGATCTGCATTCTTCAAGTCTATCTAAAAGCAAAAGTATAAATACTAATTATTTATCAAAGCTGGACAACATCTAGAAACCATATAATAAAACTGGCTTAAAATATAGTGTGAACAAGAGTTTAGGGAGAGATGTACAACTGGCACTGGCCTATAAAAGGGATTGTGTAATCGTACAAAACTAGCAAAAATGTAAAGCGCCTGGAAAACAAGGAACGTGCAATTTACCTCTTAGTAAAATCCTATGCTTTCTCAAGAACAGAGGAATTTTAATTTCATATTTTTTTTAATCAAATAATTTTTATTGAAAAACTCAAACTACAAATATTCCATCTTTCAAATAACATACACGACATAGTAATTCCATAGTAAAAATATGAACAAAGTATCTGAACTTCAATTCCCATAACCCACCCTAAACCCAAATCCCAACACTCCAGAGAGAACCATTTTCAGAGCAGTTCTAGAATAACGGACTATAGCATTCGTAGAAGGGGAAGAAGATAAAAAAGTGACTAACAAAGGGGTAGCAGCGTTTTAATGTTATCATTTACTGCTTGATGCCGGAGCCGGGGAGTGCACGCTGAAAACTGTTGCAGGCTGCTGTAATCACAGGACACAAGCAAACAGCATGGCATTTCCTATCAGCAGGGAGGAAGTAAAGGGAACAGTAATGAAAGTCTCCTCCTACTCCGCTCCATATTGAAATGAATAGTGTGCATCCTACAAATGAGATGCATACAGCAAACAATTGATTTTCCATACATAGGTTTTGAGTTGACCACTGGATATACACATGTGTATCACTAATTACCAGAACTGGAAATCGAAAAAAAAGAAGAGCAAGTTTGGGGTGAATCCTGCCTTCATTACTGCACAGCCGCTCAGAGGGATCGGTACTAGGAACAGCAGGAGTGCCGGCGATTGTCACAGATTTACCTGCTGCGGGACTGAAGGAGTCTGATCGCGCTCGGCTCGAAGCTTTTTACCTGGTTTACGATAGGAATAATTGAAAGCTGTGCTTCAAAGGCCAGGAAGAAGTTTACCACCATCTATTAGAAAATAGACAAACTTAGGATAGAAACAATATGAACATATACCCTGCTATAAGTAAGTAAAAAGCAATAGGAAATATATATAATATAGGGTACTTAGTAAACATGGTTTTTGATTAAAAAAAAAAAAAGGCATCCCACCAGCACCAAGGTGTACCCAGTCAGTTATGTGAAGTATATAATAAAATACACTTTAGTACAATATTAGTATCTTGTCCCTTTAAATCTGCAGCTACTTCTGTCACCATGGTAACTGCATTCATACTCAGCCAATAGGATTGCTCGGTTTGAATTTGAAAAAAAAAAAAAAGTTCTATATGGTCAGTTTGTTCCATCTCATCTGAGTGTGAAGACAGACACCTGCGATCAGCGAGATTATAGGTATAAGACGTGATATAATATAACGGACGGAGCCACATCCCATCACACGCACTCAGCGACCACAACTGACAGGAATCAGCACATTTATCAGAGGAGAAGTCATTATTCCCCAACACATGATAAGTGACAACTTCTAGATCTGCTGGGAACCCACCTAATCCCTGCTAGCACCTCCCCGGACCACCGCTCCATTCATTCTCTATGCAGGAGAAAGCTGAGTACAGCGCCCCCCATAGAGAATGAACGGACCGGCGGTTGAACATTTGCCCTTCGCTCACTTCTATCTATAAGTGCTGTTCTGCTGATTGGGTCATAGCGGCCAAACCCACCGATCTAAGAGTCATCACCTATCCAGAGATCAGTGAGAACTTGTTCCAACTAGACATCCCCTTTAATTGAAGAGATCACATATCTAACAGCCAATCCTATTCATTCCCAATCTTCCCTGTGCCCAGTAATGCCCCTGGGTATATCGCCAATATGAGCCAATCACCAAACCCTCTGCTGACTGTTCCCCATGTTTTATAGATTTTGGATACGTTTCTACAAGAGAAGATCTCAGCGGCCTCCATGGGGATGGGTTACTCTGCCAGCGATGGAGCAGGTAGTATCCACCAGCCTGTGATATCTCACCTTCCTCCATATTCTGCTGTTACATGCGTTTCTTCAGCTTTACCCCTTCCCAACAGAACCAATTGATGTTTTTTTTCTGTTTTTACCTTCGCTTTTTCCAAGGGCTATAACTTTTTCATGTCTGTCCACATAGTGTGAGGTCTTGTTATTTTGCAGGACGAGCGGTACTTATAAATCCCACCATTCATTTACCACATAGTACTAGAAAACGGGAAAAAAAGTCCAAGTGCAGTAAAAGTGCGAGGAAAAAAAAAGCCTGACCCTGTTTTTCTGGGAACGGTTTTAACGGCGCACATAGTGTGGTGAAAATGACCTGGTAATAGGATCCTACTCCTCAGTGTGATTACAGCAAGACCAAACTTCTCCAAGAGTTTTGGCAAAAGAAAAAAACTTTTTTTTATGGTGTCACCATTTTTTCTGAGACCCGTAACATTTTCGTTTTTCGGGTTGATGGAGCTGTGTGGGGGCTTATTTTTTGAAGGGCAAGAGGACTTTATTGATAACATTTTGGGACACATATGACATGGTCATCGCTTCTTACAGGATTTTCTGTAGTATTGTGGCGAACGAAAAAAATGTAATTTTGGCTTTTTGAATTTTTTTCTGTGTTCACTGATCGTTTGTTTTTTATATTTGGATAGATTGTATTTCTCTGAAAGAGACCATACCACAAATGTGTATATTTTTATTATCTTTATTTTTAGTGGGAGGTGAGTTGAACGTGTGGGGTTTTAATATTTTAGACTTTTTTTTTTTTTTTTTTTTAATTTTCACTGCATTTGTATACATTATCTGATTGCTTGTGCTATATACAGCGATACCACAGTAATGCTCCATATAGCAAAATCACGGTCTTCTTTACAGCCCAAATGAAGCTTTATGATGACAGGCACGGAGGCTTCAGCAGACCCCCGGATGTCATAGCAGTCCATCTGCGCCCTGTGATCGCGTCACAGGAGCGCCGGTGGGCGCATGGAACGATGCATCCCAATGCCGGCGCGCTGTTAATGCTGCTGTTAGTGATTGACAGCAGCACTGAACAGGTTAACAGTGGTGAGCAGATCTTCGCTCCACTCGCAGCTCTTAGAGGCAGGTCCTGGTTGTTTGTCACAGCCATTATCTGCCATGTACGGGGCGAGCTGACTCTGCTCCATACACCCGCTACTGACTTATACCAGACATGTACGGCTGATGTTGGTAAGGAGTTAAAGCGGTTGTCCAGATTTGGGGCCATTTGTTTTTTTTACTTTAATGCAAGTATTTGGGACTAAAATTGATTTCTGTAATTGAGTTTCATTAAAAATGTTGCCTTCTGTAGCATCTGTGCTGCACTGTCTATTCCTGGCTGCAAAATTAGCTAACTGAGAATCTATCAGTGAGCTCCTTCTGACAGTCTTAAGGAGGATCATTTGTGGCCTGCTGGAGGTCATTTTGCAGGGCTCTGGCAGTGCTCCTCCTGTTCCTCCTTGCACAAAGGCGGAGGTAGCGGTCCTGCTGCTGGGTTGTTGCCCTCCTCCATGTCTCCTGGTGTACTGGCCTGTCTCCTGGTAGCGTCTCCAGCCTCTGAACACTACACTGAGACACAGCAAACCTCGTTGCCACAGCTCTCACTGATGTGCCATCCTGGAGGAGCTGCACTACCTGAGCATCTTCTGTGGGTTGTAGAGTCCGTCTCATGCTACCACGAGTGTGAAAGCACAACCAACATTCAAAAGTGACCAAAACATCAGCCAGAAAGCACTGGTACTGAGATGTGGTCTGTGGTCCCCACCTGCAGAACTACTCCTTTACTGAGGGTGTCTTGATAATTGCCAATAATTTCCATCTATTGTCTATTCCATTTGCACAACAGCATGTGAAATTGATCGTCAATCAGTGTTGTTTCCTAAGTGGACAGTTTGATTTCAGAGAAGTTTGATTTACTTGGAGTTATATTCTGTTGTTTAAGTGTTCCCTTTATTTTTTGAGCAGTGTACATAAAAAAATTACTGCAGCTTTAATGCTATTTATTACGTCTCAGGTAACTTTGTGACTAACTATACAGCATCAAAAATACCAAAAAGCTTAAATCTCCAATGGAAGCCAATAGCACCAGTGAGAACACGGCATAATCGTAATCCAAAGGAAGAGGGGGACATTATTCACTCCAGTTTCCTGCGGCCCCTCGGGAGTATAGGTTGCTGCACGGTAGTCTGCATTCTGTGTAAAACAGGAAAAACACTTTTACTTAGCGGGATGAGGTCAGTAATGGCGCTCTGTCAGTTAAGGGTTGCGTTTCCACAGAAGAGGACAGAAGAGGACAGAAGAGGACAGAAGAGGACAGAAGAGGACAGAAGAGGACAGAAGAGGACAGAAGAGGACAGAACAATCGATCCTACAACATAAAGGAAGAAGCAGAACAACATCTGCCATTACATCAAAAGGTATTTGAGAGGAAAGAGGAACACCATGTGGACCATCCTGCTGGGACCTCTCTGCCGATATCATCATACGGCAATACCGGCTGGTAAGTAGAAATCCACCAAAGTAATAATAGCAGGATAGTAGTAATCTAGAGGTAGTATATCAGTATTAGTGTAATTTGAGTAATACTACTAGTGATAATAGTAAGAAAGTAATAAAATAACAGTAGTAATAGTAGTAGGTAGAATAACAGTGTGATCCAGGGTTCTAGGACTGATCGCCTTTTCTCGGGGTCAAGAAGGAATTTTTCCGCTGTGACACAAATTGACTGAAGGTGTCCTGAGGTTTTTGCCTTCTTTTGGATCAACACTGTAGGTATAGGGCAGTATTAGTAGTGATAGGAAAGAAGAATAATACTGTAATAAGATAGCACAATGTTAATAATAACCATCTCAAATAGTTAGATTTATAAAAACAAATTAAAATAACTCCAGTAGTACAATAATTAGCGTAATATTATATAACTTGTAATAATATTATTAGGTTTGATCCAGGGTCCTAGGACTGATCGCCTTTTCCACAGGTCAAGAAGGAATTTTTTCCCCTAGGAAACATATTGGCGTTAGGTGTTCTGGGGTTTTTGCCTACTTCTGGATCAACAGCTTTAGGCAAAGGGATTTTAGTAATACCATTATTAGAATCACAAGTATAATAAAAAAAAATTAATTAAATTTTTTTAATTAGTGTTATAACAGTTACAATTAATTGCATTATTGCAATAATAATAAGTAGTAAAAATGGTAGTAATAATAATACAAAAAACTAGTCCCAGTTACTAAGTTAGTGTAGTGTTAGTGTAGGGACCCATCTGAAGAGGTCGCCTTGACGTTGGCAGATGGGCTCGCACAATTTGCTCAAAATGTGCGCTAAGAACCTCATATTTCTATGTACAGGAGATCTAGCAGTAATTCCATTCAGGAGATGGATATCTGTGTACACACATTTTGTTATATACTTTTGTGCAGCACACAGGGCAGGGATACAGGTACAGGGCGAGAGTGTTACAGTGATATTATAACTCGGCCTAAAGGATAAAATGCTGATAACTACAGATCCTGGAAACACATCCGAAACTAGACCTTGTAAGTAACTGGTTCCCAGCTAGTGGTGAATATGTACAGGGCAGTCTGGTACCAAGACCCGCTCTATAGGACACATTATCATCAGGCAGGTCCTGTCAGTGTTCTTACAAGATCGGCGGCAGAAGTGTGGCTGTATAACACAGTCCTGCTCCTGCCTCAGCCACCGACAGTGGAGCCAACCCGGATCCTGGCAGCTTAATCCACTGTATGACACAGTAGGGGGCTTCCACAGCAATTAGGTACTTTAGACAGGAGAAGGAGGCGCGATCATGGTGCTGATGAATTTCTATGGCAGCCGAGATCTAACAATGGACCCCATGACGGCCATCTTACTGCTCCTATTAGACCCCGGCTGAGGAAAGGTCTATGAGGACACCGGTCAGATTTATGTCGCCTGCTCTGCACATATTAGAAATGCCTAGGGCTGATTAGTTTGCCATTTGTAAATCTGATCCAGCAGCGCTGGGCTACCACTGACGTGATCAGGGCTATTGAGCTCCTAGATTGGGCAGAGGAGCTCAGTCTTCAGCAGGAGCTGGCCGAGGAGAGAGGAGCAACTTGCATGGGGCTGCTGCATAAGAAGCAACTCACAAGGTGGAGATTTACCCGGAGACGTGGTGCCCGGGCTGTGATCTGCTGTGCAGGCTGCATAGACGATGCCTCCTAGGACCCGAACTTCACCCCTAACAGGCACAGCAGAGCTCGGACCGACAGAAGTTCTTTTGCATTGGAGGAGAGACCCTTTTCGATATCTGACCAGGTCCCCTGGGCTCCCCACCCTCTGGGACTCGTATCTGTGGTAATTGTGCTAGTGACCCCAAGTACCCAGGGAACCCCTCGAGATTGGTGGCAGGATGATCCTAACCTCTATAAAGATTTTACTGACCGGGGTGATAAGGACATCTTCCCTTCCAAGTGCCCCTTAAGAGAAACTTCATTATGTAGCAGATCCCACTGTAAAACCCTGGAATGGTATTGTGCTCACAGAACCCACGATATCAGGGTACCCAACAGGTACATTGCACCTCCAAGGGACATGACCGAATTTGCTATGGCTTTCTTCACCTGGCCCCTCATTTATCGTATTTTAGCTTCCGGGAGGTAGCATTCTTGAGATTCGCAATCCCCAAAAACTGCTGAACTGTTGAGTAATCTGGATCGTGTGCTCGCGATTCCAGACGAAATCCATGACACAGTGACGGCAGGGTGAGATATTGCGTGATCACCCCGGTGTCGTCTGAGGAATCCCTGACGCTGCGCATTAAAAAGAATATTGCACAGTGACAAGATCCTGCTGAGCCACTGAGAGTTAGAATTGACAACAGACACATGCGCAGAGTATCAGGGACTAGCCCAGCCCCTGAAACAGGCATCACTGATGATGCTTCATTCAGGGTGGGGAAAGAGGCAGCAGCAGGGACCGCAGCCTCTGCTCCCTGATCACGTCCGTCTTCATATCCCAGGATGCACTGGGGATTTTCAAACTAAATGTTATCAAACAGGAAGTTGGTAAAAAAAAACAAATGTATACACACATACAAACACACCCCAGTTAGATAAATTTAGATTAACTTTTAATTAAAGTATATTAGAAAAGCAATTACCGTATTTTTCGGACTATAAGACGCACCGGACCATAAGACGCACCTAGGTTTTAGAGGAGGGAAAAAAATAAATAAAAATTAAGCAAAAAATTGTTCATGATGCACTTTTAAGGGGGAGGGGGTCTTCTGGTATAGGGGTAATACCCAATTCTGACAATATCCCCTATCCTGGTATATATGCCCAACCCCCTTCCTTTTATACGTGGCCATCATCCCCGTCCAGGTACGCACGGCGGCTATCATCCCCGTCCAGGTACGCACGGCACCCCTCATCCCCATCCTGGTATGTATGGCCCCCTCATCTTTATCCTGTTTTGTATGGCCCCCTCATCCATACCCTAATATGCATGGTCCCCCTAATCCCCATCAGGCTGCACATAAAAAAAAAAAAATAAACACTTATACTCACCTTTCTTCTCTCTCCTCATGTCTGCCCGCACTGATCTCTCCATGTGAGCCACACGTCACTGCCATGCGCGGCTCACATGGAGAGATCAGCTGCCGGAAGTCACTGCTCCCCACGCCGGGTCTGTGTGCGCGGGGAGCAGTGACTTCTCTCCTTCATAGCCGGCACACAGCTTGGCCGCGCTGCGGCTCCTGCCGGGCTATAGCGTGTGCCCGCTTATTAAAAGGCATGAATATTCACCCCCTCCCCACGCCCATGAGCGTGGAGAGAGGTTGAATATTCATGCCCTTTAACAGCGGGCACAGGCGATTCCGGCAGCAGCAGGAGCCGCAGCGCTGCTACACTGTGTGCTGCTATTAAGGAGCAGTGAATATTCATTTTCTTTAGCAGCAGGGACAGTGTAGGCTGCACCGCTGCCTCCTGTGCCCCGCTCCTCCACAGCTACCACTCCCCTCACACCCCACAATCTATAATATAACCGGGGATGCGGGTCTCTGTCCAAAGCCTCGATAGACTGCGCATGCGTGACGCGCAGTCTGGCTCCAGACAGAAGACCGCATCCAGCCGTTACAGGTAAGAGGTGTATGGCGTCAGAGATCGCGGTTGTGTGTAGGCACTGAACGCACACTGCGATCTCCGGCGCCATACTTACCTGACCGGGAAGAGCGTTGCCGCAGCGCCTCTCTTCAGCGGAAACCGGGGGCAGAGTGAGACGTTGGATCGGCGCGTGCGCATAGCGCTATCCGGCGCCATTTTTATGAAAACACATTTAGTGTGTCTTCAGCAAATTGGCGCCGGTCGGCGCTGTGCTCTGTCGCCGCACTCCTCCCCCGGCCTCCGGCAGAACAGGACGCTGCAGCGCTGGAGTACAGAGAAGAAAGGTGAGTATAACTGTTTATTTTTTTGGGGATGTGTGTATAGTGGGGGGGGGATTAGGGAAGCCACGCATACCGGGATTGGGGATGAGGGGAGCCACGCATAATGGGATTGGGGATGAGGGGAGCCACGCATACCAGAATAGGGATGAGGGGAGCCACGCATACCGGGATTGGGGATGAGGGGAGCCACGCATACCGGGATTGGGGATGAGGGGAGCCACGCATTCCAGGATAGGATGGCGGGGGCAGCACAAATACCAGGAGGGGGGCAGCACATACTAACATGGGAGACCATATACCAATAAAAATGCTCGCCACCCGGGCGTAGAACGGGTTCAATAGCAATAATAATATTATATATATATATATATATATATATATATATATATATATATATATATATATATATATATATATATATATATATATATATATATATATATATATATATATATATATATATATATATATATACACAGTCATATGAAAAAGTTTGGGCACCCCTATTAATCTTAAGCTTAATGTTTTATAAAAATTGGTGTTTTTGCAACAGCTATTTCAGTTTGATATATGTAATAACTGTTGGACACAGTAATGTTTCTGCCTTGAAATGAGGTTTATTGTACTAACAGAAAATGTGCAATCTGCATTCAAACAAAATTTGAAAGGTGCATAAGTATGGGCACCCTTATCATTTTCTTGTTTTAAATACTCCTACCTACTTTTTACTGACTTACTAAAGCACTTTTTTTGGTTTTGTAACCTCATGGAGCTTTGAACTTTATAGCCAGGTGTATGCAATCATGAGAAAAGCTACTTAAAGTGGCCACTTGCAAGTTGTTCTCCTGTTTGAATCTCCTCTGAAGAGTGGCATCATGTGCTCCTCAAAACAACTGTCAAATGATCTGAAAACAAAGATTATTCAACATAGTTGTTCAGGGGAAGCATACAAAAAGCTGTCTCAGAGATTTAACCTGTCAGTTTCCACTGTGAGGAACATAGTAAGGAAATGGAAGAACACAGGGACAGTTCTTGTTAAGGCCAGAAGTGGCAGGCCAAGAAAAACATCAGAAAGGCAGAGAAGAAGAATGGTGAGATCAGTCAAGGACAATCCTCAGACCACCTCCAGAGAGCTGCAGCATCAACTTGCTGCAGATGGTGTCACTGTGCATTCGTCAACTATACAAGGCACTTTGCACAAGGAGAAGCTGTATGGGAGAGTGATGCGAAAGAAGCCGTTTCTGCAAGCACGCCACAAACAGAGTTGGCTGAGGTATGCAAAAGCACATTTGGAGAAGCCAATTTCTCTTTGGAAGAAGGTCCTGTGGACTGATGAAATCAAGATTGAGTTATTTGGTCATACAAAAAGGCGTTATGCATGGTGGCAAAAAAACACAGCATTCCAAGAAAAACACTTGCTACCCACAGTAAAATTTGGTGGAGGTTCCATCATGCTTTGGGGCTGTGTGGTCAATGCTGGCACTGGGAATCTTGTTAAAGTTGAGGGACGCATGGATTCCACTCAGTATCAGCAGATTCTTGACAATAGTGTTCAAGAATCAGTGATAAATATGAAGTTACAAAGTGGATGGATCTTTCAGCAAGACAATGATCCAAAACACCGCTCCAAATCTACTCAGGCATTCATGCAGAGGAACAACTACAATGTTCTGGAATGGCCATCCCAGTCCCCAGACCTGAATATCATTGAACATCTGTGGGATCATTTGAAGAGGGCTGTCCATGCTCGACGACCATCAAACTTAACTGAACTGGAATTGTTTTGTAAAGAGGAATGGTCAAAAATACCTTCATCCAGGATCCAGGAACTCATTAAAAGCTACAGGAAGCGACTAGAGGCTGTTATTTTTGCAAAAGGAGAATCTACTAACTATTAATGTCACTTTTCTGGTGAGGTGCCCATACTTATGCACCTGTCAAATTTTGTTTGAATGCAGATTGCACATTTTCTGTTAGTACAATGAACCTCATTTCAAGGCAGAAACATTACTGTATCCAACAGTTATTACATATATCAAACTGAAATAGCTGTTGCAAAAACACCAATTTTTATAGAACATTAAGCTTAAGATTAATAGGGGTGCCCAAACTTTTTCATATGACTGTATATGATATATATATATATATATATATATATATATATATATATATATATATATATATATATATATATATATATATATATATATATATATATATATACACACACACACACACACACACCCCATTCGGACTATAAGACGCACCCCCCATTTTCCTCCAAAATTTTGGAGGAAAAAAAGTGCGTCTTATAGTCCGAAAAATACGGTAGATTATTAAATTAAATAGAGATTTAGGATTAAATCAGTGTAGGGTACGGACAACCCCTTTAATGTTAATTAAAATCAAAACAGTTCCCCGTTGTATTAATAAGGCAGTGATTCCAACTGTATTACCACTGGGAGACCCCCAACTCACACTCCTATTTCCCGAGTGCCTTCCACGCCAAGCTTGGTTATGGAGGCTTTGGATTACCATCCATACTGTTCAGCACAGATCATGCTTCTTAGGTCTTCATCGATCCCCCAGAACACAGCCCTGCATTACAGCGTCCTTCAGGCTTTGTCCAATTATTTTCTCCAAATTTGTTTGCCAATCAGTGGCAAGAGGCTGTTGAGCTACTCAATCTCCTTGTTCCTTTGGAAAATTGGCACACTCTTGCATATAACAGTAGAGAATGGCCAAATCTTACGGAGACACTGGTAGATCGCAACGAAACATGGAGAGAGCAGATGTTCAGCGGTGAACTTGGAGTCTCCCTCCTCTATGAAGCTTTGCCGTACACATCTGACTTACTCGTGAGGATTTCTCGTAATTCACATGTGCAAAAATAGTTCAATCCACAACTAAAACGCTTGAACCAACTCATGGAAAACTGGATAAAGATAGATAAAAGGCACATTACCTGTGGGTAGCCCAAGTGTGAAGTAATTGTCAGGTCCAGGATTGAACTGGGCGATGCGATTACTTATGTATTTTGCTGCCCATTCGCTGGCCAGGGCATAGTCATCAAGAATCACCAGCCGCATGATTGTGCCCACAAGCTCTCGCCTGGCAGCATGTGGCTAACAAACTGAAAAGAGAAGCGATACACAAGATAAGAGGTGACACAATAATATACAAAAGAGGTAACACAATAATACACAGTCGTCAAGTTTGGAGACGGAAACACATTCTGGCTTTCATAAAGTTTGCTGCTTCAGTTTTTATAGTGTCAATTTGCATTAACTGTAGATTGTTATGAAGAATGATCAGATGAATTGTTAAAAAAAAAAAAAATGCATATTAATTTTTTCCCAAGGAAATTACTTAACCACAAAACCCCCATTTCCACAGTCATGCTTACTGAATTACAAGAGCAGGCTGGTGCTTCAAATCATGGTCTTCTGATTACCTTCAAGGAAACATGTGCAGTCATCATTGCTTTGCAGGCAAGGACATTGCTGCTTGTAAGATTGCCCCTAGATCAACCATTTATCGGATCATTAAGAATTTAGTCTGCGGTGCATCATATACGTGTTGTGACGGATCAGCTCTTGGGTAGGCGCAGGTTCACACAGGAATGCAGTCCGCAGGTTCCAAAACAAACTGGTGGTTTATTAAATGTCCATAAACCAACCAGGAAAACAAAACATAACAGCTCTTTCAGCTGCTCGTAAAACTCAGCCCTTTAATCCGGGCCCACTAACTCCCTACACTATGTGTGCTGGAGCCTGCTTCTCCGGGTCCTACATCACCAAAGCTTGGCACTTCGGGGACACATACCTCCCGTCCACGACCTGTCCGGCAGCAACCTTACACACCCCCCCTCTGCCCAAAGCAGGGGGGGCTTGGCACCTTCTGCCACCATACAACAGATACACAAAAGGTATAACGCAGTGTTTCCCAAACCCCATCCTCACAGACCCCACAGGTCATATTTTCAGGATCTCCTTAGTATTACACAGGTGATTGAAGTATCATCAAGGCATCAGGAATTCTCTCACCTGTGTAATACTAAGGAGATTCTGAAAACATGACCTATGGGGGTCCGTGAGGATGGGGTTTGGGAAACACTGCTATAACAGAACAAAACTAAAAATAACCAGTCCATACAGCACGGCATCAGCCGTTTAAATGTAGTGCTTTTCTCGGCCTCCAGCAGACTGAGCAGCACATGCAAGGTTTGCTCACCTTGCACAACACACAGCACCACTGAGACAGGCGCAGCTGTCTTAAATCAGGCCTTCCAAGACCTGGACTGGAGGCAAGTGAGCAGCTGTTTCCCCCCAACTCTTTCAGCTGCTCTTAAAACCCAGCCCCATTAACTCCCTCTCAGCACTATGTGTTCTGGAGCCTGCTTCTCCATGTCCTACATCACAGAAGTTTGGTACTTCGGGGACACATACCTCCCGTCCACGACCTGTCTGGCAGCCACCTTACAGTGTGTTGCACAGAGTTAGACCAGAATTGAACCAGAAGATAACTGAAGGTAACTGCATAGCCAGAGTAAAAAATGTTTCTCTTTGTTTTCACTCTCACCCCTATAGTCCTACACGTTCTACTAACCCTTCTCATCCCTACACCTAGTAATGAACTGGTCATCTCTCCCTCCATCTCACCTCCGCCTCAGATCTGTTCCTCAACATACAATCCTCTGTCTCCAAACACAGACAGCCACCTCACGCTCTCTCCTGCTGCTCCTCACTGCTGGCGATATCTCTCCAAATCATGGCCCTCCTCACCACATCCCCACAGTCACTTCTACCTCTCATCCACAATCTATCAAATTTCCACAACCTTCCTAACCCTATACCCATTGCCCATCCCCCGCTTCCCCAATCCCACTAACAGGAGCTCTATGGAACGCTCTCTCCATCTACAACAAACTTTCCTACATCCATGACCTTTTCATTACTAACAAACTTTCCTTCCTTGGCATCAATGGTACCTGACTCACCCCCTCTGACATGGCCTCTCCAGCTGCACTTTCATACGTTGGATTCCACCTTTCCTACACCCCTCGCCCCATCGACAAGCATGGCAAAGGAGTTTGTTTTCTCCTGTCAGATAACTGTACTCTGCTGCCCGACTAATCCACCTGTCCCCCCCGCTATTCCCTGGCCTCTCCTCTCTGTCAATCCCTTCACTGGCTCCCCATTATCCAGAGACTGCAGTTGAGAACCCTAACCATGACATACCAAGCCATCCACAACCTGTCTCCTCCATATAACTGTGACTTAGTGTCCCGGTACTTACCTGCACGCAACCTCCAATCCTCACAAGATCTCCTTCTCTACTCCCCTCTTATCTCCTCTTCCCACAATCGCACGCAAGATTTCTCCCATGCATCCCCCTACTCTAGAATTCTCTACCCCAATATATCAGACTGTTGCCAACCGTGGAAACCTTCAAAAGGAAGCTGAAGATCCACCTCTTCTGACAAGCCTACAATCTGCAGTAACCACCGCTCCATCATACCACTGCACGACCAGCTCTATCCTCACCTACTGTATCCTCACCCATTCATTGTAGACTGTAAGCCCTCACGGGCAGGGTCCTCGCTCCTCCTGTACCAGTCGGTGATTCGTTTTTGTTCAAGATTATTGTACTTGTTTTTTGCTATGTATATCCGTTTTCACATGTAAAGCTCCATGTAATAAATGGCACTATAAAAAATAATAACTTAATAGGGGGAGGTTAATTTGCTGTGAAGACTTCAGGACTCCGAAGAAAGTCCAGCAAGTCCCTGTATCACTTCCTACATAGGATTCAGCTATGGAATTGGTTCAACCCCAGTGCAGAGCTTGCTCAAGAATGGCAGCAGGCAGGCGTCAGTGCATCTGTACACACCGTGAGGAGAAGGATTTTGGAGGCTGTGCTGGTGTCAAGTAGGGCAGCAAAGAAACCACTTTTCTCCATTTAAAAGATGAAGAACAGGATTATAAAATGCAGTAAACTACAGTGATTGGATTACACAGGACTGGGGTAAAGTTATTTCCCTGATGAAGGCCCCCTGCAAACTGTTAGGGACATATGGAAGAATGAATGTCCAGAGAAGAAAAGCTGAGCGCTACTTTGAGTCCTGTGTTATGCCAACAGTAAAGCACCCCGAGACGAGTCATGTGTGGAGTTATCCATCATCAAAAGGGAGTGGGCTCACTCACAATTATACCTAAGAACACAGCAGGAGCATTTTTGGTGATTAACAATGCATATATGAGCATGACGGAGAATATGTCACAAGGCAAAAGTGACAACCAAGTGTCTGGGTAACATTAACATTTTGGGTTCATGGCCAGTAAACTCTCCAGATCTCAATTCGATTGTGGTCACTCCTCAAAAAGTGGGTGGACAAACAGAAATGTATGTAGTCAGCTCCTAGCACTGATTAGACAAAAATTGTCCATAGTCAGTCAGGATTTGGCCCAGCAGCCGATATCCAGCTGCCAAGGCGAAGGGAACGAGTCTTGAAAAATAAGGGTCAACACTGTGAATATTGAATCTTTCCATAAACTTGATGTATTTGTCAATAAAAGTGTAAAACTTATAAAATGCTGATAATTGTACTACAGTAACCACAGAAACATCTGACTAAAAGATCTAAAATCACTGAAGTGAACACCAAAATTTCTATCAGTCACAAGACTTTTGGCCAGAACTGTACATAAAGTGACACAAATCAAGATACAAGACATAGGTCAAAAAAAATTCTCCATCTTCTTCGTTACGTCAATCCGTGAAAAATGGGACTGCACTCAGATGTCATCTGAGTGCAGTGTGATCTTTTCCAAGAACTCATTAACTTGTATGGCCGAGCGTGATCCGAATATTGGATGAAACTCAAGCATAGTGATTTTTGTCCTCGGACAGACTGTCTATCGGGCTGTGCACATGTCCGATTTTTCTCCTTGGACAAACACTAGTCACAGTGCGATTCAATGTTTTGTCAGATCGCACTCCGACCGAAAACACTGCTATCTGCACCTGCCTTAACATTGCAACGCTAACAATAGTGATCTCAGCAAGGACTGCTGGGAGATTTCAGCTCAGAAGCCTGCAGATCTCTGAACGCAGCTCTAGACTATCGCTGGCTGTAACTCAGGATTAGTAATCGATACGTTTTTCGAAAGTTACACAATAAACTATAATAAATTACTCTCATGTGAACACAAATTCTAAAGGAGAACTCTAACACTAAGATATTAACTTAAGGAGGAATTCACACATCCGTGGTGGGATCGGAGGACCCGGCCCGGCTCTCCGGACCTGATCAGTGCCTCATCTATTCCTAGGAGGTAATCACAGATCAGCACTGGTGACCCAGCGGTTGTCAGATCTGAGCTCGCTCCGTGGAGCACAGATGTGTGAATTCAGCCTTACAGAAGTTGTCCCAGAGTAGAAAGCCAGAGCTGTTGGATTACAGCGCCACCCCTGGGCACAGGCTGTGTGTGGCATTACAGCACCTGTCACATCACTAGACCGGAGCTGTAGTACCAGACACAACCTGTGGCCAGGACTGGCGCTCTGTGTTCCTTTTTCTCGTGGACAAACCCTGTGCAGAAAAATACAGAATCCAGGAACCTCCAAACATGGCAGACATCGCCAAGTTCTAACAGTGCATAATGGGCAGAGCTCCAGCCGTACTGTCAGTGACTGGAAACCTGGTTTATAGTCCAACTGCTGACAGGTGAGAGGCTGCGGCCCCCTGTAATCCCCGGCTCTGACCCGTCACCGACCATTGCTGCTCTACAGCAGTCTATGTGCCGCTCTCTATAGTGCAGGGGACTAACCACATCCACAGGAAGCCAGGGTGCCCCCCCCGGACTGAGACTGCCCCCAGGGAGGTCAGTGTGGGGTGCGCAGTTATCCGCCATGTCTCCCCAATACTGGAGGGATGCTGCGGGCTGATGATGCACGCGTGTGGGGGCTCTGGGAGCTCTGTGGGGATGCTGCTGGCTGTGGTGGCATGTCTATGGCTCTGGTGGGGGCTCTGTGGGCATGCTGCGGGCTGGTGGTGGCTCTGGAGGGATGCTGCGGACTTGTGGGGGCTCTGGAGGGACGCTGGGGGCATGCTGCTAGCTGGTGAGGGCTCTGGAGGGATGCTGCGGGCTCGTGGTGGCTCTGGGGGGATGCTGTGGGTCTGTGGGGGATGGTGGGGGCATGCTGCGGGCTCGTGGGTGCTCTATGGGGCTGGTGCGGGTTCTGTGGGAGCATGCTGCGGGCTCTGGAGGTAATCTGGGGGGGATGATGCACCCGTGTGGGGGCTCGGGGGGGGGGGGGGGGGGTCGGATGATGCATGCGTGTGGGGGCTCTGTGGGGATGCTGCGGGCTGTGGTGGCATGTCTATGGCTCTGGTGGGGGCATGCTGCGGGCTGGTGGTTGCTCTGGAGGGAAGCTGCAGGCTTGTGGGGGCTCTGGGTGCATGCTGCGGGCTCTGAGTGCTCTGTGGGGATGCTGAGGGCATGCTGCGGGCTCTGGAGGTATTCTGGGGGGGGATGCTGGGGGCTTGGTGATCCACGCTTGTGGGGGGGGGGGCGGATGATGCACGCTTGTGGGGGGGGGGCGGATGATGCACGCTTGTGGGGGGAGGGTGATGAGCTCTATGGGGATGCTGCGGGCTGTGGTGGCATGTCTATGGCTCTGGTGTGGGCTCCGTGGGCATGCTACGGGCTGGTGGTGGCTCTGGAGGAATGCTGCGGGCTTGTGTGGGCATGCTGCGGGCTGGTGGGGGCTATGGAGGGATGCTGCGGGCTGGTTTTGGCTCTGGAGGGATGCTGCAGGCTTGTGTGGGCATGCTGCGGGCTGGTGGGGGCTATGGAGGGATGCTGCGGGCTGGTTTTGGCTCTGGAGGAATGCTGCGGGCTTGTGTGGGCATGCTGCGGGCTGGTCGGGGCTATGGAGGGATGCTGCGGGCTGGTTTTGGCTCTGGAGGGATGCTGCAGGCTTGTGGGGATGCTGGGGGCATGCTGCGGGCTGTGGTGGCATGTCTATTGCTCTGGTGGGGGCTGTGTGGGCATGCTGCGGGCTGGTGGTGGCTCTGGAGGAATGCTGCGGGCTTGTGGGGGCAGGCTGATGATGCACGCGTGTGGGGGCTCTGTGGGGATGCTGCAGGCTGTGGTGGCATGTCTATGGCTCTGGTGGGGGCTCTGTGGGCTTGCTAAGGGCTGGTGGTGGCTCTGGAGGGATGCTGCGGGCTTGTGGGTGCTCTGTGGGACGCTGGGGGCATGCTGCTGGCTGGTGGGGGCTCTGGAGGGATGCTGCGGGCTGGTGGTGGCTCTGGGGGGGATGCTGCGGTGGCATGTCTATTGCTCTGGTGGGGGCTGTGTGGGCATGCTGCGGGCTGGTGGTGGCTCTGGAGGAATGCTGCGGGCTTGTGGGGACGCTGGGGGCATGCTGCACGCGTGTGGGGGCTCTGTGGGGATGCTGCGGGCTGGTGGTTGCTCTGGGTGCATGCTGCGGGCTCTGGGTGCTCTGTGGGGATGCTGCGGTCTCTGGAGGTATTCTGGGGGGGATGCTGGGGGCTTGATGATGCACGCTTGTGGGGGGTGTGAGGACCTGGCCACTTTCTAAATACTTTTCCAGCACTGATGAGCACCCTTTTTTTTCGTCAATCTTAATTTTGTGTTTTGTTAGAAATTTGCTTGCTCATCAGTTCAACCTCAGGTATCTATTCCATTGCCATTCCATGCCATTGTTCTCTCCAACACCACAGGTAGTCTCACATGCAGACCCAGGGGATGGGCTCCACCTGAGAAAATATCTCCACTAAGGCACAGTTAGCTGGGGGAGGGAGGTGTGAGCTCTTCTGCCAATTCAGGGGGCTGAACCCTGGGCAGGAGAAAGAACAGGCATTGCTGGTCGGACGGAGAGCTGGGTGGTATCACGGGCTGCGGTCGTGATATCCATCATCCGAAGGAGCATATGCTGTGACTGCCAATATACCGGCGGGAGATACATAAAGCTGTGGGCCAACCAAAAGTTGGGGGACAGTGGGTATCACCTGGTACGGGGCAGTGGAACTACTGATCCCAGGTTGGAAACTCAAGGACTAAGAGAATTGCCTCTTGGACATTTACCTGGAATTGCTCTTCACCGAGGTCGGAAGGAATAAAACTAATTGCATCGATAACCTGCCTAGGTGATTATTAAAATCCACAACCGCACATCTTTACAGGGGGGGCAGATGATGCACGCTTGTGGGGGGGGTGATGCACGCTTGTGGGGGGGGTGATGCACGCTTGTGGGGGGAGGGGGCGGATGATGCACGCTTGTGGGGGGGAGGGGGCGGATGATGCACGCTTGTGGGGGGGAGGGGGCGTCCCAGCAGATGGCCCCCTGCAAGCATTATATCCCCCCAGAGACCCCATAAGGAGAGTGTGCCTGCCCCCCTGCAGCCCCCTATTCAGCCCTGGTAGCCAGCAACATCACCATCCCCATGGCCTCATAGCTGAAATCATGGAACGTGGATTCAGCTTCCAAAAAGTCCACCAGCCTCACCTTCCAGGGCTCCTGCCTTTTCGAAGAACTAGATAAGATGATCTCTAATGCCATGGGGGGTAAGAGTATTTTGTTTCCGCAACAGAGGGCCATATGCCCTCCTCCCAAGAGACGCACAGTCCAGTTATGGTCCTTTCGGAAATTTTCAGTGTGGAAAAGCAACCAAAAGGACAACTCTCCAGCCCACCAGGAAAAGAAGAGACCTTCCTTTAGGCTAGCCCCCTCCTGGCATCAACGAACCCACCAGCGCTGGTCTGCCAGACCCGGATCTAGAAGATTCCCACCTGGGATGTTTCTCAGGGTGGGTGGTCGTCTCCTTTGGTTCCGGGATGAGTGGCTCTCGGTAGTCAACAACGCTTGGGTCTGAGATGTTGTCGACTACAGCCACAAAATAGATTTTTCCACGCTGCCTTGTTTTCGAGACCACTTTCCCCAAAGACCCCCTTCCCTTATTCCTGGGTTTTTCAAGGCTATTGATTTGCTATCCAAAGCAGCATCATGATCTCAGTTCCAGGACGCTGAGACATCAGACACCGGAGGCAGGCCGAGGGGTCGGGGCAAAGCCAAAGACCTTACCCACAATCCTCCCATAAATGCACTTTTATAAAATTAGAATTATTTCTATACATAATGGTAAAATGTTATTTCTATAATATTTCTACAATTAAACGTTTGAGATTTCTGTGGTAATGGTTATTTTGTTTCTTTTAAACCTGTTCTGAATGTAAATAAAACATTTCTCTGATTAAGTTTCCACATTGTATTTTAGCCTTTCATTTTACTCATAGGGCAGGAAAAGCCCATGATGCACCTGTGTAAACCATATAAAAGGTACTATAATAACATGGCTTAGACAGGTAACCCACTTTTCAAACAATGAAGTTCACTTGTACAAGCTGCATAGATGAAAACCTGCTTTAGGCTGTGTGCTCACGATGCAGAAATGCTCAGGATTTTATCCTGTGAGTTTCTGCAACTCCCTGGCAGAAAAAAACGCATGCGGATTGTCCATGCGGATCGAGCATGCGGATTGTCCATGCAGATCGTGCATGCTGTAAGGCAGCGCTAGTCATCATCCTGGGGAATACTCGCTGCAGCGCGTCAATTAATGCACACCAGCAATGTCTTTCTGGTTTTCACACTTCAGCAGTTTATTATACTTCATAAACCGCAGTTCACACATATAATGTCCACGAGCTCAAGTGGCAGACAGGCCCACTTGGCTTCAGATACAGCCTTCAGCAAGGTAATACTATAGCAATGTCCATATAACAAAGTGTATTACCTTTGTCAGGTTTTAGCTGCTTCAGTCCATTTGGTTCCGCCACCACTGTGGCTCTACAGCTTACCACACGTGGTCTCCAGCCCTTATCCCGTCCAAGGCCACTGGCATCTCTCACACACACAGATCCAGGCTCTGCCCTCCAGGACGCTTATCCTCCAAAACCTGTGGCTCTCCAAGGCTTACTGGCATCACTTACACACACAAGGATCCAGGCTTCACCCTCCAGGAGTCCACCAAGCTTCATCAGGCCTCACACGGTGCCACACACACAGGTAACAGGCCTCAGGCCTCAGGCCTCACGCCTATCACACCCCTTGCACCCCTGCATACTTCTGTCTCAAATTACCAGGGTTTTTATATCCTATAGAAACAGCCACAGGACCTGTGCTTATCTCACAGTCACATGTCCAGACCTTCTGTTGTGCAAAAGGACCTGTGTGATGTCACAGTCATGTGACCAGTCAGCTGAGGGAGGTATGTGGTCCGTCAAAACACACACTGAACCATTAAAGGGATGCCTGCTGCATCACAATGCGGATTGTACATGCGTTTTGCTGCCAGGGACAAGCGGAAGTGAAGCGTTCTTCACTTGCATTTCCGCATGCGGGTTGTCAAGCGCTTTCCAAGCGATTTTAGCATCACTTGGAAAGTGTTTGACAACTTGGTCACACTAAATAAATCCATGCAACCGGCATTGATTTATATAGTGTGACCGAAAGAATGTTAAAAAAATAAATATATACTTACCCTCTGATGGCCCCCGGTGTCCTGCTTTCCCTCCGTTCTCCCTTGCCAGCAGCGATACACTGAAGGACCTGCCGACGTCAGCGTCGCGTGACCTGTCACATGACTATAATGTCAGCACAGGTCCTTCAGTACATCGCGAACTGCCGGCATGAGAGGAGGAGTGCAGCGGGGGCCGCCAGAAGGTAAGTATATATTTATTTTTTATTTTATTCTTTTTTTTTTCTTTGCAGTTTTCTATGGTACCCTGGTCCGGAGGAGTCTCCTCTCCTCTATACCTGGGTACCATCCGCACACTAGAACGCATGGAATGCGCATCTACATATACAGTGATGCGTAATCCATACGATCTAATGCAAGTAAGTGGCGGCGAAAACGCAGCACTTCCGCAAAATAATTGGTAGTGCTGTGGTTTTTTCCGCAATGATAATCCGCAGAGGAAATTTCCGCAGCATGTGCACAGCACATGCGGATTATCATTGGGGAACATGGCTGGCCTTCTACCATGTGTTTTTTAAGCGTTTCTGCAGCGTTTTTGCTTAAAAAATGCAACGTGGGCACACAGCCTTAAGGGAACCTGTCACCTGTTTTTCCCCATATAAAGTACGACCACCACCTGTATGACCTAGAATGCTGTAAAGAAGTCGGACGGTACTAGATAGTGCCTGCCGTGCCTCAGACCACACGGGAGGACGGTACTAGATAGTGCCTGCCGTGCCTCAGACCACACGAGTGGACGGTACTAGATAGTGCCTGCCGCTCTTCAGACCACACGGGAGGGACTGTACTAGATAGTGCCTGCCGTGCTTCAGACCACACGAGAGGACGGTACTAGATAGTGCCTGCCGCTCTTCAGACCACACGGGAGGACTGTACTAGATTGTGCCTGCCGTGCTTCAGACCACACGAGAGGACGGTACTAGATTGTGCCTGCCGTGCTTCAGACCACACGGGAGGACGGTACTAGATAGTGCCTGCCGTGCCTCAGACCACACGAGAGGACGGTACTAGATAGTGCCTGCTGCTCTTCAGACCACACGGGAGGACTGTACTAGATAGTGCCTGCCGTGCTTCAGACCACACGAGTGGACGGTACTAGATTGTGCCTGCCGTGCCTCAGACCACACGGGAGGACTGTACTAGATTGTGCCTGCCGTGCCTCAGACCACACGGGAGGACTGTACTAGATTGTGCCTGCCGTGCCTCAGACCACACGGGAGGACTGTACTAGATTGTGCCTGCCGTGCCTCAGACCGCACGGGAGGACGGTACTAGATAGTGCCTGCCGTGCCTCAGACCACACGAGTGGACGGTACTAGATAGTGCCTGCCGTGCTTCAGACCACACGAGTGGACGGTACTAGATTGTGCCTGCCGTGCCTCAGACCACACGGGAGCACGGTACTAGATAGTGCCTGCCGTGCCTCAGACCACACGGGAGGACTGTACTAGATTGTGCCTGCCGTGCCTCAGACCACACGGGAGGACTGTACTAGATTGTGCCTGCCGTGCCTCAGACCACAGGAGAGGACGGTACTAGATTGTGCCTGCCGTGCCTCAGACCACACGAGAGGACGGTACTAGATTGTGCCTGCCGTGCCCCAGACCACACGGGAGGACGGTACTAGATTGTGCCTGCCGCTCTTCAGACCACATGAGAGGACGGTACTAGATTGTGCCTGCCGTGCCTCAGACCGCACGGGAGGACTGTACTAGATTGTGCCTGCCGTTCTTCAGACCACACGGGAGGACGGTACTAGATTGTGCCTGCCGTGCCTCAGACCGCACGGGAGGACGGTACTAGATAGTGCCTGCCGTGCCTCAGACCACACGGGAGGACGGTACTAGATAGTGCCTGCCGTGCCTCAGAGCACACGGGAGGACGGTACTAGATAGTGCCTGCCGCTCTTCAGACCGCACGGGAGGACGGTACTAGATAGTGCCTGCCGCTCTTCAGACCACATGCTGCAGATAAAAAAAAGAAATCAAAATATGACTGAAAGAGCACCACAGCAACAAAATATAGTACATTGATAAACAGTGTTATAATTATATCTATAATATAATCAGCTAAGCGTCCCTCTGTCTGAAGCCTCGATAGACTGCGCATGTGTGACGCGCAGTCTGGCTCTAGACAGAAGAACGCATGGAGCTGTTACAGGTAAGAGGAGTGTATGGCGCCGGAGATCGCGGTATGCCGAGACACTGAACACATACCGCGTTCTCCGGCGCCATACTTATATACTTACTTGACCGGGAGGAGCGTTGCAGCGGCGCTTCTCTTCTCGCCGGAGACCGGGGCAGGAGTGAGGCGTCGGATCAGCTCATGTGCATAGCGCTATCCGGCGCCATTTTACTGAAGACACATTTGCAGTGTCTCTTCAGCAAAGTGGCGCCGGACAGCGCGGTATGGGCACGCACGTACTCCGGCGCTGCACTCCTCCTCCGGCAGAGCAGGACACAGCAGCGCTGGAGCACAGGTAAAAAAGGTGAGTATAAGTGTTTATTTTTTTGTATGTGTGTGCAGCGTGAAAGAGATGAGGGGGCCACACATACCAGGATTGGGGGGTGAGGGACGCCATGCATACCAGGATTGGGGGGTGAGGGACGCCATGCATACCAGGATTGGGGGATGAGGGACGCCATGCATACCAGGATTGGGGGATGAGGGACGCCATGCATACCAGGATTGGGGGATGAGGGACGCCATGCATACCAGGATTGGGGGATGAGGGACGCCATGCATACCAGGATTGGGGGATGAGGGATGCCATACATACCAGGATTGGGGGGTGAGGGGCCCCATCCATACCAGGATTGGGGGATGAGGGGCCCTATGCATACCAGGATTAGAGGATGAGGGATGCCATACATACCAGGATTGGGGGATGAGGGGTGCCATGCATACCAGGATTGGGGATGAGGGGTGCCACGCATACCAGCATTGGGCAATGAGGGGGGCCACGCATACCAGGATTGGGGGATGAGGGGTACCATGCATACCAGGATTGGGGGATGAGGGGGCCACACATACCAGCATTGGGGGATGAGGGGGGCCACGCATACCAGAATTGGGGTGAGAGGTGCCATGCATCCCAGTATAGGATGATGGGGGCAGCACAAATACCAGGAGGGGGGCAGCACATACCAGCATGGAAGACCATATACCAATAAAGATGCTCGCCACCCGGGTGTAGAACGGATTCAGTAGTGTGAGAGAAAAGAATCCATCTTGTTTCTCTGTGGTATCCATTTTGTTTTCACTCTTATGTAATGGTCATCAGGTAACACTGATGGGCAGTGAGGTTTCACATTACTATTCACTCCCTTAAGGTTACTATTGGTTCATAGGTCAGAGGGAACTATTCCTTTGTCTCTGACCCTATTTAAAGTGCCACATGTGCTAATAAAGCAGAAGTCTTTTCTAGTACACCATACAAGGCTGTGCTGTATTGATTTCCCGAGCGCTCGTAAAACAAATCTTATTAATTTGGAGTTCGGAAGGCATAGAAGAGAGCGTATTTCGCTCACAGTAGCTAGTTTATTTATACGGGGCTGTTCACCGTATCCGGGACAGTTGGAACTAGAGCTGAGAGGATCAATTCTTGGGACGCTGGACAGGAGGCCACGAATCCCTTACCTATAGTGTTGCACGAGCATGCTCGGTTTACCCTTTCACCGTGCACGCTCGGTTGCTGCCCGAGTATTTTCGGCGTGCTCGGTATCTATGCTCGGGCCGCTGGGGCTGTTAGACAGCTGTGACACATGCAGGGATTGCCTAACAAACATGCAATCCCTGCATGTGTCACAGCTGTCTAACAGCCGCGACACATGCAGCCGCGGCGGCTCGAGCATAGATGCCGAAAATACTCAGGCAGCACCTGAGCATGCTCTGTGAGAGGGTTAAGAGAACACGCTCATGCATCACTACTAACCTTACCTCATCCGGCGTGACTTTTGATGAGGCTGGCATGGTGTCATCTGTGCGTCGTGCTTCTTTCACTTGGGATCTATGGATTTATTTTCTGTCCATTCCACTTTCTCATCTTTTTGTAGCTTCACTATTTGACATTGGCTTTTTTGTGTCTGCAAGGCCGTGTTCACATGTTGAATAAATACTGTATTTTTTTTTGTTTTCTGCAGATGTCCACACCAAACTACACAATAACAATCTTCTCTGATTATTGCGTACTTGCTGCATTTTTTTATGCCTTTTCCCCCTTATTTGATGTTTTTTGGTGCAGATGTGAAGCCGCATTGTTCATTTTTTGTTATAATACAGAATGGCTTTGATTCTGCACTTAAGGTACCTGCAGTCTTTTTACCTGCGTTTTCTCTCTTTTTCCACATAGAAGTCTCCAGACGTAAAATAAACCATAACCGTACAGATCAGCAGCGTCTTTAGACCACAGAGCCGTTTTCATGAAATCACATTCACTTTTCTTGGCCATTTAAATGCTGCAAAATGACTGTTCCAAAAAAGCAGCTGAAAAAACACAGCACTTATGCTACATCTGAACACGGCCTAAATGTGCAAGTGCAGTGGATGTGATTTAATGAAATCTACGCCTGCAGTGAGTCTAAAGACGCTGCTGAACTGTGCGGATTTCATGCATTTTATTATATATATATATATATATATATATATATATATATATATATATATATAAGCCTCTGTGGAGCCTGTAAAAAAAAAAAAACATTTTTAAGCTCAAAAATCTAAGTTTTTCTGTAGTATTAAAAATGTAGATTCACAGCTTCACCAAAACACATTTTAAGGGGGAAAACTCAAAAGAAACTCAGCAAACACACAATAATAAGATTGTTATTTTGTTGTATGGTGCGGACACCTGCATAAAAAAATGCAGTCTTCATGTTGTGTGAACTTGGCTTTAGTGTTACATTTTATTCAACTTTTTATTTAATTTTTATGGCTTTAATAAAGACTAGCACACCTTTTCATTTTGTGGGATTGAAATTCAGCTGTTATACAGAGCTGAGTGCAGAACACAAAAATATATTTTTATAATTTGCCAGTGTGATAGCGCAAGCTATAGTAGCCCACCTTATCAGTTTTTGGGGGTGAAATTGATTTGTATGCACAGTAAAAAAAATATAATTTTTTTTCTGTTGCTAGCCAGAGTCCACCTAGTCCTTTTGTGGTGGTAAAATTCAGCTGTATGCAGAGACACCTCGTACACGTGCGGCTCTGCTCCACACACCTCGTACACACGCGGCTCCGCTCTGCACACCTCGTACACGCACTGCTCCGCTCCATACACTTTGTACACGCGCAGCTCCGCTCTGCACACCTCGTACACGCACTCCTCCACTCCGTACAGCTCGTACGTGCACGGCTCCGCTCCATACACTTTGTACACGCGCAGCTCCGCTCTGCACACCTCGTACATGCACGGCTCCGCTCCGTACAGCTCGTACACGCAGGCTCCGTTCCGTACAACTCGTACACGCGCGGCTCCGCTCCGTACACCTTGTACACGCATGGATCCGCTCCGCTCCGAACACCTCATACACGCGTGTCTCTGCTCCATACACCTCGTACACGCGCGGCTATGCTCCGTACATGAGTGGCTCCACTCCGCACACTCGTACACGTGCGGCTCTGCTCCGCACACCTCGTACACGTATGGTTCCGCTCCATACACTTTGTACACGCGCAGCTCCGCTCTGCATACCTCGTACATGCACGGCTCTGCTCCGTACAGCTTGTACACGCGCGGCTCCACTCCATACAGCTCGTACACGCGCGGCTCCGCTCTGGTACTGCTCGTACACGCGCGGCTCCGCTCCGTACACTTTGTACACGCACGGATCCGCTCCGCTCCGCACACCTCATACACGCGCAGCTCCGCTCCGTACAACTCGTACATGCGTGTTTCCGCTCCACAAGCCTCGTAACGCACAGCTACGCTCTGCACACCTCGTATACGCGCGACTCTGCTCTGCACACCTCGTACACGTGCGGCTCCGCTCCGTACACCTCGTACACGCGTGGCTCCGCTCCGCACACATCGTACACACGCGGCTCTGCTCCGTACACCTCGTCCACGCGTGGCTCCGCTCCGCACACCTCATACACGCGCGGCTCCGCTCCGTACACCTTGTACACGCGTGGATCCGCTCCGCACACCTCGTACACGCATGGCTCCGTTCCATACACGTCGTACACGCGCGGTTTCGCTCCTTACACGTCGTACACGCGCGGCTCCGCTCCTCACACCTCGTACACACGCGGCTCTGCACACTCGTACTCGCGTGGCTCTGCTCCGTACACTTCGTACGCGCGTGGCTCCGCACACCTCCTTACACCTCGTACACGTGCAACTCCGCTCTGCACACTCGTACACGCGCTGCTCTGCTCTGTACACCTCGTACACATGCGGCTCTCCTCCGCACACCTTGTACACGCGTGGCTCCGCACCGTACATCTCGTACACGCGCGGCTCCGCTCCAGCTCCGCACACTCGTACACGCGCTGCTCTGCTCAGTACACTTCGTACACCCGTGGCTCCGCTCTGCACATCTTGTACACGCGTGGCTCTGCTCTGCACACATCGTACACGCGTGGCTCTGCTCTGCACACATCGTACACGCGCGGCTCTGCTCCGCACACATCGTACACGCGCGACTCAGCTCCATACAACTCGTACATGTGCGGCTCCACTCTGTACACCTAGTACACATGCGGCTCCGCTCCGTACACCTCGTACATGCACTGCTCTGCTCTGTACACCTCGTACACGCGTGGCTCCGCACACCTCGTACACGCGCAGCTTCGCTCCGCAGACTCGTAATTGCGCGGCTCTGCTCCATACACCTCGTACACACGCGACTCCGCTCCGCACACATCATTCAAGCTCAACTCCGCTCCGTACAACTCGTGCAAACTACTCTGTACACCTCGTACACACGCGGCTCCGCTTCGCACACTCGTACACGCGCGACTCCACTCCATACACCTCGTACACGCTCAGCTCCGCTCCGTACAGCTCGTACACGCTCGGCTCCTCTCCGTACAGCTCGTCCACGCGCGGCTCCGCTCCGTACACCTTGTACACGTGCGGATCCGCTCCGCACACTCGTACACGCGCTGCTCTGCTCTGTACACCTCGTAAACGCTCGGCTCTGCTCCGTACACCTCGTACACTTGTGGCTCCGCTCTGTACAACGTGGCTTCGCTCCATACATCTTGTACACGCTCGGCTCCGCTCCAGCTCCGCACACATCGTACAAGCGCTGCTCTGCTCCGCACACATCGTACACGCGCGACGCCACTCCGTACACCTTGTACACATGATGATCCGCTCCGCACACTCGTACATTCGCGGCTCTGCTCCGTACACCTCGTACACACGTGGCTTCGCTCCGTACACCTTGTACACATGTGAATCCGCTTCGTACTCCTTGTACACAAGCGGATCCGCTCCACACACTCGTACACCCGCGGCTCTGCTCCGTACACCTCGTACACATGTGGCTTCACTCTGTACATTTCGTACACGCCACGCTCCGCTCCAGCTCTGCACACTTGTACACGCTCTGCTCTGTACACCTCGAACACGGGCGGCTCCGCACACCTCGTACTTGTGCGGTCTCGCTCCGTACACCTTGTACACGTGCGGCTCCTCTCCAGCTCGGCACACTCGTACACGTGCTGCTCTGCTCTGTACACCTCGAACATGCGCGGCTCCGCTCTGCACATCTCGTACACGGGCGGCTCTGCTCCGCACACATCGTACACGTGTGACGCCGCTCCGTACGCCTTGTACACGCGCGGCTCAGCTCCGTACAATTCGTACATGTGCGGCTCCGCTCCGTACACCTCGTACACGGGCGGCTCCGCTCCACACACTCGTACACGCGCGGCTCTGCTTCGTACACCTCGTACACGTGCAGCTCTGCTTTGTACACGCGTGACTCTGCTCTGCTCTTACATCTCGTACACACGCGGCTCCGCTCCGCACACTCGTACACGCGCGGCTCCGCTCTGTACACCTCAAACACGCGCGGCTCTGCTCCGTACGCTTCGTAAACGCGTGGCTCCGGTCCGTACTCCTCATATAAGCGTGGCTCCGCTCCGTACACCTCGTACATGCGCGGCTCCGCTCCACTCTGAACACTCGTACACGCGCTGCTCTGCTCCGCACACCTTGTACACGCACGTCTACGCTCCGTACACCTCGTACTTGCGCAGCTTTGCTCCGTACACCTCGTACTTGGCGGCGTCTCTCCGTACACCTTTTACACGTGCGGCTCCACTCCGCTCCGCACACATCGTACACGTGCGGTTCCGCTCCGTACACCTCGTACACGCGCTGCTCTGCTCTGCACACCTTGTAAATGCGCGACTCTGCTCCGCACACCTCATACACGTGCGGCTCCGCTCCATACACCTCGTACACGCGTGGCTCCGCTCCTTACACGTCGTACACTCGCTGCTCTGCTCTGTACACCGCGTACACGTGCGGCTCTGCTCTGCACACCTCGTACATGCGCGGCTCCGCTCTGCACACCTCATACACGTGCGGCTCCGCTCCATACACCTCGTACACGTGTGGCTCCGCTCCTTACACATCGTACACTCGCTGCTCTGCTCTGTACTCCTCGTACACGTGCGGCTCTGCTCTGTACACCTCGTACACGCTCGGCTCCGCTCCGCACACTCGTACATGGGCGGCTCCGCTTCGCACACTCGTACACACGCGGCTCTGTTCCGTACACCTCGTACACGCGCGGCTCTGCACCGTACACCTCACACATGCGTGACTGCTTCGAACACCTCGTACACTCGCGGCTCCGCTCCGCACACTCATACACGCGCAGCTCTGCACCTTACATCTCGTACACACGCGGCTCCGCTCCGCACACTCGTACACGCGCGGCTCTGCTCTGTACACTTCGTACACCCGCGGCTCCGCACACTCGTACACGCGCGGCTCCACTCCGCACACTCGTATACGCGCGGCTCTGCTCCGTACACCTCGTACACGCGCGTTTCTGCTCCGTACACCTCGTACACTCGCAGCTCCGCTCCGCACACTCGTACACGCATGGCTCCACTCCGCACACTCGTACATGCGTGGCTCTGCTCCGTACACCTCGTACATGCGCAGCTCTGCTCCGTACCCCTCATACACGCGTGACTCTGCTCTGTACACCTCGTACACTCGCGGCTCCGCTCCGCACACTCGTACATGCGCGGCTCTGCTCCTTACATCTCGTACACACGCGGCTCCGCTCCGCACACTCGTACACTGGAGACTCTGCTCCATACACCTCCTACACGCGTGGCTCCGCTTTGTACACCTCGTACACACGCGGCTCCGCTCCGCACACTCGTACACTGGAGACTCTGCTCCATACACCTCCTACACGCGTGGCTCCGCTTTGAACACCTCGAACACGCGCGGCTCCGCTCCGTACACCTCGTACAAGCGTGGCTCCGCTCCGTACACCTCGTACACGCGCGGCTCTGCTCCTTGCACGTCGTTCACGTGCGGCTCCGCTCCGCACACCTTGTAAACGCGTGGCTTTGCTCCGTACACCTTGTACACGCGCGGATCCGCTCCGCACACTGGTACTAGCGCGGCTCTACTCCGTACACTTCATACACGCGTGGCTCCGCTCTGCACATATCGTACACGCCCGACTCTGCTTCGTACAGCTCGTACACGCGCGGCTCCGCTCGGCACACCTCATACACGCGTGGCTCAGCTCCACACACATCGTACACGCTCGACTCCACTCCACACACCTCGTACACGTGCGGCTCTGCTCCACACACCTCGTACACGCGTGTCTCTGCTCCACACACCTCGTACACGTGCGGCTCCGCTCCGCACACCTCGTACACGCACGGTTCCGCTCCGTACAGCTCGTACACTTGCTGCTCCGCTCCGTACACCTCATACACGCGTGGCTCCGCTCCGTACACCTCGCACACGCACGGTTCCGCTCCGCACACCTCGTCCACGGGCGGCTCTGCTCCACAACCTCATACACGCTGGGCTCCGCTCTGCACACCTCGTACACGCACGGCTCCTCTCCCTACAGCTCGTACACGCACGGTTCCACTCCTTAAATGTCGTACACGTGCGGCTCCGCACACCTCGTACACACGCGGCTCCGCTCTGTAAACCTCGTAAATGCGTGGCTCCGCTCCGTACACCTCGTAAACTCGCGGCTCCACTCCGTACACCTCATACACGTGCGGCTCCGCTCCGCACACTCGTACACGCGCTGCTCTGATCCATACACCTCGTACACGCGCGGCTCCGATCCGTACGGCTCGTACACGCGTGGATCCGCTCCGTACAGCTTGTACATGCGCGGCTCCGCTCCGTACACCTTGTACACGTGTGGATCCGCTCCGCAAACTCGTACACACGCTGCTCTGCTCTGTACACCTCGTACACGCGCGGCTCCGCTGTGCACACTCGTACACGTGCGGCTATGCTCCGTACACCTCGTACATGCACAGCTATGCTCCGTACAGCTAGTACACGTGCGGCTCCGCGCTGTACACCTAGTACAAGCGCGGCTCTGCTCCGTACACCTAGTACACATGTGGCTCCGCTCCGTACACGCGTTGCTTCGCTCCGTACATCTCGTACACACGCGGCTCCGCTCCAGCTCTGCACACTCGTACACATGCTGCTCTGCTCTGTACACCTCGTACATGGGTGGCTCTGCTCCGCACACATCGTACACACGCGACGCTGCTCTGTACGCCTTGTACATGTGCGGCTCAACTCCGTACAACTCGTAGAAGCGCGGCTCCGCTCTATACACCTCGTACACGCGCGGCTCTGCTCCGTACACCTCATAGACGCGCAATACCCCTCCGTACACCGCGTACACGTGTGGCTCTGCTCCGTACACCTCGTACACGCGTGACTCCGCTCCGCACACCTTGTACACTTGCGGATCTGCTCCGCACACCTCATACACGCGTGTCTCCGCTCTGCACACCTCGTACACGCACGGCTGTGCTCCACAACTCGTACACGCGCGGCTCCGCTCCGCACACCTCGTACATGCAAGGTTCCGCTCCGTACAGCTCGTACACGCGTGGCTCCGCTCCGTACAGCTCGTACATGCGCGGCTCCGCTCCGTACACCTTGTACACGTGCGGATCTGCTCCGCACACCTCATACAC
The DNA here is from genome assembly GCF_046119375.1 of Phyllobates terribilis. NCBI lineage: Eukaryota > Metazoa > Chordata > Amphibia > Anura > Dendrobatidae > Phyllobates > Phyllobates terribilis. The sequence goes on along the minus strand of NW_027362852.1, from coordinate 2,300,250 downwards.
GCGTGTCTCCGCTCTGCACACCTCGTACACGCACGGCTGTGCTCCACAACTCGTACACGTGCGGCTCCGCTCCGCACACCTCGTACACGCGCGGCTCAGCTCCACACACCTCGTACATGCGCGGCTCCGCTCTGCACATTTCGTACACGCGCGGCTCTGCTGCGCACACTTTGTACATGCGCGGATCCGCTCCACACACTCGTACACGCGCTGCCATGCTGTGTACACCTCATACACACACGGCTCCGCTCCACACACCTCGTACATGCGCGGCTCCGCTCCGCACACCTTGTACATGCGCGGCTCCGCTCCGCACACCTTGTACACGCGCAACTCCGCTTTGCACACCTCGTACACGCGTGACTCCGCACACTCGTACATGCGCAGCTCTGCTCCGCACATCTCGTACACGCACGGTTCCGCTCCATACACTTTGTACACGCGCAGCTCCGTTCTGCACATCGTACACGCACGGCTCCGCTTCGTACAGCTCGTACACACGCGGCTCCGCTCCGTACAGCTCGTACACGCGCGGCTCCACTCCGTACACCTTGTACACACACGGATCCGCTCCAGCTCTGCACACTCGTACACATGCTGCTCTGCTCTGTACACCTCGTACATGGGTGGCTCTGCTCCGCACACATCGTACACACACGACGCTGCTCCGTACGCCTTGTACATGTGCGGCTCAACTCCGTACAACTCGTAGAAGCGCGGCTCCGCTCTATACACCTCGTACACGTGCGGCTCTGCTCCGTACACCTCATAGACGCGCAATACCCCTCCGTACACCGCGTACACGTGTGGCTCTGCTCCGTACACCTCGTACACGCGTGACTCCGCTCCGCACACCTTGTACACTTGCAGATCTGCTCCGCACACCTCATACACGCGTGTCTCCGCTCTGCACACCTCGTACATGCAAGGTTCCGCTCCGTACAGCTCGTACACGCGTGGCTCCGCTCTGTACAGCTCGTACATGCGCGGCTCCGCTCCGTACACCTTGTACACGTGCGGATCTGCTCCGCACACCTCATACACGCGTGTCTCCGCTCTGCACACCTCGTACACGCACGGCTGTGCTCCACAACTCGTACACGTGCGGCTCCGCTCCGCACACCTCGTACACGCGCGGCTCAGCTCCACACACCTCGTACATGCGTGTCTCCGCTCCACACACCTCGTACATGCGCGGCTCCGCTCTGCACATTTCGTACACGTGCGGCTCTGCTGCGCACACTCGTACATGCGCGGATCCGCTCCACACACTCGTACACGCGCTGCCATGCTGTGTACACCTCATACACACACGGCTCCGCTCCACACACCTCGTACATGCGCGGCTCCGCTCCGCACACCTTGTACAAGCGCAACTCCGCTTTGCACACCTCGTACACGCGTGACTCCGCACACTCGTACATGCGCAGCTCTGCTCCGCACATCTCGTACACGCACGGTTCCGCTCCATACACTTTGTACACGCGCAGCTCCGTTCTGCACATCGTACACGCACGGCTCCGCTCCGTACAGCTCGTACACGCGCGGCTCCGCTCCGTACAGCTCGTACACGCGCGGCTCCACTCCGTACACCTTGTACACACACGGATCCGCTCCACACACCTCATACACGCGTGTCTCCGCTCTATACACCTCGTACACGCGCGGCTCCACTCCGTACACCTTCTACACGAGCGGCTAAGCTCCGCACACTCGTACACTTGCGGCTCTGCTCCGCACACCTCGTACACGCGTGGGTCCGCTCCGCACACCTCGTACACGCATGTCTGCGCTCTGCACACCTCGTACACGCATGTCTGCGCTCTGCACACCTCGTACATGCACGGCTCCGCTCTGTACAGCTCGTACACATGCGGCTCCGCTCCGTACAGCTCGTACACGCGCGGCTCCGCTCCGTACAGCTCGCACACGCGCGGCTCCGCTCCGTACACTTTGTACACTCTCGGATCCGCTCCGCACACCCCGTACACGCGCGGCTCCGCTCCATACACTTTGTACACGCGCAGCTCTGCTCTACACACCTCGTACATGCACGGCTCCGCTCCATACAACTCATACACGCGCGGCTCCGCTCCATACACTTTGTACACGCGCGGATCCGCTCCGCACACCTCGTACACGATTGGCTCCGCTCCACACACTCGTACATGTGCGGCTCTGCTCTGCACACCTCGTACACGCGCGACTCCGCTCCGCACACTTCGTACACGCGCGGCTGTACTCCACACACCTCGTACACGCGTGTCTCCTCTCCACACCTCGTACTTGTGCGGCTCTGCTCCACATACCCCGTACACGCACGGCTCCGCTCTGCACACCTCGTACACGCTAAGCTCCGCTCCGTACACCCTGTAAATGCGTGGATCCGCTCCGCACACTCGTACACGCGCTGCTCTGCTCCGTACACCTCGTACACGTGCGGCCTGCTCCGTACAGCTCGTACACGCGCGGCTTTTCTCTGTACACTTTGTACACGGGCGGATCCACTCCGCACACCTCGTACACATGCGGCTCCGCTCCATACAACTCATACACGCATGGTTCCGCTCCATACACTTTCTACACGTGCAGCTCCGCTCTGCACACCTCGTACATGCACGGCTCCGCTCTGTACAGCTCATACACGCGCGGCTCCGCTCTGTACACTTTGTACACGTGTGGATCCGCCCCACTCCGCACACCTTGTACACGATTGGCTCCGCTCCGCACACTCGTACATGTGCGGCTCTGCTCCGCACACCTTGTACACGCGCGGCTCCGCTCCGCACACCTCTTACACGCGCGGCTCTGCTCCACACACCTCGTACACGCGCGGCTCTGCTCCACACACCTCGTACACGTACGGCTCTGCTCTGCACACCTTGTACACACCTGTCTCCACTCCATACACCTCGTACACGCGCGGCTCCGCTCCACACACCTCGTACACGCGCAGCTCCACTCCGCACACCTTGTACACGCGTGTCTCCGCTCCACACACCTCGTACACGCGCGGCTCCGCTCCATACACTTTGTACACGCGCGGATCCGCTCCGCACACCTCGTACACGATTGGCTCCGCTCCACACACTCGTACATGTGCGGCTCTGCTCTGCACACCTCGTACACGCGCGACTCCGCTCCGCACACTTCGTACACGCGCGGCTGTACTCCACACACCTCGTACACGCGTGTCTCCTCTCCACACCTCGTACTTGTGCGGCTCTGCTCCACATACCCCGTACACGCACGGCTCCGCTCTGCACACCTCGTACACGCTAAGCTCCGCTCCGTACACCCTGTAAATGCGTGGATCCGCTCCGCACACTCGTACACGCGCTGCTCTGCTCCGTACACCTCGTACACGTGCGGCCTGCTCCGTACAGCTCGTACACGCGCGGCTTTTCTCTGTACACTTTGTACACGGGCGGATCCGCTCCGCACACCTCGTACACATTCGGCTCCGCTCCATACAACTCATACACGATTGGCTCTGCTCCGTACACCTTGTACACGCATGGTTCCGCTCCATACACTTTCTACACGTGCAGCTCCGCTCTGCACACCTCGTACATGCACGGCTCCGCTCTGTACAGCTCATACACGCGCGGCTCCGCTCTGTACACTTTGTACACGTGTGGATCCGCCCCACTCCGCACACCTTGTACACGATTGGCTCCGCTCCGCACACTCGTACATGTGCGGCTCTGCTCCGCACACCTTGTACACGCGCGGCTCCGCTCCGCACACCTCTTACACGCGCGGCTCTGCTCCACACACCTCGTACACGTACGGCTCTGCTCTGCACACCTTGTACACACCTGTCTCCACTCCATACACCTCGTACACGCGCGGCTCCGCTCCACACACCTCGTACACGCGCAGCTCCACTCCGCACACCTTGTACACGCGTGTCTCCGCTCCACACACCTCGTACACGCGCGGCTCCGCTCTGCACACCTCATACATGCTCGGCTCCGCACACTCGTACACGCGCTGCTCTGCTCCGTACACCTCGTACACGTGCGGCCCGCTCCGTACAGCTCATACACGCGCGGCTTTTCTCTGTACACTTTGAACACGCGCGGATCCGCTCCGCACACTCGTAAATGCGCAGCTCTGCTCCATACACCTCGTACACGCGCGGCTCCGTTTCGCACACATCATACACGCTCGGCTCCGCTCCGTACAACTCGTACACGCGCGTCTCCATTCCGTAAAACTCGTACACGCGCGGCCCCTCTCCGCACACCTCGTACACGCGCGGCTCCGCTCCGTACACCTCGTACTTGCGCAGTTTCGCTCCGTACACCTCGTACTTGCGCGGCCTCGCTCCGTACACATTGTACACGTGCGGCTCCACTCCGCTCCACACACCTCGGACACGTGCGGCTCCGCTCCGTACACCTCGTACATTCGCGGCTCTGCTCTGCACACCTCGTACACATGCGTCTCCGCTCCTTACACGTCGTACATGCGCTGCTCTGCACACCTCGTAAACGCGCGACTCTGCTCCGCACACCTCGTACACGCGCGTCTCCGCTCCTTACACGTCGTACATGCGCTGCTCTGCACACCTCGTACACGCGCGGCTCCGCTCCGCACACCTCGTACACGCTCGACTCCACTCCGCACACCTCATACAAGCGCGGCTTTGCTCTGTACACCTCGTACACCCGCGGCTCCGCTCCGCACACCTAGTACACGCGCGGCTCCGCACACCTCGTACACGCGCGGCTCCGCTCCGCACACCTAGTACACGCGCGGCTCCGCTCCGCACACCTCGTACACGCGGGGCTCTGCTCCACACACCTCGTACACGCGCGGCTCCGCTCCGCACACCTCGTACACGCGCGGCTCCGCTCCGCACACCTCGTACACGCGCGGCTCCGCTCCGCACACCTAGTACACGCGCGGCTCCGCTCCGCACACCTCGTACACGCGGGGCTCTGCTCTGCACACCTCGTACACCCGCGGCTCCGCTCCGCACACCTAGTACACGCGCGGCTCCGCTCCGTACACCTCCTACACGCGCGGCTCCGCTCCACACACCTCGTACATGCGCGGCTCCGCTCCACACACCTCGTACACGCGCGGCTCCGCTTCATACACCTCGTACATTGTTGAGTTGATCAAAAATGTTGTGACGTTTGGTGTTTTCACGTCAGTTTTGCCCAGCTTCACCAAAATGGGCAGAGTTGGGGCAGGATGGAAGTGTGGCACCACAGCTTGTCTAATTCATAGCGAACTGTGGCTTCCCTTACACCAGAAATCTTACTCCAGTCCGTGACTGGAGTAAGATTTGTGGCAAGGTGCACACACCACTTGTCAGAAGTGCATAATTCATGCTCCACTTAATGAATCTGGACCGTCTGACTCCAGCACGCTCCCTCATCAAGAGCAGCTTGAATATGGCCAGTCTTAATGAATCCGTGTCCTAAGTGCTTTATTAGTTAAGGAATAACCGTTGTTTTAATTTTTGTTTTGTAAATTAATATTACACATGAAAATAAGTAATTTTATAATCTTATCAGAGAAGTCTTCTTTTTCCTGCTGGATTGATCTTTCAGTCTCAATTCGCGGTAACATCTGTAAAATCTGTATTCAGTGAAGACAAACTTTCCTATTAGTGAGATAGATGACAGTTAGTGCTATTAATACTCTTTACAGAAGGAAGGGGAGGAGCTAGCAGAAGGGGGAGGAGCTAGCGGAAGGCACAGACCTTCTGCTGCAAGTTCTCCTGAAACCACAGTTACTTCTCCATGGAAGATTGCAGCTGGTGTTTATACATAGAATCCTAGAACATTAGAATTGGAGGAACCTCCAGGGTCCTAGTGTCCAACCCCTGCTCAATGCAGGATTCACTAAACCATCTCAGACAAATGTCTGTCCAGCCTCTGTTTGAAGACTTCCATTGAAGGAGAATTCACCACCTCTCGTGGCAGCCTGTTCCATTGAAAAACGCACCAAATCTGCAGCGTGTGCACACAGCCTTGTTGTTCTTTTGGTCACAGGCAGGTCTGTGCACAGTCCTGAATGATAAGTACAGCACATACACGCTAAGGCTATGTGCCCACGTAGCAGATTTACATGCATTTTTTCTGCCAGAGAGAAGTGTTTTTTCAGCATTTTTTCAGCGTTTTTTCAAGCACTTTTCCAAGTGATTTTGAGCATCACTTGGAAAACTGCTTGACAAGTTGGTCACACAATATAAATCCATGCAACCGGCATGGATTTATATTGTGTGACCAACTTAGATGCTTTAAATGCTGCATCTATAGTAACAAAAAAAAAGAAGTTAAAAATAAAAAAAACCCTGTATACTCACCTCTCCAGTCTCCTCCCGGCGGTGTTCTCTCTCTTCAGCGTCCCGCGGTATACTGGCAGGACCTGCGGTGACGTCATTTAGTCAGCTGATGGTCACGCGACCATCACCTGACCTCTGACGTCAGCGGTCGAGTGACCATCAGCTGACTAGATGACGTCACCGCAGGTCCTGCAAGTACACCACTGGACGCCGAGGAGAGAGGACGCCGCCGGGAGCAGACCGGAGAGGGAAGTATACAGGGTTTTTTATTTTTAACTTATTTATTTCTTTTTTTCACCGCTTGGTAGCCGGGATGAAGAGGAGTTGTAGTCTCTTCTTCATCCTGGGTACCACACGCACCCCGATTACGCTGCAAATTCTCGACCATTGAATTTAATTGAAACGCAGCAAATCCACATATACCTGCGGGTTTGCTGCTTTTCAATGGCCGCGTAATCGCGGTAGAAATGGTCATGCTGCGTTTTGCAACACAATGCGGATTCGGCGCTCTAATTAGCGCATCATGTGCACAGCACATCCCAATTCACATTGCTTTGCATGGCAGACGGTTTTACATGGGCACATAGCCTAAGAGCGGGGAGCGGCTCTAGTGTCACCTGCTGGGATGGCACAATCACGGTCAGCAGGATACAGGGGACATTATCAGAAAGGAGGAGATGACGTCTCTGCCCTCTCGCCTATCAGAGAATAGATTGCTGTATACGGGGGGCCTTATCCTCCTCTATTACACAGCACTCAGCTCCTAAAGGGAATGATTTGACCATAATACAATATATTTGAGTGGGGCCAGTGCTCCAGTTTTACGTTCATAATGTTGAATGGAGATTGATCAGTTCCAGTGTGTCTGAACAGGGTCCGAGCCCACATCTCCTGAGCTCAGGCTTTACACTGAGCATCACTGTCACGGAGGTCAGATTAGAAGGGCATGGAGCACGATGTGGATGGTTGCCTCCGTATCCGCCATTACCTGGACTGCTAGCTTTACCTGGACACTCTGGATCAGCTCCTCCGTCTTGTCGAGACCTCTAAGGGCCTGTTCACACAAGCAGATAAAATATCATTCAGAGTTTCATCCAGAAAAGTGGGAGAATTCTTTTCTCACTTGTCGTCCATGTGCGGTCCAGATCTAATCTGGCTTTTTAACCATTTACAGTTTCCAGGGCTACAGGATTGCAATGTATCTGTATAAAGCAGATTTTTTTCTGTACCCATAGACTTGAATGGGTGAATCTTGTCTGACGGATGAAACGAGGACATGCTGCCATTTTCTTTCTTTATTTTTTGCTCACACACAGATTCGATCAGTGACAAAAAAGAAAAATGACTCCTCTGCACTTTCCCATTGAATCCCATTGGTCTGAGTGCCGTCCATTTGTTCCACAGACAACTTTCCTACTGAAAATACATTCGTGTGAACGAGTCCTAAGAAAGACATTGGAATTGGTTATTAGATGTTGACTGAAGTTTGGCTCTGAAAATGCCGGGCTCTTAAAGACGTTCTCTAATACTTTAATGCAGATGATTTATGCATAAAATAGGTGGTCTATATCAGATGGTTGTAGGTCCGACTCTTGGCTCCCCACCAATAAGCTGTTTATAGCTCTGGCAACGGCCGGATGTAACTTGTGAACAGAGCGCACCCCAGTGGCCACTGCCTGGTGCTGCAGATCACCTCCGGTACTCCTCAATAGCTGGTCTGCACCCGGCAGCGGCCGCAGTGTACGGAGAGGTTTTGTTCCACTTTGAACATTGCCTGCATCTTGCCAGAGGTGATGACAGCTGATCATCGGGGGGCCGATGGTTGGACCCCCACCTATCTTATATTAATGACCTATCCAGTGGAGTAGAAAAGTGTTTGATAACTCCTTTTAAAATCTTGTTTCCATCCCATTGTCTTATACAGCGTGTATCTGTGTTCTTTCTGTAACCAGATGGGCCTGACCTCTGATGGTTCTTCTAGGCTTCTATTACAGCTCTTACAGCCCCAGCATGCATCATTTGTGCTGGAGAGGAATATGAGGACGCAGGAGCAAATAGAAGAACAATTAGGAAAGCTTGGATTATTAGAAGAGCAAAAAATGCTCATAGTGGAGGTGAGACTATTATTATTATTTTTTTTTTTCTTAACTTTAATTTTTATATTTTTTGGACATTTGTTTCCTCTCTTCAGAAAATAACAGTAGATAAGATTGATTAAAGCTTCTGGAAAGGTGTTCAATAACGTCTGATCAGGTGGCTGGTTTGTAATGGTTGTCCCATCTTACCAATCCCTCTCTTCTACCATGAATGGGACATTGTGGGATGAATATATATATATATGTATATGTGTATGTGTGAAAAGTTGTTTGCCCCTTCCTGATTTCTCATTCTTTTGCATGTTTGTCATACTTAAATATTTCAGATCTCAAAACAAATTTTAATATTAGACAAAGATAACACAAGTAACCACAAAATGCAGTTTTTAAATGAAGATCCTAATTATTAAGGGAAAAAGAAATCCAAACCTACAGGGCCCTGTGTGAAAAAGTGATTGCCCTCTAAACCTAATAACTGGTTGAAGCACCCTCAGCAACAACAACTACAATCAAGTGTTTGGGATAATTGGCAATGAGTCTTTTACAACACTCTGGAGGAATTTTTGCCCACTCATCTTTGCAAAATTGTTGTAATTTAGCCACATTGGAGGGTTTCCAAGCATGAACCGCTTTCTTAAGGTCAGGACTTTGACTAAGCCACTGCAAAGTCTTAATTTTGTTTTCCTTAAGCCATTCAGAGGTGGACTTAATAGTGTGTTTTGGATCATTGTCCTGCAGCATAACCCAAGTGCACTTCAGCTTGAGGTCATGAACAGATGGCCGGACATTCTCTTTCAGGATTTTTTGGTTAACCAGCAGAATTCATGGTTCCATTTACCACAGCAAGTCTTCCAGGTCCTGAAGCAGCATAACAGTCCCAGACCATCAAGCTACCGCCACCATATTTTACTGTTGGTATGATGTTCCTTTTTTGAAATGCAGTGTTACTTCTACGCCAGATGTAATGGGACATACGCCTTCCAAAAAGTTCAACTTTTGTCTTGTCAGTCCACAGAGTATTCTCCCAAAAGTCTTGGCGATCATCAAGATGTTTTCTGCCAAAACTGAGATGAGCCTTTGTTCTTATTGCTCAGCAGTGGTTTTCGTCTTGGAACTCTGCTATACGTGTCATTTTTGCCCAGTCTCTTTCTTATGGTGTAGTCATGAACACTGTCCTTAACTGAGGCAAGTGAGACCTGCAGTTCTCTGGATGTTGTTGTGGGGTCTTTTGTGACCTCTTGGATGAGTCGTTGCTGCGCTCTTGGGGTAATTTTGATCAGCCGGCCACACCTAGGAAAGTTCACCATTGTTCCATATTTTCGCCTATTGTGGATAATGACTCCCACTGTGGTTCGCTGGAGTCCCAAATCTTTAGAAATGGCTTTAGAACTTTTTCCAGACTGATAGATCTCAATTACTTTGTTTCTCATTTGGTCCTGAATTTCTTTGGATCGCAGCATGATGTCTAGCTTTAGAGGATCTTTTGTTCTACTTCACTTTGTCAGGCATGTCCTATTTAAGTGATTTCTTGATTGAGAACACGTGTGGGAGTAAACAGGGCTGTGTGGGGCTACGGAAATTGAACTCAGCTTCCCAAAGATGTGACAAATTACAGTTAATTTATGTTTTAAGGAGGGAGGTGCATCACTTTTTCACACAGGGCCCTGTAGGTTTGGATTTCCTTTTCCCTTAATCATAAAAACCTTCCTTTTAAAAACTGCATTTTCTGTATACTTGTGCTATCTTTGTCTAATAGGAGTCTGCTGCTGACATTGGTATTGGGGTAATGTCCCCCAATTCTGTTAATATCCTCCATCCTGGTATGTATGGTCCCTCCTTCCTGGTTATATGTGGCTCCCATCCCATCTTGGTATACGTGGCCCTCATCCCCATCCTGGAATGCATGGCACCCCTTGATCCCCCATCCTGGTATTCATGGCACCCCTTTGATCTACCATCCTGGTATGCATGGCACCCCCTGATCCCCATCCTAGTTTTCATGGCACCCCTTGATCCCCCATCCTGCTATGCATGGCACCCCTTGATCCCCCATCCTGTTATGCATGGCATCCCTTGATCACCCATCCTGGTATGCATGACACCCCTTGATCCCCCATTCTGGTATGTATGGCACCCCTTGATCACACATCCTGGATATATACAGTAACAGACCAAAAGTTTGGACACACCTTCTCATTTAAAGATTTTTCTGTATTTTCAATGACTATGAAAATTGTACATTCACACTGAAGGCATCAAAACTATGAATTAACACATGTGGAATTATATACTTAACAAAAAGTGTGAAACAACTGAAAATATGTCTTATATTCTAGGTTATTCAAAGTAGCCACTTTTTGCTTTGATGACTGCTTTGCACACTCTTGGCATTCTCTTGATGAGCTTCAAGAGGTAGTCACCGGAAATGGTTTTCACTTCAGGTTTAATAAGTGAGATTTCTTGCCTTATTAATGGGGTTGGGACCATCAGTTTTGTTGTGCAGAAGTCTGGTGGATACACAGCTGATAGTCCTACTGAATAGAATTTGTACTATGGCAAGAAAAAAAGCAGAAAAACACGTCCCCAATATGAGACACCCATTCAGGGCCGATGTAAGGCCAGGCAGACTAGGCATCTGCCTGGGGCCTCCAGCCCGTGGCGTGCCGCTATAGGGCCCGTGAGTTCGTTCCCCCGCATTGGGCATTGAACTGTATCGGTAGCGGGGGAATGACTGTGCCTGCAGAGTGGAGCTGCTGAGACGCTCTGCAGAGCATGGAGCAGCTGGAGAACGAGGAGAGGTGAGTATTGTATGTATTTGTTTTTTATACGTGGTGACCATAATACTGCAGAACTGGGGGGCTGCATTATACTGTATGGAGTGGCTGAATTATACTCTATGGTTGGGGCCGAATTATACATTACGAGGACTATGGGTTTCATTATATTATATGTACTATATGTTTGGCTGCATTATACTATAGGGAGGCTGCATTATACTCTATTAAGGACTGAGGAGAATGCATTATACTATATGAAGGACTATGGGGAGTGCATTATACACTATGAAGAACTATGGAGAGTGCATTATACTATAGGGAGGGCTATGGGGAGTGCATTATACTATAGGGAGGGCTATAGGGAGTGCATTATACTATATGGAGGGCTATAGGGATTGCATTATACTATATGGAGGACTATGAGGTGCATTCCATTATATGGAGGACTATGGGAAGTATATTATACTATATGGAGGGCTATGGGGAGTGTATTATACTATATGGAGGACTATGAGGTGCATTCCATTATATGGAGGACTATGGGGAGTATATTATACTATATGGAGGGCTATGGGGAGTGTATTATACTATATGGAGGACTATGAGGTGCATTATACTATATGGAGGGCTATGGGGAGTGTATTATACTATATGGAGGACTATGAGGTGCATTATACTATATGGAGGGCTATGGGGAGTGTATTATACTATATGGAGGACTATGAGGTGCATTATACTATATGGGGGGCTATGGGGAGTGTATTATACTATATGGAGGGCTATGGGGAGTGTATTATACTATATGGAGGGCTATGGGGAGTGCATTATACTATATGGAGGACTATGAGGTGCATTCCATTATATGGAGGACTATGGGGAGTAAATTATACTATATGGAGGACAATGAGGTGCATTATACTATATGGAGGGCTATGGGGAGTGTATTATACTATATGGAGGGCTATGGGGAGTGTATTATACTATATGGAGGGCTATGGGAAGTGTATTATACTATATGGAGGACCATGGGGAATGTAGTATACTATATTGAGGAATATGGGCCACATTATACAATATGGAGGGCTGTGGGGCACATTATACTATATTGAGGACTATTGGGAGTGCATTATACTATATGGAGGACTATGGGGAGTATATTATACTATATGGAGGACTATGGGGAGTATATTATACTATATGGAGGACTTTGGGGAGTGCATTATACTATTTAGAGGGCTATAGGGAGTGTATTATACTATATGGAGGACTATGAAGTGCATTATACTATATGGAGGGCTATGAGGAGTGCATTATACTATATGGAGGGCTATGGGGAGTGTATTATACTATATGGCGGACTATGAGGTTCATTATACTATATGGAGGACTATGAGGTGCATTATACTATGTGGAGGGCTACGGGGAGTGTATTATACTATTTGGAGGAATATCGGTCACATTATACAATATGGAGCTCTGTGGGGCACATTATACTATATTGAAGACTTTGGGGGAATGCATTATACTATAGGGAGTGTATTATACTATATGGAGGGCTATGGGGCAGTATATTATACTATATAGAGGGCTATGGGGCAGTGTATTATACTATATGGAGGGCTATGGGGCAGTGTATTATACTATATGGAGGGCTATGGGGCAGTGTATTATACTATATGGAGGGCTATGGGGCAGTGTATTATGCTATATGGAGGGCTATGGGGCAGTGTATTATACTATATGGAGGGCTATGGGGAGTGTACTATACTATATGGAGGACTATGAGGTGCATTATACTATATAGAGAGCTATGGGGAATGTATTTACTATATTGAGGAATATGGGCCACATTATACAATATGGAGGGCTGTGGGGCACATTATACAATATGAAAGACTATGGGGAGTGCATTATACTATATGAAGGACTATGTGGAGTATATTATACTATATGGAGGGCTATGAGGTGCATTATACTATATGGAGGACTATGAGGTGCATTATACTATATAGAGAGCTATGGGGAGTGTATTATACTATTTGGAGGAATATGGGCCACATTATACAATATGGAGGGCTGTGGGGGACATTATACAATATGGAGGACTATGGGGAGTATATTATACTATATAGAGGGTTATGGGGAGTGCATTATACTATATGGAGGGCTATCGGGAGTGTATTATACTATATGGAGGACTATGGGCCTCATTATACAATATGGAGGGTTGTGGTGCACATTATAAAATATGGAGGACTATGGCATGTATTATACTAAACAAGCAAAATGCTGCCTATTCATCGAGTAATTGGATTGTTTATGCCAGAACAAAAATCCTTGTTCTCAGCAGCACATCGGCCGGTGTAACCTGCAGATGTGCTGCTGATAACATGATGCTGTATGGGGACAGATTGATCTATTAGTGATTGTTCTGTATCCATCATTCTTCCTCAGCTGGTGTAAAGAGGTCGGGAAACAAGCGTCGAACGGCTTCAGTATTGTGGATTGCGCTCGTTTAGCGGCCTGATCTCAGCGCATGTACATACAAGCTAAATGTTTGTGTGGTGCTGTATGTCAGCATTTGGGACCCCACCTTAAACTTTTCCCCAGGGCCCCACTTTATCTAAAATCGGCCCTGCACCCATTTAAATGGTTCCCGTCCGCTGCACAGACTGGGAGAGAGAGGGGAGACTATTTGGGGCTTATGTAGTGGCGCTCAGTTTTGTGGACATCGGAGGGAAAGTTTTCTTTTAATTTATGAAATTCAATTCATGCGCTAAATGTAAAAAAATATTAGTAACAATTCAACTTTATTTTAATGCTTAGGTTATGGGTGAGGATCTTTTGGCAGAAAGAACAGAGGAAGGACAAACGGACACAAAAACCACTCAGACATTGGCCTCTTACATAATGCCGTCTGACGCCGAGTTCAGAGTCAAATGGTTTCAGAAAGCGACCACTTTCCTAATGAGCAGCGAGTAAAGATGATCAGCTCTCCGCCATCACTGACTGTCTGCCAACTGGAGCTTGTCCATCTCTAATCATTCCTGCTCAATGGGGGCCACAATATTTTGACTTCACAGTAATCACTGACATCTTTTCGGAGTATATTGTATACATAGTGATCTTTATACGGCTGGAGCACTTACAGTAGCCAATCAGATGGCATGCAGGTAGCGTTGTGCGAGATCCAGTATGCCGTCCTGCTTCTATCATTAGAGGGTCCTGCTAGAGAACAGCGGCCACACTATTATACTGTGTCCAGAGTTACAGGAGTCGGTCAGATGGGGACTGCTACGTTCCAAAAAATGCTTAATGAGTTATTTTTTTTCAAACTGGATTGATATGCAAAATATTTTTAATAAAATCATTTTCGTATACTTGCAGGGTTTCTGTTTATTCAGTAATGTTGTAGCTGTTTTCTCTCACGCTGTGGATGATTGTAAATGAATACAGTTTCCTACATAATCATTGCAGCGGATCAGTTAAAAACGGGTGCCGTATGTGTTGTACCCAGGGCCGGCATCACCACCCGGGCAAGTGCCTGGGCCCTGAGCGAGCAGGGGGCCCACTCACCCTCTGGTACACCAGCACGCTATGGGGCCCATGAGTCAGCGGGGCCTGATGCCAGCGAATGGGCACTTGCACTGGGACTTCCCCAGTGCTTTAAACTGTTTGCAATACTTACCTCTCCCTGTTCCTCTGCTGCTCCTCTGTCTTCTGCGTCTTCTTACTCTGTGACATCTCAGGGCAGAGGGCGCAATGACGTCACTACAGAGCGCCCTCTGCTGAGCAGTCCCAGTGCAGAGAGTCAGAAGACGCTGATGAGACAGGCCTGCTTCCAGCAAGGAGCGGTGAGTATTTGATTTTTTTTTTTTATGTTATGAGTATTATATGGGGCTCATTATCTATTGAACAATATATGGGGCCCATTATGTATGGAGTATTATATAGGGCTTATTATCTATTGAACAATATATGGGGCTCATTATGTATGTAGTATTATATGGGGCTCATTATCTATTGAACAATATATGGGGCCCATTATGTATGGAGTATTATATAGGGCCCATTATCTATGGAGCATTATATGGGGCCTATTCTTTATGGAGCAATATATTGGTCCCACTATTTATGGAGCAATATATAGGGCCCATACTGTATGGAGCAATATTTGGGCTCCATTATTCTGTATGGAGCATTATATGGTACCCATTATGTATGGAGCAATATATGGGGCTCATTTTACTTTATGGAGCAATATATGGGATCCATTATACTGAATGGAGCAATATATGGGGATCATACTGTATGGAGCATTATATACGATCCGTTATTCTGTATGGAGCAATATATGGTGCCCATAGTACTGGATGCAGGACCATGTGGTGCCCATAATACTGTATATGGAGGACCACGTGGTGCCCATAATACTGTATGGAGGACCACGTGGTGCCCATAATACTGTATATGGAGGACCATGTGGTGCCCATAATACTCTATGTGGAGGACCACGTGGTGCCCATACTACTGAAAATGGAGGACCACGTGGTGTCCATAATACTGTATATGGAGGACCACGTGGGGCCCATAATACTGTATATGGAGGACTACGTGGGGCCCATAATACTGTATATGGAGGACTACGTGGGGCCCATAATACTGTATAGAGGACTATATTGTCTGGTCTGAACTGTGCGCTGGGAGGATTCGCCGGTTTCTGAGCTGTTGTAGACTTTACAATAGATATCACTCATGTAATGTGAGAAGTCAGTGAAATCTTTAGCATTGTACTATACCTATATTTCTGTGCATCATGAATCGTGGTAGGTGTGAAAGGGGCCCACTGAGACTTTTGCCCGGGGCCCATGAAGTCCTGGAGCCGGCCCTGGTTGTGGCATCTATTTCTTTTTGTACTGTATGCATGAGTTTTAATGGCGAAATTCTTTCAAAAAACAGTGGGATAAACAGTGATCTGAACTTGTCCCTTAACTTACATTGGTCTGTGAGGTGATCTGAAAGCAGAAAATCCAATGCTGACTTCTAGAACATTTGGGGTAACTTTCCCGCATTGGTCTCTACATAATCTGTGAATTCAGGGAACTGCTAGATCTGCGGCAGATAAAAGAGGGATTATATCAAAATGACATCATGCAGACCAGCAAGTGACACATCGCTGGGATAAGGTCCTCTGCCCCGACTTGTTGCTTTTAGATTACATAGCAAAAACCTGATGACAGTTTCCCTGTAATAAAATCCCAGAGCTTCTCACATGGGAAATCCAGCGGGTGGCAGATACTGGCCTGGAATCCTGTAGATACACAGCACTGCCGTCACCTATACACTGCATTGTGAAAGGATTTGGCCCCCTTGAACTTTTCTACCTTTTGCCACATTTCTGGCTTTAAACATAAAGATATAAAATTCTATTTTTTGGGGGAAGAATCAACAACAAGTGGGACACAATCGTGAAGTGGAATGAAATTTATTTGCTATTTTAAACTTTTTTAACAAATTAAAAACTGAAAAGTGGGGCGTGCAATATTATTCGGCCCCCTTGAGTTAATACTTTGTAGTGCCACCTTTTGCTGCGATTATAGCTGCAATCGCTTGGGGTATGCCTCTATCAGTTTTGCACATCGAGTGGCTGAAATTCTTGCCCATACTTCCTTGCAAAACAGCTCGAGCTCATTGAGGTTGGATGGAGGGCGTTTGTGAACAGCAGTTTTCAGCTCTTTCCACAGATTCTCGATTGGGTTCAGGTCTGGACTTTGACTTGGCCATTCTAACACCTGGATATGTTTATTTTTGAACCATTCCATTGTAGATTTTGCTTTATGTTTGGGATCATTGTCTTGTTGGAAGATAAATCTCCGTCCCAGTCTCAGGTCTTTTGCAGACTCCAACAGGTTTTCTTCCAGAATGGTCCCGTATTTGGCTCCATCCATCTTCCCATCAATTTTAACCATCTTCTCTGTCCCTACTGAAGAAAAGCAGGCCCAAACCATGATGCTGCCACCACCATGTTCGAAAGTGGGGATGGTGTTTTGAGGGTGATGAGCTGTGTTGCTTTTACGCCAAACATATCGTTTTGCATTGTGGCCAAAAAGTTTGATTTTGGTTTCATCTGACCAGAGCACCTTATTCCACATGTTTAGTGTGTCTCCCAGATGGCTTGTGGCAAACTTCAAACGAGACTTTTTATAGATATCTTTGAGAAATGGCTTTCTTCTTGCCATTCTTCCATAAAGCCCAGATTTGTGCAGTGTATAACTGATTGTTGTCCTATGGACAGACTAACCCACCTCAGCTCTAGATCTCTGCAGTTCATCCAGAGTGATCATGGGCCTTTTGGCGGCATCTCTGATCAGTCTTCTCCTTGTTGGAGATGAAAGTTTAGAGCAGTGTTTCCCATACTCCAGTCCTCACAGACCCCACAGGTCATGTTTTCAGGATTTCCATAGTATTGCACAGGTGAGAAAATTCCTGATGCCTTGATGATACTTCCATCACCTATGCAATACTAAGGAAATCCTGAAAACATGACCTGTGGTGGTCCGTGAGGACTGGAGTTTGGGAAACACTGGTTTAGAGGGACGGCCGGGTCTTGGTAGATTAGCATTGGTCTGATACTCCTTCCATTTCAATATGATCGCTTGCACAGTGCTCCTTGAGATGTTTAAAACTTGGGAAATCTTTTTGTATCCAAATCCGGCTTTGAACTTCGCCACAACAGTATCTCGGACCTGCCTGGTGTGTTCCTTGGTCTTCATGGTGCTCTCTGCACTTGAAACAGAACCCTGAGACTATCACAGAGCAGGTGCATTTATACAGAGACTTGATTACACACAGGTGGATTCTAGTTATCGTTACCAGTCATTTAGGACAACATTGGATCAGTGGATTCTAGTTATCGTTACCAGTCATTTAGGACAACATTGGATCAGTGGATTCTAGTTATCGTTACCAGTCATTTAGGACAACATTGGATCAGTGGATTCTAGTTATCGTTACCAGTCATTTAGGACAACATTGGATCATTCAGAGATCCTCACTGAACTTCTGGAGTGAGTTTGCTGCACTGAAAGTAAAGGGGCCGAATAATATTGCACGCCCCACTTTTCATTTTTTATTTTTAAGTTTAAAATATCCAATAAATTTCATTCCCACTTGTTGATTCTTCCCCAAAAAATGTGAATTTTATATCTTTATGTTTGAAGCCAGAAATGTGGCAAAAGGTGGAAAAGTTCAAGGGGGCCAAATCCTTTCACAATGCACTGTATCTACCACTCGCCGACCTCCCTCTGTGAGAAGCTGATGGTTATTAATGATGGAATACAATGTTTTATTATAGCGGTGAGTGCTGCATTCACTTCTTACACTCATTCATGTGGATTTGTCTGATTAGTGACCTGCACCAGCTTATATCATGGGGCTGCTCAGAGTATAAAAATTTACCAAAAAGGTGTGTTCTGTTTATTTTCTTTTGGTTTCCATTTTTTTTTACTTTTCTTCTTTTTTTTCTTTACGTGGATCTTTCTGTAAAAAATAAATAAATAAAAAATAAAATATAGTCAACCTCTGGTATGCTCTACTACCATGAGATCCCCATAATAAAGGCAGAATTTAATAAAGGGTTACACATTTATCCAAGACATTGAAAGTTATGGTTAAAAAGGTAAAAAGACTTTTCTTTTTTTGCAGCAAAATTGGCTACAATTGCCCAGACAGGTTATATTTGCCCACAGCGTGGGACTGGGGAGACTGGGGCCCACCCTACAGCTAGATGCAGATACCTGTTA
This sequence comes from Phyllobates terribilis, assembly GCF_046119375.1. Taxonomy (NCBI): domain Eukaryota; kingdom Metazoa; phylum Chordata; class Amphibia; order Anura; family Dendrobatidae; genus Phyllobates; species Phyllobates terribilis. The sequence continues at coordinate 2,281,268 of NW_027362852.1, read as the reverse complement.
GCCTTTATCCCCGTTATAGTGGGACCTCGACTGTAAAACACAGGCGGCTCCTGCACATCTACTGTGCGCACAGCACAACTGGGATGTACAATTACGGTAGTTTGCATTAAAGGGCTTCTTTGGTGAAAACAAGTTATCACCGATCCATGGGCTCCTCAGGATTGGTGATAACTTAATGATCGTTTGGGTCCGACCATTGGAAACCGCACTGATCAGAATTGGGAAGTTTTATCCCTGACAGGACACTTTTATCCCCATTTTAAAATGCAGCGGCAGGTGGGATGTCTGACCGCAGATCCATTCATTCTCTATGGGGCTTCCAGAAAAAAACAAGAGCAGCGCTCGCAGCCATTGAGGAAATCAATGGATCAGTGGTGAAGTCGCACATGCTGCTCCAGTCTAATGGGGAGAAAAGCTCCACATTCTACTAATCGGTGCGGGTCCCAGCAGTCAGACCCCCACCAATCAATACCTTATCACTTATCCTTTGGAAAGGTGATTACTTGTTTTCACAGTAGAATTCCTGTAAGTGCATCTTGTTCCAAGTATTTAATCACAAATCTAAATAAAGATTATTCTCCTAATATCAGAGAGAACAATTGACTGCTGTACACAACACACTCCACTTTTTCAAGACCAATAATACCACATTCAAGGGAGAACTAAAGTGACACTGTGACCAGACCACATATTACCAGCATAAAGCGACCGAATAATCCCACGTAGAAGGGAGAAATACAGCCACACCGTGACCAGACCACATATTACCACCACATAGTGACCGAATAATACCACATATTGTATAAGGGACAAATATTGCCACACCATGATCAGACCAGATTTTAGCAGCATATAGCGACCAAATTATTCCACATAGAAGGGAGAACTACCGTCACACCGTGAGCAGACCACATATGACCACCACATAGTGACCGAACAATACCACATATTGTATAAGGGACAAATATCGCCACACCATGACCAGACCAGATTTTAGCAGCATATAGCAACCAAATTATTCCACATAGAAGGGAGAACTACCGTCACACCGTGAGCAGACCACATATGACCACCACATAGTGACCGAACAATACCTCATACTGTAAAAGGGAGAAATATCGCCACACCATGACCAGACCAGATATTACCAACATATAGCGACCAAATAATTCCACATACAAAGGAGAAATACCACCACACCATGTCCACACCACATAGTGACCAAATAATAACACATACAGGGATAAATACCACACCATGACCGGACCAGATATTACAACATAGTGACCGAATATTACAATACTGATCATTAATGAAATGTCCTCGGATGCACATTCAGTTGAAACCAGTGGGCCCCCTCTACGTCCTGCTCAGGGTCCTGCCAAGGACCCTGGCCCACCGGATAATCGTCCAGTGTCCCGGTGCTCCAGTCAGACCCTGTTTGCCCACCAAACTCATCCATTTAAATGTCTGATTTTAGAGTTTGCATTGTGTTCCTTTTCTTAGCTTATAAAAACATAATAATTATAGTCTATGGACCTTTTCTGATGCTGATGGTTCACAAAAGAAATTTGAGACATGTTTGATTGTAATCTGATTTGCAGATAAAACTGGCCCATTCAAATGATTGGATTGCCAAAAAAAGATCCATTTGCATCCTTGTTCTGTATGTTTTTCACTGACTAATGTTAGAAGTTTGTAAATCTTCATCACTTTTTTTCTCTCATCAATAGGTGGCAGAAAATGTCATTTTACAACATGAGGAGAGAAAACTTCATTCCATCACTTTACCTGATGGGCCCATGCAGGTTCGGACTGGCCTGGTGTGATAAATTCCCGGTGGGCCCCGATGAGAGAGTGAGAGAATTGGTAACGGGGGCTCTTAAAAAGTGCGGGCCCTTTAAAAGCGCAGCCGAAGGAAATGTAGCGTCGCGTGCGGCGCTCATACTATTCAGTGGTGACAGCGGGTGACGCGCATAGTCACATGACAGGAGGACGTGATCTTGGTGGGCGGTGACACGCACCGCGCTCTGCTTTCCCGCTGGTGGCTGGCAGTTGTGTGGTGTCAGGTGACACGCTGACGTCACGCTCTCCTCTCCCTGTTCCCCTGCCCGCTGTTCATACGCCGCGCTCTGCTCTCCAGTCCCGGCTCCTGCTCCCTTGGAATTGGCCTTGTAACACCGGCTCCCGTCCGGGTATGTAACACCGCACCAGCACCGCGCACCGCCCTCTTCTCTCCTGCTCTCTTGGCCTTTTAAGCCGGCTCCTGGGCTGAGTATGCGGTGACCTGCACTCTGCTCTCTCACCATCACCCTGGAAACAAGACTGCAGGCCTGGCTACAGCTCTCCCTGCTTCAACTTCAAGTCAAGTGCAATAGCCACATTTTTCTGGGTGAGTGTTCCCAGCATTGGTCATCATCCATATATGGAGGGGTCGCAGGCTGGTCACATGGGGACATGGATGGAGACATGGGGCTGAAGGGGGGGCTGGATGGACCCGTGGGGACATGTATGGAGACATGGGGCTAAAGGGGGGGGTCTGGCTGGACCCGTGGCGACATGGATGGAGACATGGGGCTGAAGGGGGGGCTGGTTGGACCCGTGGGGACATGGATGGAGACATGGGGCTGAAGGGGGGGCTGGTTGCACCCGTGGGGACATGGATGGAGACATGGGGCTGAAGGGGGGGCTGGCTGGACCCATGGGGACATGGGGCTGAAGGGGAGGCTGGCTGGACCCATGGGGACATGGGGCTGAAGGGGGGGCTGGCTGGACCCATGGGGACATGGGGCTGAAGGGGGGGCTGGCTGGACCCATGGGGACATGGGGCTGAAGGGGGGCTGGCTGGACCCATGGGGACATGGGGCTGAAGGGGAGGCTGGCTGGACCCATGGGGACATGGGGCTGAAGGGGGGGCTGGCTGGACCCATGGGGACATGGGGCTGAAGGGGGGGCTGGCTGGACCCATGGGGACATGGGGCTGAAGGGGGGGCTGGCTGGACCCATGGGGACATGGGGCTGAAGGGGGGGCTGGCTGGACCCATGGGGACATGGGGCTGAAGGGGGGGCTGGCTGGACCCATGGGGACATGGGGCTGAAGGGGGGGCTGGCTGGACCCATGGGGACAGACATGGGGCTGAAGGGGGGGCTGGCTGGACCCATGGGGACAGACATGGGGCTGAAGGGGGGGCTGGCTGGACCCATGGGGACAGACATGGGGCTGAAGGGGGGGCTGGCTGGACCCATGGGGACATGGATGGAGACATGGGGCTGAAGGGGGGGCTGGCTGGACCCATGGGGACATGGATGGAGACATGGGGCTGAAGGGGGGGCTGGCTGGACCCATGGGGACATGGATGGAGACATGGGGCTGAAGGGGGGGCTGGCTGGACCCATGGGGCCATGGATGGAGACATGGGGCTGAAGGGGGGGCTGGCTGGACCCATGGGGACATGGATGGAGACATGGGGCTGAAGGGGGGGCTGGCTGGACCCATGGGGACATGGATGGAGACATGGGGCTGAAGGGGGGGCTGGCTGGACCCATGGGGACATGGATGGAGACATGGGGCTGAAGGGGGGGCTGGCTGGACCCATGGGGACATGGATGGAGACATGGGGCTGAAGGGGGGGCTGGCTGGACCCATGGGGACATGGATGGAGACATGGGGCTGAAGGGGGGGCTGGCTGGACCCATGGGGACATGGATGGAGACATGGGGCTGAAGGGGGGGCTGGCTGGACCCATGGGGACATGGATGGAGACATGGGGCTGAAGGGGGGGCTGGCTGGACCCATGGGGACATGGATGGAGACATGGGGCTGAAGGGGGGGCTGGCTGGACCCATGGGGACATGGATGGAGACATGGGGCTGAAGGGGGGGCTGGCTGGACCCATGGGGACATGGATGGAGACATGGGGCTGAAGGGGGGGCTGGCTGGACCCATGGGGCCATGGATGGAGACATGGGGCTGAAGGGGGGGCTGGCTGGACCCATGGGGCCATGGATGGAGACATGGGGCTGAAGGGGGGGCTGGCTGGACCCATGGGGCCATGGATGGAGACATGGGGCTGAAGGGGGGGCTGGCTGGACCCATGGGGCCATGGATGGAGACATGGGGCTGAAGGGGGGGCTGGCTGGACCCATGGGGTCATGGATGGAGACATGGGGCTGAAGGGGGGGCTGGCTGGACCCATGGGGCCATGGATGGAGACATGGGCCTGAAGGGGGGGCTGGCTGGACCCATGGGGCCATGGATGGAGACATGGGGCTGAAGGGGGGGCTGGCTGGACCCATGGGGCCATGGATGGAGACATGGGGCTGAAGGGGGGGCTGGCTGGACCCATGGGGCCATGGATGGAGACACGGGGCTGAAGGGGGGGCTGGCTGGACCCATGGGGCCATGGATGGAGACACGGGGCTGAAGGGGGGGCTGGCTGGACCCATGGGGCCATGGATGGAGACACGGGGCTGAAGGGGGGGCTGGCTGGACCCATGGGGCCATGGATGGAGACACGGGGCTGAAGGGGGGGCTGGCTGGACCCATGGGGCCATGGATGGAGACACGGGGCTGAAGGGGGGGCTGGCTGGACCCGTGGGGCCATGGATGGAGACACGGGGATGAAGGGGGGGCTGGCTGGACCCGTGGGGCCATGGATGGAGACACGGGGCTGAAGGGGGGGCTGGCTGGACCCGTGGGGACATGGATGGAGACACGGGGCTGAAGGGGGGGCTGGCTGGACGCGTGGGGACATGGATGGAGACACGGGGCTGAAGGGGGGGCTGGCTGGACGCGTGGGGACATGGATGGAGGCACGGGGCTGAAGGGGGGGGCTGGCTGGACGCATGGGGTGACTTATGGATGGAGGCACGGGGCTGAAGAGGGGGCTGGCTGGACGCATGGGGAGACACATGGAGGTGAAGGTGGCCAAGTTGGGGACCTGGATGGACACATGGAGGTGAAGGGCGGCAAGCTGGACACATGGGGACCTGGATAGATATATGGGGTGGGGTGGGATGCATATATGGGGGGGACAGGGTGGACACATGGAGGCCCGGATGGATATATGGGAGGGGCAGGCTGGACACATGGAGACCAGAATGGATATATGGGTGGGGGGGGGGTCAGGATGGATAGATGGGTGGCCTCGCTGGACAAGGGACTTTATTACTGTTTAGTGGCCAGATTGAGGAACTTTATTAGTTTATGATGGCGAGTGGGGAACATTATTACTTTAGAGTCCAATTAGGGACATTATTACTTCTGTAATATAATTTACTTTTTAGGAAACTGTTTTCCATAAGAGGGGACAAAAGGGGGGTCCTGTTACTGTGCAGGGCGCCACTATGTCGCTTTATTTCTTCAACTGGTGTAGTGTAGAAGCCTGGGGAAAAGTGGGAATGTGCTCTAAAAGAGATCAGTTATTGATAACTGTGTGTTATTTTCTGCAGAGATGATTCCTCGCTGGAAGAAGTGATGGCGGACTGTGCCAAATGAAGAAAAGCGAAGATGAAGAACTTCACCTAGAGACATCACTGGTGAGTCAGTGTATTACTGTACACTTACACTATATAGTATATTCAGAGCTCCTGTGTATGTCACTGGTGACCAGTGTATTACCTATACACTATATACAGAGCTCCTGTGTATAATGTCATCGGTAATCACTGTATTACCTGTACACTATATACAGAGCTCCTGTGTATAATGTCACCGGTGATCACTGTATTACCTGTACACTATATACAGAGCTCCTGTGTATAATGTCACCGGTGATCACTGTATTACCTGTACACTGACACTATATACAGAGCTCATATGTATAGTGACAGTGTTGTTAGTATTGTGGTTTGTATTCCTGATCAGTATTGTAGTATTTGGTCACTATGTGGTGGTAATATGTGGTCTGGTCATGGTGTGGCGATATTTGTCCCTTTTGTATGTGGTATTATTGGTGTTATTATAGTGGATTATGTTGTGTATGGCGGTCATTTGTTCTCGCTGAGATTAACTAGGAAAAGATTTTTTTCCATGAGGCCACGGCTTCACTATCAGTATTTGGTCAGTATTGTTTCTCAGTAGTGAGAGGCAAAAGCAGGAGTGGGTGATAAATCCAGAATTGGTGACTTGTTTCTATTATACCTTTTCTCTGATTGTTCCTCACCTGGTTTTGGCTCCCACTCCTGAGAATAATCCTGACTGAATACTGATAGTGTGGCTGTGGCCTTAGAGATGAAATACTTGGAGCAGAGCGTCAGAGATGCACTTACAGGGGTTCTCCGGTGAAAACAAGTCATCATCTCTCCACAGGATCAGTGATAACTTATTGATTGGTGGGGGTCTGACTACTGGGACCTGCACCGATCGGCAGAATGTGGAGCTTTTCTCCCCATTAGACTGGAGCTCATGTGCGACTCGACCACTGATCCATTCATTCCCTCAGAGGCTGCGAGCGCTGCTCTTTTTTGGAAGCCCCCAAGAGAACGAATGAGGCTGTGGTCAGACGTCCCACCTGTGGCTGCATTGTAAAATGGGGATAAGTGTCCTGTCAGGGATAAAACTTCCCCATTCTTCCAATCAATAAGTGATCACCTATCCTGTGCAGCCCATGAATCTGTGATCACTTGTTTTAACCAAAGAAGCTCTTTCATGCAAACTCCAGAAATTGTCCATCCCTGTTCTAGTCTGTGCACAGTAGATGTGAGGAGCCGCCGGTCACTGCTCCACTATAACAGGGAGAGCAGAGAAAAGAGATCTGCATATTGCTGTAGGTGGCCCCTAGAGTCAGTGTCCCCTGTGGCCCCAGACGCCCCAGTCCGACCCTGCTGACATCTGATTAAGGCCTAAGGCCCTGTTCACATGTCAGGTTTTAATCAGTGTTTTTTTCTCATTTTCATCTGATTTTGGTCAGTGTGTCAGTTTTTCTCCTCAGTGGGGCATATTTTCTATATGTAAAGTAAAAAGCTAAAGGTTTCCTAGCCTCGCTTGCCCGGCCTATAGACCCTGGAAAACAGGCAGTACAGGCAACATGGTTGGTTCTGGCCATTTTTCTGACAGACTCATTGACTTCAATAGATGATCTTTATCTACAAATCGGATGAAAATCGGACCGGTCTCAGTTCTGATTTACAGATCAATCGTCCACAAAAAATAGAGCTGTAAACCTGTCCCCGGTCTATAACGGAGCATATTCTACCTGTTAGAGAAATAACCAGACGTGAAAAGAGCCATGTGCTATTCTTACAGGGAAGGGGCCACCATTTTATGTTTTGTATTAATAATTATTGATTATGTAATCAATTATTTTTAATACAAAATTAAATGTCCGACTTTATTAGTTTTTTAGTTATTTATGCTGACATTGGCCACTGGGGGCTGCCATTTTTATTTGGGGGGGGGTGTAAAAAGTGCTCTTACACACCTCATTTACAGCAGCCCTGGCCATAAGAGACAGTAGTCTGTCACCGACCCCATCTCTAACATTAGAGGCCGCTCCTCCTGCCTCTAGCTGTGACCTGGGCACGCCCCCTTGGCTGTTCAGGTCGCAGCCGTGGGAGGAGATTGCAGCCATCTTTGTGGAGCCTGCAGTGTAAGCTGTACATTCCCCCTGTCGTCGCACGCACTGCTTAGTCAGAGCGTGCCATGACAGGAGCTGCCAGGGAGGAAATGCCTGGGAGTGGACGTCCCGAGTGAGTATCTGCGGCGGCGCCGTGCGGTGATCTCGGCTTCTCTGCTGTTATCACCGCCGACATCTTCAGGCAACACAGACACAGCGCTGCGTGGGAACGTGGAAGGTGAGTAGAAGCGTTTATTGTTTTGTTTTTTTCTCCTTTGCATTGAATATATGGGGGCATAAACCCACCAGGATGGAGGAGGAGTCATAAACCCACCAGGATGGAGGGGGCATATACCCACCAGGATGGAGGAGGAGTCATAAACCCACCAGGATGGAGGAGGAATCATATACCCACCAGGATGGAGGGGGGGCATATATCCACCAGGATGGATGGAGGGGGGGCATATACCCACCATGATGGATGTAGGGGGGGGGCACATACCCACTAGGATGGATGGAGGGGGGGCATATACCCACCAGTATGGAGGGGGGGATATACCCACCAGGATGGATGGAGGGGGGCATATACTGACCGGGATGGATGGAGGGGCATATACACTTACCCAGGATGGATGGATGGAGGGGTATATACACCTACCCAGGATGGATGGATGGAGGGGCATATACACCTACCCAGGATGGATGGATGGAAGGGTATATACACCTACCCAGGATGGATGGATGGAGGGGCATTTACACCTACCCTGGATGGATGGAAAGGCATTTACACCTACCCAGGATGGATGGATGGGTATTTACACCTACCCAGGATGGATGGAGGGGCATATACACTTACCCAGGATGGATGGAGGGGCATATACACCTATCCAGGATGGATGGATGGAGGGGCATTTACACCTACCCTGGATGGATGGATGGAGGGGCATGTACACCTACCCAGGATGGATGGAAGGAGGGGCATTTACACCTACCCAGGATGGATGGATGGAGGGGCATTTACACCTACCATGGATGGAAGGATGGAGGGGCATTTACACCTACCCAGGATGGATAGATGGATGGAGGGGCATTTACACCTACCCAGGAGGGATGGATGGATGGAGGGGCATTTACACCTAGCCAGGATGGATGGATGGAGGGGCATATACAGTATAGACCAAAAGTTTGGACACACCTTCTCATTTAAAGATTTTTCTGTATTTTCATGACTATGAAAATTGTACATTCACACTGAAGGCATCAAAACTATGAATTAACACATGTGGAATTATATACTTTACAAAAAAGTGTGAAACAACTGAAAATATGTCTTATATTCTAGGTTCTTCAAAGTAGCCACCTTTTGCTTTGATGACTGCTTTGCACACTCTTGGCATTCTCTTGATGAACTTCAAGAGGTAGTCACCAGAAATGGTCTTCACTTCACAGGTGTGCCCTGTCAGGTTTAATAAGTGGGATTTCCTGCCTTATAAATGGGGTTGGGACCATCAGTTGTGTTGTGCAGAAGTCAGGTGGATACACAGCTGACAGTCCTACTGAATAGACTGTTAGAATTTGTATTATGGCAAGAAAAAAGCAGCTATGTAAAGAAAAACGAGTGGCCATCATTACTTTAAGAACTGAAGGTCAGTCAGTCCAAAAAATTGGGCAAACTTTAAAAGTGTCCCCAAGTGCAGTTGCAAAAACCATCAAGCGCTACAAAGAAACTGGCTCACATGAGGACCGCCCAAGGAAAGGAAGACCAAGAGTCACCTCTGCTTCTGAGGATAAGTTTATCCCAGTCACCAGCCTCAGAAATCGCAGTTTAACAGCAGCTCAGATTAGAGACCAGGTCAATGCCACACAGAGTTCTAGCAGCAGACACATCTCTTCAACAACTGTTAAAAGGATACTTTGTGCAGCAGGCCTTCATGGTAAAATAGCTGCTAGGAAACCACTGCTAAGGACAGGAAACAAGCAGAAGAGACTTGTTTGGGCTAAAGAACACAAGGAATGGACATTAGACCAGTGGAAATCTGTGCTTTGGTCTGATGAGTCCAAATTTGAGATCTTTGGTTCCAACCACCGTGTCTTTGTGCGTCGCAGAAAAGGTGAACGGATGGACTCTACATGCCTGGTTCCCACCGTGAAGCATGGAAGAGGAGGTGTGATGGTGTGGGGGTGCTTTGCTGGTGAGACTGTTGGGCATTTATTCAAAATTGAAGGCATACTGAACCAGCATGGCTACCACAGCATCTGGCAGTGGCATGCTATTCCATCCGGTTTGCGTTTAGTTGGACCATCATTTATTTTTCAACAGGACAACAGGCTGTGTTAGGGCTATTTGACCAAGAAGGAGAGTGATGGGGTGCTACGCCAGATGACCTGGCCTCCACAGTCATCAGACCTGAACCCAATCCAGATTGTTTGGGGTGAGCTGGACCGCAGAGTGAAGGCAAAAGGGCCAACAAGTGCTAAGCATCTCTGGGAACTCCTTCAAGATTGTTGGAAGACCATTTCCGGTGACTACCTCTTGAAGCTCATCAATAGAATGCCAAGAGTGTGCAAAGCAGTCATCAAAGCAAAAGGTGGCTACTTTGAAGAACCTAGAATATAAGACATATTTTCAGTTGTTTCACACTTTTTTGTAAAGTATATAATTCCACATGTGTTAATTCATAGTTTTGATGCCTTCAGTATGAATGTACAATTTTCATAGTCATGAAAATACAGAAAAATCTTTAAATGAGAAGGTGTGTCCAAACTTTTGGTCTGTACTGTACACCTACCCAGGATTGATGGAGGGGCATCTACACCTGCCCAGGATGGATGGATGGAGAGGCATCTACGCCTACTCAGAATGGATGGATGGATGTAGGGGCATATACATCTACCCAGGATGGATGGATGGAGGGGCATATACATCTACCCAGGATGGATGGATGGAGGGGCATTTACACCTACCCAGGATGGATGGATGGAGGGGCATTTACACCTACCCAGGATGGATGGATGGAGGGGCATTTACACCTACCCAGGATGGATGGATGGAGGGGCATTTACACCTACCCAGGATGGATGGATGGAGGGGCATTTACACCTACCCAGGATGGATGGATGGAGGGGCATTTACAACTACCCAGGATGGATGGATGGGCATTTACACCTAGCCAGGATGGATGGATGAAGGGGCATATACATTTACCCAGGATGGATGGATGGAGGGGCATATACACCTACCCAGGATTGATGGAGGGGCATCTACACCTGCCCAGGATGGATGGATGGAGGGGCATCTACGCCTACTCAGAATGGATGGATCGATGGAGGGGCATATACATCTACCCAGGATGGATGGATGGGGGGGCATATAAACCTACCCAGCATGGATGGATGGAGGGGCATTTACACCTACCCAGGATGGATGGATGGAGGTGCATACACACCTACCCAGGAAAGATGGAGGGGCAGATACTCCTACCCAGGATGGATGGATGGAGGGGCATATACACCTACCCAGGATGGATGGCGGGGCACATACACCTACCCAGGATGAATGGAGGGGCATATACACCTACCCAGGATGGATGGATGGAGGGGCATATACTTCTGCCCGGCATGGATGGAGGGGCATCAACACCTACCCAGGATAAATGGAGGGGCATATACACCTACCCACAATGGATGGAGAGGCATCTACACCTACCCAGGATGGATGGAGGGGCATCTACACCTGCCCAGGATGGATGGAGGGGCATCTACGCCTACCTAGAATGGATGGATCGATGGAGGGGCTTATACATCTACCCAGGATGGATGGATTGGGGGGCATATAAACCTACCCAGCATGCATGGATGGATGGAGGGGCATATACACCTACCCAGGATGGATGGAGGGGCATATACACCTACCCAGGATGGATGGAGGGGCATATACACCTACCCAGGATGGATGGATGGAGGGGCATACACACCTACCCAGGAAAGATGGAGGGGCAGATACTCCTACCCAGGATGGATGGATGGAGGGGCATATACACCTACCCATGATGGATGACGGGGCACATACACCTATCCAGGATGAATGGAGGGGCATATACACCTACCCAGGATAGATGGAGGGGCATATACTTCTGCCCTGGATGGATGGAGGGGCATTAACAGTTACCCAGGATGAATGGAGGGGCATATACACCTACCCAGAATGGATGGAGAGGCATCTACACCTACCTAGGATGGATGAATGGAGGGGCATCTACACCTGCCCAGGATGGATGGATGGAGGGGCATCTACGCCTACCCAGAATGGATGGATCGATGGAGGGGCATATACATCTAGCCTGGATGGGTGGGCATATAAACCTACCCAGCATGGATGGATGGATGGAGGGGCATATACACCTACCCAGGATGGATGGATGGAAGGGCATATATACCTACCCAGAATGGATGGATGGAGGGGCATATACACCTAACCAGGATGGGGACCATATACCATATACGAAGATGTGGCCATATACAAGTATGGGGAGGGCATATACTGTGGGGCATATATGGGACCATTACGCTGTAGAGCACTATATGGGGCCATTACGCCTTTGGCTCACCATATGCGGCCATTACGCCTTTGGCTCACCATATGTGGCCATTACGCCTTTGGCTCACCATATGTGGCCATTACGCCTTTGGCTCACCATATGTGGCCATTACGCTGTGGCTCACCATATGGGGCCATTACGCTGTGGCTCACCATATAGGTCCATTACGCTGTGGGGCACCATATGGGGCCACTGAAGTTCTCCACCGAGGGGGTTAGAAACTCCTATTACAGTTACTGATGATTACTGCACGGCTCCTGTCACACAATTATGTTATAGCCTACTGACTTTGTACTTATATATAAAGATGATAATCATAGTGTCTTTTCAGCAGGGACAGATGTTACAGACTTTGCAGTAACTAATAAAAATGATGCCTTAAAACATTCTCTCATTATTCTGGCATTTAGCAAATATTAAAAATTATGGTAATCCTAATTGACCTAAAACGGGAAAGATTTATTCTGATTTCATGTCAGATATTGAGAAAAACATGCAGATGTGTCTATTTATACAGTGTATGGAAACTTCTGATTTCAACTCTGTGTGTATATATATATATATATATATATATATATATATATATATATATATATATATATATATATATATATATATATATACATACTAGCTATTGAACCCGTTCTACGCCCGGGTGGTGAGCATTTTTATTGGTATATCGTCTCCCATGCTGGTATGTGCTGCCCCCATCCTGTACCCACCATCCAATCCTGGTATGCGTGGCACCCCTCACCCCCAATCCTGGTATGCATGGCACCCCTCACCCCCAATCCTGGTATGCGTGGCACCCCTCACCCCCAATCCTGGTATGTGTGGCACCCCTCATCCCTATCCTGGTGTGTATGATATCCCTCATCCTGGTATGCATGGCACCCTATCCCTCACTCCCAATCCCGGTATGCGTGGCACCCCTCACCCCCAATCCCGGTATGCGTGGCACCCCTCACCCCCAATCCCGGTATGCGTGGCACCCCTCACCCCCAATCCCGGTATGCGTGGCACCCTCACCCCCAATCCCAGTATGCGTGGCACCCCTCATCCTTATCCTGGTGTGTGTGGTATCCCTCATCCTGGTATGCATGGTACCCCATCCCTCATCCCTATCCCGGTGTGTATGGTATCCCTCATCCTGGTATGCATGGCACCCCATCCCTCATCCCCAATCCCGGTATGCGTGGCACCCCTCATCCCCAATCCCGGTATGCCTGGCACCCCTCACCCCCAGTCCCGGTATGCGTGGCACCCCTCACCCCCAGTCCCGGTATGCGTGGCACCCCTCACCCCCAGTCCCGGTATGCGTGGCACTCCTCACCCCCAGTCCCGGTATGCGTGGCACCCCTCATCCCCAATCCCATTAAGCTTGGCACCCCTCATCCCGGTATGCATGGCACCCCTCATCCCTATCCTGGTATGTTTGGCACCCCTCATCACTATCCTGGTGTGTATGGTATCCCTCATCCTGGTATGCATGGTGCCCCATCCCTCATCCCGGTATGCATGGCACTCCATCCCTCATCCCCAATCCCGGTATGCGTGGCACCCCTCATCCCCAATCCCGGTATGTGTGGTACCCCTCACCCCCAATCCCGGCATGCGTGGCACCCCTCACCCCCAATCCCGGTATGCGTGGCACTCCTCACCCCCAATCCCGGTATGCTTGGCACCCCTCACCATCAATCCTGGTATGCGTGTTACCCCTAACCCCCCAATCCTGGTATGCGTGTTACCCCTAACCCCCCAATCCTGGTATGCGTGTTACCCCTAACCCCCCAATCCTGTTATGCGTGGTACCCCTCACCCCCAATCCCGGTATGCGTGGCACTCCTCACCCCCAATCCCGGTATGCGTGACACTCCTCACCCCCAATCCCGGTATGCGTGGCACCCCTCACCCCCAATCCCGGTATGCGTGGCACCCCTCACCCCCAATCCCGTTATGCTTGGCACCCCTCATCCCGGTATGTGTGGCACCCCTCATCCCTATCCTGGTATGTATGGCACCCATCATCACTATCCTGGTGTGTATGGTATCCCTCATCCTGGTATGCATGGTACCCCATCCCTCATCCCGGTATGCATGGCATTCCATCCCTCATCCCCAATCCCGGTATGCGTGGCACCCCTCATCCCCAATCCCGGTATGCGTGGCACCCCTCATCCCCAATCCCGGTATGCGTGGCACCCCTCATCCCCAATCCCGGCATGCGTGGCACCCCTCACCCCCAATACCATCATGCGTGGCACCCCTCATCCCCAATCCTTGTATGCGTGGCAACCCTCATCCCCAATCCCGGTATGCGTGGCACCCCTCATCCCCAATCCCGGTATGCATGGCACCCCTCAATCCCGGTATGGGTGGCACCCCTCACCCTCAATCCTGGTATGCATGGTCCCCTCACCCCCCAATCCTGGTATGCGTGTTACCCCTCACCCCCCCCCCAATCCTGGTATGCGTGGTACCCCTCACCCCCCAATCCTGGTATGCGTGGTACCCCTCACCCCCCAATCCTGGTATGCGTGGTACCCCTCACCCCCCAATCCTGGTATGCGTGGTACCCCTCACCCCCCAATCCTGGTATGCGTGGTACCCCTCACCCCCCAATCCTGGTATGCGTGGTACCCCTCACCCCCCAATCCTGCTATGTGTGGCACCCCTCACCCCCCAATCCTGCTATGTGTGGCACCCCTCACCCCCCAATCCTGCTATGTGTGGCACCCCTCACCCCCCAATCCTGCTATGTGTGGCACCCCTCACCCCCCAATCCTGCTATGTGTGGCACCCCTCACCCCCCAATCCTGCTATGTGTGGCACCCCTCACCCCCCAATCCTGCTATGTGTGGCACCCCTCACCCCCCAATCCTGCTATGTGTGGCACCCCTCACCCCCCAATCCTGCTATGTGTGGCACCCCTCACCCCCCAATCCTGCTATGTGTGGCACCCCTCACCCCCCAATCCTGCTATGTGTGGCACCCCTCACCCCCCAATCCTGCTATGTGTGGCACCCCTCACCCCCCAATCCTGCTATGTGTGGCACCCCTCACCCCCCAATCCTGGTATGTGTGGCACCCCTCACCCCCCAATCCTGGTATGTGTGGCACCCCTCACCCCCCAATCCTGGTATGTGTGGCACCCCTCACCCCCCAATCCTGGTATGTGTGGCACGCCTCACCCCCCAATCCTGGTATGTGTGGCACGCCTCACCCCCCAATCCTGGTATGTGTGGCACGCCTCACCCCCCAATCCTGGTATGTGTGGCACGCCTCACCCCCCAATCCTGGTATGTGTGGCACCCCTCACCCCCCAATCCTGGTATGCGTGGCACCCCTCACCGCTCAATCCTGGTATGCGTGATACCCCTCACCGCTCAATCCTGGTATGCGTGATACCCCTCACCGCCCAGTCCTGGTATGCGTGGTACCCCTCACCCCCCAATCCTGGTTTGTGTGGTACCCCTCACCCCCCAATCCTGGTATGCGAGGGAACCCCTCACCCCCCCAATCCTGGTATGTGTGGTACCCCTCACCCCCCAATCCTGGTATGTGTGGTACCCCTTACCCCCAATCCTGGTATGTGTGGTACCCCTTACCCCCAATCCTGGTATGTGTGGTACCCCTCACCCCCCAATCCTGGTATGTGTGGTACCCCTCACCCCCCAATCCTGGTATGTGTGGTACCCCTCACCCCCCAATCCTGGTATGTGTGGTACCCCTCACTCCCAATCCTGGTATGCGTGGTACCCCTCACTCCCAATCCTGGTATGTGTGGTACCCCTCACCCCCAATCCTGGTATGCGTGGTACCCCTCACTCCCAATCCTGGTATGTGTGGTACCCCTCACCCCCCAATCCTGATATATACATGGTCCCCTCACCCCACAATCCTTTTATGTGTGGCCCCCTCATCCCTTTCACACTGTACACAAAAAAAAACAAAAAAAAAAAAGTTACACTCACCTTTGTAATAAAGGTAACCAAAAAATTAGAGAAATATTACAAAAATACTGGTACATACTGAGACAAGATCCCCTTCTACGGGATGTACTACCAGAGAGACCAGGCATCACCTTTAGAAGGGGTAAAACACTCAGAAACATTATAGCACCTAGTCGCTTGAAAAAATCTGTAGTGAAAAGCTCTGGAAAAAAACAAACGTCTCTCCAATCTAAAACTACTAATCCTATAATAAAAAAGACAACCAATACACTCAATGGCACTTTTAAATGCAACCAGAAAAAGTGCCAATGCTGTCAAACAATAACCCATGGCCATCAATCTATCACCTCCAATAGTACAGGAGAAACCTTTCCCATAAAACATCACCTGACTTGCACTAGCAGCTATGTTATATATGTAATTACATGTAGTTGCGGAATGCAATATGTTGGCCGGACGACACAGATGGTCAGATCACGTTTAAACGCACACCGACATAATGCAAAAATTGGGCTACTATCACATAGCCTATCGAGACATCTCTTACTAAATCATAATAAGAGCTTTGAGATAAGTTTGACTCCTGTCGAAGAAATTCCGCAGAATATATCAAACAGAATCCATCTACTGAACAAGAAAGAGGCTTTCTGGATGTACAGATTGCGCTCTCTACATCCGGACGGCCTCAATGATAGACTGGAGAACATATAGAACATCGAATTAGATCAGGGCAGCGTTGCTGACCAATAGAAATATATAGAAAGAATGGAATATATGGTAACCCAGGCTAGATATTTTTTATGATATATTCTTGGGTTTGCCCATAAACCCCTGACTAGTGAAGCCAGCATCATGAGGACATCCACAGCATAGAAGTAAATACCAATGAGAGAAACACAATAGACCCTGGAGTGTGGACTACACGAGTTCAATCCCAATAGAAAAAACTAACTTATCTAAAAAGTTCCCACAGCAATTAAAGATATAGAACTCACAATATGATTAGATTAATGTAATATGATTATTCTTTTTATTTTTTAATTATTTTTTTTTTGTGTTGTGTTTTCTCTCATAAGAAAAGTTTTTCTAGTAAAAGAAGTATAATATAATAGTCCTAATATGATCATTGAATATATGCTGTATGTGTGGATAATGCTATAGATTTACATTTTTTTATACATCCACTCATGCTGTACACTAGTGTTGAGCCACCCCCGTAGTGTTCGAGTTCGGTTCGGTTCGTCGAACACCCGTGTCTTCGTCGAACTGTTCGTCGAACACCTTCGAACACCGTTAAAACCAATGGCAGGCAAACAAAAACACATAGAAACACATAGAAAACACCTTCAAAGGTGTCCAAAAGCTGACAAACTGCTCAGAAGACACAACTAACACATGGAAAAGTGACAAGTACATATAGTCATGTGAAAAGAAAAGAGGTGGAGGAGTAAAAGGAGGGGGAGACACAGATATAGGCATGTCATGCCCTTCTAAAATCCAAAAAGTGAGAAGCCGACACGGCCAGTCCGTTCCTGCCTGTGCCACCTCCGTGTCGCCGGGTTTGTGCCACAGCCGCGGTGGACCCTGACGGCCAGCCCCCCTATCCCAATACTGGTGCCTGTCCGCCGGTGGGTCGAGGCCCCCCACGGTGGGGGGGGGAGTAACATCTGCAGAAGAAAGACCATCTTCCAGCCAAACTAAGATGTCGACTTCTTTTCGTGGACAATGTGATACGATCCCATTCTTACGGACACGCTACAAATTCTAGATGAGGCACAAAAACAGCAGGTGCTTCAACGGATATCAAGTGCTCCTTCAAGTGGGCTCTCCATCACCTCAATTTCAACATCACAAATACTCCAGTCCTCAGAGGTGTCACCCCAATCGCACTTGCTTCCTCACAGCTCCCAAGTCTCCAGCTGCCCGTCTGAGTATGGGATAACACAGATGGCTGAGTCTGCCCAGCTGTTTACTCATACTATAGCCTGGGAAACGGAGGTCTGCTCCAGAGCTTCTGTTAATCCAGATGAGGAAATGATCTGATCCGATGCCCAGAATCTTTATAAGTTGGATCCAGGACCAGATGAAGAAGGTTCTGAGCATAATGTAGACCCTTGTTCCCAAACTGTAACTCCTGTTGGTGGAGACAATGATGAAGACGATGATGAGACTCAAATACCTGATTGGAGCGACAACTTGACTTTTCGGTCAGGGCAGGAAGAGGTTGGCTCTGAGGGCGACGGGTGTGATAACACACAGGGTGATGATGACGAGGTTGGAGATCCCACTTACTGTCAACCCACAGTCAGACAGTCGATGAGGTCAGCAGAGGAGGTGGAGGAGGATGTGACTAGCCCTGGGGATGGGGATGACTCGGTACCCGGACATTTGCCTGGCCTTGGGGATGTCGCGGTGGTCGGCTCCCTGGCCCGTACCCTGGGGTGTCTCTTTAAAAGGGTGGATAATTGTTAATTTTATAAGAGTTCATGACGCCACCTGTGGTATCTGGTGACAAGCACCAGCGCTGCAGCAGTCCACTGAGGCCGGTGATAAGGCAGCTCGATGGTATAGCTCCCCACAGGTGGAGCTAGGTCTCAGGGCAGCGTATGCAGGGGGAATGCAGGACAGGCGAGACCCAGCTGGATCAGAGCAAGAACGGGAACGGACACGGTAGTCACTTCAGTACCTTTTACTGGTGGAAATTCAGGCACATCCCGGAGCACTGTAGGGTGAAGGGTGCATATCAGGATCCTCCCCAATGAGCGGGTGTAGGGCCTCCTGTTTCTTGCCTCTGCGCAGTAAGTTTCTGACCTGCCTGGAGCTAGGCCTAACTTTGTCTCTGTCCTGCGCTGGCTGACCTTGTGGTAGGGCCTTCTCTTGGAGTTCACGCTCCCAGTATGCGGGGCCTAAGCGTCTCCTGGCTCTGTTACATATCAGCACCTTAGCGATCCTGGGACTTGTAGTTCTCCAGGGATTCCGGTTATGCCTTACTGGGTCATAGAGATACCGGTAAGCTCGGATCCTGTGTCCGGTAAATGCTTCGGGGTGAGCTGGTTAAGCTCCTCTGCCCCTTATGTACTAACTCGCCACTCGCCTTCGGCCTACTCGGGCCCTCACTAGGCTATACACACTAACGGCAGCTTGCCGCGCTTCATTGATCTTACGGCACCGGCACACCTTAAGCTCTATCTGGGCTCGCTGAATCTAGCAAGCAGGAGCTTCGTGCTCCACTGCTGAACTATTAACTGCGTTCTCTAGACTAGACTGAGCTCCACTGCAGACTGACCTCTCTTAGGCTTCTCTACTGCAGGAACTCTTCAGAGGAACTGAACTGCCTAGCTCCACCTTCCCTATTTATATCCCTAACGGGCTCCCTCTGCTGGACTGAGGTGGAAGGTGGAGATGTGTGAATGTGACTCGCCCCCTGGGCCGTGGGGCACGCGGATCCGGGCGATAGGGAGATGCTGGGAGTAGTAGTGGCGGCCCGGTCCCGCGGCTCAGGGTGGTCAGACCAATGGTAGTCTGCTACTGTACTTTAGATAATGTCCGACTACGCCACCCGTGGATTGCGGTTATTAGGAACCGCCGCTGCAAGGCAGTCCGCTGGGGCTGATGATGGGTGCAGCTGAGGTGATGTGACTCCCCACGGGAAGAGTGCAGCCCCAGGGCAGTGTAGTGGATGGTGGGAGTGATGGTAGTGCGAGTCCCGGTGCTGATAGTGCTGGAGGCGCGAAGGAGCACACAGACAACAAGTTAAAGTCCAGGGTCTTTACTCACAGTTCGTTTGTTCCGGGTCACTTCTGTCAGCAGTGACCGCCCGAGCCGTGCTGCGTCCACCAGGTGAGGGGCTCGGTCAACTCCCAGGCAGCTCAGGAGCATGGCACAGGACCCCCTTTAATCCTTTCTCTGGCCTGCCTTACCAGTGACCCACTTTTGTCCAGCTGCCGCGGACTTGTGCGGTTAAACGTGGGCCCCGTCCTCCGCTGTCCTATATGGTGCCTTCCTAGCAGGTTTGATGAGGTGTCGCACCAATAGATGATCACGACGACCGGTCTTTGGCTGAGGGTTGTTTCTCCTCCACCAACTTGGGATCCGGTACCCTTAATCTGCCTGACCCTGCACCCTGGATTCTCGTGGGTTCTTAGGGTCCCTTCCACCTTCTTGTTCCTGAGCCCTTCTGTTTCTCTGTCTCTCCTTCTTTGCAGTTCCTGTTCTGTTCCTTTCTGTTCCTTTCTCTTGGAGCTGAGATGAGCCAGAATCTCAGCTCCCCTTCACCTCCTCCTCGGCCTCTCACTAGGCCCTCCTGGAGTAGAGCTCCTACAGAGCCTCTACTCCCTGTCTTCTCCTCTGGCTGAACTGACCCAGAACTAAGATGGTGCCCACCTTTTATACCTCCCTCTAGCCATGAGCCCAGGTGACCAGCAACCAATGGGCTCCTTCCTACACTCAGGAACCGCCCCCTATCTGCCCCTACAGTACTGGGTGTTCCACCCCTCCCTCCCCACTCCAGCAGGGACATGGTCGGTCGTGCCTGCACTTATGTCTAGTGGGAGCACCGTTGAGCTGTCCCTCGGAAATGGGGTGTGTGTGCTGCATGCAGCTAACTGAGCCCTGGTCCACACTCCATCCTTACCCGGGAGTGGAATACCACACCTCTGGCAGAGGTGCAATACCCCTGTAGCGGCCGAGCCCTCGGGGCGCTACATTCCCCCCCGGTAAACCACAGCACGTCCTCGGGCTGGAAAAGAGCAAAAACAGATAATTACAGGACATGCAAAAACTTTTTCAATAACTTTTCACATCAGAAAACAGGTAACATGGTTCAATTCCCTTTATGGGAAACACTCCTCTTCTCTTGCCACTACCACAAAACACTTTGCTAATGCCTCTGGAACTCTTTTGTCACTTATCATATAAAACGGTCTCAAAATTATGTAAAACATTTTCTAGCAGCATATAAAACTTTCTCATGTAACACATTTTTAAGTAAAGCACATTCTTGGATTCTTGGCTGCGGTGCAACTTGCAACCAGGTAAAGGTGCAACAGTCCAGTAAATCTTGAGGTAGACGTTGCGGTTTTTGTATAAAACCAGTAGGGGGCGCTTTAGGAAGCGCAACTATATACAAAGGGTTGACCGCTCTCAGTCCTCGGCCAGTTTTGGGAAGGGAATGGCTGCTCACAGTCCTCAGCCTGATAGGGGATGAGGGGCACACAGGTAGCAGTTCAATATTTGTCCCAACGGGGACCACACTTTCAAGACGGGAACAGTCCCAAAAACAGTTCTGATACCCTGACGGGTAACTATGTACACGGGTACTTTGCTACTTACTAGTAGCGGTGTCCTCCATATGCTCCTTCTTCCTCCTCATATGGTTCTTCAGACCCGTCCGGGTCCTCTTGGCTCTCCTCATAGCCGCGGTATTGTAGCTCCTCCTCGGTGAGCCGATGAACATGTAGGGCGTATGGTCCTTTTGCACCCACGTGGCGGGTAAAGGCGACCACATCACCAGGGTACAGGTCACGGCCACGATGCCCCTCAGGTAGATGACTCTCCACGTCCCTGCGGGTCACAAAGACCATCGCCTGCGGTTTCTGGGCCCCTGATGAAGCCCCAGCCGTTCTCCATGTGGAACTTGACTACGGTCCCGGTGATTCGGGGACCACGGGCTGCTTGGGGGTCTTGGCGGGCCTTGCGCTTTTGTTCAGCACTCTGGACTTGGAGTCGTTCCTCCCTGACGCGCCTCTCTCGTTGCTCCCGCTCAAAGGTCGCCAGTTGCTGGTGACAGGCCTCCAGACGACGGACCTCGTCTGTCCGGGTCTCTTGAGAGAACCCCATCAAGTTCTCGCCGGTGGAGTCCCACGCAAATTGGACGTCTTCTAGTGGGGGTAGGGTGACCTCGACGGGTTCAGGAGCCGGTATCAGAGGCTCGCGCGGGGGCTGGGCCTTCCATGGATGATTGCCGGTCACTTCAGCCGGCCACTCCAGCGGCAGTCCATCCGGACCGGTGTGATGGGCAAACAGGTCCACGCCCAGCGATGGTATAGTGGGGGGACCTGATCTGGGAGCGGCGCCCGGGGGCACTCGGCCTTGCGACCAGGCCGGGGGTCTTGTGGCTGCGCTAGGTGGCAGTCCCATCCGGGACAGGGGCGCAGGCTTGGCGATGGCGCCCGGGTCATAAAATGTGGGCACCACATTTTAAAAAAGACATAGACAAACTGGAGCAAGTTCAGAGAAGAGCGACCAGAATGGTGACTGGTCTGCAAACCATGTCCTATGAGGAACGGTTGCAGGATTTGGGAATGTTTAGCTTGCAAAAAAGAAGACTGAGAGGAGACTTAATAGCTGTCTACAAATATGTCAAGGGCTGTCACATTGTAGAAGGATCATCTTTATTCTCATTTGCACAAGGAAAGACTAGAAGCAATGGGATGAAACTAAATGGGAGGAGACACAGATTAGATATTAGAAAAAACTTTTTGACAGTGAGGGTGATCAATGAGTGGAACAGGCTGCCACGAGAGGTGGTGAGTTCCCCTTCAATGGACGTCTTCAAACAGAGGCTGGACAGACATCTGTTTGAGATGATTTAGTGAATCCTGCTTTGAGCAGGGGGTTGGACCAGATGACCCAGGAGGTCCCTTCCAACTCTACATTCTATGATTCTATGATCCAGGCCTTGCGACCGGGCCGATGATGCTTCCTGCTTTACGGCACCCGGGGTCAAGGGGCATGGCGCTGGGCGGGGCGTGGCCGCGGCGCTCGCCGCTTGAGGCCTAGCCGGGAGCAGTGGCGGCGCGGCAACAGGTGCGGTGAGTGGGGCCTCTGGTGCTGCGACGGGAGGCTGGGGCAGGCTTGCGGGTGCTGGGCTTGGGGTGGTGACGTCCCCTTCACTTGCCTCAGTCCTCGTGGCTCCCTCTGCGGCGTCGCCTCCGGTCCTCTCTCCTCCTGCGCCGTCCTCCGAGGCAGGCAAACCGCGGGGTGCGGCTGAAGCCTGTCGCTGGTGGGTCTCGGCCTGCCGGGCCAGTTCCTCTCTCCACTCGGTGAGTGCACTCCGCTGCGCCCGGACCATCCTCCGCTCTAGGTCCTCCAGTGCAGCTTGCGCACGCTCCGGATCTCTGGGGAGCTGCGCCAGGACTTCTGCTAGGCTGCAGAACGGTTCGGCCTGCAGCAGGCTTCGGGCCAGGAGGCTGGTGCTGCTCAGGGCGTCCATTCCCGGGTGCGGTCTGTCTGGACTGATCCAGACCACTCCCTGCCCCGCAGTTTTCTTTCCTATCCGCCCCCATGGGGGGTGGTCCTGGAGCATTCTGCTGACAATCACTCTCAGGGGCAGCCCCCCCACGTTGACGGACATTTCCACAGCAGTGCTCATGGTTGTTGGGGGCGGGCTTCCTCTTTGGCGCCATTCTGGGACCCGGCCCACGATGGGAGGCGGCCTCCTGTGGTCTTTTGGCGCGCACATTATGGCGCTCGTTCTTCTGGGGCGGGCGCCATCTTTAGTACCGTGAAACAGTCTCTTTTCAGGCGCGCAGTACCCGTGGTTAGCGGGCACGAAATCCTGCCGACTACGCCAAAGCTGACTCGCCCCCTGGGCCGTGGGGCACGCGGATCCGGGCGATAGGGAGATGCTGGGAGTAGTAGTGGCGGCCCGGTCCCGCGGCTCAGGGTGGTCAGACCAATGGTAGTCTGCTACTGTACTTTAGATAATGTCCGACTACGCCACCCGTGGATTGCGGTTATTAGGAACCGCCACTGCAAGGCAGTCCGCTGGGGCTGATGATGGGTGCAGCTGAGGTGATGTGACTCCCCACGGGAAGAGTGCAGCCCCAGGGCAGTGTAGTGGATGGTGGGAGTGATGGTAGTGCGAGTCCCGGTGCTGATAGTGCTGGAGGCGCGAAGGAGCACACAGACAACAAGTTACAGTCCAGGGTCTTTACTCACAGTTCGTTTGTTCCGGGTCACTTCTGTCAGCAGTGACCGCCCGAGCCGTGCTGCGTCCACCAGGTGAGGGGCTTGGTCAACTCCCAGGCAGCTCAGGAGCATGGCACAGGACCCCCTTTAATCCTTTCTCTGGCCTGCCTCACCAGTGACCCACTTTTGTCCAGCTGCCGCGGACTTGTGCGGTTAAACGTGGGCCCCGTCCTCCGCTGTCCTATATGGTGCCTTCCTAGCAGGTTTGATGAGGTGTCGCACCAATAGATGATCACGACGACCGGTCTTTGGCTGAGGGTTGTTTCTCCTCCACCAACTTGGGATCCGGTACCCTTAATCTGCCTGACCCTGCACCCTGGATTCTCGTGGGTTCTTAGGGTCCCTTCCACCTTCTTGTTCCTGAGCCCTTCTGTTTCTCTGTCTCTCCTTCTTTGCAGTTCCTGTTCTGTTCCTTTCTGTTCCTTTCTCTTGGAGCTGAGATGAGCCAGAATCTCAGCTCCCCTTCACCTCCTCCTCGGCCTCTCACTAGGCCCTCCTGGAGTAGAGCTCCTACAGAGCCTCTACTCCCTGTCTTCTCCTCTGGCTGAACTGACCCAGAACTAAGATGGTGCCCACCTTTTATACCTCCCTCTAGCCATGAGCCCAGGTGACCAGCAACCAATGGGCTCCTTCCTACACTCAGGAACCGCCTACTATCTGCCCCTACAGCACTGGGTGTTCCACCCCTCCCTCCCCACTCCAGCAGGGACATGGTCGGTCGTGCCTGCACTTATGTCTAGTGGGAGCACCGTTGAGCTGTCCCTCGGAAATGGGGTGTGTGTGCTGCATGCAGCTAACTGAGCCCTGGTCCACACTCCATCCTTACCCGGGAGTGGAATACCACACCTCTGGCAGAGGTGCAATACCCCTGTAGCGGCCGAGCCCTCGGGGCTCTACAAATGTTTATGGGGGCCTCTTGTGGAGGATTCCATCAATGCACTCTTGTAGGATCTGTGATACCAAGCGCAGCGGGGCATCACAGATGCTATTGACGACGAGGTTAGGTTGCGCCTTCCTGAACAGAGACGGAGTACTGGAAGCACGTGAACAACTGCATCCTCAACCACAACTCTGCCTCTGACCACAAGTCGTAGTGGCTCTTCAGGTCACATGGGCTCTAAGCCTTGCATAGCCTGGGCATTTATTCAGATCGATAAGGATGACCCAACTCGTGTTATCTGTAATATTTGTCAGCAAAAGCTAAGTAGAGGCCAAAAAATCCATAGTTTGAGTACTTCATGCATGTACCGTCACATGGATATGAAGCATAAGTTGCAGTGGGAAGCTCACTGTGCTACAATGCGGCCTAGCCGGCTGGGCCAACCACCGTCTGCCCCATCTTGTGCATCCGCAGCCTCTTCATCCTCTGTGACTGGGGGGACAGCAGTCACACATGTTTTTGGACGCAGACCTGCCACCTCTTTACCCGCAACAGCCAGTGTGATTGGCAGGTCGTCAGTTCATTGGGAAGTGGAAACACCTGCTAGTGTTGAGCGCTCTCCGACATCGAGAGCACCACCTTTGGATCAAGGCAACCTAACATGTCCGCCTGCATCTTCCTCACAGATCGGCAGTTGCCGGGGACACCCTACTCAACACCGTCTAAGCACAACAGCCAGCCCTCGGTCCCTCAGATGTGGAAAAGTAAAAGACCATTTCCTCCTAGCCATGAGAAAGCTAAGAGGTTGAATTTCACCATCTGCAAGCTGTTGGCTACAGAAATGCTGCCTTTCCACCTGGAGGACACAGAGGATTTTCAAGACCTTATGTCCGTCACAGTGCCCCAGTACCAGATGCCCAGTCGGCACTACTTCTCAAAGAAAGGTGTGCCTGCACTCCACTAGCATGTCGCACACAACATCACCGCTTCTTTGAGAAACTCTGTGTGTGACAGGGTGCACTTCACCACAGACACTTGGACGAGAAGGCATGGACAGGGGCGTTACATGTCGCTGACTGGGCACTGGGTAACTATGGTGACAGCAGGACAAGGGGCTGCTGTCCAAGTCTTACCGTCCCCACGAGTTGTGTGTTAATCCTCTTTATCTCGAACTTCCTCCACTGCTTCTGCCTCCTCAACCTCCTCTCGGTCCTCCACCTGCACCCAAAGCCTGTCTGGTAATGCCACCTGCTTTCTAACTGCGCAGAAGGAATCCTGCACACCTCCTTACTATGCTGGCAGCTGGGCTCAACGCATCAGTGTTTACTTTGAAATGTCTGGGAAATGTGAGTCACACAGCTGAGGAGTTTTGGTCAGCTCTGGAGACCCAGTTTCATGAAAGGTTGTCTCCACTGGACCTGCAACCAGGGAAGGCCATGTGCGACAATGCTGCAAACCTGGGTGCGGCCCTTCGCCGGGGCAATGTCACACACGTGCCTTGTATGGCTCACGTGTTGAACCTGGTTGTCCAGCAATTTTTAGCCCACTATCCCGGACTAGATGGCCTTCTGCAGAGTGCACGGTCGCTGTGTGCTCACTTCCGCCGTTCGCATCCCGCAGTTCAACGACTTACATCTCTACAGAAGTCGTTGGGCCTGCCAGTTCACCGGCTGAAATGCGATGTGCCGACACGGTGGAATTCAACTCTGCACATGTTGCAGCGACTGTGGCAGCACCGACAAGCCCTGGTGCAATACTTTCTGACGTATAGCCTGGGCCAACGAGATCCAGAGGTGGGGCAAATCACGCTGGAGGAGTGGTCTCAGATCAGGGACCTATGCACCCTTCTGCACAGTCTTGAAATGGCGACGAAGATGTTTAGTGCTGACGATGCCATTATCAGCATGACTATTACGGTGATTTACATGCTGGAGCACATGTTAAACAGAATTCGGAGTCAGGTGGTGGGACAAGAGGAGGTGGAGGAAGTAGAGGAGGAGTCGTATGCGGAAGGGATAACATCTCCAAGGTCCAGACGGTTGGCAGCACCAAGGCGGCAGGCATGGGAGGGTGGGGGAGAGGGATTAACCAGGGCGCATGGTAGCAGCCAAACTGTTGAGGAAGGTGCAGGAGCCGAGGAAGAAGTGGAGGACGAACTGGCAATGGGCATGGAAGACACATCAGATGAGGGAGACCTTGATCACATTTCTGTTGTGCGAGGTTGGAGGGAGAGGGCAGAGGAAGGAAGCATGATTCTTACCTCGCTACCAACACAACAAGGACTTGGTCCTTCTGGATGCGCAAGACACATGAGTGCCTTCTTGCTGCACTACCTGCAACATGACCCCCGGATTGTCAGAATTCGAAGTAATCCCGACTACTGGGTTGCCACACTCTTAGATCCCCGGTACAAAAGTATATTTGCCGAAATAATTCCTGCCATAAAAAGGTATTGACGAATGCAGGAGTATCTGTTGCAGAATCTTACATGTGCTTTTCCACAAAACACCAGTGGTGCACGTAGTGAATCTCACAGTTCTAACTTGCCAACGGTGGGACTGTCGAGTCTTCATCACTCAAACAGTAACAGTAACACAGTATCTGCTGGTAACAGCAATTTTGTGGAATCGTTTCACCACTTTTTTAGACCATCCTTTGCAAGGCCACAGGAGACAAGAAGTCTGACACATAGTCAATGCCTAGAGAGGATGGTACAGGAGAATCTCCAAGTGAACATCGAAGCCATGACTGTGTCACTGGACCCTTGCTCATTTTGGTATTCCAATCTTGAAAAATCGCCGGAGCTCGCCACTCACGCCTTGGAGATCTTGTCATGCCATGCAGCCAGCGTTCTCTCTGAACGTGTGTTCAGCGCTGCTGGTGGTGTGCTGACAGATAAGCGCACGCGGCTGTCCACTGAGAATGTAGACAGACTCACGTTCATAAAGATGATCAAATCATGGATTCGCAAGGACATTTCTACCCCTGTGTCATCCTTGGGAGACTAAAAGCTTGGGGATTTGGTAAAATCACCTCACCAACCGTTTTAAGCAACAGTGGGGCAATTGATGCCACTTAACCCTAGAACGCATGACCATAAAAATCTACACTTTCACATACCTGGGGCCCTTTAGGCCCGTGTGCAAATAACATGGAATAACTCAAACTCAAATGACAAACAACTATATACATGAAGAATACCTAGAGTTTCAAAATTCTAACTAAAGCAATCTTGCAGAAAATAGAAAACAATTAACTGGGCGGGCCTGCAAGGCCACAGGTATGCGTTCTAGGGTTAAGTGGTGTCTGTGCCACAATTTTGGGAGTCCCCTTGCTGTGTCTTACGTGACGTTGGCATCGTCAATTCCAGGTGGGTTGGGTCGCACCCCCCCTTTTAACTGTAAGAAACTACATACACTATGGCTTGGGGTAACACAGATGGTTGAGTCTGAAGAGCTGTTTACTCAGAGGTCTGCTCCAAATCTTCAGTGTCTGCTAGTCAGCGTAGAATTTTTAACTGTATCTAGCCTAGGCAATACTTTGGGCATAGTAGCCCAGCTGCGAAGCAAGCTGCACCGCCTGTGTATCTAATAAGAATTTTTAAATTAATCTAGGCTAGGCAGACTGTGGGGACCCCCAACCAAACCCAGATGCTCAGCCCCCCTACCGCCCCCCTTTTATGGACAACCCAATAATGTAACTCTTACAACTGGATAGGTGAGGATCGTTCACAGCTTTATTAACTCTTTATACTCATTCCATTAGAAAGGCATTTTATTTCTAAAATAATTCAGCTTGTTGCAGCATGCCCTGGGTCCCCACTCCGGCAAGTTGGCCAACAAGTGTAACTCTCCAACATGTCCTTTCTATTTCCAGGCCACGGAGGATCCAGCGTACTCGTATGCAGGACTCTGACCCCCACCCATCACTCTTAACGCTTGTTCCACTCTGTCCTGGAGTCCTGACAGGAATATGTCCAGTCCAATATTTATTAAGTGAACACCGTCGGGCCGTATGAGGCCTGCTTTATCTCCTTCCAGTTGTCGGTGTCGTATCACTACACCGCCTCTGTCTCTTCTAAATTTTGCCATCCGAATATTTATTACCCGCCTTGTCCATTCGATGGCCGTGATGTCTCGCGCACCTTGCCATACCGCTATCGGCACAATCTCTGACCATACTATAGCTAATTTTGTGAAAAATTCTCTGAAGCGCTCAGTGTCTAGTTTCATTATTGCCATTAGTTATGCGCTCTTGTGATGACCTAGGTTGTTTCCCCCGGCCTGTATAACTAAGATGACCGGACCTCTTGCCTCTCTCCCTACCTTGATTACCTCCATTAGTACCTGTGGCCATAGCAGGCCTCTAATACCTCTCCAGTTGAAATATGTGTTATGAAACTCTAATTTCCTCCCGCCTGGGCGGACTTTCGCCCTTTTTTGTGCCCAATATATATACGAGTGGCCTATCACTCACACTGTTGGCTTATCGTCACCTGTAAAAGAAACAAACCACGTTAGGATAACAAGTCCGGTCTTATGTATCTCGCCAAACACGTGGATCGCCATCTCCCTATCCTCTGAACTTCCGTTTCTGACAGTCCTGCTCTTGCTGCTTCCGTGGCCGCACCTATGCGGAATGAGTGTGTCCCGTAATCTTTGGGGTGGTTCCCTGCCGATGTTATGCATTTATTAAATATAGCTTGGAACAGGTATCTTGATAATGGCGTTCCATCAATGTGTGATACGAAGAAATTACTTTGTGATCTGATGGTTAGATATGTTTTTACTATTGTTACCCGACTCAGTGTACCGTTTGTGGGTTGTAGAAGTACCCAAGTACCCCTGCCCGCTGGAACCGTTTTCGATTGGTGTATGCGTACACGTATTGCATTATTGGCTATGACTACTTCCTGGTGTAATAAGCGTCCACTGGTGGTAAATTTGGATTGAGGGACTAATTCGCTTATACATAGCGCCCCGAAGAAGGCGATCACAAATGCAGTAGACATTAGTGTTGCTTCAAATTGTGAGTGTCATGTTAATGGTGTTAGGGATAAGATGTGAGAAATCAGTTTTAGTGACACGGGACGGGACGTCTACATTCCTGACTTGGCTGACCCCTTTTCCACCCTTTTATGGATTGTCTGATGATGAATCTTTGTCACATCTCCCCAATTCAGTAGTTGGAAGTGAAATGCTACTCCGGTCCGCCACCGCTGCGCTGACGCCCCTGATATGCCCCTCATCATTAGCTGGTGGAGAAATTCTATGGTGACTTGTGATCTGGCTTGTTCACATTGGTCAACCCGTCTGCCTGCTACTAGTCGTGTCCACTCTTCCCATGCCTTACCGTATGCTTGCCACGTTGACGGGGCAACTGACGCTCTGATTAATGGCATCAACTATTCGCCACTAGATCCCATAGGGAGGGTGGGCAACTGTTGCCCGATGGGTGGGCGTTGTGGAAGAGCTCTGTGAAAATCTGCCAATTGAATTGTTATAAAGCGTTAGCAGCAGCTTTATACCCCTCAACATAGTGGCTAGCGCGGACCCATACATTGTGTTTTAGGCACAGGAATACTAGCCTGCGTAGTAGGCCTAGCACTGGGAGAGACGATGATGCCATCTTATTAATGCAGTGCGCTAGGCTGGTGTTTTGTGTTATTAAGCGTATATTTTTGTTAGCCAGGCGCGCGCCCCATATTTCTATTGCTACCACTATTGGGAAAAATTATTTTCAGGGCTAGATGAAGCTAAAAATTATTATTAATTTCAAAGCTGGTGGAGCTTGGTATAGATGGCCTAATACAATGAGTCCCACACACTGCTAGAAGGCCAAATATTTTTTCAGAGCTAGATGCAGATAAAAATTATATTCAATTTGCAACCTGATGGAGGTCAGTATAGATGGACTAATAGAACAAGTCCCACACACAGCTAGAAGCCCAAATATTTTTTCAGAGGTAGATGCAGATAAAAATTATTTTTAATTTGCAGCCTGATGGAGGTCAGTATAGATGGACTAATAGAGAAAGTCCCACACACTGCTAGAAGGTCAAATATTTTTTCAGAGCTAGATGCAGAAAAAAATTATATTCAATTTGCAACCTGATGGAGGTCAGTATAGATGGACTAATAGAGAAAGTCCCACACACTGCTAGAAGCCCAAATATTTTTTCAGAGCTAGATGCAGAAAAAAATTATTTTTAATTTGCAACCTGATGGAGGTCAGTATAGATTGACTAATAGAATGATGCTATGCCCAAAAGATTTTACTTCACTAGGTGCAGTAAAAAAATTGGTATTCTATACACAGGTGGTATATCTTGCAACACAGATAGGCTACTCCACTGACTAACACACTCTGCAATAGGCCAAAAAGGATTAGCTTTGCTAGATTCAGCCAAATGCTGTGAAAAAAACTTGCACAGCACTGGCACAGACCTGCCTGGCAAAAACTGATAGGAACTGATGTAACCTAGTCCTGAAAAGGACTCCAATTACAATTAGTCTTTACTCCCACAATCTATCTATTTAAGAGCACAGACCTGCCTGATAAAAGTCGTAGGAAATGCTGTAACCTAGTCCTTAAAAGGACTGCAATCACAGCTATTCCCTACTCCCAAGCTATCTGTAGATTTGTGCGAAAATTGGCTTGAAATTAACAAGGTATAGCGCACACAGCAACAGCGGTGCCGTCTAACACGCAGCTGCAGCAGTGAGAAAATGGTGGCGACGGGGAAAATGGCTTGGTCTTATAGGGCAAGGACATGTGACATACACTGCCAATGACACATGCCCTTGCTTGTGTGAAAAAAAGCACTTCGCTCCGTGTGTGGCTGCTGATAGGCTGACAGATTGCACCTCCCCACTGCAAATGCGGGAAAGAGAAAAAAAAATGGAGATCTTCATTGTTCCTGCAGAGATCCATCCCCTCCCCCCACCCCGCTGTACACTCAAACTGCGTATTAACATTAATTTTCATCATTACTGAGAAAAAATCCAGTTATGATTTTGGTGCACGAACAGTTATCGAACATAACCTCGAACAGCTGAATTTTTCTCAAATTGTTCGTGTTCGCCGAACGGCTCGAACACCGCCCAAAACAGCTCGAATTTGAGATTGGCGAACAGTTCGAGTAGAACACCGCTCATCTCTACTGTACACACGCAAATCAATGTTTGTAATGTTTTTCATGTGTGTGTGTTTTTCACCATATATTTTATCATGTACTGCAAATATACCTGTAACAACAAAAGAAACAAGGATAAGCTAAAGCTGCATACTGAAAACCACCAAGCAGCAATTAAGCTAATGAAGAACCACCAGGTCTTGACCATTTAACCTAATTAATTTATTCAAGTGAACCTATATAGACTATATAACTCTAACAGACTGTAAAGCAATATCTTACCTGAGGAAGGCTATTCTGTACCAATATATAGCCGAAACGCGTTGTTCTATGTATCGTTTTTTTATGATGATTTTTATCTAAGTAAATTTCTGAAGACTTTTAATACCTCCGCCTGGTGCCTGTCTCCTGGGAGCGCTGAACAGACTAGATGAATCCTTTCATTTTCTCCTGACCTTCTCAAGAACAGAGGAATTTTAATTTCATATTTTTTTTAATCAAATCATTCTGAACTTCAATTCCCATAACCCACCCTAAACCCAAATCCCAACACTCCAGAGAACCATTTTCAGAGCAGTTCTAGAATAACGGACTATAGCATTCGTAGAAGGAGAAGAAGATAAAAAAGTGACTAACAAAGGGGTAGCAGCGTTTTAATGTTATCATTTACTGCTTGATGCCTGAGCCGGGGAGTGCACGCTGAAAACTGTTGCAGGCTGCTGTAATCACAGGACACAAGCAAACAGCATGGCATTTCCTATCAGCAGGGAGGAAGTAAAGGGCGACAGTAATGAAAGTCTCCTCCTACTCCGCTCCATATTGAAATGAATAGTGTGCATCCTACAAATGAGATGCATACAGCAAACAATTGATTTTCCATACATAGGTTTTGAGTTGACCACTGGATATACACATGTGTATCACTAATTACCAGAACTGGAAATCGAAAAAAAAGACGAGCAAGTTTGGGGTGAATCCTGCCTTCATTACTGCACAGCCGCTCATAGAGGGATCGGTACTAGGAACAGCAGGAGTGCCGGCGATGTTCACAGATTTACCTGCTGCGGGACTGAAGGAGTCTGATCGCGCTCGGCTCGAAGCTTTTTACCTTGTTTACGATAGGAATAATTGAAAGCTGTGCTTCAAAGGCGAGGAAGAAGTTTGCCACAGTCTGCGCTTGAATACCCTTAAGGGGGGAAAAAAAAGATATATACAAATACTGAAACATCTAAATGCATTAGAACATCAAACCTGGTGAAGCGGTAAATGACTTGTCCTCCAGGGATACAGGCTACTGTCATTCAGTAATTATTTAATAGGAATTTTACATTTTATGTGATCACCACGCTAGAATGTAAATGGAGAAAAACACAACACAACTCCTCATCATATGAAGATATTTTGTGTTATAGAACAGGATTTCTGTGGCACAACAAGACTGATTTACTATGTATGTGTGTCACCCTGGCCTGGATGCCACAAGTGTAATTAAAGCTGTGTCTGAGAGCAAGGGGGAGGTTCTCTAGTCAGGGGAACATTAGCATGCAATGCCTCCTGTCTCAGGCCAGTAGGGGGAGCTGGCTGCCCCTATAAAAGCTGGTACTGGGGGCAGGGTTAGAGAGAATGGATGGCCTGTCTCAGCACTGAGACGTGTCCCAGAGTGGAGCAGGGACAGAAAGTTGATTGCACCTAAGAGGAAGTGTGGCAGTAGGAGAGCCACCAGCCAGAGACGAGAGGCGAAGAGAGCCTGTCTTGGCAAATCAGAGACTGACCTTACCAGACTTTGGTGTCTGAGGCTGGAAGGATTCCACATCCCCCAGCAGAGAACCAGTCCGCAAGGGACTGTATATTCCTTGGCCTAAGAAGCCTGGAGGCCCTGCCACAACCGAAGGGACCAGTAAAGCCGTACAAGGCTGGGAGCAGAAAGGAACCCACGTCGCAGGCCATACAGGCGAGAATACACGGAAAGCTCAGAAACGTGGGCTGTTACCCTATCAGGAGGAGATAGCCAGAAGGAGCGCAGAAAGCACGGTAGGCCTACACCCTCACCCTGACCAGGGCCAATTTCCCCGTTGCTCTCAGACATCCAGGTCCCCCTCCTAGCCGGGACTGTTTATGGGTCAATTTACCTGTTCTAGTAAAGACCCTGGACTGCAACCTGTTGTCTGTGTGCTCCTTGCTTCTCCAGCACTATCAGCACTGGGACCCTCACTACCATCACTCCCACCATCCACTATACTGCCCTGGGGCCGCACTCTTCCCGTGGGGAGTCACACTACCCTAGCTGCACACCTCATCAGCCCCAGCGGTCTGCATGCAGCGGCGGTTCCTAATAACCGCAAATCCACGGGTGGCGTAGTCGGACATAAACATCAGCACATAACGGACTACCACTGGCCTGACCACCCTGAGCCACGGAACCGAGTTGCCACTACTACTCCCATCGTTCCCCTACTGCCCGGATCCGAGTGCCCCACGGCCCAGGGGGCGAGTCATATGCACCATAGCCTTCATTTGATGTCACTTACTTAGCACCAACACCTTGCCCCAACTCTGCAATCCCCAATATCAGTCCATGACCTCAATGGGGTCACTATAAAATTATAAAGAGGACTGGTCATGTCTTTATTAGAAAATAGACAAACTTAGGATAGAAACAATATGAACATATACCCTGCTATAAGTAAGTAAAAAGCAATAGGAAATATATATAATATAGGGTACTTAGTAAACATGTTGTTTGATTAAAAAAAAAGCCATCCCACCAGCACCAAGGTGTACCCAGTCAGTTATGTGAAGTATATAATAAAATACACTTTAGTACAATATTAGTATCTTGTCCCTTTAAATCTGCAGCTACTTCTGTCACCATGGTAACTGCATTCATACTCAGCCAATAGGATTGCTCGGTTTGAATTTGAAGAAAAAAAAAAAGTCCTATATCGTCAGTTTGTTCCATCTCATCTGAGTGTGAAGACAGACACCTGCGATCAGCGAGATTATAGGTATAAGACGTGATATAATATAACGGACGGAGCCACATCCCATCACACGCACTCAGCGACCACAACTGACAGGAATCAGCACATTTATCAGAGGAGAAGTCATTATTCCCCAACACATGATAAGTGACAACTTCTAGATCTGCTGGGAACCCAACTAATCCCTGCTAGACCCTCCCCGGCCACCGCTCCATTCATTCTCTATGCAGGAGAAAGCTGAGTACAGCGCCCCCCATAGAGAATGAACGGACCGGCGGTTGAACATTTGCACTTCGCTCACTTCTATCTATAAGTGCTGTTCTGCTGATTGGGTCATAGCGGCCAAACCCACCGATCTAAGAGTCATCACCTATCCAGAGATCAGTGAGAACTTGTTCCAACTAGACATCCCCTTTAATTGAAGAGATCACATATCTAACAGCCAATCCTATTCATTCCCAATCTTCCCTGTGCCCAGTAATGCCCCTGGGTATATCGCCAATATGAGCCAATCACCAAACCCTCTGCTGACTGTTCCCCATGTTTTATAGATTTTGGATCCGTTTCTACAAGAGAAGATCTCAGCGGCCTCCATGGGGATGGGTTACTCTGCCAGCGATGGAGCAGGTAGTATCCACCAGCCTGTGATATCTCACCTTCCTCCATATTCTGCTGTTACATGCGTTTCTTCAGCTTTACCTCTTCCCAACAGAACCAATTGATGGTTTTTTCTGTTTTTTCCTTGGCTTTTTCCAAGGGCTATAACTTTTAATGTCTGTCCACATAGTGTGAGGTCTTGTTATTTTGTAGGATGAGCGGTACTTATAAATCCCACCATTCATTTACCACATAGTACTAGAAAACGGGAAAAACATTCCAAGTGCAGTAAAAGTGCGAAAAAAAAAGCCTGACCTTGTTTTTCTGGGAAGGATTTTAACGGCGCACATAGTGTGGTGAAAATGACCTGGTAATAGGATCCTACTCCTCAGTGTGATTACAGCAACACCAAACTTCTCCAATAGTTTTTCTGAGACCCGTAACATTTTCATTTTTCGGGTTGATGGAGCTGTGTGGGGGCTTATTTTTTGAAGGGCAAGAGGACTTTATTGATAACATTTTGGGACACATATGTCATGGTCATCGCTTCTTACAGGGTTTTCTGCAGTATTGTGGCGAACGAAAAAAATGCAATTTTGTCTTTTTGAATTTTTTTCTGTGTTCACTGATCGTTTGTTTTTTATATTTGGATAGATTGTATTTCTCTGAAAGAGACCATACCACAAATGTGTATATTTTTATTATCTTTATTTTTAGTGGGAGGTGAGTTGAACGTGTGGGGTTTTAATATTTTAGACTTTTTTTTTTTTTTTTTAATTTTCACTGCATTTGTATACATTATCTGATTGCTTGTGCTATATACAGCGATACCACAGTAATGCTCCATATAGCAAAATCACGGTCTTCTTTACAGCCCAAATGAAGCTTTATGATGACAGGCACGGAGGCTTCAGCAGACCCCCGGATGTCATAGCAGTCCATCTGCGCCCTGTGATCGCGTCACAGGAGCGCCGGTGGGCGCATGGAACGATGCGTCCCAATGCCGGCGCGCTGTTAATGCTGCTGTTAGAGATTGACAGCAGCACTGAACAGGTTAACAGTGGTGGGCAGATCTTCGCTCCACTCGCAGCTCTTAGAGGCAGGTCCTGGTTGTTTGTCACAGCCATTATCTGCCATGTACGGGGCGAGCTGACCCTGCTCCATACACCCGCTACTGACTTATACCATACATGTACGGCAGATGTTGGTAAGGAGTTAAAGCGGTTGTCCTGCTTTGCGGCCATTTGTTTTTTTTACTTTAATGCAAGTATTTGGGGCTAAAATTGATTTCCGTTATTGAGTTTCATTAAAAATGTTGCGTTCTGTAGCATCTGTGCTGCACTGTCTATTCCTGGCTGCAAAATTAGCTAACTGAGAATCTATCAGTGAGCTCCTTCTGACAGTCTTAAGGGAGAGTTTGTAGATCTTTCATCTGTTTTTTTTTCCTGAGTGCCTTTTAGCTGATCTATGCCCAAAGAAAACATGAAACTTGAATGTGCAGGGAAGCAATAAGTCTGTAATAACCAGTGAAAAATGAAATCTAAATGTAAAAAATTACTTTTAGTAGTAAATACATGGACATAAGAAAATACACACTGCAATGTCCTGCATTAGGAGGAACTCAGGGCCCACTGCACCAGCATATTGTCTCACAAGGGGCCTGAGGATCTCATCTCGGTACCTAATGGCAGTCAGGCTACCTCTGGCGAGCACATGGAGGACTGTGCGGCCCTTCAAAGAAATGCCACCCCACACCATTACTGACCCACTGCCAAACCGGTCGTGCTGAAGGATGTTGCAGGCAGCAGATCGCTCTCCACGGCGTCTCCAGACTCTGTCACGTCTGTCACATGTGCTCAGTGTGAACCTGCTTTCATCTGTGAAGAGCACAGGGAGCCAGTGGCGAGTTTGCCAATCCTGGTGTTCTGTGGCAAATGCCAAGCGTCCTGCACAGTGTTGGGCTGTGAGCACAACCCCCATGTGTGGACGTCGGGCCCTCATACCACCCTCATGGAGTCAGTTCTAACAGTTTGTGCAGACACATGCACATTTGTGGCCTGCTGGAGGTCATTTTGCAGGGCTCTGGAAGTGCTCCTCCTGTTGCTTCTTGCACAAAGGCGGAGGTAGCGGTCCTGCTGCTGGGTTGTTTCCCTCCTACGGCCCCCTCCACGTCTCCTGGTGTACTGGCCTGTCTCCTGGTAGTGTCTCCAGCCTCTGGACACTACGCTGACAGATGCAGCAAACCTTCTTGCCACAGCTCTCACTGATGTGCCATCCTGGATGAGCTGCACTACCTGAGCAACTTCTGTGGGTTGTAGAGTCCGTCTCATGCTACCACGTGTGTGAAAGCACAACCAACATTGAAAAGTGACCAAAACATCAGCCAGAAAGCACTGGTACTGAGATGTGGTCTGTGGTCCCCACCTGCAGAACCACTCCTTTATTGAGGGTGTCTTGATAATTGCCAATAATTTCCATCTATTGTCTATTCCATTTGCACAACAGCATGTGAATCATAGAATCATAGAATAGTAGAGTTGGAAGGGACCTCCTGGGTCATCTGGTCCAACCCCCTGCTCAAAGCAGGATTCACTAGATCATCTCAGACAGATGTCTGTCCAGCCTCTGTTTGAAGACGTCCATTGAAGGGGAACTCACCACCTCTCGTGGCAGCCTGTTCCACTCATTGATCACCCTCACTGTCAAAAAGTTTTTTCTAATATCTAATCTGTGTCTCCTCCCATTTAGTTTCATCCCATTGCTTCTAGTCTTTCCTTGTGCAAATGAGAATAAAGATGATCCTTCTACAATGTGACAGCCCTTGACATATTTGTAGACAGCTATTAAGTCTCCTCTCAGTCTTCTTTTTTGCAAGCTAAACATTCCCAAATCCTGCAACCGTTCCTCATAGGACATGGTTTGCAGACCAGTCACCATTCTGGTCGCTCTTCTCTGAACTTGCTCCAGTTTGTCGATGTCTTTTTTAAAATGTGGTGCCCAAAACTGTACACAGTATTCCAGATGAGGTCTGACCAAAGAGGAGTAAAGACCGATAATGACTTCACGTGATCTAGACTGTATGCTTCTGTTAAGAACACCAGAATTGGCACCGAAGAGGAGACCCCACCGAAGAGGAGACCCACCGAAGAGGAGACCCAAGAGGAGACCCACCAAAGAGGAGACCCCACCGAAGAGGAGACCCCACCGAAGAGGAGACCCCACCGAAGAGGAGACCCCACCGAAGAGGAGACCCCACCGAAGAGGAGACCCCACCGAAGAGGAGACCCCACCGAAGAGGAGACCCCACCGAAGAGGAGACCCCACCGAAGAGGAGACCCCACCGAAGAGGAGACCCCACCGAAGAGGAGACCCCACCGAAGAGGAGACCCCACCGAAGAGGAGACCCACCGAAGAGGAGACCCAAGAGGAGACCCACCGAAGAGGAGACCCACCAAAGAGGAGACCCCACCGAAGAGGAGACCCACCAAAGAGGAGGCCCACCAAAGAGGAGACCCCACCGAAGAGGAGACCCCACCGAAGAGGAGACCCCACCGAAGAGGAGACCCCACCGAAGAGGAGACCCCACCGAAGAGGGGTCTTATTAAACATTGACCTGTCTTTAGATGAAAAGGGAGCTTTTTTTTTTCTTTCTTTCTTTTATTGTATTCCTACTTCTTCCCTGAACATGATTTTTTATTTTTTTTTAAATCTGCCATACTGTTCCAGAGATATGGGCCTTTTTACTTACTGCTAAATTTTATGATCTATATCAAAGGGGGCGTGGCTCACAGGATCCTCAGGGGCGTGTCTTTAGGCTGCTCTGCATAATTATCCTGTGGGCCACGCCCCCTTATAAAGATTACACACAATCAACACTAAATAAAAAGGCCCATATCTCTGCAACCGTATGGTGGATTTAAAAAAATGAAAAAGTGTAATACTCGGGGGAGCAGCGGGAATAAAGTAAGGGCAAACACTGGTCACTTCTGACTTGGTGACATGTCCTCTTTAAAGTAGAATTTTTGTTCTTCTTCAATTCTGGTTATTGTATGTGATAAATTGGGAACATGTCATTTACTTACAGGATTGTGCTGGCGTTATCCTTTACTCTGCTGAATCTGCTACCCAAGTGGCCCTCGATGGTATTCAGTGTCTAGGTAAGGAGAGTCTAACCTGTGCCTTTTGGCCAACACCTAAATCCACCAGCACTACTGATACATATTTATTCTTCAGTTTTGCCCTCGATGTTTCCAGCAGTCCACAACACAAAGCGATCACCATTACGGCTGTGGGGGTTTTTTTTGTTTTTTTTTTGCCTAATGTTTTCAGCCGATTCATCAATTGAGCAAACTCTGTGCCCGAAAAATATAACCTCCATAATTGATTTTATATGATACATTTCTCGCACAAAATTTTGCGCTGTGTTAGAGGAGCATCCAATTTTTTTTTCATTAAAGTCACAAAAAAAAAAAGATTAAAGACGAAAATAAAGAATTCATTGTACTGTGTGCGCCATTTTGAAGAATTATTTTGGTGCAAAAAAAACCCCATCAAGTAATGATCCAAGATGTAAAAAAAAAAAAAAAATGAGAAAATGACTTTAAATTTTAACTGCAAATGAAACTTGCCCTATGTGTCTTCACCTGTATGAAAAGACTGGGATGGCTCTGGGAGCAAGCGCACCACCACCGCTGTGTTTTCATATATAGGCATCTCCAATGTTTAGGAATTCAGTGTTGACAAGCGTTGCGATTTGTGCAAGTAAAGGTGTCAGGTTTAGATTGTTGCCTGTATTCACTTTAAGGGAATCTTTAAGTAGGTTTTTGTTATATAATCGGAGAGCAGCATGGTGGAGGGGCAGAGACCCTGATTCCAGCGATGTGTCATTTTTGATACAAAAACAGTTTTCTCTGCTGCAGAGCTCTAAATGCTTAGCCCTGTATAACCCCTCCCACACCACTGATTGGCAGCTGTGTATAACACCCGCCCACACTACTGATTGGCAGCTGTGTATAACCCCCGCCCACACTACTGATTGGCAGCTGTGTATAACCCCCGCCCACACTACTGATTGGCAGCTGTGTATAACCCCCGCCCACACTACTGATTGGCAGCTGTGTATAACCCCCGCCCACACTACTGATTGGCAGCTGTGTATAACCCCCGCCCACACCACTGATTGGCAGCTGTGTATAACACCCGCCCACACTACTGATTGGCAGCTGTGTATAACCCCCGCCCACACTACTGATTGGCAGCTGTGTATAACCCCCGCCCACACCACTGATTGGCAGCTGTGTATAATCCCCGCCCACACCACTGATTGGCAGCTGTGTATAACCCCCGCCCACACCACTGATTGGCAGCTGTGTATAACCCCCGCCCACACCACTGATTGGCAGCTGTGTATAACCCCCGCCCACACCACTGATTGGCAGCTGTGTATAACCCCCGCCCACACCACTGATTGGCAGCTGTGTATAACCCCACCCACACTACTGATTGGCAGCTGTGTATAACCCCCGCCCACACCACTGATTGGCAGCTGTGTATAACCCCTGCCCACACCACTGATTGGCAGCTGTGTATAACCCCTGCCCACACCACTGATTGGCAGCTGTGTATAACCCCCGCCCACACCACTGATTGGCAGCTGTGTATAACCCCCGCCCACACCACTGATTGGCAGCTGTGTATAACCCCCGCCCACACCACTGATTGGCAGCTGTGTATAACCCCTGCCCACACCACTGATTGGCAGCTGTGTATAACCCCCGCCCACACCACTGATTGGCAGCTGTGTATAACCCCCGCCCACACTACTGATTGGCAGCTGTGTATAACCCCCGCCCACACCACTGATTGGCAGCTGTGTATAACCCCCGCCCACACCACTGATTGGCAGCTGTGTATAACCCCCGCCCACACCACTGATTGGCAGCTGTGTATAACCCCCGCCCACAACACTGATTGGCAGCTGTGTATAACCCCCGCCCACACCACTGATTGGCAGCTGTGTATAACCCCTGCCCACACCACTGATTGGCAGCTGTGTATAACCCCCGCCCACACCACTGATTGGCAGCTGTGTATAACCCCCGCCCACACCACTGATTGGCAGCTGTGTATAACCCCCGCCCACACTACTGATTGGCAGCTGTGTATAACCCCCGCCCACACCACTGATTGGCAGCTGTGTATAACCCCCGCCCACACCACTGATTGGCAGCTGTGTATAACCCCCGCCCACACCACTGATTGGCAGCTGTGTATAACCCCCGCCCACACCACTGATTGGCAGCTGTGTATAACCCCTGCCCACACCACTGATTGGCAGCTGTGTATAACCCCTGCCCACACCACTGATTGGCAGCTGTGTATAACCCCCGCCCACACCACTGATTGGCAGCTGTGTATAACCCCTGCCCACACCACTGATTGGCAGCTGTGTATAACCCCCGCCCACACCACTGATTGGCAGCTGTGTATAACCCCTGCCCACACCACTGATTGGCAGCTGTGTATAACCCCCGCCCACACCACTGATTGGCAGCTGTGTATAACCCCCGCCCACACCACTGATTGGCAGCTGTGTATAACCCCCGCCCACACCACTGATTGGCAGCTGTGTATAACCCCCGCCCACACCACTGATTGGCAGCTGTGTATAACCCCCGCCCACACCACTGATTGGCAGCTGTGTATAACCCCCGCCCACACCACTGATTGGCAGCTGTGTATAACCCCCGCCCACACCACTGATTGGCAGCTGTGTATAACCCCACCCACACTACTGATTGGCACCTTCCTGTGTATAACCCCTGCCCACACCACTGATTGGCAGCTGTGTATAACCCCCGCCCACACCACTGATTGGCAGCTGTGTATAACCCCCGCCCACACCACTGATTGGCAGCTGTGTATAACCCCACCCACACTACTGATTGGCACCTTCCTGTGTATAACCCCCGCCCACACCACTGATTGGCAGCTGTGTATAACCCCCGCCCACAGCACTGATTGGCAGCTGTGTATAACCCCCGCCCACAGCACTGATTGGCAGCTGTGTATAACCCCCGCCCACAGCACTGATTGGCAGCTGTGTATAACCCCACCCACACTACTGATTGGCACCTTCCTGTGTACACTATATATTGATAGAAAGCTGCTGATCAGACACCTAGTGCTGTAATGATAATATCCTGCTGATTTAAGACTGATTTTATTGATACAGCAGCACACAGCCCTGTAGTAACACATTGCTGGAATCTGGCCGGACATTATTCTGATCTCAGATTACATAGACAATCCTGCTGACAGATTCCCATTAAAAGGTTCTTCCCGTCCTCTGCTCCCCATCCTCTGGCTTCCTGCTTGCTCCTGATGATTGACAGTTCGGACCAGAGGTGCCACCCGTCCTGTGCGCTCTCCAGTGCTGCAATCAGAAGCAGCCTTCCCTCCTGGAGAATCAGAGGACAGAGGCATAATGAAGCCGGCCGGATCCAGAGCGGACAGCACTCCTTCCCTAGGAGACCGACCACCTCTGACAGACTGGCAGAGGTGGCTGGTGACCTAAAAATATCTCTCTTCTCTAGGTCTGAGAGGATTTTTAATAAGAAGTAAATTGAAAAGTTTTTACCG
Organism: Phyllobates terribilis; assembly: GCF_046119375.1. Taxonomy (NCBI): domain Eukaryota; kingdom Metazoa; phylum Chordata; class Amphibia; order Anura; family Dendrobatidae; genus Phyllobates; species Phyllobates terribilis. Next base: position 2,237,956 of record NW_027362852.1, on the reverse strand, counting down.
TATTTTGCAATTTTACCCATGAAGACTGAGACCACCCCATGTTCACTGTTCTTTTATAAATGTTTATTTCTCCACAGGGGGCAATGGCTATATAAACGACTACCCGATGGGCCGCTTCCTTCGTGATGCCAAGCTTTATGAAATAGGGGCTGGTACTACCGAGGTTCGGAGACTGGTCATAGGAAGAGCCTTCAATGCTCTGTACAAGTAACCTGCCGACCTTGGAGATCACCGATCATGGCTCTAACTCCGAACTCAATCCGCAAAAATCTCTCTGCACCCGGGTGGATGAGGAGCGATGGGCACTCACTGCCTAAAACACTTACCTCGTAGCTGAGAGCCTCGTGGCCGCACAGACTGGACTGTTAGGAGACCGGACCGGTCCAGTGCTCTGTCTACCGACTCTTTATCAAGTGAATGTGAAGATTCTTATACCGGGGACATGAAACCATGAACCGTATAGTTATATCCAAGAGATGGGGGGCTCTGATCACCCCCACTGATCACTGTTTATGGAGTCTGTGTATTGCTCCAGGAACAAATAAAGCATACGTCAATCATCTGTCATTATTTTCCCCAGTGCTGTCTATAGTGATATCTACAGCCTGTTAAAGGAGTTGTCTGGGACTTAAACATTTAACATTGATGACTTATCCTTAGTATAGGTCATCAATGTCTGATCGGTGGGGGTGCGACACTCTGCACCCCCGCCAATCTGCTGTTCCTGGTGTCAGCGGCCAGGACTGATCAGTTACAGAGCTGCACAGTGGGTGCGACCGGGCACTGCACTCCACCGGGCACTGCACTCCACCTGCTATTGATTTGAATAGGGGGCGGATGTGCAGTACCGGCCGCGGCCACTATACAGGCGCTGTGCAGATCCATAACTGAGCAGTTTTGTGACGCCGCCGACATCAGGAACAGCTGACTGGTGGGAGTCCCGGGTGTCTCACCCCCACCAATCATACATTAGTGACCTGTCACCAATGTAAGTCTTAAAGGGGTTGTCTAAGTGTAACCCACCCTGTAAGAGCAGAGATGCATTACAGAAAGTGGATGCTTCATCTCTTCATTCCTGTCCTGTCTGTCATCCTGCATAGTCCAGTGAAGGCAATGGCAGGAGAAATGCATGCTGGGAGGTGAAAGGAAGTCAGTTCCAGCTCCTATAGTGCTGATGAAATACTGCACATTCAGAGTATGAGAGTTTTTGGACATATTAGACTATATCAGCACCAGTGGCGGTTTTAGCTTATTGTGGTGTATGTGGTCGGCTTCACTCTGCTTTTCTACAGGATTTATGTGAAGGGCTTTAAGAAAATATAAGCTCTTAAGAAAAATTATAGAAAATTTCAGTTAAATTACTTGTAAAAATCACTGATTCTTCTGTGGCAGAATCAGGGGGAGATCTGGAATTTTTACAAAGAATATAACTCAATTTTTTGTTTTTAAGCAAGCGACAGGTTCTCTTTAGCAGTAGTCCTAAATAAAATACACATGGAATAAATGGGGGAAGAGTTGATACGAGGAGTAAAATAATAGAAATATATCCCCCCGGTGGAGGTTTAGTAGATTGCAGGCAGGTGTCACAATGTACTTTAGTGACCCCTGCTGGTAGTGGTGGGGATTTGTTTTCAATTGTATTTTAATTCTATTCTTGCTGCATCTCACAATAAATACTAAGGAGGGAAATTTCCTAAGACAGGCGAGTCACAGTCCAGTCTGATTTGTGCTGGATTTATGAAGAGGGGAACACCATGTAATAAATAAGGTAAAGATTTAGCCGTTCTTGAAGCAAATTGAAATCTCCATCTGCTGTGAGCAGCCATAGAGCTGCTTTATGTGCTGAATTCTGGTATATTATAGAAAGTCTATCAGATGTATAGGCCGCCCCTCAGGCCTAATCACAGACACTTTATAAAAAGAAACAATTGCAAGTTTTAGCACAAGACAGATTTCTAAATAAAACATTTAATAGATCGCCCCTATGGGCATATTATTAAAATCTAAAAGAAAGTTATTCTATCCATTAGCACATATGCTCCTAACATGGGAAATAATCACCACAGAATTGTTTAATATGCAGTAAATGAATAACCTGCCAGACACCCGACGGACTGACCGCGGCAGGGGCAGAAATCACACTTAGGCCACGGCCCCACTATCAGTATTCGGTTAGTATCTTTCCTCTGGAGTGGGAGCCAAAACCAGATGAGGAACAATCAGAGAAAAGGTATAATAGAAACAAGTCACCAATTCTGGATTTATCACCCACTCCTGGTTTTGTCTCCCACTCCTGAGAAAAAATACTGACTGAATACTGATAGTGGGGTCGTGGCCTTAAAAGGGTTATTCCCAAATGGGTATTGTTGGATAGTTCTTGTAAATACAAGTGATTTTTGCAATTTACTGCTTATTAAAATTGTCAGTCGTTCTTGAAATATTAACACTTTATTCTTTTAGTTACAGCTCATTGCTTTGGAGACCGACCACTGCTGCTGGACAGCAGAACATAAGCAGTGCTTACATGCTCTTTTCCATTGAGCTTGTAAGCGCTGTATTGAACCTGTCCCGAAACGCTGAAGCGCACCACAACTTCCTAACCAGTTTCAGCACAAGGTAGACCACAGCGGTGGTCGGTCTCCAAGGCAACAAGCTGTAAACAAAAGAAAAGCGTTAACTCAAGAACGACTGAAAAGTTTAATAAGCAATGAAATGCAAAAGTGCTTGTTTTTACCAACACTATCTGACAGTGCCCATCTATGAAGATGAGGAAAAACCCTTTTAAAGGCCACTGACAAAGGAACAATATTTGCAGCCTGTTTTAATATTTCTCATCTGGAGCCTCCCTCACAGCAGTATATGCCGAATTTGGGGGTCTGTACGTCCATTTCACTGTTGCCTTCACTAGCTCGCAGGTATCTGCACCGAGGTCTCTTCTATAGCGGCCATGTAGTGGTAGATACCAGTTATTTTTCCCTATTACTGTACGTGCTCCTCTCCGTGAGTCACATAGTATTCATGTCCCCGTTGTGCCCTATAGTTGGTAAAATTGCCTTCTAGAAACATGAATGCTACCTGTGGATTCATTGGAAAGTTATCATACCCTGAGTGTCCCTATAGTGTAATAATGCCCTTTAGGTGTCCACTGAACTGCTAATAATGCCCCCCTGAGGATTCCTTTTACAGTTATATTGACACTGTCGCCCACAAAAAATAGGGCCCAAAAATGTAAAATAATTATATATTCACCATAAACCGGATCCTGAGTGATCTGCGTCCTACAACGCAGGCTGCCGTGAGCACTTCTGCCTATCAATGGGTACTGATTGTACAGAAACTCCTCCGTACTCCAGTAGATGTATGTAACATCAAAATCAGATTTAGGCTATGTGCCCACGATGCAGAATAGATGCAGATTTTTCCTGAGCGTTTCTGCCTCTCCCTGGCAGAAAAAAAAACACATGCAGATTTTACATGCGTTTTTTTCTGCCAGGGAGAAGCGTTTTTTAAGCATTTTTGCATGCATTTCCGCATGTAAAAAACGGGTCATGCAACCGCCGACATCAGCGGTCGTGTGACCATCACATGACTAGATGACGTCAGCGCAGGTCCTTTTAGAACACGGCAGGACGCCAATTACAGAGGACACCGCGGAAGAGGTAAGTATAATGTGTTTTTTTTTTTTTACGTTTTAATTCTTTTTTTTTTTACTAATGGTACCCGGGTCGGATGAGAGTCTCCTCTGCTCCAGACCCGGGTACCATCCACGCATTGAACCGCATAACATTCGCATGCATACATGCGGATGTTATGCAGTTCAATGCAAGTCAATGGCGGCAATTACGCACAAGAAATGGACGTGCTGTCGATTTTTCCGCAATGATAATACGCAGCGGAAATTTCTGCAGCATGTGCACAGCACATGCAGATTACCAAGCGTTTTTAATGCACTTTCGTGGTGGAAATGCATTAAATCCGCATCGTGGGCACGCAGCCTAAAACACTTTATGCAATAAAATGAAATTGAATTAAAAAAATAGTTTACTACCTGTTTGCAAATGACAAACTGCACTTTTACTATTTCTAGACGATTTATGAAAAAAATCACGGCCAGACGATATTTATTACGGACACATTGGAAAACCATAATAAATGCTTGTGATTATAAGTGATAAATGTCCACAGCCCATAATCCTGATGTGTAACGTCAGCTGCAGTCACTGTCATCTGTAACATGATGAGAATTACTCACAATAATCTGCAGAAGTTTCTTCAGCTTCAGAAAATGTAATTGTTTCTCCAGAGCGGGCGATAAAGTGCCGTATTGTTCTGTGCTGGAGTTTGTGGTGGGCCGGCGACCCTGGTGCTGGTTATAAGCCCGGTCTATGGACCTCAGCGTTACAGGTCACCTAAACACCTCTACATGGAGCCTGTAACCTGTATTCTCAGGCCGTGTAAGGGACGCCATAATGATAAGGCGCCTGCCTGGTAACAAGTGCAGATTAATGGCCGCTACAGTGAAGAGAATGGCCTGTGGTGAAAGGGTTAATACTGGGGCCCTGCATCAGTAATAGCCCCTGTAGTCACCATGACAACTGTTATGAGGTCATAAACACATGTCATAAAGAAGATTCCGTGAGAGAAGGCCGCGCTGCCACGATCAGCGCCATTACTGATGGACCGAGGACCTGGAGCGCGGCCCCCCACGTAATGTACCCACCTGGGTGTAATATGGAGGTTCTAGCAGGGGGAGGGGTTGTCCGCTTTAGACGCCCCCAGGGTGTATGAAGATAATAGATGGGGGTCCGCAGCAGAGGATAGAGAGACCCTCTACATACAGCCCCTCTCCTCAGGGTGAACATGGATAGACCTATGAATTTCATGGGTGCTGTGGGGAGATGGGTAGAGGGGAGGGGGGATTTATCCTATTAGGGGTCATCCATAACCAACAACCCCTGTAACCGAGTGTCCAACTTCTTGTGACTTGGACCTGGATCTGTAAGGGAGAGTTATAATAATTTCTGTAATGAGTATATCATGTCATCCATGTTGTATATATATATTCACTGTGTCCATTAGTGGAGATTTGAATCCTTAGTTATGTTCTCTATAGTCAGCAGCAAGAATTAATTGTAACTGACTATTATCTGATTCTGCATTGTCTGTATAACCTTGATCACAATGTATTAGGGTCAGACAGCCGCTCAGCTTGTTTGTCTCCTTGTTAACAGGTAAACAGAGTTTTACTTCAGAATTCAGGTGTCGTCTTATCCTCTTGGTAAAAGGTGAAATTCTCCTGTCATCTTGGTCCTTCGAGCCGGAATTCATCATCTCCTCCAACATGAGGTAAGTGCTGATACCGCGCACGAGGAGGGATGGAAATACCCTCTGTGGAACAAGTCCTCCGCCTGAATTGGCGTCAAAAGAGGCCAAGGAGAATTGAGAGTCGACCACATCTGAATTTGGGTAAGAAAAATGGTATTATTATTATTAATTAGGTAATATTATTAGTCCAGTATTAATGGTATTTATAAGTTGCTGCAATTGGGGTTCGTGTGACCCCTGGAAATTGCTGCAATTGGGGTTTGTTTGACCCCTGTAATTGTTGCTATTGGGGTTGTGTGACCCCTGTAAGTTGCTGCAATTGGGGTTTGTGTGACCCCTGGAAGTTTGACCCCTGGAAGTTGCTGCAATTGGGGTTTGTGTGACCCATGTAAGTTGCTGCAATTGGGGTTTCTGTGACCCCTGTAAGTTGCTGCAATTGGGGTTTCTGTGACCCCTGTAAATTGCTGCAATTGGGGTTTGTTTGACCCCCTGGAAGTTGCAAATAGTCCATAGTCTATGTGAGAAGACTACAGGAATAAATAACTCTGTGTGCCCATTAAACGATCTACATGGTGAGGGTCTAGGACCAGGGGGCATTGTTAATAATCCGCTGGGCTAACTTGCAATAATACTGATGGTTGTGTGTGTGTATGTATGTATGTATGTATATATATATATATATATATATATATATATATATATACACATATATACATATATATATATATATACATATACACATATATATATATACACACATATACATATATATATATATATATATATATATATATATATATATATATATATATATATATATATAATATAGAAAAAAAGAAAAGAAAAAGAGCAGCACAAGCAAACAACCAACTTGTAAATGGGTGGGTGCCCATCCTCCAGGTAAATAGCAAACCTCCTTACATATAAAAAAAAAAAAATAGCTCCACAGTCACCATCAGGGCGGCGTCAGCACCCGACGCACCCGGGCAAATGCCGGGGCCCTGAGCAGGTAGAGGGGCCCACTGGCGGTCGCGCACCCCGCCGGGCTATGGGCGGAGGAGAGCTGTGCCAGCGCCCGCCCTTCTCCGCCGCTTGCTCAGCGCCCCGGCAGCCGGATACTTACCTCTCCCCGTGCCTCCGCAGATCTGCTGTCTTCCTGCTCTATGCTCTCTGTGACGTCTCAGGTCAGAGGGTGCGGTGACGTCTTTACACCGTGCCCTCCCCTGAGCCGTCACAGGCCGCGCAGAGCGGGAATATACCGGCGAGTCGGCGACGCTGGAGTCCGGAGCTGAGGCATGGGACATTATATGGGGGGGGGGGTGACATCCTGCATGGGGCATTATAAAGAGAGGGGGGGGGGTGACATCCTGCATGGGGCATTATAAAGAGTGGGGGGTGACATCTTGCATGGGGCATTATACAGAGGGGGGGTGACATCCTGCATGGGGCATTATACAGAGGGGGGGTGACATCCTGCATGGGGCATTATACAGAGGGGGGGTGACATCCTGCATGGGGCATTATAAAGAGGGGAGTGACATCCTGCATGGGACATTATAAAGAGGGGGGTGACATCCTGCATGGGGCATTATAAAGAGAGGGGGGTGACATCCGGCATGGAACATTATAAAGAGAGGGGGGTGACATCTTGTATGGGGCATTATACAGAGGGGGGGTGACATCCTGCATGGGGCATTATACAGAGGGGGGGGTGACATCCTGCATGGGGCATTATACAGAGGGGGGGGTGACATCCTGCATGGGGCATTATAAAGAGGGGGTGACATCCTGCATGGGGCATTATAAAGAGGGGGGTGACATCCTGCATGGGGCATTATAAAGAGAGGGGGGGACAGCCTGCATGGGGCATTATACAGAGGGGGGGGTGACATCCTGCATGGGGCATTATAAAGAGAGGGGGTGACATCCTGCATGGGGCCTTATACAGAGGGGGGGTGACATCCTGCATGGGGCCTTATAAAGAGGGGGGTACATCCTGCATGGGGCATTATAAAGAGGAGGGGTGACAGCCTGCATGGGGCATTATAAGGGGGGGGGGAACAGCCTGCATGGGGCATTATAAGGGGGGGGGGACAGCCTGCATAGTGCATTATGTGGGGGGAACTGCCTGCATGGAGCATTATAAGGGGGGGGACAGCCTGCATGGAGCATTATTTGGGGGTCAGTATCTTGTATGGAGCGTTATAAGGGGACCAGTATCCTGTATGGAGCGTTTTATGGGGGCCAGTATCCTGTATGGAGCGTTATATGGGGGCCCGTATCCTGTATGGAGCTTTATAAGGGGACCAGTATCCTGTATGGAGCGTTATAAGGGGACCAGTATCCTGTATGGAGCGTTATATGGGGGCCAGTATTCCGTATGAAGCGTTATATGGGGGCCAGTATTCCGTATGGAGCGTTATATGGGGGCCAGTATTCCGTATGGAGCGTTATATGGGGGCCAGTATTCTGTATGGAGCCTTATATGGGGGCCAGTATTCCGTATGGAGCCTTATATGGGGGCCAGTATTCCGTATGGAGCCTTATATGGGGGCCAGTATTCCGTATGGAGCCTTATATGGGGGCCAGTATTCCGTATGGAGCCTTATATGGGGGCCAGTATTCCGTATGGAGCCTTATATGGGGGCCAGTATTCCGTATGGAGCCTTATATGGGGGCCAGTATTCTGTATGGAGCCTTATATGGGGGCCAGTATTCCGTATGGAGCCTTATATGGGGGTCAGTATTCCGTATGGAGCCTTATATGGGGGCCAGTATCCCGTATGGAGCGTTATATGGGCGCCAGTATTCTGTATGGAGCGTTATATGGGGGCCAGTATCCTGTATGGGGCATTTTATGGCGGCCAGTATTCTGTATGGAGCGTTATATGGGGGCCAGTATTCCGTATGGAGCGTTATATGGGGGCCAGTATTCCATATGGGGCCTTATATGGGGGCCAGTATTCCGTATGGAGCCTTATATGGGGGCCAGTATTCCATATGGAGCCTTATATGGGGGCCAGTATTCCGTATGAAGCGTTATATGGGGGCCAGTATTCCGTATGGAGCCTTATATGGGGGCCAGTATTCCGTATGGAGCCTTATATGGGGGCCAGTATTCCGTATGGAGCCTTATATGGGGGCCAGTATTCCGTATGGGGCCTTATATGGGGGCCAGTATTCCGTATGGGGCCTTATATGGGGGCCAGTATTCTGTATGGAGCGTTATATGGGGGCCAGTATTCCGTATGGGGCCTTATATGGGGGCCAGTATTCTGTGTGGAGCGTTATATGGGGGCCAGTATTCCGTATGGGGCCTTATATGGGGGCCAGTATTCTGTATGGAGCGTTATATGGGGGCCAGTATTCCGTATGGGGCCTTATATGGGGGCCAGTATTCCGTATGGGGCCTTATATGGGGGCCAGTATTCTGTATGGAGCGTTATATGGGGGCCAGTATTCCGTATGGGGCCTTATATGGGGGACAGTATTCTGTGTGGAGCGATTCGCCGGTTTCTGAGCTATTGTGGAATTTACAATAGATATCGCTCATGTAATGTAAGAAGTGAAATCTTTGCATTGTACTATATATATATATTTCTCTGCTGTATCTCTGCATCATGAATCGTGGTATGTGTTAAAGGGGCCACTGAGACTCTTTCGCCCGGGGCCCAGAAAAACATATATATATGCCGGTATTTTGTTGTTATATATTTATGTATTTATGTATACGCCGGTATTTTGTTGTTATATATTTATGTATATATGTATACGCTGGTATTTTGTTGTTATATATTTATGTATATATGTATACGCCGGTATTTTGTTGTTATATATTTATGTATATATGTATACGCCGGTATTTTGTTGTTATATATTTATGTATATATGTATACGCCGGTATTTTGTTGTTATATATTTATGTATATATGTATACGCCGGTATTTTGTTGTTATATATTTATGTATTTATGTATACGCCGGTATTTTGTTGTTATATATTTATGTATATATGCATACGCCGGTATTTTGTTGTTATATATTTATGTATATATGCATACGCCGGTATTTTGTTGTTATATATTTATGTATACGCCGGTATTTTGTTGTTATATATTTATGTATATATGTATATGCCGGTATTTTGTTGTTATATATTTATGTATATATGCATACGCCGGTATTTTGTTGTTATATATTTATGTATACGCCGGTATTTTGTTGTTATATATTTATGTATATATGTATATGCCGGTATTTTGTTGTTATATATTTATGTATATATGTATATGCCGGTATTTTGTTGTTATATATTTATGTATACGCCGGTATTTTGTTGTTATATATTTATGTATATATGTATACGCCGGTATTTTGTTGTTATATATATATGTATATATGTATACGCCAGTATTTTGTTGTTATATATTTATGTTTATATGATATGCCAGTATGTTGTTGTTATATATTTATGTATATATGTATACGCCGGTATTTTGTTGTTATATATTTATGTATATATGTATACGCCGGTATTTTGTTGTTATATATTTATGTATATATGTATACGCCAGTATTTTGTTGTTATATATTTATGTTTATATGATATGCCAGTATGTTGTTGTTATATATTTATGTATATATGTATACGCCGGTATTTTGTTGTTATATATATATGTATATATGTATACGCCAGTATTTTGTTGTTATATATTTATGTTTATATGATATGCCAGTATGTTGTTGTTATATATTTATGTATATATGTATACGCCGGTATTTTGTTGTTATATATTTATGTATATATGTATACGCCGGTATTTTGTTGTTATATATATATGTATATATGTATACGCCAGTATTTTGTTGTTATATATTTATGTTTATATGATATGCCAGTATGTTGTTGTTATATATTTATGTATATATGTATACGCCGGTATTTTGTTGTTATATATATATGTATATATGTATACGCCAGTATTTTGTTGTTATATATTTATGTTTATATGATATGCCAGTATGTTGTTGTTATATATTTATGTATATATGTATACGCCGGTATTTTGTTGTTATATATTTATGTATATATGTATACGCCGGTATTTTGTTGTTATATATTTATGTATATATGTATACGCCGGTATTTTGTTGTTATATATTTATGTATATATGTATACGCCGGTATTTTGTTGTTATATATTTATGTATATATGTATACGCCGGTATTTTGTTGTTATATATTTATGTATATATGTATACGCCGGTATTTTGTTGTTATATATTTATGTATATATGTATATGCCGGTATTTTGTTGTTATATATTTATGTACATATGTATATGCCGGTATTTTGTTGTTATATATTTATGTATATATGTATACGCCGGTATTTTGTTGTTATATATTTATGTATATATGTATACGCCGGTATTTTGTTGTTATATATTTATGTATATATGTATACGCCGGTATTTTGTTGTTATATATTTATGTATATATGTATACGCCGGTATTTTGTTGTTATATATTTATGTATATATGTATATGCCGGTATTTTGTTGTTATATATTTATGTATATGCCGGTATTTTGTTGTTATATATTTATGTATATGCCGGTATTTTGTTGAATTTTGTCTTTTGTCAATCGTGTCATTGTCATTTGTCTTTTAATATCGTAAAATCAAAGACATAAAATGTATGTTTTCTGTAGACACATGAGGCTCCTTGAATGATCTCTAGAGTGAATGTATGAGGATTAGATATAAAATCCTGAGTGTATAAGGGAGTCCAGTTAGGTGCGGTTGACGGTCATTTGTGGACTGAAGACAATTGATAGGTTATTATAACTGTGTAAACACCAAGGTACACGGCACCTGATCCCATGGATGATATTTCTTGTCGTCTTACAGAATACAATCTGTATTGTTCTATGTATACTTCTTATAATAACACAGAGTGACTGAAACCTCCACGTTTCAAAAGTGAACGCAGGGTTAAACCTGTGGCGGTTGAGCGAGACCTCGTCACGATCACTGTGGAGTTAGTAGAGTCCGCGACGGTGGTGTTCTGAATACCTGATTTTAAGAACGGGAACGTCTCTGGATATAAAGAGACGGTGTCGATAGACTTTATCTCAGCACTTCAGGTCTAGGAATACGAGGGAACTTTTGTCTATTGTCTTATCGTTTCTCTTGTCTTAATTCTGTGGGTCACATGTCTTCATGTGCGTGGTTGTCCAAACGCTGATTGTGAAAGTTGTTGTGAATTGTGTGTTTGTATTGTTATCCTCGTCAATTACACTGTGCTGCCATATTCCTCCTTTACAGGCCTTCATTGGACAAAGGTGGGAACACATAGAATATCCAGTAAATAAGCAGAGATCTCCTTCCTGGATTCAGGTGTTGTCCGATCTCACTTGTAGGTGAAATTCTCCTGTCAGAGAGATGGTCGATCCACCTGCGCAATCAGATCAACCAAATTCGTTCTAGCAATCAATATGGTGGAAGATATCGCAGCTGGATCTCTCCAACATCCACTTTATCACATTTATCATCTACATTTGTTATGTCGTTCTCTGTAAATCTGGATAAATGTACAAATTGTAAAACTCTGCAGTTCCACCTGTTATATATCGGCACTAACTCTCTAAGCCCAAGGGAAGGGCAGCCCTCCAGCCATGGTTCCCTAGAGGTTTCCTCCACAGGGGGTTTTCCTCTCCTGAGTGCTGGAGGGTGACTCTTCGTGAGTCGGGGGTTGTGCCATTTTCGGTGTCATGTAAATTTAAATAAAATTCTGACTATTTGACACCTAATTGCAATGCTTTGTGTATTTATTTTGTGTGCTTCTGTCTGATTCATTTTATTTGGGGGTTGGGGTCCATCACATACGGCTGGACATCTGCCGGCCGCACAGGACGTAGTAAGCATATTATGCCCCGGGGGTCGCCCCTGCTCTGATGATGATGATGGAGAAGAGGAGACAAGCATTACAGCACAACTCCTGAACGTGTGCTCTCATCATTGGAATAAAGAATTGTATTACAACATTATTAAAAAGCAGATTACTTGTCTATTCCTGTAGCTCACATTGTTTTCAAAGGAGAAAGCTGCATGCAAGATGGTCTGTGGGAACAGGGGCTACACAAAATCTTCTTTATCCTGATGGGTCATCCCTGCCACCAGATGGGAGCTGCACCCCCGACCTAAGGGGCAGCCTCAAAATAATGCTTCCTTAAAGGGAAACTTTTATGTCTGATAACGCTATAAACCTGAACATATAGGGTTAATCTGCAGGTTAATAGCTTTAGGAAGGTGCCCAACCGCTGGACAGTAAGTGTGGCACCCGAGAGAAAATTAACTTTATTTATCCTAGGAGACGCCATCTTTCAGTCATTCAGACATGGCCCAGAGCAATTATTGTCACCGCTCACAGGACTGAGAGCAGCAGCTGTAAGCATGCCCCGGCACTGACTGACAGCCGGCTATGCAGTGCAGTCAGTGCCAGGCCGTGCTCACAACCGCCATTCTCAGCAATGTGAGTGATGGCTGTAATGTTGTTTTAGTACCAAATTTGTAATTTTCACAGGGGATAATAGGAGAACACGGACCCCATAATTTGTTACACAATTTCTCCCGAACGTAATGATGACCCCTGTGCGGTCAAAAACTGCAGTGGGAGCAGACGGCCGGGCTGGGAGAGGAAAGAGCGCTATTGGATTTTGGACTGGAATAGATTGTGAATGCTGTCTCACATGTGAAGACCCCCTGACATGCCAAAACAGCAGAAACAACCCACAAGTGACGCCATTTTGGAAACTAGACCCCGGAAGGAATTCTTCTAGCTGTGCGCTGAGTATTTTTAACCCACAGATGATTCACAAAACTTTATAACAATTAGATGTGAAAACAAAAAATAAATATTTTCCACTGAAATACTGTGTTAGCCCAAGTTTGCAATTTCCACAAGGGATAATAGGATGAAATGGATCCATATATTGTTATGTAATTCCTCCGAATGCAGTGATCCCCAGGGCCGTATTCACAGGTCATGCTGCCCCAGGCACTGGTCATAAATGCCCCCTGATTACAGGCCATTTATAACAATTATCCGTATGGGAAGGTCATGTCTAGTCAGGCGCAATGCTAATCAGTCAGTAATAACAAAGGAGAACCTGAATAATAAAACTATTGTCTATAACTGATCACTAGTTATAATAATGTAATAATAATTGGCACCAGTTGTACAATTTCCAGAAGTCTGATCCCCCCAGCGAGCAGCCTGGTCCTGGTGGTCAGTGGTGGGGATTGTGTCCTAATCATCTGGTCTTCTGGAGCACATAGTAATAAATGCTGAGACTAAATATTATTCCTATACAGAGACAGAATAATACCGCTATATCACTTCCTAATAACAGCACCACACACCCATACAATGAGTATATAGTCCCATCATATCACCGCCACCTTGCTGGGATTGGAGAACCATCATACATAGACTGAATAATACCACTATGCTGTGACTGAATAACAAGACCAAAGACTGAATAATACCGCCATATTGTTACCAAATAAAAACAATCCTATGGGAATCCATACAATGCAGAAAATGTAACTGAGGGCTCTGTGCACACAACATCTTCTCAGGCGGATTCCTCTGCAGAAACTGCCTGGAAAACCTCCCAACCAATGTCCAAAAGAAAGAACATCTTCATCTCCATGTAAAGCCACTTGCTTTGCTCATGTTCCGACTTCTGAACGTCTTTTAACCACTTCAAATTCCTAAAAACGCCAAGAGACTAAAAGAAGCGACCTGAGCGCTGTCTGGAGTTTGCTGCTGGGAAGACGCTGTTACGTTACAATACAAGTCAGTGTTAGAGCTGAGATTGTGGACTTTCCTCTCTTCCTCCAGACTCTGGATCTTGATTTCCAAATGAAATGCAAAATTTACTTTCATCTGAAAACAACACCTTGGACCAGCGCTGCCATCGGGGCTTTAGTGCCCTTACTAGATTCCTCTTTCATTGCCCCATGCCCCCTTAAAGTATGATGCCAACAAAAGTGCCCCCCAAACACAGTATGATACCCCCATGGTGAATTCCTCCACATACACAGTATAATGATCCCTACTGGACCCCTACCGTACCCCACCAACTCCCAAGTCAAAGTATGGTGACCCCCAACACAGCATGATCCCCCAACTGTGACCACCACACAGCCCCCCATGCTGTATAATGGGCCTATATACATTATAATGACCCCACACCTCTCCACACTCCACATAGTATAATGCACTTGTCATGGTCCTCCACACAGTATAACGCACTCGCCATGGTCCTCCACACAGTATAATGCACTCGCCATGGTCCTCCACACAGTATAATGCACTCGCCATGGTCCTCCACACAGTATAATGCACTCACCATGGTCCTCCACAAAGTATAAGACACTCGTTATGGTCCTGTACACAGTATAATGCAGCCCCCCATAGGGTAAAATGCAGCCCCCAGTCCTCCAGTATTATCAGTACACACTGATTTATAAATAAATACATACTTACCGCTCCTCGCTCCCCGCTGCTTCAGTCTCTGCAGCGCGTCTGTCATCACCTCCGCAGCTGCCAGCTCCACTGTCTGACAGAGCGTGGAGCGTCATCATGCCGCTGCGTCAGACGCAGAGGAGGAATGATGGGAGAGGGAGTGTCACATGACGCTCCATCATTGCTTTCCAACCAGGGCCGGCTCCAGGTTTTCGTGGGGCCCAGGAGAAAGAGTCTCAGTGGCCCTTTTAACACATACCACCATTCAGGATGCACAGATACGGCAGAGAAAAAAAATGTTATATATATATATATATATATATATATATATATATATATATATATATATATTAAAAAATAATGCAGCATGGCTCCATATGGCCAAGATACGTCTTAACAATGAAAATATTGGATCTAGACTGTTTTTTGCTCAGGAACAAGTACTTACAAAAAAACAAAGGTTTTTAGCGCATAAATTGGCTCATATTGTTATAAGGGGGTGTAACTGCCTCTTGCTGATTCTGCACTCCTCCCAGTAACCAGCTGGTGATGTATAAACAGTTCTACTTGCCCTCTAAATGTAGATGTATTTAGCCCAGAAAAAGACGATTGTCCGTTTAGTTGTAGGCTTGTAGCCCGAAAGTGGCATGTAAGGCAGAGTAGTTACCCATCAGGGGGAGGTTACCTTGCCATGGTTGATGGGCACACATGAATTGGCCAATTTATGAGCTAAAAACCTTTATTTTTTGTAAGTACTTGTTAGTGAGCAAAAAAACAGTCTAGATCCAATATTTTCATTGTTAAGACATATCTTGGCCATATGGAGCGCTGCTGCATTATTTTTTAATATATTTTATAGTTAGAGGAGCTGGCACCAGTTCACACTAGGAGGTGCTGGTCAGGTTTATCTGGTTCATAAATATATATATACACTACCGTTCAAAAGTTTGGGGTCATTTAGAAATTTCATTATTTTTGAAAGAAAAGCACATTTTTTTCAATGAAGCTAACATTAAATGAATCAGAAATACACTCTATACATTGTTAATGTGGTAAATGACTATTCTAGCTGCAAACGTCTTGTTTTTATTGCAAGATCTACATAGGTGTATTGAGGCCCATTTCCAACAACCACCACTCCAGTGTTTTAATGGTACATTGTGTTTGCTAACTGTGTAAGAAGGCTAATGGATGTTTAGAAAACCCTAGAAAACCCTTGCAGAAGTATGTTAGCCCAGCTGAAAATGGTTTGGCTGATTTGAGAAGCTATAAAATTGACCTTCCTTTGAGCTAGTTGAGAATCTGGAGCATTACATTTGTTTGTTCTATGAAACTCTCAAAGTGGCCAGAAAAAGAGAACTTTCATGTGAAACTCAACAGTCTATTCTTGTTCTTAGAAATGAAGGCTATTCCATGCGAGAACTTGCCAAGAAACTGAAGATTTCCTACAACAGTGTGTACTACTCCCTTCAGAGGAGAGCACAAACAGGCTCTAACCAGAGTAGAAAGAGTAATGTGAGGCCCCGCTGCACAACTGAGCAACAAGACAAGTACATTAGAGTCTCTAGTTTGAGAAATCGACGCCTCACAGCTCCTCAACTGGCAGCTTCATTAAATAGTACACGCAAAACGCCAGTGTCAACGTCTACAGTGAAGAGGCCACTCCGGGATGCTGGCCTTCAGGGCAAAGTGGCAAAGAAAAAGCCATATCTGAGACTGGCTAATAAAAGGAAAATATTTTTATGGGCAAAAGAACACAGACATTGGACAGAGGAAGATTGGAAAAAAGTTTTATGGACAGACGAATCAAAGTTTGAGGTGTTTGGATCACACAGAAGAACATTTGTGAGAAGCAGAACTACTGAAAAGATGCTGGAAGAGTGCCTGACGCCATCTGTCAAGCATGGTGGAGGTAATGTGATGGTCTGGGGTTGCTGGTAAAGTGGGAGATTTGTACAAGGTAAATGGGATTTTGAGAAAGGAAGGCTATCACTTCATTTTGCAACGCCATGCCATACCCTGTGGACAGCGCTTGATTGGAGCCAATTTCATCCTACAACAGGACAATGACCCAAAGCACACCTCCAAATTATGCATGCAGGGAAGAAGCAGGCAGCTGGTATTCTGTCTGTAATGGAGTGGCCAGCGCAGTCACCAGATCTCAACCCCATTGAGCTGTTGTGGGAGCAGTTTGACCGTATGGTACGCAAAAAGTGCCCATCAAGCCAATCCAACTTGTGGAGGGGCTTCAGGAAGCATGGGGGGAAATTTCTCAAGATTACCTCAGCAAATTAACAGCTAGAATGCCAAAGGTCAGCAATGCTGTAATTGCTGCAAAGGAGCATTCTGTGACGAAAGCAAAGTTTGAAGGAGAAAATTATTCTTTATAATAAAAATCATTATTTCTAACCTTGTCAATGTCTGGACTATATTTTCTAATCATTTTGCAACTCATTTGATAAATTAAAGTATGAGTTTTCATGGAAAACACAACATTGTCTGGGTGACCCCAAACTTTTGGACGGTAGTGTATATATATATATATATATCTATAATATAACCGGGGATGCGGGTCTCTGTCCGAAGCCTCGATAGACTGCGCATGCGTGACGCGCAGTCTGGCTCCAGGCAGAAGACCGCATCCAGCCGTTACAGGTAAGAGGAGGTGTATGGCGTCGGAGATCGCTGTATGCGTAGGCACTGAACGCACACTGCGATCTCCGGCGCCATACTTACCTGACCGGGAAGAGCGTTGCCGCGGCGCCTCTCTTCAGCGGAGACCGGGGGCGGAGTGAGACGTCGGATCGGCGCGTGCGCATAGCGCTATCCGGCGCCATTTTACTGAAGACACATTTACAGTGTGTCTTCAGCAAAATGGCGCCGGACAGCGCGGAGCTCTGTCGCCGCACTCCTCCCCCGGCCTCCGGCAGAACAGGACAATTTAACACCATATTTTAGACTTCAGTGCAAGAGGAGACCCAAGAGGAGACCCACCGAAGAGGAGACCCCACCGAAGAGGAGACCCCACCGAAGAGGAGACCCAAGAGGAGACCCACCGAAGAGGAGACCCAAGAGGAGACCCACCGAAGAGGAGACCCCACCGAAGAGGAGACCCACCGAAGAGGAGACCCACCGAAGAGGAGACCCCACCGAAGAGGAGACCCAAGAGGAGACCCACCGAAGAGGAGACCGAAGAGGAGGCCCACCGAAGAGGAGACCCACCGAAGAGGAGGCCCACCGAAGAGGAGACCCACCGAAGAGGAGACCCAAGAGGAGACCCACCGAAGAGGAGACCCACCGAAGAGGAGCCCCACCGAAGAGGAGACCCACCGAAGAGGAGACCCCACCGAAGAGGAGACCCCACCGAAGAGGAGACCCAAGAGGAGACCTACCGAAGAGGAGACCCACCGAAGAGGAGACCCACCGAAGAGGAGACCCAAGAGGAGACCCACCGAAGAGGAGCCCCACCGAAGAGGAGACCCACCGAAGAGGAGACCGAAGGGGAGACCCACTGAAGAGGAAACCGAAGAGGAGACCGAAGAGGACAGAACTGCACCTTAAGATCCCTAGGGGGAAAGGGATGGCCAAAGGCCAGAAAAGACAACAATCGATCCTACAACAAAAAGGAAGAAGCAGAACCAGAACAAAGTCCGCCATTACATCAACCGGTATTTGAGAGGAAAGAGGAACATCATGTGGACCATCCTGCTGGGACCTCTCTGCCGATAACATCATACGGCAATACCGGCTGGTAAGTATAAATCCACCAAAGTAATAATAGCAGGATAGTAGTAATATAGTGGCAGTATATCAGTATTAGTGTAATTTGAGTAATAATACTAGTGATAATAGTAAGAAAGTAATAAAATAACAGTAGTAATAGTAGTAGGTAGAATAGCAGTGTGATCCAGGGTTCTAGGACTGATCGCCTTTTCTCGGGGTCAAGAAGGAATTTTTCCGCTGTGACACAAATTGGCTGAAGGTGTCCTGAGGTTTTTGCCTTCTTTTGGATCAACACTCTAGGAATAGGGTAGTATTAGTAGCAATAGGAAAGAAGAATAATACCGTAATAAGATAGCGGGTTATTATTATTATTAATAATAAATATAAACTAGTTATATCTATAGAAAGAACAAAGAGTAAATAAAAATAATTATAGACGTAGTTTAATCAATACAGTAATATTAAATAGTTATAGAAAAGTTAGAGTAGTACTTTAATAAGAAAGCAGGACATAAGACAAAATATATAAAAAAAAATATATTAAAAACAACTATAGTAGTACATTTAGTACAGTAATAGTAATTACATAACTAGTAACATAATTAGGTTTGATCCAGGGTTCTAGGACTGATCGCCTTTTCTCGGGGTCAAGAAGGAATTTTTTCCCTGTGACACAAATTGGCTGAAGGTGTCCTGGGGTTTTTGCCTTCTTCTGGATCAACACTGTAGGTATAGGGCAGTATTAGTAGTGATAGGAAAGAAGAGTAATACTATAATAAGATAGCACAATGTTAATAATAACCATATCAAATAGTTAGATTTATAAAAACAAATTAAAATAACTCCAGTAGTACAATAATTAGTGTAATATTTAACTTGTAATAACATTATTAGGTTTGATCCAGGGTCCTAGGACTGATCGCCTTTTCCCGGGGTCAAGAAGGAATTTTTCCCGTGACACAAATTGGCGTTAGGTGTCCTGGGGTTTTTGCCTTCTTCTGGATCAACAGCTTTAGGCATAGGGATTTTAGTAATACCATTATTAGAATCACAAGATTAATAAAAAAAAATAGAATTTAATTTTTTTAATTAGTTTTATAACAGTTACAATTAATTGGATTAATGCAATAATAATAAATAGTAAAAATGGTGGTAATAATAAAAAAACTAGTCCCAGTTACTAAGTTAGTGTAGTGTTAGTGTAGGGACCCATCTGAAGAGGTCGCCTTGACGTTGGCAGATGGGCTCGCACAATTTGCTCAAAATGTGCGCTAAGAACCTCATATTTCTATGTACAGGAGATCTAGCAGTAATTCCATTCAGGAGATAGATATCTGTGTACACACACACTTTGTTATATACTTTTGTGCAGCACACAGGGCAGGTATACAGGTACAGGGTGAGAGTGTTACAGTGATATTATAACTTGGCCTTAAGGATAAAATGCTGACAACTACAGATCCTGGAAACACATCTGAAACTAGACCTTGTTAGTAACTGGTTCCCAGCTAGTGGTGAATATGTACAGGGCAGTCCGGTACCAGGACCCGCTCTATAGGACACATTATCATCAGGCAGGTCCTGTCAGGGCTCTTACAAGATCTGCGGCAGAAGTGTGGCTGTATAACACATTCCTGCTCCTGCCTCAGCCACCGACAGTGGAGCCAACCCTGACCCTGGCAATTTAATCCACTGTATGACACAGTAGGGGGCTTCCACAGCATTTAGGCACTTTAGACAGGAGAGGGAGGCGCGATCATGGTGCCGATGAGTTTCTATGGCAGCCGAGATCTAACAATGGACCCCATGACGGCCATCTAACTGCTCCTATTAGACCCCGGCTGAGCAAAGGTCTATGAGGACGCCGGTGAGACTTTTGTCGCCTGCTCTGCACATATTAGAAATGCCTAGAGCTGATTAGTTTGCCATTTGTAAATCTGATCCAGCAGTGCTGGGCTACCACTGACGTGATCAGGGCTATTGAGCTCCTAGATTGGGCAGAGGAGCTCAGTCTTCAGCAGGAGCTGGCCGAGGAGAGCGGAGCAACTTGCATGGGGCTGCTGCACAAGAAGTAACTCAAAAGGTGGAGATTTACCCAGAGACGTGGTGCCCGGGCTGTGATCTGCTGTGCAGGCTGCATAGACGATGCCTCCTAGGACCCGAACTTCACCCCTAACAGGCACAGCAGAGCTCGGACGGCTGCAAGTGAACGGAGAGCGGCTGATTAGTAACTGCTGCGTCTCCTGCAGCTCAGGTAAGAGCCGTACAGAGCGGGGGCTCAGTAATGATGAATACGGGAAGTGTCCGCCCCTCACATGTCCTATATGCGGCCTCCAGAGGTAAAGTCTCCCCTGTAACCAGCGCCTTCTCCCACCTTCTCTGCTGCCATGCTCCATTGCTTAAAGGGGATGTCTGAAGAAAACAAGTTATCACTTATCCACAGGCTCGGTAATCACTTACTGATTGTGGGGTCTGACCGCTGCGAACCATTGTCTGATCGGGAAGGAGTGGAAAGTCAGGGATCAACTGCAGCTCCATTCATTCTCTATGGGGCTCCAGAAAAGCCGAGCTCAGGGCTTGAATGCCACATAGGGAAGGAATGGAGCGGATCCTGGAGTAATAACATGTCCTCCTCTCCTCAGCTTTCTGTCTGTGTAAGTGGCTCAGCCCTTGTCTCCCCTTCTGCACCGGCTTCTGTACTGGTCCCTGTAGACTTTCTTCTATGAGGAAGAGGAAACCCCTCTGCCCTTCTGCTCTCAGACCTCTGCGGCTTTTCCCCATCGCTCAGTGCAGCCATTATATGTAATAAGGATCATTCTTGTCCGGCTTTCATTCCGCCCAGCTGACAAGATAATAAACATGTGAGGTGGAAGGTTCACAATTATTAGATGTGTTGTGAAAAGTCTCCACAGCAAATTCAGAGAAAACTGCAGGGTGACCGCTTGTGAAACCAGCACAAAATCCAGCGGACAGCGCCTCCCTGCCCCCCGCCGGTCTCTGTATCCTGGCATTCAGCTATTCCATTTGGTGCTTATTCAGGGAGGAAAACAAAAATGTGATGTTCTTACACAGACGCCTGAAGACGCGACGTTCGCTGCTGTGACGCCCAGCTGCGCTTGGTATCACAGATCCTATAAGTGTGCATTGATGGATTCCTCCACAAGACGCCCTCATAAGCATTCACACACCTCCACCTTCCACCTCAGACCACCAGAGGCAGCCCGTTAGGGATATATAAAGGGAAGGTGGAGCCAGGCAGCCCAGAAAGTGATTCAGCAGTTTCCTGCTCAGACACAGAAGGACTCAGTGCAGTCGAGCCAGAGCCTAGCAGTTCCTGCAGAAAGAGTTCAGTACAGTCTGTAGAGTGATTCCAGACTAGAACTCAGCTCAGGATAGAGAGCTAGGAGTGTGCCGACGCTCTGAGAGCGGCGAAGAAGAGCAGTGTCCCGGCTGCAGTGTGTGTTGCCTAGTGAGGGCCCGAGCGGGACCAAAGGTGAGTGGAGAGTGAATACATAGGGGGCAGAGGAGCTTAATTAGCTCACCCCGAAGAATTTACCGGACACCAGGTCTGAAGCTTAGCGGGATCTCTACGACCCAGTAAGACATAACCGGAATCCCTGGAGAACTACAGGTCCCAGGATCGTTAGAGTGCTGATACGTAACAGAGCCGGGAGACACATAGGCCCCGCAAGCTGAGGAGCGTGTACTCCAAGAAACGGCCCTACCACAAGGTCAGCCAGCGCAGGACAGAGACAAAGTTAGGCCTAGCTCCAGGCAGGTCAGAAACTTACTATGCAGAGGCAAGAAACAGGAGGCCCTACACCCGCTCATTGGGGAGGATCCTGATATGCACCCTTCACCCTACAGTGCTCCGGGATGTGCCTGACTTTCCATCAGTAAAAGGTACTGAAGTGACTACCGTGTCCGTCCCCGTTCTTGCTCTGACCCGGCTGGGTCTCGCCTGTCCTGCATTCCCCTTGCATACGCTGCCCAGAGGCCTAGCTCCGCCTGTGGGGAGCTATACCATCGAGCAACCTTATCACCGGCCTCAGTGGACTGCCGCAGCGCTGGTGATTATCATCAGAAACCACAGGTGGCGTCATTAACGTTCATAAAATTAACAAACAACCACCCTTTTAAAGAGTGACCCCAGGGTACGGGCCCGGGAGCCGACCACCGCGACATCCCCAAGGCCAGGCAAAGGCCCGGGTACCGAGTCATCCCCATCCCCTGGGCTGGTCACTGCTTTTCATCATCCATGTTGGGCTGTTGTACGACGTGTGGACTACTCTGCTTGTTGGATTCTTGCATTACCACAAACACTGCCTTTATTTTGTGATTTCTGTGCCGCTTCCCATTTCTATTGGCAGCGTGATATACCAGCACGTGAGGGCTGCCACAATCATGTGTCAATAGGTTATTGATGGAGGCCGTGATACAGAGACTGTCCTGGACCAGGGAGGAGTTGGTACAGAAGCACCTAGAGAGGGGGGTACAGGGGCTTCATTTCAATTTTAAAACTTAGCTGGATTGTGTTTAGGTACAAGAATGGAAAGAAAAATAGAAAAAAAAAATTAAGAGTTTATTATTTGGCAAAATCGTTCATCAGAGGTTTGGCCACTACCAAAAAGTTTTTGATGAACTTACAGTAGCAGCTGGCAAAACCCAAAAAACTTTGTAACACCTTTAAGTCCTGAATATAATAACAATCCAGTACCGTCCGGACTTTTGCCAGATC
Organism: Phyllobates terribilis; assembly: GCF_046119375.1. NCBI lineage: Eukaryota > Metazoa > Chordata > Amphibia > Anura > Dendrobatidae > Phyllobates > Phyllobates terribilis. Next base: position 2,214,633 of record NW_027362852.1, on the reverse strand, counting down.
CATGCAAAAACAGTGAATGATAAGAAATAACCCAAAAAAGGGACCTCTTGATGGAGAACATAAATTATTTGTCAAACCAGAGAAATGTATTATCTTTGAGTATCTGTAAGACCTGCCTGACATGTACCTGATGTGATACGAGGTGAATAAATTAGACTGTGGGGACCCCCAACCAAACCCCGACGCTCAGGCCCCCTACCGCCACCCCTTCCTTAACAATACAATAATGTAACTCTTACAACTGGATGGGTGAGGATAGGTCACAGCTTTATTAACTCTTTAACTCATTCCATTAGAAAGGCATTTTATTTCCAAAAATAATTCCTCTTGTTGCAGCATGCCCTGTGTCTCCACACCGGCAAGTTGGCCAACAAGAGTAACTTTCCAACATGTCCTTTCTATTTCAGGCCAAGGAGGATCCTGCGTACTCGTATGCAGGACTCCGACCCCCACCCATCATCATTAACGCTTGCTCCACTCCGTCCTGGAGTCCTGACAGGAATATGTCCAGTCCAATATCCGTAAAATGAACACCGTCGGGCCGTATGAGGCCAGCTTTATCTCCTTCCAGTTCTCGGTGTCTTATCACTACACCACCTCTTTCCTTTACAAATTTTGCCATCCGAATATTTATTAGCCGCCTTGTCCGTTCGATGGCTGCACTGTCTCGCGCACCTCGCCATACCGTTCTCGGCACAATCTCTAACCATATTATAGTTAGTTTACTAAAAAATGCTCTGAAGCGCTCAGTGTCTAGCTTCATTATTGCCATTAGTTATGCGCTCTTGTAATGACCGAAGTCGTTCCCCCCGGCGTGTATAACTAAGATAACCGGACCTGTTGCTTCTCTCCCTATGTTGATTACCTCCATTAGTACCTGTGGCCATCGCAGGCCTCTAATACCTCTCCAGTTGAAATATGTGTCATGAAACCCCATATTCCTCCCGCCTGGGCGGACTGTCGCCCTTTTTTCTGCCCAGTATATGTACGAGTGTCCTATCACCCACACTGTTGGCTTATCGTCACCTGTAAAAGAAACAAACCACGTTAGGATAACAAGTCCGGTCTTATGTATCTCGCAAAACACACGGATCACCATCTGCCTATCCTCTGCACTTCCAGACAGTCCTGCTCTAGCTGCTTCCGTGGCCGTGCCTATGCGGAATGAGTGTGTCCCGTAATCTTTGGGGTGGTTCCCTGCTGATGTTAGGCATTTATTAAATATAAATTGGAACTGGTATCTTGATAATGGCGTTCCATCAATGTGTGATAGGAAGAAATTACTTTGTGGCCTGATGGCTGCATATGTTTTTTCTATTGTTACCGGACACAGTGTACTGTTTGTGGGTTTTAGAAGCACCCAAGTGCCCTTGCCCGTTGGGTCTGTTTTGGATTTGCGTATGCGTAGGCGTATTGCATTATTGGCTATGACTACGTCCTGGTGTAATAAGCCTCCACTGGTGGTGATTTTGGATCGAGGGACTAATTCGCTTATGCGTAGTGCCCCGAAAAAGGCGATCACAAATGCAGTAGACAGTAGTGTTGCTTCAAATTGTGAGTGGCATGTTAATGGTGTTAGGGATATGATTTTTGAGAGCAGATTTAGTGACACGGGATGTCTGCACTCCTGACTTGTCTGACCTCTTTTCCACCCTTTTAAGGCTTGACTGATGATGAATCTTTTTGTCACATCTCCCCAATTCAGTAGTTGGAAATGAAATGCTACTCCGGTCCGCCACCGCTGCGCTGACGCCCCTGATATTCCCCTCATTATTAGCTGGTGGAGAAATTCTATGGTTACATCTAGTCTGGCTTGTTCACATTGGTCAACCAGTCTGCCTGCTACTAGTCGTGTCCAGTCTTCCCATGCCTTACCGTATGCTTTCCACATTGACGGGGCGACTGACGCTCTGATTAATGGCATCAGCTGTTCGCCACTAGATCCCATGGGGAGGGTGGGCAACTGGTGCCCGACGGGTGGGCTTTGGGGAGGCGCTCTCTGAAAACCTGCCAATTGAATTGTGATAAAGCGTTAGCAGCAGCGTTAGATCCCCCCTCCACATTGTGGCTAGCGCGGACCCATACATTGTGTTTTAGGCACAGGAATGCTAGCCGGCGTAGTAGGCCTAGCACTGGGAGAAACGATGATGCCATCTTATTAATGCAGTGCGCTAGGCTGGTGTTATTTGTTATGAAGCGTATATTTTTGTTCGCTAGGTACGTGCCCGATATTTCTATGGCTACCACTATTGGGAAAAGTTCCAGGAGTGTCTGTTTTTTTGTTAACCCTTGTTCAGACCAATACGGAGGCCATAAGCCTGTGCACCACTGGTTATCTAGTATCGCTGCATATCCGCCCACTTCTGCTGCCCTGGTGAATAATGTTAGTTCAATGTTGGACTGTTCTGCTGACATAAATAACGTGTGACCATTGAATGATTGTAAGTATGTTTTCCACACCTCTAAGTCCGCCCGAAGCTGCCTGCTGATTCTGATTCTATGACTCGGTTTTAATGCACGTTTTGTTGCAAGGTATAAACGACGAGAAAAAACCCTTCCGACTGGCATCACCTGGCTCGCGAACACGAGGAGGCCTAGTAACACTTGCATCTGTTGTAGTGTTACTTTCCGTACTGTGCAAAATCACTCGAGGTGTAGTGTTTTTTGTATTTTTTCTGTTGGGAGGTGGAATAACCTTGCTGTGGTGTCGATTTCGATGCCTAAGAACGATAGCTTTGTTGTGGGGCCTATGGTTTTTGTAGGGCATAATGGGACTCCGAACCGTCGAGAGATGTTTGTGAATTCGTTAAGAAATGATTGGCATTGATATGAGTCTTTGGGTGCGACGAATAGGAAGTCATCTAGGTAATGTGTGACGGACCTATTGCCGGTTTCATACCTCAACACCCATTCTAGGAAGGAACTGAATAGTTCGATGTAATAACAAGATATTGAACAACCCATTGGGAGGCAAGTGTCGTAGAAGTATTCATCGTCCACTTGGCATCCCAGCAGGTGGTAGCAATCTGGGTGCACCGGTAGTAGGCGAAAGGCGGATTCTATGTCGGATTTAGCGAGCAGCGCTCCGGGCCCCGCATCGCGTACTAACATTACTGCTCTGTCGAACGACGCGTAGGAGACCGAGGCGTCTTCAGACGAAATACCGTCATTTACAGACTCTCCTTTTGGGTAAGATAAATGATGGATAAGCCGGAATGAACCTGGCTCTTTTTTGGGGATTATTCCCAGAGGGGAAACTCTTAGGTTACTGAATGGTGGTGTTGGGAAAGGGCCCGCCACTCTGCCTAGAGCTACTTCTTTTTGTATTTTTTGCCTAAGTATTTCAGGGTGCTCTTTTGCAGATTTAAGGTTATTTGCAAAGGTGGGCGATTTATTAAGTTTGAAAGGGATGAAAAATACCGTATGTGAAACCAAAACGTAACTGTCCCGCTGCGTCTTTCTTAGGATATTGGTCTAGCCAGGGGCCCATCGCGTTTACGCTCACCGGGGTCCTTGGATTCTGACTGTGGGAGTTTAATTGATAATTTGCTTGTGGGACGAGAACATCTTGCCGCGGGGTGGGCTGCACCGCAGGCTGAGCATTCATGTTTGTATCTGCATAAGGCGTAGAAACGACAGTGTCCCTCATTGTACTGCCAGCTGGCCCCTGGTCTACGTACTACCACTGAATTTTGGCCTGCTGTTGTCTGTTGTCCAGTAGCTGTTGTTGGAAAGGGATGGTGTTTCTGTGACAGCATTCATCGCAACCATACGTCTGTAGCTTTTACCCCCCAGCCTAACTGTGGTTGCAGGGCCAACCACCTCCGGAACTCTTCATCGTAGCGCCACCATGCTGAACCGCCGTGGGCTTTGTACGAGTTATACACCCTATCCTGGTATATGAATAGTTCCGAGCAGCGTTCCGGATGCTTTTGGCCCATGATGAACCCAGCACAGAAAACGCCTGTAACCAGTTACTCATCGTCATTGCAACCTTTTGTCTGTTTCTGTCGAATGGTCTGTCGGCTATCCTTTTCTCTTTGTCTATAGTATGTTGGTCAGCGGTTACAAGTGACCAAATGTCGATGCAGTCATTATTCCATATTTTAATTCTGGTTTCCTCGTCTATGTGTGAGCCCAATGGGCTTTTCCCGCAAAAGAATGTGTCCTTGTGTATGCTGGCTAATGGTGGAGTTCTTTTAGTAGAATTATGTATAGCGCCTGGTGGCGCGGATAGTTGTTCGACTATGGCCTTAAGGGCCGCTATTAAGTTGGTGTTACTATTTCCCATTTCAGTTATACTTATATTGCACGCACCCATTCCTGCGGCTGGAGGAGGGACTCCGATGTGTGGAGGGACTCTGACACCTGTCTCGCTCGGGGTGAGCGGCGTGCCTGTGCTCGTAGACCTGCGTGAAATCGTTGTATCGTGCAGACTGTAAGCTCTGGAGGGTGCTATTGTATAGTTTCTGTCCCCGGGAGGACGGGATCGGTGCAAGCGGCTGTTGGGGCTCGACGATGCGCTCGACATCTCTGATGCAGAGGATGGTGAGCGCCACCTTGAGGACTGCGACCTGTGACCCCTCCTGTGGGATGCCGATCTCCGCTTTGCTTGAGATGTCCGCTTCCTTCGCCGGTGACTTGTGTGCGATGGCATAGATCTGTCGTCGGAGGAACTACAGCGAGTTCGCCTAGAGTGAGTACGCCTGGAGTCTCTGTGTCCCTGAGGGTGTATGGGGGGTTCTGCGCAGTTTACATGTGTCCCACCGGGACATGTCGGTGCTATTTGTGGCCAGGGCAATGCTATAGCGGTGTCAAGCGCGTGCGTCGCTGCGCTATTATAGGGGTATATGGGGGAGGCGAGGATGGTCGCTGAAGTGTTTAGGCTCCGTATCGTGTCCATCAGTGGGGTATTGATACTGTGACTGGGCGCTGGATGGGCTGCGGTGATTACAGGGCCGCAATGTCCCCTGGATGTGTAGTGTCACGTGTTCTGTTTTGGGAACTTTTTCTTTTATTTTTAATAGGAGTTTTTCTGTGGGGGATTGTTTGGGGGCGGAGGCAGAGCACAGCCCCCGGCAGAGGATTCCTGTCTGGAGCTCTGCTCTGCCACAGCCCCTGCTGTGTGTTGAGGGGGCGGGGAATGGTTACTAAGTGGCCCGCAGCTTCTTCTGTGAGGCTGCGGGGTGCTGTGCCTAAAGCGCTCTGGAGGACGGGAGTGCCTGCTGGACCTCCGCCCTCCAGGGCGCTCCTCGGCAGGATGCGGGACGGGAGTGTTAACAGGGGTGGGGAACAACAGGCTCTATGCTGTCTCCAGCGCCGGCGGCAGGCAGGAGACCTGAATCCCCTCTGTGCCCGCCGCCGACATGGAAGACAGCCCGCACTCATTTATTAGTGCAGTGGAGCCCTGCGCCCGCTGTGAGTGAGGCGCAGGGTCCACTGCCGCACTAGCTTCAGCTTCCTGCTCCGCCCCGCAGCTTTCTGGACTGGGGGGCGTGACCTGCGGGGTCACGTGAGGCGGACATGCGCCCCGCACATGCGCATCGAGCGCTTCCTGCCCTCCAGCTCCGCCTCCCCCAACATGCCTCTTCGGCCTAGTGGAGTCGCGCGCCCGCTTCCGGACCGCCACGTCTGCCCGCTTCCCCGAGTCAGCGCGCGCCTGCAGCACTACCGCAGCCACCTGCCGTCCCGTGCCGGGTTGAGTGGCCCGATGAACACTGTAAAGTTGTGCGGATGCGGCGGTCAGGTGAGGATGGGGATCGGGACCAGGCCGCGGAAGTAATGCAGCCCCCCGTTCCAGATGACCCGACCGCCGTGGAGGGGACCGTTGTATCGTGGGCAATTGGAGTGAGTAGGCCCAAGTGGTGAGGGGACTGGGGAATATGATGTTCCCATAAGGGGTTGAGGGCCAGGGGCAGGGTGATCTGGGGATTTAGAGCTTGGGGCCAGGGGGATGAGCGCTGAGCCCCGACATGAGAGCCTGTAACCAGCGCTCGCCCCCCTGTGCAAACCCAGCCTGGAGGGCCTCAGCAATCTGACCTGATCCTGAAATCTCCATGACATTCGACTCCGGGACCAGCAAAGAAAGGAAGTAACGTGGGATGTCCCGGTGTTTATGTATCCAGGGGACGGCTTGCAGCAGCCGTCCCTTTCGCTTCATTGGATCCTTCCGGGGGCTTCAGGATCACTGGTCAGTAAGGGGCAGAGAAGGGGGGGTCACCAATCGCCACGGCCCAGGGAGGGGCCACCACAGTCAGTGACTCCCTCCTTATTTAGTATGGAGTCTACCATTATGTCATCAAGATGGGTTTGTTGTGATCTACCTGCCAGATGAGTAAAAATGGGAGCATTAGTCAACCCAAATGCCATCACAAGGTTTTCATAGTGCCCCTCAGGAGTATTGAAGGCCGTCTTCCACTCATCTCCTCAATGTGAATGAGATTATAAGCCACCCTGAGGTCTAGTTTAATCAAATTGTAGGAGCCAAATGGTTTTCTAAAGAGGTCTGGGATGAGAGGGAGAGGATATGCATCCCAGACCTTAATCTGATTAAACTCGCAAAAATCAAGGCAGGGGCACAACCCCTAGTTTGTTTGTTTTTTGACAAAGAAAAACCCCACTGCAACGGGAGATGAAGAAAGTCTTATGGCCCTTTGGTAGACTTTCAGTGATCTAGTTTTTCATGGCCTGCCTCTCTGAACCAGAGATATTATATAACCTGTTTTTTTGGTAGCTTGGCCCCAGGAATAATATTGCCGACGCAATCATAAGGATGATGGGGAGGAAGTTCTTGACTCCCCTGTTCAGAAAACACATTCCTAAAATCAGACCCACCGTGGCTATCCGAGTGACCAAGCAGTGTTCTTGGCAATACTCGCTCCATTTTACCACCTCCCGAGTCTGCCAGTCTACGGCTAAGTGCCCACGATGCAGAAATGCTCTGGATTTTTCCTGAGCGTTTCTGCATCTCCCTGGCAGAAAAAAATGCATGCGGATTTTACATGTGTTTTTCCTGCCAGGGACAAGTGTAAGTGAAGTGTTTTTTCACATGCATTTCCGCATGCGGGTTGTCAAGCGCTTTCCAAGCGATTTTAGCATCACTTGGAAAGTGCTTGACAACTTGGTCACACTATATAAATACGTGCAACCAGCATGGATTTATATAGTGTGACCAAGTTAATAGTTGAAGAAAAAAGATTAAAAATGGTAAAAAAAACAAAAAACAAAAACATTTTACTTACCTTCTGATGGCCCCTGGTCTCTTGTACGGCTCACGGTGGTGTGAAAGGACCTTCCATGACGTCATTTAGTCATGTGACAGATCACGCGACCGCTGACGAGCCGTACAAGAGACTGGGCGCAGCGGAGAAAAGACAGGGGGCCATCAGAAGGTAAGAATAATGTATTTTTTTCTTTTCTTTTTTTTTTTTTTTACTACAGGTACCATGGTACCCGGGTCTTGAGGAGAGTCTCTTCTTCTCCAGACCCGGGTACCATCCACACGTTGAATCGCTTAATATCCGCATGTGCACATGTAGTCATGCGGATATTAAGCCATTCAATGGAGGCGAAAACGTTGCGATTACGCAAAATAATTGGTAGTGCTGCGGATTTTTCCGCACTGATAATGCGCAGCGGAAATTTCCGCAGCATGTGCACAGCACATGGGGATTATCATTGGGGAACATTGCAGACCTGCTACCAAGCGTTTAAGCGTTTCTGCAATGGAATTGCCGCTGCGGAAACGCTTAAAAGACGCATAGTGGGCACACAACCTACCACAGGATTGTGCAGCGTAAACCAAGGTAGTCCAAGGACCACAGGAGAGGGCAAGCCCTCTAGCACATAACAGTCAATAAATTTAGAGTGCAAGGCCCCTACCTGCAGATGTAGCACACGAGCGACAAGAGTAAAATACCCCTAGCTCAAGGGTGCAGAGTCAATGGCGATTATGGGTGTTGAGCCAGAAAATTTATGAGGTTTGAGGTCCTGATCGAACCTAGCGTCGATCAAAATAAACCCCGCCCCAATGTCCAGAAAGGCAGAAATTACCACCATACTTTTGCCAAGATGGATCTTGGACGGTAAAAAAAAAAATTGTGACCTACCCACAGAGGAAATAAGTACACCCCCGAGTTGCCAATTCACCCCGCAACTCGCGGGCGCCTTAGTTTTCCGGTGGGTGTTTAGGAATTTAGGAAAGACACACACACACACGTGCAACATCCCCCCAGAATACCCAGAACATGCCCCCACCAGCCCCACAGACCACCCAAAGCAAGCAGCATCCCCCAGAGCCCAGCACTGACCTCCTCCTGAAGCTTCACCGTATCACTTTCTGCATGAATCTCTGGCGTCTGGTGCTAAACTAGAACACGCCCATAATGCAGTCAGGACACGCCCCCGCAAACTACGTCATACCTGGAAGGAGCCCATACATTCTAACGTTTACCAGGGAGGAGGCTGCAGAGCGAGTTGTGGGTGGTGAGGCTGCTGAGTATTGGGGAGACATGGCGGATGACTGCGCACCCCACACTGAGCTCCCGGGGGGGGCAGTCTCAGTCCGGGGGGGGGGCACCCTGGCTTCCTGTGGATGTGGTTAGTCCCCTGCAGCAATGGTCGGTGACGGGTCAGAGCCGGTGATTACAGGGGGCCGCAGCCTCTCACCTGTCAGCAGTTGGACTATAAACTAGGTTTCCAGTCACTGACAGTATGGCTGGAGCTCTGCCCATTATGCACTGTTAGAACTTGGCGATGTCTGCCATGTTTGGAGGTTCCTGGATTCTGTATTTTTCTGCACAGGGTTTGTCCATGAGAAAAAGGAACACAGAGCGCCAGTCCTGGCCCCAGGTTGTGTCTGGTACTACAGCTCCGGTCTAGTGACGTGACAGGTGCTGAGCTGTAATGCCACACACAGCCTGTACCTAGGGGTGGCGCTGTAATCCAACAGCTCTGGCTTTCTACTCTGGGACAACTTCTGTAAGGCTGAATTCACACATCTGTGCTCCACGGAGCGAGCTCAGATCTGACAACCGCTGGGTCACCAGTGCTGATCTGTGATTACCTCCTAGGAATAGATGTGGCACTGATCAGGTCCGGAGAGCCGGGCCGGGTCCTCGGATCCCACCACGGATGTGTGAATTCCTCCTTAAGTTAATATCTTAGTGTTAGAGTTCTCCTTTAGAATTTGTGTTCACATGAGAGTAATTTATTATAGTTTATTGTGTAACTTTCGAAAAACGTATCGATTACTAATCCTGAGTTACAGCCAGTGATAGTCTAGAGCTGCGTTCAGAGATCTGCAGGCTTCTGAGCTGAAATCTCCCAGCAGTCCTTGCTGAGATTACTATTGTTAGCGTTGCAATGTTAAGGCAGGTGCAGATAGCAGTGTTTTCGGTCGGAGTGCGATCTGACAAAACATTGAATCGCACTGTGACCAGTGTTTGTCCAAGGAGAAAAATCGCACATGTGCACGGCCCCATAGACAGTCTGTCCGAGGACAAAAATCACTATGCTTGAGTTTCATCTAATATTCGGATCACGTTCGGCCATGCAAGTTAATGAGTCCTTCGAAAAGATCGCACTGCACTCAGATGACATCTGAGTGCAGTCCCATTTTTCACGGATTGACGGAACGAAGAAGATGGAGAATTTTTTTTGACCTATGTCTTGTATCTTGTTTTGTGTCACTTTATGTACAGTTCTGGCCAAAAGTCTTGTGACTGATACAAATTTTGGTGTTCACTTCAGTGTTTTTAGATCTTTTAGTCAGATGTTTCTGTGGTTACTGTAGTACAATTATCAGCATTTTATAAGTTTTACACTTTTATTGACAAATACATCAAGTTTATGGAAAGATTCAATATTCAGTGTTGACCCTTATTTTTCAAGACTCGTTCCCTTCGCCTTGGCAGCTGGATATCGGCTGCTGGGCCAAATCCTGACTGACGACGGACAATTTTTGTCTAATCAGTGCTAGGAGCTCACTACATACATTTCTGTTTGTCCACCCGCTTTTTGAGGAGTGACCACAATCGAATTGAGATCTGGAGAGTTTACTGGCCATGAACCCAAAATGTCAATGTTACCCAGACACTTAGTTGTCACTTTTGCCTTGTGACATATTCTCCGTCATGCTCATATATGCATTGTTAATCACCAAAAATGCTCCTGCAGTGTTCTTAGGCAAAATTGTGAGTGAGCCCACTCCCTTTTGATGATGGATAACTCCACACATGACTCGTCTCGGGTGCTTTACTGTTGGCATAACACAGGACTCAAAGTAGCACTCAGCTTTTCTTCTCCGGACATTCATTCTTCCATATGTCCCTAACAGTTTGAAGGGGGCCTTCATCAGGGAAATAACTTTACCCCAGTCCTCTGTAATCCAATCACTGTAGTTTACTGCATTTTATAATCCTGTTCTTCATCTTTTTCATGGAGAAAAGTGGTTTCTTTGCTGCCCTACTTGACACCAGCACAGCCTCCAAAATCCTTCTCCTCACGGTGTGTACAGATGCACTGACGCCCGCCTGCTGCCATTCTTGAGCAAGCTCTGCACTGGTGTTGAACCAATTCCATAGCTGAATCCTATGTAGGAAGTGATACAGGGACTTGCTGGACTTTTTTCGGAGTCCTGAAGTCTCCACAGCAAATTAACCTCCCCCTATTAAGTTATTATTTTTTATAGTGCCATTTATTACATGGAGCTTTACATGTGAAAAGGGATATACATAGCAAAAAACAAGTACAATAATCTTGAACAAAAACGAATCACCGACTGGTACAGGAGGAGCGAGGACCCTGCCCGCGAGGGCTTACAGTCTACAATGAATGGGTGAGGATACAGTAGGTGAGGGTAGAGCTGGTCGTGCAGTGGTATGATGGAGCGGTGGTTACTGCAGATTGTAGGCTTGTCAGAAGAAGTGGATCTTCAGCTTCCTTTTGAAGGTTTCCACGGTTGGCAACAGTCTGATATATTGGGGTAGAGAGTTCTAGAGTAGGGGGATGCATGGGAGAAATCTTGCATGCGATTGTGGGAAGAGGAGATAAGAGGGGAGTAGAGAAGGAGATCTTGTGAGGATTGGAGGTTGCGTGCAGGTAAGTACCAGGACACTAAGTCACAGTTATATGGAGGAGACAGGTTGTGGATGGCTTGGTATGTCATGGTTAGGGTTTTCATCTGGAGTCTCTGGATAATGGGGAGCCAGTGAAGGGATTGACAGAGGGGAGAGGCCAGGGAATAGTGGGGGGGACAGGTGGATTAGTCGGGCAGCAGAGTACAGTTATCTGACAGGAGAAAACAAACTCCTTTGCCATGCTTGCCGATGGGGCGAGGGGTGTGGGAAAGGTGGAATCCAACGTATGAAAGTGCAGCTGGAGAGGCCATGTCAGAGGGGGTGAGTCAGGTACCATTGATGCCAAGGAAGGAAAGTTTGTTAGTAATGAAAAGTTTGTTGCAGACGGAGAGAGCATTCCATAGAGCTCCTGTTAGTGGGATTGGGGAAGCTGGGGATGGGCAATGGGTATAGGGTTAGAAATGTTGCGGAAATTTGATAGATTGTGGATGAGAGGTAGAAGTGACTGTGGGGATGTGGTGAGGAGGGCCATGATTTGGAGAGATATCGCCAGCAGTGAGGAGCAGAAGGAGCGAGCGTGAGGTGGCTGTCTGTGTTTAGAGACAGAGGATTGTATGTTGAGGAACAGATCTGAGGAGGAGGTGAGATGGAGGGAGAGATGACCAGTTCATTACTAGGTGTAGGGATTAGAAGGGTTAGTAGAACGTGTAGGACTATAGGGGTGAGAGTGAAAACAAAGAGAAACATTTTTTACTCTGGCTGTGCAGTTACCTTCAGGTATCTTCTGGTTCATTTCTGGTCTAACTCAGTGCAGCACACTGTAAGGTGGCTGCCAGACAGGTCGTGGATGGGAGGTATGTGTCCCCGAAGTACCAAACTTCGGTGATGTAGGACATGGAGAAGCAGGCTCCAGAACACATAGTGCTGGGAGGGAGTTAATGGGCCCGGATTAAAGGGCCGGGTTTTAAGAGCAGCTGAAAGAGTTGGGGGGAAACAGCTGCTCACTTACCTCCAGTCCAGGTCTTGGAAGGCCTGATTTAAGACAGCTGCGCCTGTCTCAGTGGTGCTGTGTGTTGTGCAAGGTGAGCAAACCTTGCATGTGCTGCTCAGTCTGCTGGAGGCCGAGAAAAGCACTACATTTAAACGGCTGATGCCGTGCTGTATGGACTGGTTATTTTTAGTTTTGTTCTGTTATAGCAGTGTTTCCCAAACCTCATCCTTACGGACCCCCATAGGTCATGTTTTCAGAATCTCCTTAGTATTACACAGGTGAGAGAATTCCTGATGCCTTGATGATACTTCAGTCACCTGTGTAATACTAAGGAAATCCTGAAAATACGACCTGTGGGGTCTGTGAGGATGGGGTTTGGGAAACACTGCGTTATACCTTTTGTGTATCTATTGTATGGTGGCAGAAGGTGCCAAGCCCCCCCCCTGCTTTGGGCAGAGGGGGGGTATGTAAGGTTGCTGCCGGACAGGTCGTGGACGGGAGGTATGTGTCCCCGAAGTGCCAAGCTTTGGTGATGTAGGACCCGGAGAAGCAGGCTCCAGCACACATAGTGTAGTGATAGGGTTTTGTGGTTAAGTAATTTCTTTGGGAAAAAATTAATATGCATTTTTTTTTTTTTTAACAATTCATCTGATCATTCTTCATAACAATCTACAGTTAATGCAAATTGACACTATAAAAACTGAAGCAGCAAACTTTATGAAAGCCAGAATGTGTTTCAGTCTCCAAACTTGCCGACTGTGTATTATTGTGTTACCTCTTTTGTATATTATTGTCACCTCTTATCTTGTGTATCGCTTCTCTCTTCAGTTTGTTAGCCACATGCTGCCAGGCGAGAGCTTGTGGGCACAATCATGCGGCTGGTGATTCTTGATGACTATGCCCTGGCCAGCGAATGGGCAGCAAAATACCTAAGTAATCGCATAGCCCAGTTCAATCCTGGACCTGACAATTACTTCACACTTGGGCTACCCACAGGTAATGTGCCTTTTATCTATCTTTATCCAGTTTTCCACGAGTTGGTTCCAGCGTTTTAGTTGTGGATTGAACTATTTTTGCACATGTGAATTACGAGAAGTCCTCAGGAGTAAGTCAGATGTGTACGGCAAAGCTTCATAGAGGAGGGAGACTCCAAGTTCACTGCTGAACATCTGCTCTCTCCATGTTTCGTTGCGATCTACCAGTGTCTCCGTAAGATTTGGCCATTCTCTACTGTTATATGCAAGAGTGTGCCAATTTTCCAAAGAAACAAGGAGACTGAGTAGCTCAACAGCCTCTTGCCACTGATCGGCAAACAAATTTGGAGAAAATAATTGGACAAAGCCTGAAGGACGCGGTAATGCAGGGTTGTGTTCTGGGGGATCGATGAAGACATAAGAAGCATGATCTGTGCTGAACAGTATGGATGGTAATCCAAAGCCTCCATAACCAAGCTTGGCGTGGAAGGCACTCGGGAAATAGGAGTGTGAGTTGGGGGTCTCCCAGTGGTAATACAGTTGGAATCACTGCCTTATTAATACAACGGGGAACTGTTTTTATTTCAATTAACAATTTAAAGGGGTTGTCCGCACCCTACACTGATTTAATCCTAAATCTCTATTTAATTTAATAATCTACCGTATTTTTCAGACTATAAGACGCACTTTTTTCCTCCAAAATTTTGGTGGAAAATGGGGGGTGCATCTTATAGTCCGAATGTTGGGGGGGGGTGTGTATATATATATATATATATATATGTGGGGTGTGGGGGTAGCGGTGGAGGAGCGGGGCACAGGAGGCAGCGGCCGCCCGCTGCAGCCTACACTGTCCCCGCTGCTACAGCAAATTAATATTCACTGCTCCCCACGCCCATGGGGCATGGGGAGCACTGAATATTCATGCTCCTTAATAGCAGCACACAGTGTAGCCGCGCTGCGGCTCCTGCTGCTGCCGGAATCGCCTGTGCCCGCTATTAAAGGGCTTGAATATTCAACCTCTCTCCACGCCCATGGGCGTGGGGAGGGGGTGAATATTCATGTCCTTTAATAAGCGGGCACACGCTATAGCCCGGCAGCAGCAGGAGCCGCAGCACGGCTAAGCTGTGTGCCGGCTATGAAGGAGAGTGAAGTCACTGCTCCCCGCACACACAGACCCGGCATGGGAGTGACTTCCGGGAGCTGATCTTTCCATGTCAGCCGCGCATGGCAGTGACGTCATGCGCGGCTGTAAAATAATACTCTTTCTGTATTATTTTTTCTACTGAGGACTTCTCAAAGTATCAATATCACGATATTCTTATAAAAAAATGTATCTATTTATTCTTGGATTGTCCATTAAAAAGAATCAGATTGCAGCAGGTACATACAATAATTAGTTATAAAGTAATTGTCCATTTGTCCATAATTAGCTTAATTGTTGAGATTCACCCATCTTTCCTTGGATCCTGGCTGGTAAATCATGTCTTTATCCAGCACGTGTCCAGGCCTACATGTCAGATACTTCTCAGCATGAAGATTCTGTGTCTTGTGGGGTGGGAAGAGCAAGAGAGCCCCCCCTTTCTATACCATGGGCTTTTATAGCCAGTCGTATGGACACCTGTTCTACATATGGTGGTGAACCAAAAATACACACACAAATAGCGCATGTCAACTAGACACGATGGCTGATGCATAGAACTCAGATTTAAGAAAAATGATTATCGATTATTAATTATTTAACATTCCCCCCTTTTTGAGGATAAAAAGGACTGAAAAATCCTCAAAAGAAGACAGGTTTATCATTAGGATAACAATCATTTTTTCTTTCCTTCTTCCTTGGCAATATCATTAAATTTCCATAATAATAATAATAATAATATCAATATCTGATTATTGTTATATAATGATGTGAATTCATGTTATGGTAAGCCGTGACTAATATTCATTTAATATGTATAATTATACTTCCCTATATCTAAATTGAAGTAATCGCGGGTCCAATCGTCATCATCTGATGTCATCGGGTCGTCGTCTCGTCTTCTTCTTGGTTCTTTTATAACACAGTCTTTAGATGAAAACTCCTTTGAAATAAATTATAGCGTGTAGATATTGTACAGTCCATAATTGTATTCATCATTGTGCAGTCCATAAACTGTATTCTTTATTAGAAAGATCATGTGTGTCAACTGATAAGAAAACAAAGTCTATGGATGAAATGTAGCTTTAATATCTGTGTGATGTCACCTGGACTGACGTTGTCTTTCTGGAATCTTCCGTGTCATCTGCACTGGTCTCATGTCACTTTTGGAACAGATGTGACGTCTTTGGTCAGTAAAGCAAGGGTTAACTTGACACTTCCCTGCTTTATATAGCCCCATAACCAGTACTCAGTCCTTTATATACAGGACACATATGCCAGGTATTACCTGTTCACCAGCTTTCATTGAAGCGTTGCAGGTGATAAGAAACCACTGGAACATGATGAAGCTTGAACACAACACAGTTCATATAGGATCATCGTCCTCTGCCGTCCCGGTGATCAGTGGTGTGAATTGTATCTGACACAGTCTATTATAACACTCAGCATTCACACCTGTTACCTTCTGAGACTTCCGGATATCAGTTGCTTCTTCTTGTAACCTCTGAGAGTCTCTTTGATTTATAAATATGAAAAGTCTTTATTAAGATAGAATTCATAATTGCGATGTCTTGATTGAAGTCTTCATTCCCTAATCTGATACCAAATCTGGCAACTTTCCTAACCTATAATATCACAGCGTACCATAGCAATCAATAATATCCATCTAATTATTATCAAAATATTAAAATAAATTATGTTTGGAATAATAAACAATAATAGATAATAATTCATTATTAATCAAGTTCTTCATGTGATAGAACATTTTTATGTCATAGGTGTAATTGCCTTTTCCAACCCATAGGTGTCAGTGTGTTTTGAAACAACAAGTGTTTATATCTTTATTAAACCAATAATACCAAAGAATGTATACTGCTGAACTAAAATGAATAAATATATGAATGTAAGAATGAATGAATGAATTGTTGTGTTTACTCAGAAAATGTAAACATTTTTCTTATATTAATTCATATCATCATTATATTTAATGAAGCAATATTCTTTGTACTAGACATTACCCCATTAAATATTAATGTGTTTTCTCAGTTGAAATATTGAACTGAATTAAAATCAAAAATTGAAAATTAAAACTGAAAAATGGAAAAATAAGAAAATAAGTAAGAATAAAAATGTAAAAATGAAAATAAAAATAAGGCCTTCATATGTTAATGACAAATGAAGAGTAATTATATTCTCCATAAAAAATACCTTTATATTTCCATTATCTGGATGATTTCATATTTGTCATAACCTTGTATCACCAAAAAATTATTAAACTATGCAACTTTGCATGTAATACCCTTCTTAATTATACCATTGTACCTTATAACTTTTTGACAGTTAGGGTGATTAATGAGTGGAACAGGCTGCCATGAGAGGTGGTGAGTTCCCCTTCAATGGACGTCTTCAAACAGAGGCTGGACAGACATTTGTCTGAGATGATCTAGTGAATCCTGCTTTGAGCAGGGGGTTGGACCAGATGACCCAGGAGGTCCCTTCCAACTCTACCATTCTATGATTCTATGATTCTATTATTGTTTCTTCTTTATTAAAATGTGTGAAAAAATAAGTATTGATCAAAAGTGATTATGTAATCAGGATCAAAAACACATTTTCCCCTTTAATACCAAAAAATATTATTTTATAAAATTTATGTATATATCAGAACCAAATTAAAAATAATTATTCTTCTATGAACATTTTGCATAAATTTCATATCGATGAGTAGCATAGATTTGTCTACAGAGAGGTGTGTACCTATTTAGGTAACCATTAAAAATAATATCATAGTTATTCAAGAATATTATCATGTGGAAAATTATTCTAAATATAAATTTGCTTTGTAAACCATTTTGATGTGTGGTTGCCCTTATCCACTATTAGTTAAATCAAGAAATAATAATTATTAAAGAAATATAGAAGTATATATATATGTAGATAATACCTAATTATGTATTATAATTTTTTTTCAGAATTAAATATATTTTTGTACCTTCACATAAAGAAACATTTTTTTTTTCCAAACATACAAACGTACGAGGCCTCTGTCACATCAATCACACTTAGCAGCTGCTGATTTACTCATCTGTCACCTTCACTCTGACATTCACAGATCTGTTCAACTCAAACATTCCACATATGAAGTTTTAGATATATATATATTTAACCCAAAATTGTTGTATCCCAATTTATTAATGCGCATTGTCATATCAATTAAATATCTTAATATTCTTTGAATATTCCCCAAGTACATATTATATAATATGAGAGTAAGTTGCTGAAATTTCAGATACTTGAAAAAAAAACCTCTTGTTTGGCTATGTGCACACGATGCAGAAATGAAGCAGAAAATTTCTGCATCATTTCTGCATCTCCCTGGCAGAAAAAACGCATGCAGAAATGCGTTTTTCCTGCAGAATACATGCGGATCCACATGCAGATTCACATGCGTTTCCGCATGCAGATTGACAAGCGCTTTACTGGTGATTTTAGCATCTCTTGGAAAGTGCTTGACAACTAGGTCACACTATATAAATCCATGCAAACAGCATGGATTTATACAGTGTGACCCTAGAGAGTGTATATACTTACCTCCGATGGCCCGCGCTGTCCTGCTCACTCCGTTCTCCCGGCTGCCGGCAACTTTGAATTGAAAGACCTGCCGACGTCAGCGTCACGTGACCCGTCACATGACTCTGACGTCACCGCAGGTCCTACAACTCACTGCAAGTGCCGGGAAGCAAGCAGGAGCGCTGCGCGGGCCGACAGATGGTAAGTATATATATATTTTTTATTTTATTCTTGTTTTTACAGCTTTTTTAATGGTACCTGGGTGTGGATGAGACTCTCCTCTCCTCCACACCCGGGTACCATCCGCATATTAGAACGCACCAATTACGCAAGTACAGATGCAGTCTTGCGGAATTGGCGCGTTCTAATGCAAGTCAATGGCGGCGAAAACGCCGCGTTTCCGCAAAATTAAATGACATGCTGCGGATTTTTGAGCGCAGCGTTTACGCTGCGGAAAAATCCGCATCATGGGCACAGTACATGCGGATTTCAATTGGGGAACATTGCTTCCCTTCTACCATGCGTTTTTCATGCGTTTCCGCGGCGTTTACGCAACTGCAAAAACGCTGCGGAAACACATGAAATACGCATCGTGTGAACTCAGCCTTATAGATTCTTTTTTCACTGGCTGCCCGGTCTTAAGTTACATCAGCTGAAAATAGAATGAATAGGATCTATACTATTAGCTCAAAGTTCAAAGGCCGCAGCTGTCACACGTCATGCTGTAAAGCTACTTTAATTTGCACGAACACTTCATGCACAGAAAATATTAATTAATTAATGTTACACATAAATCATGCAATTTTCAGCTTCCTGTGTGAATAAAGAAATAAATCCATTTTAGAGTTGTTTGATCAAATCCTGCTTTGGAATGAAAACTCTAAGGAAATATAAGAAAATAAAATTAAATATCAAATTCATACAGAAACAGAATTATTTAAATATCTTATACATATATTGGTTGGTTCTAATGTAATTCAAAATATTGTTACTTAAATTTATATATGAAGTTCTAATTTATTAATTAATATATATATATATTTTATAAACATATATATAAATACAATTATACACAATCTCTACTTAGACAAGTGTATATATATATACATACATGAACTACTACCGTGTTTCCCCGAAAGTAAGGCCCTGTCTTACATTAATTTTACCCCCAAAAGTCCCACCCTGCCTTACTTTCGGGGGAGGCCTTACATTGGGAAAAAAAATGACGACAATTTTTTTTAACAATAAAATTAACATTTATTAACAGTCCGGCAACCCTCCCCATCCTCCCCCCTGCAGCATCCCCATACAGTGGTTCTGCCCCCCACTCTGCCACCACACATACTGACACATACGGTACCGGTACAGCCCCACACGGCACCCACACACATATCGTACCGGTACCGTACACACACTGACACATACAGCCCCATACGGCACCCATACACATACCGTACACATACCGTACACACACACACACACACACAGACACACACACACACACACACACAGAGAGTTTCGGAACTTACCGTTACTTTCCTTCTGTTTCGATCTCCTCTGCGGTGCCGGGCTGACGATTCGGATGCCGGGGAAGCTGGACCAATCGGAGCGAGCCTGTAGGCGGTGACGTCGCAGCTGATTCGGCCAATCAGCTGCGAGCCGGCTGACTGGCCAATCACAGCTCGGGCTGGTGGCCAGCAGGGACTACGGTACGGAGCCTGTGACGAACAGGCTGATCGGCCAATCAGCCTTACATTCCCCGCCCCCCCCGCCGCTACCCTGCCTTACAATCAGGGGGTGCCCTACATTGGCGGACCCCCCGAAACCCCCCACCCTGCCTTACTTTCGGGGGGGCCTTACTTTCGGGGAAACACGGTAGAAACTATGTAACTACAATTTTACTGTATAAGATTATAAATAAATATTGAGACATTGTAACACTTCTATGCTACATTATAATTACAGTTTTTCCTTAGCCACTCCCTAAACCAAATCTTCTGTCTCTCTCAAATATCTCCAGGAACGCCCTATTTAGGAAAGACATTTTTCTATCCTACAAAACCTCAGAGAACTGCCTGTCCTTCTGTCCACATTCCATGACGTCACTGTGAGCCGGTCGTCTCACCTGACTCTGTCCATCAGTTTCGGCCATTTTCCTTTTTAGAGAATCACAGTTCTGACTGAGAATTAACTCATTCTGTGAAGAGATGGACCTTTGCACTGGCTGATATGGCTTATAACAGATATGAAATCTCCTGCGTATTTGATAGAGTTCACTATGGGGATGACTCAGTCTAGGAGAGTTTGATATTGGCTTTTGATAAGATTTTACCTTTCCTGGTTTTATAAAATTAACTTGATTTTTTTCCTTTTCACGATTCTCATGTTTCCTAACAGAATCCAGCAACTGCACACATTTGAATAGGGATTCTTTTTGTGACGCTATAACTCTAGATACTGGATCTAGGAATTTGAATTTTTGTACAAAACTTTTTATCATATGTTGTACTTTTCCATTTTTGATGAGAGCTTTGTACAACCGTTCAAATATGGACATGAATGTATATGTACATTCCTTCCTACCAATCCTTAGTTTCTGCAGATCTTCTATGTTGGGAAAATCCTTTGTGACACAATAAATCAAATATCTTAATCTGTCCGAATCATTTTCCCATCCATTAGGAGAGTCATTTTCACAGGGCATTAAATGTAAACGTCTGGACAATGTCACAGGAATCCATATTTTAAATAATTGATTCCTCTCCTCATTGGATAAATCAAACTTATCAGAGAAGCTCTCAAATGTCTCTGAATTTCTACAGGCATGGATTTTGACATCATATTTTGGCATGATTTTGTATAATTTCAGCAAATTTTTCCTCATTTTAATTTGCAGTTGAGCCTGGGTAATTCCTGAATTCTCTGATATTTTTAGTGGCTCTTGTACGTCCGCTCCTCCTACGTCACTCACGTCTCCTCCCACATCACCTAGTATGTCGGTTTCTCGTATGTCAGTCATGTCTCCTCCCATGTCAGGTTTCTGTATGTCCATCTCTTGGTCAGACCCAAGGTCACCTTCAGTTACAGACACGTGTCTTATTTCTTGTTTATTTTCCACATTACAGTCAGAATCAGTATCACCATCTGACATTTCTACACTATTTTTCTGCTTAGAAATCTCTAACACAAGACTATGAAAAAAATCTACCAAATGTAGAATATTTCTCAATTTCTGTTTGTCTCTATTTACCAATTTAGAAGTGAACTGTAAATTCTGCAATTCACATTCTTTGTATAAACTGAGCCACAAAACTTCTATGTCATCTCCTACATTAACTTTGAAATTAATATTACTTTGTTTAGCAAAAGAAGAAATTATATCCATATTTTGCTTACCTTAAGATTCCTTAGCTTCTCTTTATCAGCACATCCTGTCTTCAGTTCGTCTGATTCTTTTCCTGTGTGATTCTGTTCCTTGTTAGTACCTCAGTCTATAGATCCTTTCTGCTTCTCGTGACAAATTAGTGAATTTACTGACACGTGAACAACAGCTGTTCAGCTCGTCAGGACTTCCCCCCTTGTTCACGGAAGAAATTCACTTAATTAAAAAAAAAACGAAAAACAGGACTGGCTGGCTCACCATTGTAAAATAATACTCTTCTCTGTATTATTTTTCCTACTGAGGACTTCTCAAAGTATCAATATCACGATATTCTTATAAAAAAATGTATCGATTTATTCTTGGATTGTCCATTAAAAAGAATCAGATTGCAGCAGGTACATACAATAATTAGTTATAAAGTAATTGTCCATTTGTCCATAATTAGCTTAATGGTTGAGATTCACCCATCTTTCCTTGGATCCTGGCTGGTAAATCATGTCTTTGTCCAGCACGTGTCCAAGCCTACATGTCATCTGCTTCTCAGCATGAAGATTCTTCTTGTGGGGTGGGCAGAGCAAGAGAGCCCCCCTTTCTGTACCATGGGCTTTTATAGCCAGTCGTATGGCACACCTGTTCTACATATGGTAGTGAACTAAAAATACACACACAAATAGCGCATGTCAACTAGACACGATGGCTGAGGCATAGAACTCAGATTTAAGAAAAATGATTATCGATTATTAATTATTTAACATTCCAAATGAATTTCCATAATTAACCATTTAACAATGATAGGGCAGCTTCAGATGGAATGGCTCCCCACAGGTGGAGCAGGCCTCAGGGCAGTGTAGAATAAATGGAGGTGCGCTGGGCGTTGTAGTGCAGGGAGGCAAATGGCACCGGCGAAAGAAAGGAGCGGAGGCAGCTCAGTGCAGTCATCCAAGATTTACTCACAGTTCTTAGACAGTCCACAGGTGCACTGTACTGGTGCAAGCCTCCCGCGTCGCGCCGCGTTCACCGGGCAGGGGTTCCATCTTTCCTCAGGCAGTTTGGGTGTACCTGGCAGAACCCCACTTTCTTATGTACCTCTCTAGACTGACTTCACGCTGGGTCTTACTCCCTCCTGCCCTGCGCTTCCCACTGTGAATCCTGTTCGGGTGGCTGCGAGGTCCGCCCTGTCCGTCGGAGTTGCACAGACCTGCTTGACCTTACTCGGATTGAAGTGGGGGTTTGGCTCCTGGCTATAGAAGTCAGAAGCCTCAGGTTTTTCCAGCCGAGGCCTGAAGCTGCATGACTGGGCCAGGGGCCGGTCCCCTTCTTGCAGCCTAGATCCTCCTGACACTTGGCAGGTTCGGGGTGTACGGGTGGCGCCTGCACTCGCCGTACTCCCCTAGGATCCCTTCTACAGAACAGAGCTTACTCCCTGCTCCCCTCCTGGGCCTCAGTCCTGGGCCCTTGAAGTGGAGCGGAGCTCCTACAGAGACTCTGCTCCCAGACTGTTCCTCTGAACCACACTCCTCAACTTCCTGCTCTTGTTAAGATGTCTACCTTTTTATATATCTACTGTATGAGTGCTCCCATAAACTACTTCCTTCACCCACACCCACTACTGGTTCCCCCTAACTTTGGGTTCCCCCCACCCCAGCCAGGGTCAGGGCTCAGCAGAAAACTACATTGCGTCTTGCCCCTCCTGCTGGCCTGGGGTAGTGTAGTGTTGGATGTAGGTGTTGGGGTTCCATGCAGCACTCCCTCCTTACCTGAGAGAAGGGAGACACCACACCTCTGGGTGAGGAGCAGTACCTCTGTGGCGACCAAACCCTCAGGGGCGCCACACTACTACATGGATGACTATGGAGATGCATTATACTTTATGGATGACTATGGGGCTGCATTATAGTACATGGATGATTATTGGCTGTGCATTATAATTTATGGATGACTATAGGGTGCATTATGTTTTATGGATGACTATGGGGTGCATTATATTTTATGGATGACTATGGGGGTGCATTATAGTACATGGATGACTATGGGCTGTGCATTATACGTTATGAATGACTATGGATTGTGCAATATCCTTATTGAAAAAAAACACCATCCTTATTGAAAAAATGACCAAGTATGCAATGGACCAGGCAACTGTTAGGTGGATTCATAACTGGCTTAGTGATCGGACTCAAAGGGTGGTTGTAAATGGCTTCACATCCAGCTGGATGAATGTCTCAAGTGGGGTACCACAGGGCTCCGTCCTGGGACCTGTATTGTTCAACATCTTTATCAATGATTTAGATGAAGGAATTGAGGGTAAACTGATTAAATTTGCTGATGACACAAAGCTAGGAGGGATAGCTAATACTAGAGAAGAGAGAGGGAAGATTCAAAAAGACCTAAATAAATTGGAGCAGTGGGCAGCAACCAACAGAATGGTTTTTAACAGGGAAAAATACAAAGTACTACATCTGGGCAATAAAAATGAAAAAAGCATATACAGAATGGGAGGAATAGAGCTAAGCAACAGTACATGTGAAAAAGACTTAGGTATACTAATAGATCATAGACTGAACATGAGTCAACAGTGTGATGCAGCAGCAAAAAAGGCAAATACAATTCTGGGATGTATTAACAGAAGCATACAGTCTAGATCACGTGAAGTCATTATCGGTCTTTACTCCTCTTTGGTCAGACCTCATCTGGAATACTGTGTACAGTTTTGGGCACCACATTTTAAAAAAGACATAGACAAACTGGAGCAAGTTCAGAGAAGAGCGACCAGAATGGTGACTGGTCTGCAAACCATGTCCTATGAGGAACGGTTGCAGGATTTGGGAATGTTTAGCTTGCAAAAAAGAAGACTGAGAGGAGACTTAATAGCTGTCTACAAATATGTCAAGGGCTGTCACATTGTAGAAGGATCATCTTTATTCTCATTTGCACAAGGAAAGACTAGAAGCAATGGGATGAAACTAAATGGGAGGAGACACAGATTAGATATTAGAAAAAACTTTTTGACAGTTAGGGTGATTAATGAGTGGAACAGGCTGCCAGGAGAGGTGTTGAGTTCCCCTTCAATGGACGTCTTCAAACAGAGGCTGGACAGAAATCTGTCTGAGATGATTTAGTGAATCCTGCTTTGAGCAGGGGGTTGGACCAGATGACCCAGGAGGTCCCCTCCAACTCTACCATTCTATGATTCTATGATTCTATATAATTTATGGATGACTATGGGGTGCACTATACTACATGGATGACTATGGGCTGTACATTATACTTTATGGAGGACTAATGGCTGTGTATTATATTATATGAAGGATATGGGCTGTGTATTATACTAATATGGATGACTATGGGCTGTGCAGTGTATTATATGGAGGACTATGGGATGTATTATACAATATAAAGGACTATGAGATGTCCATTATACTTCTTCTTTGGAGCCCCGTGACTTTTATGTACGCCCCTGATGAGCATAGTTTATTTTCTTCTATACATTAAAGAACAGTAGCAGAATGGGGAAAATGTACCAGGATGAGGGATATACTGTATATACCAGAATGGGCCCGGGATAAGGGACATATACCAGAATGGGCGATATAAATACCAGGATGGGGCCAGGATGAGGGACATATATACCAGGATGAGTGATATACAGTATATACCAGGATGGAGGACGCGCATATATATATATATATATATATATATATATATAATATAATATAATAATTTATTCAAGATAGAAGGGGGACCCGGTCCAGATCTTGCACTTGGGCCCATACGACTCTAGTTACGCCACTGCATGCAGCTATAACCAGTCAGTCAAATGGGTACATACAGTACTGTGCAATATTTTTAAACAGGTATGGAAAACTGCTGCAAAACAACATCAAAGCATCAGGTACACTTGCATACAGTTTTGTGAAGGACCTCAACAAGGAGACTGTTCCCAATATCTTGGCTCACTAAAAAATAACCACAGATCTTCTGTGGATGTAGGCTTGGACAAAAATACTTCTGTCTCTCTATGTAATCCAAGACTGACTTGATGATTTTGAGATCAGTGTTCTGTGGGGGCCATATCATCACTTCCAGGTTCGTTGTTCTTTTTTATACTGTAGATAGTACTTAGTCACATTGGCTTTATGTTTGGAGTCATTGTCCTACTTGTTAGGAATTGTGGTTCTGTGCTCCCACCTGAGAATGGATCAAGTCCAGTGCTACGCTACTCCGGTTTGCAGGGGCCACCATTGTCCTGACTCTGCAGGCGAAGCTACTACGCATGCAGGAAAACCGCCTCAATCTTATGGAGCATCGCGCTCTGGAGTAGTAGGATTTGTGAGGACGCGGGATGCCGTATCTCCCGCTGATATAATGCCCGGTTAACATGGGATGCTGTGTTCCCCTGATTGCCAGGCAACACACGATACTGCGGTGTCTGGCACTAGGCAGTGGTGGGATTGGGTCCAAGCTGCTGTGCAAGTTAGCAGGGAGTGGTTGTCTTGGGATGATTGAGAGGTATTCAACACCTGATCATTAGGCGGGCTATTTAAACCTGTTCCCTGCTCAGTCCTTTGCTGTTTATTACAGTTTCAATGTGCTGTGGTGGTGAGGGGTGCTATCATTATTAGCTGTTATCTTTCCAGTGTTTTGTCTTAGGAGTCCTCTCTTTCCCTTTTAATTTTTACTAGGTGTTCTTATAGAGGTACCCACCTGGTTCTTGACTAGGCACCGGCCGTGTCACCAGACCCCAGCTGGCTGGCGACAGTGGGCCTGGGAAGGCTCTGCCAAAGTCCCCCTTCCATCACTGGGAGCTGAGTGAAAAGTGTTCCCGGTCCTAAAGAGCTCACCTAGCTGGGCAGCTTGCGCCAAGTGCGTCTGTCCCTGCGGATTTGCTGGTTTGGTGCCAGTCTTCCTGGGTCTTTCTGCGTTAGCGCATAACACTGCTGAATAATAAATTTAGAGCCAGTCAGACGCTTAACTGATGGTATTGCATGATGGATAATTATTAGTGTTGAGCGAGTATGTTCTGTTAACCCTTTCGGCGAGTATGCTTGGGCCGAGCACCGAGTAGTTACAGCTGCTCGGTGTTATGTTTAAATCACTCCCGTGTGCATAATTTGCGACTGTTTGACAGCTTTAGTACATGTAAGGAATGTCTATTTATTACACATTCCTCACATGTATTAAAGTTGTCATACTCGCCAAAAGTGTTAACAGGACATACTCGCTCAACACTAATAATTATCTGCTATATTTCTCTGCATTGAAGACACCATTCATGATGACCAAATCCCCAACTCCATTTGTTGAACTGGAGTTCCAAATATGCTAGGTCCCTCTGTAATGGTGTAGAACAGGGGTCCTCAAGCTACGGCCCGCGGGCCACATGCGGCCCGCGGAGGACTTTTATCCGGCCCGCCGGGCTGTGGGCAGAGGAGAGCGGTGTCAGCGCCCGCCCTTCCTCCCGCTTGCTCAGAGCCCCGGCAGCCCGATACTTACCTCTCCCCGTGCCTCCGCAGATCCGCTGTCTTCCTGGTCTGCGCTCCCTGTGACGTCTCAGGTCAGAGGGTGCGGTGACGTCTTTACACCGCGCCCTCCCCTGAGCCGTCACAGGGAGCGCAGTGCGGGACGTCACTGCCGCGACACTGGAGTCCGGACCTGAGCAGCGGCAGCAGGCAAGGAGGGAGGTGAGTATTGGATTTTTTTTTTTAATGTATGGAGGCATGGGACATAATATTAGGGGTGACATCCTGCCTGTGGCATTATATGGGGGGGTGACATCCTGCCTGTGGCATTATATGGGGGGGGGTGACATCCTGAACGGGGCATTATATGGGGGGGGTGACATCCTGAACGGGGCATTATATGGGGGGGGGTGACATGCTGCATGGGGCATTATATGGGGGGGTGACATGCTGCATGGGGCATTATATGGGGGGGTGACATCCTGAATGGGGCATTATATGGGGGGGTGACATCCTGAATGGGGCATTATATGGGGGGGTGACATGCTGCATGGGGCATTATATGGGGGGTGACATCCAGCATGGGGCATTATATGGGGGAGTGACATCCTGAATGGGGCATTATAAAGACAGGGGGGTGATATCTTGCACGGGGCATTATATGGTGGGAGAAAGGGAAATCCTGCATGGGGCATAATAAGGGGGGAACAGCCTGCATAGGGCATTATAAGGGGGAAACAGCCTGCCTATTGAGGACCTATGCTGCCTATTGGGGACATTTACCTGCCTATTGGGGACCTATGCTGCCTATTTGGGACATTTACCTGCCTATTTGGGACATTTACCTGCCTATTGGGGACCTATGTTGCCTATTGGAAACATTTACCTGCCTATTTGGGACATTTACCTGCCTATTGGGGACCTATGCTGGCTATTGGGAACATTTACCTGCCTATTGGGGACATTTACCTGCCTATTGGGGACCTATGCTGCCTATTGGGTACATTTACCTGCCTGTTTGGGACATTTACCTGCCTATTGGGGACCTATGCTGGCTATTGGGAACATTTACCTGCCTATTGGGGACATTTACCTGCCTATTGGGGACCTATGCTGCCTATTGGGTACATTTACCTGCCTGTTTGGGACATTTACCTGCCTATTGGGGACCTATGCTGCCTATTGGAATCATTTACCTGCCTATTTGGGACATTTACCTGCCTATTGGGGACCTATGCTGCCTATTGGGAACATTTACCTGCCTATTGGGGACATTTACCTGCCTATTGGGGACCTATGCTGGCTATTGGGTACATTTACCTGCCTATTGGGGACCTATGCTGCCTATTGGGGATATTTACCTGCCTATTGGGGATATTTACCTGCCTATTGAGGACCTATGCTGCCTATTGGGGACATTTACCTGCCTATTGGGGACCTATGCTGCTTATTGGGGATATTTACCTGCCTATTGGGGACCTATGCTGCCTATTGGGGACATTTACCTGCCTATTGGGGACCTATGCTGCTTATTGGGGATATTTACCTGCCTATTGAGGACCTATGCTGCCTATTGGGGACATTTACATGCCTATTGAGGACCTATGCTGCCTATTGGGCACAGTTACCTACCTATTGAAATACCGGTTGATTTAACTTTACTTGTTCTTCATTTAAATATTGTATTTGTTCCTGTATTGTTTTTTAACTACAAAATAAGATATGTGCAGTGTGCATAGTAATTTGTTCATAGTTTTTTTTAAAAACTATATTCCGGCCCTCCAATGGTCTGAGGGACCGTGAACTGGCCCCCTGTTTAAAAAGTTTGAGGACCCCTGGTGTAAAAGATGTCTGAACACCCTCTCTGAAGACTCCTGACTGTATAGTTAGTGTGACCTGTGGTTTTATGTGTTTTATCCTTATGTAGGCTCCAGTTTTCCTCTGTACAGGGGTGGACATGGTTAACTGTAGGGCCAGCCCATAGTTTGGGGAGGAGTAAGTGGGCACCAGGAGTTAGTTCCTGTTTTAATAGAGAGTCTGAGTAGAGCTGCAGAGAAGAAAGGACAACTTCAATCGGATCTAGCCATAATTTTGCGTTTGCGAAGAGCAAATGTGACACCCCAGGGGTCTGGTTGCCACAGTGATAGAGATATTACGTCTGAGAGCAGGTGGGAGGTCTCTTGGTCAGGGATCCTATGCATGCCACACCTCCTGCCCAGTCCTGGGAGGGGAAGAACTTCCCCTATATAAACCTGGGGCTGAGGCAGGGTTAGTGAGTAGAGAAGAAGCAGAGAAAAGAAGCAAATATAGGAAGAAACAACAGGAGCTCTGTGGGAGCAGTGTACAAGGAGTCAGGGGCTGGCAGCTGCAGAGCTCGCCCTGACCGAGAAGATTTCTTACCGGACCCGGAGTCCGAGGCTGTGGGGACTAACTCCTGCCCAGCAGCAGAATCCGTCAGGCAGGGGATTCCAGGTCCTCTGGCCAAGAAACCTGAAGGCACGGTCACACGCATGGGACCAGCACCGCCATCGTGGAGCGGAAGCTACTAGAAGGCCCCGAGTCACCGGCCATACGGGTGAGCACCACACGGCACACTCAGGGACGTGGGCTACTTTTACCCGCCTCTAGCAAGGTAGCCAGAAGAGTACAGTTAGTTTGGGAGGCCTACAACTCCGCCTGGCCAGGGGAGATTCCATCTGCTCAAGGACTGACCAGGCCCCAATCGCTAGCCAGTACTCCAGGAGGGTCTATCTTTGTCACCAGTAAAGACCCTGAACTACACAGTACCGTCTCCGAGTGGTTCCTGCTACCCCCATCATCCACGTCGGCTGCCCTGAGGCCATACCCCTCCCGTTGGGGGTTATACTATCACGCTGCACAATCCTACCACCGGCCTCAGCGGTCTGCCCTGCAGCAGCAGCTCCCTGGCTGCACTCAACGGGTGGCGTAGTCATCTAACATCTACTGCTAAAACATCGCCGCTTAGTCTGACTCCCTGGGCACGGACCGGATCACCGCCACGAGACTACAACCCTCAACAGATCCGGCTCCGGGTAAGCTCCCGCGTGCGCAACGCTGCGCGACACAGGCCCAGGGGCGCGTCAACTTTGGCGTAGTCGGCAGGATCTCGTGCCCGCAACCACCGGGTACTGCGTGCCTGAAAAAGAGACTTTTCAAACTTACCTTCCGGCGCCATCTTCAGCCTTCTTCCCGCCATCGGTGAAGTTTCCCGCCATCCGGCGCCATCTTCTGCCTTCTTCCCGCCATCCGTGGAGTTTTCCCGCCATTGGACGCCATCTTGAGGACGCCGCGCTGGAAGAAGAGGGGGCGTGGACTCCGAAAGCGCGCGAGAACTGAAGCCCCGCCTCACGTCCGGACGTTGCGTAAGGTCCTGGAAGGAGCCCAGCAGACGCCGACGTCACAAGAGCGCGACGGAAGGTCCTCAACCCTGACGATCCACTGCGGAGCCGCGGCCTACGGAAGAGGATCATCGCAAGGTAGGCCACGGTCCACTAGGGGGGAGGAAGATGTCGGATACGGAGGAGAGCTTCACTGCCTCAACCCCTGCCAGCGCTACCGCTGCTGCAGTTATGCCCTTCACCATGCCCTATATCCCGGGAGCAGCTTGGCTACCCCAGTACTCAGGGGAGTCACATACCCTGCATGACTTTAGAGAAAAGCTGGATAGCCTCTTCCAGGTGTACCCCCTCACAGAAGAGCAAAAAGTGAGCATCCTGGTGGCCCAACTAACCGGGGCAGCCAAAAGGGAAGTAAAATCCTGGCCACCTGGGAGGAATACTGTCGCAGGGATACTAATCCGGCTGAAGGACACCTTTGATACCCGCACCTCAGCCGAGATTAAGCTTAGATTCTACGGGTGCAAGCAGCGAGCGCATGAGAGTATAAGGGACTATGCACTAAACCTACAAGAGGCCCTGAGGGCCATTAAG
Organism: Phyllobates terribilis; assembly: GCF_046119375.1. NCBI lineage: Eukaryota > Metazoa > Chordata > Amphibia > Anura > Dendrobatidae > Phyllobates > Phyllobates terribilis. The sequence continues at coordinate 2,184,091 of NW_027362852.1, read as the reverse complement.
CAGACCGACCCTGATGGAGTGGGAAACGAGGACAGGCTGTTGACCGAACAGTTTATAGAGGGACTATATTGTAATACCCACCGAACCCAGTTGCGGGCAATGGCCTTACAGGATCCCCATCTGGGCTTTGCACAGTTCAAGGACAGAGCCATCCGGGTGCTCCGAGAACCGGCACCGGGTGGCGTTGTGACCCACAGGCGCCCTGCTATCACTTACCACCAGGAGGCGGCGCCCTTGTCGGCGGGGCCTGTGGGAGCTGATGCGCAGGCTTTGGACAATGACCCGGCTCCAGACCTACACCATCAGGTCCAAGAGCTAGCTAAGAGCGTTGCTGCGCTAACCCGAACTGTGCAGTCTTTACAGGCTTCCACCCCAGGGAAGATCCAGCTGGCATCCGGACCGGAGGACATCCCGTGGCGTCGACCAAGGAGGACCCCACCGGCCAGAGGAAGACCCAGTGACCGATACAGCGAGGACGGACGACCCATCTGCCGCCGCTGCAATCAACCCGGACATATGGCAAGGTACTGTTCTTTAAACGGGCACAACCTGGGGTAGAGGGCCAACCCCCAGGAAAAAGATCACCAGGCCCATCGAACTGGCGCGACAGATATGTGGGAGGACGTCCAGTCTTGCCTGTGGTACTGGATGGCATTCCCATGAGTGCCCTACTGGACACCGGGTCACAGGTCACCACCATCCCGTACGTGCTCTTTAAGCAGTACTGGAATGACTCGGATATTACCCGCTACCCTGACGACGACTTGAGTATCATCGCCAGCAATGGCCAGCCCGTGCCACAGATCGGATTTAAAGAGGTGACCATCAAAATCGGAAGAGTCGAACTGGCAGCACAGGGACTGATCATTGTAGATATTGACAAACATGAGAGTCACCCAAAAATAACTCTGGGAACTAATGTAATTGAAAATTGTCTTGCAGAGGTGATTTTCCTTCTACAGCAGGTTGCCAAGAACGCCAGCGCCGGCGAGCAGCGGGTGCTCCAGAAAGAGATCCGGGCACTGATGCGACGGCAACAGGTGGAACTCTCCGGCGGTGAGATTGGTAGTGTAAGAATGTGTGACCCTTTTCCTATTGCCATGCCCCCAAAAAGTGAAATGATGATTTGGTGCCGGGCAGCTATTGGTCTGAGAGGTAGGGATTACCAGGCAATGGTAGAACCAGTTTACTCAGACAGTAGGCCCACCATTTTGACAGCCCGGGGGGTGGTTGATGTACGCCATGGGAGGGTGCCCGTTCGCATAATAAATATCGGGGAGAGGGAAGTGTACCTGCCCCGGTATGCCACGCTAGCCAAATTATATACCATTAACCAAAATTCTATACAATCTGTGGAACCCTTGCCTCCATCTCACCCGGAGGAAGGTAACGGCTCTAAGAAAAACATGGAGGACTGGTGTCAGCAACTACATCTAGGTACTGACTCCACTCCCTCACACCAGAAACAAGGAGTCTATCGGGTGGTTCAAGAGTACGAGAGAGTGTTCAGTAAACACCCGTTAGACTTCGGGCGAGTCAAGGGGGTAGAACACCACATCCCCACGGGAGACCATCCTCCTATAAAAGAGAGGTATCGACCCGTACCCCCTGCCCACTACCAACACGCTAAGGGGATGCTTAGAGACATGAAGGAGGCTGGGGTGATCAGGGATAGCTGTAGCCCCTGGGCAGCTCCACTAGTCTTAGTCCGAAAGAAAGACAACACCATGAGGATGTGTGTAGATTACCGGAAAATCAACCGTATCACACACAAGGATGCGTACCCCTTACCAAGGATAGAGGAGTCATTGGCTGCTTTAAGATCTGCTAACTTCTTCTCTACCTTGGATCTCACTAGCGGGTACTGGCAGGTTCCTGTAGCAGAGGCGGACCGGGAGAAGACTGCATTCACCACCCCGATGGGACTTAGTGAGTTCACCTGCATGCCGTTCGGACTCTGCAACGCACCAGGAACCTTCCAACGATTAATGGAGTGCTGTCTGGGCCACAGAAACTTCGAGACGGTCCTGTTGTACCTGGACGATGTCATCGTATATTCTAAGACTTATGAGGACCACCTGAAACACCTGGCGGAGGTGTTCGAAGCTCTGGCGAGTTACGGCCTAAAGGTGAAACCCTCCAAGTGTCACCTCCTGAAACCAAAGGTGCAGTACCTGGGACACGTGGTGAGCGCTGACGGAGTGGCTCCCGACCCTGATAAGATCACCGCAATTAAGGAATGGCCAAGCCCCTCCAGCGTAAAAGAAGTGCGGCAGTTCCTCGGGTTGGTAGGCTACTACCGAAGGTTTATTCCCGGTTTCACCAGAAAGGCAGCACCTATGCAGGACCTCCTGATAGGCCAGTCCCGGAAGGCCAAGAACCAGAAGCCGCCCTTCAAATGGGAGGAGCTGGAAGAAGAGTCCTTCCGCCAGCTGAAGATGGCCCTCACGGGGGATGAAATCCTGGCGTACCCGGATTATAGCCAGCCCTTTATCCTCTACACCGACGCCAGTAACATCGGGCTAGGAGCCGTACTGTCCCAGATTCAGCAGGGGAAAGAACGAGTAATCGCCTACGCCAGCCGAAAACTGCGACCCACCGAAAGGAACCCCGAGAATTACAGCTCATTTAAGCTAGAGTTCCTGGCCGTGGTATGGGCAGTCACCGAGCGCTTTAAGCATTACCTCGCTTCTTCCCGGTTCACCGTGTACACGGATAACAACCCGTTGACACACCTGGACACGGCAAGACTCGGTGCCCTGGAGCAGAGGTGGATGGCCCGTCTGTCCAACTACGAGTTCACAATCAAATACCGGGCAGGACGCTCCAATACCAACACGGACGCCCTGTCCAGGATGCCCAACCTGCCGGACGGAGGAGAAGATCCGGAGGGACTGGAAGAAGTTGAACTCCCTGCGTTCCACCGTCATGGGACTATCCAGTATTCCCACCGGGTAAGGAGTAAGCAGGCTGCTACGTTGAACCCCTTACCCCACTACAACTGGGCAGAAACGCAAGACAGCGACCCTGCCGTCCGACTGGTGAAGGAGATGCTGACTCGGCCGGAGGCTCGCCTTGAATCAGACGCTCCGGAGGAAGCCAAACAACTATGGGCAGAGAAGAGTCGACTGTTCCTTTACAAAGGGAAGTTGTGCCGCAGAATGGTTAACTCCCGGACGCATGAATTACTCTGGCAAGTAGTGGTGCCACGAAGAGACGCAGCCATGGTGATGGAGGCATACCACGACGGAGCTGGACACTTCGGGTGGAAGAAGCTGGAGTTCCTGCTGCGCGAGCGGTTCCACTGGGTAGGCATGAGGGGAACCATCGAGAAGTGGTGCAGAGACTGTGGCCCGTGCAACCTGAGAAGGAAGGACCGTGCCAGCCAGAAGACTCCCCTGCAGTCCATCGTCACCCGGCAACCGTTGGAACTGGTAGCCTTGGATCATGTAAAGCTGACCCCAAGCAGAAGTGGCTACGTCTACGCGTTAACCATCGTGGATCATTACTCCCGGTTCTTGGTTGTCGTCCCCGTCAAGGACTTAACGGCTCAAACAGCAGCTAGAGCCTTCCAGCAGCACTTCTGCCGTCCACACGGGTACCCGGACCAAGTGCTGACGGACCAGGGACCTGCCTTTGAAGCGGAGGTCTTCCAGGAATTTTGCAATCTGTATGGCTGCCGGAAGATAAGGACGACACCCTACCATCCGCAAACTAATGGACTTTGTGAAAAAATGAACCAGGTGGTAATGGATCTTCTAAAAACGTTGCCTCTGGAAGAACGCAGTCTGTGGCCTGAGAAGTTGCCCGATCTGGTGGACCTATACAACCACATCCCGGTAGGTTCCACCAACTGTACCCCGGCTTACCTAATGAGGGCGAGACCTGGTAAGTTACCTGTTGACCTGGAAATGGGAGTCCTGACACCCGAGGACACTTCACCAGAACCGGAAAGTACAGGAGAGCGTGGAGCGAAGTCTCTGTCAGGCTAGGGAAAGACAAGAGAAAACTTACAACCAATATGCTCCCGCCGTTCCCCTGGTACCCGGAGAGCAGGTCTTAAAGAGGAAAAGACGGCTCCACAAGTTGGACGACCAGTGGGAGAAGGACCCGTACACCGTACTGCCCTCAAGCCACGATAACCCGAAGGTCTGTACCATCAGTAAAGACGGAGGGGAAACCACAGCCATTGTATCCCGGGACCACCTGAAGAAGTGTCCCGAACAACTGAGGAACCCTGAAGAGGAACAAGAAGACCATCGACCCGTAGAGGAAAGGGAAGATATGGTTAGTACTGTGCTCGGGGACTTCCCTCGGTCTTGGACTCAAGTCAATGGTGCAGTTGTGGTACCCGTACTCACCTTCCTCCAACCGTCATCCCAAGCACCTACGGAGCAACGGGTAGAGCTGGAAGAACAGCTGGTCCAGGAGGCAGAAGACCCCACACCCGCAGACCAGGAGGATCAATCCTCTGCTTGCAGTGAGCCTGCCATATCTCTAGTGAGCCAGGGAACTCGTAGACAGCTGCCCAGTTTACCCTTGACAGCTCCTACACCCTGTAGTTCGGGGCCAGACAGTCAGCTCCGTAGGTCCACCAGAGCCACTAGAGGCCAGTTACCCGCACGCTGGAGGATTTAAAGTGTATAAATTGTTTTATTTATGTTTACCTGTGTATTGTTGCTTGTGTATAATTTTGTGTTTCTAGTTATTTTTAGGAGTCCTTGGTGGATCTTCCGGGAATCCTTGTACAATTAGTTGGAGCGTAACCCAGGATGGACTAGAGACTGTTAAGGACTCGGGGCAAGACAGACCCCTACCTGGTTACGTCTCCCTGTTTTGGTGAAATGGACACCTTTGTTTTCTTCAAAACTGCACCCGGTTGCGGACACGCCGTAACCATCTTTATGTGTTTTTCTTATTGTATTATTATTGTTTATACCTTGTTATGTTTTTCTAAAAATATGTTTAGTCCCGGAGTACTAAATTTCACTAGGGGGGAATGTGACACCCCAGGGGTCTGGTTGCCACAGTGATAGAGATATTACGTCTGAGAGCAGGTGGGAGGTCTCTTGGTCAGGGATCCTATGCATGCCACACCTCCTGCCCAGTCCTGGGAGGGGAAGAACTTCCCCTATATAAACCTGGGGCTGAGGCAGGGTTAGTGAGTAGAGAAGAAGCAGAGAAAAGAAGCAAATATAGGAAGAAACAACAGGAGCTCTGTGGGAGCAGTGTACAAGGAGTCAGGGGCTGGCAGCTGCAGAGCTCGCCCTGACTGAGAAGATTTCTTACCGGACCCGGAGTCCGAGGCTGTGGGGACTAACTCCTGCCCAGCAGCAGAATCCGTCAGGCAGGGGATTCCAGGTCCTCTGGCCAAGAAACCTGAAGGCACGGTCACACGCATGGGACCAGCACCGCCATCGTGGAGCGGAAGCTACTAGAAGGCCCCGAGTCACCGGCCATACGGGTGAGCACCACACGGCACACTCAGGGACGTGGGCTACTTTTACCCGCCTCTAGCAAGGTAGCCAGAAGAGTACAGTTAGTTTGGGAGGCCTACAACTCCGCCTGGCCAGGGGAGATCCCATCTGCTCAAGGACTGACCAGGCCCCAATCGCTAGCCAGTACTCCGGGAGGGTCTATCTTTGTCACCAGTAAAGACCCTGAACTACACAGTACCGTCTCCGAGTGGTTCCTGCTACCCCCATCATCCACGTCGGCTGCCCTGAGGCCATACCCCTCCCGTTGGGGGTTATACTATCACGCTGCACAATCCTACCACCGGCCTCAGCGGTCTGCCCTGCAGCAGCAGCTCCCTGGCTGCACTCAACGGGTGGCGTAGTCATCTAACATCTACTGCTAAAACATCGCCGCTTAGTCTGACTCCCTGGGCACGGACCGGATCACCGCCACGAGACTACAACCCTCAACAGATCCGGCTCCGGGTAAGCTCCCGCGTGCGCAACGCTGCGCGACACAGGCCCAGGGGCGCGTCACAGACATACTAGGGAATACATTTCAGCATTCAAGTAACAGTGGCAGCAGTACTCCATACCAAAGGCAAGTTGGGGCACCCACTGAAAAATAAATCATTTTAAAGCTAGTCTCAGTGTTAGCCAGACCTGGAGGTCTTTGTGAAGAAATATGGGATCAGTCAGGCTGGTACAATGGTCACAGCGCAATACATCGACCCATGTAGCCCTGTACTGGGAATATGAAGGCCCTCGGTGGAGCTTGTTGTTCATTTGCAAAGTTCTACACAAGTATTGCGCCACCGTCCTCAACCATCAAATGTGAACCTCTGTCATACTATACAGATGAAAGTTTAAAGCATTATTCCTGCTACCCATTGTACATTTTTTCCAGACCTAGTAAATGAGAGTTTATTTTCGGAAACATGTCTGTCTTCTTCTTTGCGGAGTTAAAGAGTCCCAGTGTCTCACCAACTGTGGCAGAACATAGTCTGAAGGTGCCATCAGCTGAATCCGTAATATGTGCACACAACGAGGAACCCCTTGTCTCGTCCCTTACACCTTCACCATACTTCATTGTTGCTTGCAGACCCTCTATATTGTTCCACTCTCCAGCCCTTTGACAAACTAACTGTCTTCTGTGAACGGCAAATATTTCACATTTTTGCTCATTAGTCCATAGCCAAGGCTGACATTTTTCGGCACCCTTGTTTCTATGACTAAGATATTGTTTTTGATTACAATTCTTCCTTGAAGACCACTTCTGGCCAGAACTTTGGATGGGATGGGAGCATTTTTGTGCCAGCTCTGTGCTCAGGCTTGGACTGGCCGACAGGAGAATCCTCCAGTGGACCCCTGTGCAGAGTGGCCACCACCCTTTTATATGAGCAGTACTTGGCACAATAAACTTTACTCACTATGTGCAGACAAAGGTAGCATCTTATTCATTTACCAATCTACCCAGTTCATGGTTATATAAATTTGTGATTGAGGATAATGTCACATTTGCATGTAGTTGAGAAGTGGGGCCCTAAAGTTGGACAGTGGGGGTCTCTGGCACCAGTCAGACACTGCTTGTGTCTCTTGTATTCGGTGTCTCTGTGTCCCGGTCTTCAGTCTTCAAGCAGGTAGTTTGTTGTGTAGGACATACACTATTTTAGTGCCCTTCCCCCATCACAGAGATTGGTCTCCATAAGGATGTGTGCCCACGATGCATTTTTAAACTTTTCCGCAGCAGCAAAAACGCTGCAGAAACGCTTAAAAAACGCATGGTAGAAGGCCTGCCATGGTCCCCAATGATAATCCGCATGTGCTGTGCACATGCTGCGGAAATTTCCACTGCGGATTATCATTGCGGAAAAAAACGCAGCACTACCAATTATTTTGCGGAAGTGCTGCGTTTTCGCCGCCATTTACTTGCATTAGATCGCATGGATTACGCATCACTGTATATGTAGATGCGCATTCCATGCGTTCTAATGTGTGGATCGTACCCAGGTCTAGAGAAGAGGAGACTCTCCTCCGGACCCTTGTACCATAGAAAATTGTAAAAAAAAATGAATAAAATAAGTATATATTTATTTTTTACCTTCTGGCGGCCCCCGATGAGCTCCTCCTCTCATGCCGGCAGTTCGATGGACTGAAGGAATTGCGCTGACGTCATAGTCATGTGACGGGTCACGCGACACTGACGTCGGCAGGTCCTTCAGTGTAACATGATCTGCCGGCAGCCGGGACGGTGAAGCTAGACACCGGGGGCCATCAGAAGGTAAGTAAATATTTATTTTTTGACATTCTCTTGGGTCACACTATATAAATCCATGCTGGTTGCATGGATTTATATAGTGTGACCAAGTTGTCAAGCACTTTCCAAGTGATGCTAAAATCGCTTGGAAAGCACTTGTCAAACCGCATGCGGAAATGCATGTGAAGAACGCTTCACATCCGCATGTCCCTGGCAGGAAAAACGCATGTACAATCCGCATGTACAATCCGCATGTACAATCCGCACGTACAATCCACATGCGTTTTTTCTGCCAGGGGAGATGCAGAAACGCTCAGGAAAAATCCGGAGCATTTCTGCATCGTGGGCACATTGTTAGAACCCTCCTGTTAGTTTTTGCTATCTTGTGTTTTGCAGTCACGTGACGATCTACCTATATATTCCAGCTCCTCCCTTCTGGCTTTGCTGGACTTCAGTGTTGTTTGACTGTTTTGCTAGCCTGGTGCTTCTGTGCCTTTCTCTGTTTGCTTGGTCCTCTTGGACCTCTAGTACTTTTTGTCAGTTTGTCTTTTGTGTTCTACAACAATTTCTGTTTAGGAGGTGTCCCATTTTTGTCCCAGTCCTTAGTTCTTTAGGGACCCCTACCTTAATTCTATAGGTCTTCGTTCAGACTAGCCGAGGACGAAGGTGGGTCTGTTCACTAGGAACAGGCAGCCCGCTACATCGTAGGGATTCAGCTTAGTCTTACTGTAGGGACAGCTTTCCCCTATCTTTCCTTAGTTCTTCTTGCAGATCACAACAGTAAGTCCAGCCCAAAAAAAAAACTAAAAGGAAAGAAATTCAGGGATCAGTATGGTTTCCGTCCAGGAGTTGGCTCAACGCGTGCAAGGATTGTCTCTGGAGGTGGCCGAGCTTCAGCAACACGTGAGTAGCTGTCCTGGAGCGCATTTTGTGGAACCAAAGGTAGGACTGCCTGATGTTTTTTATGGTAAACAGCAAGATTTTTTTCCTTTAAAAATGCTTATTTGTTATATTTTCGTTTGAGACCAAGTTCCTCTGGGAATGAATCACAGCGCATTGGTTTTATTATGTCACTTTTGCGCAAAGAACCACAGGGTTGGGCCTTTTCCCTCCAGCCTAATGATCCGTGTTTAAATTCTGTTGAAGAATTTTTTTCTGCTATGGGGCTATTATATGACGATCCTGATCGAATCTCATCTGCTGAATCAGAACTTAGACGTTTGAATCAGGGGTCTGATGATGTTGAAAATTATTTCACACACATCAGGAGATGGGCTTCAGAAGTTAAGTGGAATGATTCGGCGCTTAGATGTTTATTTCTTGCTGGTCTGAGTGAAAGGGTTAAGGATTTGCTAATTGCATTCCCTGCACCTGAGACTCTGCAGGAGGCTATGCAGTTAGCTGTTCGTATAGACAGGAGACTGAGGTGCAGGCTCAATGACGTAAAGACTCCTGTAATGTCAGGTCCTAGTCCCCAGAAAATCTGCACTGACGGCGGGGAACCGATGGAGGTTGGGGAGATGTCACTCCACTCTCAGGAAAAAGACTGGAGATTCGCTGAGGGATTGTGTCTTTATTGTGGTAAAGGTGACCATTTGATTAAGTATTGTGAGCGTCATTTAAGTAAAGAAAAAAAAAGGTCAGTTACGCCCGTATAGCTTGTTTATGCTCTGCAAGAGTATTTCTTTCTGGGAGTACTACTCTGCAGGGAGATTTGATTGAATTTCAGGTATTTGTGGATTGTGGTTCAGCACTTAATGTGATTGATAAAGGGTTTTTGGAAAACCTTAAATTGAAATCCAAACCTTTGTCATCACTTATTTCTGTGGTTGCAATTGATAACACTCCTTTGAACTGTATTACTCACAAGGTTGCAGTATTTTCTCGCACTATCAATGGAGTTCACCAAGAAATTTTGGACTTGGTTGTTTTGGATAATTTACCCTCTCCAGTTGTTCTAGGATTGCCTTGGTTAAAACTGCACAATCCTTTATTGGACTGGTCTACTAATGTGATTAAGTTTTGGAGTCCGAAGTGCTATGATAAATGTTGTAATGGTCGCTCTGCGGCTGTGGAAAAAGTGGAATTACCTGTACCTATTCAAGATTTTTGGAGGGTTTTTTTGGAGGAGTCGCAAGTTTTACCTCCTCATAGGGATTATGATTGCGCCATTGAGTTTGTTCTGGGTGCTACTCTTCCCAAAAGTCGCTTGTTTAAACTGACTATCCCTGAAAGAAAGGCCTTGGAGGAGTACAAAGAGACTAGCCTGGTTGCTAGTCACATTAGACCTTCTAAGTCGCCTGTGGCAGTCGGATTCTTCTTTGTTAAAAAAAAGGACGGCGGTTTATGTCCATGTCTGGATTTTCGTGAAATAAGATTACCGTACGCAATTCCTACCCGTTACCGTTAATTCCTGACTTGTTTAACCAGTTAGTGGGAGACAAGTGGTTCTCCAAAATTGATCTCCGGGGGGCATACAATTTGTTACGTGTGAAGGAGGGTGATGAATGGAAAACTGCTTTTAACACTCCGGTAGGTCATTTTGAAAATCTGGTGATGCCTTTTGGTCTTACCAATGCACCTGCATTTTTTCAGAACCCTATTAATGACATCCTGAGACCTCTGATTGGTAAGAATGTGGTTGTGTATTTGGATGACATTTTGATTTATTCACCAGATCTGGAGTCCCATTGGCAGAGTGTACGTGAAGTTTTGCAGTTATTGGGTGATATTTCACTCTTTGCTAATCTGGAGAAATGTGAGTTTGCTGTGCAGAAAATTTGTTTTTTGGGCTACATTGTCTCCAGCGATTGCTTTGAGATGGACCCTGTGAAGGTTCAGGCTGTGCAGGAATGGCCTAGGCCTATTGGTTTGAAATCTATACAGAGATTTTTGGGTTTTGCCAATTATTACAGGAAATTCATTAAGAATTTTTCTGTAATTGTTAAACCTCTAACCGATCTCACCAGGAAAGGTGCGAATACGGCCCAGTGGACTACTGAGGCCATTGAAGTTTTTGAGTATCTCAAAGAGAGGTTCAGTTCTGCCCCTATCCTTATGCAGCCTGATGAGACCAAGCCTTTTTTGGTCGAGGTCGATGCTTCATCGGTGGGGGTCGGAGCAGTTTTGTCTCAGGAGAACAAGGGTGGAGTACATCCTTGTGCCTTCTTTTCGAAAATTTTTTCGGAAACCGAACTGAATTATGATGTTGGAAATCGGGAGCTGCTGGCTATTAAACTCGCGTTTGAACATTGGCGTCATTTTTTGGAAGGCGCTAGATTTCCTATTCAGGTTTTCACAGATCATAAGAATTTGATTTATCTGGATGCTGCCAAGCGCTTGAATGCCCGTCAAGCTAGGTGGGCACTTTTTTTTTCTCGGTTTCATTTTTCTGTTACCTATTTCCCTGGTACTAAGAATGTTAAAGCCAATGCTTTATCTCGCAGCTTCTCTCCTACGGTCGGTGCCGAGGAGGAGGAGAGCATTTTACAGAAAGGAGTTGTGGTGGCGGCTTTGGACTCTGTTTTGGAGAATGGGATTCTGAAAGCTCAAGATGATGCTCCATCTAACACTCCCCATGGGAGGTTGTTCGTGCCTGGAGCCTTTAGGAGAGATTTGTTTGTGGAGTGTCATGAGTCTCTGTTGGCAGGTCATCCAGGAATTTCGGAGACTAAGAGACTGATCAGTCGCAGTTTTTGGTGGCCTGGATGGCAGAAGGAAGTCATCAAGTGAGTGTGTCAGTGTACTGTGTGCGCTAGGTCAAAGGCTTCACATACTCCTGCTGCGGGGTTGCTTTGCCTTCTGGATGTTCCTAGTGCGCCTTGGACGCATCTCACTATGGATTTTATTACTGATCTTCCTGTGTCCAAGGCTTTTACTGTCATCTGGGTGGTCGTGGACCGTTTTAGTAAGATGTGTCATTTGGTTCCATTCATTAAGTTGCCCTGCGCCAAGACACTCGCTAAGGCATTTGTTAAGGAGATTGTCAAGCTCCATGGTGTTCCCACGGATATTGTTTCTGATAGAGGACCTCAGTTTGTGGCTTGCTTTTGGCGTGCTTTTTGTGCAGGTTGGGAGTCCATTTGTCATTTTCGTCTGGTTATCATCCTGAGTCTAATGGACAGACTGAAAGAAAGAACCAGGATGTTGAGCAGTTTTTGCGTTGCTTTGTGGCGGACAATCAAGAGGTGTGGTCGGAGTTTCTGCTTCTCGCAGAATTTGCTCTTAACAGTCATACATCCTCCTCTGCTGGGTGTTCTCCTTTTTTTTTGTTGTACTGGGAGACATCCGTCTTTTGGTTCTTTCTCCAAATTGGGGTCGGCGGTGCCGGAGGAGGAGAATTTTTCCGGTGATTTAGAGAGAGTTTGGACTAATGTACGTTGTAACCTTCAAGAGGCTAACAAAAAGTCCAAGAAGTATTTTGACAGGAAACGTAAAGAGGTTTTGTTTACTGTGGGTGACATGGTTTGGTTGTCCTTGAAGAACCTGCGTTTGAGGATTCCCTCTAAAAAACTGGGTCCTAAGTTTGTGGGTCCATTTAAAGTGCTTCAGGTTGTTAACCCACCTGCTGTTAGGTTGGATGTCCCTACTTCCTGGAAGATTAATCCTGTATTTCATGTTTCCTTCTTGAAAAAGGCTGACGTATCTAATAGGGACGCCACTGTCACAGTTCCTCCTGTGGTGGAAGACGGCGAATATGAAATTTCTCGTATTTTGAATTCTAGATGGCATAGAGGGAAATTACAGTATCTTGTCTCCTGGAAGGGTTTCGGTCCCGAAGACTACTCCTGGGTAAGGACGGATGATGTCTCTGCTCCTAGGCTAGTTAAAGCTTTCCACAGGAGGTTTCCTCAAAGGCCTGGGCCTGGAGGATCAGGAGGATCCTCATAGAAGAGGGGGTTCTGTTAGAACCCTCCTGTTAGTTTTTGCTATCTTGTGTTTTGTGGCCACGTGACCACCTGCCTATATATTCCAGCTCTGCCCTTCTGGCTTTGCTGGACTTCAGTGTTGTTTGACTGTTTTGCTAGCCTGGTGCTTCGGTGCCTAGCTCTGTCAGTTTGCTTGGTCCTCTTGGACCTCTAGTACTTTTTGTCAATTTGTCTTTTGTGTTCTACAACAATTTCTGTTTAGGAAGTGTCCCATTTTTGTCCCAGTCCTTAGTTCTTTAGGAGCCCTTCCTTAATTCTATAGGTCTTCGTTCAGACTAGCCGAAGAAAAAAGTGGGTCTGTTGACTAGGAACAGGCAGCCCGCTACATCGTAGGGATTCAGCTTAGTCTTACTGTAGGGACAGCTTTCCCCTATCTTTCCTTATTTCTTCTTGCAGATCATAACACACATAGCCTTACTTTGTTATTTAGATAGACAGATAGATAGAGGGCTGCCACCAGGAATTTCAGGGCCCAATATTGGCAACATTTTCAAGCTCCCTTGAGACTCCGCCCAGGCTCCACCCCAGCTCCACCTCCACCCCTCGAAACTTCCACAGTCCCACCACCAAATATTGGAAAAACTCCACTTCTGCACCACGCCCTCACCAATCACAGATTTACAGTTCCCACTCAACCATATATCACATACATAGCCAGCAACTTTTGTTTTGGCCAAAAGATTTTTTTAATCAACCACCACGACAAGTTAGACTCTTTTGGCTGGGCCCTACTTTACTCTAACCTATTAAACCTTTCTTAAAATATCCAATACTCTTTTTAGGTATATTTTTATTTCTTTTTCTTTAAAGGAATGTGTCACATACATTTTTTAAAATGACTAATAATATCACATTCAAGGAACAAAAACCATCACACCATAGCCGGACCACAATTTACCATCACATAGTCACCAAATAATACCACATACAAGGTATACTGCCACACCATGACCAGACCACATATTACCACCACATAGTGATCAAATAATAGCACATACAAGGAAAAAATACCGCCACACCATGGCCAGACCACATATTACCACCACATAGTGATCAAATAATACCACATACAAGGAAAAAATACCGCCACACCATGGCCAGACCACATATTACCACCAAATGGTCACCAAATAATACCACATATACACTGTGTGCAGAATTATTAGGCAAATAAGTATTTTGATCACATGATAATTTTTATACATGTTGTCCTACTCCAAGCTGCATAGGCTTGAGAGCCAACTACCAATTAAGTAAATCTGGTGATGTGCATCTCTGTAATGAGGAGAGGTGTTGACTAATGACATCAACACCCTATATAAGGTGTGCTTAATTATTAGGCAACTTCCTTTCCTTTGGCAAAATGGGTCAGAAGAGAGATTTGACGGGCTCTGAAAAGTCCAAAATTGTGAGATGTCTTGCAGAGGGATGCAGCAATCTTGAAATTTCCATACTTTTGAAGCGTGATCACCGAACAATCAAGCGTTTCATGGCAAATAGCCAACAGGGTCGCAAGAAGCGTGTTGGCCAAAAAAGGCGCAAAATAACTGCCCATGAATTGACGAAAATCAAGCGTGAAGCTGCCAAGATGCCATTCGCCACCAGCTTTGCCATATTTCAGAGCTGCAACGTTACTGGAGTATCAAAAAGCACAAGGTGTGCGATACTCAGGGACATGGCCAAGGTAAGGAAGGCTGAAAAACGACCACCTTTGAACAAGAAACATAAGATAAAATGTCAAGAATGGGCCAAGAAATATCTTAAGACTGATTTTTCAAAGGTTTTATGGACTGATGAAATGAGAGTGACTCTTGATGGGCCAGATGGATGGGCCAGAGGCTGGATCAGTAAAGGGCAGAGAGCTCCACTTCGACTCAGACGCCAGCAAGGTGGAGGTGGGGTACTGGTATGGGCTGATATAATCAAAGATGAACTTATGGGACCTTTTCGGGTTGAGGATGGAGTGAAGCTCAACTCTCAGACCTACTGCCACTTTCTGGAAGACAACTTCTTCAAGCAGTGGTACAGGAAGAAGTCGGTATCGTTCAAAAAAAACATGATTTAAATGCAGGACAATGCTCCCTCACATGCATCCAACTACTCCACAGCGTGGCTGGCCAGTAAAGGTCTAAAAGAAGAAAAAATAATGACATGGCCCCCTTGTTCATCTGATCTGAACCCCATAGAGAACCTGTGGTCCATCATAAAATGTGAGATCTACAGGGAGTGAAAACAGTACACCTCTCGGAACAGTGTCTGGGAGGCTGTGGTGGCTGCTGCACGCAATGTTGATCGAAAACATATCAAGCAACAGACAGAATCTATGGATGGAAGGCTGTTGAGTGTCATCATAAAGAAAGGTGGCTATAATGATCACTAATTTTTTTGGTTTTTGTTTTTGCATGTCAGAAATGTTTATTTCTAAATTTTGTGCACTGATATTGGTTTACCTGGTGAAAATAAACAACTGACATAGGATTATATTTGGTTTTTATTAAGTTGCCTAATAATTCTGCACAGTAATAGTTACCTGCACACACAGATATCCTCCTAAGATAGCCAAATCTAAAAAAAAAACACTCCAACTTCCAAAAATATTAAGCTTGGATATTTATGAGTCTTTTGGGTTGATTGAGAACATAGTTGTTGATCAATAATAAAAATAATCCTCTAAAATACAACTTGCCTAATAATTCTGCACACAGTGTAAGGGACAAATACCGCCACACCATGACCGGACCACATATTACCACCACATAGTGACCAAATAATACAATACTGATCATTAATAAAAAAAAAAAAAAATACTAATATTACCATAAGTGCCATTATACACAGGAGCTCTCTACATAGTAGACGGTGTACAGTGATCACCAGTGACATTATACACAGGAGCTCTGTATATAGTGTCAGTGTACAGGTAATACAGTGATCACCAGTGACATTATACATAGGAGCTGTGTATATAGTGTACAGGTAATACAGTGATCACCAGTGACATTATACACAGGAGCTCTGTATATAGTGTCAGTGTACAGGTAATACAGTGATCACCAGTGACATTATACATAGGAGCTGTGTATATAGTGTACAGGTAATACAGTGATCACCAGTGACATTATGCACAGGAGCTCTCCATATAGTGTATAGTGTACAGGTAATACAGTGATCACCAGTGACATACACAGGAGCTCTGCACATTAGTATATAGTGTCATTGTACAGAGAACACACTGACTCACAAGTGACGTCTCTAGTTGAAGTCCTTCATCTTCGCTTTTTTTCACTTTCATCCAGCGCAGACCGACCTCACTTCTTCCAGCCAGGACTCGTCTCTGCATAAAATAGCACACAGTTATCTAGAGCACATTCCCCAATTTCTACATTACGCAGCTGAATACAGATGTGCACCCACCATTAATATATAATTAGTTATTATGCAACCCACCATTCCAAATACAAATTGTAATCCACCACGGCCCCCCCCACTAACTGTAAATAGCCACTTTCTCCACCCAATAAATATATAAATTAAATAGCACCTGTACTCTTTCCCAATTCATTACCAGTCACACTCCTGCATCCTCAACACCCCCCACTCTGTACCTTCCGCTCCCCCAATTCATTATATTTACATGAACCCCTCCACTCCAATTCATTATGTCATGTTCATGCTCTCTCCCAACCTGTATTCATAATCATTTATTCTCCCCCACTCCCAATTCATCATTTGCTCTCCCCCACTCCCAATTCATTATTTGCTCTCCCCCACTCCCAATTCACCATTAGCTCTCCCCACCCCCCATTCAACATTTGCTCTCCCCACTCCAAATTCACCATTAGCTCTCCCCACTCCAAATTCACCACTAGCTCTCCCCACCCCCCACTCCCAATTCACCATTTGCTCCCCCCATCCCCACTCCCCATTCACCATTTGCTCTCCCCACTCCCAACTCATCATTTGCTCTCCCCACTCCCAATTCACCATTTGTTCTCCCCACCCTCCACTCCCAATTCACCATTTGCTCACCCCACCCTCCACTCCCAATTCACCATTTGCTCTCCCCACCCGCACTCCTAATTCACCATCTGCTCTCTACCCCCACTTCCAATTCAACGTTTGCTCTCCCCACCCCCCACTCACTATTTGCTCCATTCACCATTAGTTCTCCCCACCCCCTATTCCCAATTCACCATTTGCTCTTCCCACCCCCAATTCATCATGTGCACTCCACACTCATAATGACCTTAACTTACACTTCACTTTTGAGTTTGGCCCCCAGGAGTTGCCCTTTCTGGACATCTTGATACGGATAGGAAAGGATGGGGAGATAGAGACCAGTACATATAGGAAAAAAACTGCCTCGAATTCCCTCCTCAGGTGGGAGAGTAACCATCCAGCCCCACTTAAGAGGGGCATACCGAAGGGGCAATTCATGAGGGTCCGGAGGAACTGCTCGGACGATGCCACTTTTAGAGCCCAGGCCACCGATCTCTGTCAGAGATTTCATGAGAGGGGTTACCCAAAGAAGGTGATAGCTGAGGCCTATGGGGGGACTCTGGCCAGGGACCGCTCCTCCTTTTTACACTCATCTCCAAATGTGGATAAGGACAACACCTTCTGCAGACTCATCACTACTTTCACTAATCAGTCGTATACAGTCCGTAGGATATTACAAAAACATTGGCCGATTCTATTAATGGACGAGGATATTGGTAACATGGTTGACTCAAGACCTATGATTACGTATAAAAAGGGCAGATCCCTTAGGGACAGATTGGTCCATAGTCACTATATGGGCCATATGGGGAACAAAAAGCTGAAAAGCTCCATAACTGGCTGTTTTAGATGTAGTGGATGCGTATCATGCAAAGTTATTACGCAAGGGAAAGACTTCATAAGTAATGTCACCGGAAAAACATTTGTTGTCAAACATTTCATTAATTGTAGATCGAAGGGAATTATCTATATGGCTAAATGTGTCTGCGGAATGGAATATATAGGGAAGACAAAGAGAGAATTGAGAAGAAGAATAGGAGAGCACCAAAGAGATATCGCCCTGAAAAGAGATACCCCCCTGGCAAAACACGTGAATAACGTACATCCGAACAGTAGGGATATAATACGCTATATGGGAATTGACAAAGTTACGGCCCCACCAAGAGGGGGCGACTGGGACAAACTGATACTGCAAAGAGA
The DNA here is from genome assembly GCF_046119375.1 of Phyllobates terribilis. Classification (NCBI taxonomy): domain Eukaryota; kingdom Metazoa; phylum Chordata; class Amphibia; order Anura; family Dendrobatidae; genus Phyllobates; species Phyllobates terribilis. The sequence goes on along the minus strand of NW_027362852.1, from coordinate 2,166,251 downwards.
GACGAAGTGGATCTTCAGAATGCGGACAACGGCTCCCTACGGCCTCAACGAGCAGCTGTCCTACAGGCCGTTCCTATAGATATAGGGTGAATTAGGGAGAGGAGTGTAGGGACAGCCGTCGAGGAGTGGGGGCGCCATTTGCGCAGGTTTATAGGGTGCCAACCTCCACTGTCAGGTAGGGATATATTTTTTCAGGTGCTGAATAGGGATGTTTATAGGTCCCCTGGCTCCCTACATACATTCCTCTAACTCTCCAAATCTATGAGGTGCGGTCCCTCTCCATTGTTCCCTCATATCCCTTCATACCCCTCTCCCTCCTTTTTTATATTTTTTTCTGTTTATATTTTTTTCTGTTTCTGTTTTTGTCATTTTTCTTTCATTACTATTTTGGGCTTAAAGTGCGCTCCTGGGGTTGGGCCGTAGCTTCACTGTGCGATTCTGGACCTATGAAGCATTTCCAGCCTTCTAACCACTGGGGTAAAATGAACGCGTGTTTTATATATACCGCGGTACATATGGTATGTTGCCAGGATAAGTGCCAGTTATTATATGTTCTGGACACTTTCCATGGCTTGGGATATTCATGGATGAGACTCCTTTTATGGTGACATCCAAAGCAGGATGCCGGCTGGTGATCCTGCGTGTCCCCTAGCTATCGCTCCGTTATGTGCGATGTTTCCTTGTCTATGACGCGCATACCGGAAGTGACGTTTGCGTGTCACGGCCGGCATCTGCGTTCCACATACCGGATGTCAGGTGACCGGAACCGGAAGTGACACGATTATGAACAGAGCGCGATTAGGATTCAAAGAGGATCTAATAGAGCATGAAGTAGCGCTGTCTGGTGAATGAGCTGCGCGACTTTGGGCAGCGTGCATACCGCATGTCCTCTTTCTTCTTTCCCCTGATGAATAGCTAAGGCTAAGAAACGCGTCGGGAGCGGCATCTGGGGAGCGGTATTTGGTTTGGTGACCTTATGAATTTCGGTTCACCACCATCATATGGAGCCCCCTCTGAGATCCAAGAGCATGGACAGTCATCAAAATTGGTGAGGATGTTCCATTTCTATATAGCAGAGTTAAATGGTCACCATTGATGGGGCGAGTGTTTTCATGTTCCCATATCTCAGGGTGAATGCCTTCATGTTCCCACATATTGGGGTACAATAAGTTGATATAGTGTACTGTGGGCTTCATTATCTTTTTTCCTATTTGCCATTCCTTCCCTGGTTTGTGTTAGAGATGTAATATGCTTATATGACATATATTTATATCTCTGGAAGTAACAATATATGGAAGTTCTCTTGGTTATTATATACCACAGGCAGTCAAACTGTGTGTTTTTAGGTCCTTGCATTTGGCATATATTTTATCTAATGGTATTAAACGTTAAGTTTTAAGTTTCTATAGAACTACACCTGCTGGTATCTATATCTACTTTTGTGTAGTTGTTTCTATTATCCCCGTTGCTGCATTTTGATACTTGAAATATAAGTGGTATGGCTGGTTTTCTGTCAGTGGGAATAGACACCAGCCAGTGGGCTACTGAGGCCAAAGAGGTCTTTTCTGAGCGCACTTTTGCCCAAAAAAAATACACCCCCACCTTTTCGGCCGCCTTTAGAGAATTAACAAAAATCTACAAACAGCAGATCACATCTTGGTGGGAGGTACAAACACTTGAGAATTATTTAAGGGCAGGCATCGTCCCGAGGAACCTCCGGATCACTCTGTTCCCTTCTTTTCGGTACAGGAGTCAGACCCTACTGGGCCTTTGGGAAAAAGAGGCGACCGCGAGTTCTTTACGATTCATGAAATTGCTCCTAGATGAGGAGAGGATTACATTAGCCGCTTTGAATGAATCATTGAGAACACAAGTGGAATTAACAAAAAAAAAAAAATTTTCCTTGGAACCTGAATTTAATGCTAAGGAAACGTTACTTCAGAACACAATAGAAAGATTTCAATATCATCTGAAGGAACGGAAGCACAAATTTTTTATTAAAGATCTACAAGAGTTCAAGGAAAATAAGGCCTATAATTTCCTCTCTAATAGGAGCCCAAGATACCCAGATACAGATATTTCGTCTACTGACACTGACTTTTCAGAGTCAGAGGTCAGACCCAAATCATATCGTGGTAGACAGAGGGGAAGAGGTGGCGGTAGGACTCGTGGCAGAAACATTAGTAATAGGAGATCCCCCTCTGGGCTTTTTTTAGAGGAGGGTTATCCATTACGCAATCGCCTCAATCTGAGTACCCCCACACCGACATTATGAATCCCCAAATCATAAACTTATCATCGAGAAGCCTCACCTCTGTAGAACTGGAGGTTTTGAATAGGGGTCTGACTTTTGTACCGACAACAGACTACAATTCTTTTGAGATTATAAAAGACGTAAATTTATTTGTGCGCAAGTTGAAGTGGCGCAAGCACTATATTAAGATTGATAAACAGGCATGCGCGGATCTGGGGGTTCGTGAAGAACTTTTACCTGATATTAGAACCCTTTTTCACCTCGGTGATGTGGATCCTAACCTTGAGGGGAATGGCCCATTCACCAATTTGAAACTGAAAAGCACCAAAATGCCACCTCCACAGAGTGATCTGAGCCCTATTGATGTATTTTTGAACATGGTGACTAAAGATTTGAGGGACCTGGAAAATGATTCCAGACGCTTTAGACACAATTTCACTCGTTGCGAGATGCAGGCATTGAGGTCACTAGAAAATGATGAACATATCACCATAAAACCTTCAGATAAAGGGGGTAACGTGGTGATCATGGATACCAGTGAGTACTACCTGATGTGCAGTGCTATACTCAACGTTAAGGAGTGCTACAGCACATTAAAGGCGGATCCCACGAAAAGATTCTCCCAAGAGTTGGAGGAACTGGCAAATGAGGCCATGAGGGATGGTACCCTAAGTAAACAGGAGAGAGATTTTATTTGTCCAATCCATCCAGTTATGTCTACCTTCTATAGTCTCCCAAAGGTACATAAGGGCTTGAATCCACTGAAAGGACGACCCATAATATCGGGAATTAATAACTTAACGCAAAATTTGGGAATATATTTGGAGAAGGTACTTAAACCCTTTGTTATAAGCTTGAACTCATTTGTCGGTGACACCAATGACCTGCTTCGAAAACTAGAAGGTATGACAGTTGACAAAGACGTGACTTTGGCTAGCATTGATGTGGAGTCATTATACTCCTCAATTCCCCATGATAGGGGTCTGGAGGCGATACGTTTTTTCCTTATGGGGAGAGGCAAACAATTTGAGCGACACAATCACTTTGTGATGAAGGCCCTTCAGTTTTGCCTGACCAAAAATGTATTTCTTTTTGGTGGGAAGTACTTCCACCAGCTCAGGGGTACTGCGATGGGGAGCCCTTGTGCCCCATCGTATGCCAATTTATACCTGGGTTGGTGGGAGGAAACCGTGGTTTTTGGAGACATCCCTATTGAAGGTGGTGAAAACATTTTGCTATGGGTTCGATATATCGACGACGTCCTAGTTCTGTGGAATGGGGACAAAACATCCTTTGGAAACCTTGTAGAAAGGCTTAATCATAATGACCTTAACTTACACTTCACTTTTGAGTTTGGCCCCCAGGAGTTGCCCTTTCTGGACATCTTGATACGGATAGGAAAGGATGGGGAGATAGAGACCAGTACATATAGGAAAAAAACTGCCTCGAATTCCCTCCTCAGGTGGGAGAGTAACCATCCAGCCCCACTTAAGAGGGGCATACCGAAGGGGCAATTCATGAGGGTCCGGAGGAACTGCTCGGACGATGCCACTTTTAGAGCCCAGGCCACCGATCTCTGTCAGAGATTTCATGAGAGGGGTTACCCAAAGAAGGTGATAGCTGAGGCCTATGGGGGGACTCTGGCCAGGGACCGCTCCTCCTTTTTACACTCATCTCCAAATGTGGATAAGGACAACACCTTCTGCAGACTCATCACTACTTTCACTAATCAGTCGTATACAGTCCGTAGGATATTACAAAAACATTGGCCGATTCTATTAATGGACGAGGATATTGGTAACATGGTTGACTCAAGACCTATGATTACGTATAAAAAGGGCAGATCCCTTAGGGACAGATTGGTCCATAGTCACTATATGGGCCATATGGGGAACAAAAAGCTGAAAAGCTCCATAACTGGCTGTTTTAGATGTAGTGGATGCGTATCATGCAAAGTTATTACGCAAGGGAAAGACTTCATAAGTAATGTCACCGGAAAAACATTTGTTGTCAAACATTTCATTAATTGTAGATCGAAGGGAATTATCTATATGGCTAAATGTGTCTGCGGAATGGAATATATAGGGAAGACAAAGAGAGAATTGAGAAGAAGAATAGGAGAGCACCAAAGAGATATCGCCCTGAAAAGAGATACCCCCCTGGCAAAACACGTGAATAACGTACATCCGAACAGTAGGGATATAATACGCTATATGGGAATTGACAAAGTTACGGCCCCACCAAGAGGGGGCGACTGGGACAAACTGATACTGCAAAGAGAGACGAAGTGGATCTTCAGAATGCGGACAACGGCTCCCTACGGCCTCAACGAGCAGCTGTCCTACAGGCCGTTCCTATAGATATAGGGTGAATTAGGGAGAGGAGTGTAGGGACAGCCGTCGAGGAGTGGGGGCGCCATTTGCGCAGGTTTATAGGGTGCCAACCTCCACTGTCAGGTAGGGATATATTTTTTCAGGTGCTGAATAGGGATGTTTATAGGTCCCCTGGCTCCCTACATACATTCCTCTAACTCTCCAAATCTATGAGGTGCGGTCCCTCTCCATTGTTCCCTCATATCCCTTCATACCCCTCTCCCTCCTTTTTTATATTTTTTTCTGTTTATATTTTTTTCTGTTTCTGTTTTTGTCATTTTTCTTTCATTACTATTTTGGGCTTAAAGTGCGCTCCTGGGGTTGGGCCGTAGCTTCACTGTGCGATTCTGGACCTATGAAGCATTTCCAGCCTTCTAACCACTGGGGTAAAATGAACGCGTGTTTTATATATACCGCGGTACATATGGTATGTTGCCAGGATAAGTGCCAGTTATTATATGTTCTGGACACTTTCCATGGCTTGGGATATTCATGGATGAGACTCCTTTTATGGTGACATCCAAAGCAGGATGCCGGCTGGTGATCCTGCGTGTCCCCTAGCTATCGCTCCGTTATGTGCGATGTTTCCTTGTCTATGACGCGCATACCGGAAGTGACGTTTGCGTGTCACGGCCGGCATCTGCGTTCCACATACCGGATGTCAGGTGACCGGAACCGGAAGTGACACGATTATGAACAGAGCGCGATTAGGATTCAAAAGAGGATCTAATAGAGCATGAAGTAGCGCTGTCTGGTGAATGAGCTGCGCGACTTTGGGCAGCGTGCATACCGCATGTCCTCTTTCTTCTTTCCCCTGATGAATAGCTAAGGCTAAGAAACGCGTCGGGAGCGGCATCTGGGGAGCGGTATTTGGTTTGGTGACCTTATGAATTTCGGTTCACCACCATCATATGGAGCCCCCTCTGAGATCCGAGAGCATGGACAGTCATCAAAATTGGTGAGGATGTTCCATTTCTATATAGCAGAGTTAAATGGTCACCATTGATGGGGCGAGTGTTTTCATGTTCCCATATCTCAGGGTGAATGCCTTCATGTTCCCACATATTGGGGTACAATAAGTTGATATAGTGTACTGTGGGCTTCATTATCTTTTTTCCTATTTGCCATTCCTTCCCTGGTTTGTGTTAGAGATGTAATATGCTTATATGACATATATTTATATCTCTGGAAGTAACAATATATGGAAGTTCTCTTGGTTATTATATACCACAGGCAGTCAAACTGTGTGTTTTTAGGTCCTTGCATTTGGCATATATTTTATCTAATGGTATTAAACGTTAAGTTTTAAGTTTCTATAGAACTACACCTGCTGGTATCTATATCTACTTTTGTGTAGTTGTTTCTATTATCCCCGTTGCTGCATTTTGATACTTGAAATATAAGTGGTATGGCTGGTTTTCTGTCAGTGGGAATAGACACCAGCCAGTGGGCTACTGAGGCCAAAGAGGTCTTTTCTGAGCGCACTTTTGCCCAAAAAAAATACACCCCCACCTTTTCGGCCGCCTTTAGAGAATTAACAAAAATCTACAAACAGCAGATCACATCTTGGTGGGAGGTACAAACACTTGAGAATTATTTAAGGGCAGGCATCGTCCCGAGGAACCTCCGGATCACTCTGTTCCCTTCTTTTCGGTACAGGAGTCAGACCCTACTGGGCCTTTGGGAAAAAGAGGCGACCGCGAGTTCTTTACGATTCATGAAATTGCTCCTAGATGAGGAGAGGATTACATTAGCCGCTTTGAATGAATCATTGAGAACACAAGTGGAATTAACAAAAAAATTTTCCTTGGAACCTGAATTTAATGCTAAGGAAACGTTACTTCAGAACACAATAGAAAGATTTCAATATCATCTGAAGGAACGGAAGCACAAATTTTTTATTAAAGATCTACAAGAGTTCAAGGAAAATAAGGCCTATAATTTCCTCTCTAATAGGAGCCCAAGATACCCAGATACAGATATTTCGTCTACTGACACTGACTTTTCAGAGTCAGAGGTCAGACCCAAATCATATCGTGGTAGACAGAGGGGAAGAGGTGGCGGTAGGACTCGTGGCAGAAACATTAGTAATAGGAGATCCCCCTCTGGGCTTTTTTTAGAGGAGGGTTATCCATTACGCAATCGCCTCAATCTGAGTACCCCCACACCGACATTATGAATCCCCAAATCATAAACTTATCATCGAGAAGCCTCACCTCTGTAGAACTGGAGGTTTTGAATAGGGGTCTGACTTTTGTACCGACAACAGACTACAATTCTTTTGAGATTATAAAAGACGTAAATTTATTTGTGCGCAAGTTGAAGTGGCGCAAGCACTATATTAAGATTGATAAACAGGCATGCGCGGATCTGGGGGTTCGTGAAGAACTTTTACCTGATATTAGAACCCTTTTTCACCTCGGTGATGTGGATCCTAACCTTGAGGGGAATGGCCCATTCACCAATTTGAAACTGAAAAGCACCAAAATGCCACCTCCACAGAGTGATCTGAGCCCTATTGATGTATTTTTGAACATGGTGACTAAAGATTTGAGGGACCTGGAAAATGATTCCAGACGCTTTAGACACAATTTCACTCGTTGCGAGATGCAGGCATTGAGGTCACTAGAAAATGATGAACATATCACCATAAAACCTTCAGATAAAGGGGGTAACGTGGTGATCATGGATACCAGTGAGTACTACCTGATGTGCAGTGCTATACTCAACGTTAAGGAGTGCTACAGCACATTAAAGGCGGATCCCACGAAAAGATTCTCCCAAGAGTTGGAGGAACTGGCAAATGAGGCCATGAGGGATGGTACCCTAAGTAAACAGGAGAGAGATTTTATTTGTCCAATCCATCCAGTTATGTCTACCTTCTATAGTCTCCCAAAGGTACATAAGGGCTTGAATCCACTGAAAGGACGACCCATAATATCGGGAATTAATAACTTAACGCAAAATTTGGGAATATATTTGGAGAAGGTACTTAAACCCTTTGTTATAAGCTTGAACTCATTTGTCGGTGACACCAATGACCTGCTTCGAAAACTAGAAGGTATGACAGTTGACAAAGACGTGACTTTGGCTAGCATTGATGTGGAGTCATTATACTCCTCAATTCCCCATGATAGGGGTCTGGAGGCGATACGTTTTTTCCTTATGGGGAGAGGCAAACAATTTGAGCGACACAATCACTTTGTGATGAAGGCCCTTCAGTTTTGCCTGACCAAAAATGTATTTCTTTTTGGTGGGAAGTACTTCCACCAGCTCAGGGGTACTGCGATGGGGAGCCCTTGTGCCCCATCGTATGCCAATTTATACCTGGGTTGGTGGGAGGAAACCGTGGTTTTTGGAGACATCCCTATTGAAGGTGGTGAAAACATTTTGCTATGGGTTCGATATATCGACGACGTCCTAGTTCTGTGGAATGGGGACAAAACATCCTTTGGAAACCTTGTAGAAAGGCTTAATCATAATGACCTTAACTTACACTTCACTTTTGAGTTTGGCCCCCAGGAGTTGCCCTTTCTGGACATCTTGATACGGATAGGAAAGGATGGGGAGATAGAGACCAGTACATATAGGAAAAAAACTGCCTCGAATTCCCTCCTCAGGTGGGAGAGTAACCATCCAGCCCCACTTAAGAGGGGCATACCGAAGGGGCAATTCATGAGGGTCCGGAGGAACTGCTCGGACGATGCCACTTTTAGAGCCCAGGCCACCGATCTCTGTCAGAGATTTCATGAGAGGGGTTACCCAAAGAAGGTGATAGCTGAGGCCTATGGGGGGACTCTGGCCAGGGACCGCTCCTCCTTTTTACACTCATCTCCAAATGTGGATAAGGACAACACCTTCTGCAGACTCATCACTACTTTCACTAATCAGTCGTATACAGTCCGTAGGATATTACAAAAACATTGGCCGATTCTATTAATGGACGAGGATATTGGTAACATGGTTGACTCAAGACCTATGATTACGTATAAAAAGGGCAGATCCCTTAGGGACAGATTGGTCCATAGTCACTATATGGGCCATATGGGGAACAAAAAGCTGAAAAGCTCCATAACTGGCTGTTTTAGATGTAGTGGATGCGTATCATGCAAAGTTATTACGCAAGGGAAAGACTTCATAAGTAATGTCACCGGAAAAACATTTGTTGTCAAACATTTCATTAATTGTAGATCGAAGGGAATTATCTATATGGCTAAATGTGTCTGCGGAATGGAATATATAGGGAAGACAAAGAGAGAATTGAGAAGAAGAATAGGAGAGCACCAAAGAGATATCGCCCTGAAAAGAGATACCCCCCTGGCAAAACACGTGAATAACGTACATCCGAACAGTAGGGATATAATACGCTATATGGGAATTGACAAAGTTACGGCCCCACCAAGAGGGGGCGACTGGGACAAACTGATACTGCAAAGAGAGACGAAGTGGATCTTCAGAATGCGGACAACGGCTCCCTACGGCCTCAACGAGCAGCTGTCCTACAGGCCGTTCCTATAGATATAGGGTGAATTAGGGAGAGGAGTGTAGGGACAGCCGTCGAGGAGTGGGGGCGCCATTTGCGCAGGTTTATAGGGTGCCAACCTCCACTGTCAGGTAGGGATATATTTTTTCAGGTGCTGAATAGGGATGTTTATAGGTCCCCTGGCTCCCTACATACATTCCTCTAACTCTCCAAATCTATGAGGTGCGGTCCCTCTCCATTGTTCCCTCATATCCCTTCATACCCCTCTCCCTCCTTTTTTATATTTTTTTCTGTTTATATTTTTTTCTGTTTCTGTTTTTGTCATTTTTCTTTCATTACTATTTTGGGCTTAAAGTGCGCTCCTGGGGTTGGGCCGTAGCTTCACTGTGCGATTCTGGACCTATGAAGCATTTCCAGCCTTCTAACCACTGGGGTAAAATGAACGCGTGTTTTATATATACCGCGGTACATATGGTATGTTGCCAGGATAAGTGCCAGTTATTATATGTTCTGGACACTTTCCATGGCTTGGGATATTCATGGATGAGACTCCTTTTATGGTGACATCCAAAGCAGGATGCCGGCTGGTGATCCTGCGTGTCCCCTAGCTATCGCTCCGTTATGTGCGATGTTTCCTTGTCTATGACGCGCATACCGGAAGTGACGTTTGCGTGTCACGGCCGGCATCTGCGTTCCACATACCGGATGTCAGGTGACCGGAACCGGAAGTGACACGATTATGAACAGAGCGCGATTAGGATTCAAAAGAGGATCTAATAGAGCATGAAGTAGCGCTGTCTGGTGAATGAGCTGCGCGACTTTGGGCAGCGTGCATACCGCATGTCCTCTTTCTTCTTTCCCCTGATGAATAGCTAAGGCTAAGAAACGCGTCGGGAGCGGCATCTGGGGAGCGGTATTTGGTTTGGTGACCTTATGAATTTCGGTTCACCACCATCATATGGAGCCCCCTCTGAGATCCGAGAGCATGGACAGTCATCAAAATTGGTGAGGATGTTCCATTTCTATATAGCAGAGTTAAATGGTCACCATTGATGGGGCGAGTGTTTTCATGTTCCCATATCTCAGGGTGAATGCCTTCATGTTCCCACATATTGGGGTACAATAAGTTGATATAGTGTACTGTGGGCTTCATTATCTTTTTTCCTATTTGCCATTCCTTCCCTGGTTTGTGTTAGAGATGTAATATGCTTATATGACATATATTTATATCTCTGGAAGTAACAATATATGGAAGTTCTCTTGGTTATTATATACCACAGGCAGTCAAACTGTGTGTTTTTAGGTCCTTGCATTTGGCATATATTTTATCTAATGGTATTAAACGTTAAGTTTTAAGTTTCTATAGAACTACACCTGCTGGTATCTATATCTACTTTTGTGTAGTTGTTTCTATTATCCCCGTTGCTGCATTTTGATACTTGAAATATAAGTGGTATGGCTGGTTTTCTGTCAGTGGGAATAGACACCAGCCAGTGGGCTACTGAGGCCAAAGAGGTCTTTTCTGAGCGCACTTTTGCCCAAAAAAAATACACCCCCACCTTTTCGGCCGCCTTTAGAGAATTAACAAAAATCTACAAACAGCAGATCACATCTTGGTGGGAGGTACAAACACTTGAGAATTATTTAAGGGCAGGCATCGTCCCGAGGAACCTCCGGATCACTCTGTTCCCTTCTTTTCGGTACAGGAGTCAGACCCTACTGGGCCTTTGGGAAAAAGAGGCGACCGCGAGTTCTTTACGATTCATGAAATTGCTCCTAGATGAGGAGAGGATTACATTAGCCGCTTTGAATGAATCATTGAGAACACAAGTGGAATTAACAAAAAAATTTTCCTTGGAACCTGAATTTAATGCTAAGGAAACGTTACTTCAGAACACAATAGAAAGATTTCAATATCATCTGAAGGAACGGAAGCACAAATTTTTTATTAAAGATCTACAAGAGTTCAAGGAAAATAAGGCCTATAATTTCCTCTCTAATAGGAGCCCAAGATACCCAGATACAGATATTTCGTCTACTGACACTGACTTTTCAGAGTCAGAGGTCAGACCCAAATCATATCGTGGTAGACAGAGGGGAAGAGGTGGCGGTAGGACTCGTGGCAGAAACATTAGTAATAGGAGATCCCCCTCTGGGCTTTTTTTAGAGGAGGGTTATCCATTACGCAATCGCCTCAATCTGAGTACCCCCACACCGACATTATGAATCCCCAAATCATAAACTTATCATCGAGAAGCCTCACCTCTGTAGAACTGGAGGTTTTGAATAGGGGTCTGACTTTTGTACCGACAACAGACTACAATTCTTTTGAGATTATAAAAGACGTAAATTTATTTGTGCGCAAGTTGAAGTGGCGCAAGCACTATATTAAGATTGATAAACAGGCATGCGCGGATCTGGGGGTTCGTGAAGAACTTTTACCTGATATTAGAACCCTTTTTCACCTCGGTGATGTGGATCCTAACCTTGAGGGGAATGGCCCATTCACCAATTTGAAACTGAAAAGCACCAAAATGCCACCTCCACAGAGTGATCTGAGCCCTATTGATGTATTTTTGAACATGGTGACTAAAGATTTGAGGGACCTGGAAAATGATTCCAGACGCTTTAGACACAATTTCACTCGTTGCGAGATGCAGGCATTGAGGTCACTAGAAAATGATGAACATATCACCATAAAACCTTCAGATAAAGGGGGTAACGTGGTGATCATGGATACCAGTGAGTACTACCTGATGTGCAGTGCTATACTCAACGTTAAGGAGTGCTACAGCACATTAAAGGCGGATCCCACGAAAAGATTCTCCCAAGAGTTGGAGGAACTGGCAAATGAGGCCATGAGGGATGGTACCCTAAGTAAACAGGAGAGAGATTTTATTTGTCCAATCCATCCAGTTATGTCTACCTTCTATAGTCTCCCAAAGGTACATAAGGGCTTGAATCCACTGAAAGGACGACCCATAATATCGGGAATTAATAACTTAACGCAAAATTTGGGAATATATTTGGAGAAGGTACTTAAACCCTTTGTTATAAGCTTGAACTCATTTGTCGGTGACACCAATGACCTGCTTCGAAAACTAGAAGGTATGACAGTTGACAAAGACGTGACTTTGGCTAGCATTGATGTGGAGTCATTATACTCCTCAATTCCCCATGATAGGGGTCTGGAGGCGATACGTTTTTTCCTTATGGGGAGAGGCAAACAATTTGAGCGACACAATCACTTTGTGATGAAGGCCCTTCAGTTTTGCCTGACCAAAAATGTATTTCTTTTTGGTGGGAAGTACTTCCACCAGCTCAGGGGTACTGCGATGGGGAGCCCTTGTGCCCCATCGTATGCCAATTTATACCTGGGTTGGTGGGAGGAAACCGTGGTTTTTGGAGACATCCCTATTGAAGGTGGTGAAAACATTTTGCTATGGGTTCGATATATCGACGACGTCCTAGTTCTGTGGAATGGGGACAAAACATCCTTTGGAAACCTTGTAGAAAGGCTTAATCATAATGACCTTAACTTACACTTCACTTTTGAGTTTGGCCCCCAGGAGTTGCCCTTTCTGGACATCTTGATACGGATAGGAAAGGATGGGGAGATAGAGACCAGTACATATAGGAAAAAAACTGCCTCGAATTCCCTCCTCAGGTGGGAGAGTAACCATCCAGCCCCACTTAAGAGGGGCATACCGAAGGGGCAATTCATGAGGGTCCGGAGGAACTGCTCGGACGATGCCACTTTTAGAGCCCAGGCCACCGATCTCTGTCAGAGATTTCATGAGAGGGGTTACCCAAAGAAGGTGATAGCTGAGGCCTATGGGGGGACTCTGGCCAGGGACCGCTCCTCCTTTTTACACTCATCTCCAAATGTGGATAAGGACAACACCTTCTGCAGACTCATCACTACTTTCACTAATCAGTCGTATACAGTCCGTAGGATATTACAAAAACATTGGCCGATTCTATTAATGGACGAGGATATTGGTAACATGGTTGACTCAAGACCTATGATTACGTATAAAAAGGGCAGATCCCTTAGGGACAGATTGGTCCATAGTCACTATATGGGCCATATGGGGAACAAAAAGCTGAAAAGCTCCATAACTGGCTGTTTTAGATGTAGTGGATGCGTATCATGCAAAGTTATTACGCAAGGGAAAGACTTCATAAGTAATGTCACCGGAAAAACATTTGTTGTCAAACATTTCATTAATTGTAGATCGAAGGGAATTATCTATATGGCTAAATGTGTCTGCGGAATGGAATATATAGGGAAGACAAAGAGAGAATTGAGAAGAAGAATAGGAGAGCACCAAAGAGATATCGCCCTGAAAAGAGATACCCCCCTGGCAAAACACGTGAATAACGTACATCCGAACAGTAGGGATATAATACGCTATATGGGAATTGACAAAGTTACGGCCCCACCAAGAGGGGGCGACTGGGACAAACTGATACTGCAAAGAGAGACGAAGTGGATCTTCAGAATGCGGACAACGGCTCCCTACGGCCTCAACGAGCAGCTGTCCTACAGGCCGTTCCTATAGATATAGGGTGAATTAGGGAGAGGAGTGTAGGGACAGCCGTCGAGGAGTGGGGGCGCCATTTGCGCAGGTTTATAGGGTGCCAACCTCCACTGTCAGGTAGGGATATATTTTTTCAGGTGCTGAATAGGGATGTTTATAGGTCCCCTGGCTCCCTACATACATTCCTCTAACTCTCCAAATCTATGAGGTGCGGTCCCTCTCCATTGTTCCCTCATATCCCTTCATACCCCTCTCCCTCCTTTTTTATATTTTTTTCTGTTTATATTTTTTTCTGTTTCTGTTTTTGTCATTTTTCTTTCATTACTATTTTGGGCTTAAAGTGCGCTCCTGGGGTTGGGCCGTAGCTTCACTGTGCGATTCTGGACCTATGAAGCATTTCCAGCCTTCTAACCACTGGGGTAAAATGAACGCGTGTTTTATATATACCGCGGTACATATGGTATGTTGCCAGGATAAGTGCCAGTTATTATATGTTCTGGACACTTTCCATGGCTTGGGATATTCATGGATGAGACTCCTTTTATGGTGACATCCAAAGCAGGATGCCGGCTGGTGATCCTGCGTGTCCCCTAGCTATCGCTCCGTTATGTGCGATGTTTCCTTGTCTATGACGCGCATACCGGAAGTGACGTTTGCGTGTCACGGCCGGCATCTGCGTTCCACATACCGGATGTCAGGTGACCGGAACCGGAAGTGACACGATTATGAACAGAGCGCGATTAGGATTCAAAAGAGGATCTAATAGAGCATGAAGTAGCGCTGTCTGGTGAATGAGCTGCGCGACTTTGGGCAGCGTGCATACCGCATGTCCTCTTTCTTCTTTCCCCTGATGAATAGCTAAGGCTAAGAAACGCGTCGGGAGCGGCATCTGGGGAGCGGTATTTGGTTTGGTGACCTTATGAATTTCGGTTCACCACCATCATATGGAGCCCCCTCTGAGATCCGAGAGCATGGACAGTCATCAAAATTGGTGAGGATGTTCCATTTCTATATAGCAGAGTTAAATGGTCACCATTGATGGGGCGAGTGTTTTCATGTTCCCATATCTCAGGGTGAATGCCTTCATGTTCCCACATATTGGGGTACAATAAGTTGATATAGTGTACTGTGGGCTTCATTATCTTTTTTCCTATTTGCCATTCCTTCCCTGGTTTGTGTTAGAGATGTAATATGCTTATATGACATATATTTATATCTCTGGAAGTAACAATATATGGAAGTTCTCTTGGTTATTATATACCACAGGCAGTCAAACTGTGTGTTTTTAGGTCCTTGCATTTGGCATATATTTTATCTAATGGTATTAAACGTTAAGTTTTAAGTTTCTATAGAACTACACCTGCTGGTATCTATATCTACTTTTGTGTAGTTGTTTCTATTATCCCCGTTGCTGCATTTTGCACTCCACACTCCCAATTCACCATTAGCTCTCACTACCGCTCCCTCCCAATTGACCATTTTCTCTCCCCACTCCCAATTTACCATTAGCTCTCCCCACCCCCACTCCCAATGCACCATTTGCTCTCCCCACCCACCACTCCCAATTCACCGTTTGCTCTCCCCACCCCCAATTCACCATTTGCTCTCCCCACCCCCACTTCATCATTTGCTCTCCCCACCCCCAATTCACCATGTGCTCTCCACACTCCCAATTCACAATTTGCTCTCCCCACTCACCTCTCTCAATTAATCATTTGCTCTCCCCAACCACTCCCAATTCATCATTTGCTCTCCTCACCCCCCCATTCAGCATATGCTCTCCCCACCCCCCACTTCCAATTCACCATGTACTCTCCCCACCCCCCAGATCATTATCTGCTCTCCCCACCCCCAATTCACCATGTGCTCTCCCCATCCCCCACTCGCAATTCACCATTTGCTCTCTCCACCCCCCACCTTCAATTCATAATTTGCTCTCCCCACCCACCATGTGCTCTCCCCACCCCCAATTAATAATGTGCTCTATCCACTCCTCACTCCCAATTCACCATGTGCTCTCCCCACCCCCCACTCCCAGTTCACCATGTGCTCTCCCCACCCCTTAATTCCAGTTCACCTTGTGCTCTCCTCACCCCCCACTTCCAATTCTCCATGTGCTCTCCCCACCCCGACTCTCAGTTCATCATGAGCTCTCCCCACCCCCACTCCAAAATCATCATTTGCTCTCCCCACCCCCAATTCACCATGTGCTCTCTCCCCCCCCCACTCCCAATTCATCATGTGCTCTCCCCTTCCCCCACTCCCTATTCTCCAAGTGCTTTCCCCAACCTCCACTCCCAGTTCATCATGAGCTCTCCCCCAAGACCATTTAATTAATTCTATTAAAAATAAATAAATTGATACTTACCTCTCATATAATCCCCTGCAGCTGCACTTCTGTACTGGCATCTTGGCCCTCTATGCAGACGCGTACGCGATGATGTCATTGCGTACGCACCTTCACCAGCACGTCCCATAAGAGGCGGAGGGACTGCACGGCCGTTCAGGTTTTATGGCGGTGAGAGCTCCAAGGGTCCCGGCACACGATACCCCAGTGTCGGCATATAAGTAAGCAAAAAAGATGGTAGCACTTAATAGAAAATTACATAAAAAATGGTGTATTTATTGGCCCGTGTGAACAGGTGCCAATGTTTCGGCTCAAAAGCAAGTGGATTTTTAATGCAACCAAACAAGCCTCATCAGGTCTAAGAAATGTATTTATTTTAATAAAATAAACAGTTTGTATTGTGGAGTCTGCTCCACTTCAGAATTATTACATATATTGGGAATAACTCTTTAACCCCTTCCCACTTAAGGTACTTTTTACTTTCCTGACCAAGCCAAATTTTTTAAACTAATATGTGCCATTTTATGTGGTAATAATTTTTTTCTTGACACATTGTAGTTTACGTTCGTGGTAAATTTAGGTCAATATGATAGACATTTATATAAAAAATATCGGAAATTTGATAAATATTTAGAAAAAGTCTCATTTTTGTACTTTGAATTTTGTATGCCAATGAAATGTCCCATCCCTCAGTTTTTCAGGACCATCTACACATTTGAAAAGATTTTGAGGGATCTATATGTCATGTATACACCTCAAAATATTCAAAACCGTATTCAGAAATTTTGTATAACCCACAGGGCTTCATGCAAAGTTAAATGAAAAATTACTTTTTATTATTATTATTAGCATGTGAAGGTATTTGCAAAGGGGGGTAGCAGAGGAATAGTGAGGCGAGAGATGAACCAGTCGAGCAGCAGAGTTGGGGATGGACTGGAGGGGTGCGAGAGTGTTAGCAGGTAGGCCACAGAGGAGGGTGTTGCAGTAGTCGAGGCGGGAGATGATGAGGGCATGAACAAGCAGTTTAATAGATTGAGGGTTGAGGAAAGGATGGATTCTGGGAATACTTTTGAGCTGGAGGCCACAGGAGGTGGCAAGAGCTTGGATGTGGGGTTTGAAGGACAGGGCAGAGTCAGGGGTTACTCCGGGGACCGGGGAAAGTGTGATGTCATTTATTGTGATAGAAAGATCAGGTGGGGAAGATATGCGAGATGAAGGAAAGATGATGAGTTCAGTGTGCGGAAACAGTTGGCTTATACTCGAGTATATACGGTATATACTTTAAACTGTAAAGTGTTAGTAACAAGGCAAATCAACAGTAGAACTAATATCAGTAAGCTTGGGATAGCAGAGAAAGTCTTTCACTATTTAACGTTAATGTTCTCTTCACAAAGGTGGTGTGCCCAGTCGTGTGAGTTTCCATGTAAGTTCTCTATGAAGCTCTGGCCCTAGCGGGGATCACTGGGTTTTCCGGCTAGGCCGCAAGTCTCTCTCTGATGTTCACTACTAGGACCAACCCTTCTCAATCAATATGTTTCCACAAAGTAAAATAATAGGAGCTATACTCACCTCTGGTGCTGGCACCATTCCAGCTGGATCACTGAGGGGCTCCTGCAGGAACTGAGCAGTCAATGTCTTTGATCCTAGCTGTTATCTTTAATTAACGCCTTTGATGCCGCAACCTATAGTATCAGTGGCATCTAGGTTGTCAAATAAAGGTAGGGGGCTCTTTTAGTCAACCAACTCACACAATGGCCCCCACAGCTGTAATTGTAAATCATGCCTCGCAGCATCGTGCAATAAAGCTCAACCAGGTTCACATTCTGTAAAGGGACTAAAGTAAAAAAAGTAAAAACCAAAACGGTTTATAGAAAAAAATAACAAATCCCAGGTCCCGTTCTTTGATGTGGACTTGGGAACTGAGCCGACAAATGATGGCTGCATTATTCAGCCATCATCTGCCTCTAACAGATGCGAGTGGAGGGAAGCGACCGTTAACCTGTTATATGCCGCTAACTATCTGTGATGGCAGAATTTACAGCGACTGGTCCAGGTGGGGCACACTGTTCTAACTGTCCCTGCATCATGATTGTGGGGTGCCAAAGGGTTGTCATGACAGCTTGAGGTTTTCTGAACACCCCAGTGCTTGTCATGACAATACTCTGTAGTATCGGTGTCTCTGCGCCTTGACAGGCAGAGACGCCGTCCCTCTTACCGCCGCGCTCCCCTCCCGGCGTCCTCCGGCGCTCCTGCTTCTGCCGGTGCGCAGCTTCCCGGGCATTGTGCTTAGGGCGCCCTCTTAAAGGGGCCGCGCACGCCGTCCTAAGGAGTCCCCGGCCAATGACCGGAGGACCTCTCATATAAAAGGCACCTCCTCCAAGATGGAGGTGCCCATGCAAGGTTGTAGCTTTGTGTGTTAAACTCTGCTTCAGCCCTCAGGTCCTGCTGCCAGCCTGACTACCAGTCCAGCCCGCCAGCTTGACTACAAGTCCAGCCCGCCAGCCTGACTACAAGTCCAGCCCGCCAACCTGACTACAAGTCCAGCCTGACTACTAGTCCAGTCCGCCAGCTTGTCTACTCTCCAGCCCGACAGTCTGTCTACAGTCAAGTCCGCCAGTCTGTCTATGGGCCTTGCCCGCCTGCTTACCTGGAAGCACCTGCCTGTTACCTACCGTGCCTACCAGTCAGCTTATCTGGAGGCTCCTGCTTGTTATCTGCCGTGTCTGCCAGTCTGCCTACCCGGATCACCCGTCAGCCTGCCTGCCGTGCTCATCTGCTGTACCGGTCAGTTCCTGCCTTCTGACCCGTGGGAGTCACCTGCTCTCATACAAGGTTGGTCCCAGAGTAGCACCTGGTCTCTCTGCTCGGTCTTCCCTGGTCACGGAGTCGATTGAGCCGCCGTATGACCTTGGTCAGTCCGAGTTGACAGCTACTTACGCCCCTCTGGTCCCTCCTTGCACCGCAGCACAGAGGTTCCACCACCCGGATCCGTAACATACTCCTTTGAACACATGCCTGTGGAGAGTAGGAGACTGTGATTTTTGCTACATACTGAAGCAGGGCTGCCACCAGGAATTTCAGCACCCCATACTGGCAACATTTCCGGGCACCCTTGAGACTCCACACCAGCCCCGCCTCCACCCCTCAAACTTTCCACCGTCCCACCTCCCACTCTTGGAAAAACTCTGCTTCTGCACCTCGGTTTCACCAATCACACATAAACAGTTCCCATCGAACACCATATCACATACACAGCCATCAGCTTTTGTTTTGGCCAAAAGATTTTTTAAGCCTGCCACCACGACAAGGTAGACTCTTTTGGCAGGGCCCTACTCTACTCTAACCTATTAAACATTTCTTAAACTATCCAATATTCTTTTTAGGTATATTTTGCTTATTTTTCTTTAAGGGAATGAGTGACGTACATTTTTTAAACTAATTGAAACCAGATTGTGATAATTTTTTTATAATCTGTATTTCTGACTTCAGATTATTGTATCCTGTTTTCTGTACATTTATGGAAATCTGCTGTCTTGCCTGTTTGGAGATATGAACAATAGACATATGGATGTATATATATCACAAGACAAAATATGGGAGTCTAATTCCTAGGGAGAGTTTTCTATACATGTTCTCATGTTTAGTGACATGCAGATGTCATTGTGCAGGAAAGGGGAAGAGGTGAGCTGTGACACGACCTAATGTGAATGGTGGACTCTGTTATCTCTCATTGTAATCCTGCTGGCTATGATAATGAGGTGACTGCTGAAAAGGAATCTCTTCTGGACGTGTTATTCTATTAGAAAAGCAATTTCTGTTTATTTATTATTTATGATATAAGGGGTGACAAACTTTAAAGTAAATTCTTCCAAAAAGTTAAACTATGATTAAAAGGATTGGCAATTTTCTGGTTATTCTTTACCAATGTGTTTGAGATGATGATAAGGCACTTAGTATTATGGTCTTTCTTGAACTTCGGCACTAAATACGAAATATGGGAAATAGACTATATTTCTATGTTGAATTTCTGCATTAAGGGCCTTTTATTCATCTCACACACACATTGGTTAAGAATAACCAGAACACGGTCAATGCCCTTAACATAAAAGTTTTGTAAAACATTCCCACTAAACATTTCGCTAATTAAATCTATTTTTCATAAGAGTCATTTAGTTAAATCCTTTGGTCAATTATGTAAAGTGCAAAATTATAATGTAACAAAACAAAGACAAAACGTATAACCAATTAATACAATGAAAATAAGGTCATTTTGTGAGGTCAGAAAACATATTAAAACAACAAACAGTTTTGCACACGATCTAAGGAAATGAACCATAATAATAAAGATGTATTTCCATAAATTCAAGAACAACAAACAATAGTGCGCTCTATCCTAAAAACTGAGCCCTAATATTAAATGGGTATTCCCATCTGGGGTACGGATAGTGCATCGCAGGGTCAGTCAGGTGCAGGTCTCAGAACTGAAACATTACTATCCGATCTGTTACATCTGTCTAATGCTAGGACTTTGGGTCAGTAATCCCGCAGTCAGGCTAGGACACTCATCCATAATACAGGGGAACATACATGGCAATAACACACTAATGTAAAACTGGCTACATGTAGAAGATGTGAAGATGCAAATTTACATGTATGGAACAGGCAGTCGTTTTACCTGCTGGTTAGAAAAATCCTTAATCAGGTCTTTAATATTCAGGTGTCTGGCGAGCTCATGTTCAATTGACAGAAGGGCTCGGCTGTTTAACCGTTGTTCCGTCATTGTAGAATGCAGATAGTTCTTGAGAGTTTGCTAATGCTATCTCTCCTTCTGCTACTCAAAGTGGTTGGGTGATAAAAATTCTTGCAATACACACCTCTCCAAATCTTGAAGCTCGAATTTGTAGATGGCGTTTAGTAAAGCCAGTGGACCCATGTTTTCTGTAAATGTAGCTTCATAAACTTTCCGAAGACGTTGCTACTCAGAAAGTAACGGTGATGTGAGATCTACCTGCCTTCCCATGGGTTGTTCCATCTCTTGCTATTATTTTGAATTATTTGGTTCTTTCCTAGAATGGGTGGTTAAGTATGAAACAGGTTCCTCCGCTATAATCCATTATCTTGACGATTTTCTTTTTGTGGGACCACCAGATTCCAGGTCCTGTCAATTTTTGCTGGACAATTTTATTTTTTTCGCGTCGTATTTTGGCGTTCCCTTATCCAGTGGAAAAACTTTTGCTACTACTTCGCTATCCTTTTTAGGAATTGAGATTGATTCCGTTGCCATGGTTTTTCGCCTTCCCTCAGAAAAAAATTCAAAATTGCTGTCCCAGATTGAAGGATTTTGTTCTGTCCTCAAAGTAACACTATGTCAAATGCAGTCCATGCTAGGCCTCCTTAACTTTGCTTGCACAGTAATGCCTATGGGGAGAATTTTTCCAGACGTTTATCCCTCTCGACCAAAAGCATCAAGCTTCCCCATCATAGAATTCGGATAAAACCTCCTTTGAAAGCAGACTTGCTGGTTGGGAAGGAGTTCCTCTTGTCCTATAATGGATATACATTCTTTTAGTCATCGGAATTGACTAATGAGGATCTCTCCCTTTTTTCCGATGCCGCTGGATCTACTGGTTTCAGTGTCATTTTTGGAGACCAATGGTGTGCCGAACCTTGGCCGGAATCTTGGCGCACTGAGGGCTGGGTTAAAAACCTTACTTGGTTAGAGTTATTTCCTATCATCACAGCCATTTCTTTATGGGGCCCATCCCTCAGGGATAAACGGATCTGTTATTGGACTGACAATATGAGTATTGTACACGCCATAAATCACTTGTCATCCTCATCTCCCCTGGTTATCAAATTACTCAGATTCCTGGTATTAAAATGCTTACGTTTAAACATCTGGTTTTAAGCCCGCCATGTTCCGGGTACAAATAATGTCATTGCTGATTCTCTTTCTCGTTTCGATTGGCAGAAATTCCGGGAATGTTTCCCCGCAGCCAAACCAGAGGGGCATCCATGCCCATCCCTCATGTGGGAGGTGGTAGAGAAAGATTGATGGAGTTGGTGAGATCTTCAGTGGCCTCATCTACATGGCGTTCTTACGGTAAGGCATGGAATGAGTGGCATAACCTATTTGGGGATAGATCAGCAGCAGCATCCGACGCTGCCCGTCTGGAGGTCACAATCGAATATTTACTTTACTTGCGTAGCATGGGTGTTTCAGGAGCCGTTGCACAGAACCGCCTATCTGATCTCGGTGTTTATTTTCGCCTCTTAGGTTGGAACGATGTTACTAAGGTTTTCATCATTCGGCAGGCTATTATGGATTGGAGGAGGGAGCACACTCGTCAGGAGAACAGACGGCCCATTTCTTTCAGTTTACTTACCCGCCTAATCAACCCACTCCCGCTGTCCGCTCTTCTCCTTTCAAGTCTGCTCTACTCTCTGCCGCTTTTTGACTCGCGTTTTTTGGTTTGGTGCTTTGCGCATTAGTGAATTGGTGTCCCCATCCAAGCGCACTTCAGGAGGACTCCAGTATGATGGTATCACTCCCTGTGACCGAGGTCTCCGTATCCACTTTCGGAAATCGAAAATTGACCCGTCCGGTATTTGTTCATGGGTTCCCCTTCTTACCATCCCCGGTCCTATTTGTCCTTTAACCCTTGTTAATAATTACTTATCATTCTGGCGATCTGGTGACTCCTTTTTCTCACATGAGGATGGTTCTCCTCTTACGGTTTTTCAATTTCAATCTAGTTTTTTTGGAAATGTTTAGCTTTCGTAGGCCTTCCTCTCAAGGTATTTGGTACGTACTCCTTTAGGATAGCAGCTGCTACCGAAGCAGCCCGTGCTGGTTTGCCTAACTCCGAGATCCAGCACATTGGTAGATGGCGTTCCTCCTGTTTTGCAAGATACATCAGACCGAATTTATTGCTTCACTAACTTTATTATCTCTTCATAGATGGTGTAAAACACACAGTGAGGATACTGGGCCACTCTTACATCTTCTGGGCATCCCAAAGAGCAGAACGTCGACCAGGTGGCAGAGGTCTTGGGTTCCACGGCATCAACGTTTTTTTGAGAGGAATAAGAGGCTTGACCTGGCCTCAGGTTCTTCCCGAGGTGGTGCGGATAGCTCAGACTGCTTCCTCTCCCTTAATTCTAGTCCTGCATGCGGGCGGGAATGATCTCTGCTCCTTTCACCTAGCGGAACTCCTCACAATCATGCGCTCCGACGTGGATAAATTCCACAGACTTTTTCCAGAGCTTACTCTGATTTGGTCAGAGGTCATGTCACGTGTTGCATGGCAGGGCGCGAGAGATGTGGCGGCAGTTGAACGTTCTGTGCGCACGCTTAATGCCCGCTTGTCCCGCTTTATCCGTTTTAAGGCCGGAGTGGTCATGAGGCATCACCAACTTGAGGGAGACAATTCCAGTCTTATGCTACCCGATGGAGTCCATCTGACGGAAATAGGGCTGGATATTTTTCTCTCCGGTCTCCAGGATAGCATAGAACAAGCTTTTTACCAAATGGGTGGGGGGCGGAGCGCAGTATAAATACTCCGCTCCTCCTTAGCGGTCATTTTCTCCATCTTGATGTTTTTTTCCGGGACGAAGTCTGACTTGCGCTGGGAGTCCAGCTGTGGCATATGGATTTGCACCCGTTTCAGCTGGCCAATAGTGCCTTAACCAAGTTTTATACCGGTTAAATACTGAGCATGTCCTTTTTGGCTGTGACCGACTTCTACCCATTAAAAGGAGTTTTGGTTAAGATCTGTGTGTTGTCGTTATTCCATGGGACTTTTTGAGGAAATATTGTTGTTGGGTCTCAGCAGTCTGCAGGGCACGTCAATCTTTAATTGAATGCCCCTTGACTGCTGTGCCCTGCTGAAGGGGTTAAATTGTGTGTCCCATGTTCTTTTTCTCCTCTCCTCCTGGCTTTCACCCAATAATCCTCTTCTTCCTCCCTCTTCCCCTCTTTATAAGTCCAGACCCTGTGTGAAGCCCAGCTGTGCTTGGTATCACAGATCCTAGAAGGGTGTATTGACGGATTCCTCCACAAGAGGCCCCCATAACCATTCACACATCTCCACCTTCCACCTCAGACCACCAGAGGGAGCTGTTAGGGATATATAAAGAAGGGAAGGTGGAGCCAGGCAGTCAGTTCCTGCAGAGTGAGACACAGAAACAGGGCAGTCTGCAGTGGAGCTCAGTGACTCCGCAATTCCTCTGGAGAGTTCAGTTAGTGCAAGCCTGAATACAGAGTTGAGCCCGGTTGAGTCGTAGCTCAGAATAGTGAGCTTAGGTGTGCCGGCGCCATAAGATCGGTGAAGCGCGGCAAGCTGCCGTTAGTGCGAGTAGCCTATTGAGGGCCCGAGTAGGCCGAAGGCGAGTAGAGAGAGTTAGTACATAGGGGGCAGAGGAGCTTAACTAGCTCACCCCGAAGAAGAATTTACCGGACACCGGGTCCGAAGCTTACCGGGATATCCACGACCCAGTAAGATATAACCGGAATCCCTGGAGAACTACAAGTCCCAGGATCGCTAAAGGGCTGATACGTACCAGAGCCAGGAGACACATAGGCCCCGTAGGTCGGGAGAGTGCACTCCAAGAGAAGGCCCTACCACAAGGACAGCCAGCGCAGGACAGAGACAAAGTTAGGCCTAGCTTCAGGCAGGTCAGAAACTTACTAAGCAGAGGCAAGGAACAGGAGGCCCAAAACCCGCTCATTGGGGAGGATCCGGACATACACCCTTCACCCTACATTGCTCCGGGGAGTGCCTGAATTTCCATCAGTAAAAGGTACTGAAGTGACTATCGTGTCTGTCCCTGTTCTTGCTCTGACGCGGCTGAGTCTCTCTGTCCTGCATACCCCGTCATACACTGCCCTGAGGCCTAGCTCCATCTGTGGGAGCTATACCATCCAGCTGCCTTATCATTGGCCTCAGTGGACTGCGCAGCGCTGGTGATCCTCACCAGAAGCCACAGGTGGCGTCACGAACTTTTATAAACTTAACATCTATCAACGCCTTTTTAAAGAGAGACCCCAGAGTACGGGCCCGGGAGCCGACCACCGCGACCTCCTTAAGGCTAAAGGCCCGGGTAACCGAGTCTTCCCCCATCCCCTGGGCTAGTCATCTCCAACTGGCGTCACGAACAGGATTACGTGCCCGCTGCAACGACAGAGTGTTGTGCCCGTTGCCACCGGGTACTGTGCGCCTTTATTCTGAACTGTGTACGTAAAGTTGTGGTGAAGGTTGCCGCCATTGTTGGGCCGTTGAGCAAGAAGAAGGGCGTAACCGCGGGAAAATAAGGGGCGTACCTTCAAAAGAGCGCTAAGCCCCGGACACGCCCCACGCCTTGACGTCAAAGCTAGAAGCGCCAGTTCCTGTAAGGAGCATCGCTGAACGCTCTGACGTAGGACGCAAGGTCCTGAAGACAACCGTCACCTGCGGAGCTGCGGCCTACCGGAAGAAAAAAAACAGAAGGTAGGCCACGGTTAACTAGGGGGGTGCCAAGATGTCCGACAAGCAGCAGAACGCCAACCTACCGGTCAACGTCCCTGAAGTTCAGCCCGATGATGAGCAGGCCGAAGCCGCCGCTCCACCAGCAGCGCCTGTAACACCCGTAATTCCTATGACTTTACCGTACATTCCTGGAGCAAAGTGGCTCCCCCAGTACAACGGCAAACCAAATACCCTGTCTGGATTCAAACGGAAGATATGTGGTATCTTGGACATGTACTCCATGACCGGCAAACAAAGAGCCGCCGTTGTATTAGGACAGCTGACCGGTGCTGCGGAGCGGGAAGTGGAAACATGATCGGCCGCAGACCAGGAGTCAGTGTCCGCAATATTTCAAAAACTACAGACTGTCTTTGAGGACCTTACTGAGGCGGACCTCCAGATGAGGTTTTACAGCTGTTCCCAACAACCAGAGGACAATGTTCGGGACTACGCCTGGCGTCTACAGGGGGCCCTGCGGGCTCTAAACCAGGTTAGTCCAACCAGCGTTGAAAATGAGAACAAAATGCTGAAGGAACAGTTTGTCCGGGGACTGAGGTCTCCAGAGGAGAGCAGGACTGTGCGTTGGTGGTCCCTGGATCATCCAGAAGCTACCTTTGACAATCTTAAGGACATGGCTATAAAAGGACTGCAGCCCCTGGAAACAAATGCCATCCAACGTTACCAGGGTGGGGCGACCCCAGTACCTGCAACACCCACCTTTTCCCCGGTGGCTGCTGAAGCTAAAGTTCCAGCAACGTCCCCTAAAGAACTGGACAGTCTGCGCTCTGAGGTGCGTCAGTTGAGTAAAACCCTGACCACTGTGCTGAGTGCTCTGCAGTTGCGGACGGAGCCTGAGGAAGGAGGGAAGATCCTGTTAGCCGATAGCCCTGAGAATGTCCCCTGGATGCGAAGGAGGAGGAGACCAACACCACCCTCGCCGAAGATCAGTGACTAGCGCCGTCCACCAAAGGACCCAGCCTGCTACCGCTGCCACAAGACCGGACACATCGCCCAGAATTGTCCTTTAAACGAGAAAACCCTGGGTCCGAGGGCCGACACCCAGGAGTAGACTCACCAGGCCCATCAGACTGGTACAACAGGTTCGTCGGAGGAAGACCTTTCCTGTCCATTGTACTGGACGGGATCCCGACGCATGCCCTGCTGGACACAGGATCTCAGGTAACCATCATGCCTGAAGTCCTCTACAAGAGGTTCTGGTCCATGGACGACCTACGTCCGCCAGCTCCAAATCTGTCTGTGTATGCCTCAAATGGACTCCTCCTTAACCTACTCGGGGTTAAGAATGTGACTGTAAAGGTGGGGAGAGTGGAGCTGAAGGACCAGGGACTAATTGTAGTGGAGAATAACCCTGATGACAGCAACCCGTATATGGTATTGGGCACTAACGTTGTTGGTAACTGTTTGGGAGAAGTTGTGTTCTTGCTCCAACAGATCGCCGACACTGCCAGACCGAGAGAGAGGAGGGCACTGCAGAGGGAGATCCGCGTCCTGATGTATCAACAGCAAGTAAAGTTAACAGATGGTGAAATCAGTAACGTGCGGGTAACAGACCCCATACCCATTGTCGTTTCCCCAATGAGTGAAATGCTCATCTGATGAAGAGCTGCCATAGGTCTTAGAGGACAGAGCTACCAGGCGGTAGTAGAACCCCTATGCTCTGAGCACAGACCCACGCTCTTAACTGCCAGGGGAGTGGTAGATGTACGTAATGGGAGGGTGCCCGTCCATCTTCTCAACTTAGGGGAAGATGAGGTCAAACTGCCACGTTATGCCACTGTTGCCAAATTACATGCTGTCAACAACAACTGCATCCATGAGGCGGAGTCCTTAACTTCACCAGAAGAAGTGGAGGATAATGACCCTGCAACCCAGGTGGAGGATTGGTGTCAACCGCTCCCTGTTGGGTCGGACACCACTCCTACCCACCAAAAACAGGGTGTACACTGGGTGGTTCAAGAGTACTCGCAGGTGTTCAGTAAACATCCACTAGACTTCGGAAGGGTTAAGGGGGTTCAACATCATACCCCCACAGGCAACCATTCCCCAATCAAAGAACGTTATAGGCCTATACCCCCAGCTCACTACCAGAAGGAAAAAGAAATGCTGCATGACATGAGGAAGGCGGGAGTGATAAGGGATAGTTGTAGTCCCTGGGCAGCTCCCCTAGTGCTGGTTAGGAACAAGGACGGGAGCATGAGAATGTGTGTAGATTACCGTCAAGTAAATCGCATTACACATAAAGATGCATACCCTTTACCACGCATAGAGGAGTCCCTAGCTGCCTTAAAGTCTGCAAATTACTTTTCCACCCTTGACTTCACTAGTGGGTACTGGCAAGTAGCTGTGGCTGAGGAGGATCGGGAGAAGACGGCCTTCACCACCCCGATGGGACTCTGCGAGTTCAACAGTATGCCGTTTGGACTCTGCAATGCCCCCGGAACGTTCCAGAGATTGATGGAGTGCTGCCTGGGACACCGCAACTTCGAGACTGTGTTACTTTACCTGGACGATGTAATTGTGTACTCCAGAACGTACGAGGACCACTTGAAACACCTGGCAGAGGTATTTGAGTCACTGTCCCGGTATGGGATGAAGTTGAAGCCCTCAAAGTGCAACCTACTCTAGAGAAAGGTACAGTACTTGGGGCACATTGTCAGTCCGGAAGGGGAAGCACCAGACCCGGAGAAAGTCACAGCCATCCAGAAGTGGCCAGAGCCGAAGAACCTCAAGGAGGTGCGTCAGTTCTTGGGACTAGTAGGATACTACCGGAGGTTCGTAAAGGACTACACTAAGAGAGCAGCTCCTCTGCAAGACCTCCTGGTAGGACAGTCCCCCAAAGGCAAAAAACCCCCATTCCACTGGGGTAAGGAGCAAGCCGAGTCGTTTCAGGAGATGAAGGAGATCCTGACAGGTGATGAGATCCTAGTCTACCCTGACTACAGCCAACCGTTCCTACTGTATACAGATGCCAGCAACGAAGGCCTGGGTGCTGTTCTAAGTCAGAAGCAGAATGGGCAGGAGAAGGTGATCGCATACGCAAGTAGGAAGCTCCACCCGACTGAGAGGAACCCAGAGAACTATAGCAGCTTCAAGTTGGAGTTCCTGGACTTGGTCTGGGCCATCACTGAAAGATTCAAGCACTATCTGGCTTCCAGCAAGTTCACTGCCTTTACTGATAACAACCCCTTGACCCATCTTGAAACAGCTAAGTTGAGAGCTCCGGAACAACGATGGATGGCTCGGCTGTCAAACTACCAATTTACAATCAAATACCGGGCGGGCCGCAAGAACGCCAAAGCCGATGCCCTGTCTAGGATGCCTCACCAGTCAGACACAGAAGAAGAAGTGGATGACCTGGAAGAGATTGAGCTACCTGCCCTTCATCGAAGTGGGATGATCCATGAGCAACGAGCCTCCAGGAATCAGCGTGGAAAAACGTTAAACCCCCTGTCTCAGCACAGCTGGAAAGAGACCCAGGATAGCGACCCGGTTGTCAGCCGCATCAAACAGCTGATAACTCAAGAAGGTGCCTCCCTGGAGAAAGATGCGTCTCTGCAAGCAAAGCAGCTGTGGAATGAGCGAAGTCGGCTGTTTATCTACCATGAGAAGCTGTGCCGGAGGTGCGTCAATCCAAAGACTCATGAGATGGTATGGCAGATAGTAGTCCCTAAGACAGACATCCAGATGGTATTAGAGGCTTACCACGATCAGGCGGGGCACTTTGGTTGGAAAAAGCTAGAGACCCTGCTGAAATGTCGATTCTACTGGGTAGAAATGCGCAGCTCCATTGAGAGGTGGTGCTGGGACTGTGGACCCTGCGGCCTAAGAAGGAAAGACTTCAGCAGCCAGAAGGCACCCCTGCAACCCATCAAGACGACTCGACCCCTGGAGATCGTGGCCCTGGACCATGTTGAGCTCTCCCCCAGCAGGTCAGGGTACTCCTATGCTCTGACTATGGTGGATCACTACTCACGTTTCTTGGTGGTCGCCCCCGTCAAAGACCTGACGGCAGAGACAGCAGCAAAGACGTTCCAAGCGTATTTCTGCAGACCCCATGGTTACCCTGAGCAGGTGCTGACGGACCAGGGCCCGGCCTTTGAGGCTGAGCTGTTTAAGGAGTTCTGCCATCTCTACGGGTGTAAAAATATAAGAGCTACACCGTATCACCCGCAAACAAACGGTCTCTGCGAAAAGATGAACAACATTATCATCGACCTGCTAAAGACCATACCACTTGAGGAGAGAAACCAGTGGCCAGACCTACTACCTGACCTAGTGGATCTGTAGAATCATATACCAGTGAGTTCCACCAACTGCACTTCGGCATATCTCATGCGGGCAAGGCCAGGAAAGCAGCCCATGGATCTGGAGCTTGGTGTTGTTGAACCTGAAGCTGATATGACCACTGAGGACTGGGACAAAACCAGACAAGAGCAGTACAGAAGGGTACAAGCTTGTGTCAAGGACAGTCTTACTCGGGTGAGAGAAAAGCAGGAAGTTTAATACAACAAAAACGCACCCGCAGAACCTTTCACACCAGGTGAAACAGTGTTAAAAAGAAAAAGAAGTAACCACAAACTTGATGACCAGTGGGAAAAAGACCCCTACACTGTGTTACCGTCACGGTTTAACAACAAAAAGACATGCATAATTAGTCGTGATGGAGGAAGAACATCTGCCACAGTGTCCAGGGACCACCTAAAGTTGTGTCCAGACTTACAGAAACACCAAGAAAAAGTGCCTCTCACAACCCAGGAAGAACCTAAAGAAGCAGTGACCCACACTGACCTAGGAGACTTCCCAGCGGATTGGCCTCAAATAGGAGGTGCAGTAATTATTCCAGTACTCCAATTCTATGAACAGCCAGCAAACCCTCCACAGCAAGTTAAACCTGTAAGTGCTGTAGAAGAGCCAGCTCAAGAAGTATCCCCGGATGAAGGATCCCCGGCAGGAGCAGAGCAACAGGGCCCAGCCAATGGTAGACTTGCCAGTCCAAGAGAGAGGTTAAGGCAGTTTTACAACATGGTTACATGTAGAACTGGTAGAGTAACTGAGGATACAGACACTGACACTCCACCAACCACAGCACTACGCAGGTCAATATGTAGTACAAGAGGTAAACCTCCTGTTAGGTACACTCAGTAGATAGTTAAAAATCTCTGAAAATATATATAGTTACCCCTGGGGTATTGTATATTAAATTGTAATGTACTGCATGACTGTTTATTTTTATGCATGCTTATCCATTTGTGCTTTTTTCTCATTAATTCTTTATTTGCCTAAGAACTTCGTGGCTGAGGACTGTGTGCAGCCCAAAAACTCTTACTATATATAATAGCGCTCCCTGGAGTGCCCTTTAGGTGACCTCAGAAGCAAAACCTGTTTGGAGTGGCTCTTTTGGAGGTCCAACTCGGGATCTTCATGCCCTGCAGCTACCCCAGGGCCAACGTAGAAGGTTTAGGACAGGTCCCTCAAAACTACCAAAGTACTCTACCTTGTGAGATGGACATCCTTGCTGGGAACCTCACCACAGGAGACTTGGATTCTGAGGACACTCTGTAATTGTTTTGTTATGCAACGTTTAAGATTCGTGCCTCCCATAAAGGGAATATTGTTCATGTATTGCTTAAGTTTACTATTGTTATTGTTTTATAAAATGTACTTCAGCTCGGGAGTGCTGAGATTAACTAGGGGGGAATGTGAAGCCCAGCTGTGCTTGGTATGACAGATCCTAGAAGGGTGTATTGACGGATTCCTCCACAAGAGGCCCCCATAACCATTCACACATCTCCACCTTCCATCTCAGACCACCAGAGGGAGCCCGTTAGGGATATATAAAGAAGGGAAGGTGGAGCCAGGCAGTCAGTTCCTGCAGAGTGAGACACAGAAACAGGTCAGTCTGCAGTGGAGCTCAGTGACTCAGCAATTCCTCTGGAGAGTTCAGTTAGTGCAAGCCTGAATACAGAGTTGAGCCCGGTTGAGTCGTAGCTCAGAATAGTGAGCTTAGGTGTGCCGGCGCCATAAGATCAGTGAAGCGCGGCAAGCTGCCGTTAGTGTGAGTAGCCTATTGAGGGCCCGAGTAGGCCGAAGGCGAGAGGAGAGAGTTAGTACATAGGGGGCAGAGGAGCTTAACTAGCTCACCCCGAAGAAGAAATTACCGGACACCGGGTCCGAAGCTTACCGGGATATCCCCGACCCAGTAAGATATAACCGGAATCCCTGGAGAACTACAAGTCCCAGGATCGCTAAAGTGCTGATACGTACCAGAGCCAGGAGACACATAGGCCCCGTAGGTCGGGAGCGTGCACTCCAAGAGAAGGCCCTACCACAAGGACAGCCAGCGCAGGACAGAGACAAAGTTAGGCCTAGCTCCAGGCAGGTCAGAAACTTACTACGCAGAGGCAAGGAACAGGAGGCCCAAAACCCGCTCATT
The DNA here is from genome assembly GCF_046119375.1 of Phyllobates terribilis. Classification (NCBI taxonomy): domain Eukaryota; kingdom Metazoa; phylum Chordata; class Amphibia; order Anura; family Dendrobatidae; genus Phyllobates; species Phyllobates terribilis. The sequence continues at coordinate 2,134,291 of NW_027362852.1, read as the reverse complement.
GGGGAGGATCCGGACATACACTCTTCACCCTACAGTGCTCCGGGGAGTGCCTGAATTTCCATCAGTAAAAGGTACTGAAGTGACTATCGTGTCTGTCCCTGTTCTTGCTCTGACGCGGCTGAGTCTCCTTGTCCTGCATACCCCGTCATACACTGCCCTGAGGCCTAGCTCCACCTGTGGGGAGCTATACCATCCAGCTGCCTTATCATCGGCCTCAGTGGACTGCGCAGCGCTGGTGATCCTCACCAGAAGCCACAGGTTGCGTCACGAACTTTTATAAACTTAACATCTATCAACGCCTTTTTAAAGAGAGACCCCAGAGTACGGGCCCGGGAGCCGACCACCGCGACCTCCTTAAGGCTAAAGGCCCGGGTAACCGAGTCTTCCCCCATCCCCTGGGCTAGTCACCTGCCTCTTCCTGCCTCTCTCCACACAAGCATGGGACCCGCAGTCTGCGTTTCCCACCACCCCTCCCCTTTTTTCCCATGTACAGTGTGTTTTGTTGGTATTATTTGGTTGTTCTGTATTTAAGTCACAGCAGCAGTCATTTGCTCTATCTTGATGTTTTTCTCCAGTACGAAGTATGATATGCGCCGGGAGTCCGGCAGTGGAATATGGATTTGTACCCGTTTCAGCTGGCCAATAGTGCCTTAACCGGGTTTTATACCAGTTACGCGCTGAGCACATCCTTTTTGGCTGTGACCGACCTCTAACCATTAAAAGGAGTTTTGGTTAAATTCTGTATGTTGTCGTTATTACATGGGACTTTTTGGGGAAATTTTGTTGTTGGGTCTCAGAAGTCATCTTACTACTGTTAATGGTAAAAATGATCATAGACATGTGCAATGTTGGTTAAAAAAAAATCTGGCCTCCTCCTCCCCTTAATAGCCGGCCATCGCACACCATGTTATTTCTTCTTACCCCAAGACAGCACCAAAGACTGGAGCTGTTATGAGCAAGAGGAAATCCAATTACCAGTTAAGGTAAAATGTTCTGCACATGCCTATGAGTATAATGAAGCGCAGATGTTGTGGCGCTTATACTTGCTGCCAGAATAGGAGTAGATCTGCTGGCATCTCTGTATTTGGTGTCATATATTGGGATCCTCTGTCATTGCTATGCTTATCTTCATTATTAACTGATCATTTAAAAAAAAAAAAAAAAAATCCGGCCTCCTTCCTCCCCTTAATAGCCGGCCATCACACACCTCTTCCCAACACCCATGACAGCACTTTCATGAGTGTGAGGAAATCTTACTACCGGTAATGGTAAAAATGATCATAGACATGTGCAATGTTAGTTAAAAAAAAAATCCGGCCTCCTTCCTCCCCTTAATAGCCGGCCATCGCACACCATGTTATTTCTTCTTAGCCCAAGACAGCACCGAAAGATGGAGCTGTCATGAGCAAGAGGAAATCCAATTACCGGTTAGTGTAAAAAGTTCTGCACATGTCTATGAGTATAGTGAAGCGCAGATGTTGTGGCGCTTATACTTACTGCCAGAATAGGAGTAGATCTGCTGGCATCTCTATCTTCTATGTCTCCACTGGGATCTGCTGTCATCTTTATGCTCACCTGTAATTAAAAAAAAAAAAAAAAATCCGGCCTCCTTCCTCCCCTTAATAGCCGGCCATCACACACCTCTTCCCGACACCCATGACAGCACTTTCATGAGTGTGAGGAAATCTTACAACCGGTAATGATAAAAATGATCATAGACATGTGCAATGATGTTTGTTTTAAAAAAAAAAAAAAAAACGGCCTCCTTCCTCCCCTTAATAGCCGGCCATCGCACACCATGTTATTTCTTCTTAGCCCAAGACAGCACCGAAAGATGGAGCTGTCATGAGCAAGAGGAAATACAATTACCGGTTAGTGTAAAATGTTCTGCACATGCCTATGAGTATAGTGAAGCGCAGATGTTGTGGCGCTTATACTTACTGCCAGCGCATGATTACATTGTCTGGCTTCTTCATCTTTGGGGTCAGTGTTTTGGGTCCCTCAGTGTCGTATCCATGGTCATCTTCATTCCAGCAGTGCTTTCAGATGATCATCAAAGTGATGTCCAATCTTCAGTTCTTTAAGGTCTACTGGAGGCTGAGGAAGACAGCTGGCTCTGATGACTATGGAGCTGGTGTCTTGTCAAGGGTTTCCAAGTTGACAAAAGAAAATCCCTTGAACATGGCCTGGTCCTTTGCTGATAGAGGTGACTTTTTGGCCTCTGCTGCTTCTAATTTCTCCAGATGGTGTGGTCGAGAACTGTGATGAGCTTTAGATGGCTATAAAACAAACAAAAAAATAATTATTACCAAAATCTCAAACGTTCTGGAGAAGGATGATATGAAATGATCTGGACCATCAGACCAGGACCAGTAGCTCTGGATGATGTTGATTTTCCAATGTTAGGCTGTGTGCCCACGATGCGTTTTTAATGCGTTTCTGCAGCGTTTTTGCAGCTGCGGAAACGCATTAAAAACGCATGGTAGAAGGGCAGCAATGATAATCCGCATGTGCTGTGCACATGCTGCGGAAAAATCCGCTGTGGATTATCATTACGGAAAAAAACGCAGCACTACCAATTATTTTGCGGAAATGCTGCATTTATCGCCGCCATTGACTTGCATTAGAACGCGCCAATTCCGCAAGACTGCATCTGTACTTGCGTAATTGGTGCGTTCTAATGTGCGGATGGTACCCAGGACTAGAGGAGAGGAGACTCTCCTCCGGACCCAGGCACCATTAAAAAATCTGTAAAAAAAGAATAAAATAAAAAATAAATGTATATTTACCTTCCGGCGGCCCGCGCTGCGCTCCTACTTGCTTCCCGGCACTTTGCAGTGGATTGAAGGACCTGCGCTGACGTCAGAGTCATGTGACGGGTCATGCGACGCTGACATCGGCAGGTCTTTCAATCCACTGCAAAGTGCCGGCACCGAGCGAAGCAAGCCAGCGCGGGCCATCGGAGGGTAAGTATACATTTGTTTTTTTTATTTTTAACCACTCTCTCGGGTCACACTATATAAATCCATGCAGTTTGCATGGATTTATATAGTGTGACCTAGTTGTCACAAGCACTTTCCAAGTGATGCTAAAATCGCTTGGAAAGCGCTTGTCAATCCGCAGGCGGAAATGCATGTGAAGAACGCTTCACATCCGCATGTCCCTGGCAGGAAAAACGCATGTACAATGCGCATGTACAATCCGCATGTATGATCCGCACGTACAATCCGCATGTACAATCCGTATGTACGATCCACATGTACAATCCGCATGCGGAAATGTCAGTGAATAACGCTCCATTTCCGCATGTCCCCGGCAGGAAAAACGCATGTACAATCCGCATGTACGATCCGCATGTACGATCCGCATGTACGATCCGCATGTACGATCCGCATGTACGATCCGCATGTACGATCCGCATGTACGATCCGCATGTACGATCCGCATGTACGATCCGCAAGTACGATCCGCATGTACGATCCGCATGTACGATCCGCATGTACGATCCGCATGTACGATCCGCAAGTACAATCCGCATGTACGATCCGCATGTACAATCCGCATGTACAATCCGCATGTGTTTTTTTCTGCCAGGGAGATGCAGAAACGCTCAGGAAAAAATCCTGAGCATTTCTGCATCGTGGGCACATAGCCTAAGTGTCAGCGCTAACTAATACTTAACAGAGGTGCAATGTGATCTGGCCATATACTTACTACAGGGATGTGTGGTGGAGGCACTTTCAGGGCTTCCACAGAGACCCAATCAATACACTGGAAAAACACGTGCTCTCGGATGTTACCATGGACTCCTAAGCGTCTGGCTGGATCTTTCTGTAGGAGCTAAAAACAATAAAGTAAAACCCATGAAGGTAAGCGGTAGAGGCAATAAAACATTCTCACGACATCACCATTTAAATGAATATTGTACAACCCCTAGTACTAATAACCTGGAATTATACTGACCTGTTTAATGATGTCATCAATGCCGGAGGATGCCTCATCGAGTGTCAGATGGAACGTACACTCACTGGTAACCATATCTTTTAAGATGACACCAAGAGAATACCAGTCTACTCCGGCGTTATACTCCTCGCCAGCAAAAATCTGTCATGGAAGAGAGAACAGAAAGGTCAAAATGTTAACATTCCCATGGACTGTAATTTTAGTGAAAACTAAATAGGAAAGCACTATTATCCCACCTCAGGAGCCATGTAACCGGCAGTCCCAGCGTATTCGGTGGCTGTTCGGTCTCCATGCATGTTGTCAATTGCGAGACCGAAATCTGTGATCTTAATATGGCCCGTTTCAGCCACCAAGATGTTCTCGGGCTTGAGGTCTCTGTGGATGACGCCCTTGGAGTGGAGGTACTGGATTCCACAGACCAGTTCAGCGGCATAGAATCTGACAGAAAGACATGAATGAGTGTAACTTCCCGAGGAGAAGACAAGAAACACAAAGATATTGCTTCCAGCCAATATTATCTACATTGACTAGACGATTAGAACAAGATGACCATATGCAGAACATACAACAAATCCTGCCAGATCCCACTGAAGAATAATGAGGCCACTCAGATTTCTGTCAATGTTCTGGTTAATTTCGCTGCAATCTACAGTATTTTTTATATTAAAAACACCAGAACCCAAAGGCAGATAATACAGCAGGGAAGTGAACGGATCAATGCTAGACATTTCTATACAGTTATGATCAGGATTGTAGGTAACATAAAATGTACCTTGCGCTGGGGATGTCAAGCCGCCCCTTCTCCAGAAGGAAGGTGTTAAAGTCCCCGCAGCTCACGTATTCCAGACCAAGCAGCACACAGAGCTGGAGCACAGAAATACAGAAGTAGATTTGTATGCAGGTAAAGTGGCCAAAAGATCACAATATCTACACACCTACTACAGAATAGCTCCGTATAACTATAGGCCACAGGATAAATGGAAGGTGGTCTACATGTCCCATGTAAGAAGGATTACATTTCACATGTCCCATCATTTGTTTCAATGTTCTAGCTGATGACCATGAGACCCCTGTAATGACACCTTAGGGCTCATAATGATGCTCCTGTGGAGGGTCACTTAAATATGCGGATATGTAGAATGATTTTCTTCAGGGGCATACAGAGATAGAAAGAATTGCTGTACATTTTCTTCAGTTAATGTTCAATGTCCTTTTATGTCAGATATTTATAGGGGTGTCCTGTGATTACTGATGCACAGGGCAGGCATGGTGCCAGTATCTCTTCCCCCGCAGCATCTGGCAGATTTATTATAAAATGATTCTGGTTTATGGTAAAAACACGAGGTCAGACCTTGTACAACACTTTAATAAGTAAAAAATGGAGGCACGTTTTCATGAAACTAGCTTCACGTGGCGAGACTCCTTAGATATGGTGCTCGGATTGAATCATGTTTTTCAAAGCATTTAACTCAGACAAAAGAATGAAATCTTTGTGCCCGGAGGTCTCACTAGTTGTATCAGCAGAATAATATATCATACAGAAAATACTTACACATATCTTACTGACCAACAGTCAGGGAGGCCCGACTGGACTGGACGAGTGTAGACTGCAGTGCACAAAGCATGGTTGTTGTATACCCTAATCCAATAATACCAGGCCATAAAAGTGGTGGTCTGAAGGACATGATGCTCCATCTGTTAACCGGTTCAGGACCACCCACTGTACCCAGGGTCCTGCAAGCGCTGCGGTTCCGGTGCAGAGCGATAGCTCTGACATGTGAGATCATGGGGACCTGATTGGATCAGGTCCCCATGATGTTAACCTGTTCCTATCTTCTAGATGAAGCGATCCATAGCGATCGCGGCATTTAAAAGATAGTGACACCGGTGGTCGGTGATCCAGACCCCGACATACCTTAGCAGCGAGGGGATCCTGATGCTGTGACCTCTGACCTCATTGAGACCTGATTGGCTCAGGTCTCGATGATGTCAGCATCACACCAGCCAATCAGAGAGGGCGATCTGCCTGATAAATACACTGTTTCCCCTCCGATCTCAGTGAGAGAGCAGAGGAGAAACAGTGTGACAAGAGCTGTGTCAGCCTTGCCACTGTGAAAGTAGAAAAAAAGAAAGTAAGAGTTAGGTTAGGGTTAGTCAGTCCTGTCAGTCAGTCAGTCCGTCCTCTCAGGTCAGGTCAGTCAGTCCTGTCAGGTCAGTCCAGTCCAGTCAGTCCGGTCCGGTCAGTCCAGTCCCGTCCGGTCAGTCCAGTCCAGTCAGTCCAGTCCAGTTCCGTCCGGTCAGTCCAGTCCAGTCAAGTCCAGTCAGTCCAGTCCAGTCAGTCCAGTCCGGTCAGTCCAGTCCAGTCAGTCCGGTCAGTCCAGTCCAGTCAGTCCGGTCAGTCCAGTCCAGTTCGGTCAGTCCAGTCCGGTCAGTCCAGTCCAGTCAGTCCAGTCCGGTCAGTCCAGTCCGGTCAGTCCAGTCCAGTCAAAAAATATAAAAACAAATAAAATGGCCCGTCAGACTTATACCGCAGAGGAGGTGTATGCCCTGCTATGTTCTGACACTGATGACAGTGCAATCTCAGATGGAGATGTGGATTTTGAGGGCTTTAGTAGCGGCGACACTGAGAGCTCAGAAATGAGCAGTGATTCTGGTCCATCCTCAAGCCCAAGGACCAGTACAACAATAGGGGCAAATAGCGCTACTGGAGAAACGTCTCCAAATCAGGGAACACTGCCCAGTACAAGCGCTGTCCCTGCTACTAGTGAATTGGCGCATGCCAGTGTACAAGGGGCTTTGCCACGTGATATAGCATTTCCCAGATGGGAGGCTTCGGATTCGGCTGCTCCATTCAGCCCTGATTTCAACGCCATTCCTGGTATAAATGTGGAGGTGGAAGATTTTGGACCAATTCATTTTTTTAATTTGTTTTTTACAGACAGCTTGCTAGAGCATATTGTTGTGCAAACAAATTTATAGGCATCCCAATTCATAAGCCAGAATCCCCGATGTTACTATGCTAGGGCAAATTTATGGACACCAACTAATGTCCCGGAAATCAAAAAAAATTTAGGACTTACATTTGCCATGGGGCTTGTTAAAAAACCGAGCATTCGATCCTACTGGTCCAACCACCCTGTTCAAGCCACCCCTATGTTTTCAGTCGTTCTTCCTAGGACCCGTTATGAAATGCTCATGCGGTTTTGGCATTTTAACGACAATAGTCAATGCCTGCCCAGAAATGCCCCAGAACATGACAGGTTATATAAAATTAGACCCATCATTGAAAATTTGTCAGAAAAAATCTGAAGGCTCTACACCCCAACACAAAATATTTCTATAGATGAGTCCCTTGTAAAAATTCAAAGGAAGACTGCACCTCAAGCAATTTATAACATCTTAAAGGGCAAGGTTTGGAATAAAGCTCTATAAAATGTGCGAAAGTTCAACCGGATACACATCCGCTTTTCACATATATGAGGGGAAAGATAGCCAACTAAACCCACCAGGATGCCCTACTTATCTGGGGACATCTGGAAAAATTGTTTGGGAGCTGATAAGTCCATTTTTCAAAAAGGCTACAATCTATATGTGGACAATTATTACACCAGCATACCCCTATTTAAAAGTCTGGTTGAACACAACATCGGAGCTTGTGGGACCATTCGTAAAAACCGTCAGGGGTTTCCACAACCATTGGTCAACCAAAAGTTCCAAAAGGGGCAGTCAGGGGCTGTACGCAACGGAGAGCTGCTTGCCCTGAAGTATAGGGATAAGAGGGATATTTTTGTCCTCAGCTCGATCCACACAGATGCCACAAGGGCCACTGTAGAACTAGGATCCACCACTCCGAAGCAAAAACCTGTGTCAGTCATTGACTACAACAAACACAAGGGGGGTGTGGACCTTGCAGACCAGGTTCTACAGGCATGCCAGGTATCAAGAAAGTCCTATACCTGGTATAAAAAGTTGGATATTTATTTGTTTTAGGTGGCCACATACAATCCTTTTGTGTTGTACAAGAAAGCAGGAAATTCCGATCCTTTTCTTGATTATCAAGAAAAGGTAATTGAAAATCTTGTTTTTGAAAGTGTTAGCCCCGCTCATCCATTAGAATCTGAGGATATGAAAAGACTCACTGAGCGACATTTTATTGCACTTATTCCAGCAACGGAAACGAGAAGGAACCCCCAGAAAAGATGTCGTGTATGTACTAATAGAGGAATGAGGAGTGATACCCGCTACTATTGCCCACAATGCCCATCATTGCCAGCCTTATGCATCACTGACTGCTTTAAAATCTTCCACACAGAACCACGTTTTTAAACTGTAAAAATGTATCCCATTTTGTCATTCAAACATTTGGTTCATTTAGTGAATGACACATTCGAGTAGAGCTCACTTCATTTCCAGGGGTGGGGGGTTCTCCAGAATCTAAACCTTCCATTACGTGCTTGTTTCTGGAAATCATCCATTGAGTTAAAATGGTCACTAAACCCATACATGAATTCCCAGAGGGGTGTCATTTCCAAAATGGGGTCACTTCAGGGGGGATTCTTTAGTTCTGGTACCTAGCGCCTCTGAAAAGTGCCAGAACAGCAGAATCCCCCCTGAAGTGACCCCATTTTGGAAATGACACCTCTCTGGGAATTCATCTATGGGATTAGTGACCATTTACCTATCTACTTATTTTCCCACCACTAGATTAATTTATACAGAGGAGTAGATTGTAAAATTAGGTCACTTGTTGGGGGTTTCCTCTGTTTAGGCACCTCAGGGGCTCTCGAAATGCAACATGGCGTCCGCTATCCATTCCAGCCAAATTTCCATTCCAAAAGTCAAATGGCGCTCCTTACCTTCCAAGCCATGCCGTGCGCCCAAACAGTGGTTTTGCACCACATATGGGGTATCAGTGTGCTCAGGAGAAAGTGCACAACACATTTTGGGGTCCATTTTTCTGGCTGCCCTTGTGAAAATTAAAAATTTGAGGCTAAAGTAGCAGTTTTGTGTTAAAAATGTGTTTTTTTATTTTCACACTTCAACATTATAAAATTCTGTGAAGTCCCTGGGGGTTCAAGGTGCTCACCACACATCTAGATAAGTTCCTTGAGGGGTCTAGTTTCCAAAATGGGGTCACTTGTTGGGGGTTTCCTCTGTTTAGGCACCTCAGGGGCTCTCCAAATGCAACATGGGGTATCAGCGTACTCAGGAGAAATTCCACAACACATTTTGGAGTCCATTTTTTCCTGTTACCCTTGCGAAAATTAAAAAATATTGGGTCTAAGGTAATTTTTTGTGAAAAAAAGTTAAATGTTCATTCTTTTCTTCCACATTCCAAAAATTCCCGTGAAGCACCTGAAGGGTTAATAAACTTCTTGAATGTGGTTTTGAGCACCTTGAGGGGTGCAGTTTTTAGAATGGTATCACTTTTGGGTATTTTCTGTCATAAAGGCCCCTCAAAGTGACTTCAAATATGATGTGGTCCCTAAAAAAATGTTTTTGTAAATTTTGTTGTAAAAATGAGAAATCGCTGGTCAACTTTTAACCCTTATAGCTTCCTAACAAAAAAAAAATTTGGTTCCAAAATTGTGCTGATGTGAAGTAGACATGTGGGAAATGTTATTTATTAACTATTTTGTGTGACATATCTCTCTGATTTAAGGGCATGAAAATTCAAAGTTTGAAAATTGCAAAATTTTCAAAATTTTCGCCAAATTTCCGATTTTTTCACAAATAAACGCAAGTGATATCGAAGAAATTTTACCACTATCAAGAAGTACAATATGTCACGAAAAAACAATCTCAGAATCAGGGGAATCCGTTGAAGCGCTCCAGAGTAATGGCCCGGTCACGAAGGCAAAAACAGGCTCTGGCGCGAAGTGGTTAACGTAGCATCTCAGGTTCTCATACAAGAAGTATTAGAAAAGCAGCTTTTCAAGAGGTTTCAGTAGACTTTGGCTGTGCCCGGGACATTTGCTTACTTGTCTGGGAGATCTCTTTTTTTCTGGAAGCCGACCATCATTTTTAACACGATTGTCTAGAATTATACATGTGTGTATATGTTGCGCCCCTGTGGGTTCAGTCGCCACAGAGGTACTGCATCTCACCCAGAGGTGTGGTATCTCACTCTCAGGTAAGGATAGAGTGATGCCCGGGACCCTAACACCTGCATCCAACACTACACTACTCCAGACCAGCAGGAGGGGCAAGATGCGTCGCTTCCCTTCTGAGCCCTGTCCCTGGCTGGAGTGGGGGGAACCAAAATAGGGGGAACCATGTAGTGGGTGTGGGTGGAGGAAGTAAATCAGGGGAGCTCAGTAAGAAGTGATATAAAAAGAAGGTGGAACAATCTAGAAGGGTTCTTCAGTGAGAGGAAGAGTTGGGAGCAGGAGCTCTGTAGGAGCTCTGCTCAGGAGGAGGGCCTAGCCAGAGAGGCCCAAGACTGAAGAGAGAGAGAGAGGAGCAGGAGAAACGCTCCAGGAGCGTGGAAGGAATCCCAGGGGTACGGGCAGTGCTGGAGGCCACCTGTATGCCCGAATCTGCCAGGCGGTGGAGGGATCAAGCCGCAGAGGGGACCGGCCCCTAACTAGTGAGAATTACAAAGTTCAACTAGGAACCGGAGGCTTCTGTACTTTCAGGGTGCAGTTGCCACATCCGCACTCAAGTCGCCAAAAAGGTAACCACATAGGATCCGGGGAACTTCAGGTTGCCCAGAAAGATCCAAGGATACCGACTAGGGACATTGTTTGGCGAGGCACAGGGCAAGAAGGGTGAGGGCCAGCGCAGAAAGACGGCTGAGAAGGTCATATAGAACGGGGTCCTGTCAGGCACTCTTGAAACACCTGGGAGTTTGCTGCACCCCTGCCTGGTGAAAACAGCGCGACGTGGGAGGTCGTAGTCCAGAAAGTGTAACCTGAGGAACTAAACAACTGTGAGTAAACCCTGAAGACTGCACCCCACTGTCTCTGTGAATTATTCTGGCCGCGCCATCACCCCCTGCACTACAACTGCAACAGCAACATCCATAACATCTCAGCACAGCCCTGGAGCTAAGCTCTACCTGTGGAGGGGTAAACCAACTGTGCTGCATTTACACCAGCTCCAGAGGACCTGCTCCACAGCGGCGGCTCCATATAGCCGCATACCACAGGTGACGTCACGAACTGTATATAAAAACTATATATCCCCTGTAAATATCTCCTTTTATTGACCGCCCTGGGTCACGGACCGGGTCACCGCCACTGTGACATCTCCCCTGCACCGACCGGCCCTGCACCGAGTACCCCACGGCCCAGGAGGCGCGTCATATATTATAGCTATATAGATTGATGACTGTCAATCTTCCTTAATCTGGGGCTCCATGCAAGATCTCGCCTCATGAGATAATTCTGAGAAAGGTCAAGAATGGGTCTTTCAGCAGGACAATGACCCGAAATATACAGCCAGGCAACTAAGGTGTGGCTCCGTAAGAAGCATTTCAAGGTCCTGGAGTGGCCTAGCCAGTCTCCAGACCTGAACCCAATAGAAAATCTTTGGAGGGAGTTGAAACTCAATGTTGCCCAGTGACAGCCCCGAAACCTGAAAGATCTGGAGAAGATCTGTATGGGGGAAGGGGCCAAAATCCCTGCTGCAGTGCGTGCAAACCTGGTCAAGAACTACAGGAAACGTCTGACCTCTGTAATTGTAACAAAGGTTTCTGTACCAAATATTAAGTTCTGTTTTTCTATTGTATAAAAATACTTATTTCATGCAATAATATACAAATGAATTATGTTAAAATCATACAAAGTAATTTTCTGGATTACTTTTAGATTCTGTCTCTCACAAGTGAAGTGACCTACGATAAAAATTACAGACCTCTCCATTCTTTGTAGGTGGGAAAATTTGCAAAATCGGCAAAGTATCAAATACTTATTTTCCCCACTGTAGAAATGAGCACATACAGTACAGACCAAAAGTTTGGACACACCTTCTCATTTAAAGATTTTTCTGTATTTTCATGACTTTGAAAATTGTACATTCAAACTGAAGCCATCAAAATTATGAATTAACACATGTGGAATTATATACTTAACAAAAAAAGTGTGAAACAACTGAAAATATGTCTTATATTCTAGGTTCTTTAAAGTAGCCTCCATTTGCTTTGATGACTGCTTTGCACACTCTTGGCATTCTCTTGATGAGCTTCAAGAGGTAGTCACCGGAAATGGTTTTCACTACACAGGTCTGCCCTGTCAGGTTCAATAAGTGGGATTTCTTGCCTTATAAATGGGGTTGGGACCATCAGTTGTGTTGTGCAGAAGTCAGGTGGATACACCGCTTATAGTCCTACTGAGTAGACTGTTAGAATTTGTATTATGGCAAGAAAAAAGCAGCTAAGTAAAGAAAAACGAGTGGACATCATTACTTTAAGAAATGAAGGTCAGTCAGTCCGAAAAATTGGGCAAACTTTGAATGTATCCCCAAGTGCAGTTGCAAAACCCATCAAGAGCTACAAAGAAACTGGCTCACATGAGGACCGCCCCATGAAAGGAAGACCAAGAGTCACCTATGCTTCTGAGGATAAGTTTATCCGAGTCACCAGCCTCAGAAATCGCAGGTTAACAGCAGCTCAGATTAGAGACCAGGTCAATGGCACACAGAGTTCTAGCAGCAGACACATCTCTACAATAACTGTTAAGAGGAGACTTTGTGCAGTAGGCCTTCATGGTAAAATAGCTGCTAGGAAACCACTGCTAAGGACAGGCAACAAGCAGAAGAGACTTGTTTGGGCTAAAGAACACAAGGAATGGACATTAGACCAGTGGAAATCTGTGCTTTGGTCTGATAAGTCCAAATTTGAGATCTTTGGTTCCAACCACCGTGTCTTTGTGCGACGCAGAAAAGGTGAACGGATGGACTCTACATGCCTGGTTCCCACCGTGAAGCATGGAGGAGGAGGTGTGATGGTGTGGGGGTGCTTTGCTGGTGACACTGTTGGGGATTTATTCTAAATTGAAGGCATACTGAACCAGCATGGCTACCACAGCATCTTGCAGCGGCATGCTATTCCATCCGGTTTGCGTTTAGCTGGACCATCATTTATTTTTCAACAGGACAATGACCCCAAACACACCTCCAGGCTGTGTAAGGGCTATTTGACCAAGAAGGAGAGTGATGGGGTGCTACGCCAGATGACCTGGCCTCCACAGTCACCAGACCTGAACCCAATCGAGATGATTTGGGGTGAGCAGGACCGCAGAGTGAAGGGAAAAGGGCCAACAAGTTCTAAGCATCCCTGGGAGCTTCTTCAAGATTGTTAGAAGACCATTTCCCGTGACTACCTCTTGAAGCTCATCAAGAGAATGCCAAGAGTGTGCAAAGCAGTCACCAAAGCAAAAGGTGGCTACTTTGAAGAACCTAGAATATAAGACATATTTTCAGTTGTTTCACACTTTTTTGTTAAGTATATAATTCCACATGTGTTAATTCATACTTTTGATGCCTTCAGTGTGAATGTACAAATTTCAGAGTCATGAAAATACAGAAAAATCTTTAAATAAACTTTTGGTCTGTACTGTATATATAATATAACGCTACAAGCCTCCCTCTGTCTGAAGCCTTTAAAGACTTGGCAAGTGCTACATGCCTGCGCAGTCTGGCTCTAGACAGAAGAACCCATTACGTTACAGGTAAGGGGAGTGTGTATGGCGCCGGAGATTGCGGTATGCGTAGACACTGAACGCATAACGCGATCTCCGGCGCCATACTTACCTGACCGGGAGGAGCATTGCTGCGGCGCTTCTCTTCTCACCGGAGACCAGGGCAGGAGTGGAGGCGTTGGAATCGGCACATGTGCATAGCTCTATCCGGCGCCATTTTACTGAAGACATATTTGCAGTGTGTCTTCAGCAAAATGGCGTTGAACAGCACGGTATGGGCATGTGCGTACTCTGGCGCCGCACTGCTCCCCCGGCAGAACAGGATACAGTAGCGCTGGAGCAAAGGGAAGAAAGGTGAGTATGTGTTTATTTTTTTGCATGTGTGCACCGTGAAAGGGATGAGGGGTGCCATACATACCAGGAATGGGGTGTGAAGGGTACCATACATACCAGGAATGGGGTGTGAGGGGTACCATACATACCAGGAAAGGGGTGTGAGGGGTACCATACATACCAGGAAAGAGGGGTGAGGGGACTATGCATACCAGGATTAGGGATGAGGAGGCCATACATACCAGGATTGGGGGATGAGGAGGCCATGCATACCAGGATTGGGGATGAGAGCCATGCATACCAGGATTGGGGATGAGAGAGCCATGCATACCACGATGGGGGATGAGGAGGCCATACATACCAGGAATGGGGGATGAGGGGTGCCATACATACCCGGATTGGGATGAGGGGTGCCATGTATACCAAGATGAGGGGTACCATACATACCAGAATAGGAATGAGGGGTACCATGCATACCAGAATGAGGGATGGGTGGCCATGCATACCAGGATGAGGGGTACCATACATACCAGGATAGGGATGAGGTGTGCCATACATACCAAGATGAGGGATGGGGTGCCATGCACATCAGGATTGAGGGATGAGTGGTGCCATGCATATCAGGAAGAGGGATTGAGTGCCATACATACCAGGATTGGCGAATGAGGGGTGCCATACATACCAGGATGAGAGATGGGGTGCCATGCATACCGGATTGGGATGAAGGGTGCCATGCATACCTGGATTGGGATGAGGGGTGCCATGCATACCCGGATTGGGATGAGGGGTGCCATGCATACCCGGATTGGGGATGAGGGGTGCAATGCATACCCGGATTGGGGATGAGGGGTGCCATGCATATCCGGATTGGGGGTGAGGGGACAGGATGGGGGCAGCACAAATACCAGGACGGGGGGCAGCACATACCAGCATGGGAGACCATATACCAATAAAAATGCTTGCCACCCGGGCGTAGAACAGGTTCAATAGCTAGTGTGTGTATATATATATATATATATATATATATATATATATATATATATATATATACAGTACAGACCAAAAGTTTGGACACACCTTCTCATTTAAAGATTTTTCTGTATTTTCATGACTTTGAAAATTGTACATACACACTGAAGGCATCAAAACTATGAATTAACACATGTGGAATTATATACTTAACAAAAAAGTGTGAAACAACTGAAAATATGTCTTATATTCTAGGTTCTTCAAAGTAGCCACCTTTTGCTTTGATGACTGCTTTGCACACTCTTGGCATTCTCTTGATGAGCTTCAAGAGGTAGTCACCGGAAATGGTTTTCACTTCACAGGTGTGCCCTGTCAGGTTTAATAAGTGGAATTTCTTGCCTTATAAATGGGGTTGGGACCATCAGTTGTGTTGTGCAGAAGTCAGGTGGATACACAGCTGATAGTCCTACTGAATAGACTGTTAGAATTTGTATTATGGCAAGAAAAAAGCAGCTAAGTAAAGAAAAACGAGTGGCCATCATTATTTTAAGAAATGAAGGGCAGTCAGTCCGAAAAATTGGGCAAACTTTGAATGTGTCCCCAAGTGCAGTTGCAAAAACCATCAAGCGCTACAAAGAAACTGGCTCACATGAGGAAAGCCCCAGGAAAGGAATATCAAAAGTCACCTCTGCTTCTGAGGATAAGTTTATCCGAGTCACCAGCCTCAGAAATCGCAGGTAACAGCAGCTCAGATTAGAGACCAGGTCAATGCCACACAGAGTTCTAGCAGCAGACACATCTCTGCAACAACTGTTAGGAGGAGACTTTGTGCAGCAGGCCTTCATGGTAAAATAGCTGCTAGGAAACCACTGCTAAGGACAGACAACAAGCAGAAGAGACTTGTTTGGGCTAAAGAACACAAGGAATGGACATTAGACCAGTGGAAATCTGTGCTTTGGTCTGATGAGTTCAAATTTGAGATCTTTGGTTCCAACCACCGTGTCTTTGTGCGACGCAGAAAAGGTGAACGGATGGACTCTACATGCCTGGTTCCCACCGTGAAGCATGGAGGAGGAGGTGTGATGATGTGGGGGTGCTTTGCTGGTGACACTGTTCGGGATTTATTCAAAATTGAAGGCATACTGAACCAGCATGGCTACCACAGCATCTTGCAGCGGCATGCTATTCCATCCGGTTTGGGTTTAGTTGGACCATCATTTACTTTTCAAGAGGACAATGACCCAAACACACCTCCAGGCTGTGTAAGGGCTATTTGACCAAGATGGAGAGTGATGGGGTGATACGCCAGATGACCTGGCCTCCACAGTCACCAGACCTGAACCCAATCGAGATGGTTTGGGGTGAGCTGGACCGCAGAGTGAAGGCAAAAGGGCCAACAAGTGCTATGCATCTCTGGGAACTCCTTCAAGATTGTTGGAAGACCATTTCCGGTGACTACCTCTTGAAGCTCATCAAGAGAATGCCAGGAGTGTGCAAAGCAGTCATCAAAGCAAAAGGTGGCTACTTTGAAGAACCTAGAATATAAGACATATTTTCAGTTGTTTCACACTTTTTTTGTTAAGTATATAATTCCACACGTGTTAATTCATAGTTTTGAAGCCTGCAATGTGAATGTACAATTTTCATAGTCATGAAAATACAGAAAATCTTTAAATGAGAAGGTGTGTCCAAACTTTTGGTCTGTACTGTGTATATATATATTATATATATATTTATAATATGGTTGCCAAAAATAAAAAATCCTAATGATTGCACAGATACGTAGCACAATGTGAATGTTAATCTATATAATTGACATTAACTAAGGGGAAATGTAAGCGTCTGTAGAACTACTAAAAGGATATCTTCATAGTGTGACAAAGTCACTGGTAGTGTGTCAGAAGGGAGGTATGTGTCGCTGAGACTCTTAGACTCAGTGATGTGAAAACATGCAAGTTCTCATGCACAAGTAGGTGCAGAGAGAGTTAATAGAACGATATTTACAAGGGAATGTTTTCAGTGGATAATGAAAGTGTAGGGAGGAACGTTATCCACCATCCTTCCAATCAGGGGAGTGTCTGGGCTTTAAATAGTCAGCCCTGACACTCAGGTGTGTTCAGTACCTGGGGAAACTTTGTTCCAGGAAGGAGCTAGCACATGCTGTGATCAACCTGTGTGTAGCTAATTGTGAGTGGCCAGACCTTGGCCGAGATAAGGGCTCTGCTGAAAGTTCTGAAAGTTTTGCATTTTGTTTTGTCTCTTTAGCTGAATGGGCTGTGTTTTTATTTATGGACTCAAGGGTAGTTTATGACTGCTAAATAAACTAACATGAGAATTTAAAGAGACAGTATCTTGTGTTTTACCTACGCATTCAGCCGAGCTTGTCGCTATACCACAATAGACTCACAAGCCCAAGTGGGTACACATATATAGTATATAATATTAAGCTCTAAAAGGAATCTCCTATAAAGTAAAACATCCAAAATGGATGTTTTGGGGGCCCCTGATGAAGCAAGGACGAAAGGTACATTGGTGCACATAGGACCACATCCCACATTTACTCACTTGGACATTTAAGTTGCCTTGTAACTACTGCTCCTCCATTTTGAATGTATTATTTTATAGGAGATTCTTTATAGAGCTTAATATTATATACTATATATGTGTACTCACTTGGGCTTGTGAGTGTAAGAAGCTATCTTCTTAGTAGTTCTAAAAACACTTACATTTCCCCTTGGTTATTGTCAACTATATATAGACTAGATGGTGGCCCGATTCTAACGCATCGGGTATTCTAGAATATGTATGCGGCCGACCGGGCGCAATTTGCAAAGCGGTGTTTAAATTTGGCGACAATATCGGAGATTGGTCACGGGCGGCGGCCGCGACCAATCAGCAAACCGTGTTAGTGAGAACTGGAGAGCGTGTTTAAATTTGGCACCAAAATCGCTGATTAGTCGCGACCAATCAGCAGAGCGGTTTTTAAATTTGGCGCCAATACTGCTGATTGGTCGCGACCGCCGACCGCGACCAATCAGCAGAGCGATGCAGAGCGTTGTTTAAATTTGGCGCCAAAATCGCTGATTGGTCGCGGATGGCGGCCGCGACCAATCAGCAGAGCGGTGTTTAAATTTGGCACCAATCTCGCTGATTGGTCGCGGCTGGCGGCCGCAACCAATCAGCAAAGCGGTGTTTAAATTTTGGGCCAAAAGCGCTGATTGGTCGCGGGTGGCGGTCGCGACCAATCGGCGAACCGTGGTAGTGAGGACTGGAGAGCGTATTTAAATTTGGCACCAAAATCGCTGATTAGTCGCGACCGCGACCAATCAGCAAAGAGGTGTTTAAATTTGGCCCCAACACTGCTAATTGGTCGCGGCAAGCGACCGCGACCAATCAGCAGAGCGTTGTTTAAATTTGGCACAAAAAACGAAGATTGGTCGCGGCCGGTGGCTGCGACCAATCAGCAGAGTGAGGTTTAAATTTGGCGCCAATACTGCTGACTGGTCACGGCCGACAACCGCGACCAATCAGCAGAGCGGTGTTTAAATTTTGCGCCAATACTGCTGATTGATCTCGGCCAGCGACCGCGATCAATCAGCAGAGCGTTGATTAAATTTGGCACCAATCTTGCTGATTGGTCGCGGATGCCGGACGCGTCCAATCAGCAGAGCGGGGTTTAAATTTGGCACCAATAATGCTGATGGGTCGCGGCCGGCGACCGCGACCAATCAGCAGAGCGGGGTTTAAATTTGGCCCCAATACTGCTGACTGGTCACGGCCGACAACCGCGACCAATCAGCAGAGCGGTGTTTAAATTTTGCGCCAATACTGCTGATTGATCTCGGCCAGCGACCGCGATCAATCAGCAGAGCGTTGATTAAATTTGGCGCCAATCTCGTTGATTGGTCGCGGCTGGACTCCGCGACCAATCAGCAGAGCGTTGTTTAAATTTGGCGCCAATCTCGCTGATTGGACGCGTCCGTCATCCGTGACCAATCAGCAGAGCGTTGTTTAAATTTGGCGCCAAGGTCGCTGATTGGTTGCGGCTGGCGCCCGCGACCAATTAGCACAGCAGTGTTTAAATGTGGCGGCAAGATCAGTGATTGGTCGCGGCCGCTATTTAAATGTGGCGCACAAATCGGTGATTGGTCGCGGGCAGCGGCCGCGACCAATCAGCAGAGCGGTGTTTAACTTTAGCGCCAAGATCACTGATTGGTCGCGCTCTCCGCACGCGACCAATCAGCTAATCGTATTGGTGAGGAGCGGGGAGCGGAATTGTATTAGTGAGGACCGGGGAGTGCCGCAGCCTGTGCGGGTACTTCCGCTGCGAGAACCCGGGACATGAGCGACTGCTCGCAGCAGAAGTATCCCGACCCGCAGCGCCGCTCCCCGGTCCTCCCTTCACACCCTAGCCGCTGATGTCACCACAGTATCCGCATGGTGTTACAAAGGTCCGGACATTTGTGTTAAAAATCGCTGATTGGTCGCTGGCGCTGCCCGCGACCAATCACCGATTTGGGCGCCAAATTTAAATATTGGCCGCGACCAATCACCGATCTTGGCTCCACATTTAAAGACCGCTGTGCTGATTGGTCGCCGACGTGGGGCGCGACCAATCACCGATTTTGGCGCCACATTTAAATAGCGTCCGCGACCAATCAGCACCGTAGTGTTTAACTTTTGCGGCAAGATCCGTGATTGGTCGCGGGCCAAGACAGCGACCAATCACCGATTTGTGCGGCACTTTTAAATAGCGGCCGCGACCAATTGGATGTCAGCGCCGCTCCCCGATCCTCCTTTCACACCCTAGCCGCATGGATGTCAGCGGCGCTGCCTGTGCGGATGCTTCCGCTGCGAGAACCCGGGACATGAGCGGGCGCTCGCAGCAGAAGTATCCCGACCTGCAGCGCCGCTCCCCGGTCCTCCCTTCACACCCTAGCCGCTGATGTCCCCACAGTATCCGCATGGTGTTACAAAGATCCGGACATTTGTGTTAAAAATCGGTGATTGGTCGCTGGCGCTGCCCGCGACCAATCACCAATTTGGGCGCCAAATTTAAACACCGCTGTTCTGATTGGTCGCGGCCGATATTTAAATTTGGCGCCCAAATCGGTGATTGGTCACGGGCAGCGCCAGCGACCAATCAGCGATTTTTAACACAAATGTCCGGACCTTTGTAACACCATGCGGATACTGTGGGGACATCAGCGGCTAGGGTGTGAAGGGAGGACCGGGGAGCGGCGCTGCGGGTCCGGATACTTCTGCTCCGAGCGCCCGCTCATGTCCCCGGTTCTCGGAGCGGAAGTATCCGCACAGGCAGCGCCGCTGACATCCAGGCGGCTAGGGTGTGAAGGGAGGACCGGGAAGCGGCGCTGACATCCAATTGGTCGCGGCCCCTATTTAGATCTGCCGCCCAAATCGGTGATTGGTCGCTGTCTTGGCCCGCGACCAATCACTGATCTTGGCGCCAAAGTTAAACACTATTGTGCTGATTGGTCGCGGACGCTGACCGCGACCAATCACCGATTTGGGCGCCAAATTTAAATATCGGCCGCGACCAATCACCGATCTTGGCTCCACATTTAAACACCGCTGTGCTGATTGGTCGCGGCCGATATTTAAATTTGGCGCCCAAATCGGTGATTGGTCGCGGGCAGCGTCGGCGACCAATCAGCGATTTTTAACACAAATGTCCGGACCTTTGTAACACCATGCGGATACTGTGGGGACATCAGCGGCTAGGGTGTGAAGGGAGGACCGGGGAGCGGCGCTGCGGGTCCGTATACTTCTGCTCCGAGCGCCCGCTCATGTCCCGGGTTCTCGGAGCGGAAGTTCCCGCACAGGCAGCGCCGCTGACATCCAATTGGTCGCGGCCGCTATTTAAATCTGGCGCACAAATCGGTGATTGGTCGCTGTCTTGGCCAGCGACCAATCACTGATTTTGGTGCCAAAGTTAAACACTATTGTGCTCATTGGTCGCGGACGCTGACCGCGACCAATCACCGATTTGGGCGCCAAATTTAAATATCGGCCGCGACCAATCACCGATCTTGGCTCCACATTTAAACACCGCTGTGCTGATTGGTCGCGGCCGATATTTAAATTTGGCGCCCAAATCGGTGATTGGTCGCGGGCAGCATCGGCGACCAATCAGCACAGTGGTGTTTAAGTTTTGCGCTAAGATCAGTGATTGGTCGGGTCCGAAGACCGCGACCAATCATCGAATCGTCTTGGTGAGGACCGGGGAGCAGCGCTGCCTGTGCGGCTACTTACGCTGCGAGAACCCGGGACATAGTGGGCGCTCGCAGGAGAAGTATCCCGACCCGCAGCGCCGCTCCCCGGTCCTCCCTTCCGCATGGAGGTCAGCGGCGCCGGTGGTCCTTCCGCTGATACCGGCCGGGAGATGAGCGCCTCGCGCCGCTCATCTCCCGGATGCATCTCAGTCCAGCAGATGGGTCCGGCGGTCGGGTTCCTTCTGCTGGTACCGGCCGGGAGATGAGCGCCTCGCGCCGGTCATCTCCCAGCTGCATCGCCGCTGAGCTCCGTCCCGCAAATGAGCCGCTAACGGCCGCCATCTTTATTCAGAAATCCCGCGGCGCTGATTGGCCGCTGGCGGACCAATGAGCGACGCGGGATTTCCTGGACAGACAGACACACAGACAGATGGGATAAGACGATTATATATATAGATTAACATTCACATTGTGCTACATATGCGTGCAATCATTAGGATTTTTTTTTGCAACCATGTTATAGGCATATATCTAATATATATAATTGTCTTATCCCGTCTGTCTGTCTGTCTAGAAAATCCCGCGTCGCTGATTGGTCCGGCCGCGGCCAATCAGCGACGCGGGATTTCAGAAAAAAGATGGCGGCCGTTAGCGGCTCATCTGCCGCACGAAGGTCAGCGGCGATGCAGCCGGGAGATGACCGGCGCTAGCCGGTCATCTCCCGGCTGATCGCAGCAGAACTACCCTGACCGGCAGCGCCGCTGACCTCCATGCGGCTACCGTCGGGAGATCAGCGGCTAGGACCGCTGATCTCCCGACAGTAAGTGTGAAGGGAGGACCGGGGAGCAGCGGCGCCGCCGGTCGGGATGCTTCTGCTGCGAGCAGCCGGTCATCTCCCAGCTGCTAGCAGCGGAAGTACCCGCATAAGCAGCGCCGCTCCCGGGCCCACACTAATACGACGCTGATTGATCGCTGCCCGACGGCCGCGACCAATCAGCTATATTGGCGCCAAGTCTAAACACTGCTCTGCGCCAATCAGCACAGCGGTGTTTAAATTGGCGCCAATATCGCTGATTGGTCGGGGCCGGCGGCCGAGACCAATCAGCACAACGGTGTTTAAACTTGGCGACAATATCGCTGATTGTCCGCGGCTGTCGGCAGCGACCAATCAGCGATATTGGCGCCAAATTTAAACACAGCTCTTCACAGAGGTCAGCGGCGATGCAGCCGAAGTACCCCGACCGGCGGCGCCGCTGACCTCCATGCGGCTACCGTCAGGAGATCAGCGGCTAGGGCCGCTGATCTCCCGACGGCAAGTGTGTGTGAAGGGAGGACCGGGGAGCGGCGCCACCGGTCGGGATACTTCTACTGCGAGCAGCCGGTCATCTCCCGCAGCGCCGCTCCCCGGTCCTCACTAATACAATTCGCTGATTGGTCGCGGCCGGGACCAATAAGCGATATTGGCACCAAATTTAAACACCGCTGTGCTGATTGCGCCCGGTGTACCGCATACATATTCTAGAATACCCGATGCGTTTGAATCGGGCCACCATCTAGTATATATATATTCACTACTGTCTCTATATATGTGATACTCATGTGTTGGTGACTTGGGGTCCTCCATTGTTATACTCTGTAGAATTGTCTTTTAATTTTTGCAATATTTATTTTAGCATCAATAAGCACCTATTGGTTTATTTTGGTGGTATCTACAGTCATATACATGTATATACATACAGCAATATATACTGTATAAGATCTGATGTCTGTAGTCACAGTATGTCAGCAATGTACAGTATGTACTTTATTGTGCACTGACATTAAATCATATATGCCCTGGACTGATCCTGCACCGACTACCAGACATCACATTGTATAGATGGCAGTATAGATATAATCTGTGATGTCCTGTACAGGGCCGGCTCCAGGTTTTCGTAGGCTCAAAAGAGTCTCAGTGGCCCCTTTAACACATACCACAATTCATGATGCACAGATAAGGCGGAGAAATATAGATATAGTACAATGCCAAAAATTTCACTTACAGTATTTTTCGGACTATAAGACGCACTTTTTTCCCTCCAAAATTTTGGAGGAAAATGGGGGGTGCGTTTTATAGTCCAAATGTTGCCGGGGGGTATATATATGTGGAGTGTGGGGGGAGCGGTAGAGGAGCGGAGCACAGGAGGCAGCAGCCACCCGCTGCAGCCTACACTGTCCCCGCTGCTAAAGAAAATGAATATTCATGCTCCTTATTAGCAGCACACAGTGTAGCCGCGCTGTGGCTCCTGCCAGAATCGCCTGTGCCCGCTGTTAAAGGGCATGAATATTCAACCTCTCTCCACGCCCATGGGCATGGTGAGGGGGTGAATATTCATGCCCTTTAATAAGCGGGCACACGCGATAGCCCGGCAGTAGCAGGAGCCGCAGCGCGGCTACGGTGTGTGCCGGCTATGAAGGAGAGTGAAGTCACTGCTCCCAGCGAACACAGTCCCGGCATGGGGAGCAGTGACTTCTGGCAGCTGATCTCTCCTTGTGAGCCACGCATGGCAGTGATGTCATGCGAGGCTCACATGGAGGGATCAGTGCGGGCAGACAGGATGCGGCGCTGGAGGAGAGAAGAAAGATGAGTATCAGTGTTTATTTTCTTTTATGTGCAGCATGATGGGGATTAGGGGGACCATGCATACCAGGATAAGGAAGAGGGGGCAATACATACCAGGGTAACGCTGAGGGGGCCATACATACCAGGGTAACGCTGAGGGGGCCATACATACCAGGGTAACGCTGAGGGGGCCATGTGCAGCATGATGGGGATTAGAGGTGCCATACATACCAGGACAGCGATGAGGGGTGCCATGCATACCACTATACCAGGATAAGGATGAGGGGTGCCATGCATACCGGGACAGGGATGAGGGGTGCCATGCATACCGGGACAGGGATGAGGGGTGCCATGCATACTGGGACAGGGATGAGGGGTGCCATGCATACCGGGACAGGGATGAGGGGTGCCATGCATACCGGGACATGGATGAGGGGTGCCATGCATACCAGGGTAACGCTGAGGGGGCCATGTGCAGCATGATGGGGATTAGAGGTGCCATACATACAAGGACAGCGATGAGGGGTGCCATGCATACCACTATACCAGGATAAGGATGAGGGGTGCCATGCATATCGGGACAGGGATGAGGGGTGCCATGCATACAGGGACAGGGATGAGGGGTGCCATGCATACTGGGACAGGAATGAGGGGTGCCATGCATACCGGGACAGGGATGAGGGGAGCCATGCATACCAGGACAAGGATGAGGGGTGCCATGCATACCGGGACAGAGATGAGGGGTGCCATGCATATCGGGACAGGGATGAGGGGTGCCATGCATACCGGGATAGGGATGAGGGGTGCCATGCATACCGGGATAGAGATGAGGGGTTCCATGCATACCAGGATGGGGACCACGTATAAAAGGAAGGGGGGGGCATATATACCAGGATGGGGGATATTGTCAGAATTGGGGGACATTACCCCTATACCAGTGTCAGCAGAAGACCCCCTCCCCCTTAAAAGTGCATCATGAACACATTTTTGGCTTAAATTTTTATTTTTTTATTTTCCTCCTCTAAAACCTAGGTGCATCTTATGGTCTGGTGCATCTTATAGTCCGAAAAATACGGTACTTCTTACATTACATGAGTGATATCTATTGTAAATTCTATAATAGCTGAGAAACCGGCGAATCCTCACAGTGCATGGGGCGTGTCAAGGGGGGATTCAAAAGTTTTCATTTTAGACTGTACATTATAGTCCTCCATACAGTATTATGGGCACCACATAGTCCTCCATACAGTATTATGGACACCACATAGTCCTCCATACAGTATTATGGGCACTACATAGTACTCCATACAGTATTATGGGCACCACATAGTCCTCCATACAGTATTATGGGCACTACATAGTACTCCATACAGTATTATGGGCACCACATAGTCCTCTATACAGAATGGGCTCCATACTGAATAATGGACCCCATATAATGTTCCATAAAGAATAATAGGCCCCATATAATGCTCTATACACAATAATGAACCCCATATAATGCTCATTACACCATAATTGACCCCATATATTACTCCATGCAGAATAATGGGCCCCATATAATGCTCCATAGAGAATGGGCCCCATATAATGCTCCATAGAGAATGGGCCCCATATAATGCTCCATAGAGAATGGGCTCCATATAATGCTCCATAGAGAATGGGCCCCATATAATGCTCCATAGAGAATGGGCCCCATATAATGCTCCATAGAGAATGGGCCCCATATAATGCCCCATACAGAATGGGCTCCATACATAAAAAATAAATAAAATACTCACCTCTCCTCATACCCTGCTGGCTACAAGTCCTGTCTCTTCAACACTGAGACGTGACAGAGTCAGAAGACGCAGAGGAGACTGGACCTGCGGCCAGCAGGGTATGACGAGAGGTGAGTATTTCAAACACCGTAAAGCACGGGGGGGGGGGGGGTTACACCGGGCCCCCCCAACTCACAGGCCCAATAGCGTTCCAGTGTCCCCAACTGTGAGTGGGCCCCCCCCCCCCTCTTGCCCAGGGCCCTGGCACTTGCCCTGGTGCAATGGGTGGTTATGCTGGCTCTGGCCCTGTAGCTGGTGCAGGATCAGTCTGGGGCAGGGGTCTGTATAGTAAGGTCTGAAGTGTCTCGATCTCAGGTCCGATGTGATTTGAACATTCATACAGATCGAGAGCCGATGATCTCACACTGACAGCGCGACCCCAACCTGCTTGAAGGGTCCATCTGCTACAATAAATCTTTCTGATCCTCAGCAGAGCGACCATAGATAACATTCAGGATCTGGCCCTGGACTTGTCAGGAGGTGAGCAGCATCCTGCCACTTCCACACTCTACAAAAAGTGTAAATCTCCTGTCCTGACCACTATCCGGAGCTCAGGCTAAGGCCACGGCCCCACTATCAGTATTTGGTCAGTATATTTTCTCAGGAGTGGGAGCCAAAACCAGGTCAGTAACAATCAGAGAAAAGGTATAATAGAAACAAGTCACCAATTCTGCATTTATCACCAACTCCTGGTTTTATCTCTCACTCCTGTGAAAAAATACTGATGGAATACTGACCAAATACTGATAGTGGGGTCGTGGCCTTACAAGAATCAAAGATGTCTGCCCTCTCGTACTGCTCAGCGGCTGAAGCTTCTCTCCGGCAGGCATAAGAACGTGGCCTGTGCCGGCTGTTCTGGGCTGCAGATGCCCAGCTGGCACATGTACACAATGAAAGAGACAGGGCCGCCCTGCAGTCTGTAAAGAAGCAGCTGCTTGGCCACCGGCCTGGAGGGCATGTGCCCCTCTGGCCCACCTCGCCCCTGGTCAATATGATACCATCTTTTTCATTAGTTGGTGAGGTTAGAAGAAATTTCACTCCAAGACAGTGGATTTTGTACTTTATTCCAGTATATTTATACATAGAAAACATGGCAATGAAAAACAAGTAGATGCACGTGCATAAAAATGTCCCAACATTAATTAAAAAAACCTTTAAGATACAGATAATACTTGTATACAAAAATATTAACACATTTTCAAATTGTATATAAAGTGCACAAAAGTCAATAGCCCTGACATATAGTGTACACAGGGTCCCGTCCCCCACATGGTATACACAAAATGTCATCCAGGAAATAACCAAAAATAACAAATACATTTAATCTATTCTGAAATCCCATGTCTATGCAAGATAATAATATGTAAAATTCTACAGTGTCAAAGAAATGAGCTAGAGACTACTACATGGCGATGATGCCTCCAACAAGATAATGCCCAGCTAATGCTGCAAATGATACAAATATTACCAGTCACCCAATTAGAAACATGAGGTCCGGGCAAGTGATTTTCTACAGTTCATTGACCTCTATGATGACATCTAAAATTTTCAATCATTTATAGAGCGGGGTGCATTGGGCCTCATTAATAAATCTGCTCACTAGAGAACTAGTTACCCATACTAACCAATTAGAGCTCAGCTAAGGTTGTTTTAACTGACCTGGAAAAGTAAAAGCTGTTCTGTGATTGGCTGGGATAAGTAAAAAGGCTGTTTTAATAAATGATTCCCAATGTACCAAGCCCCGCCATAAATGTTATTGATTACAGTAGGGGCCACAATATCCCATGTGTATAGTCATCACATTCATCTTATTGTCTGCGGTTACCTTGGGACATGCTATATTGAAATGTAAGATGATATCAGTGGGGTCCATGAGGCAGAGCAGTGTGTGGTACGTGTGACATTTCCTAATATCGAGCAATCAATACTGTACCTTGGTCTGGAATGCAAAGTCTGCGTGGACAAGGAAGGGGCTCCCAGATGCCAGCTGTAAAACCCGTCGCTCCACCATCACACGCTCATCACCGTCAGCAAGCAGGGCTCTTTTGCCGATGATCTTAACAACAAAATGTTTGCGGGTAGATGAATCTTCCGCCAGCAGGACCGTTCCATAGCATCCCCGGCCAAGCACTTGATGGAATAATAATCTCCTCTTGATGGTATCAGAGACTGTGCTTTTGGAGCCGGTTGGCCGAACACCGCTGCTTCCTTCAGCTTCTTCAGCCTTCTGCTTTAGATCCATGGGTTTCTGTCCTAATGTAATCCTTCTTCTTTTCTTCTCCTTTTTGTCCCCTGATGAGATGAAGATGGCTCCTCTCTTCTTGGCTCCCATCTTCTGACTTTCTACCTTCTCCTTTTCTTCCACTTCTTCTTTCTTCTGGACTGGTTGTTTTGTCCTGTTGACTGAAGACTTCCTCTCATCATCAGATGTGTCATGGGAAGGTCTTAGTCTCTTCGCTGCTTCTCTCCTCACCACGTTCTCCTCTACTTCTTTTTTCTTCTGGACTGGTGGTTTTGTCCTGTTGACTGAAGACTTCCTCTCATCATCAGATGTGTCATGGGAAGGTCTTCGTGTCTTCACTCTTTCTCTGCTCACCACAATCTCCTCCTCTTTTATATTCATATTATTGCTTTGCTTAGAGTTAGCCGACATCTCTTCCACTGTTGTTGGTCAATTCCAACTGTCACTTCCAACTGTCACTCAGTGCACTTCATATGGAATCATCATGCATGCACCACCACTGGTCATGTGATCAGCATCTGACCAATGATATTTAAGAGATAAATGAACATTAGCTGAGATTAAATATTCAGGTAATATTCAGCTATTCTGTGGAACCCAAGGTGCCACATTTAGTAATAGTAATAGAACTGCACTAAGTCGACAATTTAATTTACATTGTTACTACAGAGCATCAGATGAATGTAATATAATAAATATTAGCAAGATGTATGATTTCCATCCACTCTACGTATCATAGAAATACAGATGTACTATCTTTTTATATAGAGATGTAGCAGAAGCCATCCTGATTGTTTGCAGCATGCTATGGTGATAGAGAAGCATGCATAACTGTGCCATGCAAATGGTGAGGAGCACCAAAATGGGACATATGATTCACGTAGCCAGGGGCGTAATGTCCGCGGTCGCAGTGGCAGTCACTGCGACCGGGCCCAGGGGGGTTGGGGCTTGTAAACGCCAGCAGAAATTTCAACAGGATGTGTGTATCGCAGTGCACAGTCGCTTCGGGTCCGTGCGTGACAAATCAGGGGCTGGGGTGTCTGGGGCCCACCAGGGACATTGACTCCAGGGGCCCACCCGGGCCCACCCACCCTTCAGCTATTTGCAAATACCTGTTAGCCGCTATACCCATTATATTGGCGGCTCCTGCCCATCACTGTGCGCTCACCAGAACTGCGATGTACAATTACTGTAGTTTGCATTAAAGGGTTTTTATTGGTGAAAACAAGTTATCAGCGATGCACAGGTTGGGAAGGTGATCACTTATTTATTGGTGGAATCCGCACTGTCAGAAGATTGTGGCACTTTGAGTATTTGGTGAGATTTTTACCTCTGTATTTATAAGACAAAACCAGGAGTGGAGCAATCCGAGGTCATGTTTTATGCATTTCTCACCCACTCCTGGTTTTGTCTTATAAATACAGAGGTGAAAATCTCACCAAATGCCAACTTGCTTTCTCTGGTGAACCTCCGTAACTGCATCTCTGCTGCTGTGTAATAGTCACAGGGCAGGGAGGGGTTAAACATCCAAGTATTTAATATCTATTGGAAATAAAGAGGTTTCCCCTTATTGATATCAGATAAAACAAATGACCAACCACAATCCACTCTACCAAGACCAATATTACCAGATAGAAGGCAGAAATACCACCACACCGTGACCAGATCACATATTACCACCACATAGTGCCCAAATAATGCCACATACAAGGCACAAATACCGCCACACCATGACCAAAGCACATAATATCACCACATAGTGATCAAATGCTACCAGATACAAGGTATAAATACTGACACACCATGAGACCACATATTACCACCACATAGTGACTGAATAATACCACATAGAAGGGACAAATATCGTCATGTCATGACCAAAGCACATAATGCCACCACATAGTGACAAATAATGCTAAAATAATAAAAATGTAAAAAAGCTCAGTATATTGGGTCAGTGTACAGGTTATACAGTGATCACCAGTGACATTATGCACAGGAGCTCTGTATATAGTGTACAGGTTAAACAGTCATCACCAGTGACATTATACACAGAAGCTCTGTATATAGTGTCAGTGTACAGGTAATGCAATGATCACCATTGATATTATACACAGGAGCTCTGTATATAGTGTACAGGTAATACAGTGATCACCAGTGACATTATACACAGGAGCTCTGTATATAGAGTCAGTGTAGAGGTAATACAGTGATCACCAGTGACATTATACATAGGAGCTCTGTATATAGTGTCAGTGTAGAGGTAATACAGTGATCATCAGTGACATTATACACAGGAGCTCTGTATATAGTGTCAGTGTAGAGGTAATACAGTGATCACCAGTGACATTATACACAGGAGCTCTGTATATAGTGTCAGTGTAGCGGTAATACAGTGATCATCAGTGACATTATACACAGGAGCTCTGTATATAGTGTCAGTGTACAGGTAAGATAGTGTTCACCAGTGACATTATACACAGGAGCTCTGTATATAGTGTCAGTGCACAGGTAATACAGTGATCACCAGTGACATTATACATAGGAGCTCTGTATATAGTGTCAGTGTACAGGAAATACAGGGATCACCAGTGACATTATACACAGGAGCTCTGTGTTTGGTGTCAGTGTACAGGTAATACAGTGTTCACCAGTGACATTATACACAGGAGCTCTGTATATAGTGTCAGTGTACAGGTAATATAGTGATCATCAGTGACATTATGCATAGGAGCTCTGTATATAGTGTCTGTGTACAGGTAATATAGTGATCACCAGTGACATTATGCACAGGAGCTCTGTATATAGTGTCAGTGTACAGGTAATATAGTGATCACCAGTGACATTATACACAGGAGCTCTGTATATAGTGTCAGTGTACAGGTAATATAGTGATCACCAGTGACATTATACACAGGAGCTCTGTATATAGTGTCAGTGTGTGTGTGTATAGGTAATACACATACTCACCAGTGATGTCTCTAGGTGAAGTTCTTTATCTGCAGACCGATATATCACATCTTCTATACAGGACTTATCACTGTATGAAATGACAAAAAAGGAAACATAGAACTGCACTACACAGTAACAGTGCTCCAGTGTCATTCTGTGCCTGCTCATCTGTCAGCAAACATATTTGTCTGATGGCAAAGATCTAGCAGAGCTGAAGACAGAAGACCTATGGATTACGTTGGATTACGTTGGAGTGAGGATTCTTTATTAAAGATGGAGTCCCTAAATGTGTTTAATTTTTAATAATAAAAAAAAAAATTTCTGTAACATAGTGCCGCACTACACAGTAAAAATAAAACACAAAATACATTTAGGGACTCCATCCTTAATAAAAAAAAAAACATCATGAGAGATCAGAGATTATGGGGCCCAGTCAGGGATCGTACATAGAAATCATGTGGCCCAGTCAGGGGCGTATACAGAAATCATGGGGCCAATCAGGTTATGGGTGTACATAGAGATCATGGGGCCCAGTCAGCGGCGTGCATAGAGATCATGGGGCCCAGTCAGCGGCATACATAGAGATCATGGGGCCCAGTCAGCGGCGTGAATAGAGATCATGGGGCCCAGTCAGCGGCGTACATAGAGATCATGGGGCCAATCAGGTTAGGGGTGTACATAGAGATCATGGGGCCCCCTCAGCGGCGTACATAGAGATCATGGGGCCCAGTCAGCGGAGTACATAGAGATCATGGGGCCCAGTCAGCGGCGTACAAAGAGATCATGGGGCCCAGTCAGCGGCGTACATAGAGATCATGGGGCCGAGTTAGCGGCGTACATAGAGATCATGGGGCCCAGTCAGGGATCGTACATAGAGATCATGGGGCCCAGTCAGGGATCGTACATAGAGATCATGGGGCCGTATGAGGTGAGGCTCTCACCTCCTCAGGGAGCTCTCACAGGGCATCACAGGCCTTAGTATGAAGCAATACTAGAAGACTTGTGGAATTGCTTCATACTAAGGCCTGTGATGCCCTGTGGGAGCTCCTGAGGGCACCATACTGGGGAGGTGAGATCCTCACTTGGCAGTAGTAGGAGCAGCATCTCCATAGTGTGGCATTCACATCACACTACATGCTGCACTGTACAGGACTCCCAGCCGGCAGCAGGACAGATGAGGAGGTAACTGGGACCAGCGCCGGACTGGAGTACCTGGGGCCCACCAGGAAAAAAATCAATCTTGGGACCCACCAGCACCATGCAGTTACCGTATATAGGAATAACATAAGTCCACAAACTCTTTCAAAATGAATCAACTTTATTAACCAATAAATCTCTGCTGCTGTGTAGTAGTCACAACACAGGGAGAGGTTAAACATTCAAGTATTTAATATGTATTGCAAATAAAGAATGTTCCCATTCTTAATACCCGAAAAAACAAATGACTGACAACCATCCACTATACCTAGACTAATAATACCATATAGAAGAGAGAAATACCGCCACACCATAACCAGAACACATACCACCACATAGTGATCAAATACTACCAAGTACAAGGTATATATACTGCCACACCATGAGAAGACCACATATTACCACAAAATAGTGACTGTCTGAATAATACCACATACAAGGGACAAATACCGCCACGCCATGACCATGGCACATAATGGCACCAGATAGTGACTGATAATGAAAATGTAAAAAAGCTCTGTATATAGAGTCAGTGTACAGATAATGTAGAGATTATCAGTGACATTATACACAGGAGCTCTGTATATAGTGTAAGTGTACAGGAAATACAGGGATCACCAGTGACATTATACACAGGAGCTCTGTGTTTGGTGTCAGTGTACAGGTAATACAGTGTTCACCAGTGACATTATACACAGGAGCTCTGTATATAGTGTCAGTGTACAGGTAATACAGTGATCACCAGTGACATTATACATAGGAGCTCTGTATATAGTGTCAGTGTACAGGAAATACAGGGATCACCAGTGACATTATACACAGGAGCTCTGTGTTTGGTGTCAGTGTACAGGTAATACAGTGTTCACCAGTGACATTATACACAGGAGCTCTGTATTTAGTGTCAGTGCACAGGTAATATAGTGATCACCAGTGACATTATGCATAGGAGCTCTGTATATAGTGTCAGTGTACAGGTAATATAGTGATCACCAGTGACATTATGCACAGGAGCTCTGTATATAGTGTCAGTGTACAGGTAATATAGTGATCACCAGTGACATTATACACAGGAGCTCTGTATATAGTGTCAGTGTACAGGTAATATAGTGATCACCAGTGACATTATACACAGGAGCTCTGTGTATGGTGTCAGTGTACAGGTAATACAGGGATCACCAGTGACATTATGCACAGCTCTGAATATAGTGTCAGTGTGTGTGTGTATAGGAAATACAGGGATCACCAGTGACATTATACACAGGAGCTCTGTATATAGTGTCAGTGTACAGGTAATACAGTGATCACCAGTGACATTATGCACAGGAGCTCTGTATATTGTGTCAGTGTACAGGTAATACAGTGATCACCAGTGACATTATGCACAGGAGCTCTGTATATAGTGTCAGTGTGTGTGTGTGTATAGGTAATACACATACTCACCAGTGATGTCTCTAGGTGAAGTTCTTTAACTGCAGACCGGTATATCACATCTTTTATACAGGACTTATCTCTGCAGAAAATAACATAGTTAGCTATAACTGATCACTTCCAGAGCACAATCCACACTTTTCCCAAGATTTCTACACTGCATGAAATGACAAAAAAAGAAACATAGCACTGCACTACACAGTAACAGTGCTCCAGTGTCATTCTGTGCCTGCTCATCTGTCAGCAGACATATTTGTCTGATGGCAAAGATCTAAGAGAGATGAAGACAGAAGACCTATGGATTACGTTGGGAGTGAGGATTTTTCTTTATTAAAGATGGAGTCCCTAAATGTGTTTTATTTTTAATAATAAAAAAAAAAATTCTGTCTTTTTTTTTTCTGTTTACTAGAAATTGATGGTGGCTATGTCTAATTTGGCGTGAAACCATGAATTTCGGGCTTAGTACCAGCTGATAAGGCAAAGATGGCCTGGTACTAACCCTATTATTACCCAGTGTGCCACTCACCACCAGGGCCGCTGGAAGAGCCGGGTAAAGCACCTAGAAATGGTGCCATGATGAATGCGCCATTTTCAGGGTTGGCTGCGGGCTGCCATTTTCAGAGTGGAGGGCCAAGAACGCATGGGCCTTACCATGCTGCGAATCCCAGCCCCCAGCTGCCTGGTTTTATCTGGCTGGCGATCAACATATGGCGGGAAAAAAAAAAGTTAAGTTTAAAACAAATATTCGGCTTCTCTGTCTTTTGATCGCCAGCCAAGGTAAAGCCAGGCAGCTGGGGGTGGCAGTACGTAGCTGTCTGCTTTATCTGCGGTGAGAATCAAAAATTCGCTTTTAAAATTTTCTTTTCACACTTCTATATCTGACAGACCCAACAGTCAATCGCAGATGCTGTCAAA
Organism: Phyllobates terribilis; assembly: GCF_046119375.1. Taxonomy (NCBI): domain Eukaryota; kingdom Metazoa; phylum Chordata; class Amphibia; order Anura; family Dendrobatidae; genus Phyllobates; species Phyllobates terribilis. Next base: position 2,099,996 of record NW_027362852.1, on the reverse strand, counting down.
GAGGATGGGCTTCTGTGATTGGCTGTTTGAGTAATGTACAATCAGCCCATACATTCTAGTATGGTACTATGTATGGGCTGCTTTCAGGTTACTCAAGCAGCCAGTCACAGACACCCATTCTCTGTGTCAGCCTCTGTGATTGGCTGTTGGGACTGTCACATATAGAAGTGTGAAAATAAATAAATAATAAAACAAAAATGACATAGCGCTCTGCAGAAATTTTGATTCTCAGCGCAGATAGAGGTGGCAGCCCGTAGCTGTCTGCTTTATCTGCCTGGTTTTACCTTGACTGGCGATCAAAAGTCAGGAAAGCCCAATGTTTTTTTTTAATTATTTAAAAAAATAATTAAAAAAAAAAATGCGTGGGCTCCCGCCATATTTTGATCGGGGGGGGCTGGGGGCTGGGATTCTCAGCATGGTAGGGCCCAAGCATTCTGGGCCCCCCACGCTGAAAACGGCAGCCCGCAGCCACCCCTGGAATTGGCGCATTCATCGTAGCGCCATTTCCAGGCACTTTATCCGGCTCTTCCAACGGCCCTGGTGGGGGGTGGCACGCTGGGTAATAATGGAGTTAATACCAGCTTTGTATTATCAGCTGGCACTAAGCCTGAAATTCATGGCATCACGCCAAACTACACATGGCCACCATGAATTTCCAGTAAACAGAAAAAAACACAACACAATTTTTTAATAAAAATAAAACACAAAACACATGTAGGGACTCCATCTTTAATTAAAAACAAAATCCTCGCTCTGACGTAATCCACGGATCTTCTGTCTCCAGCTCTGCTACATCTTTGCCATCAGACAAATATGCCGGCTGACAGAGATGAGCAGGCACAGAGTAACACTGGAGCACAGTTGTCAGAGAAGTGCTCAGCTGGCCTCCAGCCGCCGACCATGTTTTCCTGTACGTTGCAAATAATGCATACTTTCAAACGCATGCCTATATTTGCTATGCAAGTCTACGGTACATTGCGTCTGCACTGATTCACAACGGATGCGTTGTAACGCACAGCATAAACTCAATGTTAACCCAGCCTAACAGCAGCGAGAAGGGGAGACGGAGCCCTGGAGACCGCCTAGTCAGTCTACTGGTGGTACTATCATGCCCATTGCCCAGTATGTACTGCCAGCCTCTGTGGTATTAGCATTCAAGCTCACATGGCATGTCCTGCCAGCCAGCCACTGGTGTTAGTACTAGCATGATAGCACCACACCACCAGTGGCTGGGTAATGGGCATGCATGATGGTACCACCAGTGGCTGGCAGGACATGCTGGGCATGATTCATGCCTAGTATGTCCTGCCAGCCTCCTTGGTACTATCATGCCCACCCACTATGTCCTGCCAGCCCCTGGTGATAGTACATGCTGCTGGGCATAGTACCAGTAACCAGAGGCTGGCAGCAGGACATGCTGGGCAATGGGCATGATGATAATCATGCCCATTGTCCAGTAGTATTTACTGCCAGCCTCGGCCAGGGGTCCTCCCAGTCACCCCTCCCCCTATCCCTTCCTCCCACCCCTCCCCGTTTCATACTCACGCGTGGAGATGAGCTGCAGCCGCTGCCTGGAGCGACGCCGGGTCCGTACTCCACAGCGCGCACAGGAAGCAGTCCCAGGGCAATGACGTCATCACCCTGAGACTGACCTCCTGCGCACGCGCCGGCAGTGTCGCGCTGCGCAGAGGAGGCAGAGGGCCCATCACTAATCATATCGGCGGTGCTGCGAACCGGGGGGGGGGCTCTGTTCACTGTACAGGGCCCAGGGGGGTAGGGGGCGGGGCCATCAGGACCCGGGGGTTTTCCCGATCCTCCGGTCGGCCAGTCCGCCCCTGCAGAGGGGCATATGTATACATGCAGGTCGGCCACATCCCAGTGGTGCAGACACATCCACACTGCACCCTGTATACTTGTGCACTGCCGTCTGCTGCAGTGGTAGGAGCCGCCTGAATGCATCTTCTTCCTGCCGGAGAGGAGCTTGTGGGCCTGTGCGGTGAGGAGGTGGACGCTGCGCACCTCCTGAGAAGTATATGGCACTCCATGTATCTGTGCACATAGTATACCACTCTAGTGTATAGCAGAAAGGAGACATCGACCAGAAGAGTCCAGGCATGTGGGTGATGCTAATAATTATTATATTGATAACCAGGTGGAAGAGGAGGAAATGCAGAAAAAGGGGGGAATTAAAAACTATACGCAAAGGGGACGTCGAGACAGGAATTACAATTAACACCAGTGGGAATGGATCATGATTAGAACAGCAAAGGGATAATACAGAGAATCAAGCCACAAATTAATCCAGTATATAAAAATATATATACATATCATTAGTTACATATATCTGTACATATGATTGTTTCATTATCATAAACTTTACATAAAGTGCAAGTGCCTCCAAAGAATAAATCTACATAAATTATATATCTCATATGTGAACAAATACAGGTGTTTCTCACTAAATTAGAATATAATCAAACAGTTATTGTTTATTTCTGTTAATGCTGATGATTATGGCTATACGAGTTTCACTTTTTTGTATTGAAGAGCTGAAATAAATTAACTTTTTGATGATATTCTATTTTAGTGAGATGCACCTGTGTATGTATATATACAAGGGCTGGTCCCTTATTATTTGGATGTCGGTGTGAATCCTGTAGAGAGTAGTGCACTGACTTGGGCATATGTGCTGTTGACAGATATGTATTTGTATCCACTTTAAGCATTTTTAAAAAAGGTGACCACATGTGCATTGTACTCACGCTATAGCAGATGCAGATCCCACTCCTGAATGGCGTCCACCCGACGTATGTTTCGGCTTCTTGTCTTCGTCAGGGGGTGGCATCATTCAGAAAGAGCTAAGAGTTAAACGGCCAACTATAGCCAATCAGGATGGAGGTATGTCTCCACCAACCAATGGGTGCTGAGGAGGCGTGGCGCGATACACAACGCGCACCAACGCTACGAGGAAACTATGTGACCTGTGATGCTGCGAGCACGTGATGGAGACACATGATCGGGGGTCACGGGGCACATATAGACACAGTCGGGGAGGATGATGTGGAGACGTTCATGCGTATCGCCTCTTCAGCAGACATCTAATCTACTGATTGAGTGTGGATATATCGGATAATGTGGAAAATCTTCTTAATTTATAATGATGGATAACGAGTATAGGTTACATATTACAGCAATACACAGGAATAGGGGGTAGTGAGTGTTACAGGTATATAAGCATAGGCGGATTATAATGAGGACGATCTGGGCTACCGCCCGGGGCCCCGAACCTCCAGGGGGCTCCGGGGTGTCTATGGCCAGATTGTCCACATTATATGTGCGGCGCCACGGCACATACCGGCAGACAGTGGGAGGGGGGCCCAGGATCGCTCCCCCAGCAGCGGCACACAGCCGCTGCTTCTTCTTCGGCCGGGCCAGCACTGCAGCAGTTAACTTCCCTGTGCTGGCCCGGCCGTGTCACTGCTAGGAGACACGGCCCTGTGCGCGGCCGTGTCTCCTAGCTGTGACGTCACGCAGTGCGCACCCGGCCTGCAGTGCTGCACCGGAAAAGAGCTGGAGCCGAGTCGGGGGATGGTGAGTGTGTGTGTATGTATATGTATGTATGTGTGTGTGTGTGCAGGCAGATGTCATTGTGTGATGTCTGTTTATATGTATTTTTATGTTTCAAATGTGTTTATGCGTGTATGTATATGTCTGTATATGTTTGTGTGTGCGTGACTGCGTGCGGCCTCCTGCTGAGTATAGATGGCGCCGTGCGGCCTCCTGCTGTCTCTGGGGGGGCGCCGTGCGGCCTCCCGCTGTGTATAGATGGCGCTGTGCGGCCTCCTGCTGTCTCTGGGGGGGGCGCCGTGCGGCCTCCCGCTGTGTATAGATGGCGCCGTGCGGCCTACTGCTGTCTCTTGGGGGGGGGTGCCGTGTAGCCTCCCGCTGTGTATATATGGCGCCGTGCAGCCTCCCGCTGTGTATAGATTGCGCCGTGCGGCCTCCCGCTGTGTATAGATGGCATTGTGCGGCCCCCTGTGTATAGATGGCATCGTGCGGCCTTCCGCTGTTTATAGGTGGCGCCGTGCGGCCTCCCGCTGTGTATAGGTGGCGCCGCCCGCTGTGCATAGGTGACGCCGTGCGGCCTCCCGCTGTGTATAGGTGGCGCCTCCCGCTGTGTATAGGTGGCGCCGTGCGGCCTCCCGCTGTGTATAGGTGGCGCCGTGCGGCCTCCCGCTGTGTATAGGTGGCGCCGTGCGGCCTCCCGCTGTGTATAGGTGGCGCCGTGCGGCCTCCCGCTGTGTATAGGTGGTGCCGTGCGGCCTCCCGCTGTGTATAGGTGACGCCGTGCGGCCTCCTGCTGAGTATAGATGGCGCCGTGCGGCCTCCTGCTGTCTTTGGGGTCGGGTGCGCCGTGCGGCCTCCTGCTGAGTATAGATGGCGCCGTGCGGCCTCCTGCTGTCTCTGTGAGGTGGGCGCTGTGCGGCCTCCCGCTGTGTATAGATTGCGCCGTGCGGCCTCCTGCTCTCTCTGGGGGGGGCGCTGTGGGCCTCCCGCTGTGTATAGGTGGCGCCGTGTGGCCTCCCGCTGTGTATAGATGGCGCCGTGCGGCCTCCCGCTGTGTATAGATGGCTACGTGCGGCCTCTCGCTGTGTATAGATGGCTTAGTGCGGCCTCCCGCTGTGTATAGATGGCTACGTGCGGCCTCCCGCTGTGTATAGATGGCTACGTGCGGCCTCCCGCTGTGTATAGATGGCTACGTGCGGCCTCCTGCTGTGTATAGATGGCTACGTGCGGCCTCCAGCTGTGTATAGATGGTTACGTGTGCTCAATATTGAGTCATACAATTAATGTAAGGCTATGTGCCCACGATGCAGAAATGCTCCGGATTTTTTTTGAGCGTTTCCGCATCTCCCTGGCAGAAAAAACGCATGTGGATTGTACATGCGGATTGTACATGCTTTTTTCCTGCCTGGGACTTGCTGATGTGAAGCGTTCTTCACTTGCATTTCCGCATGCGGGTTGACAAGCGCTTTCCAAGCGATTTTAGCATCACTTGGAAAGTGCTTGACAACTTGGTCACACTATATAAATACATGCAACCGGCATGGATTTATATAGTGTGACCATAAAAGAATGGTAAAAAATAAATATATAATTACCCTTTTCAGACCATTGCGAGCTGCTGGCAAGCCAGGACGCATCGGATAAAGACACCGGGGGCCATCAGAAGGTAAGTATAATATTTATTTTTTATTTTATTCTTTTTTTACAGGTTCTATGGTACCGGAGGACAGTCTCCTCTTCTCCAAACCCGGGTACCATCCGCACATTGAAGCGCATGGATTCTGCATGTACAGATGCAGTGATGCGGATTCCATGTGTTCTAATGCAAGTCAATGGCGGCGAAAGCGCCACGCTTCCGCAAAATAATTGGTAGTGCAGCGGATTTTTCCGCAATGATAATTCGCAGCGGAAATTTACACAGCATGTGCACAGCACATGCGGATTATCATTGGGGAACATGGCCGGCCTTCTATCAAGCGTTTTTAAGCGTTTCTGCAGCGGAATTGCCACCGCGGAAACGCTTAAAAAACGCATAGTGGACACACAGCCTAAAAAAAATTATTATGATTAATATTGTATTCTCCCCGCCTCAGTCCTCACAGCACAACGCAGAACACCAGCTCCTCATCACCAGTCCTCCTGTCCCGGCACAATGTGCGCACTGCTGCAGCTGCAGGTGGAATAGTGTCCACTGGACTGAGAAGGCCCCGCCCCTTCTGGTGACATCATGATTCCATGAACTCGCTCCTCCCCCTCAAGAAATCAACTCCAATCTAGACGCTCCCCTGTTGCTGAGGCGCGGTGACGCTGTAGCTGGGTGATTGCAGTCAGAGTAGTGGTGTTTGGCGTCTGTACTACAGGTAAGAAGATGGGAATGTGCCAAGGTGATTACTACATTCAGGACAATAAGTAGCTAGCTGTAGGTGTGCAGAATCCCACTCCCAATATTGTCAGGGTCTCGCACCCCCTCGTGTCGTGGGCTGTCAGGCTCCCGCACCCCCTCGTGTCGTGGGCTGTCAGGCTCCCGCACCCCCTCGTGTCGTGGGCTGCCAGGCTCCCGCATCCCCTCGTGCTGTGGGCTGTCAGGCTCCCCACCCCCTCGTGTCGTGGGCTGCCAGGCTCCCGCACCCCCTCGTGTCGTGGGCTGCCAGGCTCCCGCACCCCCTCGTGTCGTGGGCTGTCAGGCTCCCGCATCCCCTCGTGCTGTGGGCTGTCAGGCTCCCGCGCCCCCTCGTGTCGTGGGCTGTCAGGCTCCCGCATCCCCTCGTGTCGTGGGCTGCCAGGCTCCCGCACCCCCTTGTGTCGTGGGCTGTCAGGCTCCCGCATCCCCTCGTGTCGTGGGCTGTCAGGCTCCCGCACCCCCTCGTGTCGTGGGCTGCCAGGCTCCTGCACCCCCTCGTGTCGTGGGCTGTCAGGCTCCCGCACCCCCTCGTGTCGTGGGCTGTCAGGCTCCCGCACCCCCTCGTGTCGTGGGCTGTCAGGCTCCCGCACCCCCTCGTGTCGTAGGCTGTCAGGCTCCCGCACCCCCTCGTGTCGTGGGCTGTCAGGCTCCCGCACCCCCTCGTGTCGTGGGCTGTCGGGGCTCCCGCACCCCCTCGTGTCATGGGCTGCCAGGCTCCCGCACCCCCTCGTGTCGTGGGCTGTCAGGCTCCCGCACCCCCTCGTGTCGTGGGCTGCCAGGCTCCCGCACCCCCTCGTGTCGTGGGCTGCCAGGCTCCCGCACCCCTTCGTGTCGTGGGCTGCCAGGCTCCCGCACCCCCTCGCGTCGAGGGCTGTCAGGCTCCCGCCCCCCGTCGTGTCATGGGCTGTCAGGCTCCCGCCCCCCGTCGTGTCATGGGCTGTCAGGCTCCCGCACCCCCTCGTGTCGTGGGCTGTCAGGCTCCCGCACCCCCTCGTGTCGTGGGCTGTCAGGCTCCCGCACCCCATCTTGTCGTGGGCTGCCAGGCTCCCGCACCCCATCTTGTCGTGGGCTGCCAGGCTCCCGCACCCCCTCTTGTCGTGGGCTGTCAGGCTCCCGCACCCCCTCATGTCGTCGGCTGTCAGGCTCCCGCACTCTCCCCTTGTCGTCTGTGGAGAAGATTAATACATATTTTCATTTTTCAGGTTTTCTCTTATAAAACAAGATCTCTGAGCTTCTGTCTTTGACCGAAAAAATGGCCTCTGACAAGTCGCTGCTGTCTGCAGAAATGAACGCAAACATGGAGGAAGCGCTGTATGAACAGATGCTGATGAAGGTACGAAGATGAATTGGAGAGGCCAGCAATCACCGGGTGAATGTCTCCTCCGTCAGCCGCCGGGGGCGCGGCAGTCTCCAACATTTACCTAATGTGTATTGTTGGCTTTAGACCCCTCACAGTTGTACTATTTTGGTGCAGGAAAAATCAGTTTGCAGAACCATCCTGTTCATGTTACTCACTGATTCTCACTTGTTGCCTCATTTCAGGCCAAACAGGAGATGGAGAGCAGAATACCGAACTTACCAGAAAGCAGAGAGATCCGACCCCAGCCGGGTGAGATGGGCGTCCTCTGATTATTATCCAGATTACTTTGTGCATATTATGTGACAGATACCACAGTGGGGCAGTGGGGTCTTATTGACTGTAACGGTCACATGATGCAACCAACGTGGGGGGTCACATAATTTCTTATGCAGTTGATTACATGTAAATGCTGCTTGGCTTTTGCCGATTTTATTGTGTTTTTGTTCACTTTTTGTTTTTATTTCTGTGTTAGGTTTCTGCATTAAAACTCGCACATCCAAAAATACCAAAATCTTTATTAACATCTGCAAGTCGAACCAGATCCCAGCAGCCCCGGACCTGACGGAGCAGGAGTTAGTCAGCATCCTGGAATCTGATGATCCCTCCGGCTATCGAGTCCCCATGAGCCTTGGAGAGCCCCACGTTGAAGTTGATAATAGTACGTTTTTTTTTAATACAGCGCTTCTCTTTTTAAAGGGATAGTCCAGAGATATCCTTAAAGGGGTTAAAATAGCAAGTATTACAACTTACTAATCCTCAATGGTCAAAGGTGCCATCTCCACAGGTTCTGGTAGGTCCACTTACAGTCTGCGGAATAAAGTTTGACATCTTGTTGTTGACTTTTGAACTTTTTTGGTTTAGATTTGGGACTTAGAGGGATTGTCCACTACTTGGATTCTCCTTTAAGAACTTATACCACTTATTCATAGCAGCCCTACTAAGGTCAATGGATTGAGTCGGCACCGCAAAGTATCTAAGTCCTGGTGCACTTTGTCCTACAGGTAGAGGCGGCTGCTCGGCGTACGACATAGTGATTAATGGCACCTTCTTTGAGAAAATTACGGTAACTGCAATTGCTTATTCCGACATACGAGCTGTCTGCTCTCCTTTGTGTCAGCTCCTTACTTTGTATTTTTTTTATTAGAATAATGAGCTTTTCAGGGAATTTTTTATCACCGTGGCCATGGAGGGACTAGAGAACAAGTACGAAATGGAGCTGTCAAGAGGTAACGACCGCATCACTGATCTTTTCCTTGATTTTTCCATCGACCACACAAGGACTTGTTCTTTCGTGGAGCAAGTTTACCATATAATATATTGAACATTTTTATGTACCAACCTGTTGTATGGCACCGTATCAAATGCCTTTGAAAAGTCCAGATAGACAACATCCACTAAGTTTCCCTGGTCCAACCTGAACTTACCTCCCCATAGAATCTTTTCAGATTAGTTTGCAGGACAGATCCCTCATAATCATATGTTTAGGTTATTCTTATTGAGGTGCTCCAGGTTAGTATCTCTTAGAAAACCCTCAAAGTTGTTGCCCACAGTACAAGTTAAACTTACCGACCTATAAATTCCAGGCTCAGATGTTATCCCCTTCTTGAATATTGGTACCACATTTGCTATGTGGGTGTAACCCTGGTGGATATGGACCCACTGCCCCACGGGAGGGTTGTGACTAGGTGTCTACTGGGTCTCCACTAGAACCTCTGGTGGTGAGGATAGACTGGGCCTCCGGTAGACACCAGGTACCACTTCAGTGCAGTTCCCGGGACTGCAGCAGCATTCCGGAGGTACCAGGGTACCAGACTCAGGAGAGCGAAGACAAGGACTAGGTCAGACAGTCCGAGATCAGGGCAGGAAGCACAGGTTCAGGATAGAGAAAAATGGCAAGGGGGACAGGGGTTTTTGATACCAGAAAACTCCTTTAACGCTTGCAACCTCTGTTGCTTGACTGCTACTCAAACAGTCAAATCAGTCAGTAAGAATTTAGGGAACTTCCATGGCGATATTTTGCATCAGTATTTGTTAGCAGACGCCAGGAGTGGATCCAAAACAGAAGAGGTGAAAGTGTTTCAGTTACTATTTTTCACTGTGTTTGTTCCCCTCTGGTTTTCAGCTTACAAATACTGATGTAAATTAGTGCCCAAAATACTCACTGTGTGAATGAGACGAGGAAGCTGCTTGTAGTACTGTAATAGAAGTCCTTATTCTGAGGATGAGTTCTGTAATTCTTGTCTTCTCTGCTCCATCAAACTCCCCAGAGCAGGGGCAACCCCTGGAGCAAAACTTCTGGCGGCAGATGTCCAGACGTATGACTCAGTGATGTGTGATGGACCCCGACTCCCAAACAAAATGAATCAGACACATACAAAATAAATACACAAATCATTGCAATTAGGTGTCAAACGTTCTCAACTTTATTTAAATTTACATGACACCGAAAATGGCACAACCCTCGACTCACGAAGAGTCACCCTCCAGCTCTCAGGAGAGGAAAACCCCCTGTGGAGGAAACCTCTAGGGAACCATGGCTGGAGGGCTGCCCTTCCCTTGGGCTTAGAGAGTTAGTGCCGATATATGACGGAGTTTTAGAATTTCTACATATTTACAGAGAACGACATAACAAATATAGACTATTAATGTGATAAACTGGATGTGGGAGAGATCTGGCTGCGATATCTGTCACCACATTTATTGCTGGAACGAATTTAGTTGATCTGATTTCCCAGGTGGATCTACCACTTCTCCCTTACAGATCCAGCTCCGTCTCTCAAGATGTTGGGTACTTGGTTACAGGGGTTGCTCATTATGGATAACCCCTAATAGGATGAGTATCCCCTCCCCCTCCCAATTTATCACCCATTAAAGTCAAGGATCCATCTATGAACTCCCAAAGAAGAGCAGCTCTTTGTACATAGTAACAGAAGGGGATCCTGTTTTGGGGACCCCCCCTCTGTTACCTTCCCTTCCCCCCGGGGTGTCTAAGAAGACAACCCCTTTCCCTGCTAGAACCTCCAAATTACACCAACATTGGCACATTACGTGGGGTGGTCAAGCTCAAGGTCCTCAGGCGCATCATCAGTAATGGCGCTGATCATGGCAGCGCGGCATTCTTTTATGGAATCTTCTTTATGACACTTGTTTATGCCCTCACAATAGTTGTCATGGTTACTACAAGGGCTATTACTGATGCAGGGTCCAAGTATTAACCCTTTCATCATTGGTAATTCACTTTCATTATGGAGGCAAATAACTGCACTTGTTACCAAGCAGGAGTCTTATCATTACGGCTTCCCTTAGGCACCATAAGAAATAAAGATTATAGAACATACGTACAAGTGTTTCAGGAGTGTTTTGCACTTTTTAGATCCATAGATTGGGCTTATAACTAGCACTTTACAAAGCGGAAAATTAAGAGGAAATTACTTGTAAAATAATATTATAGGGAATTGCATTTCAAGCATTTTCCTAATGTGCATTCTGCATACTTGCATAGTTACATAGGTTGAAAAAGTTTTAACTTTAATGTCCTTGGTCTATCTCCAAAGTTATACATTTTCTATTACTAGATTATTTATAACCCACAATGTCATGTTTTGTTAAAAAAGTATCCAGCCCTTCTATAAATGCTGTTATGCTATCTGCCATTACTATATCTTGTGGTTGGCATTCCACAGTCTGACTGCTCTAACTGTAAAGAATCCTTTCCTATTAAGTTGCCAGAATCGCTTCTCCTCCGCTTGTTATGAATGTTCCTGGTGCTTTGTAAGGTCCTGGAAAGTGATAAGTCATGTGCCAGTACTATGCATTGACCACATATGTATTTATACATATAAATGTATATTTATGAAGGAGATGATAATTACCCTTCATAGAGGTGTTATGATCATTCATAAATTGCTTTCATAGGTTTGATCTCCAGGATTAGGAGAGATTTGGGGTGTAAACGTAATAAACAATGAGTAAAACATCAAAGCAAACGAAAAAGGGTTTGTGACCCAAACTGGTAGGTGAGACCGGCTAGCCCCATATTATACAAGGTCACAACCAGGTTTCGCCTGAGGAGGGCAGCACTAATGAGTCCTCAGGAGCGCATAACCCTGAAATATGCAGCGATTCTACACTACCCATTATAAAAGGGTTTAATATGCTACTTACTACCATGTTTTAATTAAGATACAAGGCATACTTGTAAGGAGAGATGAAAAAGGTGATGGGGGACAACATATAAATATACTGAGGAACTCTATACACTAGTGGCCAAAATTGAGGCAACACCGCCAAGATTTATGAATTTTTAGCATTTTGCCAATACAAATACAAATTTCATGAATGTTTTTGATTTCACAGTAAAGTTTTTAAGTAGAAATAAAATCTCATATAGAAACACAATATTAGCAGGAAATTTGTTCATTTGTCAACAAATTGGACACTATTGTCACTCAGATGACTGTGGGAGAAAAGCCATTGATTTGTCCTGTTTTCATATCTAACACTAAATGTTAATACTCAGTTGGACAGCCCTCAGCCTTGATGACGGCCTGGCATCTACTTGGCATGCTATCTACCAGTTTGTGTAAATCAGATGGTGTGATGATATGAAGCCATGATTTGATGATGGCTGCAATGAGTTCCTGCTTGTGTGAAGCCCGCTGTTTTGACACCGCTCTTTTGAGCCGAGCCCAGAGATTCTCAATAGGATTGAGATCTGGGCTGTTTCCTGGCCAATTCAATAGCTGGACATTTTTGTCCTTGAACCAAGAGAGACATTTTTTAGCTGTATGGCATGGGGCTCCATCTTGCTGAAAAATAAACGGTGTCCCTTCACTAAATACATCACGTGCCGAAGGAATGAGTTTAGGCTGAAGGACTTCCTTGATGTACTTTTCAGCATTAACTGTTTCTTCAATTACCTGCAGCCGACCCCCTGCATCTCTGGACACGCAGCCCCCTACCATAACACTCAGAGGAGGCTTCATGGTGGGTATTGTACCCTCTGGCAACCAGTCCTCTCCAGGTCGTCGTCGAACGTAGCGGACACCGTCGCTGCCAAAGATGTATATGCGTGTCTCATCGCTCCATATAACATTTCTCCATTGTTCAATGGTCCATTTACAATGTTCTTTGGCCCCTGCAGACGTTTCTGACGCTGTGAGGTTTTCAAAAATGGCTTTTTACCTGGTATTCTGGCTCTTAACCCCGCGTTTACCAGTCGTCGTCGAACCGTCCGATCAGACACTGTCACTCCGGTGTTGACAAGCTCCTTGTTGATGTTAACAGCAGTTTATTTCCTGTTATTTAGGGCGATTCTAACAATTCTTCTATCAGTCTGAGGAGTTGTAGCCTTCTTCCTTTCTCTACCTGGTTTATTCTTTATCGAACCAGTCTCTTGAAACCGCTTACACACTTTGAGAATGGAAACATGTAATTGCTTACCTTCTGATGACAAACTGGCTTTAAAATATAAAAACCGCATTTTAATCGCACAATATCTGTCTTACAACCCACACCCAGGTCACTATAAACCAACATAGAATACATATGGCAGAAGAGGGCGTGTGTACAAGTAAGTAGGTCAGTGAAAACTTCCATTAAATATTGGTGATGGTGAAAAACTGAAGGTGTTGCCTCAATTTTGGCCACTAGTGTATAACACAAAATATAAACAAAAAAGAAAGGAAAGAACATTTCTGCACAAAAAACGTGTCGCTCGGCAGGAAAATCCCGTTGATGTTGCGTTTTTTGAGATTTTTTTTTCCCTTTCTTTAGAAACGCTGCAAAAATACTGAAAGAATAGACATGAAACTGCTTCAAATCTGCAAGGATTCACTTTTCCTGCTTTTCCTGGTACTATCAAGCATAGCGTTTTTGGGAACTTGGAGCTCTATATTACAAATATGTCCGTCCCTCCAGTTGAAAGAAATTAACATTTTCCTGGAGGGAAGTTTATATTTTACATTATGTCAGTTTTTGTCTATCGATGATAAAGTGCAGTTTGCAGCAATTTTTATTGTGACATATACCCAAATCATTCATGAAAATATTTCACATTCAACGCGCGTCGGGCGGGCCTGCGTCCTCTCACATGCCAGGGCTGAGTTTCAGTTCCAGTCCGACCCTGTTAATCATCTATGGTTTCCCTTCAGAGTGGAAAATGCTGAAAAATCGGAAGTTCCTGGGATCCATTTTTGAACAGAATATCAGAACCAAATCAAAACCGATGATTCATAATAGGGGTAAGTCCCAACTCTAAGGTACAAGTCTATGGCATACAGTCTGTAAAAGACGACAGAGTAGGGTGCTGTTGAGCATCGACGGCTTCTTCTCTGATGTTCCTCGCTCATCCATGCAGTACATAGTCGGCCATTCAATTGATTGGATATCTTATAATACCACATTTCCCCTAGGGACACAAAGTATGACGAGCGCCACTCCTCCTGGTGATAGGTTATACCCAACAGATGGGGCAGCGCCACTCCTCGTGGTGATGGGTTACACCCAACAGATGGGGGAGCTCCACTCCTCTTGGTGATGGGTTATACCCAACAGATGGGGGAGCGCCACTCCTTGAGGTGATAGGTTATACCCAACAGATGGGGGAGCGCCACTCCTCGTGGTGATGGGTTATACCCAACAGATGGGGGAGCGCCACTTCTCGTGGTGATGGGCTGCACCCAACAGATGGGGAGCTCCACTCCTCGTGGTGATGGGTTACACCCAACAGATGGGGGAGCTTCACTCCTTGAGGTGATGGGTTATACCCAACAGATGGGGGAGCGCCACTCCTCGTGGTGATGGGTTATACCCAACAGATGGGGGAGTGCCACTCCTCGTGGTGATGGGTTATACCCAACAGATGGGGGAGCCCCACTCCTCGTGGTGATGGGTTAATCCCAACAGATGGGGGAAGTTGCAGAATGGCTTGTTATGGTGCAAGAACAATGTGGACATTGTTTTTTTTTGTTTTTGTTTTAACTATTATGCCTTCATGTTCTTTATTTTTTTCCTACAGACCCTCCCAGCTAACTCCAAGCAAGTCCCTAATCTCAGAAGTTGAAAGGTTTGGGTTTCTTTGAGATTTAATGCATGCATTTACTTTTTTTAGAATCCCATTTTACAAAAGATATAGGATATCCAACTTCTTGGACTCCAAGAATAAGGGGGCTGCAGCCTGGAAGTAACCCCGCTGCCCTTTTTAAAGAATATGCTGGTGTGGGTCAGCTACCCGGATTTTCACTGTGCAGGAGAACTGCAGCTAAGCCCATTCACTTTGCTGGATCTATGCTGTCGTTCCGCTGCACAGTGGAGGCCATGATGCCGATGTGCAGGGAATGACTGTGAAAGGGGCTGTTCCTCATTACCAGCATCAGTGCCCCTTTATTATATTAGAGATCGACCCCAACAGATCATAAATTGATGGTGTACCCTTGCAGTATACTGCTGCCTTCCTTTTTTTATCAGTTCACCCGTGAAACCAGATTACATGATTGTGGCGGAACCTCCTGTAGGACACCCAAGTTTTCTGGTGGCTGAAATCTCTTTACCTAAAATGGTGAGACCCTTAGATGTGGTTTAGGATTGTGACCTTTTTGTATTTCATGTGATTTCCAATAGTCTTCCCTTATTAAAAGTCTGTGCCAACCTCGTGCTACCGGTCCTCCTCTGCCAACTTTTATCATCACAGCTTTGATGTGTCCACAGTAGCCAATCGCTGGCAGCTGTGACACATTTGCTGGATGATGATGATATAATTTTTTTTTCATACCATGGTGGGTTGTTTGCAAGCTGTTGGAATGGGAAAGAAGATCTCTGTAAACGACTCTGTCAGCAGAGAACGACTGTTCAAACCAAGCACAGACGCCCAGTGCTTCACGGCGGGACCAGTCATTTATATAAGCCTTCCGCCCTGCTTGTTTCCCCTCCATCTCCACCATCACCTCTTCTTTGACAGTTCTGGCTTCATAGATCCAGAGAGGAGATAGAGGGAAAACAAGCTGGTGGGAAGATGTATATATTATTATTATTATTTAATTATATAGTGCCATTGATTCCATGGTGCTGGTGCATATAAATGATGTTATAATGATGATATAAATGATGAAAGAGGCTTGTTGCAATAGTGTAGAACACGCCGCTCTTTATTTTTTCTATATTAATGCGACATTTGGAGGAATCGCACAGAAAATGCTTTAAATGTATTTATTTTTTAATTTGGTTTTTCTCATGTCCATGATTCACATTGCGTTAAATGAGGCATAATGAAGATTAAGAATGTTTCAGCTAATGTAGCCTTCATCAGACAGGATAATGTAGCTTGAGGGGACCCACTTGGTTAAATATAGGGGTCAGTTCTGGTCTTCCCAAAAAGCAGATTAAGTAGTCAGCACACGGGAATCTGGTGATTACGGGGTTTGCTTTTGGGGACCCCAGATTTCTTCATATAACCGAGTGGGCCTTCTGCCTAATGAAGGCTACATTATGTGAAATTCTGGTACCATTCATTATGCCTCACTTAAAGGGGTTGCCTCGCACTTTAATATTGATGACCTATCCTAAGGATATTCCATTAGTATTAAAGTGGTGGACAACCCCTTTTAATGCAGTGTGAATCCTAAAAAATATTTTTCAGCATTTTCTGTGAGCAGTTCCTCCACGTGTCAGATTTAATGTATGAGACGTGTGGAGCTACACAGTAACTTCTAGTTGGCCACGTATCAAGATAAAAGTTTAGATTTTTGTGCACTTGTTGGTTACAACTTTCTTTCCCGTACAGAAGCATTCAGCGACATAAGCGTTGTTACCACGCTGGTCTTCTCTTTACAGTCTTCTGCTAGATCTCTTGTGTTGGACTTGGGTGAAGACAGAATAGTCGGACGTCCCGATTTGTATCATCTAGACGTCTTCATTCCTTACAATATCATCCAAGAACAAAGTGGAGCTCAGTTCAACAAGGACAGTAAGGTGAGACAATTAAGCAAAGCTGGACATGTCTTATAGCCCATTCTGAAATCTCCTTCTTAAAGAGGTTCTCTGAGAAAATGTATAAAATAAAATTTTAAAAAATGTATACATTTATTTAGCAAAAATAAATTGTTTTAATTAGGGGATAATTCTATGTGAATACTTTTATGCCCAAAAATGGCAAAAGTATTCTTGGAGTGATACCTTTATTGGCTAACCAGAAAAAAAAATATATGCAAGCTTTCAGAGCACAGAGGCTCCTTCTTCAGGCAATATTACAAATGAATTCTTAACATTTGTAATCCTGCCTGAAGAAGGAGCCTCTGTGCTCTGTAAGTTTGCATATATATTTTTTTTTTTTCTGGTTAGCCAATAAAGGTATCACTCCGAGAATACTTTTGCCATTTTTCGGCATAAAATTATTTCCATCAAATTTTCTGGCTAACACGGTACCACAATATAAATTTGTACTGTACATCACAATTAGGGGATAATAATTGCGTATAGACATAATGGCCAACGATGTCAGCAGCCATCCATCCTAGATGGAAGGTAAACTGATTGAGACGGACATCTCTGACCTACCTGTCGGAATCAAGAACGTGCATCTGTCATTGATTGACTGACTGATCACGTCCATCAGTCAACATGTTGTAAACCTGTCATGATGAGTGAGCAGATAGGATGCTGCCCCTCACCCTGACAGGAACTTATCTATCACAACATATAGTTGCCCAGAGACATCTGAATGCATCGGCTTTCCTTTATGCCATTCATCAAACATGTCGTATATTTTGTGTATAGCGAGTCACAAGCCTCACACTGCTCTGCGTCTTATCATTTGGTTCTATGAGCTGCAGTAAAACGTGATGTATATTCCAGGTGCTGACTATCACAATGCCGGTGCAGCCAGCATAGCGGTGGGCTCAGAAGATCGGCTTTGGAAAGCGTTCCTCTTATATAGATCCAGTGGATCCTACTTACATTCGCTGCTGTTTACATTGTATGGTTACAATTCTATTTACACTTCAATATGACTCCAGAATAAATTTTTGTCTTTCTTATACTTGCCGTATATTTTTCCCAAGGAAGGGGTTTAGGTATTGTGCTTTTTTTTTTTTTATTTCTACTGTAATATTTCATAATATCTGTGAATAAGTCTTGAAAATAATTTGCATTGAAAAGGTTGAGATCCTCTGAATCTACAGGGATTTTTAGGAATTAAAAATCTACAGCAGTGAATCTGCAGCAGAATTTAAATTTTGCACCATGTCTGGATTTAGTAGCAGCTGCCCCTTTAAATGGAATATGTCAACAGGCTTTTGCTATCCTATTTGAGAGCAACATAATCCGAGGCCCTGATTCCAACTATGTATCACTTACTGGGCTGCTTAGTGTTATTTTGATAAAATTGCAGGTTTTTTTTTCTCATGCAGATCTCTGAATGCTGAGCTCTGTATAATAACCCCACCCACACCACTGATTGGCCGCTTTCTGTGTACACTGTATTTAAACTGCCAATCAGTGGTGGGGGGCGTGGTTGGACTACCTATCTGCAGGTTTACTAGTCCTCTAGTGATAATCTTCTGCTAATAAAAGACCTGTAAGGGGTCTTTGTCTCTACATCATGCTGCTCTCAACAACAACCAATATATAGTACATCCGATAAGGGGTCAATGTGTCAAAAGACCTTTATTATAATAATTTGGGTACATGGCGGCAAAGAAAAGAGCACACACACATATATATAGTAATACCATATAATAGTGAGGAGGTATAATGTAAATATTTGAATTGCAGAGACACCAGGGCTAAATAGTAGTAGCTCCAATTGTGCTAATGCATACTGATAGTATATCCTAGGTCACATAGTAAAAGGATATAATCCCAAATAATAAAAGCCAATATAGGCATTCCCAAGATAATGACCTTTTGGTATATACATATCAAGGGATGTATTATATCCAAGTAGGTTAATTCCTAAGTAACAATAATGTTGTATTGGATTCGTTCATACCTGGTATATATTGTCTGCACGTCTTGCAATAGCTCTGGGCTCGGTGGTCCTACTCCTAGTGTGGCGCTCACCCCATCATGCTGCTCTCAGAATAGCCAAGAAAAACCTGCTGACAGATTCCCTTTACAAATAGCTGAAATGGCTCCTAGATACCAGAGAAGGAAAACGTTATTAAAACGGTTTTGTTTCCTAAATAGAAAAGCAAATTAAACACCACTGGATAATGTGGTGTGTGAAACCGTCCATTGGATTGCTGTTTCGGGTGGGCTCAGGAGCAGAGCCCCCATCCTACACAGCTGACATCTTGCTGTAACAGCAGCGGCCAGAGCGAAGCGTCAATCACTGCTGTTTAACCATTTATATGCTGTCAATCACTGATGGCAAGTTAAATAGCGCAATCGCCGGTACGCTATACAATTTTACTAGAATTTTTTTTTTACTTTTCCATTTCCTTGAATTACTTGTTGTGATTTGCGGATCCATTGACTGGCCAAGTGGAAGGGCTGCAGCCGATCATTCATGTCCGTAGCAGATACACATTTACGTGTGTAAATAGGCCCTTATAGAAATCAATCAATAGAATGTATACCTGGATATCCAGGTTTATCCTTTGCATACATTTAAAGAGGTATAAGTCATGGCAGATTACTAGGATGTCATTCTTGGGGGTCTGACAGCCTAATTTAGAAAGAAGTGGATGCATTATTTTTTTCAATCTCCCAATTTAACAATTTGAGTACAGTTGGATCTATTGTTTTTTTATTTTTTGCACTATGGGTGGGTGGTTGGGAGCACAGCTGTGCAGGAAAAAAAAAGCTTACAGGTTCTCAATTCCTTCATTCTTGGAATCGGTGGCGGAACCACAGGTCGGACCATCGCCAATCAAGATATTATATCCCTTCACACTCATCATTGCTCCCAATTAACAATTTGAGTACGTGCATTTTTTTAGGGTATTTTTGCGCAATGGGTGGGAGCACAGCTGTGCAGGAAAAAAAGCTGATAGGTTCCCCATTCCTTCTTTCTCAGAATCAGTGGATGGAACATCGCCAATCACAATATTATATCCCTCACACTAATCGTTGCTCCCAATTATCAATTTGAGTACGGTTATACCTATTGTTTTTTTAGGGTTTTTTTTTGCACTGTGGGTGGTTGGGAGCACAGCTGTGCAGGAAAAAAAAAAGCTGATAGGTTCCCCATTCCTTCATTCTCAGGATCAGTGGTGGAACCAGAGGTTGGATCATCTCCAATCAAAATATTATATTATTCACACTAATCATTGCTCCTAGTTAACAATTTGAGTACGGTTGAACCCATTGTGTTTTTTTAGGGTTTTTGTTTTTTTTGCACTATGGGTGCAAGTTATAGTAATATGTGTCACCGTAAAAAAAAACAACTAATAGTGTCTCCTGATTGTTCAGACACAAATATATCTGTTGAAAATAGTCTGGTATACACCAGTAAATTATAACTGTGGTTTTGCTGTTCCACAGTAAAAAATCTCTATTATCCTGCTTTTGGCATTTTTTGCCGCAAAGAAAAACAGTAGTAGTGTCTCCTGATTGTTCAGACACAAATATATCTGTTGAAAATAGTCTGGTGTAGGCCCGAGAAATACAAGTGTGGTTTTGCAGTTCCACGGGTCAAATCTCTGTATTATCCTGCTTTTTTGCATTTTTTGCTGTAAAGAAAAACAGTGCTGTCTCCTGATTGTTCAGACACAAATATATCTATTTAAAATTTTCTGGTATACCCCAGTAAACAATAACTGTGGTTTTGCCATTCCACGGTAAAAAATCTCTATTATTCACCTTTTGGTATTTTTTCCGTAAAGAAAAACAGTAATAGTTTCTCCCTGATTGTTCAGATTGTTTAAAAGAGTCGGGTGTAGGCCAGAGAAATAGAACTGTGGTTTTCCTCTTCCACGGTTCTAATCTACTTTATTACCCTTTTTCCATTGATGGTGCGAGTGTAAGCTATTTTACTTACTTTACAATGGGCAAGGCGCGTGGCAAGGGACATGGAAGTGGACGTTCTGGTGATGGTGCATGCAGAGGACGGGGCCGTGGCCAAGGTGAAAATGTGCCACAACCAACAGCCATATCTTCTCACTCCCACTTCTTGACCGAATTACTAGGGAAGCACAGAACAACACCAGATCAGTGTGAACAGGTTATTAATTGGATAGCAGATAATACTTCCAGTTACCTGGGCACCACCACCTCCGGTCTGTCTTCCACACGGTCAACTCTTAGTAGCCATGAGTCTCGACCGCATACTCCTCCTCACCCTGATGCTCCTCCCTCCCATCATGCCGAGTGTCGTCAGATAGCAACTGATCCCACACTTGGACACTCTGAAGAGCTGTTCACTGGTCCATTTCCAGATTTGTGCCACTCGCCTGCTCCGCTTGAAGTGGTGGAAGAGGAGATCCCATGTAGAGATGCCCAAATATTTGAACAGCCACGGCCAGAGGAAGTCAACGCTGGCAATTTGTCACAAGAGGTTGACGATGACGAGACACAATTGCCAGGAAGTGAGGAGGAGGATCGTGGTGCGCAAGTGGAAGAGGAGGAGGTGTTGGATGATCTAGTAACTGACCCAATGTGGCAGGAGGACATGCAGAGCGAGGCCAGCAGCAGACAGGGTGAGGGAGGCAGAGTACCCCAACAGGCAGAAAAAAGCAGTGTGGTGGCCGCACACAGAAGGCCGGCAACAGTTCCCCGTAACACCAACACGAGGGACGTTGCCAGTACAACCTGTAGGTCTTCCAGAGTCTGGAATTTTTTTAAAGACTCTGCTGATATCCCCAAAAAGGCCATTTGTACCACCTGCCATGCCAGCATCAGCAGGGGTGACAAAACTACCAGCCTGACCACCACCAGCATGATCAGGCACATGGCAGCAAAGCACCCGACTTTGTGGGGCGAACCCCAGGGTCCATGACCAGTGTCAGCGGGTGTCACCTGTTGTGTGTGCATGGCAATCCCCTGTCCATACTGCATGCAAAGATGCCCCCTCCTCTCAGTCTTTATGGCAGTCTCTCAAGAGTGTGCAAAGCAGTCATCAAAGCAAAAGGTGGCTACTTTGAAGAACCTAGAATATAAGACATATTTTCAGTTGTTTCACACTTTTTTGTTAAGTATATAATTCCACATGTGTTAATTCATAGTTTTGATGCCTTCAGTGTGAATGTACAATTTTCATAGTCATGAAAATACAGAAAAATCTTTAAATGAGAAGGTGTGTCCAAACTTTTGGTCTGTACTGTATGTACCATCTTGACAAACTTTGAGGAGTCCACCAAGATGGTGAGTGGCGATGACGCCATCATTAGCGTCAGCATTCCACTTGTCTGTCTTTTGCAATGCTCTCTGCAGAGAATTAAAGAGGAGGCATTGCAGCCAGAGTATGATGAAATGGATCAAGAAGCCGTAGCGGTCGATTACACACAGCCCAGCCTCATCTCATCCCAACGTGCATTGGGGGACAATGAGGGAGATGAGGAGGAGGAAGAACAGGAGCTTGTATCATGCGCTGTAGACGGTAGTACCTGTACAACTGTCATACTGTCAGTTCAGCGTGGGTGGCCTGAGGACAGGGGGGGGGGGGAGGAGGAGGAGAGCATGGTCAGTCGTCATCTTGGTGAGGACACGGAAGTCTTGCCCGTTACCAGTCTGGCACGCATGGCTGACTTTATTTTACTCTCCATCAACCGTGACCCTCGCGTTGTCAAAATGTTGGGTGACAGTCATTACTGGTTGGTGACACTTTTAGACCCCCGCTACAAGGAGAACTTTCACTCTCTTATTCCTGAGGTGGAGAGGTCTACGAAAATGGGGCAGTACCAGAAGGCCCTTGCTGCAGAACTGTTAAAAAAAATTCCCATCTGAACACGCTAGCGGCAGAGGTCACAGTTCGTTGACCAACCAAGGCGTACAAGCGAGAGAGAGGCAACTCCAATCCAGCAGAGGCAGGGGAACACTGTCAACATTCTGGGACAGTTTTCTGAGACCTGCCCAGCTTACAGGCCCTGAGGCGCGGGGTACTCTCACAAGCAGTGGAAAGTTTCAAAAGATGGTGAGGGAGTACCTTGCCGACCGTACCAGCGTCCTCCGTGATTCCTCTGTGCCTTTTAATTATTGGGTATCCAAGCTGGACACTTGGAATGAAATCGCTCTGTACGCCTTGGAGGTCCTGGCCTGCCCTGCCGCTAGCGTGTTATCGGTGCGTGTTTTTAGTGCTGCTGGGGTAATTATAACTGATAAGCGCACTCGCCTGTCAACTGACAATGCTGACAAGCTGACCCTTATCAAAATGAACAGTAGCTGGATTGGGCCAGACTTCTCATCACCACCAAATGACAGCAGAGTAACATAAAGTCAAATCCACTGTGTTATTTCGGAAGGTGTATTCACATGCACCGCTTCACACCCACACATGGGTATACGCTTCCTCATTTCGGCTGTTTTATGTTCTTCTCCTTATCCTCAGCCTCCACCACCACTATACCACCAGGGTGACCGTGGTCCGTGTTGCCATTATTGAAAGTTCCTCCGTCCTTATTTTTGTCAGCTTTTGCTTGGAAGGCATAAGCAAAGACTGTGGGAGACCCACTCCCCAATAATGGGAATAATATTTTTAAAATGCTGTACTGTATGGCTCTTGTAAGGGGCATTAAAAGCGTCTTGTTAAGCTACTGCGACCTCCACCACTTTTCCGAGGAGCATTAAAACCGTCTTGTTAATCTACTGGGACTTCCACATCTCTCCCAAGGGGCATTCAAACCGTCTTGTTAAGCTACTGGGACCTCCACCACTTTTCTGAGGGGCATTAAAAGCGTCTTATTAAGCTACTGGTACGTCCACCACTTTTCCGAGGGGCATTAAAAACGTCTTGTTAAGCTAGTGGGACCTCCACCACTTTTCCGAGGGGCATTAAAACCCTCTTTTTAAGCTACTGGTACCTCCACGTCTCTTCCAAGGGGCATTCAAACCGTCTTGTTAAGCTACTGGGACCTCCACGTCTCTTCTGAGAGGCATTAAAAGCGTATTGTTAAGCTACTGGGACCTCCACCACTTTTCCGAGGGGCATTAAAACCGTCTTGTTAAGCTACTGGGACCTCCACCACTTTTCCGAGGGGCATTAAAACCGTCTTTTTAAGCTACTGGTACCTCCACGTCTCTTCCAAGGGGCATTCAAACCATCTTGTTAAGCTACTGGGACCTGCACCACTTTTCCCAGGGGCATTCAAACAGTCTTGTTAAGCTACTACGACCTCCACCACTTTTCCAAGGGGCATTAAAACCGTCTTGTTAAGCTACTGGGACCTCCACTTTTCCGAGGGGCATTAAAAGCATCTTGTTAAGCTACTGGGACCTCCACCACTTTTCCGAGGAGCATTAAAACCATCTTGTTAAGCTACTGTGACCTCCACGTCTCTTCCAAGGGGCATTCAAAGCGTCTTGTTAAGCTACTGGGACCTCCACCACTTTTCCGAGGGGCATTAAAAGCATCTTGTTAAGCTACTGGGACCTCCACCACTTTTCCGAGGAGCATTGAAACCATCTTGTTAAGCTACTGGGACCTCCACGTCTCTTCCAAGGGGCATTCTAACCGTCTTGTTAAGCTACTGTGACCTCCACGTCTCTTCCAAGGGGCATTCAAACCGTCTTGTTAAGCTACTGCGATCTCCACTTCTCTTCTGAGGGGCATTAAAAGCGACTTGTTAAGCTACTGTGACCTCCACCACTTTTCCGAGGGGCATTAAAACCGTCTTGTTAAGCTAGTGGGACGTCCACGTCTCTTCCAAGGGGCATTCAAACTGTCTTGTTAAGCTACTGGGACCTCCACGTCTCTACCAAGGGGCATTCAAACCGTCTTGTTAAGCTACTGCGACCTCCACCACTTTTTCAAGGGGCAGTAAAAGCGTCTTTTTAAGCTACTGGGACCTCCACCACTTTTCCAAGAAGCATTAAAACCGTCTTGTTAAGCTACTGGGACCTCCACTTCTCTTCCAAGGGGCATTCAAACCATCTTGTTAAGCTACTGGGACCTCCACGTCTCTTCTGAGAGGCATTAAAAGCATCTTGTTAAGCTACTGTGACCTCCACAACTTTTCCGAGGGGCATTAAAACTGTCTTGTTAAGCTACTGGGACCTCCACGTCTCTTCCAAGGGGCATTCAAACCGTCTTGTTAAGCTACTGGGACCTCCACGTCTCTTCCAAGGGGCATTCAAACCGTCTTGTTAAGCTACTTGGACCTCCACGTCTCTTCCGAGGGGCATTAAAAGCGTCTTGTTAAGCTACTGTGACCTCCACCACTTTTCCGAGGGGCATTAAAAGCATCTTGTTAAGCTACTGGGACCTCCACGTCTCTTCCAAGGGGCATTCAAACCGTCTTGTTAAGCTACTGGGACCTCCATGTCTCTTCCAAGGGGCATTCAAACCGTCTTGTTAAGCTACTGCGACCTCCACCACTTTTCCAAGGGGTATTAAAACCGTCTTGTTAAGCTACTGGGACCTCCACCACTTTTCTGAGGAGCATTAAAACCGTCTTGTTAAGCTACTGGGACCTCCACGTCTCTTCCAAGGGGCATTCAAACCATCTTGTTAAGCTACTGCGACCTCCACCACTTTTCCAAGGGGCATTAAAACCGTCTTGTTAAGCTACTGGGACCTCCACCACTTTTCTGAGGAGCATTAAAACCGTCTTGTTAAGCTACTAAGACCTCCACGTCTCTTCTGAGGGGCATTAATAGCGTTTTGTTAAGCTACTGTGACCTCCACCACTTTTCCAAGGGGCATTTAAACCGGCCAGTTAAGCTACTGGGACCTCCACGTCTCTTCCAAGGGGCATTCAAACAGTCTTGTTAAGCTACTGGGACCTCCACTACGTTTCTGAGGGGCATTAAAACCATCTTGTTAAGCTACTGGGACCTCCACCACTTTTCTGAGGAGCATTAAAACCGTCATGTTAAGCTGCTGGAACCTCCAGGTCTCTTCTGAGGGGCATTAATAGCGTCTTGTTAAGCTACTGTGACCTCCACGTCTCTTCCAAGGGGCATTCAAACCGTCTTGTTAAGCTGCTGGGACCTCCACGTCTCTTCTGAGGGGCATTAATAGCGTCTTGTTAAGCTACTGCGACCTCCACCACTTTTCCAAGGGGCATTAAAACCATCTTGTTAAGCTACTGGGATCTCCACGTTTCTTCTGAGGGGCATTAAAAGCGTCTTGTTAAGCTACTGTGACCTCCACCCCTTTTCCGAGGGGTATTAAAACCGTCTTGTTAAGCTACTGGGACCTCCACCACTTTTCCAAGGGGTATTAAAACCGTCTTGTTAAGCTACTGGGACCTCCACATCTCTTTTGAGGGGCATTAATAGCGTCTTGTTAAACCACTCTGAACTCCACAGCTCTTCCAAGGGGCATTGATATGTTGTTTTTAATTAACTCTAACCTCCACGACTCTTCGAACGGGCATTGCAGTTCCTCTTAATTTTTGGCAGCTTTTTCTTGGAAGGCATAAGCAAATACTATGGGAGACCCACTCCCCAATAATGGGAATAATGTTTGTAATATGCTGTACTGCATGGCTCTTGTAAGGGGCATTGCAAGCTCCTTCGTCCTAATTTTTGGCAGCTTTTGCTTGGAAGGCATAAGCAAAGACTATGGGAGACCCACTCCCCAATAATGGGAATAATGTTTGGAATATGCTGTACTGCATGGCTCTTGTAAGGGGTATTGCAAGTTCCTCCGTCCCAATTTTTAGCAGCTTTTGCTTGGAAGGCATAAGCAATGACTATGGGATACACACTCCCCAATAATGGGAATAATGTTTGTACTATGCTGTACTGTATGGCTCTTGGAAGGGGCATTAAAAGCCCCTCTTCCGAGGGGCATTCAAACCGTCTGGTTAAGCTACTGGGACCTCCACGTCTTTTCCGAGGGGCATTGAAACCATCTTGTTAAGCTACTGTGACCTCCATGTCTCTTCAAAGGGACATTAAAACAGTCTTCTTAAGCCACTCTGAACTCCACAGCTCTTCCTAGGGGCATTGAAATGTTGTTTTTAATTACCTCTAACCTTCACAACTCTTCCAACAGACATTGCATTTCCTCCTAATTTTAGTCAGCTTTTGCTTTTCAATGCAAAGGCGAATACTAAGGGAGACCCACTCCCCAATAGTGGGTAGAAGGTTTTAAGTACGCTGTAATCCACGTCTGTTTCAAGGGGCATTGCAGTTCCTCATAATTTTTGGAAAGCCTTCCATTCACTGTTTAGGCCAACAGTGTACAGGAGACCCAGTTGCTATAAATGGAAAAAAATGTTTAGTTAAGGCCCTCTGACCTCCATGTCATTTCCAAGGTACATTGGAGTGCCTCGAAATTTTTGGTAGGCATTGCACTCACTGTATGCCCTATAACTGTGTAGCCAAACCGCTCCTTTTGTTACAGAAACATATCCTACAAGACATATGTGGTTGACTGGCCTGATATTGATGTGAATGATCCCTGTTCCTCCTGCTCTTTCTCCTTTGCCACCACCTCATCCATCATTCATCACCTGAAGCTTTGTTTTAATGGGAGTCATAGAACTGGGATAGTAGCAGGAAAACATCCAGCAATCCTCAGAGGAGGTAGGATATGCGCCAAAACGCTGACCACCTCAGGCCTTGCCGCTACTACATACATGCGCTTGCATTCCAACAAAACAAAGCAGATGCTAACTTGTATCATCATCATGGTCCTCACCTTGGCACTCTCAACTCCCCTGATGGAGAAGCCAGGGCCCACCGGAGGAGTCTTGTTCTCTGGTGGGCTCGTCCAATGCTGCCCTAAAGCAGGCCAGGCTAAGAAAAGTGTGTGGGGGGATGTTCCAAGGAGAAATAGGGGCGGCTGGGGACCGTTTATGGACACCCGGCTGCCCCCAGGCGGCTGGCGACCGAATATGGACACCCGGCCGCCCCCTGGCGGTTGGGGACCGAGTGTGGACACCCCACCGCCGGGCGGCTGGGGACTGAGTATGGATACCAGGCCGCCAACGCTGCCATGACATGGTGGCCAGATTCCGCCTCCACATGCCTAAAAGGCCCAATTTCAAGTGCAAGCAAGCAGTATGGTATTGCAGCCTGGGGGTGGGTGGGTGGTTGGCTGCATATTTGCGCTTGCATTGCAAGGAATGGGGGAGGTACAATTGAACCCTGCCCTGGGACAAGAACTTGCACGGGGATAGTTGCAAGTCTGCATCTTCTGATGCGGCAAGGATGACTTCTGATGGGCACACTTTTAGGCAGTGACCGGGGAGTCAGAGATGCTTCCAGGGGTCTTCCCTATGCTGTCCCCATGTCTTTTCAGCACTGTATGCATGTGTCACACAGCACATGGCCAGATAAGGTTGTAAAATGTTAAAATGACATTTCCCGGTGAATGCATTTGTCACGGTTGAAGCAATACAAAAGTGCAAAAACACATTAAAAATGCTACTTGTGAACATAGCCCAAGGTGTGGAGGAGTATTTTTTTTTTTTGTTATTTATTTTACCTTATACACAAGTCTTTACCCTGGAAAGGAACTTCCTTAACATATTTCACAGGAAAGCAGTTTCAGTTTAGTTTTTGAACGTTTTATTGTGAGCCCTTAAAAGTGGCTTAATACCTCTGACCACGTTGTTGACAGAAGTGACCTGGGGGTCAGAAATGCTTCCTGGGGCGATCCCCATGCTGTCCCCATGTCATTTGAGCACTGTCACTATCGTTTTGGGCACTTGTTAGGCTTTTAAAAGACAGCCGGGGATGCCGCCGCGAAAATGCTCGGGTCTCCCATAGACTAACATTGGGCTCGTGGCTCAGGTCGAGCAACCGAGTATCATGGCGAGCTCGGCCCGAGCTTTGAGCACCCGAGCATTTTAGTGCTCGCTCTTCACTACTAAATACCCTTCATTATTTATTATTTTTGCACTTTGCGATTTACCCATTTACTTCTAGTTACTTGGGTATTTTGCTTGCCTTTGGTTTTTCTTTGTCTAGTGTCCTTGTGTGAGCATGCATTTACATTTTGCATGCACATCAATTTATGTTTCAGTTCAGACTTCTAGGTTTTTTCTTTGTAGTGTGCTTTAGTACATATAAGGGTGTGGCCGCCCTTTG
This sequence comes from Phyllobates terribilis, assembly GCF_046119375.1. Classification (NCBI taxonomy): domain Eukaryota; kingdom Metazoa; phylum Chordata; class Amphibia; order Anura; family Dendrobatidae; genus Phyllobates; species Phyllobates terribilis. The sequence continues at coordinate 2,071,533 of NW_027362852.1, read as the reverse complement.
TCTGAGCTGAAATGTTTATTCTGCCTCAGGTCTATGCTTCTACTAGGGGGTCAGTCTCTCTGTCCTTATCCATATGTACGTCACTTGACAAATGGTAAGGTTTTAATATTAGAGTTAGGACTGTCCCATAAGGGTTGCCGTGATGTGGCGGGATAGTTTTTGCATTATTTTTATCAAAATTATGTTAACTAAATACCCTTCATTATTTATTATTTTTGCACTTTGCGATTTACCCATTCACTTCCGGTTACTTGGGTATTTTGCTTGTCTTTGGTTTTTCTTTGTCTAGTGGCCTTGTGTGAACATGCATTAACATTTTGCACGCACATCAATTTATGTTTCAGTTCAGACTTCTAGGTTTTTTCTTTATATGCTATATATGCTGTATGTGCGGGAAGGGAGCTTGTCTGTACACTGCTTGCTATGTGTGGGGGAGGGAAGCTGTCGGACAAAGAGGGGTCCTGCAAACATCCAACTAATGGCCCCCCATATATATTACAGGAAGGTAGGTCAAACCCAAGGATTTTTGCTGGAGCAGCCGACCATGTGCTGTGTATGGGGCCATCTCCCCCACACATATAACCACATTCATGTATATGGGGGAGTCGGGATGTGTTGTGTGGACAAGCGTCCGGTCTAAAGCTAACTAGTGTATGGGCATCTGAGACTAAGGCAAGTTATCATCCAGAAAGTCTTTCTCCAGCCTGCTGAAAAAATGCCGGATAGAGAAAGGCTTTTATCACCTAAGCCAGATCTCACTGGAGGGGAAGCAAGAAGAAAAAAGGAGAAATGTAAAATAAGACACAAGTCCAGACAGTTGTCATCCAAAACTTTATCTGGTATCGACCAAGAAAATTACAATCAGTAAAAGTATAAACCACATTTAGGAAAAACACAGATGAGCTGCGGGACCATCGCTTCTTCTTCTGGGACTTTTTGGCGGACAGGTTGCTCTGCTGTCGGAGGCCTTTCTTGCTCTTGGACTTCTCCTTCATGTGGATTCTGAAGACTAGGAGGCTCCTGAGGGTCCATCTCTCCTGCCGGCAGCTCAGAATGAGTTGGAGATATGTTTCCTTCAGTCCAGGAAAGCAAGAGAGCAAAAAGATGAATGTGATGTAATAACAAGACAAACCTAAAAAAAAAACATGTATAAAAAATCATGTAACTGCAAACTGCACAAAAATGACCCCAATAACGTAAGTGCTGTAGTATTAAAGAACCTGCAAAACGAGTGGTGTGAAAAGACCTGGGACTTGTCAGGAATATGTAATGTTTTGTCTAAAATGACAAAAAAAAAGAAAAGATTCAAGGGATGAGCAGCATTTTATAACAGGTAAAAAATATACAAATTTGTGACAAGTGATCGGTATTAAGTATTGTGGATGATAACCAGACGTTTATTTCAAATGAAGAGTTTAATGAACGTCTTGTATTTGGCCAATTGGAACCTTCCCGGAAATGTCTGCACCGGTGATAAAATCTACTTACTAATAGAGTTCCCGACTGGACACAAAGAACTGCAGCTCATGGAGGAATGAAGCTTCTTTCCTTCTCAGCCAAGAACTTCTTATATCAGTCCCGTACGGCCTCTATCATGTGCTGATATCTAGCAGAAAGAGAAAAAATCAATTATAAACTAAATAAAATTTATTAAAGAAAAAAAAACCACCTGCGAACATGAAGCATTTGTAGCAAAGCACAGCCATTATTTACAGAGCACAATTGTTTTACTTTATTCTATATTAGTGGCCGCTCTGTGCAAAAACTTGTGGGAAATTACTGCAGCACTAATATTGTCCATCCAGAGAGCACCCAAGTATTCCCCAATTTCTGACTCCACCGCCCGATTGCCCCCACAAGCACAATGCTGCACCGCTGTCACCTGCCTGGTACAGGCTCCTTTATAGGGTCCTTTCAGCTGTTGTTCACCAAGATGTGAAGTAATCCGAGTACAGGGTTTCCCATGTCTGAGTGCAGGGGTGGAGAGCAGAGAGGATCAGACAGGGACAGGCCCATACACAGACTGCTGGTATATAGAGGACAAATCTCGCTGAACAGCAGCTACAAGAAGCTTCTGGATGGGGGCAGTGGGGGTGAGACAGCACTTCAGCAACGTGTTTGGGAGAGAAGGAAGAAAATAAGCAAATGAAGAAAATTTATAAAGTTCACAAGTCTGCAATGTGAGGAGGATAATTACATGAAGAAAACCCTCTAGGTGCAGCATCGGCAACCGGAAAACCGCCCCAAAGTCCACCTGTGTCATCAGCGCCCCCCTGCTGGACCCCTAATCAGTTGTACTGCAGACTCAGATGATTGATAGTGAAACTAGGTCAGCTCTTTCCCTATGGCAGCGCTAGCTGACCATCCTGTGGATAGGACAGGTGCCGGATCATTCAGTCCTTTCCCTCTTCCCCAACGTGAAGCAAACATCCCTCTGACCAGACAAACATCCCCCTGACCAGGCAAACATCCCCCTGACCAGGCAAACATTCCCCTGACCAGGCAAACATCCCCCTGACCAGGCAAACATCCCTCTGACCAGGCAAACATCCCTCTGACCAGGCAAACATACAACCCCTTATTTTCTTTCCCATTTTACTTCCTTTATTAATTTCTCCTCCAACATTACTGACAACTCCAAGTTCGATAGTTTGATAGTCTCATCTCCTGCCTTTGTATGTGGAGGAGACAATAAACAGCCGTATACATCCTAAACCTGTCACAAGGACTTTCTCTGCAACTCCCTACTCTCAGCTTTCCCCCTGTAACAATCCATCTTTTTCTCTTTCTCGCTCATACATTTCAGACACTTTATTAACATGTTAATCATATTTCCAAACTTACTGCATTCCACTTCATCTGATCATACATCACCGTTTAAAAGAATCACAATCACTTACTTGTCTGCTGCTGTAATTCTTGGATTGTTTTCTTGCTGTTACTTGGTCTTATTTTGCTTCTTTGCTGTCCTTAAACCACCATCTGCCGCACAGTGTCCACATCTTGTTCCACCGGGTCGCTCTTTTGATCCCTGCAACAACAGACACTATGCGAGTATGAATTCACATGTGACATTTCCAAGTCCCTTTACCATTGTGGTGCCAATGGAGTACCCCTTTTCTCATTATCATGCCCCCGAAGCACACCATTTCCCGCTAGCATGCCACTGTAGCACACCTTTTCCCGTTAGTATGCCACCGGGCACACCTATTCCCGTTAGCATGCCACCGGAGCACACCTTTACCATTAGCATGTGACCGGAGCACACTTTTACCGTTAGCATGCCACCGGAGCACACCTTTACCATTAGCATGCCACCGGAACACGCCACTTTCCCGTTGGCTTGCCACCGGAGCACGCCACTTCCCAGTTGGCTTGCCACCGGAGCACGCCACTTCCCCGTTGGCTTGCCACCGGAGCACGCCACTTCCCCGTTGGCTTGCCACCGGAGCACGCCACTTTCCCGTTTGGTTGCCACCGGAGCACGCCACTTTCCCGTTGGCTTGCCACCGCAGCACGCCACTTTCCCGTTGGCTTGCCACCGCAGCACGCCACTTTCCCGTTGGCTTGCCACCGGAGCACGCCACTTTCCCGTTGGCTTGCCACCGGAGCACGCCTCTTTCCCGTTGGCTTCCCACCGGAGCACGCCACTTTCCCGTTGGCTTGCCACCGGAGCACGCCACTTTCCCGTTGGCTTGCCACCGGAGCACGCCACTTTCCCGTTGGCTTGCCACCGGAGCACGCCACTTTCCCGTTGGCTTGCCACCGGAGCACGCCACTTTCCCGTTGGCTTGCCACCGCAGCACGCCACTTTCCCGTTGGCTTGCCACCGCAGCACGCCACTTTCCCGTTGGCTTGCCACCGCAGCACGCCACTTTCCCGTTGGCTTGCCACCGGAGCACGCCACTTTCCCATTGGCTGGCCACCGGAGCACGCCACTTTCCCGTTGGCTTGCCGCCGGAGCACGCCACTTTCCCGTTGGCTTGCCACCGGAGCACGCCACTTTCCCGTTGGCTTGCCACCGGAGCACGCCACTTTCCCGTTGGCTTGCCACCGGAGCACACCACAGTCCCGTTGGCTTGCCACCGGAGCACGCCACTTTCCCGTTGGCTTGCCACCGGAGCACGCCACTTTCCCGTTGGCTTGCCACCGGAGCACGCCACTTTCCCGTTGGCTTGCCACCGGAGCACGCCACTTTCCCGTTGGCTTGCCACCGGAGCACGCCACTTTCCCGTTGGCTTGCCACCGCAGCACGCCACTTTCCCGTTGGCTTGCCACCGCAGCACGCCACTTTCCCGTTGGCTTGCCACCGGAGCACGCCACTTTCCCGTTGGCTTGCCACCGGAGCACGCCACTTTCCCGTTGGCTTGCCACCGGAGCACGCCACTTTCCCGTTGGCTTGCCACCGGAGCACGCCACTTTCCCGTTGGCTTGCCACCGGAGCACGCCACTTTCCCGTTGGCTTGCCACCGCAGCACGCCACTTTCCCGTTGGCTTGCCACCGCAGCACGCCACTTTCCCGTTGGCTTGCCACCGCAGCACGCCACTTTCCCGTTGGCTTGCCACCGCAGCACGCCACTTTCCCGTTGGCTGGCCACCGGAGCACGCCACTTTCCCGTTGGCTTGCCGCCGGAGCACGCCACTTTCCCGTTGGCTTGCCACCGGAGCACGCCACTTTCCCGTTGGCTTGCCACCGGAGCACGCCACTTTCCCGTTGGCTTGCCACCGGAGCACGCCACAGTCCCGTTGGCTTGCCACCGGAGCACGCCACTTTCCCGTTGGCTTGCCACCGGAGCACGCCACTTTCCCGTTGGTTTGCCACCGGAGCACGCCACTTTCCCGTTGGCTTGCCACCGGAGCACGCCACTTTCCCGTTGGCTTGCCACCGGAGCACGCCACTTTCCCGTTGGCTTGCCACCGCAGCACGCCACTTTCCCGTTGGCTTGCCACCGCAGCACGCCACTTCCCCGTTGGCTTGCCACCGGAGCACGCCACTTCCCCGTTGGCTTGCCACCGGAGCACGCCACTTCCCCGTTGGCTTGCCACCGGAGCACGCCACTTTCCCGTTGGCTTGCCACCGGAGCACGCCACTTTCCCGTTGGCTTGCCACCGGAGCACGCCACAGTCCCGTTGGCTTGCCACCGGAGCACGCCACTTTCCCGTTGGCTTGCCACCGGAGCACGCCACTTTCCCGTTGGCTTGCCACCGGAGCACGCCACTTTCCCGTTGGCTTGCCACCGCAGCACGCCACTTTCCCGTTGGCTTGCCACCGCAGCACGCCACTTTCCCGTTGGCTTGCCACCGGAGCACGCCACTTTCCCGTTGGCTGGCCACCGGAGCACGCCACTTTCCCGTTGGCTTGCCGCCGGAGCACGCCACTTTCCCGTTGGCTTGCCACCGGAGCACGCCACTTTCCCGTTGGCTTGCCACCGGAGCACGCCACTTTCCCGTTGGCTTGCCACCGGAGCACGCCACAGTCCCGTTGGCTTGCCACCGGAGCACGCCACTTTCCCGTTGGCTTGCCACCGGAGCACGCCACTTTCCCGTTGGCTTGCCACCGGAGCACGCCACTTTCCCGTTGGCTTGCCACCGGAGCACGCCACTTTCCCGTTGGCTTGCCACCGGAGCACGCCACTTTCCCGTTGGCTTGCCACCGGAGCACGCCACTTTCCCGTTGGCTTGCCACCGCAGCACGCCACTTTCCCGTTGGCTTGCCACCGCAGCACGCCACTTTCCCGTTGGCTTGCCACCGGAGCACGCCACTTTCCCGTTGGCTTGCCACCGGAGCACGCCACTTTCCCGTTGGCTTGCCACCGGAGCACGCCACTTTCCCGTTGGCTTGCCACCGGAGCACGCCACTTTCCCGTTGGCTTGCCACCGCAGCACGCCACTTTCCCGTTGGCTTGCCACCGCAGCACGCCACTTTCCCGTTGGCTTGCCACCGCAGCACGCCACTTTCCCGTTGGCTTGCCACCGGAGCACGCCACTTTCCCGTTGGCTGGCCACCGGAGCACGCCACTTTCCCGTTGGCTGGCCGCCGGAGCACGCCACTTTCCCGTTGGCTTGCCGCCGGAGCACGCCACTTTCCCGTTGGCTTGCCGCCGGAGCACGCCACTTTCCCGTTGGCTTGCCACCGGAGCACGCCACAGTCCCGTTGGCTTGCCACCGGAGCACGCCACTTTCCCGTTGGCTTGCCACCGGAGCACGCCACTTTCCCGTTGGCTTGCCACCGGAGCACGCCACTTTCCCGTTGGCTTGCCACCGGAGCACGCCACTTTCCCGTTGGCTTGCCACCGGAGCACGCCACTTTCCCGTTGGCTTGCCACCGCAGCACGCCACTTTCCCGTTGGCTTGCCACCGCAGCACGCCACTTTCCTGTTGGCTTGCCACCGGAGCACGCCACTTTCCCGTTGGCTTGCCACCGGAGCACGCCACTTTCCCGTTGGCTTGCCACCGGAGCACGCCACTTTCCCGTTGGCTTGCCACCGGAGCACGCCACTCTCCCGTTGGCTTGCCACCGGAGCACGCCACTTTCCCGTTGGCTTGCCACCGGAGCACGCCACTTTCCCGTTGGCTTGCCACCGGAGCACGCCACTTTCCCGTTGGCTTGCCACCGGAGCACGCCACAGTCCCGTTGGCTTGCCACCGGAGCACGCCACAGTCCCGTTGGCTTGCCACCGGAGCACGCCACTTTCCCGTTGGCTTGCCACCGGAGCACGCCACTTTCCCATTGGCTTGCCACCGGAGCACGCCACTTTCCCGTTGGCTTGCCACCGGAGCACGCCACTTCCCCGTTGGCTTGCCACCGGAGCACGCCACTTCCCCGTTGGCTTGCCACCGGAGCACGCCACTTCCCCGTTGGCTTGCCACCGGAGCACGCCACTTCCCCGTTGGCTTGCCACCGGAGCACGCCACTTTCCCGTTGGCTTGCCACCGGAGCACGCCACTTTCCCGTTGGCTTGCCACCGGAGCACGCCACAGTCCCATTGGCTTGCCACCGGAGCACGCCACTTTCCCGTTGGCTTGCCACCGGAGCACGCCACTTTCCCATTGGCTTGCCACCGGACCACGCCACTTTCCCGTTGGCTTGCCACCGGAGCACGCCACTTTCCCGTTGGCTTGCCACCGGAGCACGCCACTTTCCCGTTGGCTTGCCACCGGAGCACGCCACTCTCCCGTTGGCTTGCCATCGGAGCACGCCACTTTCCCGTTGGCTTGCCACCGGAGCACGCCACTTTCCCGTTGGCTTGCCACCGGAGCACGGCACAGTCCCGTTGGCTTGCCACCGGAGCACGCCACAGTCCCGTTGGCTTGCCACCGGAGCACTCCACAGTCCCGTTGGCTTGCCACCGGAGCACGCCACTTTCCCGTTGGCTTGCCACCGGAGCACGCCACTTTCCCGTTGGCTTGCCACCGGAGCACGCCACTTTCCCGTTGGCTTGCCACCGGAGCACGCCACTTTCCCATTGGCTTGCCACCGGAGCACGCCACAGTCCCGTTGGCTTGCCACCGGAGCACGCCACTTTCCCGTTGGCTTGCCACCGGAGCCCGCCACTTTCCCGTTGGCTTGCCACCGGAGCACGCCACTTTCCCGTTGGCTTGCCACCGCAGCACGCCACTTTCCCGTTGGCTTGCCACCGCAGCACGCCACTTTCCCGTTGGCTTGCCACCGCAGCACGCCACTTTCCTGTTGGCTTGCCACCGGAGCACGCCACTCTCCCGTTGGCTTGCCACCGGAGCACGCCACTTTCCCGTTGGCTTGCCACCGGAGCACGCCACTTTCCCGTTGGCTTGCCACCGGAGCACGGCACAGTCCCGTTGGCTTGCCACCGGAGCACGCCACAGTCCCGTTGGCTTGCCACCGGAGCACTCCACAGTCCCGTTGGCTTGCCACCGGAGCACGCCACTTTCCCGTTGGCTTGCCACCGGAGCACGCCACTTTCCCGTTGGCTTGCCACCGGAGCACGCCACTTTCCCGTTGGCTTGCCACCGGAGCACGCCACTTTCCCATTGGCTTGCCACCGGAGCACGCCACAGTCCCGTTGGCTTGCCACCGGAGCACGCCACTTTCCCGTTGGCTTGCCACCGGAGCCCGCCACTTTCCCGTTGGCTTGCCACCGGAGCACGCCACTTTCCCGTTGGCTTGCCACCGGAGCACGCCACTTTCCCGTTGGCTTGCCACCGCAGCACGCCACTTTCCCGTTGGCTTGCCACCGGAGCACGCCACTTTCCCGTTGGCTTGCCACCGGAGCACGCCACTTTCCCGTTGGCTTGCCACCGGAGCACGCCTCTTTCCCGTTGGCTTGCCACCGGAGCACGCCTCTTTCCCGTTGGCTTGCCACCGGAGCACGCCACTTTCCCGTTGGCTTGCCACCGGAGCACGCCACTTTCCCGTTGGCTTGCCACCGGAGCACGCCACTTTCTCGTTGGCTTGCCACCGGAGCACGCCACTTTCCCGTTGGCTTGCCACCGGAGCACGCCACTTTCCCGTTGGCTTGCCACCGGAGCACGCCACTTTCCCGTTGGCTTGCCACCGGAGCACGCCACTCTCCCGTTGGCTTGCCACCGGAGCACGCCACTTTCCCGTTGGCTTGCCACCGGAGCACGCCACTTTCCCGTTGGCTTGCCACCGGAGCACGCCACAGTCCCGTTGGCTTGCCACCGGAGCACGCCACAGTACCGTTGGCTTGCCACCGGAGCACTCCACAGTCCCGTTGGCTTGCCACCGGAGCACGCCACAGTCCCGTTGGCTTGCCACCGGAGCACGCCACTTTCCCGTTGGCTTGCCACCGGAGCACGCCACTTTCCCGTTGGCTTGCCACCGGAGCACGCCACTTTCCCGTTGGCTTGCCACCGGAGCACGCCACTTTCCCGTTGGCTTGCCACCGGAGCACGCCACTTTCCCGTTGGCTTGCCACCGGAGCACGCCACTTCCCCGTTGGCTTGCCACCGGAGCACGCCACTTTCCCGTTGGCTTGCCACCGGAGCACGCCACTTTCCCGTTGGCTTGCCACCGGAGCACGCCACTTTCCCGTTGGCTTGCCACCGAAGCACGCCACTTTCCCGTTGGCTTGCCACCGAAGCACGCCACTTTCCCGTTGGCTTGACACCGAAGCACGCCACTTTCCCGTTGGCTTGCCACCGGAGCACACCACTTTCCCGCTGGCTTGCCACCGGAGCACACCATCATCCATTTAATAAAATGGGCCACACTTAGCTTTTTCTTTTATATAATGGGCCCATATAGTTTTTCATTGAATATATTGGGCCCCACATAACCTTACATTTAATATATATAATCGTCTTATCATGTCTGTCTGTCTGTCCTTCTGTCCAGGAAGTCCTGCGTCGCTGATTGGTCCGACCGTGGTCAATCAGCGACGTGGGATTTCAGAAAAAGATGGCGGCCATTAGCGGCTCATCTGCCGCACGGAGGTCAGCGGCGATGCAGCCGGGAGATGACCGGCGCTAGCGGTCAACTTCCGGCTCGCAGCAGAAGTACCCCGACCGGCGGCGCCGCTGACCTCCATGCGGCTACCATCGGGAAATCAGCGGTTAGGGCTGCTGATCTTCCGACGGCAAGTGTGAAGGGAGGATCGGGGAGCGGTGCCACCGGTCGGGATACTTCTGCTGCGAGCAGCCGGTCATCTCCCGGCTGCTCGCAGCGGAAGTACCCGCACAGGCAGCGCCGCTCCCCTGTCCTCACTAATACGATTCGGCGGCCGCGACCAATCAGCGATATTGGCTCCAAATTTAAACACCGCTCTGCACAGAGGTCAGTGGCGATGCAGCCGGTCATCTCCCAGCTGCTCGCAGCAGAAGTACCCCGACCGGCGGCGCCGCTGACCTCCATGCGGCTACCGTCGCTAGATCAGTGGCTAGGGCCGCTTATCTCCCGACGGCAAGTGTGAAGGGAGGACCGGGGAGCGGCGCCGCCGGTTGGGATACTTCTGCTGCGAGCAGCCGGTCATCTCCCGGCTGCTCACAGTGGAAGTACCCGCTCCCCGGTTCTCACTAATACGATTCGTTGATTGGTCGCGGCCGCCGTCCGTGACCAATCACCGGTTTTGGCGCCAAATTTAAACATGCTCTCCGGTCCTCACTAACACGGTTCGCTGATTGGTCGCGGCCGGCCGCATACATATTCTAGAATAACCGATGAGTTAGAATCGGGCCACCATCTAGTTTAATATAATGGGCCACAAATTGCCTTCTAGTTATTACAAGAGGTCCTGCATAGTCTTCCATTTATTTTAATAGGCCCCATATAACCTTTCAGCATCTGAAACAACGGATACTGAAAGCCTGTGCTAGCATTTCTTCTGCGGTGTTGCTATCAGTGTGTCAAGAGTGGGAGAAGAGGGTTGCATTGACAATCCAACACAATGGGCAGTACTTTGAACACATTTTATAAGTGGTCATAAACTTGTAAAAAATTCATGAAAGAATAAAGTTATGTTAAAACCAAGCACACCATTGTATTTTCTTATGAAATTCTCAATGAGTTTGATGTGTCACATGACCCTCTTCCCATTGAAAAAAATAGTTAGATCCAAAATGGCCGACTTCAAAATGGCCGCCATAGTCACCACCCATCTGGAAAAGTTTCCCCCTCCCATATACTAATGTGTCATAAACAGGAAGTTGACATCACCAACCATTCCCATTTAATTTAGGTGTATCCATATAAATAGCCCACCCTGTATTATTACCATTTTTATTATTGCTGTACATACTGTAGCTTTTCATTTAATTTATTGGGCCCCGTATAGGCTTCCATTTAATATAATGGGCCCCACATAGCCTTCCATTTAATATAATGGGCCCCACATAGCCTTCCATTTAATTTAATGGGGTCCACATAGCCTTCCATTTAATTTAATGGGGTCCACATAGCCTTCCATTTAATTTAATGGGGCCCACATATGTTTTTATTTAATATAAAGAGCCCCACATAAGCCCTTAATTAATATAATGGGCCCCACCTTGCTTTCCATATAAAATAATGGGTCCCACATAGCCCTCCCTTTTGTTATCATGAGCCTTACATATCACACCATTTCCCGATGGTCTGCCACCGAAGTACACCATTGGCTGCTGGGGTGCCACTGGAACACACTCTTTACAGTTGGGGTGCCAACAGAGCACACCTTTCAACATTAGCATGCCACCGGAGTACACTTTTTGCCACTGGCATGCCACTGAAGCACACCCTTTACCATTGGAGTACCATCGGGCACACCCTTTACCGTTGGCGTGCCATCGGAGAACTCTATTTCCCGTAGGCCTACCAGAGGGGCCCAATATGTGACCTTTTTTGCTTACCACTGGGGCACCCATCTTGAGCTTTTTAGCTTCCACCGGGGTGCACTCTTTGGCCTTTTAGCTTACCACCGGGGCACCCATCTTGGGCTTTTTAACTGCGACCGGGGTACACTCTGACCATTTTGCTTACCACCGGGGCACTCTTAGGCTTTTTTAGCCTGCTACCGGAGTGCACTTTTTGGCCTTATTGCTTACCACTGGGGCGCACTCTAGGGCTTTTTAGCCTGCCACCAGGGTGCATTCTTTGGCCCCTATTGCTTACCACTGGGGCACATTCTAGGGCTGCTCAGTCTGCCACCAGGGTCTACTCTTTGGCCTTTTTGCCATTGGTGTGCCACCAGAGCACACCCTATGACGTTGGAGTGCCACCGGAGCACACCCTTTACCTTTGGAGTGCCACCGGAACACACAATTTGCCATTGGCAAAAGTATAATGGACCCCCACATAGAATTCTATAAAGTATAATGGCCCCCACATAGCCCTCTATATAGTATAATGAGCCGCACATTGCCTTCCATGTACTATAATTTAATTTATTGGGCTCCACATAGCTTTTCATTTAATTTATTGAACCCCATATAACCTTCAATTTAATATAATAGGCCGCACTGGACTCCATTTAATATATTGGACCTGACATAGCCTTCCATTTAATAAAATGGGGCCAAAATATCCCTCTATTTAATATAATGGGCACCAAAAAGCCTTCCATGTTTTATATTGGGCACCACATAGCCCTCTATTTAATACAATTGGCCCCACTTAACCTTCCATTTAAAATATTGGGCCCCACATAGCTTTACATTTAATTTACTGGGCTCCATATAGGCTTCCATTTAATATAATGGGCCCCACATAACCCTCCATTTAATATAATGGTCCCCACATTGCCTTCCATTTATTATAATGGAGGCAAGATACATCTCTATTTAATATAATGGACAAAACATAGGCTTCCATTTAATATAATTGGCGCTACATAGCCCTTTATTTGATAAATGTGCCTCACATAGCCCTCCATATAATATTATGGGCCCCGCAACGCTTTCCATTTAATTTAATAGGCCTCACATAGCCCTCAATTTAATACAGAGGGCCCCACAAAACCTTCCAGATAACATAGTGGGCCCCAATATAGCTTTCTTTTTAATGTATTGGTCCCCACATAGCCCTCTATTAAATATAATGGGCTCCACATAGCCTTCCATTTAATATCATGTGCCCCACATAGAATTTATCATAATTAAATGGGCCCCGCATAGCCTTCCATTAAATATAATGGAACACACATAGTCATCCATTTAATATAATGGGCCCCATATAGTCATACATTTATTATAATGGGCCATACGTAGCTCTCTCTTTAATATAATGGGCCCCACATAGCCATCCATTTAATATAATGGGCTCTACGTAGATGTCCCTTTAAGATAACGGGCCCCACATAGCTTTCCCTTTAATATAATGGGCCCCACATAGCTTTCCCTTTAATATAATAGGCCCCACATAGCTTTCTCTTTAATATAATGGGCCCCACATAGCTTTCCCTTTAATATAATGGGCCCACATAGCTTTCTCTTTAATATAATGGGCCCCACATAGCTTTCCCTTTAATATAATTGGCCCCACATAGCTTTCTCTTTAATATAATGGGCCCCACATAGCTTTCCCTTTAATATAATGGGCCCCACATAGCTTTCTCTTTAATATAATGGGCCCCACATAGCTTTCCCTTTAATATAATGGGCACCACATAGATTTTATTATTATATAATGGGCCCCACATAGCTTTCCCTTTAATATAATGGGCCCCACATAGCTTTCTCTTTAATATAATGGGCCCCACATAGCTTTCTCTTTAATATAATGGGCCGCACATAGCTTTCCCTTTAATATAATGGGCCCCACATAGCTATCCCTTTAATATAATGGGCCCCACACAGCTTTCTCTTTAATATAATGGGCCCCACATAGCTTTCTCTTTAATATAATGGGCCCCACATAGCTATCCCTTTAATATAATGGGCCCCACATAGCTTTCCCTTTAATATAATGGGCCCCACATAGCTTTCTCTTTAATATAATGGGCCCCACATAGCTATCCCTTTAATATAATGGGCCCCACATAGCTTTCTCTTTAATATAATGGGCCCCACATAGCTTTCTCTTTAATATAATGGGCCCCACATAGCTTTCTCTTTAATATAATGGGCCCCACATAGCTTTCTCTTTAATATAATGGGCCCCACATAGCTTTCCCTTTAATATAATGGGCCCCACATAGCTTTATCTTTAATATAATGGGCCCCACATAGCTTTCCCCTTAATATAATTGGCCCCACATAGCTTTCCCTTTAATATAATGGGCACCACATAGATTTTATTATTATATAATGGGCCCCACATATCCGTCCCTTTAATATTATAGACCCCACATAGATTTATTATAATATAATGGGCCCCACATAGATTTATTATAATATAATGGGCCCCACATAGATTTATTATAATATAATGGGCCCCACATAGATTTGTTATAATATAATGGGCCCCACATAGATTTATTATAATATAATGGGCCCCACATAGATTTATTATAATATAATGGGCCCCACCTAACCCTCCAGTTTATACACTGCCGCCGCTCTCTTTCTTCTCTTCTTTACCTAGTCCAGTCTTTCGTGACGACTTCCCGCCATGATTCGTCTTTGCAGTTTGCTGTCCAGGTTTCGGCTGCTCCGCACTTTTCAGCAGATCACCGCACTCCTGAAAAACAAAAATGTTACAAATATAAGCGACTTAAATAAATAATGCCACCCACTGTGCCACCAAATGCAAATATGTGCCACACTGTGCCCATGAGTATATCATTCACCGCAATGAAGTCTGCTCCACTGAGAATATAAATCAGTCACTAGCTTGTGCCCCCGTTATAAATAGTGTTGAGCGAGCACTAAAATGCTCGGGTGCTCGAAGCTCGGCCCGAGCTCGCCGTGATACTCGGGTGCTCGACCTGAGCAACGAGCCCATGTTAGTCTATGGGAGACCCGAGCATTTTTGCGGCGGCACCCCCGGCAGTCTGTAGAAAGCCTAAAAAGTGCCCAAAATGATAGTGACAGTGCTCAGATGACATGGGGACAGCATGGGGATCGCCCCAGGAAGCATTTATGACCCCCAGGTCACTGTTGTCAACTATGTGTTCAGAGGTATTAAGCCACTTTTACAGGCTCATAAGAAAACGTTCAAAAACTAAAGTGAAACTTTTTTCCTGTGAAATATGTTAAGGAACATCCTTTGCAGGGTAAAGACTTGTGTATAAGGTAAAATAAATAACCAAAAACAAAAATACTCCTCCACACCTTGGGCTATGTTCACAAGTAGCATTTGTATGCGTTTTTGCACTTTTGTATTGCTTTCAACTGTGACAAATGCATTCACCAGGAAATGTCATTTTAACATTTTACAACCTTATCTGGCCATGTGCTGTGTGACACATGCATACAGTGCTGAAAAGACATGGGAACAGCATGGGGAAGCATCTCTGACTCCCAGGTCACTGCCTAAAAGTGTGCCAATCAGATGTGATCCTTGCCGCATCAGAAGATGCAGACTTGCAACTATCCCCGTGCAAGTCCTTGTCCCAGGGCAGTGTTCAATTGTACCTCCCCCATTCCTTGCAATGCAAGCGCAAATATGCAGCCAACCACCCACCCCCAGGCTGCAATACCATACTGCTAGCTTGCACTTGAAATGGGGCCTTTTAGTTTTGAGGAGGCCGAAGCTGGCCACTACCTCATGGCTGCTTCGGCAGCGAGGTATCCATACTCAGTCCCCAGCCGCCCGGCAGCCGGGTGTCCACACTCGGTCCCCAGCCGCCCCGCGGCTGGGTGTCCACACCTGGTCCCCAGCCGCCTGGGGGCAGCGGGGTGTCCATAGACAGTCCCCAGCCACCCCGATTTCTCCGCGGAACATCCCCACACACTTTTCTTAGACTGGCCTGCTTTAGGGCAGCATTGGACGAGCCCACTAGAGAACCCGACTCCATCAGGGGAGGTGAGAGTGTCAAGGTGAGGAGCATGATGATGATAGAAGTTAGCATCTGCATTGTTTTGTTGGAATGCAAGCATAAGTGTGCAACCTGCCACCAACCCACCCCCAGGCTGCAATACCATACTGCTAGCTTGCGTGCACTTGAAATTGGGCCTTTTAGGCATGTGGAGGCCGAAGCTGGCCACTACCTCATGGCTGCTGCGGCAGCGAGGTATCCATACTCAGTCCCCAGCCGCCCGGCGGCTGGGTGTCCACGCACGGTCCCCAGTCGCCAGGGGGCGGCCGGGTGTCCACACTCGGTCCCCAGCCGCCCCGCGGCCAGGTGTCCATAAACGGTCCCCAGCCGCCCCGATTTCACCGCGGAACATCCCCACACACTTTTCTTAGACTGGCCTGCTTTAGGGCAGCATTGGACGAGCCCACCAGAGAACCCGACTTCTCCGGTGGGCCCCGGCTTCTCTATCAGGGGAGTTGAGAGTGCCAAGGTGAGGAGCATGATGAGGATGATAGAAGTTAGCATCTGCTTTGTTTTCAAGGAATGCAAGCGCATGTATGTAGTAGCGGCTAGGCCTGAGGTGGTCAGCGTTTTGGTGCATATCCTACCTCCTCTGAGGATTGCTGGATGTTTTCCTGCTACTATCCAAGTTCTATGACTCTCGTTAAAACAAAGCTTCAAGTGATAAATGATGGATGAGGTAGTGGCAAAGGAGAAAGAGCAGGAGGAACAGGGACCATTCACATCAATATCAGGCCAGTCAACCACATATGTCTTGTAGGATATGTTTCTGTAATAAAAAGAGCGGTTCGGCTACACAGTTATAGGGCATACAGTGAGTGCAATGCCTACCAAAACTTTTGAGGCACTCCAATGCCCCTTGGAAATGACATGGAAGTCAGAGGGCCTTAACTAAACCTTTTTTTCCATTTATAGCAACTGGGTCTCCTGTGCACTGTTGGCCTAAGCAGTGAATGGAAGGCTTTCCAAAATTATGAGGAACTGCAATGCCCCTTGGAAATGACATGGAGATCAGAGGGCCTAAACTAAACCGTTTTTCCATTTATAGCAACTGGGTCTCCTGTACACTGTTGGCCTAAGCAGTGAATGGAAGGCTTTCCAAAAATTATGAGGAACTGCAATGCCCCTTGAAACAGACGTGGATTACAGCGTACTAAAAACCTTCTACCCATTATTGGGGAGTGTGTTTCCCTTAGTTTTCACCTTTGCATTGAAAAGCAAAAGCTGACTAAAATTAGGAGGAAATGCAATGCCCGTTGGAAGAGTCGTGGAGATTAGAGGTAAGGTAATTAAAAACAACATTTCAATGCCCCTTGGAAGAGCTGTGGAGTTCAGAGTGACTTAAGAAGACGCTTTTAATGCCCCTTTGAAGAGACGTGGAGGTCACAGTAGCTTAACAAGATGGTTTTAATGCCCCTTACAAGAGCCATACAGTACAGCATCTTAAAAACATTATTCCCATTATTGGGGAGTGGGTCTCCCATAGTATTTGCTTATGCCTTCCAAGCAAAAGCTTCCAAAAATTATGAGGAAATGCAATGCCCGTTCGAAGAGTCGTGGAGGTCCCAGTAGCTTAACAAGATGCTTTTAATGCCCCTCAGAAGAGACGTGGATGACAGAGTGGTATAACAAGACGCTTTTAATGCCCCTTACAAGACACGTGGAGGTCAGAGTGGTATAACAAGACGCTTTTAATGCCCCTTACAAGACAACTGGAGGTCAGAGTGGTATAACAAGACGCTTTTAATGCCCCTCAGAAGAGACGTGGAGGTCAGAGTGGTATAACAAGACGGTTTTAATGCCCCTTACAAGAGACGTGGAGGTAAGAGTGGTATAACAAGATGGTTTTAATGCCCCTCAGAAGAGACGTGGAGGTCAGAGTGGTATAACAAGATGGTTTTAATGCCCCTTACAAGACACGTGGAGGTCAGAGTGGTATAACAAGACGGTTTTAATGCCCCTTACAAGAGACGTGGAGGTCAGAGTGGTATAACAAGACTCTTTTAATGGCCCTCAGAAGAGACGCGGAGGTCAGAGTGGTATAGCAAGACGCTTTTAATGCCCCTTACAAGAGACGCTCATTATTCTGGCATTTGGCAAATATTAAAAATTATGCTAATTCTAATTGACCTAAAATGGGAAAGGTTTATTCTGATTTCATGTCAGATGTTGAGAAAAACATGCAGATGTGTCTATTTATACAGTGTATGGAAACTGCTGATTTCAACTGTATATATATATATATATATATATATATATATATATATATATATAATATATACACGGCGAAGCTCACACACCACAACACCCACAGCAGAGGAACGGGCTGCACACACACCTGCTCCTGTCAGTGCTGTGAGCGCTCCTCATATCGCTGCTGGCTCCGCCCCTCATATCGCTGCTGGCTCCGCCTCTCATATCACTGCTGGCTCCGCCCCTCATGTCGCTGCTGGCTCTGCCCCTCATATCGCTGCTGGCTCTGCCCCTCATATCGCTGCTGGCTCCGCCCCTCATGTCGCTGCTGGCTCCGCCCCTCATATCGCTGCTGGCTCCGCCCCTCATGTCGCTGCTGGCTCTGCCCCTCACGTCGCTGCTGGCTCCGCCCCTCGTGTCGCTGTTGGCTCAGCCGCTCACATCGCTGCTGGCTCCGCCTCTCATATCGCTGCTGGCTCCGCCCCTCACGTCGCTGTTGGCTCCGCCCCTCATATCGCTGCTGGCTCCGCCCCTCATGTCGCTGCTGGCTCCGCCCCTCATGTCGCTGCTGGCTCCGCCCCTCACATTGCTGCTGGCTCCTCCCCTCATGTCGCTGCTGGCCCCGCCCCTCATATCGCTGCTGGCTCCGCCCCTCATGTCGCTGCTGGCCCCGCTTCTTATATCGCTGCTGGCTCCGCCCCTCATATCGCTGCTGGCTCCGCCCTTCATATCGCTGCTGGCTCCGCCCCTCACATCGCTGCTGGCTCCGCCCATCAGCCGCTCACAGTCCTCAGCAATATGGAGACATCTGCACTGATCAGAATCCTCGGGGGCGTGGCCTGTCACTGTAGTCACACAAGGGTTGTCATGGAGATCTCAAGGGAAGGCAGGAGGGCGGGGCTTAGAGCAGGAAGTAGAAGCCGTGCAGTGTGATTGGCTTCTTACCTTCTGCCAGTAATGGAGCAGATATATGGCTCCTATATAATGGAGGGGGCTCAGGAGGGGTTCCCCACCCTAAAGGTCAGGGGATAAATAATACTGGACATGAGCGAGGGCAGGAGGACATTATTCTATATTGTAAGAAATCTGATTTCTTCTTTCCTCACAGTTTTTCCTGTGCAAGGCCACATGTATTGTGCGATAATCTGTGAATATGGGGGGATCTGCTCCTCACATCCACATCAATCCCCCCACGTCTGAGCTCTCCCTTACAGGGGTCTTCTGCTCTGCACATTGATGCCGTATCCATGGAGATGACATCATGGCCGGTACATGCGGATCTCCCCGATGGGACCCTCATGTATCTGGAGGACGAGGCACTGCTGCTCCTCGGGGAGAGGGGGCACAATTCCTGTACACATGATACAGGGGCTTCTGCCATCTCTGGGCTGAGAATAATGCTGGCAGCGCGCAGTCTACATGATGTGAGGATTACAAGTCTGCAGTCACAGAGAGTCACACAGATGACTGCAGCCTTCAGCTTCACACCGGACAATCCCTTTAAATACATGTATATTGGTCTAAAAATACTTTTTACTATTTTGCTTCATGTAACATTTGCTCTGTTCGGCCTTTACCAGCTTTTTGTTTCCCAGCAGCACATTGATGGCTGCAGAATGAGTTAACTTGAGATTCAGTCAGTGAGCTCCTTATGATGTGGAGTTTCCAGCTCTTTTATTTCTACCATGATTTATGACTGAATCAGAGATCAGCCCAACTTTCATGCTGGTCTGTGAACATAATCAGCACAGAGAAGGTCAGAATGAGCTCACTGATAAATTCTCAGTGAGCTCATTCTGCAACTAGCAATGCAAAGGAAATAAAAAAGCCAAATTGTTTATGAAACGTTATTGAAAAAATATTTGTATGTATATATTTAGCCCAAAATGTCTGAGTGTCCATATCCTTAGTACCAGCACAGCTGAGGATTTGGTACAATCAGGGGCGTACATAGGAATCATGGGGCCCCATAGCAGAAGTTCTAATTGGGCCCCCCCCCCAAAAAAATTTTTTAAAAATGTAAATAATTGTCGGAGTCACAGAAGAGCAGATCTCACAACCTTCCAGCCTTTACATAATAATTTTCCTCCTGCTGAAGTCCTAGATCCCTTTTTCATTGCCCATAAAGTGTGGTGCCAACAAAAGTGCCCCCCAAACACGGTATGATACCCCCATGGTGAATTCCTCCATATGCACAGTATAATGACCCTACTGTACCCGACCTCAACTCCCAGGGTAAAGTATGATCCCCCAACTGCCCCACACCTCTCCACACTCCATAGAGTATAATGCATTCGCCATGGTCCTCCACACAGTATAAGACTCTCGCCATGGTTCTCCACGCAGTATAATGCACTCCCTCGTGGTCCTCCACGCAGTATAATGCACTCCCTCGTGGTTCTCCACGCAGTATAATGCACTCTCACGTGGTCCTCCACACAGTACAATGCACTCCCCCATGGTCCTCCACACAGTACAATGCACTCCCCCATGGTCCTTCACACAGTACAATGCACTCCCCCATGGTCCTCCACACAGTATAATGCACTCCTCCATGGTCCTGTACGCAGTATAATGCAGTCCCCCATAGGGTAAAATGCAGCCCCACCCCCACCCGTAGGGTAAAATGCAGCCCCCCCCCCCCGTAGGGTAAAATGCAGCCCCAGTCCTCCAGTATTATCAGTACACACTGATTTAAAAAATAAATACATACTTACCGCTCCTCGTTCCCTGCTGCTTCAGTCTCTGCAGCTGATCACCTCAGCAGCTGCCAGCTCCACTGTCTGACACAGCGTGGCGCGTCATCATGCTGCTGCGTCAGACGCAGAGGAGGAATGATGGGAGAGGGAGTGTCACATGATGCTCCCTCCTCCAGGTTTTCGTGGGCCCCGGGCGAAAGAGTCTCAGTGGCCCCTTTAACACATCCAACCATTCATGATACACAGATACAGCAGAGAAATTATAGATATAGATATAGTACAATGCCAAAAATGTCACTGACTTCTTACATTTCATGAGTGATATCTATTGTAAATTCTACAATAGCTCAGAAACCGGTGAATCCTCACAGCGCACAGTGCAGACCGGACAGTATAGTCCTCCATACAGTGTTATGGCACCACTAAGTCCTCCATACAATATTATGGGCACCACATAGTCCTCCATACAGTATTATGGGCACCACATAGTCCTCCATACAGTATTATGAGCCCCATATAATGCTCCATACAAAATACTGGATCCCATATAATTCACCATAGAGAATACTGCCTGGTCCCCATGTAATGCCATATGCAGGCTGGACCCCATACAGAGGCCCCACAAGCCCGCTGCATCCTCTCCGGGGCCCCCACAAGCCGGCTGCATACCCCCGGGGCCCCCACAAGCCTGCAGCACCCCCCCCAGAGCCCCCACAAGCCTGCAGCATCCCCCCCAGAGACCCCACAAGCCTGCAGCATCCCCCCCAGAGCACCCACAAGCCCGCAGCATTCCCCCCTAGAGCACCCACAAGCCCGCAGAATCCCCCCCAGGGCCCCACAAGCCCGCAGCATCCCCTTAGGGCCCCCACAATCCTGCAGCATCTCCCCGGGGCCCCCAGAAGCCCTGGACCGTACCTGCATCACCACCAGTAAAGGTATTGAAGTTTACCCTTGTGTGTGTGCCTGTACTTCCTCTGGGACCGTCCTGCCGTCTCCCTCCTGCTTCCACCATCTTTCTACACCTCTACACTGCCCTGAGGCCTGCTCCATCTGTGGGGAGCCGTCCCATCATAGCTGCCCCTAACATCAGCCTCAGTGGACTGTCGCAGCGCTGGTAACCTCTTACCAGAATCCACAGGTGGCGTCACGACAAATTCCCCTATAAGCATTCCCCCCCTTTTGAGTGACCGCCCTGAGCCACGGACCGGGCCAGCCACCGTGATATCCCCCGGCAACCAGAGGCCCGGCTGCCGAGTGCCCCACGGCCCTGGGGGCGAGTCACTATGCACAGTGGTTCATGAATTAATATTCACAGTGACCCTCCATCCTGTGATTAAAAGGGTCCGTACATTTGACACCTCCGTCTGACTCCCACAGTCTCCTCCGCACAGATCGATATTAAGATGGCCACCGCAATGGCATGGGGAGTGCAGCGGTGAGTCCAGAGCACAGCTCCTCGCTCTAAAATGCCCATCAGAAAGAAGAGGTCAGTCATTTATTTTCTATGAGCGCTCTATTATCCTATTTATCAAACATCAGCACTACAAGAATCCGTCCTGAGCCGTGCTGGGATCTTTGAACGTGGGCCCCCGGGAGGATCGGGCCCCTCATGGTGGAGCAGATCACACTCATTATAATCCATCACTGATAGAAGATACATAAACAACAACACAGGATGATTGTAAAACAGTGAGGTAATATTTTATTGAGCCACCAAACACACAATAAACATATCGAACAGTCCCAGCAAATACCTAATATGGTGCAAATTACAGAGTCTCACCCTTCCGCTGACTCGCCGGGATTAAAGCAGCTGCCAATCCGAGGGGATTCTGGGGCTGACTACCCCCACCAATGGCACCCCCACCAAAGAGCACCCACAAAGAGGAGGTAACAACAAGCTTAGAAAGCTGACAGTCCATTGAGGTACGTGGCCAGGAGACCAGAAAGTTCCAACCTGGCTTCTCCGAACATATCCATGGAACTAGGTGACCGGAAGGTCCCGACTTGGCTTTTTCCGAGCATATTCACGAGTTCCAGGTGGCCGGAGTGTCCCAACCTGGCTACTCCAAACATCTCCATGGGACCAGGTGACTGGTGGTCCCAACCTGGGTTTCCCAGATGTATCCATGGGTCCTATAGTAGTCAATGGAGCAGATCTGTATTCCTCCAGCCAGGGCTGTGGTCCCTTAAGCTGGCATCCTGTAGAAACCAAATCTGTGTCCCTCTTAATGGATTCATGGTGTTCTGTAGAGCTGTCCCATAGAGTGTTCCTGGCAGTGGTTTTGTAAAAAGACTCCTTTATGTAGTTCACAACTGTCCTTCTTCAAGACTTCATTCACAGGTCAAGAGAAAGGGGTGGTGTTACTAATTCTCATTACTGGAGCATCCACAGTTCATCCCCCAATGTTGACTTGCAAACATTGAAGGATAAACTATAAATTCCGAAACAATGCAAGTCAACAAATTGCATGGACTTATAAAATGGTAATCAACATATTTAGCAAACATCCATTGTTCAAAGAGCCTGCGTCCCTGTATTGCAAAGATAACAGTAAAATAAACCAGAAGAGTTGGTATAAGAGGTAAATAACCATTTATCAATGAACAAATATCACCTCAACCTACAAGATGAGTCAACATTCGGACTAATGACAAAAGATCATGTGCGTTGACCAACCGAAGAAAGAAACACATAAATTCAATAGTTAATAATTCAGGCAATAGTCTATCATTCTGGGCCTATGGAATTTACATCTGGATAATTACGATTAAATGCTGTGTCGTCACAGGCCCCTTTAGTTTTAGGGACTGGCAGGGGTCCTTTACAGTTGCTCTCCCACTAGTTCATCCTTCTTTCCTTTACTCCGTTTCAATAAAATATTTGGAAATATACAAAGTAAAAACTCAAATATAATTTTTTTTCTTACATTAAAACTTGATTTTATTAAAATAAACCCCCAAAAAACAAGAACAAAAAAACTAAACCTGATTAACATCGCAGAGAACAACAATCCAAACTGTACAACGATCACATGATTTATCCGGCACGAAAAACAGCATCAAGAATAAAATAGTAATAATTAATGGCAAAATTGTAGCTTTTGTTCATTTTGTCTCTATACTGCACGATAAACGCTGGAAAGAAAAAATATAAGAACCATTCCTGGGGTTTTGCCATTGAATGCTGGAAAAAATAAAAAAACATCAGCAGAATTGTTTTTTTATTAATCTCACGCAAAAGAAAAATGGAATAAAAATTATAAAAACGTTGTCTGTTCCCCAAAATGTTACCAGTGAATCCTATAGCAGCTCCGCATAGACCCAAACTGGTAAACTAAAAACTCCTGCATGCCCCGTGTGTGTGTATGTATATATATATATATATACATACACATATATATATACTCCTCTGTACTATATACACGGCAGAGCTCACACACCACAACACGCTCCGCGGCGGCGCCACAAAAAGAGCGGACCTGGCTGCACACACACCTGCTCCTGTCACCTGTATACACAGTTGAAACCAGAAATTTACATACACTATATAAATGTTAGAACCCTCCTGTTTGTTTTTTCCATCTTGTGTTTTGCGGTCACAAGACCATCTGCCTTTATATTCCAGCTCCGCCCTTTTGGCTGTGTTGGACTTCAGTGTTGTTTGACTGCTTTTCTAGCCAGGTGCTTCTGTGCCTTTCTCTGTCAGTTCGCTTGGTCCTTCTGGGACCTCTAGTACCTTTTTGTCAGTTTATCTTTTTGTGTTCTGTAACAACTTCTCTGTTTAGGAGATGTCCCATTTTTGTTCCAGTCCTTAGTTCTTTTTGGGACCCCTCTCCTTTATGCTATAGGTCTTCGTTCAGACTAGCCGAGGACTAAGGCGGGTCTGTTCGCTAGGAACAGGCAGCCCGCTACATCGTAGGGATTCAGCTTAGTCTTACTGTAGGGATAGCTTTCTCCTTTCTTTCCTTAGTACTTGTTGCAGATCATAACAATAAAAAGACACATCTGCATGTTTTTCTCAATATCTGACATGAAATCAGAATAAACCTTCCCGTTTTAGGTCAATTAGGATTACCATAATTTTTAAGATTTGCCAAATGCCAGAATAATAAGAGAGAGAGAGAATGTTTTAAAGCATTTTTATTACTTACTGCAAAGTCATAAGTTTACATACACTAATATTGCTATACCTTTAAACAATTCTGGACTGCCCATATGATGATGTCATGTGTTTGGAAACTTCTGATAGTTTTTTTGGCAACATCTCAGTTAATTAGAGACACACCTGTGGATGTATTTTAATGCACACCTGAAACACACTGCTTCTTTGTGTAGCATCATGGGAAAGTCTAAAGAAATTAACCAAGATATCAGGAAGAGAATTGTGGACTTGCACAAGTCTGGCTCATCCTTGGGTACAATTTCAAGATACCTGAAGGTGCCTCGTTAATCTGTACAAACAATTATATGCAAGTACAAACAAGATGGGAATGTCCAGCCATCATACCGCTCAGGAAGGAGACGGGTTCTGTGTCCCAGAGATGAACGTGCTTTGGTCCGATATGTGCATATCAAGGACAAAAGCAAAAGATCTTGTGAAGATGATAGGGAAAGCTGATAAGATTGTGTCAATATCCACAGTGAAATGAGTACTGTATCAATATAGGCTGAAAGGCCACTGTGCCAGGAAGAAGCCATTACTCCAAAAGAAAGATAAAAAAAGCCAGATTAATGTTTGCAAATGCACACAGGAACGAAGACCTTAATTTTTGGAGACATGTCCCGTGGTCTGATGAAACTAAAATTGAACTTTTTGGGCATAGTGACCATCGTTACTTTTGGAAGAAAAAAGGAAAAGCTTGGAAGCCTAAGAACACCATCCCAACTGTGAAACATGGGGGTGGCAGCATCATGTGGGGATGATTTCCTGTAGGAGGGACTGGCGATAGCGCCACTCACAGGCATCACGTGACCTCGCGGCTGCAGCCGGCTCTTTCTTCCGCTGATGTCACGTCAAATGAGGCGTGACATTAGTGTCGCGGACCCCGCGGTGGATGCTGGGCTGTGGGCGGGGGTTACCCCGCGCGTCCCACCCAGCATCCTCCGCGCCCCACTCCCAATGAATGAGGAGAGGGAAAGAGGTAAACTATTGACTTAGCAGTAAGTAATAAAAATGTCCTAAAACATTCTCTCTCTCTCTCATTATTCTGGCATTTGGCAAATATTACAAATGATGGTAATCCTAATTGACCTAAAAAGGGAAAGGTTTATTGTGATTTCATGTCAGATATTGAGAAAAACCTGCAGATGTGTCTATTTATACAGTGTATGGAAACTTCTGATTTCAACTGTGTATATATATATATATATATATATATATATGTGTGTGTATATTATATACACGGCGAAGCTCACACACCACAACACCCACAGCAGAGGAACTGGCTGCACACACACCTGCTCCTGTCAGTGCTGTGAGCGCTCCTCATATCGCTGCTGGCTCCGCCCCTCATATCGCTGCTGGCTCCGCCCATCATATCGCTGCTGGCTCTGCCCCTCATATCGCTGCTGGCTCCGCCCATCATATCGCTGCTGGCTCCGCTCCTCATATCGCTGCTGGCTCCGCCCATCATATCGCTGCTGGCTCTGCCCCTCATATCGCTGCTGGCTCCGCCTCTCACATCGCTGCTGGCTCCGCCTCTCACATCGCTGCTGGCTCCGCCTCTCATATCGCTGCTGGCTCTGCCCCTCATATCGCTGCTGGCTCTGCCCCTCATATCGCTGCTGGCTCCGCTCCTCATATCGCTGCTGGCTCCGCCCATCATATCGCTGCTGGCTCCGCCCCTCATATCGCTGCTGGCTCTGCCCCTCATATCGCTGCTGGCTCCGCCCCTCGTATCGCTGCTGGCTCTGCCCCTCATATCGCTGCTGGCTCCGCCCATCATATCGCTGCTGGCTCCGCCCCTCATATCGCTGCTGGCTCCGCCCATCATATCGCTGCTGGCTCCGTCCCTCATATCGCTGCTGGCTCCGCCCCTCATATCGCTGCTGGCTCCGTCCCTCATATCGCTGCTGGCTCCGCCTCTCATATCGCTGCTGGCTCCGCCCCTCATATCGCTGCTGGCTCCGCCTCTCATATCGCTGCTGGCTCTGCCCCTCATGTCGCTGCTGGCTCCGCCCCTCATATCGCTGCTGGCTCCGCCCCTCATGTCGCTGCTGGCTCCGCCCTTCATATCGCTGCTGGCTCCGCCCCTCACATCGCTGCTGGCTCCGCCCATCAGCCGCTCACAGTCCTCAGCAATATGGAGACGTCCGCACTGATCAGAATCCTCGGGGGCGTGGCCTGTCACTGTAGTCACACAAGGGTTGTCATGGAGATCTCAAGGGAAGGCAGGTGGGCGGGGCTTAGAGCAGGAAGTAGAAGCCGTGCAGTGTGATTGGCTCCTTACCTTCTGCCAGTAATGGAGCAGATATATGGCTCCTATATAATGGAGGGGGCTCAGAAGGGGTTCCCCACCCAAAAGGTCAGGGGATAAATAATACTGGACATGAGCGAGGGCAGGAGGACATTATTCTATATTGTAAGAAATCTGATTTCTTCTTTCCTCACAGTTTTTCCTGTGCAAGGCCACATGTATTGTGCGATAATCTGTGAATATGGGGGGGATCTGCTCCTCACATCCACATCAATCCCCCCACGTCTGAGCTCTCCCTTACAGGGGTCTTCTGCTCTGCACATTGATGCCGTATCCATGGAGATGACATCATGGCCGGTACATGCGGATCTCCCCGATGGGACCCTCATGTATCTGGAGGACGAGGCGCTGCTGCTCCTCGGGGAGAGGGGGCACAATTCCTGTACACATGATACAGGGGCTTCTGCCATCTCTGGGCTGAGAATAATGCTGGCAGCGCGCAGTCTACATGATGTGAGGATTACAAGTCTGCAGTCACAGAGAGTCACACAGATGACTGCAGCCTTCAGCTTCACACCGGACAATCCCTTTAAATACATGTATATTGGTCTAAAAATACTTTTTACTATTTCTCTTCATGTAACATTTGCTCTGTTCGGCCTTTACCAGCTTTTTGTTTCCCAGCAGCACATTGATGGCTGCAGAATGAGTTAACTTGAGATTCAGTCAGTGAGCTCCTTATGATGTGCACTCCCCCATGGTCCTCCACACAGTACAATGCACTCCCCCATGGTCCTCCACACAGTACAATGCACTCCCCCATGGTCCTCCACACAGTATAAGACACTCGCCATGGTTCTCCACTCAGTATAATGCATTCCCCCATGGTCCTGTACACAGTATAATGCAGCCCCCCATAGGGTAAAATGCAGCCCCCCCCACCCGTAGGGTAAAATGCAGCCCCAGTCCTCCAGTATTATCAGTACACACTGATTTATAAATAAATACATACTTACCGCTCCTCGTTCCCCGCTGCTTCAGTCTCTGCAGCTGATCACCTCAGCAGCTGCCAGCTCCACTGTCTGACACAGCGTGGCGCGTCATCATGCTGCTGCGTCAGACGCAGAGGAGGAATGATGGGAGAGGGAGTGTCACATGATGCTCCCTCCTCCAGGTTTTCGTGGGCCCCGGGCGAAAGAGTCTCAGTGGCCCCTTTAACACATCCAACCATTCATGATGCACAGATACAGCAGAGAAATTATAGATATAGATATAGTACAATGCCAAAAATGTCACTGACTTCTTACATTTCATGAGTGATATCTATTGTAAATTCTACAATAGCTCAGAAACCGGTGAATCCTCACAGCGCACAGTGCAGACCGGACAGTATAGTCCTCCATACAGTGTTATGGCACCACTATGTCCTCCATACAGTATTATGGGCACAACATAGTCCTCCATACAGTATTATGAGCCCCATATAATGCTCCATACAAAATACTGGATCTCATATAATTCACCATAGAGAATACTGCCTGGTCCCCATGTAATGCCATATGCAGGCTGGACCCCATACAGAGGCCCCACAAGCCTGCAGCATCCCCCCCAGAGCCTCCACAAGCCCGCAGCATCCCCCCCCAGAGCACCCACAAGCCGGCAGCATCCCCCCCAGAGCACCCACAAGCCCGCTGCATCCCCCCCAGAGCACCCACAAGCCCGATGCATCCCCCCCAGGGCCCCCACAAGCCTGCTGCATCCCCCCGGGGCCCCCACAAGCCTGCAGCACACCCCCCCAGAGCTCCCACAAGCCCGCAGTATCCCCCAAGGGCCCCCACAAGCCCACAGCATCCCCCCCAGGGCCCCCACAAGCCCACAGCATCCCCCCACCAGAGCCCCCACAAGCTCACAGCATCCCCCCCCAGAGCCCCCACAAGCTCGCAGCATCCCCGCCAGAGCCTCCACAAGCCCGCAGCATCCCCCCAGAGCACCCACAAGCCCGCAGCATCCCCCCCCAGAGCACCCACAAGCCCACAGCATCCCCCCAGGGCCCCACAAGCCCGCAGCATCCCCCCCAGAGCACCCACAAGCCCACAGCATCCCCCCAGGGCCCCACAAGCCCACAGCATCCCCCAGGGCCCCACAAGCCCGCAGCATCCCCCCCAGGGCCCCACAAGCCCACAGCATTCCCGCCCCAGAGCCCCCACAAGCCCACAGCATCCCCCCCAGGGCCCCACAAGCCCGCAGCATCCCCCCCAGAGCACCCACAAGCCCACAGCATCCCCCCAGGGCCCCACAAGCCCGCAGCATCCCCCCCAGGGCCCCACAAGCCCACAGCATTCACCCCCCCAGAGCCCCAACAAGCTCGCAGCATCCCCCCCAGAGCCCCCACAAGACCGCAGAATCCCCCTTAGGGCCCCCCTAAGCCCGCAGCATCCCCCCCAGAGCCCTCACAACCCCGTAGCATCCCCTTAGGGCCCCCACAAGCACGCATTATCCCTGCATTATTCTCCAGAGCCCCCTAAGATCTCCACAAGCATTAATTAACCCCACCAGACTGCCCTCCAGCATTAACCCCCCCAAATCCCTCACTCGCAAGTATCAAGCCCCCTCACCCCAAAAACAACAAGAAGAAAAGACATCAGACCAGCAATTAATAGAACAATCTCCTGTTTCTCAGCTTAGGATACTGACCTCCTCCTGCAGCTTCACCGGCAGCTCTGTCTCTGCATGAGACTCTGGCGTCTGGTGCTGAACTAGAACACGCCCCCGGAAATGACATCACACCTGGAAGGATCCCATACATTCTAGTGTCTAGGGCACAGGAAGAGGTAATTATTGTGACGGCCGGGGCGGGGGGGCCCATAGTGCGCCGGGATGCCCGACGGCGAGTAAGCCCCCCGCCTGCTCAGGGCCCCGCCGCTTGCCTGGGTGCAGGAGGGGGACCTGATGCGGGGGTACACAGTGCAGGCGACTGCTATGGGGCCCCCCCAGCTCACGGGCCCCATAGCAGTCGCGTGGCCTGCCGCCATTGGCGGGACGCCACTGGGTACAATGGTGTCTGGCCTGGACAATCTTCTGTAAGGGAAACCAAGTCCAAACTGATAGATTTTCCCTGCACTGATACATTGTAGCAAACGGTCAGGACAGGAGGGGGATTGTCTACACTGAATACCATTGTAATAAATGCTCCGCTGCTGTCAGGATTAGATTTTTTTCAGGTTCTGGATATTAACAAGAATGATTTTATTCTCAGACAACAAGCAGAGATCTTACAAATGGCAGAAAAGTTGAATAATCCTTCATTGCAGAGAGGAGAACTTTCCTCCTGTATCCGGTGGATCGTCCTGTGGCTGAGAAGAGTCTTTGCGGAGCGATTCCTCCCTATGAGGGGAACGTCGGCGCGGTGGAGCTGCTGTATCAGCCACGGAGGGGAATGAAGAGCAAGAAAGATTTATCCCTCATCCTGGAGGATCCGGAACTGAAGACTGCGGAGATCAAAGCTGAAGGTGAAGCCACATGTGATCTGTATACATCGGCAGAGGGGTCGTCACATGAGGAAATCCCCCCATATATATGGAGATGGCGATCTGTGGGGGCCGGACACAGAATGGGTGTGTGGTGTAACCAAAGAGAACACTAAGTCAGCACAGGAGCTGTGTACACAAAACGGAAGCATTCTGCAAAGTTACTTTATTCTCTTTATCCCCTTCCCGACATCCGCAGAATTTAAGTGTCGCAATTCCAATGAGTTGTGGATTTTTGATTCAAGTTGCCCAACGGGACCAAAAAATAATGTGATAGAAAAGTATTAAAATTGAAATTTATATA
This sequence comes from Phyllobates terribilis, assembly GCF_046119375.1. Classification (NCBI taxonomy): domain Eukaryota; kingdom Metazoa; phylum Chordata; class Amphibia; order Anura; family Dendrobatidae; genus Phyllobates; species Phyllobates terribilis. The sequence goes on along the minus strand of NW_027362852.1, from coordinate 2,040,999 downwards.
TATAAATAATCCTTTGAAATTTCCTACCTCCATTTGTCAATACAAAGCAAGACTAAAAGATTATATATATATATATATTTATTTATTTAGTATTGACACACTGACAAAAAGTCCGATCTATCAAATCATAAATATATTAACCCCTACAGCAAATGCCCAACAGCAAAGATAATCTAAACACCCAATTTTTTTTTCTTTTTGGGTAATTTTACCTCCCAAAAAATGCATCAAAAAGAGATGAAAAGTTTGTAGACAGCAGAGAATGGCATCAATAACCCCCGCAGGTCGGCGAGCAGAAAGCGAACCTCGCCCAGATTCATCAGCAGAAACATGGAACAAATGCAGGGTCTCACAAAATGGTGACACAATACCGGGTTATTTATTACTGTTTGGTGACACCATAATACGGCAATTCTGGCTTCTTAATTTATTTTTCCGCTATTTAACGTGCGGTTTAAATAATTTGGGCTTTGATAGGTCGGACTTTTACAGACACGACAATATAAAATGTTTCTTTTTTAATTTCTTTTTTTTTACCTCGGAAAATAGGGGTGATTTAACATTTTTGTTTATTTTTTTTCCTTTATAAAACTTTTTCTTTTTTTTCCATTTTTACTTTCTTTTTTTATGTCCCCTTAGGGCACTTGAACCTGCAATCTCTTGACTGCTTATTCTATATACAGTAATCCTCTAGTAATGCAGTATACAGTTTATAAGATTAAGTCCAGACTGTGGATGAACTTCACAGGAGTATCAAGATGGCAGCCATGCAGGCCTTCACCATTCCCCTGACTGCCATTGTCATCCATTTCCTGGCGATAGTTCAATATAAATGCCGCTGTTGGCTCAGGTGGCCACAGTCTACTCAAGTCGCTGCTGTCGGCTCATGTCACCGCTGTTCTGGGCTGGCTGGCAAATTGCACACAGTAGCAACCCATCCTTATTGAGTTTTATCTGTGGCTGATTCATAAAGTGAGTAAAGGTTACAAAGCTTTAAAAAGATAAAGCCGGTGTTATGATGTAATAGTTGAGGTCAAATGCCGACTAGATTCTCATCCACTTCTATCAGTGGGCTACTCAGAGAGGTGTCTGAGACTCTAGTCAGCATGTGACCAGGCTCGGACTGGCCTGCTGGGGAATTCCCTGGTGGGCTCCACTGCAGGGCCAGCACTGACAAGAGAAGGAAGGCTCCTCCCACTCCTACCCTAGCACAGCTATGCACTTGTCTATACATCGTATGCTGTGTGTGTGGGGGTGTGTGGTTTGACTTGTCTATATACCGTATGCTGTGTTGGGGGGACTTGTCTATATACCGTATGATGTGTGGGGGGGACTTGTCTTTATACCGTATGCTGTGTGTGGGGGGGACTTGTCTATATACCGTATGATGTGTGGGGGGGACTTGTCTATATACCGTATGCTGTGTGTGGGGGACTTGTCTATATACCGTATGCTGTGTGGGGGGGACTTGTCTATATACCGTAAGCTGTGTGTGGGGGACTTGTCTATATACTGTATGCTGTGTATGGGGGACTTGTCTATATACCTTATGCTATGTATGAGGGACTTGTCTACATACCTTATGCTGTGTGTGGGGGGACTTGTCTATATACCGTATGCTGTGTGTGGGGGACTTGTCTATATACCGTATGCTGTGTGTGGGGGACTTGTCTATATACCGTATGCTGTGTGGGGGGGACTTGTCTATGTACTGTATGCTGTGTGTGGGGGGACTTGTCTATATACCGTATGCTGTGTGTGGGGGACTTGTCTATATACTGTATGCTGTGTGGGGGGGACTTGTCTATATACCGTATGCTGTGTGTGGGGGACTTGTCTATATACTGTATGCTGTGTGGGGGGGACTTGTCTATATACCGTATGCTGTGTGTGGGGGACTTGTCTATGTACTGTATGCTGTGTGTGGGGGGACTTGTCTATATACCGTATGCTGTGTGTGGGGGACTTGTCTATATACTGTATGCTGTGTGGGGGGGACTTGTCTATATACCGTATGCTGTGTGGGGGGGACCTGTCTATATACTGTATGCTGTGTGTGGGGGACTTGTCTATATACTGTATGCTGTGTGGGGGGACTTGTCTATATACTGTATGCTGTGTGTGGGGGACTTGTCTATATACCGTATGCTGTGTGTGGGGGGCTTGTCTATATACTGTATTCTGTGTGTGGGGGACTTGTCTATATACCGTATGCTGTGTGGGGGGGACTTGTCTATATACCGTATGCTGTGTGTGGGGGACTTGTCTATATACCGTATGCTGTGTGTGGGGGACTTGTCTATATACCGTATGCTGTGTGTGGGGGACTTGTCTATATACCGTATGCTGTGTGTGGGGGACTTGTCTATATACTGTATGCTGTGTGTGGGGGACTTGTCTATATACCGTATGCTGTGTGTGGGGGACTTGTCTATATACTGTATGCTGTGTGGGGGGGACTTGTCTATATACCGTAAGCTGTGTGTGGGGGACTTGTCTATATACTGTATGCTGTGTATGGGGGACTTGTCTATATACCTTATGCTGTGTGTGGGGGGACTTGTCTATATACCGTATGCTGTGTGTGGGGGACTTGTCTATATACCGTATGCTGTGTGGGGGGGACTTGTCTATGTACTGTATGCTGTGTGTGGGGGGACTTGTCTATATACCGTATGCTGTGTGTGGGGGACTTGTCTATATACTGTATGCTGTGTGGGGGGGACTTGTCTATATACCGTATGCTGTGTGTGGGGGACTTGTCTATATACTGTATGCTGTGTGGGGGGGACTTGTCTATATACCGTATGCTGTGTGTGGGGGACTTGTCTATGTACTGTATGCTGTGTGTGGGGGGACTTGTCTATATACCGTATGCTGTGTGTGGGGGACTTGTCTATATACTGTATGCTGTGTGGGGGGGACTTGTCTATATACCGTATGCTGTGTGGGGGGGACTTGTCTATATACCGTATGCTGTGTGTGGGGGACTTGTCTATATACCGTATGCTGTGTGTGGGGGACTTGTCTATATACCGTATGCTGTGTGTGGGGGACTTGTCTATATACCGTATGCTGTGTGTGGGGGACTTGTCTATATACTGTATGCTGTGTGTGGGGGACTTGTCTATATACTGTATGCTGTGTGTGGGGGACTTGTCTATATACTGTATGCTGTGTATGGGGGACTTGTCTATATACCGTATGCTGTGTGTGGGGGACTTGTCTATATACCGTATGCTGTGTGTGGGGGACTTGTCTATATACCGTATGCTGTGTGTGGGGGACTTGTCTATATACCGTATGCTGTGTGTGGGGGACTTGTCTATATACCGTATGCTGTGTGTGGGGGACTTGTCTATATACTGTATGCTGTGTATGGGGGACTTGTCTATATACTGTATGCTGTGTGTGGGGGACTTGTCTATATACCGTATGCTGTGTGTTGGGGACTTGTCTATATACCGTATGCTGTGTGTGGGGGACTTGTCTATATACCGTATGCTGTGTATGGGGGACTTGTCTATATACTGTATGCTGTGTGTGGGGGACTTGTCTATATACCGTATGCTGTGTATGGGGGACTTGTCTACATACCGTATGCTGTGTATGGGGGACTTGTCTATATACTGTATGCTGTGTGTGGGGGACTTGTCTATATACCGTATGCTGTGTGTGGGGGACTTGTCTATATACCGTATGCTGTGTATGGGGGACTTGTCTATATACTGTATGCTGTGTGTGGGGGACTTGTCTATATACTGTATGCTGTGTGGGGGGACTTGTCTATATACTGTATGCTGTGTGGGGGGACTTGTCTATATACTGTATGCTGTGTGGGGGGGACTTGTCTATATACCGTATGCTGTGTGGGGGGGACTTGTCTATATACCGTATGCTGTGTGTGGGGGACTTGTCTATATACTGTATGCTGTGTGGGGGGACTTGTCTATATACTGTATGCTGTGTGGGGGGGGACTTGTCTATATACCGTATGCTGTGTGGGGGGGACTTGTCTATATACCGTATGCTGTGTGGGGGGGACTTGTCTATATACCGTATGCTGTGTGTGGGGGACTTGTCTATATACCGTATGCTGTGTGGCGGGCTTGTCTATATACCGTATGCTGGGTGTGGGGGACTTGTCTATATACTGTATGCTGTGTGTGGGGACTTGTCTATATACTGTATGCTGTGTGTGGGGGACTTGTCTATATACCGTATGCTGTGTGTGGGGGACATGTCTATATACTGTATGCTGTGTGTGGGGACTTGTCTATATACCGTATGCTGTGTGTGGGGGACTTGTCTATATACCGTATGCTGTGTGTGGGGGACTTGTCTATATACCGTATGCTGTGTGTGGGGGACTTGTCTATATACCGTATGCTGTGTGTGGGGGACTTGTCTATATACCGTATGCTGTGTGTGGGGGACTTGTCTATATACCGTATGCTGTGTGTGGGGGACTTGTCTATATACTGTATGCTGTGTGTGGGGGACTTGTCTATATACTGTATGCTGTGTGTGGGGGACTTGTCTATATACTGTATGCTGTGTATGGGGGACTTGTCTATATACCGTATGCTGTGTGTGGGGGACTTGTCTATATACCGTATGCTGTGTGTGGGGGACTTGTCTATATACCGTATGCTGTGTGTGGGGGACTTGTCTATATACCGTATGCTGTGTGTGGGGGACTTGTCTATATACCGTATGCTGTGTGTGGGGGACTTGTCTATATACTGTATGCTGTGTATGGGGGACTTGTCTATATACTGTATGCTGTGTGTGGGGGACTTGTCTATATACCGTATGCTGTGTGTGGGGGACTTGTCTATATACCGTATGCTGTGTGTGGGGGACTTGTCTATATACCGTATGCTGTGTATGGGGGACTTGTCTATATACTGTATGCTGTGTGTGGGGGACTTGTCTATATACCGTATGCTGTGTATGGGGGACTTGTCTATATACCGTATGCTGTGTATGGGGGACTTGTCTATATACTGTATGCTGTGTGTGGGGGACTTGTCTATATACCGTATGCTGTGTGTGGGGGACTTGTCTATATACCGTATGCTGTGTATGGGGGACTTGTCTATATACTGTATGCTGTGTGTGGGGGACTTGTCTATATACTGTATGCTGTGTGGGGGGACTTGTCTATATACTGTATGCTGTGTGGGGGGACTTGTCTATATACTGTATGCTGTGTGGGGGGGACTTGTCTATATACCGTATGCTGTGTGGGGGGGACTTGTCTATATACCGTATGCTGTGTGTGGGGGACTTGTCTATATACTGTATGCTGTGTGGGGGGACTTGTCTATATACTGTATGCTGTGTGGGGGGGGACTTGTCTATATACCGTATGCTGTGTGGGGGGGACTTGTCTATATACCGTATGCTGTGTGGGGGGGACTTGTCTATATACCGTATGCTGTGTGTGGGGGACTTGTCTATATACCGTATGCTGTGTGGCGGGCTTGTCTATATACCGTATGCTGGGTGTGGGGGACTTGTCTATATACTGTATGCTGTGTGTGGGGACTTGTCTATATACTGTATGCTGTGTGTGGGGGACTTGTCTATATACCGTATGCTGTGTGTGGGGGACATGTCTATATACTGTATGCTGTGTGTGGGGACTTGTCTATATACCGTATGCTGTGTGTGGGGGACTTGTCTATATACCGTATGCTGTGTGTGGGGGACTTGTCTATATACCGTATGCTGTGTGTGGGGGTCTTGTCTATATACCGTATGCTGTGTGGGGGGGACTTGTCTATATACCGTATGCTGTGTGGTGGGGGAGGGGGTGCTGGACTTGGTTCTTTTTGCTATATGTGGGGGAGGGAGACCTGGATAAATATGCTATACATGGAGAAGGGGATCTTGGCTATATACTTTGTGTGGGGGAGCGAGGACCTGGATAAATATGCTATACATGGAGGAGGGGACCTGGCTATATACTTTGTGTGGGGGAGCGGGGACCTTGTCTATATACTTTGGGTGGGGGAGCGGGGACCTTGTCTATATACTTTGTGTGGGGGAGCGGGGACCTTGTCTATATACTTTGTGTGGGGGAGCGGGGACCTGGCTATATACTTTGTGTGGGGGAGCGGGGATCTTGGCTATATACTGTGTGTGGGGGAGCGGGGACCTGGATAAATATGCTATACATGGAGGAGGGGACCTTGGCTATATACTTTGTGTGGGGGAGCGGGGACCTGGATAAATATGCTATACATGGAGGAGGGGACCTGGCTATATACTTTGTGTGGGGGAGCGGGGACCTGGATAAATATGCTATACATGGAGGAGGGGACCTTGGCTATATACTTTGTGTGGGGGAGCGGGGACCTGGATAAATATGCTATACATGGAGGAGGGGACCTTGGCTATATACTTTGTGTGGGGGAGCGGGGATCTGGATAAATATGCTATACATGGAGGAGGGGATCTTGGCTATATACTGTGTGTGGGGGAGCGGGGACCTGGCTATATACTTTGTGTGGGGGAGCGGGGACCTGGCTATATACTTTGTGTGGGGGAGCGGGGACCTGGCTATATACTGTGTGTGGGGGAGCGGGGACCTTGGCTATATACTTTGTGTGGGGGAGCGGGGACCTGGCTATATACTTTGTGTGGGGGAGCGGGGAGCTTGGCTATATACTTTGTGTGGGGGAGCGGGGACCTGGCTATATACTTTGTGTGGGGGAGCGGGGACCTGGATAAATATGCTATACATGGAGGAGGGGAGCTTGGCTATATACTTTGTGTGGGGGAGCGGGGAGCTTGGCTATATACTGTGTGTGGGGGAGCGGGGACCTTGTCTATATACTTTGTGTGGGGGAGCGGGGACCTGGCTATATACTTTGTGTGGGGGAGCGGGGACCTTGTCTATATACTTTGTGTGGGGGAGCGGGGATCTTGGCTATATACTGTGTGTGGGGGAGCGGGGACCTGGCTATATACTGTGTGTGGGGGAGCGGGGACCTGGCTATATACTGTGTGTGGGGGAGCGGGAACCTGGCTATATACTTTGTGTGGGGGAGCGGGGATCTTGGCTATATACTGTGTGTGGGGGAGCGGGGATCTTGGCTATATACTGTGTGTGGGGGAGCGGGGACCTGGCTATATACTTTGTGTGGGGGAGTGGGGACCTGGCTATATACTTTGTGTGGGGGAGCGGGGACCTGGCTATATACTGTGTGTGGGGGAGCGGGGACCTGGCTATATACTGTGTGTGGGGGAGCGGGGACCTGGCTATATGTGGTAGGTGTGGGGCAGTTGATGTTACGGGGGCAGCTTTATTGTGAATGTATATGTAGTGGGTACAATGTGGAGGACTCTTCATAGATCACAGACATCATATGTGCTGATCAGGAGCCTTTCTGTGAATGCGATGTGTCAGGTCAGAGCTGCACTATTGCTAGATGATCTTGTGGGGTGAACGTCTCATTCAGACGTCTGTTTTTTTACATCCATGTTATTGACAGACATAATACGCACCTTTATCATCTATGGGGCAGCTCACATATCCATATATATATATATTTTTTTATTTGCATATAGTAACAAACATTGATACAATTCGGATCGATCCCTTTGATGAAAATCAGTTTTGTTTTTTTTCCTTTTTTTTAATGTACCAGAAAACTACAGATGTCTGAATGAGGCCTGAAGATCTGTTCAAATGTGGCAGATTGTTCCTGGAGGATTTCCATAGAAAATCAGAGCAAATTAGCAAAAAACCGCAAGAAAATCCACAACAGCAAATTTGCACTCCATGATTTTGGTGCAGATCTTTCTGGTAATTCACTATGGAAAACAGCAGCGTGTAAAATAAAAAGAAATAAACTTGCTGGGAGTTGTAGTCCCTCACCACATACTGCAGTGCTATTATGACGCAGTGATGGTTTAGTTACATGATCGGTGCCTGCGCTGTCACTTGCTGGGAGTTGTACTCCCTCACCACATACTGCAGTGCTATTATGACGTAGTGATGGTTTAGTTACATGATCGGTGCCTGCACTGTCACTTGCTGGGAGTTGTAGTCCCTTACCACATACTGCAGTGCTATTATGACGCAGTGATGGTGAACTGTGTATCTAATCCTATCCTGTGTGATACTGTTTGCTGAGCCGTGTATCTAATCCCGCCCTGTGCGATACTGTCTGCTGAGCTGTGTATCTAATCCACTCCTGTGTGATACTGTCTGCTGAGCTGTGTTTCTAATCCTATGCTGTGTGATACTGTCTGGTGAGCTGTGTATCTAATCCTCTCCTGGTGAAACTGTGCTGAGCTGTGTATCTAATGCCATCCTGTGTGATACTGTCTGCTGAGCTGTGTATCTAATCCTCTCCTGTGTGATACTGTCTGCTGAGCTGTGTATCTAATCCTCTAATGTGTTATACTGTCTGCTGAGCTGTGTATCTAATCGTCTCCTGTGTGATACTGTCTGATGAACTGTGTATCTAATCCTATCCTGTGTGATACTGTCTGCTGAGCCGTGTATCTAATCCCGCCCTGTGCGATACTGTCTGCTGAGCCGTGTATCTAATCCACTCCTGTGTGATACTGTCTGCTGAGCTGTGTATCTAATCCTATGCTGTGTGATACTGTCAGCTGATCTGTGTATCTAATCCTCTCCTGTGTGATACTGTCTGCTGAGCCGTGTATCTAATCCTCTGTGTAATACTGTGTGTTGAGCCGTGTATCTAATCCTCTCCTGTGTGATACTGTCTGCTGAGCAGTGTATCTAATCTTATCCTGTGTGATACTGTCTGCTGAGCTGTGTATCTAATCCCCTCCTGTGTGATACTGTCTGCTGAGCTGTGTATCTAATCCTATGATGTGTATCTAATCCTCTCCTGTGTGATACTGTCTACTGAGCCGTGTATCTAATCCCCTCCTGTGATACTGTCTGCTGAGCCGTGTATCTAATCCTCTCCTGTGTGATACCGTCTGCTGAGCTGTGTATCTAATTCTCTCCTGTGTGATACTGTCTGCTGAGCTGTGTATCTAATACTCTCCTGTGTGATACTGTCTGCTCAGCCGTGTATCTAATCCACTCCTGTGTGATACTGTCTGCTGAGCTGTGTATCTAATCCTACGCTGTATGATACTGTCTGCTGAGCTGTGTATCTAATCCTCTCCTGTGTGATACTGTCTGCTGAGCTGTGTATCTAATCCTGTCCTGTGTGATACTGTATGCTGAGCCGTGTATCTAATCCTATGCTGTGTGATACTGTCTGCTGAGCTGTGTATCTAATCCTCTCCTGTGTGATACTGTCTGCTGAGCTGTGTATCTAATCCTGTCCTGTGTGATACTGTCTGCTGAGCCGTGTATCTAATCCTATGCTGTGCGATACTGTCTGCTGAGCTGTGTATCTAATCCTATGCTGTGTGATACTGTCTGCTGAGCTATGTATCTAATCCTATGCTGTGTGATACTGTCTGCTGAGCTGTGTATCTAATCCTCTCCTGTGTGATACTGTCTGCTGAGCTGTGTATCTAATCCTGTCCTGTGTGATACTGTCTGCTGAGCCGTGTATCTAATCCTATGCTGTGCGATACTGTCTGCTGAGCTGTGTATCTAATCCTATGCTGTGTGATACTGTCTGCTGAGCTATGTATCTAATCCTCTCCTGTGTGATACTGTCTGCTGAGCTGTGTATCTAATCCTGTCCTGTGTGATACTGTATGCTGAGCCGTGTATCTAATCCTATGCTGTGTGATACTGTCTGCTGAGCTGTGTATCTAATCCTCTCCTGTGTGATACTGTCTGCTGAGCTGTGTATCTAATCCTGTCCTGTGTGATACTGTCTGCTGAGCCGTGTATCTAATCCTATGCTGTGCGATACTGTCTGCTGAGCTGTGTATCTAATCCTATGCTGTGTGATACTGTCTGCTGAGCTGTGTATCTAATCCTATGCTGTGTGATACTGCCTGCTGAGCTGTGTATCTAATCCTATGCTGTGTGATACTGTCTCCTCAGCTGTGTATCTAATCCCCTCCTGTGTGATACTGTCTGCTGAGCCGTGTATCTAATCCTATGCTGTGTGATACTGTCTGCTGAGCCATGTATCTAATCCTCTCCTGTGAGATACTGTCTGCTGAGCTGCGTATCTAATCCTCTCCTGTGTGATACTGTCTGATGAACTGTGTATCTAATCCCCTCCTGTGTGATACTCTCTGCTGAGCTGTGTATCTAATCCCCTCCTGTGTGATACTGTCTGTTGAGCCGTGTATCTAATCCTATGCTGTGTGATACTGCCTGCTGAGCTGTGTATCTAAACCTATGCTGTGTATCTCATCCTCTCCTGTGTGATACTGTCTGCTGAGCTGTGTATCTAATCCTCTCCTGTGTGATACTGTCTGCTGAGCTATGTATCTAATCCTGTGTGATACTGTCTGCTGAGCTGTGTATCTAATTCTCCCTGTGTGATACCGTCTGCTGAGCTGTGTATCTAATACTCTCCTGTGTGATACTGTCTGCTGAGCAGTGTATCTAATACTCTCCTGTGTGATACTGTCTGATGAACTGTGTATCTAATCCTATCCTGTGTGATACTGTCTGCTGAGCCGTGTATCTAATCCCGCCCTGTGCGATACTGTCTGCTGAGCCGTGTATCTAATCCACTCCTGTGTGATACTGTCTGCTGAGCTGTGTATCTAATCCTATGCTGTGTGATACTGTCTGCTGAGCCGTGTATCTAATCCTCTCCTGTGTGATACTGTCAGCTGATCTGTGTATCTAATCCTCTCCTGTGTGATACTGTCTGCTGAGCCGTGTATCTAATCCTCTGTGTAATACTGTGTGTTGAGCCGTGTATCTAATCCTCTCCTGTGTGATACTGTCTGCTGAGCAGTGTATCTAATCTTATCCTGCGTGATACTGTCTGCTGAGCTGTGTATCTAATCCCCTCCTGTGTGATACTGTCTGCTGAGCTGTGTATCTAATCCTATGATGTGTATCTAATCCTCTCCTGTGTGATACTGTCTACTGAGCCGTGTATCTAATCCCCTCCTGTGATACTGTCTGCTGAGCCGTGTATCTAATCCTCTCCTGTGTGATACCGTCTGCTGAGCTGTGTATCTAATTCTCTCCTGTGTGATACTGTCTGCTGAGCTGTGTATCTAATACTCTCCTGTGTGATACTGTCTGCTGAGCAGTGTATCTAATACTATCCTGTGTGATACTGTCTGCTCAGCCGTGTATCTAATCCACTCCTGTGTGATACTGTCTGCTGAGCTGTGTATCTAATCCTACGCTGTATGATACTGTCTGCTGAGCTGTGTATCTAATCCTCTCCTGTGTGATACTGTCTGCTGAGCTGTGTATCTAATCCTGTCCTGTGTGATACTGTATGCTGAGCCGTGTATCTAATCCTATGCTGTGTGATACTGTCTGCTGAGCTGTGTATCTAATCCTCTCCTGTGTGATACTGTCTGCTGAGCTGTGTATCTAATCCTGTCCTGTGTGATACTGTCTGCTGAGCCGTGTATCTAATCCTATGCTGTGCGATACTGTCTGCTGAGCTGTGTATCTAATCCTATGCTGTGTGATACTGTCTGCTGAGCTGTGTATCTAATCCTATGCTGTGTGATACTGCCTGCTGAGCTGTGTATCTAATCCTATGCTGTGTGATACTGTCTCCTCAGCTGTGTATCTAATCCCCTCCTGTGTGATACTGTCTGCTGAGCCGTGTATCTAATCCTATGCTGTGTGATACTGTCTGCTGAGCCATGTATCTAATCCTCTCCTGTGAGATACTGTCTGCTGAGCTGCGTATCTAATCCTCTCCTGTGTGATACTGTCTGATGAACTGTGTATCTAATCCCCTCCTGTGTGATACTCTCTGCTGAGCTGTGTATCTAATCCCCTCCTGTGTGATACTGTCTGTTGAGCCGTGTATCTAATCCTATGCTGTGTGATACTGCCTGCTGAGCTGTGTATCTAAACCTATGCTGTGTATCTCATCCTCTCCTGTGTGATACTGTCTGCTGAGCTGTGTATCTAATCCTCTCCTGTGTGATACTGTCTGCTGAGCTATGTATCTAATCCTGTGTGATACTGTCTGCTGAGCTGTGTATCTAATTCTCCCTGTGTGATACCGTCTGCTGAGCTGTGTATCTAATACTCTCCTGTGTGATACTGTCTGCTGAGCAGTGTATCTAATACTCTCCTGTGTGATACTGTCTGATGAACCGTGTATCTAATCCCGCCCTGTGCGATACTGTCTGCTGAGCCGTGTATCTAATCCACTCCTCTGTGATACTGTCTGCTGAGCTGTGTATCTAATCCTATGCTGTGTGATACTGTCTGCTGATCTGTGTATCTAATCCTCTCCTGTGTGATACTGTCTGCTGAGCTGTGTATCTAATCCTACGCTGTGTGATACTGTCTGCTGAGCTGTGTATCTAATCCTCTCCTGTGTGATACTGTCTGCTGAGCTGTGTATCTAATCCTGTCCTGTGTGATACTGTCTGCTGAGCCGTGTATCTAATCCTATGCTGTGTGATACTGTCTGCTGAGCTGTGTATCTAATCTTATACTGTGTGATACTGCCTGCTGAGCTGTGTATCTAATCCTATGCTGTGTGATACTGTATGCTGAGCAGTGTATCTAATCCTCTCCTGTGTGATACTGTCTCCTCAGCTGTGTATCTAATCCCCTCCTGTGTGATACTGTCTGCTGAGCCATGTATCTAATCCTCTCCTGTGAGATACTGTCTGCTGAGCTGCGTATCTAATCCCGCCCTGTGTGATACTGTCTGCTGAGCCGTGGATCTAATCCACTCCTGTGTGATACTGTCTGCTGAGCTGTGTATCTAATCCCGCCCTGTGCGATACTGTCTGCTGAGCCGTGTATCTAATCCACTCCTGTGTGATACTGTCTGATGAACTGTGTATCTAATCCTATCCTGTGTGATACTGTCTGCTGAGCCGTGTATCTAATCCCGCCCTGTGCGATACTGTCTGCTGAGCCGTGTATCTAATCCTCTCCTGTGTGATACTGTCAGCTGAGCTGTGTATCTAATCCTCTCCTGTGTGATACTGTCTGCTGAGCTGTGTATCTAATCCTCTCCTGTGTGATACTGTCTGCTGAGCCGTGTATCTAATCCTACCCTGTGTGATACCGTCTGCTGAGCAGTGTATCTAATCCTCTCCTGTGTGATACCGGCTGCTGAGCTGTGTATCTAATCCTCTCCTGTGCGATACTGTCTACTGAGCTGTGTATCTAATCCTCTCCTGTGTAATACTGTCAGCTGAGCTGTGTATCTAATCCTCTCCTGTGTGATACTGTCTGCTGAGCTGTGTATCTAATCCTGTCCTGTGTGATACTGTCTGATGAGCTATGTATCTAATCCTCTCCTGTGCGATACTGTCTGCTGAGCTGTGTATCTAATCCTCTCCTGTGTGATACTGTCAGCTGAGCTGTGTATCTAATCCTCTCCTGTGTGATACTGTCTGCTGAGCCGTGTATCTAATCCTGTCCTGTGTGCTACTGTCTGATGAGCTATGTATCTAATCCTCTCCTGTGTGATACTGTCTGCTGAGCTGTGTATCTAATCCTGTCCTGTGTGATACTGTCTGATGAGCTATGTATCTAATCCTCTCCTGTGCGATACTATCTGCTGAGCCGTGTATCTAATCCTCTCCTGTGTGATACTGTCTGCTGAGCCGTGTATCTAATCCTCTCCTGTGTGATACTGTCTGCTGAGCTGTGTATCTAATCCTCTCCTGTGTGATACTGTCTGCTGAGCCGTGTATCTAATCCTCTCCTGTGTGATACTGTCTGCTGAGCCGTGTATCTAATCCTCTCCTGTGTGATACTGTCTGCTGAACCGTGCATCTAATCCTGCCCTGTGTGATACTGTCTGCTGAGCAGTGTATCTAATTCTATCCTGTGTGATACCATCTGCTGAGCTGTGTATCTAATCCTCTCCTGTGTGATACTGTCTGCTGAGCTGTGTATCAAATCCTCTCCTGTGTGATACTGTCTGCTGAGCCGTGTATCTAATCCTACCCTGTGTGATACTGTCTGCTGAACCGTGTATCTAATCCTGCCCTGTGTGATACTGTCTGCTGAGCTGTGTATCTAATCCTATCCTGTGTGATACCATCTGCTGAGCCGTGTAACTAATCCTCTCCTGTGTGATACTGTCTGCTGAGCCCTGTATCTAATCATATCCTGTGTGATACCATCTGCTGAGCAGTGTATCTAAACCTGTCCTGTGTAATACCAGCTGCTGAGCTGTGTATCTAATCCTATCCTTTGTGATACTGTCTGCTGAGCTGTGTATCTAATCCTCTCCTGTGTGATACTATCTGCTGAGCAGTGTATCTAATCCTCTCCTGTGTGATACTGTCTGCTGAGCCGTGTATCTAAGCCTCTACTGTGTGATACTATCTGCTGAGCAGTGTATCTAATCCTATCTTGTGTGATACCATCTGCTGAGCTGTGTATCTAATCCTCTCCTGTGTGATAATGTCTGCTGAGCCGTGTATCTAATCCTCTCCTGTGTGATACTGTCTGCTGAACTGTGTATCTAATCCTGTCCTGTGTGATACAGTCCGCTGAGCTATGTATCTAATCCTCTCCTGAGCGATATTGTCTGCTGAGCTGTGTATCTAATCCTCTCCTGTGTGATACTGTCTGCTGAGCTGTGCATCTAATCCTATCCTGTGTGATACTATCTGCTGAGCAGTGTATGTAATCCTATCCTGTGTGATACTGTCTGCTGAGCCGTGTATCTAATCCCGCCCTGTGCGATACTGTCTGCTGAGCCGTGGACCTAATCCACTCCTGTGTGATACTGTCTGCTGAGCTGTGTATCTAATCCCGCCCTCTGCGATACTGTCTGCTGAGCCGTGTATCTAATCCACTCCTGTGTGATACTGTCTGATGAACTGTGTATCTAATCCTATCCTGTGTGATACTGTCTGCTGAGCCGTGTATCTAATCCCGCCCTGTGCGATACTGTCTGCTGAGCCGTGTATCTAATCCACTCCTGTGTGATACTATCTGCTGAGCTTTGTATCTAATCCTGTGCTGTGTGATACTGTCAGCTGAGTTGTGTATCTAATCCTATCCTGTGTGATACCATCTGCTGAGCTGTGTATCTAATCCTTTCCTGTGTGATACTGTCTGCTGAGCTGTGTATCTAATCCTCTCCTGTGTGATACCGTCTGCTGAGCCGTGTATCTAATCCTCTCCTGTGTGATACTGTCTGCTGAGCTATGTATCTAATCCTCTCCTGTGTGATACTGTTTGCTGAGCTGTGTATCTAATCCTTTCCTGTGTGATACTGTCTGCTGAGCTGTGTATCAAATCCTCTCCTGTGTGATACTGTCTGCTGAGCTGTGTATCTAATCCTATGCTGTGTGATACTGTCTGCTGAGCTGTATCTCTAATCCTATCCTGTGTGATACTGTCTGCTCAACCGTGTATCTAATCCTCTCCTGTGTGATACCGTCTGCTGAGCAGTGTATCTAATCCTCTCCTGTGTGATACCGGCTGCTGAGCTGTGTATCTAATCCTCTCCTGTGCGATACTCTCTGCTGAGCTGTGTATCTAATCCTTTCCTGTGTGATACTATCTGCTGAGCTGTGTATGTAATCCTCTGTGTGATACTGTCTGATGAGCTGTGTATCTAATCCTCTCCTGTGTGATACTGTCTGCTGAGCTGTGTATCTAATCCTCTCCTGTGTGATACTGTCTGATGAACTGTGTATCTAATCCTATCCTGTGTGATACTGTCTGCTGAGCCGTGTATCTAATCCACCCGTGTGATACAGTCTGCTGAGCTGTGTATCTAATCCTATGCTGTGTGATACTGTCTGCTGAGCTGTGTATCTAATCCTCCTGTGTGATACTGTCTGCTGAGCTGTGTATCTAATCCTCTCCTGTGTAATACTGTCTGCTGAGCTGTGTATCTAATCCTCTCCTGTGTGATACTGTCTGATGAACTGTGTATCTAATCCTCTCCTGTGTGATACTGTCTGCTGAGCTATGTCTCTAATCCCCTCCTGTGTGATACTGTCTGCTGAGCTGTGTATCTAATCCTCTCCTGTGTGATACTGTCTGCTGAGCTGTGTATCTAATCGTCTCCTGTGTGATACCGTCTGCTGAGCTGTGTATCTAATCCTCTCCTGTGTGATACTGTCTGATGAGCTGTGTATCTAATCCTCTCCTGTGTGACTCTGTCTGCTGAGCCGTGTATCTAATCCCCTCCTGTGTGATTCTGTCTGCTGAGAAGTGTATCTAATCCTATGCTGTGTGATACTGTCTGCTGAGCTGTGTATCTAATCCTATGCTGTGTATCTAATCATCTCCTGTGTGATAATGTCTGCTGAGCCGTGTATCTAATCCTCTCCTGTGTGATACTGTCTGCTGAGCTGTGTATCTAATCCTACCCTGTGTGATACTGTCTGCTGAACCGTGCATCTAATCCTGCCCTGTGTGATACTGTCTGCTGAGCAGTGTATCTAATTCTATCCTGTGTGATACCATCTGCTGAGCTGTGTATCTAATCCTCTCCTGTGTGATACTGTCTGCTGAGCCGTGTATCTAATCCTACCCTGTGTGATACTGTCTGCTGAACCGTGTATCTAATCCTGCCCTGTGTGATACTGTCTGCTGAGCTGTGTATCTAATCCTATCCTGTGTGATACCATCTGCTGAGCCGTGTAACTAATCCTCTCCTGTGTGATACTGTCTGCTGAGCCCTGTATCTAATCATATCCTGTGTGATACCATCTGCTGAGCAGTGTATCTAAACCTGTCCTGTGTAATACCAGCTGCTGAGCTGTGTATCTAATCCTATCCTTTGTGATACTGTCTGCTGAGCTGTGTATCTAATCCTCTCCTGTGTGATACTATCTGCTGAGCAGTGTATCTAATCCTCTCCTGTGTGATACTGTCTGCTGAGCCGTGTATCTAAGCCTCTACTGTGTGATACTATCTGCTGAGCAGTGTATCTAATCCTATCTTGTATGATACCATCTGCTGAGCTGTGTATCTAATCCTCTCCTGTGTGATAATGTCTGCTGAGCCGTGTATCTAATCCTCTCCTGTGTGATACTGTCTGCTGAGCTGTGTATCTAATCCTGTCCTGTGTGATACAGTCCGCTTAGCTATGTATCTAATCCTCTCCTGAGCGATATTGTCTGCTGAGCTGTGCATCTAATCCTATCCTGTGTGATACTATCTGCTGAGCAGTGTATCTAATCCTATCCTGTGTGATACTGTCTGCTGAGCCGTGTATCTAATCCCGCCCTGTGCGATACTGTCTGCTGAGCCGTGGATCTAATCCACTCCTGTGTGATACTGTCTGCTGAGCTGTGTATCTAATCCCGCCCTCTGCGATACTGTCTGCTGAGCCGTGTATCTAATCCACTCCTGTGTGATACTGTCTGATGAACTGTGTATCTAATCCTATCCTGTGTGATACTGTCTGCTGAGCCGTGTATCTAATCCCGCCCTGTGCGATACTGTCTGCTGAGCCGTGTATCTAATCCACTCCTGTGTGATACTATCTGCTGAGCTTTGTATCTAATCCTGTGCTGTGTGATACTGTCAGCTGAGTTGTGTATCTAATCCTATCCTGTGTGATACCATCTGCTGAGCTGTGTATCTAATCCTTTCCTGTGTGATACTGTCTGCTGAGCTGTGTATCTAATCCTCTCCTGTGTGATACCGTCTGCTGAGCCGTGTATCTAATCCTCTCCTGTGTGATACTGTCTGCTGAGCTATGTATCTAATCCTCTCCTGTGTGATACTGTTTGCTGAGCTGTGTATCTAATCCTTTCCTGTGTGATACTGTCTGCTGAGCTGTGTATCAAATCCTCTCCTGTGTGATACTGACTGCTGTGCTGTGTATCTAATCCTATGCTGTGTGATACTGTCTGCTGAGCTGTGTATCTAATCCTATGCTGTGTGATACTGTCTGCTGAGCTGTATCTCTAATCATACCCTGTGTGATACTGTCTGCTCAACCGTGTATCTAATCCTCTCCTGTGTGATACCGTCTGCTGAGCAGTGTATCTAATCCTCTCCTGTGTGATACCGGCTGCTGAGCTGTGTATCTAATCCTCTCCTGTGCGATACTCTCTGCTGAGCTGTGTATCTAATCCTTTCCTGTGTGATACTATCTGCTGAGCTGTGTATGTAATCCTCTGTGTGATACTGTCTGATGAGCTGTGTATCTAATCCTCTCCTGTGTGATACTGTCTGCTGAGCTGTGTATCTAATCCTTTCCTGTGTGATACTGTCTGATGAACTGTGTATCTAATCCTATCCTGTGTGATACTGTCTGCTGAGCCGTGTATCTAATCCCGCCCTGTGCGATACTGTCTGCTGAGCTGTGTATCTAATCCACCCGTGTGATACAGTCTGCTGAGCTGTGTATCTAATCCTATGCTGTGTGATACTGTCTGCTGAGCTGTGTATCTAATCCTCCTGTGTGATACTGTCTGCTGAGCTGTGTATCTAATCCTCTCCTGTGTAATACTGTCTGCTGAGCTGTGTATCTAATCCTCTCCTGTGTGATACTGTCTGATGAACTGTGTATCTAATCCTCTCCTGTGTGATACTGTCTGCTGAGCTATGTCTCTAATCCCCTCCTGTGTGATACTGTCTGCTGAGCTGTGTATCTAATCCTCTCCTGTGTGATACTGTCTGCTGAGCTGTGTATCTAATCCTCTCCTGTGTGATACTGTCTGCTGAGCTGTGTATCTAATCCTCTCCTGTGTGATACTGTCTGATGAGCTGTGTATCTAATCCTCTCCTGTGTGACTCTGTCTGCTGAGCCGTGTATCTAATCCCCTCCTGTGTGATTCTGTCTGCTGAGAAGTGTATCTAATCCTATGCTGTGTGATACTGTCTGCTGAGCTGTGTATCTAATCCTATGCTGTGTATCTAATCATCTCCTGTGTGATAATGTCTGCTGAGCCGTGTATCTAATCCTATCCTGTGTGATACTGTCAGCTGAGCTGTGTATCTAATCCTATCCTGTGTGATACTGTCTGCTGAGCTGTGTATCTAATCCTCTCCTGTGTGATACTGTCTGCTGAGCTATGTATCTAATCCTCTCCTGTGTGATACTGTTTGCTGAGCTGTGTATCTAATCCTTTCCTGTGTGATACTGTCTGCTGAGCTGTGTATCAAATCCTCTCCTGTGTGATACTGACTGCTGTGCTGTGTATCTAATCCTATGCTGTGTGATACTGTCTGCTGAGCTGTGTATCTAATCCTATGCTGTGTGATACTGTCTGCTGAGCTGTATCTCTAATCCTACCCTGTGTGATACTGTCTGCTCAACCGTGTATCTAATCCTCTCCTGTGTGATACCGTCTGCTGAGCAGTGTATCTAATCCTCTCCTGTGTGATACCGGCTGCTGAGCTGTGTATCTAATCCTCTCCTGTGCGATACTCTCTGCTGAGCTGTGTATCTAATCCTTTCCTGTGTGATACTATCTGCTGAGCTCTGTATGTAATCCTCTGTGTGATACTGTCTGATGAGCTGTGTATCTAATCCTCTCCTGTGTGATACTGTCTGCTGAGCTGTGTATCTAATCCTCTCCTGTGTGATACTGTCTGATGAACTGTGTATGTAATCCTATCCTGTGTGATACTGTCTGCTGAGCCGTGTATCTAATCCCGCCCTGTGCGATACTGTCTGCTGAGCTGTGTATCTAATCCACCCGTGTGATACTGTCTGCTGAGCTGTGTATCTAATCCTATGCTGTGTGATACTGTCTGCTGAGCTGTGTATCTAATCCGCCTGTGTGATACTGTCTGCTGAGCTGTGTATCTAATCCTCTCCTGTGTAATACTGTCTGCTGAGCTGTGTATCTAATCCTCTCCTGTGTGATACTGTCTGATGAACTGTGTATCTAATCCTCTCCTGTGTGATACTGTCTGCTGAGCTATGTCTCTAATCCCCTCCTGTGTGATACTGTCTGCTGAGCTGTGTATCTAATCCTCTCCTGTGTGATACTGTCTGCTGAGCTGTGTATCTAATCCTCTCCTGTGTGATACTGTCTGCTGAGCTGTGTATCTAATCCTCTCCTGTGTGATACTGTCTGCTGAGCTGTTTATCTAATCCTCTCCTTTGTGATACTGTCTGCTGAGCTGTGTATCTAATCTTGTCCTTTGTGATACCGTCTGCTGAGCTATGCATCTAATCCTGTCCTGTGTGATACCGTCTGCTGAGCAGTGTATCTAATCTTATCCTGTGATACTGTCTGCTGAGCTGTGTATCTAATCCCCTCCTGTGTGATTCTGTCTGCTGAGAAGTGTATCTAATCCTATGCTGTGTGATACTGTCTGCTGAGCTGTGTATCTAATCCTATGCTGTGTATCTAATCATCTCCTGTGTGATAATGTCTGCTGAGTCGTGTATCTAATCCTATCCTGTGTGATACTGTCAGCTGAGCTGTGTATCTAATCCTATCCTGTGTGATACTGTCTGCTGAGCTGTGTATCTAATCCTCTCCTGTGTGATACTGTCTGCTGAGCCGTGTATCTAATCCTCTCCTGTGTGATACTGTGTGCTGAGCTGTGTATCTAATCCTCTCCTGTGCGTTACTGTCTGCTGAGCTGTGTATCTAATCCTCTCCTGTGTGATACTGTCTGATGAACTGTGTATCTAATCCTGTCCTATGTGATACTGTCAGCTGAGCTGTGTATCTAATCCTCTCCTGTGTGATACTGTCAGCTGAGCTGTGTATCTAATCCTCTCCTGTGCGTTACTGTCTGCTGAGCTGTGTATCTAATCCTATCCTGTGTGATACCATCTGCTGAGCCGTGTATCTAATCCTCTCCTGTGTGATACTGTCTGCTGAGCCGTGTATCTAATCCTCTCCTGTGTGATACTGTCTGCTGAGCTGTGTATCTAATCCTCTCCTGTGTGATACTGTCTGCTGAGCTGTGTATCAAATCCCCTCCTGTGTGATACTGTCTGCTGAGCCGTGTATCTAATCCTACCCTGTGTGATACTGTCTGCTGAACCGTGTATCTAATCCTGCCCTGTGTGATACTGTCTGCTGAGCAGTGTATCTAATCCTATCCTGTGTGATACCATCTGCTGAGCTGTGTATCAAATCCTCTCCTGTGTGATACTGTCTGCTGAGCCGTGTATCTAATCCTACCCTGTGTGATACTGTCTGCTGAACCGTGTATCTAATCCTGCCCTGTGTGATACTGTCTGCTGAGCTGTGTATCTAATCCTTTCCTGTGTGATACCATCTGCTGAGCCGTGTAACTAATCCTCTCCTGTGTGATACTGTCTGCTGAGCCCTGTATCTAATCATATCCTGTGTGATACCATCTGCTGAGCAGTGTATCTAAACCTATCCTGTGTGATACCAGCTGCTGAGCTGTGTATCTAATCCTATCCTTTGTGATACTGTCTGCTGAGCTGTGTATCTAATCCTTTCCTGTGTGATACCATCTGCTGAGCTGTGTATCTAATCCTCTCCTGTGTGATAATGTCTGCTGAGCCGTGTATCTAATCCTCTCCTGTGTGATACTGTCTGCTGAGCTGTGTATCTAATCCTGTCCTGTGTGATACAGTCCGCTGAGCTATGAATCTAATCCTCTCCTGTGCGATATTCTCTGCTGAGCTGTGTATCTAATCCTCTCCTGTGTGATACTGTCTGCTGAGCTGTGCATCTAATCCTATCCTGTGTGATACTATCTGCTGAGCAGTGTATCTAATCCTATCCTGTGTGATACTGTCTGCTGAGCCGTGTATCTAATCCCGCCCTGTGCGATACTGTCTGCTGAGCCGTGGATCTAATCCACTCCTGTGTGATACTGTCTGCTGAGCTGTGTATCTAATCCCGCCCTGTGCGATACTGTCTGCTGAGCCGTGTATCTAATCCACTCCTGTGTGATACTGTCTGATGAACTGTGTATCTAATCCTCTCCTGTGTGATACTGTCTGCTGAGCTGTGTATCTAATCCTCTCCTGTGTGATACTGTCTGCTGAGCCGTGTATCTAATCCTACCCTGTGTGATACCGTCTGCTGAGCAGTGTATCTAATCCTCTCCTGTGTGATACCGGCTGCTGAGCTGTGTATCTAATCCTCTCCTGTGCGATACTGTCTGCTGAGCTGTGTATCTAATCCTCTCCTGTGTAATACTGTCAGCTGAGCTGTGTATCTAATCCTCTCCTGTGTGATACTGTCTGCTGAGCTGTGTATCTAATCCTGTCCTGTGTGATACTGTCTGATGAGCTATGTATCTAATCCTCTCCTGTGCGATACTGTCTGCTGAGCTGTGTATCTAATCCTCTCCTGTGTGATACTGTCAGCTGAGCTGTGTATCTAATCCTCTCCTGTGTGATACTGTCTGCTGAGCCGTGTATCTAATCCTGTCCTGTGTGATACTGTCTGATGAGCTATGTATCTAATCCTCTCCTGTGTGATACTGTCTGCTGAACTGTGTATCTAATCCTGTCCTGTGTGATACTGTCTGATGAGCTATGTATCTAATCCTCTCCTGTGCGATACTATCTGCTGAGCCGTGTATCTAATCCTCTCCTGTGTGATACTGTCTGCTGAGCCGTGTATCTAATCCTCTGCTGTGTGATACTGTCTGCTGAGCCGTGTATCTAATCCTACCCTGTGTGATACTGTCTGCTGAACCGTGCATCTAATCCTGCCCTGTGTGATACTGTCTGCTGAGCTGTGTATCAAATCCTCTCCTGTGTGATACTGACTGCTGTGCTGTGTATCTAATCCTATGCTGTGTGATACTGTCTGCTGAGCTGTGTATCTAATCCTATGCTGTGTGATACTGTCTGCTGAGCTGTATCTCTAATCCTACCCTGTGTGATACTGTCTGCTCAACCGTGTATCTAATCCTCTCCTGTGTGATACTGTCTGCTGAGCTGTGTATCTAATC
Source organism: Phyllobates terribilis (assembly GCF_046119375.1). NCBI lineage: Eukaryota > Metazoa > Chordata > Amphibia > Anura > Dendrobatidae > Phyllobates > Phyllobates terribilis. The sequence continues at coordinate 2,018,072 of NW_027362852.1, read as the reverse complement.
CTCTCCTGTGCGATACTCTCTGCTGAGCTGTGTATCTAATCCTTTCCTGTGTGATACTGTGTGCTGAGCTGTGTATGTAATCCTCTGTGTGATACTGTCTGATGAGCTGTGTATCTAATCCTCTCCTGTGTGATACTGTCTGCTGAGCTGTGTATCTAATCCTCTCCTGTGTGATACTGTCTGATGAACTGTGTATCTAATCCTATCCTGTGTGATACTGTCTGCTGAGCTGTGTATCTAATCCACCCGTGTGATACAGTCCGCTGAGCTGTGTATCTAATCCTATGCTGTGTGATACTGTCTGCTGAGCTGTGTATCTAATCCTCCTGTGTGATACTGTCTGCTGAGCTGTGTATCTAATCCTCTCCTGTGTAATACTGTCTGCTGAGCTGTGTATCTAATCCTCTCCTGTGTGATACTGTCTGCTGAGCCGTGTATCTAATCCTCTCCTGTGTGATACTGTCTGATGAACTGTGTATCTAATCCTCTCCTGTGTGATACTGTCTGCTGAGCTGTGTATCTAATCCTCTCCTGTGTGATACTGTCTGCTGAGCTGTGTATCTAATCCTCTCCTGTGTGATACTGTCTGATGAACTGTGTATCTAATCCTCTCCTGTGTGATACTGTCTGCTGAGCTGTGTATCTAATCCTCTCCTGTGTGATACTGTCTGCTGAGCTGTGTATCTAATCCTCTCCTGTGTGATACTGTCTGATGAGCTGTGTATCTAATCCTCTCCTGTGTGACTCTGTCTGCTGAGCCGTGTATCTAATCCTCTCCTGTGTGATACTGTGTGCTGAGATGTGTATCTTATCCTATCCTGTGTGATACTGTCTGATGAACTGTGTATCTAATCCTCTCCTGTGTGATACTGTCTGCTGAGTCGTGTATCTAATCCCGCCCTGTGCGATACTGTCTGCTGAGCCGTGTATCTAATCCACTCCTGTGTGATAATGTCTGATGAACTGTGTATCTAATCCTCTCCTGTGTGATACTGTCTGCTGAGCTGTTTATCTAATCCTCTCCTTTGTGATACTGTCTGCTGAGCTGTGTATCTAATCTTGTCCTTTGTGATACCGTCTGCTGAGCTATGCATCTAATCCTGTCCTGTGTGATACCGTCTGCTGAGCAGTGTATCTAATCTTATCCTGTGATACTGTCTGCTGAGCTGTGTATCTAATCCCCTCCTGTGTGATTCTGTCTGCTGAGAAGTGTATCTAATCCTATGCTGTGTGATACTGTCTGCTGAGCTGTGTATCTAATCCTATGCTGTGTATCTAATCATCTCCTGTGTGATAATGTCTGCTGAGCCATGTATCTAATCCTATCCTGTGTGATACTGTCAGCTGAGCTGTGTATCTAATCCTATCCTGTGTGATACTGTCTGCAGAGCTGTGTATCTAATCCTCTCCTGTGTGATACCATCTGCTGAGCCGTGTATCTAATCCTCTCCTGTGTGATACTGTCTGCTGAGCCGTGTATCTAATCCTCTCCTGTGTGATACTGTCTGCTGAGCTGTGTATCTAATCCTCTCCTGTGTGATACTGTCTGCTGAGCTGTGTATCAAATCCCCTCCTGTGTGATACTGTCTGCTGAGCCGTGTATCTAATCCTACCCTGTGTGATACTGTCTGCTGAACCGTGTATCTAATCCTGCCCTGTGTGATACTGTCTGCTGAGCAGTGTATCTAATCCTATCCTGTGTGATACCATCTGCTGAGCTGTGTATCAAATCCTCTCCTGTGTGATACTGTCTGCTGAGCCGTGTATCTAATCCTACCCTGTGTGATACTGTCTGCTGAACCGTGTATCTAATCCTGCCCTGTGTGATACTGTCTGCTGAGCTGTGTATCTAATCCTTTCCTGTGTGATACCATCTGCTGAGCCGTGTAACTAATCCTCTCCTGTGTGATACTGTCTGCTGAGCCCTGTATCTAATCATATCCTGTGTGATACCATCTGCTGAGCAGTGTATCTAAACCTATCCTGTGTGATACCAGCTGCTGAGCTGTGTATCTAATCCTATCCTTTGTGATACTGTCTGCTGAGCTGTGTATCTAATCCTTTCCTGTGTGATACCATCTGCTGAGCTGTGTATCTAATCCTCTCCTGTGTGATAATGTCTGCTGAGCCGTGTATCTAATCCTCTCCTGTGTGATACTGTCTGCTGAGCTGTGTATCTAATCCTGTCCTGTGTGATACAGTCCGCTGAGCTATGAATCTAATCCTCTCCTGTGCGATATTCTCTGCTGAGCTGTGTATCTAATCCTCTCCTGTGTGATACTGTCTGCTGAGCTGTGCATCTAATCCTATCCTGTGTGATACTATCTGCTGAGCAGTGTATCTAATCCTATCCTGTGTGATACTGTCTGCTGAGCCGTGTATCTAATCCCGCCCTGTGCGATACTGTCTGCTGAGCCGTGGATCTAATCCACTCCTGTGTGATACTGTCTGCTGAGCTGTGTATCTAATCCCGCCCTGTGCGATACTGTCTGCTGAGCCGTGTATCTAATCCACTCCTGTGTGATACTGTCTGATGAACTGTGTATCTAATCCTCTCCTGTGTGATACTGTCTGCTGAGCTGTGTATCTAATCCTCTCCTGTGTGATACTGTCTGCTGAGCCGTGTATCTAATCCTACCCTGTGTGATACCGTCTGCTGAGCAGTGTATCTAATCCTCTCCTGTGTGATACCGGCTGCTGAGCTGTGTATCTAATCCTCTCCTGTGCGATACTGTCTGCTGAGCTGTGTATCTAATCCTCTCCTGTGTAATACTGTCAGCTGAGCTGTGTATCTAATCCTCTCCTGTGTGATACTGTCTGCTGAGCTGTGTATCTAATCCTGTCCTGTGTGATACTGTCTGATGAGCTATGTATCTAATCCTCTCCTGTGCGATACTGTCTGCTGAGCTGTGTATCTAATCCTCTCCTGTGTGATACTGTCAGCTGAGCTGTGTATCTAATCCTCTCCTGTGTGATACTGTCTGCTGAGCCGTGTATCTAATCCTGTCCTGTGTGATACTGTCTGATGAGCTATGTATCTAATCCTCTCCTGTGTGATACTGTCTGCTGAACTGTGTATCTAATCCTGTCCTGTGTGATACTGTCTGATGAGCTATGTATCTAATCCTCTCCTGTGCGATACTATCTGCTGAGCCGTGTATCTAATCCTCTCCTGTGTGATACTGTCTGCTGAGCCGTGTATCTAATCCTCTGCTGTGTGATACTGTCTGCTGAGCCGTGTATCTAATCCTACCCTGTGTGATACTGTCTGCTGAACCGTGCATCTAATCCTGCCCTGTGTGATACTGTCTGCTGAGCTGTGTATCAAATCCTCTCCTGTGTGATACTGACTGCTGTGCTGTGTATCTAATCCTATGCTGTGTGATACTGTCTGCTGAGCTGTGTATCTAATCCTATGCTGTGTGATACTGTCTGCTGAGCTGTATCTCTAATCCTACCCTGTGTGATACTGTCTGCTCAACCGTGTATCTAATCCTCTCCTGTGTGATACTGTCTGCTGAGCTGTGTATCTAATCCTCTCCTGTGCGATACTCTCTGCTGAGCTGTGTATCTAATCCTTTCCTGTGTGATACTGTGTGCTGAGCTGTGTATGTAATCCTCTGTGTGATACTGTCTGATGAGCTGTGTATCTAATCCTCTCCTGTGTGATACTGTCTGCTGAGCTGTGTATCTAATCCTCTCCTGTGTGATACTGTCTGATGAACTGTGTATCTAATCCTATCCTGTGTGATACTGTCTGCTGAGCTGTGTATCTAATCCACCCGTGTGATACAGTCCGCTGAGCTGTGTATCTAATCCTATGCTGTGTGATACTGTCTGCTGAGCTGTGTATCTAATCCTCCTGTGTGATACTGTCTGCTGAGCTGTGTATCTAATCCTCTCCTGTGTAATACTGTCTGCTGAGCTGTGTATCTAATCCTCTCCTGTGTGATACTGTCTGCTGAGCCGTGTATCTAATCCTCTCCTGTGTGATACTGTCTGATGAACTGTGTATCTAATCCTCTCCTGTGTGATACTGTCTGCTGAGCTGTGTATCTAATCCTCTCCTGTGTGATACTGTCTGCTGAGCTGTGTATCTAATCCTCTCCTGTGTGATACTGTCTGATGAACTGTGTATCTAATCCTCTCCTGTGTGATACTGTCTGCTGAGCTGTGTATCTAATCCTCTCCTGTGTGATACTGTCTGCTGAGCTGTGTATCTAATCCTCTCCTGTGTGATACTGTCTGATGAGCTGTGTATCTAATCCTCTCCTGTGTGACTCTGTCTGCTGAGCCGTGTATCTAATCCTCTCCTGTGTGATACTGTGTGCTGAGATGTGTATCTTATCCTATCCTGTGTGATACTGTCTGATGAACTGTGTATCTAATCCTCTCCTGTGTGATACTGTCTGCTGAGTCGTGTATCTAATCCCGCCCTGTGCGATACTGTCTGCTGAGCCGTGTATCTAATCCACTCCTGTGTGATAATGTCTGATGAACTGTGTATCTAATCCTCTCCTGTGTGATACTGTCTGCTGAGCTGTTTATCTAATCCTCTCCTTTGTGATACTGTCTGCTGAGCTGTGTATCTAATCTTGTCCTTTGTGATACCGTCTGCTGAGCTATGCATCTAATCCTGTCCTGTGTGATACCGTCTGCTGAGCAGTGTATCTAATCTTATCCTGTGATACTGTCTGCTGAGCTGTGTATCTAATCCCCTCCTGTGTGATTCTGTCTGCTGAGAAGTGTATCTAATCCTATGCTGTGTGATACTGTCTGCTGAGCTGTGTATCTAATCCTATGCTGTGTATCTAATCATCTCCTGTGTGATAATGTCTGCTGAGCCATGTATCTAATCCTATCCTGTGTGATACTGTCAGCTGAGCTGTGTATCTAATCCTATCCTGTGTGATACTGTCTGCAGAGCTGTGTATCTAATCCTCTCCTGTGTGATACTGTCTGCTGAGCCGTGTATCTAATCCTCTCCTGTGTGATACTGTCTGCTGAGCAGTGAATCTAATACTATCCTGTGTGATACTGTCTGCTCAGCCGTGTATCTAATCCACTCCTGTGTGATACTGTCTGCTGAGCTGTGTATCTAATCCTACGCTGTATGATACTGTCTGCTGAGCTGTGTATCTAATCCTCTCCTGTGTGATACTGTCTGCTGAGCTGTGTATCTAATCCTGTCCTGTGTGATACTGTATGCTGAGCCGTGTATCTAATCCTATGCTGTGTGATACTGTCTGCTGAGCTGTGTATCTAATCCTCTCCTGTGTGATACTGTCTGCTGAGCTGTGTATCTAATCCTGTCCTGTGTGATACTGTCTGCTGAGCCGTGTATCTAATCCTATGCTGTGCGATACTGTCTGCTGAGCTGTGTATCTAATCCTATGCTGTGTGATACTGTCTGCTGAGCTGTGTATCTAATCCTATGCTGTGTGATACTGCCTGCTGAGCTGTGTATCTAATCCTATGCTGTGTGATACTGTCTCCTCAGCTGTGTATCTAATCCCCTCCTGTGTGATACTGTCTGCTGAGCCGTGTATCTAATCCTATGCTGTGTGATACTGTCTGCTGAGCCATGTATCTAATCCTATCCTGTGAGATACTGTCTGCTGAGCTGCGTATCTAATCCTCTCCTGTGTGATACTGTCTGATGAACTGTGTATCTAATCCCCTCCTGTGTGATACTCTCTGCTGAGCTGTGTATCTAATCCCCTCCTGTGTGATACTGTCTGTTGAGCCGTGTATCTAATCCTATGCTGTGTGATACTGCCTGCTGAGCTGTGTATCTAAACCTATGCTGTGTATCTCATCCTCTCCTGTGTGATACTGTCTGCTGAGCTGTGTATCTAATCCTCTCCTGTGTGATACTGTCTGCTGAGCTATGTATCTAATCCTGTGTGATACTGTCTGCTGAGCTGTGTATCTAATCCTCTCCTGTGTGATACCGGCTGCTGAGCTGTGTATCTAATACTCTCCTGTGTGATACTGTCTGCTGAGCAGTGTATCTAATACTCTCCTGTGTGATACTGTCTGATGAACTGTGTATCTAATCCTATCCTGTGTGATACTGTCTGCTGAGCCGTGTATCTAATCCCGCCCTGTGCGATACTGTCTGCTGAGCCGTGTATCTAATCCACTCCTGTGTGATACTGTCTGCTGAGCTGTGTATCTAATCCTATGCTGTGTGATACTGTCAGCTGATCTGTGTATCTAATCCTCTCCTGTGTGATACTGTCTGCTGAGCCGTGTATCTAATCCTCTGTGTAATACTGTGTGTTGAGCCGTGTATCTAATCCTCTCCTGTGTGATACTGTCTGCTGAGCAGTGTATCTAATCTTATCCTGTGTGATACTGTCTGCTGAGCTGTGTATCTAATCCCCTCCTGTGTGATACTGTCTGCTGAGCTGTGTATCTAATCCTATGATGTGTATCTAATCCTCTCCTGTGTGATACTGTCTACTGAGCCGTGTATCTAATCCCCTCCTGTGATACTGTCTGCTGAGCCGTGTATCTAATCCTCTCCTGTGTGATACCGTCTGCTGAGCTGTGTATCTAATTCTCTCCTGTGTGATACTGTCTGCTGAGCTGTGTATCTAATACTCTCCTGTGTGATACTGTCTGCTGAGCAGTGTATCTAATACTATCCTGTGTGATACTGTCTGCTCAGCCGTGTATCTAATCCACTCCTGTGTGATACTGTCTGCTGAGCTGTGTATCTAATCCTACGCTGTATGATACTGTCTGCTGAGCTGTGTATCTAATCCTCTCCTGTGTGATACTGTCTGCTGAGCTGTGTATCTAATCCTGTCCTATGTGATACTGTATGCTGAGCCGTGTATCTAATCCTATGCTGTGTGATACTGTCTGCTGAGCTGTGTATCTAATCCTCTCCTGTGTGATACTGTCTGCTGAGCTGTGTATCTAATCCTGTCCTGTGTGATACTGTCTGCTGAGCCGTGTATCTAATCCTATGCTGTGCGATACTGTCTGCTGAGCTGTGTATCTAATCCTATGCTGTGTGATACTGTCTGCTGAGCTGTGTATCTAATCCTATGCTGTGTGATACTGCCTGCTGAGCTGTGTATCTAATCCTATGCTGTGTGATACTGTCTCCTCAGCTGTGTATCTAATCCCCTCCTGTGTGATACTGTCTGCTGAGCCGTGTATCTAATCCTATGCTGTGTGATACTGTCTGCTGAGCCATGTATCTAATCCTCTCCTGTGAGATACTGTCTGCTGAGCTGCGTATCTAATCCTCTCCTGTGTGATACTGTCTGATGAACTGTGTATCTAATCCCCTCCTGTGTGATACTCTCTGCTGAGCTGTGTATCTAATCCCCTCCTGTGTGATACTGTCTGTTGAGCCGTGTATCTAATCCTATGCTGTGTGATACTGCCTGCTGAGCTGTGTATCAAAACCTATGCTGTGTATCTCATCCTCTCCTGTGTGATACTGTCTGCTGAGCTGTGTATCTAATCCTCTCCTGTGTGATACTGTCTGCTGAGCTATGTATCTAATCCTGTGTGATACTGTCTGCTGAGCTGTGTATCTAATTCTCCCTGTGTGATACCGTCTGCTGAGCTGTGTATCTAATACTCTCCTGTGTGATACTGTCTGCTGAGCAGTGTATCTAATACTCTCCTGTGTGATACTGTCTGATGAACCGTGTATCTAATCCCGCCCTGTGCGATACTGTCTGCTGAGCCGTGTATCTAATCCACTCCTCTGTGATACTGTCTGCTGAGCTGTGTATCTAATCCTCTCCTGTGTGATACTGTCTGCTGAGCTGTGTATCTAATCCTACGCTGTGTGATACTGTCTGCTGAGCTGTGTATCTAATCCTGTCCTGTGAGATACTGTCTGCTGAGCTGTGTATCTATTCCCGCCCTGTGTGATACTGTCTGCTGAGCTGTGTATCTAATCCTGTCCTGTGTGATATTGTCTGCTGAGCCGTGTATCTAATCCTATGCTGTGTGATACTGTCTGCTGAGCTGTGTATCTAATCTTATACTGTGTGATACTGCCTGCTGAGCTGTGTATCTAATCCTATGCTGTGTGATACTGTATGCTGAGCAGTGTATCTAATCCTCTCCTGTGTGATACTGTCTCCTCAGCTGTGTATCTAATCCCCTCCTGTGTGATACTGTCTGCTGAGCCATGTATCTAATCCTCTCCTGTGAGATACTGTCTGCTGAGCTGCGTATCTAATCCCGCCCTGTGTGATACTGTCTGCTGAGCCGTGGATCTAATCCACTCCTGTGTGATACTGTCTGCTGAGCTGTGTATCTAATCCCGCCCTGTGTGATACTGTCTGCTGAGCCGTGGATCTAATCCACTCCTGTGTGATACTGTCTGCTGAGCTGCGTATCTAATCCCGCCCTGTGTGATACTGTCTGCTGAGCCGTGGATCTAATCCACTCCTGTGTGATACTGTCTGCTGAGCCGTGTATCTAATCCACTCCTGTGTGATACTGTCTGATGAACTGTGTATCTAATCCTATCCTGTGTGATACTGTCTGCTGAGCCGTGTATCTAATCCCGCCCTGTGCGATACTGTCTGCTGAGCCGTGTATCTAATCCTCTCCTGTGTGATACTGTCAGCTGAGCTGTGTATCTAATCCTCCTGTGTGATACTGTCTGCTGAGCTGTGTATCTAATCCTCTCCTGTGTAATACTGTCTGCTGAGCTGTGTATCTAATCCTCTCCTGTGTGATACTGTCTGATGAACTGTGTATCTAATCCTCTCCTGTGTGATACTGTCTGCTGAGCTATGTCTCTAATCCCCTCCTGTGTGATACTGTCTGCTGAGCTGTGTATCTAATCCTCTCCTGTGTGATACTGTCTGCTGAGCTGTGTATCTAATCCTCTCCTGTGTGATACTGTCTGCTGAGCTGTGTATCTAATCCTCTCCTGTGTGATACTGTCTGCTGAGCTGTTTATCTAATCCTCTCCTTTGTTATACTGTCTGCTGAGCTGTGTATCTAATCTTGTCCTTTGTGATACCGTCTGCTGAGCCGTGTATCTAATCCTCTCCTGTGTGATACTGTCTGCTGAGCTGTGTATCTAATCCTCTCCTGTGTGATACTGTCTGCTGAGCTGTGCATCTAATCCTGTCCTGTGTGATACCGTCTGCTGAGCAGTGTATCTAATCTTATCCTGTGATACTGTCTGCTGAGCTGTGTATCTAATCCCCTCCTGTGTGATTCTGTCTGCTGAGAAGTGTATCTAATCCTATGCTGTGTGATACTGTCTGCTGAGCTGTGTATCTAATCCTATGCTGTGTATCTAATCATCTCCTGTGTGATAATGTCTGCTGAGCCGTGTATCTAATCCTATCCTGTGTGATACTGTCAGCTGAGCTGTGTATCTAATCCTATCCTGTGTGATACTGTCTGCTGAGCTGTGTATCTAATCCTCTCCTGTGTGATACTGTCTGCTGAGCCGTGTATCTAATCCTCTCCTGTGTGATACTGTGTGCTGAGCTGTGTATCTAATCCTCTCCTGTGCGTTACTGTCTGCTGAGCTGTGTATCTAATCCTCTCCTGTGTGATACTGTCTGATGAACTGTGTATCTAATCCTGTCCTATGTGATACTGTCAGCTGAGCTGTGTATCTAATCCTCTCCTGTGTGATACTGTCAGCTGAGCTGTGTATCTAATCCTCTCCTGTGCGTTACTGTCTGCTGAGCTGTGTATCTAATCCTATCCTGTGTGATACCATCTGCTGAGCTGTGTATCTAATCCTCTCCTGTGTGATACTGTCTGCTGAGCCGTGTATCTAATCCTCTCCTGTGTGATACTGTCTGCTGAGCTGTGTATCTAATCCTCTCCTGTGTGATATTGTCTGCTGAGCCGTGTATCTAATCCTACCCTGTGTGATACTGTCTGCTGAACCGTGTATCTAATCCTGCCCTGTGTGATACTGTCTGCTGAGCAGTGTATCTAATTCTATCCTGTGTGATACCATCTGCTGAGCTGTGTATCTAATCCTCTCCTGTGTGATACTGTCTGCTGAGCTGTGTATCTAATCCTCTCCTGTGTGATACTGTCTGCTGAGCCGTGTATCTAATCCTACCCTGTGTGATACTGTCTGCTGAACCGTGTATCTAATCCTGCCCTGTGTGATACTGTCTGCTGAGCAGTGTATCTAATTCTATCCTGTGTGATACCATCTGCTGAGCTGTGTATCTAATCCTCTCCTGTGTGATACTGTCTGCTGAGCTGTGTATCAAATCCCCTCCTATGTGATACTGTCTGCTGAGCCGTGTATCTAATCCTACCCTGTGTGATACTGTCTGCTGAACCGTGTATCTAATCCTGCCCTGTGTGATACTGTCTGCTGAGCAGTGTATCTAATCCTATCCTGTGTGATACCATATGCTGAGCTGTGTATCAAATCCTCTCCTGTGTGATACTGTCTGCTGAGCCGTGTATCTAATCCTACCCTGTGTGATACTGTCTGCTGAACCGTGTATCTAATCCTGCCCTGTGTGATACTGTCTGCTGAGCTGTGTATCTAATCCTTTCCTGTGTGATACCATCTGCTGAGCCGTGTAACTAATCCTCTCCTGTGTGATACTGTCTGCTGAGCCCTGTATCTAATCATATCCTGTGTGATACCATCTGCTGAGCAGTGTATCTAAACCTATCCTGTGTGATACCAGCTGCTGAGCTGTGTATCTAATCCTCTCCTGTGTGATATTGTCTGCTGAGCCGTGTATCTAATCCTACCCTGTGTGATACTGTCTGCTGAACCGTGTATCTAATCCTGCCCTGTGTGATACTGTCTGCTGAGCAGTGTATCTAATTCTATCCTGTGTGATACCATCTGCTGAGCTGTGTATCTAATCCTCTCCTGTGTGATACTGTCTGCTGAGCTGTGTATCAAATCCCCTCCTATGTGATACTGTCTGCTGAGCCGTGTATCTAATCCTACCCTGTGTGATACTGTCTGCTGAACCGTGTATCTAATCCTGCCCTGTGTGATACTGTCTGCTGAGCAGTGTATCTAATCCTATCCTGTGTGATACCATATGCTGAGCTGTGTATCAAATCCTCTCCTGTGTGATACTGTCTGCTGAGCCGTGTATCTAATCCTACCCTGTGTGATACTGTCTGCTGAACCGTGTATCTAATCCTGCCCTGTGTGATACTGTCTGCTGAGCTGTGTATCTAATCCTTTCCTGTGTGATACCATCTGCTGAGCCGTGTAACTAATCCTCTCCTGTGTGATACTGTCTGCTGAGCCCTGTATCTAATCATATCCTGTGTGATACCATCTGCTGAGCAGTGTATCTAAACCTATCCTGTGTGATACCAGCTGCTGAGCCGTGTATCTAATCCTATCCTTTGTGATACTGTCTGCTGAGCTGTGTATCTAATCCTTTCCTGTGTGATACCATCTGCTGAGCTGTGCATCTAATCCTCTCCTGTGTGATAATGTCTGCTGAGCCGTGTATCTAATCCTCTCCTGTGTGATACTGTCTGCTGAGCTGTGTATCTAATCCTGTCCTGTGTGATACAGTCCGCTGAGCTATGAATCTAATCCTCTCCTGTGCGATATTCTCTGCTGAGCTGTGTATCTAATCCTCTCCTGTGTGATACTGTCTGCTGAGCTGTGCATCTAATCCTATCCTGTGTGATACTATCTGCTGAGCAGTGTATCTAATCCTATCCTGTGTGATACTGTCTGCTGAGCTGTGTATCTAATCCCGCCCTGTGCGATACTGTCTGCTGAGCCGTGTATCTAATCCACTCCTGTGTGATACTGTCTGATGAACTGTGTATCTAATCCTCTCCTGTGTGATACTGTCTGCTGAGCTGTGTATCTAATCCTCTCCTGTGTGATACTGTCTGCTGAGCCGTGTATCTAATCCTACCCTGTGTGATACCGTCTGCTGAGCAGTGTATCTAATCCTCTCCTGTGTGATACCGGCTGCTGAGCTGTGTATCTAATCCTCTCCTGTGCGATACTGTCTGCTGAGCTGTGTATCTAATCCTCTCCTGTGTGATACTGTCAGCTGAGCTGTGTATCTAATCCTCTCCTGTGTGATACTGTCTGCTGAGCTGTGTATCTAATCCTGTCCTGTGTGATACTGTCTGATGAGCTATGTATCTAATCCTCTCCTGTGCGATACTGTCTGCTGAGCTGTGTATCTAATCCTCTCCTGTGTGATACTGTCAGCTGAGCTGTGTATCTAATCCTCTCCTGTGTGATACTGTCTGCTGAGCCGTGTATCTAATCCTGTCCTGTGTGATACTGTCTGATGAGCTATGTATCTAATCCTCTCCTGTGTGATACTGTCTGCTGAGCTGTGTATCTAATCCTGTCCTGTGTGATACTGTCTGTTGAGCTATGTATCTAATCCTCTCCTGTGCGATACTATCTGCTGAGCCGTGTATCTAATCCTCTCCTGTGTGATACTGTCTGCTGAGCCGTGTATCTAATCCTCTCCTGTGTGATACTGTCTGCTGAGCTGTGTATCTAATCCTCTCCTGTGTGATACTGTCTGCTGAGCCGTGTATCTAATCCTACCCTGTGTGATACTGTCTGCTGAACCGTGCATCTAATCCTGCCCTGTGTGATACTGTCTGCTGAGCAGTGTATCTAATTCTATCCTGTGTGATACCATCTGCTGAGCTGTGTATCTAATCCTCTCCTGTGTGATACTGTCTGCTGAGCTGTGTATCAAATCCTCTCCTGTGTGATACTGTCTGCTGAGCCGTGTATCTAATCCTACCCTGTGTGATACTGTCTGCTGAACCGTGTATCTAATCCTGCCCTGTGTGATACTGTCTGCTGAGCTGTGTATCTAATCCTATCCTGTGTGATACCATCTGCTGAGCCGTGTAACTAATCCTCTCCTGTGTGATACTGTCTGCTGAGCCCTGTATCTAATCATATCCTGTGTGATACCATCTGCTGAGCAGTGTATCTAAACCTGTCCTGTGTGATACCAGCTGCTGAGCTGTGTATCTAATCCTATCCTTTGTGATACTGTCTGCTGAGCTGTGTATCTAATCCTCTCCTGTGTGATACTATCTGCTGAGCAGTGTATCTAATCCTCTCCTGTGTGATACTGTCTGCTGAGCCGTGTATCTAATCCTCTACTGTGTGATACTATCTGCTGAGCAGTGTATCTAATCCTATCTTGTGTGATACCATCTGCTGAGCTGTGTATCTAATCCTCTCCTGTGTGATAATGTCTGCTGAGCCGTGTATCTAATCCTCTCCTGTGTGATACTGTCTGCTGAGCTGTGTATCTAATCCTGTCCTGTGTGATACAGTCCGCTGAGCTATGTATCTAATCCTCTCCTGAGCGATATTGTCTGCTGAGCTGTGTATCTAATCCTCTCCTGTGTGATACTGTCTGCTGAGCCGTGTATCTAATCCTATCCTGTGTGATACTGTCTGCTGAGCCGTGTATCTAATCCCGCCCTGTGCGATACTGTCTGCTGAGCCGTGGATCTAATCCACTCCTGTGTGATACTGTCTGCTGAGCTGTGTATCTAATCCCGCCCTGTGCGATACTGTCTGCTGAGCCGTGTATCTAATCCACTCCTGTGTGATACTGTCTGATGAACTGTGTATCTAATCCTATCCTGTGTGATACTGTCTGCTGAGCCGTGTATCTAATCCCGCCCTGTGCGATACTGTCTGCTGAGCCGTGTATCTAATCCACTCCTGTGTGATACTATCTGCTGAGCTTTGTATCTAATCCTGTGCTGTGTGATACTGTCAGCTGAGTTGTGTATCTAATCCTATCCTGTGTGATACCATCTGCTGAGCTGTGTATCTAATCCTTTCCTGTGTGATACTGTCTGCTGAGCTGTGTATCTAATCCTCTCCTGTGTGATACCGTCTGCTGAGCCGTGTATCTAATCCTCTCCTGTGTGATACTGTCTGCTGAGCTATGTATCTAATCCTCTCCTGTCTGATACTGTTTGCTGAGCTGTGTATCTAATCCTTTCCTGTGTGATACTGTCTGCTGAGCTGTGTATCAAATCCTCTCCTGTGTGATACTGACTGCTGTGCTGTGTATCTAATCCTATGCTGTGTGATACTGTCTGCTGAGCTGTGTATCTAATCCTATGCTGTGTGATACTGTCTGCTGAGCTGTATCTCTAATCCTACCCTGTGTAATACTGTCTGCTCAACCGTGTATCTAATCCTCTCCTGTGTGATACCGTCTGCTGAGCAGTGTATCTAATCCTCTCCTGTATGATACCGGCTGCTGAGCTGTGTATCTAATCCTCTCCTGTGCGATACTCTCTGCTGAGCTGTGTATCTAATCCTTTCCTGTGTGATACTGTGTGCTGAGCTGTGTATGTAATCCTCTGTGTGATACTGTCTGATGAGCTGTGTATCTAATCCTCTCCTGTGTGATACTGTCTGCTGAGCTGTGTATCTAATCCTCTCCTGTGTGATACTGTCTGATGAACTGTGTATCTAATCCTATCCTGTGTGATACTGTCTGCTGAGCTGTGTATCTAATCCACCCGTGTGATACAGTCCGCTGAGCTGTGTATCTAATCCTATGCTGTGTGATACTGTCTGCTGAGCTGTGTATCTAATCCTCCTGTGTGATACTGTCTGCTGAGCTGTGTATCTAATCCTCTCCTGTGTAATACTGTCTGCTGAGCTGTGTATCTAATCCTCTCCTGTGTGATACTGTCTGCTGAGCTATGTCTCTAATCCCCTCCTGTGTGATACTGTCTGCTGAGCTGTGTATCTAATCCTCTCCTGTGTGATACTGTCTGATGAACTGTGTATCTAATCCTCTCCTGTGTGATACTGTCTGCTGAGCTGTGTATCTAATCCTCTCCTGTGTGATACTGTCTGCTGAGCTGTGTATCTAATCCTCTCCTGTGTGATACTGTCTGATGAGCTGTGTATCTAATCCTCTCCTGTGTGACTCTGTCTGCTGAGCCGTGTATCTAATCCTCTCCTGTGTGATACTGTGTGCTGAGATGTGTATCTTATCCTATCCTGTGTGATACTGTCTGATGAACTGTGTATCTAATCCTATCTTGTGTGATACCATCTGCTGAGTCGTGTATCTAATCCCGCCCTGTGCGATACTGTCTGCTGAGCCGTGTATCTAATCCACTCCTGTGTGATAATGTCTGATGAACTGTGTATCTAATCCTCTCCTGTGTGATACTGTCTGCTGAGCTGTTTATCTAATCCTCTCCTTTGTGATACTGTCTGCTGAGCTGTGTATCTAATCTTGTCCTTTGTGATACCGTCTGCTGAGCTATGCATCTAATCCTGTCCTGTGTGATACCGTCTGCTGAGCAGTGTATCTAATCTTATCCTGTGATACTGTCTGCTGAGCTGTGTATCTAATCCCCTCCTGTGTGATTCTGTCTGCTGACAAGTGTATCTAATCCTATGCTGTGTGATACTGTCTGCTGAGCTGTGTATCTAATCCTATGCTGTGTATCTAATCATCTCCTGTGTGATAATGTCTGCTGAGCCATGTATCTAATCCTATCCTGTGTGATACTGTCAGCTGAGCTGTGTATCTAATCCTATCCTGTGTGATACTGTCTGCAGAGCTGTGTATCTAATCCTCTCCTGTGTGATACTGTCTGCTGAGCCGTGTATCTAATCCTCTCCTGTGTGATACTGTGTGCTGAGCTGTGTATCTAATCCTCTCCTGTGCGTTACTGTCTGCTGAGCTGTGTATCTAATCCTCTCCTGTGTGACACTGTCTGATGAACTGTGTATCTAATCCTGTCCTATGTGATACTGTCAGCTGAGCTGTGTATCTAATCCTCTCCTGTGTGATACTGTCTGCTGTGTCATATATCTAATCCCGCCCTGTGCGATACTGTCTGCTGAGCTGTGTATCTAATCCACTCCTGTGTGATACTGTCTGATGAACTGTGTATCTAATCCTGTCCTATGTGATACTGTCAGCTGAGCTGTGTATCTAATCCTCTCCTGTGTGATACTGTCTGCTGAGCTGTGCATCTAATCCTGTCCTGTGTGATACCGTCTGCTGAGCTATGTATCTAATCCTTTCCTGTGTGATACTGTCTGCTGAGCTGTGTATCTAATCCTCTCTTGTGTGATACTGTCTGCTGAGCTGTGTATCTAATCCTCTCCTGTGTGATACTGTCTGTGGAGCCGTGTATCTAATCCTCTCCTGTGCGATACCGTCTGCTGAGCTGTGTATCTAATCCTCCCCTGTGCGATACTGTCTGCTGAGCTGTGTATCTAATCCTCTCCTGTGTGATACTGTCTGCTGAGCAGTGTATCTAATCTTATACTGTGTGATACTGTCTGCTGAGCTGTGTATCTAATCCTCTCCTGTGTGATACTGTCTGTTGAGCAGTGTATCTAATCTTATACTGTGTGGTACTGTCTGCTGAGCTGTGTATCTAATCCCCTCCTGTGTGATACTGTCTGCTGAGCCGTGTATCTAATCCTCTCCTGTGTGATACTGTCTGCTGAGCTATGTATCTAATCCTGTCCTGTGTGATACTGTCTGCTGAGCTGTGTATGTATCTAATCCCCTCCTGTGTGATAATGTCTGCTGAGCTGTGTATCTAATCCTCTCCTGTGTGATAATGTCTGCTGAGCTGTGTATCTAATCCTGTCCTGTGTGATACCGTCTGCTGAGCTGTGTATCTAATCCTATCCTGTGTGATACTATCTGCTGAGCCGTGTATCTAATCCTCTCCTGTGTGATACTGTCTGCTGAGCTGTGTATCTAATCCTACCCTGTATGATACTGTCTGCTGAGCCGTGTATCTAATCCTCTCCTGTGTGATACTGTCTGCTGAGCCGTGTATCTAATCCTCTCCTGTGTGATACTGTCTGCTGAGCCGTGTATCTAATCCTCTCCTGTGTCATACTGTCTGCTGAGCCATGTATCTAATCCTCTCCTGTGTGATACTGTCTGCTGAGCTGTATCTCTAATCCTCTCCTGTGTGATACCATCTGCTGAGCCGTGTATCTAATCCTCTCCTGTGTGATACTGTCTGCTGAGCCGTGTATCTAATCCTCTCCTGTGTGATACTGTCTGCTGAGCCGTGTATCTAATCCTCTCCTGTGTGATACTGTCTGCTGAGCTATGTCTCTAATCCCCTCCTGTGTGATACTGTCTGCTGAGCTGTGTATCTAATCCTCTCCTGTGTGATACTGTCTGATGAACTGTGTATCTAATCCTCTCCTGTGTGATACTGTCTGCTGAGCTGTGTATCTAATCCTCTCCTGTGTGATACTGTCTGCTGAGCTGTGTATCTAATCCTCTCCTGTGTGATACTGTCTGATGAGCTGTGTATCTAATCCTCTCCTGTGTGACTCTGTCTGCTGAGCCGGGTATCTAATCCTCTCCTGTGTGATACTGTGTGCTGAGATGTGTATCTTATCCTATCCTGTGTGATACTGTCTGATGAACTGTGTATCTAATCCTATCTTGTGTGATACCATCTGCTGAGTCGTGTATCTAATCCCGCCCTGTGCGATACTGTCTGCTGAGCCGTGTATCTAATCCACTCCTGTGTGATACTGTCTGATGAACTGTGTATCTAATCCTCTCCTGTGTGATACTGTCTGCTGAGCTGTGTATCTAATCCTTTCCTGTGTGATACTGTCTGCTGAGCTGTTTATCTAATCCTCTCCTTTGTGATACTGTCTGCTGAGCTGTGTATCTAATCTTATCCTGTGATACTGTCTGCTGAGCTGTGTATCTAATCCCCTCCTGTGTGATTCTGTCTGCTGAGAAGTGTATCTAATCCTATGCTGTGTGATACTGTCTGCTGAGCTGTGTATCTAATCCTATGCTGTGTATCTAATCATCTACTGTGTGATAATGTCTGCTGAGCCGTGTATCTAATCCTATCCTGTGTGATACTGTCAGCTGAGCTGTGTATCTAATCCTATCCTGTGTGATACTGTCTGCTGAGCTGTGTATCTAATCCTCTCCTGTGTGATACTGTCTGCTGAGCCGTGTATCTAATCCTCTCCTGTGCGTTACTGTCTGCTGAGCTGTGTATCTAATCCTCTCCTGTGTGATACTGTCTGATGAACTGTGTATCTAATCCTCTCCTGTGTGATACTGTCTGATGAACTGTGTATCTAATCCTGTCCTATGTGATACTGTCAGCTGAGCTGTGTATCTAATCCTCTCCTGTGTGATACTGTCTGCTGTGTCATATATCTAATCCCGCCCTGTGCGATACTGTCTGCTGAGCTGTGTATCTAATCCACTCCTGTGTGATACTGTCTGATGAACTGTGTATCTAATCCTGTCCTATGTGATACTGTCAGCTGAGCTGTGTATCTAATCCTCTCCTGTGTGATACTGTCTGCTGAGCTGTGCATCTAATCCTGTCCTGTGTGATACCGTCTGCTGAGCTATGTATCTAATCCTTTCCTGTGTGATACTGTCTGCTGAGCTGTGTATCTAATCCTCTCCTGTGCGATACTGTCTGCTGAGCCGTGTATCTAATCCTCTCCTGTGCGATACCGTCTGCTGAGCAGTGTGTCTAATCCTTTCCTGTGCGATACTGTCTGCTGAGCTGTGTATCTAATCCTCTCTTGTGTGATACTGTCTGCTGAGCAGTGTATCTAATCTTATACTGTGTGATACTGTCTCCTGAGCTGTGTATCTAATCCCCTCCTGTGTGATACTGTCTGCTGAGCTGTGTATCTAATCCTCTCCTGTGTGATACTGTCTGCTGAGCCGTGTATCTAATCCTATGCTGTGTGATAGTCTGCTGAGCAGTGTATCTAATCTTATACTGTGTGATACTGTCTGCTGAGCTGTGTATCTAATCCCCTCCTGTGTGATACTGTCTGCTGAGCAGTGTATCTAATCCTCTCCTGTGTGATACTGTCTGCTGAGCAGTGTATCTAATCTTATACTGTGTGGTACTGTCTGCTGAGCTGTGTATCTAATCCCATCCTGTGTGATACTGTCTGCTGAGCTGTGTATCTAATCGTCTCCTGTGTGATACTGTCTGATGAACTGTGTATCTAATCCTATCTTTCGTGATACTGTCTGCTGAGCCGTGTATCTAATCCACTCCTGTGTGATACTGTCTGATGAACTGTGTATCTAATCCTGTCCTATGTGATACTGTCAGCTGAGCTGTGTATCTAATCCTCTCCTGTGTGATACTGTCTGCTGAGCTGTGCATCTAATCCTGTCCTGTGTGATACCGTCTGCTGAGCTATGTATCTAATCCTTTCCTGTGTGATACCATCTGCTGAGCTGTGTATCTAATCCTCTCCTGTGTGATACTGTCTGTGGAGCCGTGTATCTAATCCTCTTCTGTGCGTTACCGTCTGCTGAGCTGTGTATCTAATCCTCTCCTGTGCGATACTGTCTGCTGAGCTGTGTATCTAATCCTCTCCTGTGTGATACTGTCTGCTGAGCAGTGTATCTAATCTTATACTGTGTGATACTGTCTGCTGAGCTGTGTATCTAATCCTCTCCTGTGTGATACTGTCTGCTGAGCAGTGTATCTAATCTTATACTGTGTGGTACTGTCTGCTGAGCAGTGTATCTAATCCCCTCCTGCGTGATACTGTCTGCTGAGCCGTGTATCTAATCCTCTCCTGTGTGATACTGTCTGCTGAGCTATGTATCTAATCCTGTCCTGTGTGATACTGTCTGCTGAGCTGTGTATGTATCTAATCCCCTCCTGTGTGATAATGTCTGCTGAGCTGTGTATCTAATCCTCTCCTGTGTGATAATGTCTGCTGAGCTGTGTATCTAATCCTGTCCTGTGTGATACTGTCTGCCGAGCTGTGTATCTAATCCTATCCTGTGTGATACTATCTGCTGAGCCGTGTATCTAATCCTCTCCTGTGTGATACTGTCTGCTGAGCTGTGTATCTAATCCTACCCTGTATGATACTGTCTGCTGAGCCGTGTATCTAATCCTCTCCTGTGTGATACTGTCTGCTGAGCCGTGTATCTAATCCTCTCCTGTGTGATACTGTCTGCTGAGCCGTGTATCTAATCCTCTCCTGTGTCATACTGTCTGCTGAGCCGTGTATCTAATCCTCTCCTGTGTGATACTGTCTGCTGAGCTGTATCTCTAATCCTCTCCTGTGTGATACCATCTGCTGAGCCGTGTATCTAATCCTCTCCTGTGTGATACTGTCTGCTGAGCCGTGTATCTAATCCTCTCCTGTGTGATACTGTCTGCTGAGCCGTGTATCTAATCCTATCCTGTGTGATACTGTCTACTGAGCATTGTATCTAATCCTCTCCTGTGTGATACTGTCTGCTGAGCAGTGTTTCTAATCCTCTCCTGTGTGATACTGTGTGCTGAGCCGTGTATCTAATCCTCTCCTGTGTGATACTGTCTGCTGAGCTGTGTATCTAATCTTCTCCTGTGTGATACTGTCTGCTGAGCTGTGTATCTAATCTTCTCCTGTGTGATACTGTCTGCTGAGCTGTGTATCTAATCCTATTCGGTGTGATACTGTCTGCTGAGCTGTGTATCTAATCCTATTCGGTGTGATACTGTCTGCTGAGCTGTGTATCTAATCCTATCCGGTGTGATACTGTCTGCTGAGCTGTGTATCTAATCCTATCCGGTGTGATACTGTCTGCTGAGCTGTGTATCTAATCCTACCCTGTATGATACTGTCTGCTGAGCCGTGTATCTAATCCTCTCCTGTGTCATACTGTCTGCTGAGCCGTGTATCTAATCCTCTCCTGTGTGATACTGTCTGCTGAGCCGTGTATCTAATCTTCTCCTGTGTGATACTGTCTGCTGAGCTGTGTATCTAATCCTATTCGGTGTGATACTGTCTGCTGAGCTGTGTATCTAATCCTATTCGGTGTGATACTGTCTGCTGAGCTGTGTATCTAATCCTATCCGGTGTGATACTGTCTGCTGAGCTGTGTATCTAATCCTATCCAGTGTGATACTGTCTGCTGAGCTGTGTATCTAATCCTACCCTGTATGATACTGTGTGCTGAGCTGTGTATCTAATCCTCTCCTGTGTGATACTGTCTGCTGAGCCGTGTATCTAATCCTCCCCTGTGCGATACTGTCTGCTGAGCCGTTTATCTAATCCTCTCCTGTGTCATACTGTCTGCTGAGCCGTGTATCTAATCCTCTCCTGTGTGATACTGTCTGCTGAGCTGTGTATCTAATCCTCTCCTGTGTGATACTGTCTGCTGAGCCGTGTATCTAATCCTGTCCTGTGTGATACTGTCTGCTGAGCTGTGTATCTAATCCTCTCCTGTGCGATACTGTCTGCTGAGCCGTGTATCTAATCCTCCCCTGTGCGATACTGTCTGCTGAGCCGTGTATCTAATCCTCCCCTGTGTGATACTGTCTGCTGAGCCGTGTATCTAATCCTCTCCTGTGTGATACTGTCTGCTGAGCTGTGTATCTAATCCTCTCCTGTGTGATACTGTCTGCTGAGCCGTGTATCTAATCCACTCCTGTGTGATACTGTCTGATGAACTGTGTATCTAATCCTGTCCTATGTGATACTGTCAGCTGAGCTGTGTATCTAATCCTCTCCTGTGTGATACTGTCTGCTGAGCTGTGCATCTAATCCTGTCCTGTGTGATACCGTCTGCTGAGCTATGTATCTAATACTTTCCTGTGTGATACCATCTGCTGAGCTGTGTATCTAATCCTCTCCTGTGTGATACTGTCTGTGGAGCCGTGTATCTAATCCTCTTCTGTGCGATACCGTCTGCTGAGCTGTGTATCTAATCCTCTCCTGTGCGATACTGTCTGCTGAGCTGTGTATCTAATCCTCTCCTGTGTGATACTGTCTGCTGAGCAGTGTATCTAATCTTATACTGTGTGATACTGTCTGCTGAGCTGTGTATCTAATCCTCTCCTGTGTGATACTGTCTGCTGAGCAGTGTATCTAATCTTATACTGTGTGGTACTGTCTGCTGAGCTGTGTATCTAATCCCCTCCTGTGTGATACTGTCTGCTGAGCCGTGTATCTAATCCTCTCCTGTGTGATACTGTCTGCTGAGCTATGTATCTAATCCTGTCCTGTGTGATACTGTCTGCTGAGCTGTGTATGTATCTAATCCCCTCCTGTGTGATAATGTCTGCTGAGCTGTGTATCTAATCCTCTCCTGTGTGATAATGTCTGCTGAGCTGTGTATCTAATCCTGTCCTGTGTGATACTGTCTGCCGAGCTGTGTATCTAATCCTATCCTGTGTGATACTATCTGCTGAGCCGTGTATCTAATCCTCTCCTGTGTGATACTGTCTGCTGAGCTGTGTATCTAATCCTACCCTGTATGATACTGTCTGCTGAGCCGTGTATCTAATCCTCTCCTGTGTGATACTGTCTGCTGAGCCGTGTATCTAATCCTCTCCTGTGTGATACTGTCTGCTGAGCCGTGTATCTAATCCACTCCTGTGTGATACTGTCTGATGAACTGTGTATCTAATCCTGTCCTATGTGATACTGTCAGCTGAGCTGTGTATCTAATCCTCTCCTGTGTGATACTGTCTGCTGAGCTGTGCATCTAATCCTGTCCTGTGTGATACCGTCTGCTGAGCTATGTATCTAATACTTTCCTGTGTGATACCATCTGCTGAGCTGTGTATCTAATCCTCTCCTGTGTGATACTGTCTGTGGAGCCGTGTATCTAATCCTCTTCTGTGCGATACCGTCTGCTGAGCTGTGTATCTAATCCTCTCCTGTGCGATACTGTCTGCTGAGCTGTGTATCTAATCCTCTCCTGTGTGATACTGTCTGCTGAGCAGTGTATCTAATCTTATACTGTGTGATACTGTCTGCTGAGCTGTGTATCTAATCCTCTCCTGTGTGATACTGTCTGCTGAGCAGTGTATCTAATCTTATACTGTGTGGTACTGTCTGCTGAGCTGTGTATCTAATCCCCTCCTGTGTGATACTGTCTGCTGAGCCGTGTATCTAATCCTCTCCTGTGTGATACTGTCTGCTGAGCTATGTATCTAATCCTGTCCTGTGTGATACTGTCTGCTGAGCTGTGTATGTATCTAATCCCCTCCTGTGTGATAATGTCTGCTGAGCTGTGTATCTAATCCTCTCCTGTGTGATAATGTCTGCTGAGCTGTGTATCTAATCCTGTCCTGTGTGATACTGTCTGCCGAGCTGTGTATCTAATCCTATCCTGTGTGATACTATCTGCTGAGCCGTGTATCTAATCCTCTCCTGTGTGATACTGTCTGCTGAGCTGTGTATCTAATCCTACCCTGTATGATACTGTCTGCTGAGCCGTGTATCTAATCCTCTCCTGTGTGATACTGTCTGCTGAGCCGTGTATCTAATCCTCTCCTGTGTGATACTGTCTGCTGAGCCGTGTATCTAATCCTCTCCTGTGTGATACTGTCTGCTGAGCCGTGTATCTAATCCTCTCCTGTGTCATACTGTCTGCTGAGCCGTGTATCTAATCCTCTCCTGTGTGATACTGTCTGCTGAGCTGTATCTCTAATCCTCTCCTGTGTGATACCATCTGCTGAGCCGTGTATCTAATCCTCTCCTGTGTGATACTGTCTGCTGAGCCGTGTATCTAATCCTCTCCTGTGTGATACTGTCTGCTGAGCCGTGTATCTAATCCTATCCTGTGTGATACTGTCTACTGAGCATTGTATCTAATCCTCTCCTGTGTGATACTGTCTGCTGAGCAGTGTTTCTAATCCTCTCCTGTGTGATACTGTGTGCTGAGCCGTGTATCTAATCCTCTCCTGTGTGATACTGTCTGCTGAGCTGTGTATCTAATCTTCTCCTGTGTGATACTGTCTGCTGAGCTGTGTATCTAATCTTCTCCTGTGTGATACTGTCTGCTGAGCTGTGTATCTAATCCTATTCGGTGTGATACTGTCTGCTGAGCTGTGTATCTAATCCTATTCGGTGTGATACTGTCTGCTGAGCTGTGTATCTAATCCTATCCGGTGTGATACTGTCTGCTGAGCTGTGTATCTAATCCTATCCGGTGTGATACTGTCTGCTGAGCTGTGTATCTAATCCTACCCTGTATGATACTGTCTGCTGAGCCGTGTATCTAATCCTCTCCTGTGTCATACTGTCTGCTGAGCCGTGTATCTAATCCTCTCCTGTGTGATACTGTCTGCTGAGCTGTGTATCTAATCCTCTCCTGTGTGATACTGTCTGCTGAGCCGTGTATCTAATCTTCTCCTGTGTGATACTGTCTGCTGAGCTGTGTATCTAATCCTATCCGGTGTGATACTGTCTGCTGAGCTGTGTATCTAATCCTCTCCTGTGTGATACTGTCTGCTGAGCATTGTATCTAATCCTCTCCTGTGTGATACTGTCTGCTGAGCTGTGTATCTAATCCTCTCCTGTGTGATACTGTCTGCTGAGCTATGTATCTAATCCTCTCCTGTGTGATACTGTCTGCTGAGCTGTGTATCTAATCCTCTCCTGTGTGATACTGTCTGCTGAGCATTGTATCTAATCCTCTCCTGTGTGATACTGTCTGCTGAGCTGTGTATCTAATCCTCTCCTGTGTGATACTGTCTGCTGAGCTGTGTATCTAATCCTATTCGGTGTGATACTGTCTGCTGAGCTGTGTATCTAATCCTATTCGGTGTGATACTGTCTGCTGAGCTGTGTATCTAATCCTATCCGGTGTGATACTGTCTGCTGAGCTGTGTATCTAATCCTATCCGGTGTGATACTGTCTGCTGAGCTGTGTATCTAATCCTATCCGGTGTGATACTGTCTGCTGAGCTGTGTATCTAATCCTATCCGGTGTGATACTGTCTGCTGAGCTGTGTATCTAATCCTATCCTGTGTGATACTGTCTGCTGAGCTGTGTATCTAATCCTGTTCTATGTGATACTGTCAGCTGAGCTGTGTATCTAATCCTCTCCTGTGTGATACTGTCTGCTGAGCTGTGCATCTAATCCTGTCCTGTGTGATACCGTCTGCTGAGCTATGTATCTAATCCTTTCCTGTGTGATACTGTCTGCTGAGCTGTGTATCTAATCCTCTCCTGTGCGATACTGTCTGCTGAGCCGTGTATCTAATCCTCTCCTGTGCGATACCGTCTGCTGAGCAGTGTGTCTAATCCTTTCCTGTGCGATACTGTCTGCTGAGCTGTGTATCTAATCCTCTCTTGTGTGATACTGTCTGCTGAGCAGTGTATCTAATCTTATACTGTGTGATACTGTCTGCTGAGCTGTGTATCTAATCGTCTCCTATGTGATACTGTCTGATGAACTGTGTATCTAATCCTATCTTTCGTGATACTGTCTGCTGAGCCGTGTATCTAATCCACTCCTGTGTGATACTGTCTGATGAACTGTGTATCTAATCCTGTCCTATGTGATACTGTCAGCTGAGCTGTGTATCTAATCCTCTCCTGTGTGATACTGTCTGCTGAGCTGTGCATCTAATCCTGTCCTGTGTGATACCGTCTGCTGAGCTATGTATCTAATACTTTCCTGTGTGATACCATCTGCTGAGCTGTGTATCTAATCCTCTCCTGTGTGATACTGTCTGTGGAGCCGTGTATCTAATCCTCTTCTGTGCGATACCGTCTGCTGAGCTGTGTATCTAATCCTCTCCTGTGCGATACTGTCTGCTGAGCTGTGTATCTAATCCTCTCCTGTGTGATACTGTCTGCTGAGCAGTGTATCTAATCTTATACTGTGTGATACTGTCTGCTGAGCTGTGTATCTAATCCTCTCCTGTGTGATACTGTCTGCTGAGCAGTGTATCTAATCTTATACTGTGTGGTACTGTCTGCTGAGCTGTGTATCTAATCCCCTCCTGTGTGATACTGTCTGCTGAGCCGTGTATCTAATCCTCTCCTGTGTGATACTGTCTGCTGAGCTATGTATCTAATCCTGTCCTGTGTGATACTGTCTGCTGAGCTGTGTATGTATCTAATCCCCTCCTGTGTGATAATGTCTGCTGAGCTGTGTATCTAATCCTCTCCTGTGTGATAATGTCTGCTGAGCTGTGTATCTAATCCTGTCCTGTGTGATACTGTCTGCCGAGCTGTGTATCTAATCCTATCCTGTGTGATACTATCTGCTGAGCCGTGTATCTAATCCTCTCCTGTGTGATACTGTCTGCTGAGCTGTGTATCTAATCCTACCCTGTATGATACTGTCTGCTGAGCCGTGTATCTAATCCTCTCCTGTGTGATACTGTCTGCTGAGCCGTGTATCTAATCCTCTCCTGTGTGATACTGTCTGCTGAGCCGTGTATCTAATCCTCTCCTGTGTCATACTGTCTGCTGAGCCGTGTATCTAATCCTCTCCTGTGTGATACTGTCTGCTGAGCTGTATCTCTAATCCTCTCCTGTGTGATACCATCTGCTGAGCCGTGTATCTAATCCTCTCCTGTGTGATACTGTCTGCTGAGCCGTGTATCTAATCCTCTCCTGTGTGATACTGTCTGCTGAGCCGTGTATCTAATCCTATCCTGTGTGATACTGTCTACTGAGCATTGTATCTAATCCTCTCCTGTGTGATACTGTCTGCTGAGCAGTGTTTCTAATCCTCTCCTGTGTGATACTGTGTGCTGAGCTGTGTATCTAATCTTCTCCTGTGTGATACTGTCTGCTGAGCTGTGTATCTAATCCTCTCCTGTGTGATACTGTCTGCTGAGCTGTGTATCTAATCTTCTCCTGTGTGATACTGTCTGCTGAGCTGTGTATCTAATCCTCTCCTGTGTGATACTGTGTGCTGAGCTGTGTATCTAATCTTCTCCTGTGTGATACTGTCTGCTGAGCTGTGTATCTAATCCTCTCCTGTGTGATACTGTCTGCTGAGCCGTGTATCTAATCCTCTCCTGTGTGATACTGTCTGCTGAGCCGTGTATCTAATCCTCTCCTGTGTCATACTGTCTGCTGAGCCGTGTATCTAATCCTCTCCTGTGTGATACTGTCTGCTGAGCTGTATCTCTAATCCTCTCCTGTGTGATACCATCTGCTGAGCCGTGTATCTAATCCTCTCCTGTGTGATACTGTCTGCTGAGCCGTGTATCTAATCCTCTCCTGTGTGATACTGTCTGCTGAGCCGTGTATCTAATCCTATCCTGTGTGATACTGTCTACTGAGCATTGTATCTAATCCTCTCCTGTGTGATACTGTCTGCTGAGCAGTGTTTCTAATCCTCTCCTGTGTGATACTGTGTGCTGAGCTGTGTATCTAATCTTCTCCTGTGTGATACTGTCTGCTGAGCTGTGTATCTAATCCTCTCCTGTGTGATACTGTCTGCTGAGCCGTGTATCTAATCCTCTCCTGTGTGATACTGTCTGCTGAGCCGTGTATCTAATCCTATCCTGTGTGATACTGTCTACTGAGCATTGTATCTAATCCTCTCCTGTGTGATACTGTCTGCTGAGCAGTGTTTCTAATCCTCTCCTGTGTGATACTGTGTGCTGAGCTGTGTATCTAATCTTCTCCTGTGTGATACCATCTGCTGAGCTGTGTATCTAATCCTCTCCTGTGTGATACTGTCTGCTGAGCTGTGTATCTAATCTTCTCCTGTGTGATACTGTCTGCTGAGCTGTGTATCTAATCTTCTCCTGTGTGATACTGTCTGCTGAGCTGTGTATCTAATCCTATTCGGTGTGATACTGTCTGCTGAGCTGTGTATCTAATCCTATTCGGTGTGATACTGTCTGCTGAGCTGTGTATCTAATCCTATCCGGTGTGATACTGTCTGCTGAGCTGTGTATCTAATCCTATCCGGTGTGATACTGTCTGCTGAGCTGTGTATCTAATCCTACCCTGTATGATACTGTCTGCTGAGCCGTGTATCTAATCCTCTCCTGTGTCATACTGTCTGCTGAGCCGTGTATCTAATCCTCTCCTGTGTGATACTGTCTGCTGAGCTGTGTATCTAATCCTCTCCTGTGTGATACTGTCTGCTGAGCCGTGTATCTAATCTTCTCCTGTGTGATACTGTCTGCTGAGCTGTGTATCTAATCCTATCCGGTGTGATACTGTCTGCTGAGCTGTGTATCTAATCCTCTCCTGTGTGATACTGTCTGCTGAGCATTGTATCTAATCCTCTCCTGTGTGATACTGTCTGCTGAGCTGTGTATCTAATCCTCTCCTGTGTGATACTGTCTGCTGAGCTATGTATCTAATCCTCTCCTGTGTGATACTGTCTGCTGAGCTGTGTATCTAATCCTCTCCTGTGTGATACTGTCTGCTGAGCATTGTATCTAATCCTCTCCTGTGTGATACTGTCTGCTGAGCTGTGTATCTAATCCTCTCCTGTGTGATACTGTCTGCTGAGCTGTGTATCTAATCCTATTCGGTGTGATACTGTCTGCTGAGCTGTGTATCTAATCCTATTCGGTGTGATACTGTCTGCTGAGCTGTGTATCTAATCCTATCCGGTGTGATACTGTCTGCTGAGCTGTGTATCTAATCCTATCCGGTGTGATACTGTCTGCTGAACTGTGTATCTAATCCTATCCGGTGTGATACTGTCTGCTGAGCTGTGTATCTAATCCTATCCGGTGTGATACTGTCTGCTGAGCTGTGTATCTAATCCTATCCTGTGTGATACTGTCTGCTGAGCTGTGTATCTAATCCTGTTCTATGTGATACTGTCAGCTGAGCTGTGTATCTAATCCTCTCCTGTGTGATACTGTCTGCTGAGCTGTGCATCTAATCCTGTCCTGTGTGATACCGTCTGCTGAGCTATGTATCTAATCCTTTCCTGTGTGATACTGTCTGCTGAGCTGTGTATCTAATCCTCTCCTGTGCGATACTGTCTGCTGAGCCGTGTATCTAATCCTCTCCTGTGCGATACCGTCTGCTGAGCAGTGTGTCTAATCCTTTCCTGTGCGATACTGTCTGCTGAGCTGTGTATCTAATCCTCTCTTGTGTGATACTGTCTGCTGAGCAGTGTATCTAATCTTATACTGTGTGATACTGTCTCCTGAGCTGTGTATCTAATCTCCTCCTGTGTGATACTGTCTGCTGAGCTGTGTATCTAATCCTCTACTGTGTGATACTGTCTGCTGAGCCGTGTATCTAATCCTATGCTGTGTGATAGTCTGCTGAGCAGTGTATCTAATCTTATACTGTGTGATACTGTCTGCTGAGCTGTGTATCTAATCCCCTCCTGTGTGATACTGTCTGCTGAGCAGTGTATCTAATCCTCTCCTGTGTGATACTGTCTGCTGAGCAGTGTATCTAATCTTATACTGTGTGGTACTGTCTGCTGAGCTGTGTATCTAATCCCATCCTGTGTGATACTGTCTGCTGAGCTGTGTATCTAATCGTCTCCTGTGTGATACTGTCTGATGAACTGTGTATCTAATCCTATCTTTCGTGATACTGTCTGCTGAGCCGTGTATCTAATCCACTCCTGTGTGATACTGTCTGATGAACTGTGTATCTAATCCTGTCCTATGTGATACTGTCAGCTGAGCTGTGTATCTAATCCTCTCCTGTGTGATACTGTCTGCTGAGCTGTGCATCTAATCCTGTCCTGTGTGATACCGTCTGCTGAGCTATGTATCTAATACTTTCCTGTGTGATACCATCTGCTGAGCTGTGTATCTAATCCTCTCCTGTGTGATACTGTCTGTGGAGCCGTGTATCTAATCCTCTTCTGTGCGATACCGTCTGCTGAGCTGTGTATCTAATCCTCTCCTGTGCGATACTGTCTGCTGAGCTGTGTATCTAATCCTCTCCTGTGTGATACTGTCTGCTGAGCAGTGTATCTAATCTTATACTGTGTGATACTGTCTGCTGAGCTGTGTATCTAATCCTCTCCTGTGTGATACTGTCTGCTGAGCAGTGTATCTAATCTTATACTGTGTGGTACTGTCTGCTGAGCTGTGTATCTAATCCCCTCCTGTGTGATACTGTCTGCTGAGCCGTGTATCTAATCCTCTCCTGTGTGATACTGTCTGCTGAGCTATGTATCTAATCCTGTCCTGTGTGATACTGTCTGCTGAGCTGTGTATGTATCTAATCCCCTCCTGTGTGATAATGTCTGCTGAGCTGTGTATCTAATCCTCTCCTGTGTGATAATGTCTGCTGAGCTGTGTATCTAATCCTGTCCTGTGTGATACTGTCTGCCGAGCTGTGTATCTAATCCTATCCTGTGTGATACTATCTGCTGAGCCGTGTATCTAATCCTCTCCTGTGTGATACTGTCTGCTGAGCTGTGTATCTAATCCTACCCTGTATGATACTGTCTGCTGAGCCGTGTATCTAATCCTCTCCTGTGTGATACTGTCTGCTGAGCCGTGTATCTAATCCTCTCCTGTGTGATACTGTCTGCTGAGCCGTGTATCTAATCCTCTACTGTGTCATACTGTCTGCTGAGCCGTGTATCTAATCCTCTCCTGTGTGATACTGTCTGCTGAGCTGTATCTCTAATCCTCTCCTGTGTGATACCATCTGCTGAGCCGTGTATCTAATCCTCTCCTGTGTGATACTGTCTGCTGAGCCGTGTATCTAATCCTCTCCTGTGTGATACTGTCTGCTGAGCCGTGTATCTAATCCTATCCTGTGTGATACTGTCTACTGAGCATTGTATCTAATCCTCTCCTGTGTGATACTGTCTGCTGAGCAGTGTTTCTAATCCTCTCCTGTGTGATACTGTGTGCTGAGCCGTGTATCTAATCCTCTCCTGTGTGATACTGTCTGCTGAGCTGTGTATCTAATCTTCTCCTGTGTGATACTGTCTGCTGAGCTGTGTATCTAATCTTCTCCTGTGTGATACTGTCTGCTGAGCTGTGTATCTAATCCTATTCGGTGTGATACTGTCTGCTGAGCTGTGTATCTAATCCTATTCGGTGTGATACTGTCTGCTGAGCTGTGTATCTAATCCTATCCGGTGTGATACTGTCTGCTGAGCTGTGTATCTAATC
This sequence comes from Phyllobates terribilis, assembly GCF_046119375.1. Lineage (NCBI taxonomy): Eukaryota > Metazoa > Chordata > Amphibia > Anura > Dendrobatidae > Phyllobates > Phyllobates terribilis. The sequence goes on along the minus strand of NW_027362852.1, from coordinate 1,987,240 downwards.
CTATCCGGTGTGATACTGTCTGCTGAGCTGTGTATCTAATCCTACCCTGTATGATACTGTCTGCTGAGCCGTGTATCTAATCCTCTCCTGTGTCATACTGTCTGTTGAGCCGTGTATCTAATCCTCTCCTGTGTGATACTGTCTGCTGAGCTGTGTATCTAATCCTCTCCTGTGTGATACTGTCTGCTGAGCCGTGTATCTAATCTTCTCCTGTGTGATACTGTCTGCTGAGCTGTGTATCTAATCTTCTCCTGTGTGATACTGTCTGCTGAGCTGTGTATCTAATCCTATTCGGTGTGATACTGTCTGCTGAGCTGTGTATCTAATCCTATTCGGTGTGATACTGTCTGCTGAGCTGTGTATCTAATCCTATCCGGTGTGATACTGTCTGCTGAGCTGTGTATCTAATCCTATCCGGTGTGATACTGTCTGCTGAGCTGTGTATCTAATCCTACCCTGTATGATACTGTCTGCTGAGCCGTGTATCTAATCCTCTCCTGTGTCATACTGTCTGCTGAGCCGTGTATCTAATCCTCTCCTGTGTGATACTGTCTGCTGAGCTGTGTATCTAATCCTCTCCTGTGTGATACTGTCTGCTGAGCCGTGTATCTAATCTTCTCCTGTGTGATACTGTCTGCTGAGCTGTGTATCTAATCCTATTCGGTGTGATACTGTCTGCTGAGCTGTGTATCTAATCCTATTCGGTGTGATACTGTCTGCTGAGCTGTGTATCTAATCCTATCCGGTGTGATACTGTCTGCTGAGCTGTGTATCTAATCCTACCCTGTATGATACTGTCTGCTGAGCTGTGTATCTAATCCTCTCCTGTGTGATACTGTCTGCTGAGCCGTGTATCTAATCCTCCCCTGTGCGATACTGTCTGCTGAGCCGTGTATCTAATCCTCCCCTGTGTGATACTGTCTGCTGAGCCGTGTATCTAATCCTCTCCTGTGTGATACTGTCTGCTGAGCTGTGTGTCTAATCCTCTCCTGTGTGATACTGTCTGCTGAGCCGTGTATCTAATCCTCTCCTGTGTCATACTGTCTGCTGAGCTGTATCTCTATTCCTCTCCTGTGTGATACCATCTGCTGAGCCGTGTATCTAATCCTCTCCTGTGTGATACTGTCTGCTGAGCTGTGTATCTAATCCTCTCCTGTGTGATACTGTCTGCTGAGCATTGTATCTAATCCTCTCCTGTGTGATACTGTCTGCTGAGCAGTGTTTCTAATCCTCTCCTGTGTGATACTGTCTGCTGAGCTGTGTATCTAATCCTCTCCTGTGTGATACTGTCTGCTGAGCTGTGTATCTAATCCTATTCGGTGTGATACTGTCTGCTGAGCTGTGTATCTAATCCTATTCGGTGTGATACTGTCTGCTGAGCTGTGTATCTAATCCTATCCGGTGTGATACTGTCTGCTGAGCTGTGTATCTAATCCTATCCGGTGTGATACTGTCTGCTGAGCTGTGTATCTAATCCTATCCGGTGTGATACTGTCTGCTGAGCTGTGTATCTAATCCTATCCGGTGTGATACTGTCTGCTGAGCTGTGTATCTAATCCTATCCTGTGTGATACTGTCTGCTGAGCTGTGTATCTAATCCTATCCTGTGTGATACTGTCTGCTGAGCTGTGTATCTAATCCTATCCGGTGTGATACTGTCTGCTGAGCTGTGTATCTAATCCTATCCGGTGTGATACTGTCTGCTGAGCTGTGTATCTAATCCTATCCGGTGTGATACTGTCTGCTGAGCCGTGTATCTAATCTTCTCCTGTGTGATACTGTCTGCTGAGCTGTGTATCTAATCTTCTCCTGTGTGATACTGTCTGCTGAGCTGTGTATCTAATCTTCTCCTGTGTGATACTGTCTGCTGAGCTGTGTATCTAATCTTCTGTGTGATACTGTCTGCTGAGCTGTGTATCTAATCTTCTCCTGTGTGATACTGTCTGCTGAGCTGTGTATCTAATCTTCTCCTGTGTGATACTGTCTGCTGAGCTGTGTATCTAATCTTCTTCTGTGTGATACTGTCTGCTGAGCAGTGTATCTAATCTTCTCCTGTGTGATACTGTCTGCTGAGCTGTGTATCTAATCCTATCCGGTGTGATACTGTCTGCTGAGCTGTGTATCTAATCCTATCCGGTGTGATACTGTCTGCTGAGCTGTGTATCTAATCCTATCCGGTGTGATACTGTCTGCTGAGCAGTGTATCTAATCCTCTCCTGTGTGATACTGTCTGCTGAGCTGTGTATCTAATCCTATCCGGTGTGATACTGTCTGCTGAGCCGTGTATCTAATCCTCTCCTGTGTGATACTGTCTGCTGAGCAGTGTATCTAATCCTTTCCTGTGTGATACTGTCTGCTGAGCTGTGTATCTAATCTTCTCCTGTGTGATACTGTCTGCTGAGCTGTGTATCTAATCTTCTCCTGTGTGATACTGTCTGCTGAGCTGTGTATCTAATCTTCTCCTGTGTGATACTGTCTGCTGAGCTGTGTATCTAATCTTCTGTGTGATACTGTCTGCTGAGCTGTGTATCTAATCTTCTCCTGTGTGATACTGTCTGCTGAGCTGTGTATCTAATCTTCTCCTGTGTGATACTGTCTGCTGAGCTGTGTATCTAATCTTCTTCTGTGTGATACTGTCTGCTGAGCAGTGTATCTAATCTTCTCCTGTGTGATACTGTCTGCTGAGCTGTGTATCTAATCCTATCCGGTGTGATACTGTCTGCTGAGCTGTGTATCTAATCCTATCCGGTGTGATACTGTCTGCTGAACTGTGTATCTAATCCTATCCGGTGTGATACTGTCTGCTGAGCTGTGTATCTAATCCTATCCGGTGTGATACTGTCTGCTGAGCTGTGTATCTAATCCTATCCGGTGTGATACTGTCTGCTGAGCTGTGTATCTAATCCTATCCGGTGTGATACTGTCTGCTGAGCCGTGTATCTAATCCTCTCCTGTGTGATACTGTCTGCTGAGCCGTGTATCTAATCCTCTCCTGTGTGATACTGTCTGCTGAGCCGTGTATCTAATCCTCTCCTGTGTCATACTGTCTGCTGAGCCGTGTATCTAATCCTCTCCTGTGTGATACTGTCTGCTGAGCTGTATCTCTAATCCTCTCCTGTGTGATACCATCTGCTGAGCCGTGTATCTAATCCTCTCCTGTGTGATACTGTCTGCTGAGCCGTGTATCTAATCCTCTCCTGTGTGATACTGTCTGCTGAGCCGTGTATCTAATCCTATCCTGTGTGATACTGTCTACTGAGCATTGTATCTAATCCTCTCCTGTGTGATACTGTCTGCTGAGCAGTGTTTCTAATCCTCTCCTGTGTGATACTGTGTGCTGAGCCGTGTATCTAATCCTCTCCTGTGTGATACTGTCTGCTGAGCTGTGTATCTAATCTTCTCCTGTGTGATACTGTCTGCTGAGCTGTGTATCTAATCTTCTCCTGTGTGATACTGTCTGCTGAGCTGTGTATCTAATCCTATTCGGTGTGATACTGTCTGCTGAGCTGTGTATCTAATCCTATTCGGTGTGATACTGTCCGCTGAGCTGTGTATCTAATCCTATCCGGTGTGATACTGTCTGCTGAGCTGTGTATCTAATCCTATCCGGTGTGATACTGTCTGCTGAGCTGTGTATCTAATCCTGTCCTGTGTGATACCGTCTGCTGAGCTATGTATCTAATCCTTTCCTGTGTGATACCATCTGCTGAGCTGTGTATCTAATCCTCTCCTGTGTGATACTGTCTGTGGAGCCGTGTATCTAATCCTCTTCTGTGCGTTACCGTCTGCTGAGCTGTGTATCTAATCCTCTCCTGTGCGATACTGTCTGCTGAGCTGTGTATCTAATCCTCTCCTGTGTGATACTGTCTGCTGAGCAGTGTATCTAATCTTATACTGTGTGATACTGTCTGCTGAGCTGTGTATCTAATCCTCTCCTGTGTGATACTGTCTGCTGAGCAGTGTATCTAATCTTATACTGTGTGGTACTGTCTGCTGAGCAGTGTATCTAATCCCCTCCTGCGTGATACTGTCTGCTGAGCCGTGTATCTAATCCTCTCCTGTGTGATACTGTCTGCTGAGCTATGTATCTAATCCTGTCCTGTGTGATACTGTCTGCTGAGCTGTGTATGTATCTAATCCCCTCCTGTGTGATAATGTCTGCTGAGCTGTGTATCTAATCCTCTCCTGTGTGATAATGTCTGCTGAGCTGTGTATCTAATCCTGTCCTGTGTGATACTGTCTGCCGAGCTGTGTATCTAATCCTATCCTGTGTGATACTATCTGCTGAGCCGTGTATCTAATCCTCTCCTGTGTGATACTGTCTGCTGAGCTGTGTATCTAATCCTACCCTGTATGATACTGTCTGCTGAGCCGTGTATCTAATCCTCTCCTGTGTGATACTGTCTGCTGAGCCGTGTATCTAATCCTCTCCTGTGTGATACTGTCTGCTGAGCCGTGTATCTAATCCTCTCCTGTGTCATACTGTCTGCTGAGCCGTGTATCTAATCCTCTCCTGTGTGATACTGTCTGCTGAGCTGTATCTCTAATCCTCTCCTGTGTGATACCATCTGCTGAGCCGTGTATCTAATCCTCTCCTGTGTGATACTGTCTGCTGAGCCGTGTATCTAATCCTCTCCTGTGTGATACTGTCTGCTGAGCCGTGTATCTAATCCTATCCTGTGTGATACTGTCTACTGAGCATTGTATCTAATCCTCTCCTGTGTGATACTGTCTGCTGAGCAGTGTTTCTAATCCTCTCCTGTGTGATACTGTGTGCTGAGCCGTGTATCTAATCCTCTCCTGTGTGATACTGTCTGCTGAGCTGTGTATCTAATCTTCTCCTGTGTGATACTGTCTGCTGAGCTGTGTATCTAATCTTCTCCTGTGTGATACTGTCTGCTGAGCTGTGTATCTAATCCTATTCGGTGTGATACTGTCTGCTGAGCTGTGTATCTAATCCTATTCGGTGTGATACTGTCTGCTGAGCTGTGTATCTAATCCTATCCGGTGTGATACTGTCTGCTGAGCTGTGTATCTAATCCTATCCGGTGTGATACTGTCTGCTGAGCTGTGTATCTAATCCTACCCTGTATGATACTGTCTGCTGAGCCGTGTATCTAATCCTCTCCTGTGTCATACTGTCTGCTGAGCCGTGTATCTAATCCTCTCCTGTGTGATACTGTCTGCTGAGCCGTGTATCTAATCTTCTCCTGTGTGATACTGTCTGCTGAGCTGTGTATCTAATCCTATTCGGTGTGATACTGTCTGCTGAGCTGTGTATCTAATCCTATTCGGTGTGATACTGTCTGCTGAGCTGTGTATCTAATCCTATCCGGTGTGATACTGTCTGCTGAGCTGTGTATCTAATCCTATCCAGTGTGATACTGTCTGCTGAGCTGTGTATCTAATCCTACCCTGTATGATACTGTGTGCTGAGCTGTGTATCTAATCCTCTCCTGTGTGATACTGTCTGCTGAGCCGTGTATCTAATCCTCCCCTGTGCGATACTGTCTGCTGAGCCGTTTATCTAATCCTCTCCTGTGTCATACTGTCTGCTGAGCCGTGTATCTAATCCTCTCCTGTGTGATACTGTCTGCTGAGCTGTGTATCTAATCCTCTCCTGTGTGATACTGTCTGCTGAGCCGTGTATCTAATCCTGTCCTGTGTGATACTGTCTGCTGAGCTGTGTATCTAATCCTCTCCTGTGCGATACTGTCTGCTGAGCCGTGTATCTAATCCTCCCCTGTGCGATACTGTCTGCTGAGCCGTGTATCTAATCCTCCCCTGTGTGATACTGTCTGCTGAGCCGTGTATCTAATCCTCTCCTGTGTGATACTGTCTGCTGAGCTGTGTATCTAATCCTCTCCTGTGTGATACTGTCTGCTGAGCCGTGTATCTAATCCACTCCTGTGTGATACTGTCTGATGAACTGTGTATCTAATCCTGTCCTATGTGATACTGTCAGCTGAGCTGTGTATCTAATCCTCTCCTGTGTGATACTGTCTGCTGAGCTGTGCATCTAATCCTGTCCTGTGTGATACCGTCTGCTGAGCTATGTATCTAATACTTTCCTGTGTGATACCATCTGCTGAGCTGTGTATCTAATCCTCTCCTGTGTGATACTGTCTGTGGAGCCGTGTATCTAATCCTCTTCTGTGCGATACCGTCTGCTGAGCTGTGTATCTAATCCTCTCCTGTGCGATACTGTCTGCTGAGCTGTGTATCTAATCCTCTCCTGTGTGATACTGTCTGCTGAGCAGTGTATCTAATCTTATACTGTGTGATACTGTCTGCTGAGCTGTGTATCTAATCCTCTCCTGTGTGATACTGTCTGCTGAGCAGTGTATCTAATCTTATACTGTGTGGTACTGTCTGCTGAGCTGTGTATCTAATCCCCTCCTGTGTGATACTGTCTGCTGAGCCGTGTATCTAATCCTCTCCTGTGTGATACTGTCTGCTGAGCTATGTATCTAATCCTGTCCTGTGTGATACTGTCTGCTGAGCTGTGTATGTATCTAATCCCCTCCTGTGTGATAATGTCTGCTGAGCTGTGTATCTAATCCTCTCCTGTGTGATAATGTCTGCTGAGCTGTGTATCTAATCCTGTCCTGTGTGATACTGTCTGCCGAGCTGTGTATCTAATCCTATCCTGTGTGATACTATCTGCTGAGCCGTGTATCTAATCCTCTCCTGTGTGATACTGTCTGCTGAGCTGTGTATCTAATCCTACCCTGTATGATACTGTCTGCTGAGCCGTGTATCTAATCCTCTCCTGTGTGATACTGTCTGCTGAGCCGTGTATCTAATCCTCTCCTGTGTGATACTGTCTGCTGAGCCGTGTATCTAATCCACTCCTGTGTGATACTGTCTGATGAACTGTGTATCTAATCCTGTCCTATGTGATACTGTCAGCTGAGCTGTGTATCTAATCCTCTCCTGTGTGATACTGTCTGCTGAGCTGTGCATCTAATCCTGTCCTGTGTGATACCGTCTGCTGAGCTATGTATCTAATACTTTCCTGTGTGATACCATCTGCTGAGCTGTGTATCTAATCCTCTCCTGTGTGATACTGTCTGTGGAGCCGTGTATCTAATCCTCTTCTGTGCGATACCGTCTGCTGAGCTGTGTATCTAATCCTCTCCTGTGCGATACTGTCTGCTGAGCTGTGTATCTAATCCTCTCCTGTGTGATACTGTCTGCTGAGCAGTGTATCTAATCTTATACTGTGTGATACTGTCTGCTGAGCTGTGTATCTAATCCTCTCCTGTGTGATACTGTCTGCTGAGCAGTGTATCTAATCTTATACTGTGTGGTACTGTCTGCTGAGCTGTGTATCTAATCCCCTCCTGTGTGATACTGTCTGCTGAGCCGTGTATCTAATCCTCTCCTGTGTGATACTGTCTGCTGAGCTATGTATCTAATCCTGTCCTGTGTGATACTGTCTGCTGAGCTGTGTATGTATCTAATCCCCTCCTGTGTGATAATGTCTGCTGAGCTGTGTATCTAATCCTCTCCTGTGTGATAATGTCTGCTGAGCTGTGTATCTAATCCTGTCCTGTGTGATACTGTCTGCCGAGCTGTGTATCTAATCCTATCCTGTGTGATACTATCTGCTGAGCCGTGTATCTAATCCTCTCCTGTGTGATACTGTCTGCTGAGCTGTGTATCTAATCCTACCCTGTATGATACTGTCTGCTGAGCCGTGTATCTAATCCTCTCCTGTGTGATACTGTCTGCTGAGCCGTGTATCTAATCCTCTCCTGTGTGATACTGTCTGCTGAGCCGTGTATCTAATCCTCTCCTGTGTGATACTGTCTGCTGAGCCGTGTATCTAATCCTCTCCTGTGTCATACTGTCTGCTGAGCCGTGTATCTAATCCTCTCCTGTGTGATACTGTCTGCTGAGCTGTATCTCTAATCCTCTCCTGTGTGATACCATCTGCTGAGCCGTGTATCTAATCCTCTCCTGTGTGATACTGTCTGCTGAGCCGTGTATCTAATCCTCTCCTGTGTGATACTGTCTGCTGAGCCGTGTATCTAATCCTATCCTGTGTGATACTGTCTACTGAGCATTGTATCTAATCCTCTCCTGTGTGATACTGTCTGCTGAGCAGTGTTTCTAATCCTCTCCTGTGTGATACTGTGTGCTGAGCCGTGTATCTAATCCTCTCCTGTGTGATACTGTCTGCTGAGCTGTGTATCTAATCTTCTCCTGTGTGATACTGTCTGCTGAGCTGTGTATCTAATCTTCTCCTGTGTGATACTGTCTGCTGAGCTGTGTATCTAATCCTATTCGGTGTGATACTGTCTGCTGAGCTGTGTATCTAATCCTATTCGGTGTGATACTGTCTGCTGAGCTGTGTATCTAATCCTATCCGGTGTGATACTGTCTGCTGAGCTGTGTATCTAATCCTATCCGGTGTGATACTGTCTGCTGAGCTGTGTATCTAATCCTACCCTGTATGATACTGTCTGCTGAGCCGTGTATCTAATCCTCTCCTGTGTCATACTGTCTGCTGAGCCGTGTATCTAATCCTCTCCTGTGTGATACTGTCTGCTGAGCTGTGTATCTAATCCTCTCCTGTGTGATACTGTCTGCTGAGCCGTGTATCTAATCTTCTCCTGTGTGATACTGTCTGCTGAGCTGTGTATCTAATCCTATCCGGTGTGATACTGTCTGCTGAGCTGTGTATCTAATCCTCTCCTGTGTGATACTGTCTGCTGAGCATTGTATCTAATCCTCTCCTGTGTGATACTGTCTGCTGAGCTGTGTATCTAATCCTCTCCTGTGTGATACTGTCTGCTGAGCTATGTATCTAATCCTCTCCTGTGTGATACTGTCTGCTGAGCTGTGTATCTAATCCTCTCCTGTGTGATACTGTCTGCTGAGCATTGTATCTAATCCTCTCCTGTGTGATACTGTCTGCTGAGCTGTGTATCTAATCCTCTCCTGTGTGATACTGTCTGCTGAGCTGTGTATCTAATCCTATTCGGTGTGATACTGTCTGCTGAGCTGTGTATCTAATCCTATTCGGTGTGATACTGTCTGCTGAGCTGTGTATCTAATCCTATCCGGTGTGATACTGTCTGCTGAGCTGTGTATCTAATCCTATCCGGTGTGATACTGTCTGCTGAGCTGTGTATCTAATCCTATCCGGTGTGATACTGTCTGCTGAGCTGTGTATCTAATCCTATCCGGTGTGATACTGTCTGCTGAGCTGTGTATCTAATCCTATCCTGTGTGATACTGTCTGCTGAGCTGTGTATCTAATCCTGTTCTATGTGATACTGTCAGCTGAGCTGTGTATCTAATCCTCTCCTGTGTGATACTGTCTGCTGAGCTGTGCATCTAATCCTGTCCTGTGTGATACCGTCTGCTGAGCTATGTATCTAATCCTTTCCTGTGTGATACTGTCTGCTGAGCTGTGTATCTAATCCTCTCCTGTGCGATACTGTCTGCTGAGCCGTGTATCTAATCCTCTCCTGTGCGATACCGTCTGCTGAGCAGTGTGTCTAATCCTTTCCTGTGCGATACTGTCTGCTGAGCTGTGTATCTAATCCTCTCTTGTGTGATACTGTCTGCTGAGCAGTGTATCTAATCTTATACTGTGTGATACTGTCTGCTGAGCTGTGTATCTAATCGTCTCCTATGTGATACTGTCTGATGAACTGTGTATCTAATCCTATCTTTCGTGATACTGTCTGCTGAGCCGTGTATCTAATCCACTCCTTTGTGATACTGTCTGATGAACTGTGTATCTAATCCTGTCCTATGTGATACTGTCAGCTGAGCTGTGTATCTAATCCTCTCCTGTGTGATACTGTCTGCTGAGCTGTGCATCTAATCCTGTCCTGTGTGATACCGTCTGCTGAGCTATGTATCTAATACTTTCCTGTGTGATACCATCTGCTGAGCTGTGTATCTAATCCTCTCCTGTGTGATACTGTCTGTGGAGCCGTGTATCTAATCCTCTTCTGTGCGATACCGTCTGCTGAGCTGTGTATCTAATCCTCTCCTGTGCGATACTGTCTGCTGAGCTGTGTATCTAATCCTCTCCTGTGTGATACTGTCTGCTGAGCAGTGTATCTAATCTTATACTGTGTGATACTGTCTGCTGAGCTGTGTATCTAATCCTCTCCTGTGTGATACTGTCTGCTGAGCAGTGTATCTAATCTTATACTGTGTGGTACTGTCTGCTGAGCTGTGTATCTAATCCCCTCCTGTGTGATACTGTCTGCTGAGCCGTGTATCTAATCCTCTCCTGTGTGATACTGTCTGCTGAGCTATGTATCTAATCCTGTCCTGTGTGATACTGTCTGCTGAGCTGTGTATGTATCTAATCCCCTCCTGTGTGATAATGTCTGCTGAGCTGTGTATCTAATCCTCTCCTGTGTGATAATGTCTGCTGAGCTGTGTATCTAATCCTGTCCTGTGTGATACTGTCTGCCGAGCTGTGTATCTAATCCTATCCTGTGTGATACTATCTGCTGAGCCGTGTATCTAATCCTCTCCTGTGTGATACTGTCTGCTGAGCTGTGTATCTAATCCTACCCTGTATGATACTGTCTGCTGAGCCGTGTATCTAATCCTCTCCTGTGTGATACTGTCTGCTGAGCCGTGTATCTAATCCTCTCCTGTGTGATACTGTCTGCTGAGCCGTGTATCTAATCCTCTCCTGTGTCATACTGTCTGCTGAGCCGTGTATCTAATCCTCTCCTGTGTGATACTGTCTGCTGAGCTGTATCTCTAATCCTCTCCTGTGTGATACCATCTGCTGAGCCGTGTATCTAATCCTCTCCTGTGTGATACTGTCTGCTGAGCCGTGTATCTAATCCTCTCCTGTGTGATACTGTCTGCTGAGCCGTGTATCTAATCCTATCCTGTGTGATACTGTCTACTGAGCATTGTATCTAATCCTCTCCTGTGTGATACTGTCTGCTGAGCAGTGTTTCTAATCCTCTCCTGTGTGATACTGTGTGCTGAGCTGTGTATCTAATCTTCTCCTGTGTGATACTGTCTGCTGAGCTGTGTATCTAATCCTCTCCTGTGTGATACTGTCTGCTGAGCTGTGTATCTAATCTTCTCCTGTGTGATACTGTCTGCTGAGCTGTGTATCTAATCCTCTCCTGTGTGATACTGTGTGCTGAGCTGTGTATCTAATCTTCTCCTGTGTGATACTGTCTGCTGAGCTGTGTATCTAATCCTCTCCTGTGTGATACTGTCTGCTGAGCCGTGTATCTAATCCTCTCCTGTGTGATACTGTCTGCTGAGCCGTGTATCTAATCCTCTCCTGTGTCATACTGTCTGCTGAGCCGTGTATCTAATCCTCTCCTGTGTGATACTGTCTGCTGAGCTGTATCTCTAATCCTCTCCTGTGTGATACCATCTGCTGAGCCGTGTATCTAATCCTCTCCTGTGTGATACTGTCTGCTGAGCCGTGTATCTAATCCTCTCCTGTGTGATACTGTCTGCTGAGCCGTGTATCTAATCCTATCCTGTGTGATACTGTCTACTGAGCATTGTATCTAATCCTCTCCTGTGTGATACTGTCTGCTGAGCAGTGTTTCTAATCCTCTCCTGTGTGATACTGTGTGCTGAGCTGTGTATCTAATCTTCTCCTGTGTGATACTGTCTGCTGAGCTGTGTATCTAATCCTCTCCTGTGTGATACTGTCTGCTGAGCCGTGTATCTAATCCTCTCCTGTGTGATACTGTCTGCTGAGCCGTGTATCTAATCCTATCCTGTGTGATACTGTCTACTGAGCATTGTATCTAATCCTCTCCTGTGTGATACTGTCTGCTGAGCAGTGTTTCTAATCCTCTCCTGTGTGATACTGTGTGCTGAGCTGTGTATCTAATCTTCTCCTGTGTGATACCATCTGCTGAGCTGTGTATCTAATCCTCTCCTGTGTGATACTGTCTGCTGAGCTGTGTATCTAATCTTCTCCTGTGTGATACTGTCTGCTGAGCTGTGTATCTAATCTTCTCCTGTGTGATACTGTCTGCTGAGCTGTGTATCTAATCCTATTCGGTGTGATACTGTCTGCTGAGCTGTGTATCTAATCCTATTCGGTGTGATACTGTCTGCTGAGCTGTGTATCTAATCCTATCCGGTGTGATACTGTCTGCTGAGCTGTGTATCTAATCCTATCCGGTGTGATACTGTCTGCTGAGCTGTGTATCTAATCCTACCCTGTATGATACTGTCTGCTGAGCCGTGTATCTAATCCTCTCCTGTGTCATACTGTCTGCTGAGCCGTGTATCTAATCCTCTCCTGTGTGATACTGTCTGCTGAGCTGTGTATCTAATCCTCTCCTGTGTGATACTGTCTGCTGAGCCGTGTATCTAATCTTCTCCTGTGTGATACTGTCTGCTGAGCTGTGTATCTAATCCTATCCGGTGTGATACTGTCTGCTGAGCTGTGTATCTAATCCTCTCCTGTGTGATACTGTCTGCTGAGCATTGTATCTAATCCTCTCCTGTGTGATACTGTCTGCTGAGCTGTGTATCTAATCCTCTCCTGTGTGATACTGTCTGCTGAGCTATGTATCTAATCCTCTCCTGTGTGATACTGTCTGCTGAGCTGTGTATCTAATCCTCTCCTGTGTGATACTGTCTGCTGAGCATTGTATCTAATCCTCTCCTGTGTGATACTGTCTGCTGAGCTGTGTATCTAATCCTCTCCTGTGTGATACTGTCTGCTGAGCTGTGTATCTAATCCTATTCGGTGTGATACTGTCTGCTGAGCTGTGTATCTAATCCTATTCGGTGTGATACTGTCTGCTGAGCTGTGTATCTAATCCTATCCGGTGTGATACTGTCTGCTGAGCTGTGTATCTAATCCTATCCGGTGTGATACTGTCTGCTGAACTGTGTATCTAATCCTATCCGGTGTGATACTGTCTGCTGAGCTGTGTATCTAATCCTATCCGGTGTGATACTGTCTGCTGAGCTGTGTATCTAATCCTATCCTGTGTGATACTGTCTGCTGAGCTGTGTATCTAATCCTGTTCTATGTGATACTGTCAGCTGAGCTGTGTATCTAATCCTCTCCTGTGTGATACTGTCTGCTGAGCTGTGCATCTAATCCTGTCCTGTGTGATACCGTCTGCTGAGCTATGTATCTAATCCTTTCCTGTGTGATACTGTCTGCTGAGCTGTGTATCTAATCCTCTCCTGTGCGATACTGTCTGCTGAGCCGTGTATCTAATCCTCTCCTGTGCGATACCGTCTGCTGAGCAGTGTGTCTAATCCTTTCCTGTGCGATACTGTCTGCTGAGCTGTGTATCTAATCCTCTCTTGTGTGATACTGTCTGCTGAGCAGTGTATCTAATCTTATACTGTGTGATACTGTCTCCTGAGCTGTGTATCTAATCTCCTCCTGTGTGATACTGTCTGCTGAGCTGTGTATCTAATCCTCTACTGTGTGATACTGTCTGCTGAGCCGTGTATCTAATCCTATGCTGTGTGATAGTCTGCTGAGCAGTGTATCTAATCTTATACTGTGTGATACTGTCTGCTGAGCTGTGTATCTAATCCCCTCCTGTGTGATACTGTCTGCTGAGCAGTGTATCTAATCCTCTCCTGTGTGATACTGTCTGCTGAGCAGTGTATCTAATCTTATACTGTGTGGTACTGTCTGCTGAGCTGTGTATCTAATCCCATCCTGTGTGATACTGTCTGCTGAGCTGTGTATCTAATCGTCTCCTGTGTGATACTGTCTGATGAACTGTGTATCTAATCCTATCTTTCGTGATACTGTCTGCTGAGCCGTGTATCTAATCCACTCCTGTGTGATACTGTCTGATGAACTGTGTATCTAATCCTGTCCTATGTGATACTGTCAGCTGAGCTGTGTATCTAATCCTCTCCTGTGTGATACTGTCTGCTGAGCTGTGCATCTAATCCTGTCCTGTGTGATACCGTCTGCTGAGCTATGTATCTAATACTTTCCTGTGTGATACCATCTGCTGAGCTGTGTATCTAATCCTCTCCTGTGTGATACTGTCTGTGGAGCCGTGTATCTAATCCTCTTCTGTGCGATACCGTCTGCTGAGCTGTGTATCTAATCCTCTCCTGTGCGATACTGTCTGCTGAGCTGTGTATCTAATCCTCTCCTGTGTGATACTGTCTGCTGAGCAGTGTATCTAATCTTATACTGTGTGATACTGTCTGCTGAGCTGTGTATCTAATCCTCTCCTGTGTGATACTGTCTGCTGAGCAGTGTATCTAATCTTATACTGTGTGGTACTGTCTGCTGAGCTGTGTATCTAATCCCCTCCTGTGTGATACTGTCTGCTGAGCCGTGTATCTAATCCTCTCCTGTGTGATACTGTCTGCTGAGCTATGTATCTAATCCTGTCCTGTGTGATACTGTCTGCTGAGCTGTGTATGTATCTAATCCCCTCCTGTGTGATAATGTCTGCTGAGCTGTGTATCTAATCCTCTCCTGTGTGATAATGTCTGCTGAGCTGTGTATCTAATCCTGTCCTGTGTGATACTGTCTGCCGAGCTGTGTATCTAATCCTATCCTGTGTGATACTATCTGCTGAGCCGTGTATCTAATCCTCTCCTGTGTGATACTGTCTGCTGAGCTGTGTATCTAATCCTACCCTGTATGATACTGTCTGCTGAGCCGTGTATCTAATCCTCTCCTGTGTGATACTGTCTGCTGAGCCGTGTATCTAATCCTCTCCTGTGTGATACTGTCTGCTGAGCCGTGTATCTAATCCTCTACTGTGTCATACTGTCTGCTGAGCCGTGTATCTAATCCTCTCCTGTGTGATACTGTCTGCTGAGCTGTATCTCTAATCCTCTCCTGTGTGATACCATCTGCTGAGCCGTGTATCTAATCCTCTCCTGTGTGATACTGTCTGCTGAGCCGTGTATCTAATCCTCTCCTGTGTGATACTGTCTGCTGAGCCGTGTATCTAATCCTATCCTGTGTGATACTGTCTACTGAGCATTGTATCTAATCCTCTCCTGTGTGATACTGTCTGCTGAGCAGTGTTTCTAATCCTCTCCTGTGTGATACTGTGTGCTGAGCCGTGTATCTAATCCTCTCCTGTGTGATACTGTCTGCTGAGCTGTGTATCTAATCTTCTCCTGTGTGATACTGTCTGCTGAGCTGTGTATCTAATCTTCTCCTGTGTGATACTGTCTGCTGAGCTGTGTATCTAATCCTATTCGGTGTGATACTGTCTGCTGAGCTGTGTATCTAATCCTATTCGGTGTGATACTGTCTGCTGAGCTGTGTATCTAATCCTATCCGGTGTGATACTGTCTGCTGAGCTGTGTATCTAATCCTATCCGGTGTGATACTGTCTGCTGAGCTGTGTATCTAATCCTACCCTGTATGATACTGTCTGCTGAGCCGTGTATCTAATCCTCTCCTGTGTCATACTGTCTGTTGAGCCGTGTATCTAATCCTCTCCTGTGTGATACTGTCTGCTGAGCTGTGTATCTAATCCTCTCCTGTGTGATACTGTCTGCTGAGCCGTGTATCTAATCTTCTCCTGTGTGATACTGTCTGCTGAGCTGTGTATCTAATCTTCTCCTGTGTGATACTGTCTGCTGAGCTGTGTATCTAATCCTATTCGGTGTGATACTGTCTGCTGAGCTGTGTATCTAATCCTATTCGGTGTGATACTGTCTGCTGAGCTGTGTATCTAATCCTATCCGGTGTGATACTGTCTGCTGAGCTGTGTATCTAATCCTATCCGGTGTGATACTGTCTGCTGAGCTGTGTATCTAATCCTACCCTGTATGATACTGTCTGCTGAGCCGTGTATCTAATCCTCTCCTGTGTCATACTGTCTGCTGAGCCGTGTATCTAATCCTCTCCTGTGTGATACTGTCTGCTGAGCTGTGTATCTAATCCTCTCCTGTGTGATACTGTCTGCTGAGCCGTGTATCTAATCTTCTCCTGTGTGATACTGTCTGCTGAGCTGTGTATCTAATCCTATTCGGTGTGATACTGTCTGCTGAGCTGTGTATCTAATCCTATTCGGTGTGATACTGTCTGCTGAGCTGTGTATCTAATCCTATCCGGTGTGATACTGTCTGCTGAGCTGTGTATCTAATCCTACCCTGTATGATACTGTCTGCTGAGCTGTGTATCTAATCCTCTCCTGTGTGATACTGTCTGCTGAGCCGTGTATCTAATCCTCCCCTGTGCGATACTGTCTGCTGAGCCGTGTATCTAATCCTCCCCTGTGTGATACTGTCTGCTGAGCCGTGTATCTAATCCTCTCCTGTGTGATACTGTCTGCTGAGCTGTGTGTCTAATCCTCTCCTGTGTGATACTGTCTGCTGAGCCGTGTATCTAATCCTCTCCTGTGTCATACTGTCTGCTGAGCTGTATCTCTATTCCTCTCCTGTGTGATACCATCTGCTGAGCCGTGTATCTAATCCTCTCCTGTGTGATACTGTCTGCTGAGCTGTGTATCTAATCCTCTCCTGTGTGATACTGTCTGCTGAGCATTGTATCTAATCCTCTCCTGTGTGATACTGTCTGCTGAGCAGTGTTTCTAATCCTCTCCTGTGTGATACTGTCTGCTGAGCTGTGTATCTAATCCTCTCCTGTGTGATACTGTCTGCTGAGCTGTGTATCTAATCCTATTCGGTGTGATACTGTCTGCTGAGCTGTGTATCTAATCCTATTCGGTGTGATACTGTCTGCTGAGCTGTGTATCTAATCCTATCCGGTGTGATACTGTCTGCTGAGCTGTGTATCTAATCCTATCCGGTGTGATACTGTCTGCTGAGCTGTGTATCTAATCCTATCCGGTGTGATACTGTCTGCTGAGCTGTGTATCTAATCCTATCCGGTGTGATACTGTCTGCTGAGCTGTGTATCTAATCCTATCCTGTGTGATACTGTCTGCTGAGCTGTGTATCTAATCCTATCCTGTGTGATACTGTCTGCTGAGCTGTGTATCTAATCCTATCCGGTGTGATACTGTCTGCTGAGCTGTGTATCTAATCCTATCCGGTGTGATACTGTCTGCTGAGCTGTGTATCTAATCCTATCCGGTGTGATACTGTCTGCTGAGCCGTGTATCTAATCTTCTCCTGTGTGATACTGTCTGCTGAGCTGTGTATCTAATCTTCTCCTGTGTGATACTGTCTGCTGAGCTGTGTATCTAATCTTCTCCTGTGTGATACTGTCTGCTGAGCTGTGTATCTAATCTTCTGTGTGATACTGTCTGCTGAGCTGTGTATCTAATCTTCTCCTGTGTGATACTGTCTGCTGAGCTGTGTATCTAATCTTCTCCTGTGTGATACTGTCTGCTGAGCTGTGTATCTAATCTTCTTCTGTGTGATACTGTCTGCTGAGCAGTGTATCTAATCTTCTCCTGTGTGATACTGTCTGCTGAGCTGTGTATCTAATCCTATCCGGTGTGATACTGTCTGCTGAGCTGTGTATCTAATCCTATCCGGTGTGATACTGTCTGCTGAGCTGTGTATCTAATCCTATCCGGTGTGATACTGTCTGCTGAGCAGTGTATCTAATCCTCTCCTGTGTGATACTGTCTGCTGAGCTGTGTATCTAATCCTATCCGGTGTGATACTGTCTGCTGAGCCGTGTATCTAATCCTCTCCTGTGTGATACTGTCTGCTGAGCAGTGTATCTAATCCTTTCCTGTGTGATACTGTCTGCTGAGCTGTGTATCTAATCTTCTCCTGTGTGATACTGTCTGCTGAGCTGTGTATCTAATCTTCTCCTGTGTGATACTGTCTGCTGAGCTGTGTATCTAATCTTCTCCTGTGTGATACTGTCTGCTGAGCTGTGTATCTAATCTTCTGTGTGATACTGTCTGCTGAGCTGTGTATCTAATCTTCTCCTGTGTGATACTGTCTGCTGAGCTGTGTATCTAATCTTCTCCTGTGTGATACTGTCTGCTGAGCTGTGTATCTAATCTTCTTCTGTGTGATACTGTCTGCTGAGCAGTGTATCTAATCTTCTCCTGTGTGATACTGTCTGCTGAGCTGTGTATCTAATCCTATCCGGTGTGATACTGTCTGCTGAGCTGTGTATCTAATCCTATCCGGTGTGATACTGTCTGCTGAACTGTGTATCTAATCCTATCCGGTGTGATACTGTCTGCTGAGCTGTGTATCTAATCCTATCCGGTGTGATACTGTCTGCTGAGCTGTGTATCTAATCCTATCCGGTGTGATACTGTCTGCTGAGCTGTGTATCTAATCCTATCCGGTGTGATACTGTCTGCTGAGCCGTGTATCTAATCCTCTCCTGTGTGATACTGTCTGCTGAGCCGTGTATCTAATCCTCTCCTGTGTGATACTGTCTGCTGAGCCGTGTATCTAATCCTCTCCTGTGTCATACTGTCTGCTGAGCCGTGTATCTAATCCTCTCCTGTGTGATACTGTCTGCTGAGCTGTATCTCTAATCCTCTCCTGTGTGATACCATCTGCTGAGCCGTGTATCTAATCCTCTCCTGTGTGATACTGTCTGCTGAGCCGTGTATCTAATCCTCTCCTGTGTGATACTGTCTGCTGAGCCGTGTATCTAATCCTATCCTGTGTGATACTGTCTACTGAGCATTGTATCTAATCCTCTCCTGTGTGATACTGTCTGCTGAGCAGTGTTTCTAATCCTCTCCTGTGTGATACTGTGTGCTGAGCCGTGTATCTAATCCTCTCCTGTGTGATACTGTCTGCTGAGCTGTGTATCTAATCTTCTCCTGTGTGATACTGTCTGCTGAGCTGTGTATCTAATCTTCTCCTGTGTGATACTGTCTGCTGAGCTGTGTATCTAATCCTATTCGGTGTGATACTGTCTGCTGAGCTGTGTATCTAATCCTATTCGGTGTGATACTGTCCGCTGAGCTGTGTATCTAATCCTATCCGGTGTGATACTGTCTGCTGAGCTGTGTATCTAATCCTATCCGGTGTGATACTGTCTGCTGAGCTGTGTATCTAATCCTACCCTGTATGATACTGTCTGCTGAGCCGTGTATCTAATCCTCTCCTGTGTCATACTGTCTGCTGAGCCGTGTATCTAATCCTCTCCTGTGTGATACTGTCTGCTGAGCTGTGTATCTAATCCTCTCCTGTGTGATACTGTCTGCTGAGCCGTGTATCTAATCTTCTCCTGTGTGATACTGTCTGCTGAGCTGTGTATCTAATCTTCTCCTGTGTGATACTGTCTGCTGAGCTGTGTATCTAATCCTATTCGGTGTGATACTGTCTGCTGAGCTGTGTATCTAATCCTATTCGGTGTGATACTGTCTGCTGAGCTGTGTATCTAATCCTATCCGGTGTGATACTGTCTGCTGAGCTGTGTATCTAATCCTACCCTGTATGATACTGTCTGCTGAGCCGTGTATCTAATCCTCTCCTGTGTCATACTGTCTGCTGAGCCGTGTATCTAATCCTCTCCTGTGTGATACTGTCTGCTGAGCTGTGTATCTAATCCTCTCCTGTGTGATACTGTCTGCTGAGCCGTGTATCTAATCTTCTCCTGTGTGATACTGTCTGCTGAGCTGTGTATCTAATCCTATTCGGTGTGATACTGTCTGCTGAGCTGTGTATCTAATCCTATTCGGTGTGATACTGTCTGCTGAGCTGTGTATCTAATCCTATCCGGTGTGATACTGTCTGCTGAGCTGTGTATCTAATCCTACCCTGTATGATACTGTCTGCTGAGCTGTGTATCTAATCCTCTCCTGTGTGATACTGTCTGCTGAGCCGTGTATCTAATCCTCCCCTGTGCGATACTGTCTGCTGAGCCGTGTATCTAATCCTCCCCTGTGTGATACTGTCTGCTGAGCCGTGTATCTAATCCTCTCCTGTGTGATACTGTCTGCTGAGCTGTGTATCTAATCCTCTCCTGTGTGATACTGTCTGCTGAGCCGTGTATCTAATCCTCTCCTGTGTCATACTGTCTGCTGAGCTGTATCTCTAATCCTCTCCTGTGTGATACCATCTGCTGAGCCGTGTATCTAATCCTCTCCTGTGTGATACTGTCTGCTGAGCTGTGTATCTAATCCTCTCCTGTGTGATACTGTCTGCTGAGCATTGTATCTAATCCTCTCCTGTGTGATACTGTCTGCTGAGCAGTGTTTCTAATCCTCTCCTGTGTGATACTGTCTGCTGAGCTGTGTATCTAATCCTCTCCTGTGTGATACTGTCTGCTGAGCTGTGTATCTAATCCTATTCGGTGTGATACTGTCTGCTGAGCTGTGTATCTAATCCTATTCGGTGTGATACTGTCTGCTGAGCTGTGTATCTAATCCTATCCGGTGTGATACTGTCTGCTGAGCTGTGTATCTAATCCTATCCGGTGTGATACTGTCTGCTGAGCTGTGTATCTAATCCTATCCGGTGTGATACTGTCTGCTGAGCTGTGTATCTAATCCTATCCGGTGTGATACTGTCTGCTGAGCTGTGTATCTAATCCTATCCTGTGTGATACTGTCTGCTGAGCTGTGTATCTAATCCTATCCTGTGTGATACTGTCTGCTGAGCTGTGTATCTAATCCTATCCGGTGTGATACTGTCTGCTGAGCTGTGTATCTAATCCTATCCGGTGTGATACTGTCTGCTGAGCTGTGTATCTAATCCTATCCGGTGTGATACTGTCTGCTGAGCCGTGTATCTAATCTTCTCCTGTGTGATACTGTCTGCTGAGCTGTGTATCTAATCTTCTCCTGTGTGATACTGTCTGCTGAGCTGTGTATCTAATCTTCTCCTGTGTGATACTGTCTGCTGAGCTGTGTATCTAATCTTCTGTGTGATACTGTCTGCTGAGCTGTGTATCTAATCTTCTCCTGTGTGATACTGTCTGCTGAGCTGTGTATCTAATCTTCTCCTGTGTGATACTGTCTGCTGAGCTGTGTATCTAATCTTCTTCTGTGTGATACTGTCTGCTGAGCAGTGTATCTAATCTTCTCCTGTGTGATACTGTCTGCTGAGCTGTGTATCTAATCCTATCCGGTGTGATACTGTCTGCTGAGCTGTGTATCTAATCCTATCCGGTGTGATACTGTCTGCTGAGCTGTGTATCTAATCCTATCCGGTGTGATACTGTCTGCTGAGCAGTGTATCTAATCCTCTCCTGTGTGATACTGTCTGCTGAGCTGTGTATCTAATCCTATCCGGTGTGATACTGTCTGCTGAGCCGTGTATCTAATCCTCTCCTGTGTGATACTGTCTGCTGAGCAGTGTATCTAATCCTTTCCTGTGTGATACTGTCTGCTGAGCTGTGTATCTAATCTTCTCCTGTGTGATACTGTCTGCTGAGCTGTGTATCTAATCTTCTCCTGTGTGATACTGTCTGCTGAGCTGTGTATCTAATCTTCTCCTGTGTGATACTGTCTGCTGAGCTGTGTATCTAATCTTCTGTGTGATACTGTCTGCTGAGCTGTGTATCTAATCTTCTCCTGTGTGATACTGTCTGCTGAGCTGTGTATCTAATCTTCTCCTGTGTGATACTGTCTGCTGAGCTGTGTATCTAATCTTCTTCTGTGTGATACTGTCTGCTGAGCAGTGTATCTAATCTTCTCCTGTGTGATACTGTCTGCTGAGCTGTGTATCTAATCCTATCCGGTGTGATACTGTCTGCTGAGCTGTGTATCTAATCCTATCCGGTGTGATACTGTCTGCTGAACTGTGTATCTAATCCTATCCGGTGTGATACTGTCTGCTGAGCTGTGTATCTAATCCTATCCGGTGTGATACTGTCTGCTGAGCTGTGTATCTAATCCTATCCGGTGTGATACTGTCTGCTGAGCTGTGTATCTAATCCTATCCGGTGTGATACTGTCTGCTGAGCAGTGTATCTAATCCTCTCTCATGTTATGTCTTCATCTTTTAATATTTCTAACGGCACCAGGCAGGGATGCCCGCTTTCCCCTCTCCTTTTTATTCTTACACTAGAACCTTTACTACAAAAGCTCAGAGAGGAGGGGAGGATCGTTGGCATCAAATCAGCTGGTACTGAACATAAAATCGCAGCATACGCAGACGATCTACTGATCATGACCTCTAACCCGAGAATATCTGTCCCAGTTATCCTGACATTACTCAAGGAATACGGTGCACTATCAAATTTTAAGGTGAATCTTAGCAAATCTCAAGTCTTAAATATAAATATCCCAGAACCACAAAAAACACAAATGGCAATCGGGTCCCCCTTTACCTGGTCCCCCCCATCAATACGTTTCTTGGGAGTTGAGATTTCTCCAAACCTACAAGAACTTTATAAGTTAAACTTCCCACCGCTATTGCAGAAAATCCAGAAACTTACCCCCAACTGGAATATCTCATACATCTCCTGGTTGGGTAGGAAAAATCTCCTTAAATGTATGATATGGCCAAAAATAACTTATCTAGTGCAAGCCCTTCCAATCCACCTACCTAATTCTTTTTTCATTGACATACGAAAACTCCTCAGCCGTTTTCTGTGGCACAACCAAAAACCCAGACTTCCCTTACAAATATTATCCCTCCCACACTCTGAAGGAGGTATAGATCTGCCAGATCTAAAGATACTTCAACAAGCCACTCATCTCCAAAGAGTCGTGGATGGATCAGGCTCCCACCACAGAAGCAATGGATTAAAGTAGAAGAAACAATCCTTAAATTCCCCCTTAGACAGCTCATCCTCACGCCCTCAAGTAGTACTAGGTATACATCAATTAAAAACCCTTTCACCGCCACTACTTTTAAAATCTGGTCCAATCCCCATATAAGACAAATATGCTCCCCGTTTCCCTCCCCTCTCCTACAAGTTAGAGACCTAGTTCTCTCCTTTCTCCAGCCCATAATGCCACAATACACAACTCAATTCGCAACTTGATAACACCACTCCAAAAAATTACAGATAATGGGGTCATGCCCTGCTTGGCAGAACTCAATCAAATGCTAGATACTATCTCTTTTCACCCCTTTATGTACCAGAAATTTATGTCCAACTTAAAACTAGTCTTTAAAACTCCAAATTATATTAGGGAAATGACTGATTTTGAAAAACTTATAGCTGCAAAAAACCCCCAAAAAAGAACGTTATCAGCTCTACAAAAACAATTATGCCTAGCCAGAACCCCTAAGAAACTGCCATATGTAATGAAGTGGGAACAGGATCTGAATAGGCCTTTCACCCCATCTGAAATTAAAAGATTACTACTAGCACCTAAAGTCTCCTCTAGATGTGTTAGAGTACAAGAGAATGGCTATAAAGTTCTCTCCAGGTGGTATATGACTCCATCAAAACTTCAGAAATGTTACAAAGGACTTGATCCTAACTGCTGGAGATGCTCTTCTGATGTGGGCACTATGCTCCACATGTGGTGGAACTGTACATTGATTAAGCCCTTCTGGACAAAAAGAATTCAAACTATTAATACAATTTTAAACTTGCAACTCTTGACCTCGCCGGAGATCTGCCTTCTGTTTCTGTTCCTAGATAACTTCCCTAAAATAAAATTAACCCTTCTTAGACAGCTCCTGGCCTCGGCTAAGTTACTTGTGACATCCTTATGGAAATCTGCGAAGACCCCAAATATCTCACTCTGGGAAATGAAGGTTGAACAAGTATACAGGCTAGAAGAATTGGCTAGTTGGGATGAAAAAAGGCATAAACAATTCTCGTTGATATGGCGTCCCTGGCACAAATATATTACAGACCGCACAATACTAACCTAAAATACTCAGATCGCTAGCCCATTCTAATCCCAACTCCCCCCCCCCCTCCCATCATCTATATCTTTGTAGTCCCCCCCCCCATCATCTATATCTTTGTAGTCCCCCCCCCCCCTCCATCTCATCTCCCCGTTCATCCCACTTCCCTTTCAACCTTCCCCCCTTCTCCAGGTTTTTTTTTTTTCTTTTTCTCTTCTGAAGTTTTTATTTCCAGGATATCACAATAAACCTTCTTGAATATGATAACATGTTATGTGACCACAATTTTGTACTACGACATGTTCAAAAGAATTGAACCTCTCTCTTATATTTTTTCTCTCTTCCGAAACGTGTCAATGTTTGGCTGAAATTTATGCAGTCTGGTCAATTTCTGCTCTTATAATCTATGTGATATCGTTATCTTTGATTTGTTTCATTAACAATGTGACTTTTCTTTGTTCAATTGTTAACCTTCTTTAAAAAAAAACCTTAATAAAAAGATGTTTAAAAGAAAAGAATAAGCAGGACAAATAAAGGGTTTATCCAACATGTAAAACTAATTTGGAAGCTACAGTTATGCTTTTAATAGGACTCTTTCAGCATGACTGTGCAAACCAAGCACAGGAGCTCACTGCCAATCATTTAACTACTGTTTTTCCACTATATGATTAGATATTAAGTGCAAATTGCTTGTTTCTTGGTAATGGCCGCATGCTTTTGCAAAAACTGTGCAGCCATTAACAATAAGTGAACCATTTGTAATTAATTTCTACCAGTACAGCTCAAAAAAGCTGTGATCTTTATGAAATGGGTTGTTAGCAGATGTACCTTGGTCGCACACATGCTATACTCATCAGGTGCTACATGAAACTCAAGCCTAAAGATGGCCGCGACACTCATGGGCCGCTGCATTGTGCTTGCCCCCCAGGCTAAAATTTGCCAGCCAATAATATGTGACTGGTATATCAAATACTGTGATACAGACATCAGATGTTTTACACTGTCATATATATGACTACCAACATAAGGAGCATGAGTAATCCAAGACTTTATCACTACAGACAACACCAAAACTATAGATACCACCAAAATGAAACAATAGGCGCTTATTGCCGCTAAAATAAATCTCTATTAAATATTGCAAAAATTAAAAGACAATCATACAGAGTAGAGCAATGGAGGATCACAAACACATGAGTATCACATTTATAGAGACATAGTAGTCACATATATATATATATATATATATATATATATATATATATATACAGTACAGACCAAAAGTTTGGACACACCTTCTCATTTAAAGCTTTTTCTGTATCTTCATAACTATCAAAATTGTACATTCACACTGAAGGCATCAAAACTATGAATTAACCCATGTGGAATTATATACTTAACAAAAAAGTGTGAAACAACTGAAAATATGTCTTATATTCTAGGTTCTTCAAAGTGGCCACCTTTTGCTTTGATGACTGCTTTGCACACTCTTGGCATTCTCTTGATGAGCTTCAAGAGGTAGTCACCGGAAATGGTTTTCACTTCACAGGTGTGCCCTGTCAGGTTTAATAAGTGGGATTTCTTGCCTTATAAATGGGGTTGGGACCATCAGTTGTGTTGTGCAGAAATCAGCTGGATACACAGCTGATAGTCCTACTGAATAGACTGTTAGCTGCTTTTTTCTTACCATAATACAAATTCTAAGTAAAGAAAAACGAGTGGCCATCATTACTTTAAGAAATGAAGGTCTGTCAGTCCGAAAAATTGGGAAAACTTTGAATGTATCCCCAAGTGCAGTTGCAAAACCCATCAAGAAAACAAAGAAACTGGCTCACATGAGGACCGCCCCAGGAAAGGGAGACCAAGAGTCACCTCTGCTTCTGAGGATAAGTTTATCCGAGTCACCAGCCTCAGAAATCGCAGGTTAACAGCAGCTCAGATTAGAG
This sequence comes from Phyllobates terribilis, assembly GCF_046119375.1. Lineage (NCBI taxonomy): Eukaryota > Metazoa > Chordata > Amphibia > Anura > Dendrobatidae > Phyllobates > Phyllobates terribilis. The sequence goes on along the minus strand of NW_027362852.1, from coordinate 1,961,648 downwards.
ACCAGGTCAATGCCACACAGAGTTCTAGCAGCAGACACATCTCTACAACAACTGTTAAGAGGAGACTTTGTGCAGCAGGCCTTCATGGTAAAATAGCTGCTAGGAAACCACTGCTAAGGACAGGCAACAAGCAGAAGAGACTTGTTTGGGATAAGGAACACAAGGAATGGACATTAGACCAGTGGAAATCTGTGCTTTGGTCTGATAAGTCCAAATTTGAGATCTTTGGTTCCAACCACTGTGTTTTTGTGCGACGCAGAAAAGGTGAGCGGATGGACTCTACATGCCTGGTTCCCACCGTGAAGCATGGAGGAGGAGGTGTGATGGTGTGGGGGTGCTTTGCTGGTGACACTGTTGGGGATTTATTCTAAATTTAAGGCATACTGAACCAGCATGGATACCACAGCATCTTGCAGCGGCATGCTATTCCATCCGGTTTGCGTTTAGTTGGACCATCATTTATTTTTCAACAGGACAATGACCCCAAACACACCTCCAGGCTGTGTAAGGGCTATTTGACCAAGAAGGAGAGTGATGGGGTGCTATGCCAGATGACCTGGCCTCCACAGTCACCAGACCTGAACCCAATCGAGATGGTTTGGGGTGAGCTGGACCGCAGAGTGAAGGCAAAAAGTCCAACAAGTGCTAAGCATCTCTGGGAACTCCTTCAAGATTGTTGGAAGACCATTTCCGGTGACTCCCTCTTGAAGCTCATCAAGAGAATGCCAAGAGTGTGCAAAGCAGTCATCAAAGCAAAAGGTGGCTACTTTGAAGAACCTAGAATATAAGACATATTTTCAGTTGTTTCACACTTTGTTGTTAAGTATATAATTCCACATGTGTTAATTCATAGTTTTGGTGCCTTCAGTGTGAATGTACAATATTCAGAGTCATGAAAATACAGAAAAATCTTTAAATAAACTTTTGGTCTGTACTGTATATATAATATAACACTACAAGCCTCCCTCTGTCTGAAGCCTTTAAAGACTTGGCAAGTGCTACATGCCTGCGCAGTCTGGCTCTAGACAGAAGAACCCATTACGTTACAGGTAAGAGTAGTGTGTATGGCGCCGGAGATTGCGGTATGCGTAGACACTGAACACATACCGCGATCTCCGGCGCCATACTTACCTGACCGGGAGGAGCGTTGCAGCGGTGCTTCTCTTCTCGCCGGAGACCAGGGCAGGAGTGAAGGCGTTGGAATCGGCACATATGCATAGCTCTATCCGGCGCCATTTTACTGAAGACATATTTGCAGTGTGTCTTCAGCAAAATGGCGTTGAACAGCACGGTATGGGCACACGCGTACTCTGGCGCCGCACTGCTCCCCGGCAGAACAGGATACAGAAGCGCTGGAGCACAGGGAAGAAAGGTGAGTATGTGTTTATTTTTTTGTATCTGTGCACCGTGAAAGGGATGAGGGGTGCCATACATACCAGCAATGGGGTGTGAAGGGTACCATACATACCAGGAAAGGGGTGTGAGGGGTACAATGCATACCAGGATTTGGGGGCTGACTGAACCATGAAAACCAGGATTGGGGGGTGAGGGGTGCCATACATACCAGGATTGGGGGGTGAGGGGTGCCATACATACCAGGATTTGGGGGGTGACTGAACCATGAAAACCAGGATTGGGGGTGAGGGGTGCCATACATACCAGGATTGGGGGGTGAGTGGTGCCATACATACCAGGAATGGGGGGTGAGGGGTACCATACATACCAGGAAAGGGGTGTGAGGGGACCATGCATACCAGGATTGTGGGATGAGGGGTACAATGCATACCAGGATTTGGGGGGTGACTGAACCATGAAAACCAGGATTGGGGGGTGAGGGATGCCATACATACCAGGATTGGGGGGTGAGGGGTGCCATACATACCAGGATTTGGGGGGTGACTGAACCATGAAAACCAGGATTGGGAGTGAGGGGTGCCATACATACCAGGATTGGGGGGTGAGTGGTGCCATACATACCAGGATTGGGGGGTGAGGGGTACCATGCATACAAGGATAGGAAAGTGGGGTTCTATGCATACCAGAATAGGGATGAGGGGTACCATGCATACCTGGATTGGGGGATGAGGGGACCATGCATACCTGGATTGGGGGATGAGGGGACCATGCATACCAGGATTGGGGGATGAGGGAACCATGCATACCAGGATTGGGTGATGAGGGAACCATGCATACCAGGATTGGGGGATGAGGAGGCCATATGTACCAGGATTGGGGATGAGAGAGTCATGCATACCAGGATTGGGGATGAGAGAGCCATGCATACCAGGATGGGGGATGAGGAGGCCATACATACCAGGGTAACGCTGAGGGGGCCATGTGCAGCATGATGGGGATTAGAGGTGCCATACATACCAGGACAGGGATGAGGGGTGCCATGCATACCACTATACCAGGACAGGGATGAGGGGTGCCATGCATACCACTATACCAGGATAAGGATGAGGGGTGTCATGCATACCGGGACAGGGATGAGGGGTGCCATGCATACCGGGACAGGGATGAGGGGTGCCATGAATAACGGGACAGGGATGAGGGGTGCCATGCATACCGGGACAGGGATGAGGGGTGCCATGCATACTGGGACAGGGATGAGGGGTGCCATGCATACCGGGATAGGGATGAGGGGTGCCATGCATACCGGGATAGGGATGAGGGGTGCCATGCATACCAGGATGGGGATGGGGACCACGTATAAAAGGAAGGGGGGGGGCATATATACCAGGATGGGGGATATTGTCAGAATTGGGGGACATTACCCCTATACCAGTGTCAGCAGAAGACCCCCTCCCCCTTAAAAGTGCATCAGGAACACATTTTTGGCTTAAATTTTTTTATTTTTATTTTCCTCCTCTAAAACCTAGGTGTGTCTTATGGTCCGGTGCATCTTATAGTCCGAAAAATACGGTACTTCTTACATTACATGAGTGATATCTATTGTAAATTCTATAATAGCTCAGAAACCGGCGAATCCTCACAGTGCATGGGGCGTGTCATGGGGGGATTCAAAAGTTTTCATTTTAGACTGTACATTATAGTCCTCCATACAGTAGTATGAGCACCACATAGTCCTCCATACAGTATTGTGGACACCACATAGTCCTCCATACAGTATTATGGGCACTACATAGCACTCCATACAGTATTATGGGCACCACATAGTCCTCTATACAGAATGGGCTCCATACTGAATAATGGACCCCATATAATGTTCCATACAGAATAATAGGCCCCATATAATGCTCTATACAGAATAATGAACCCCATATAATGCTCATTACACCATAATTGACCCCATATATTACTCCATGAAGAATAATGGGCGTCATGTAATATGCCATACAGAATAATGGGCCCCATATAATGCTCCATAGAGAATGGGCCCCATATAATGCTCCATAGAGAATGGGCCCCATATAATGCACCATAGAGAATGGGCCCCATATAATGCACCATAGAGAATGGGCCCCATATAATGCTCCATAGAGAATGGGCCCCATATAATGCTCCATAGAGAATGGGCCCCATATAATGCTCCATAGAGAATGGGCTCCATACATAAAAAATAAATAATAAAATACTCACCTCTCCTCATACCCTGCTGGCTACAGGTCCTGTCTCTTCAACACACCCAGACGTGACAGAGTCAGAAGACGCAGGGGAGACTGGACCTGCGGCCAGCAGGGTATGACGAGAGGTGAATATTTCAAACACCGTAAAGCACGGGGGGGGGGGGTTACACCGGGCCCCCCCAACTCACAGGCCCAATAGCGTTCCAGTGTCCCCAACTGTGAGTGGGGCTCCCCTCTTGCCCAGGGCCCTGGCACTTGCCCTGGTGCAATGGGTGGTTATGCCGGCTCTGGCCCTGTAGCTGGTGCAGGATCAGTCTGGGGCAGGGGTCTGTATAGTAAGGTCTGAAGTGTCTCGATCTCAGGTCCGATGTGATTTGAACATTCAAACAGATCGAAAGCCGATGATCTCACACTGACAGCACGACCCCAACCTGCTTGAAGGGTCCATCTGCTACAATAAATCTTTCTGATCCTCAGCAGAGCGACCATAGATAACATTCAGGATCTGGCCCTGGACTTGTCAGGAGGTGAGCAGCATCCTGCCACTTCCACACTCTACAAAAAGTATAAATCTACTGTCCTGACCACTATCCGGAGCTCAGGCTAAGGCCACGGCCCCACTATCAGTATTTGGTCAGTATATTTTCTCAGGAGTGGGAGCCAAAACCAGGTCAGTAACAATCAGAGAAAAGGTATAATAGAAACAAGTCACCAATTCTGCATTTATCACCAACTCCTGGTTTTGTCTCCCACTCCTGTGAAAAAATACTGACCGAATACTGACCGAATACTGATAGTGGGGTCGTGGCCTTACAAGAATCAAAGATGTCTGCCCTCTCGTACTGCTCAGCGGCTGACGCTTCTCTCCGGCAGGCATAAGAACGTGGCCTGTGCCGGCTGTTCTGGGCTGCAGATGCCCAGCTGGCACATGTACACAATGAAAGATACAGGGCCGCCCTGCAGTCTGTAAAGAAGCAGCTGCTTGGCCACCGGCTTGGAGGGCATGTGCCCCTCTGGCCCACCTCGCCCCTGGTCAATATGATACCATCTTTTTCATTAGTTGGTGAGGTTAGAAGAAATTTCACTCCAAGACAGTGGATTTTGTACTTTATTCCAGTATATTTATACATAGAAAACATGGCAATGAAAAACAAGTAGATGCACGTGCATAAAAATGTCCCAACATTAATTAAAAAAACCTTTAAGATACAGATAATACTTGTATACAAAAATATTAACACATTCTCAAATTGTATATAAAGTGCACAAAAGTCAATAGCCCTGACATATAGTGTACACAGGGTCCCCCACATGGTATACACAAAATACAATGTCATCCAGGAAATAACAAAAATAACAAATACATTTAATCTATTCTGAAATCCCATGTCTATACAAGATAATAATATGTAAAATCCTACAGTGTCAAAGAAATGAGCTAGAGACTACTACATGGCGATGATGCCTCCAAACAAGATAATGCCCAGCTAATGCTGCAAATTATACAGATATTACCAGTCACCCAATTAGACACATGAGGTCCGGGCAAGTGATTTTCTACAGTTCATTGACCTCTATGATGACATCTAATATTTTCAATCATTTATACAGCGGGGTACATTGGGCCTCATTAATAAATCTGCTCACTAGAAAACTAGTTGCCCATACTAACCAATTAGAGCTCAGCTAAGGTTGTTTTAACTGACCTGGAAAAGTAAAAGCTGTTCTGTGATTGGCTGGGATAAGTAAAAAGGCTGTTTTAATAAATGATTCCCAATGTACCAAGCCCCGCCATAAATGTTATTGATTACAGTAGGGGCCACAATATCCCATGTGTATAGTCATCACATTCATCTTATTGTCAGCGGTTACCTTGGGACATGCTATATTGAAATGTAAGATGATATCAGTGGGGTCCATGAGGCAGAGCAGTGTGTGGTACGTGTGACATTTCCTAATATCGAGCAATCAATACTGTACCTTGGTCTGGAATGCAAAGTCTGCGTGGACAAGGAAGGGGCTCCCAGATGCCAGCTGTAAAACCCGTCGCTCCACCATCACACGCTCATCACCATCAGCAAGCAGGGCTCTTTTGCCGATGATCTTAACAGCAAAATGTTTGCGGGTAGATGAATCTTCCGCCAGCAGGACCGTTCCATAGCATCCCAGGCCAAGCACTTGATGGAATAATAATCTCCTCTTGATGGTATCAGAGACTGTGCTTTTGGAGCCGGTTGGCCGAACACCGCTGCTTCCTTCAGCTTCTTCAGCCTTCTGCTTTAGATCCATGGGTTTCTGTCCTAATGTAATCCTTCTTCTTTTCTTCTCCTTTTTGTCCCCTGATGAGATGAAGATGGCTCCTCTCTTCTTGGCTTCCATCTTCTGACTTTCTACCTTCTCCTTTTCTTCCACTTCTTCTTTCTTCTGGACTGGTTGTTTTGTCCTGTTGACTGAAGACTTCCTCTCATCATCAGATGTGTCATGGGAAGGTCTTAGTCTCTTCGCTCCTTCCCTCCTCACCACGTTCTCCTTTACTTCTTTCTTCTGGACTGGTGGTTTTGTCCTGTTGACTGAAGACTTCCTCTCATCATCAGATGTGTCATGGGAAGGTCTTCGTGTCTTCACTCTTTCTCTGCTCACCACAATCTCCTCCTCTTTTATATCCATATTATTGCTTTGCTTAGAGTTAGCCGACATCTCCTCCACTGTTGTTGGTCAATTCCAACTGTCACTTCCAACTGTCACTCAGTGCATTTCATATGGAATCATCATGCATGCACCACCACTGGTCATGTGATCAGCATCTGACCAATGATATTTAAGAGATAAATGAACATTAGCTGAGATTAAATATTCAGGTAATATTCAGATATTCTGTGGAACACAAGGTGCCACATTTACTAATAGTAATAGAACTGCACTAAGTCGCCAATTTAATTTACATTGTTACTACAGAGCATCAGATGAATGTAATATAATAAATATTAGCAAGATGTATGATTTCCATCCACTCTACGTATCATAGAAATACAGATATACTATCTTTTTATATAGAGATGTAGCAGAAGCCATCCTGATTGTTTGCAGCATGCTATGGTGATAGAGAAGCATGCATGACTGTGCCATGCAAATGGTGAGGAGCACCAAAATGGGACATATGATTCACGTAGCCAGGGGCGTAATGTCCGCGGTCGCAGTGGCAGTCACTGCGACCGGGCCCAGGGGGGGTTGGGGCTTGTAAACGCCAGCAGAAATTTCAACAGGATGTGTGTATCGCAGTGCACAGTCGCTTCGGGTCCGTGCGTGACAAATCAGGGGCGGACTGGGTCAGGGGCAGAGCCGGACTGGGGTGTCTGGGGCCCACCAGGGACATTGACTCCAGGGGCCCACCCACCCTTCAGCTATTTGCAAATACCTGTTAGCCGTTATACCCATTATACTGGCGGCTCCTGCCCATCACTGTGCGCTCACCAGAACTGCGATGTACAATTACTGTAGTTTGCATTAAAGGGTTTTTATTGGTGAAAACAAGTTATCAGCGATGCACAGGTTGGGAAGGTGATCACTTATTTATTGGTGGAATCCGCACTGTCAGAAGATTGTGGCACTTTGACTATTTGGTGAGATTTTTACCTCTGTATTTATAAGACAAAACCAGGAGTGGAGCAATCCGAGGTCATGTTTTATGCATTTCTCACCCACTCCTGGTTTTGTCTTATAAATACAGAGGTGAAAATCTCACCAAATGCCAACTTGCTTTCTCTGGTGAACCTCCGTAACTGCATCTCTGCTGCTGTGTAATAGTCACAGGGCAGGGAGGGGTTAAACATCTAAGTATTTAATATCTATTGGAAATAAAGAGGTTTCCCCTTATTGATATCAGATAAAACAAATGACCAACCACAATCCACTCTACCAAGACCAATATTACCAGATAGAAGGCAGAAATACCACCACACCGTGACCAGATCACATATTACCACCACATAGTGCCCAAATAATGCCACATACAAGGCACAAATACCGCCACACCATGACCAAAGCACATAATATCACCACATAGTGATCAAATGCTACCAGATACAAGGTATAAATACTGACACACCATGAGACCACATATTACCACCACATAGTGACTGAATAATACCACATAGAAGGGACAAATATCGTCATGTCATGACCAAAGCACATAATGCCACCACATATTGACAAATAATGCTAAAATAATAAAAATGTAAAAAAGCTCAGTATATTGGGTCAGTGTACAGGTTATACAGTGATCACCAGTGACATTATGCACAGGAGCTCTGTATATAGTGTACAGGTTATACAGTCATCACCAGTGACATTATACACAGAAGCTCTGTATATAGTGTCAGTGTACAGGTAATGCAATGATCACCATTGATATTATACACAGGAGCTCTGTATATAGTGTACAGGTAATACAGTGATCACCAGTGACATTATACACAGGAGCTCTGTATATAGTGTCAGTGTACAGGTAATACAGTGATCACCAGTGACATTATGCACAGGAGCTCTGTATATAGTGTCAGTGTGTGTGTGTATAGGTAATACACATACTCACCAGTGATGTCTCTAGGTGAAGTTCTTTATCTGCAGACCGATATATCACATCTTCTATGCAGGACTTATCTCTGCAGAAAATAACATAGTTAGCTATAACTGATCACTTCCAGAGCACAAGCCACACTTTTCCCAAGATTTCTACACTGCATGAAATGACAAAATGCAACATAGTGCCGCACTACACAGTAAAAATAAAACACAAAATACATTTAGGGACTCCATCTTTAATAAAAAAAAAAAACATCATGAGAGATCAGAGATTATGGGGCCCAGTCAGGGATCGTACATAGAAATCATGTGGCCCAGTCAGGGGAGTATACAGAAATCATGGGGCCAATCAGGTTAGGGGTGTACATAGAGATCATGGGGCCCAGTCAGCGGCGTACATAGAGATCATGGGGCCAATCAGGTTAGGGGTGTACATAGAGATCATGGGGCCCCCTCAGCGGCGTACATAGAGATCATGGGGCCCAGTCAGCGGAGTACATAGAGATCATGGGGCCCAGTCAGCAGCGTACATAGAGATTATGGGGCCTAGTCAGGGATCGTACATAGAGATCATGGGGCCCAGTCAGCGGCGTACATAGAGATCATGGGGCCAATCAGGTTAGGGGTGTACATAGAGATCATGGGGCCCCCTCAGCGGTGTACATAGAGATCATGGGGCCCAGTCAGCGGAGAACATAGAGATCATGGGGCCCAGTCAGCGGCGTACATTGAGATCATGGGGCCCAGTCAGCGGTGTACATAGAGATCATGGGGCCCAGTCAGCGGCGTACATAGAGATCATGGGGCCGAGTCAGAGGCGTACATAGAGATCATGGGGCCAATCAGGTTAGGGGTGTACATAGAGATCATGGGGCCCCCTCAGCGGCGTACATAGAGATCATGGGGCCCAGTCAGCGGAGTACATAGAGATCATGGGGCCAAGTCAGCGGCGTACATAGAGATCATGGGGCCCAGTCAGCGGTGTACATAGAGATCATGGGGCCCAGTCAGCGGCGTACATAGAGATCATGGGGCCCAGTCAGCGGCGTACATAGAGATCATGGGGCCCAGTCAGGGATCGTACATAGAGATCATGGGGCCCTATGAGGTGAGGCTCTCACCTCCTCAGGGAGCTCTCACAGGGCATCACAGGCCTTAGTATGAAGCAATACTAGAAGACTTGTGGAATTGCTTCATACTAAGGCCTGTGATGCCGTGTGGGAGCTCCTGAGGGCACCATACTGGGGAGGTGAGATCCTCACTTGGCAGTAGTAGGAGCAGCATCTCCATAGTGTGGCATTCACATCATACTACATGCTGCACTGTACAGGACTCCCAGCCGGCAGCAGGACAAATGAGGAGGTAACTGTCTGGGACCAGCGCCGGACTGGAGTACCTGGGGCCCACCAGGAAAAAATCAATCTTGGGGCCCACCAGCACCATGCAGTTACCGTATATAGGAATAACATAAGTCCACAAACTCTTTCAAAATGAATCAACTTTATTAACCAATAAATCTCTGCTGCTGTGTAGTAGTCACAACACAACACATCACCAGTGACATTATACACAGAAGCTCTGTATATAGTGTCAGTGTACAGGTAATGCAATGATCACCATTGATATCATACACAGGAGCTCTGTATATAGTGTACAGGTAATACAGTGATCACCAGTGACATTATACACAGGAGCTCTGTATATAGTGTCAGTGTACAGGTAATACAGTGATCACAAGGGAGATTATGCACAGGAGCTCTGTATATAGTGTCAGTGTGTGTGTGTATAGGTAATACACATACTCACCAGTGATGTCTCTAGGTGAAGTTCTTTAACTGCAGACCGATATATCACATCTTCTATGCAGGACTTATCTCTGCAGAAAATAACATAGTTAGCTATAACTGATCACTTCCAGAGCACAATCCACACTTTTCCCAAGATTTCTACACTGCATGAAATGACAAAAAAAGAAACATAGCACTGCACTACACAGTAACAGTGCTCCAGTGTCATTCTGTGCCGGCTCATCTGTCAGCAGACATATTTGTCTGATGGCAAAGATCTAGCAGAGCTGAAGACAGAAGACCTATGGATTACTTTGGGAGTGAGGATTTTTCTTTATTAAAGGTGGAGTCCCTAAATGTGTTTTATTTTTAATAATAAAAAAAAAAAATTCTATCTATTTTTCTCTGTTTACTAGAAATTGATGGTGGCTATGTCTAATTTGGCGTGAAACCATGAATTTCGGGCTTAGTACCAGCTGATAAGGCAAAGATGGCCTGGTACTAACCCTATTATTACCCAGGGTGCCACTCACCACCAGGGCCGCTGGAAGAGCCGGGTAAAGCACCTGGAAATGGTGCCATGATGAATGCGCCATTTTCAGGGGTGGCTGTGGGCTGCGATTTTCAGTGTGGAGGGCCAAGAACGCTTGGGCCTTGCCATGCTGCGAATCCCAGCCCCCAGCAGCCTGGTTTTATCTGGCTGGCGATCAACATATGGCGGGAAAAAAAAAAGTTAAGTTTAAAACAAATATTCGGCTTCTCTGTCCTTTGATCGCCAGCCAAGGTAAAGCCAGGCAGCTGGGGGTGGCAGTACGTAGCTGTCTGCTTTATCTGCGGTGAGAATCAAAAATTCGTTTTTAAAATTTTCTATTCACACTTTTATATGTGACAGACCCAACAGTCAATCGCAGATGCTGTCAAAGAGGATGGGCATCGGTGATTGGCTGTTTGAGTAATGTACAATCAGCCCATACATTCTAGTATGGTACTATGTATGGGCTGCTTTCAGGTTACTCAAGCAGCCAATCACAGACGCCCATTTTCTGTGTCAGCCTCTGTGATTGGCTGTTGGGACTGTCACACATATAGAAGTGTGAAAATAAATAAATAATAAAACAAAAATGACATAGCGCTCTGCAGAAATTTTGATTCTCAGCGCAGATAGAGGTGGCAGCCCGTAGCTGTCTGCTTTATCTGCCTGGTTTTACCTTGACTGGCGATCAAAAGTCAGGAAAGCCCAATGTTTTTTTTAAATTATTTAAAAAAATAATTAAAAAAAAAAAATGCGTGGGCTCCCGCCATATTTTGATCGGGGGGGGCTGGGGGCTGGGATTCTCAGCATGGTAAGGCCCAAGCATTCTGGGCCCCCCACGCTGAAAATGGCAGCCTGCAGCCACCCCTGGAATTGGTGCATTCATCGTAGCGCCATTTCCAGGCACTTTATCCGGCTCTTCCAACGGCCCTGGTGGGGGGTGGCACGCTGGGTAATAATGGGGTTAGTACCAGCTTTGTATTATCAGCTGGCACTAAGCCTGAAATTCATGGCATCACGCCAAACTACACATGGCCACCATGAATTTCCAGTAAACAGAAAAAAACACAACACAGAATTTTTTTTTTAATAAAAATAAAACACAAAACACATGTAGGGACTCCATCTTTAATAAAAAAACAAAACCCTCGCTCTGACGTAATCCACGGATCTTCTGTCTCCAGCTCTGCTACATCTTTGCCATTAGACAAATATGCCTGCTGACAGAGATGAGCAGGCACAGAATGACACTAGAACCCAGTTGTCAGAGAAGTGCTCAGCTGGCCTCCAGCCGCCGACCATGTTTTCCTGTGCGTTGCAAATAATGTATACTTTCAAACACATGCCTATTTTTGCAATGCAAGTCTACGGTACATTGCGTCTGCGCTGATTTACAACGGATGCGTTGTAACGCACAGCATAAACGCAATGCTAACCCAGCCTAACAGCAGCGAGAAGGGGAGACGGAGCCCTGGAGACCGCCTAGTCAGTCTACTGGTGGTACTATCATGCCCATTGCCCAGTATGTACTGCCAGCCTCTGTGGTATTAGCATTCAAGCTCACATGGCATGTCCTGCCAGCCAGCCACTGGTGTTAGTACTAGCATGATAGTACCACACCACCAGTGGCTGGGCAATGGGCATGCATGATGGTACCACCAGTGGCTGGGCAATGGGCATGCATGATGGTACCACCAGTGGCTGGGCAATGGGCATGCATGATGGTACCAACAGTGGCTGGCAGGACATGCTGGGCATGATTCATGCCTTGTATGTCTTGTCAGCCTCAGTGGTACTATCATGCCCACCCACTATGTCCTGCCAGCCCCTGGTGGTAGTACATGCTGCTGGGCATAGTACCAGTAACCAGAGGCTGGCAGCAGGACATGCTAGGCAATGGGCATGATGATAACCATGCCCATTGTCCAGTAGTATTTACTGCCAGCCCCGGCCAGGGGTCCTCCCAGTCACCCCTCCCCCCTATCCCTTCCTCCCTCCCCTCCCCGTTTCATACACACGAGTCGAGATGAGCGGCAGCCGCTGCCTGGAGCGACGCAGGGTCCGTACTCCACAGCGCGCACAGGAAGCAGTCCCAGGGCGATGACGTCATCACCCTGAGACTGACCTCCTGCGCACGCGCCAGCAGTGTCGCTGCGCAGAGGAGGCAGAGGGCCCATCACTAATCATATCGGCAGTGCTGCGAACCGGGGGGGGGGCCCTCTGTTCTCTGTACAGGGCCCAGGGGCGTAGGGGACGGGGCCATCGGGACCCGGGGGTTTTCCCGATCCTCCGGTGGGCCAGTCCGCCCCTGTAGAGGGGCATATGTATATATGCAGGTCGGCCACATCCCAGTGGTGCAGACACATCCACACTGCACCCTGTATACTTGTGCACTGCCGTCTGCTGCAGTGGTAGGAGCCGCCTGAATGCATCTTCCTGCCGGAGAGGAGCTTGTGGGCCTCTGCGGTGAGGAGGTGGACGCTGCGCACCTCCTGAGAAGTATATGGCTCTCCATGTATCTGTGCACATAGTATACCACTCTAGTATATAGCAGAAAGGAGACATCGACCAGAAGAGTCCAGGCATGTGGGTGATGCTAATAATTATTATATTGATAACCAGGTGGAAGAGGAGGAAATGCAGAAAAAAGGGGGGAATTAAAAACTATACGCAAAGGGGACGTCGAGACAGGAATTACAATTAACACCAGTGGGAATGGATCATGATTAGAACAGCAAAGGGATAATACAGAGAATCAAGCCACAAATTAATCCAGTATATAAAAATATATATACATATCATTAGTTAGATATATCTGTACATATGATTGTTTAATTATCATAAACTTTACATAAAGTGCAAGTGTGACGCCTCTACTCAGAGAAGCCAGTGTTTTACCCTGGGTGTTGGGGGACTCGGTGTCGGGCCCTGTGATGGAGAGGTGGGATGCAGCCGTGGCCCGGGCCCGACCCGTGCTCAGGGCTGTCACATTAGAAAGAGATGGTTTGGGCTAGTCCGGCTTGAGTGGCTGATTAACGACTACGCCACCTGTGGTGCCTGGTGAAGGGTCACCAGCGCCGCTACAGTCCGCTGAGGCATGGTGTTATGGCGGCCAAAGTTCTCACTGCTCCCCACAGGCGGAGCAGGGCCTCAGGGCAGGCAGGCAGGATGGAAGCGGGGTAGTAGTGCGAGGAGTACGGGCACCGCGTCGCATGGTATGGCGCATAATGAACAGTCTGGAGGCCATAGGGGTGAACTTCCAAGGCTTTACTCACTTAGAGATGACAGCGGGAAGGCGACTCCCTGCTCCCCGCGGAGTCCTGCGGCCACCAGGGACGGGGGTCCGACTACCTCCGAGAAAGTCCAGTGTTCGGTAGCGGCCCTACACCAGAGTGTTCCTGCACTACAGACTTCACCCTTTCCCGTCTGTGCGTGTGTAGCTAGGCCGGGCCTCCCTCTGAGCTCCTCTCAGGACTAGGGCACGGGTGGCAATTCCTCTCCATCCGATGCCCGGTGGGATCCTCAGGGCCTAACCGGGCTTTCCCGTCCAGGACATAGACTACAGTGTCGGGGGCCGGTACCCCTCATGCAGCCGGAATCCCTCTGAATAGATCAGGTAGGCGAGGACAGGTGGCGTACTCCGCTCCGTCTGCATCCTCCCTGGGACCCATTTGCTGGGGAGCCACACTCTACAGCTCCCGGGCCTTCTTGGTCCTGGTCCTTGGCCGGGTTGAGACATTCCTTGTCTGCAACCTACCTCTCGTCCCAAGGCCAGGGTACGAGGGCTGTGTCCCATGCCGGTGCAGGCCCACACAGGATCTGCACTCCCGGAGGGAAGTCACATTAACACGTAGTAGTTTGACAGCACAGTACGACCACTAGGACTTGACTAACTAGGACCAACGAACGACTAGCAGAAAAGGACTAAGATCAAAAATGGCTTTTCATTAAATATTAGATCAAAAGTGTCACTAACTTGTAAGGTCTCCACCCTCACCCACTAACTGGTTCCTACCACTTTGTGTTCCCCAGTCTCCCTGTAACCAGGGGAGCAGCACCTAGTGCATACTAGCTCCCTCTGGTGGAGAAGTGTGGTGTTGGATGCAAAAGGTTAGGTCACAACTATCACACTGGCCTTACCTCGGAGGAGGAACGCTACACTCCACTAAAGAAGTGCAGCATTCCTGTGGCGGTCGAACCCTCAGGGGCGCCACATTCCCCCCTGGTAAAACACAGCACGTCCGCGGGCTGAAAAAGAAGTAACACCCAGGAAATTTTCTTTTTATAATAACAAAACTATCTTCCCTTTATGGGAGGCACATTTCTTAAACGTTGCATAACAGGTATAAAAATACAAAAGTATAAAATTATAAAAGTGCTCGCATTTTTCCAGAGACATTTTGTACAAACAGGTAAAGTGTAAGGTAGCCGAGTCACTTCAGAAGTGCGAGGGACCTGTCCTAAACCCCCAACGTGGGCCCTGGGGTGGCTGCAGGGCATGAAGATCCCGGGTTGGCCCTCCCGGAGAGCCACCCCGACAGGTTT
Organism: Phyllobates terribilis; assembly: GCF_046119375.1. Taxonomy (NCBI): domain Eukaryota; kingdom Metazoa; phylum Chordata; class Amphibia; order Anura; family Dendrobatidae; genus Phyllobates; species Phyllobates terribilis. Next base: position 1,946,613 of record NW_027362852.1, on the reverse strand, counting down.
TTCTTCTGAGGCTTTGAGGTAGAGAATATCTGCGGTTTTGTATAAAACCAATATGGAGCACCTAAACAGATGCAAACTATGTACAATTTTAAAGAGTCTGCTGCCAGTCCGCAGGGACACGTGTCTCTAGAAAAACCGGGTAGAAATCAAACAATAATAGAAGAAAGTCAACACACACTAAAACTTGTAAACAAATTGCAACAACAGCCGGGGGCTGCTTTAAACCTCGGGCTGTCTTCTTGGAAAGGGCTCATTCCTCCCGGCGGAGGCTAGCCGGTCCCCTGAGGCTGATCACGGGGTGGCGTCGCTCCCGGACACTTTGTGTACGTCCAGGGCGTACCACCCATGCTCCCCCTGGTGGCGAGAGAAAGTCACTGTGTCGCCCGGGAAGAGGTTCCGACCGGGGTGTCCATTCTTGAGGCGCGGCTCAACGTCTCGCCGGCTGACGAACACATCGTCCTGGAACTGGGGACACCGGATGAACCCCCACCCCGCCTCATGATGAAAACGGACAGGTGGCCTCCTCCTGACGCGCCCGAGATTTGGCAGCTTTGGTCCAGACCTCGAGGCGCTCGCAGCGCTGCTCCCGCCGACGCTGCTCCCATGCAAGCTAGAAAATCTGGTCGCTGCACCACTGGCTCCTCCTCTGCGCTTCAGCCCTGGTCTTCCCGGGGAAGCCCATCAGGTCGCCCCCCTGGTTTTCCCAGGCCCACTCCTCAGCCTCGGGCCAGGTTACTGCTGATGCGGGTAGCGGAGTAAGAACGGGTTGCTGAGAGTCCTCTGTAGGCGCGAACCAGTCCGGGTTGGAGCCGGTAGTTTCCTCCGCAGCTTCAGCACCTCCGTGTCAGGGTTTGGGCGGCATCGCAGGTCCCCACCGATGGCTGCCGATTGCAGCTCTGGAGCCAACGCTTGCTCCCAAGTGACCGCGTGGGGAGTTAGATACTCCGTCATGAGGTCCAGAATATTCACGGTAGGCTCTGCAGCCGGGGCAGGGGTTGCACACTCACCCGCCGCTGGGCCGCCCTCGACCTCTGTCACCGAGTCGACTTGTCCTGGGACCTCAACTCCTTGGCGGCGGTCTCGGATACGCAGCAGCATCTCCTCCCGCCACGCAGCCGTCGCCGCCTCCTGGGCCTCTCTTTGCTTTCTTAAGAGTCCCGGAGCTTCCTGCTGGAGAAATGCGATATCTTCCGGGGTCAACACACTGCCGCCTTGCCCTCTGCCGGGTGAAGGGCCTGAACCGGGTTCAGTAGATGCGTGGTCTTGCTCCCCACAGGCATCCATGTCTGCCTCTGTTGATTGCCAAGCGCCGACTGCAATGGCTGCACCTTGTTGCTTTTCTTCTTCCTCCTCTTTCGGGGCGGTTCCTGGGCGGAATGCTGACAGGCCCGCCTTCGTTCAGCCCATCCAGTTTGACGGGCATTACCCCGCGGACAGACTCTGATGGAAGGGGCAGTCCACATTTTTGGGGCCAAGCGGGAGCCCAGCCCACGATGGGAGGCGTTCAATGGCAGTCTTTTCACAGCATTATGGCGCCTGTTCTTCTTGGGCGGGCGCCATTTTAAGTGTAAACGACAGTTCAAGGTGTAAGGCACACAGTACCCGGTAGCAATGGGTACTTCTTCCTTAGCTGCGGGCACGCGATCCTGCCGACTACGCCAGGTTGTGACGACTCTACTCGTAAAGCCCGTGTTTTACCCTGGGTGTTGGGGGACTCGGTGTCGGGCCCTGTGATGGAGAGGTGGGATGCAGCCGTGGCCCGGGCCCGACCCGTGCTCAGTGCCGTCACATTAGAAAGAGATGGTGTGGGCTTGTCCGGGTTGAGTGGCTGATTAACGACTACGCCACCTGTGGTGCCTGGTGAAGGGTCACCAGCGCCGCTACAGTCCGCTGAGGCCCGGTGTCATGGCGGCCAAAGTTCTCACTGCTCCCCACAGGCGGAGCAGGGCCTCAGGGCAGGCAGACAGGATGGAAGGGGGGTAGTAGTGCGAGGAGTACGGGCACCGCGTCGCATGGTATGGCGCATAATGAACAGTCCGGAGGCCATAGGGGTGAACTTCCAAGGCTTTACTCACTTAGAGATGACAGCGGGAAGGCGACTCCCTGCTCCCCGCGGAGTCCTGCGGCCACCAGGGACGGGGGTCCGACTACCTCCGAGAAAGTCCAGTGTTCTGTAGCGACCCTACACCAGAGTGTTCCTGCACTACAGACTTCACCCTTTCCCGTCTGTGCGTGTGTAGCTAGGCCGGGTCTCCCTCTGAGCTCCTCTCAGGACTAAGGCACGGGTGGCAATTCCTCTCCATCCGATGCCCGGTGGGATCCTCAGGGCCTAACCGGGCTTTCCCGTCCAAGACATAAGGTACAAGGTCGGGTGTCGGGGGCCGGTACCCCTCATGCAGCCAGAATCCCTCTGAATAGATCAGGTAGGCGAGGACAGGTGGCGTACTCCGCTCCGTCTGCATCCTCCCCAGGACCCATTTGCTGGGGAGCCACACTCTACAGCTCCCGGGCCTTCTTGATCCTGGTCCTTGGCCGGGTTGAGACATTCCTTGTCTGCAACCTACCTCTCGTCCCAAGGCCAGGGTACGAAGGCTGTGTCCCTTACCGGTGCAGGCCCACACAGGATCTGCGCTCCCGGAGGGAAGTCACATTAACACGTAGTAGTTTGACAGCACAGTACGACCACTAGGACTTGACTAACTAGGTCCAATGATCGACTAGCAGAAAAGGACTAAGATCAAAAATGGCTTTTCATTAAATATTAGATCTAAAGTGTAACTAACTTGTAAGTCCTCCACCTTCACCCACTAACTGGTTCCTACCACTTTGTGTTCCCCAGTCTCCCTGTAACCAGGGGAGCAGCACCTAGTGCATACTAGCTCCCTCTGGTGGAAATGTGGTGTTGGATGCAAAAGGTTAGGTCACAACTATCACACTGGCCTTACCTCGGAGGAGGAACACTACACTCCACTAAAGAAGTGCAGCATTCCTGTGGCGGTCGAACCCTCAGGGGCGCCATACAAGTGCCTCCGAAGTATAAATATACATAAATTATATATCTCATATGTGAACAAATACAGGTGTTTCTCACTAAATTAGAATATCATCAAAAAGTTAATTTATTTCAGTTCTTCAATGCAAAAAGTGAACCTCATATATTATATAGAGTCATTACAGAGTGATCTATTGTTTATTTCTGTTAATGCTGATGATTATGGCTATACGAGTTTCACTTTTTTGTATTGAAGAACTGAAACAAAGTAACTTTTTGATGATATTCTATTTTAGTGAGATGCACCTGTATATGTATATACACAAGGGCTGGTCCCTTATTATTTGGAGGTCGGTGTGAATCCTGTAGAGAGTAGTGCACTGACTTGGGCATATGTGCTGTTGACAGATATGTATTTGTATCCACTTTAAGCGTTTTTAGAAAAGGTGACCACATGTGCATTGTACTCACGCTATAGCAGATGCAGATCCCACTCCTGAATGGCGTCCACCCCGACGTATGTTTCGGCTTCTTGTCTTCGTCAGGGGGTGGCATCATTCGGAAAGAGCTAAGAGTTAAACGGCCAACTATAGCCAATCAGGATGGAGGTATGTCTCCACCAACCAATGGGTGCTGAGGAGGCGTGGCGCGATACACAACGCGCACCAACGCTGCGAGGAAACTATGTGACCTGTGATGCTGCGAGCACGTGATGGAGACACTTGATCGGGGGTCACGGGGCACATATAGATACAGTCGGGGAGGATGATGTGGAGACGTTCATGTGTATTGCCTCTTCAGCAGACATCTAATCTACTGATTGAGTGTGGATATATCGGATAAAGTGGAAAATCTTCTTCATTTATAATGATGGATAACGAGTATAGGTTATATATTACAGCAATACACAGGAATAGGGGGTAGTGAGTGTTACATGTATATAAGAATATAAAGAATATCATAAATTATTATGTGTGATCAGGTGATAAATAAATAATATATACTGTATATTATACGGATATTAGTCCCCATATACAATACAAAGATTAATGAATTAGACTAAAAATAACCATTATAATAGATGGAGAAAAAGGGGGAATAAATACTAAGTCATTATTAAAGGGGTTTTCCCACAAACAAAAGTTCATTTGAATCATTGTCTGTGTCTGACCCTGTACGGAACATACCACAGCTCCTGGGCAGGGGGAGAGCAAAAGACAATACAGACATTACAGCCGGGGATCGCAGAGGATTCATTTTCTGAGGTAAAACAATTCACTGCCTGATTTAAACTATATTGTCCCTCACAAAATGAATCCTCTGTTATTCCCTGCTGTAATGCCTGTATACTCCTTTGCTTCCTCCCCTGCCCAGGAGATGTGGTATGATCAGACCATGTTCTGCACACCATCAGACACAGCCATTCATTACAATTACTTCTGTTTGTGGGAAAACCCCTTTAATACATATATCGAAATCGTGAAAATCAATAGTGAATATGTTTATATAAATATATAAAAGTGCAGTGACAATAAAGGGTGAAAAATATATAAAATATATATAAAAGAAAAAAATGTATAAAATAATAAAATTTCAGTGACATGTGACCAATTAATAAAGGGGAAGGGAAGGAAAAAAGGAGGGGAGAGGTGTGGACGGGAGGGTTGGGGAGGGGGAAAAGGTGAACGTGAGGAAAAACTAAAAAGATAATATTAATACATATATATACTGTAGAGAATTATACTCACTCAGCCGCGTTAGAGGTAGGCACAGGATGCTGTTTCTTTAAAAATGTCCAAGGCAAGTTTATTCAGACCTCATAAACCGCACTTCCAAAGTAAACAAAAGACAGCCTTGTCCAGCACAAAGTAACAAAACAGAAAATAACTAGTCCATACAATACTGCAGGTTCACCTGCTCACGGTCAGTGTCCTATAGCACAGACACGCTGGAGGTCTCCACACCTCCAGCCACAGACACTGAATGAGACACTTGGTCTCCATTTTATACACAGGCCCTTGGGTGGGGATATGTGAGCAGCCAATCCTTCCCAACTCTAATGACTGCTCGTAAAAACCAGCCCTGATACGCCCAATTAACTCTCTCTGGGTTTATATCACCGAAGCTACTAACCTTGGTAACGCATATCTCCCCTCAAGGACCTGTCCGGCAGCCATCTTACAATACATAATAACATAACAACGTAATTCTTTTATTAATATCCATATGTGTACTCTCTTAGTGTTTACACTATAGTATAAAGAATAATACAGACATCAGCTGTTATACATTATACACACTGTCATATATCTGTATATACATACAATGTGTATAATGTATAACAGTATATCAAATCAGTCAGTCATATAAATCATATATTATCCTGTATGTGTGAGGGTCTGTGCAGACGTTGCAGATTGTCGCAGATTTTTCAGCACAGATTTGTCACAAAACCTGAAGGGTTTCCGGATGTCAGCGGAGTGAAAGAGAATCCTGAAGTCTCATGCACATATTGCTTATTTTTTCCTTACAGATTTAAATCTGCAGCATGTCAATTCTTTCAGAGTTTTTGCTGCAGATTTCACCCATATTAATGGGTGAGAAGAAGAACAGTGCACAGTGACAGGAATCTACTGAGCATATATCAGAATTGACAACCAACACATGCTCGGTAAAGCAGGGACTAGCCCAGCCCCCGAAACAGAGGCCACTAATGACGCTTCATTTCAGGGAGTGGGCAAAGGCTGTGGCAATGACTGTAGCCTCTGCCCCCTGATGACGATTCGTTTCATCATCAAAGAGAAAGTAATATAAATAAATCAGAGTAGTGAGGGAAGGATAGGGAATTTTAAATTAAAGTATATTAGAAAAAAAGATCAGATTATGACATTAAATAGCTAGAGATTTAGGAGTAAAATAAAATTTGGTTTTGGACCACCCCTTTAACCCCTTAAGCCCCGAGGGTGGTTTGCACGTTAATGACCAGGCCAATTTTTACAATTCTGACCACTGTCACTTTATGAGGTAATTACTCTGGAACGCTTCACCGGATTCCCCTGATTCTGAGATTGTTTTTTCGTGACATACTGTACTTCATGATTGTGTTAAAATTTCTTCGATATCACTTGCGTTTATTTGTGAAAAAAATGGAAATTTGGCGAAAATTTTGAAAATTTTGCAATTTTCAAAATTTGAATTTTTATGCCCTTAAATCAGAGAGATATGTCACACAAAAGAGTTAATAAATAACATTTCCCACATGTCTACTTTACATCAGCACAATTTTGGAACCAAAATTATTTTTTGTTAGGGAGCTATAAGGGTTAAAAGTTGACAAGCGATTTCTCATTTTTCCAACAAAATTTACAAAACCATTTTTTTAGGGACCACATCACATTTGAAGTCACTTTGAGAGGTCTTTATGACAGAAAATACCCAAAAGTGACACCATTCTAAAAACTGCACCCCTCAAGGTGCTCAAATCCACATTCAAGAACTTTATTAACCCTTCAGGTGCTTCACAGGAATTTTTTGAATGTGGAAGAAAAAAATGAACATTTAACTTTTTTCACAAAAATGTTACTTTAGACCCAATTTTTTTTATTTTCACAGGGGTAACAAGAAAAAATGGACACCAAAATTTGTTGTGCAATTTCCCCTGGGCACGCAGATACCCAATATTTGGGGAAAAAACACTGTTTGGGCGCACGGCAGGGCTCGGAAGGGAAGGAGCGCCATTTGACTTTTTGATTGTAAAATTTGCATGAATAATTAGCGGACGCCATGTTGTGTTTGGAGAGCCCCTGTGTGCCCAAACATTGGAGCTCCCCCACAAGTGACCCCATTTTGGAAACTAGACCCCCCAAGGCACCTATCTAGATGCATAGTGAGCACTTGGAACCCCCAGGTGCTTCACAAATTGATTCATAAAAATGAAAAAGTGAAAAATAAAACACTTTTTCATTTTTATGAATCAATTTGTGAAGCACCTGGGGGTTCCAAATGCTCACTATGCATCTAGATAGGTGACTTGGGGGGTCTAGTTTCCAAAATGGAGTCACTTGTGGGGGAGCTCCAATGTTTGGGCACGCAGGGGCTCTCCAAATGCAACATGGCGTCCGCTAACAATTTGAGACGATTTTTCCATTCAATTTGTTAGCGGACACCATGTTGCGTTTGGAGAGCCCGTGATGTGCCTAAACAGTGGAGCTCCCCCACAAGTGACCCCATTTTGGAAACTATACCCCTCAAGGATTTTATTAAGGTGCATAGTGAACATTTTGAACCCAGAGGTACAACACAGAATTTGTTTACATTAGGTCATCATATTGAATAAGTTGTCATTAGTCTTGAGCGCAAGTGCTCGCTACTTGAGTTTGCATCGGGTACTCAGGTATGCACCATGTACAGCGTGTGCTCGAATGACATGCTCGAGTCCCTGCTCCGCATGTTTCATGGTTATTAGACACCCAAAAAAAAACATGCGGGGATCGCTCGTGCATGGCAGGCAATCCCCGTAAAGTTTTTTTGGCCGCGAAGCATATGGGGCAGAGACTCGAGCATGTCACTCAAATACCCACGATACTCAATGCATACCAGAGCACCCGATGCAAACTCAAGTAGCGAGCACTTGCGCTCAACACTAGTCGCCATATCGTCATCTTTTTTTCTTACTTTTGAAAAAAATCCCAACCCCATCACAACCCTAACCCCAACCCCAGCCCTAACCCTAGCACAACCCTAACCGTAGCACAACCCTAACCCTAGCACAACCCTAGCCCTAGCACAACCCTAACCCTAGCACAACCCTAACCCCAAACCCAGCCCTAACCCTAGCCTAATCCTAACCCAAGAGTTTATTTTTGACGCCGTTCCTTGTGCGGTATAAGTGATTAGACGACTTTATTCTTCGGGTCGGTGTGATTACAGCAATACCAGAATCATATGGGGTTTTTATGACTGACAGCTGTCACACACTAAAAGATGCATTTTTTGTAAAATCTAGTTTTTGCATCGCCATATTTTGAGAGCTATAATTTTTCCAGATTTTGGCAGACAGTCATGTGACGGCTCGTTTTTTGCGGGATGACTTGACGTTGTTATTGGTGCCATCTTCAGGCACGTGACATTTTTTGATCGCTTTCTATTCTGATTTTTGGAAGGCAGAATAAACAAAAACCAACAATTCAGGAATTGTTTTTTTTTATTCTGTTCCGCGTGTGGTAAAATTGATAAGGCAGCTTTATTCTTCGGGTCAGTACGTTTACAGCGGTACCACATTTATATCGTTTTTCTATGTTTTGCACTTTTACATAATAAAAGCAATTTTATAGAAAAAAAATATTTTTTAGCATCGCTTTATTCTGAGAGCTATAACTTTTTTATTTTTCGGCTGATGGAGCTGTATGTTGGCTTGTTTTTTGCGGGACGAGATGACGTTTTCAGCGGTACCATTTTTCTTTATATTTGTCTTTTTGATCGCGTGTTATTCCATTTTTTGTTTGGCAGTATGGTGATAAAGCATTGTTTTTTGCTTTTTTTTTTTTTTTTTTTACCGTGTTCACTGAAGGGGTTAACTAGTGGGACAGTTTTATAGGTCAGGTTGTTCCGGACGCGCCGATACCAAATATGTGTACTTTTATTGTTTTTTTTTTTTTTTTTATAATAATATTTATTGATGGGTACATTATATTTTTTTTTTGGTGGATTATTTTTTTTATTTTTTTTTTATATTTTTGCAATTTTTATTTTTATTTTTTTTTTCACTTTCTGGAAGCTTATATAGTTTATTACTTTGTCCCACTCTGGGACTTTCACTTTTTTTTCTCTGATCGACTACATGGCACGGGAATGCAGCACCATCCCTGTGCCATGCAGGCTGTCAGCGCTGGACAGGGTTCACCGGGCCGGGGTTCCATCCTTCCTCAGGCAGTTCGGGTGTACCTGGCAGAACCCCACTTTCTTATGTACCTCTCTAGACCGACTTCACGCTGGGTCTTACTCCCTCCTGCCCTGCGCTTCCCATTGTGAATCCTGTTCGGGTGACTGCGAGGTCCCCCCTGTCCGTCGGAGTTGCACAGACATGCTTGACCTTACTTGGATTGAAGTGGGGGTTTGGCTCCTGGCTATAGAAGTCAGAAGCCTCGGGTTTTTCCAGCCGAGGCCTGAAGCTGCACGACTGGGCCAGGGGCCGGTCCCCTTCTTGCGGCCTAGATCCTCCTGACACTTGGCAGGTTCGGGGTGTACGGGTGCCGCCTGCACTCGCCGTACTCCCCTAGGATCCCGTCTACAGAACAGAGCTTACTCCCTGCTCCCCTCCTGGGCCTCAGTCCTGGGCCCTTGTAGTGGAGCAGAGCTCCTACAGAGACTCTGCTCCCAGACTGTTCCTCTGAACCACACTCCTCAACTCCCTGCTCTTGTTAAGATGTCTACCTTTTTATATATCTACTGTATGAGTGCTCCCATAAACTACTTCCTCCACCCACACCCACTACTGGTTCCCCCTAACTTTGGGTTCCCCCCACCCCAGCCAGGGTCATGGCTCAGCAGAAAACTACATTGCGTCTTGCCCCTCCTGCTGGCCTGGGGTAGTGTAGTGTTGTATGTAGGTGTTAGGGTTCCGTGCTGCACTCCCTCCTTACCTGAGAGAAGGGAGACACCACACCTCTGGGTGAGGTGCAGTATCTCTGTGGCGACCGAACCCTCAGGGGCGCCACACTACTACATGGATGACTATGGAGATGCATTATACTTTATGGATGACTATGGGGCTGCATTATAGTACATGGATGATTATGGGCTGTGCATTATAATTTATGGATGACTATAGGGTGCAATATGTTTTATGGATGACTATGGGGTGCATTATATTTTATGGATGACTATGGGGGTGCATTATAGTACATGGATGACTATGGGCTGTGCATTATACGTTATGATTGACTATGGATTGTGCATTATAATTTATGGATGACTATGGGGTGCACTATACTACATGGATGACTATGGGCTGTACATTATACTTTATAGAGGACTAATGGCTGTGTATTATATTATATGAAGGATATGGGCTGTGTATTATGCTAATATGGATGACTATGGGCTGTGCAGTGTATTATATGGAGGACTATGGGATGTATTATATAATATAAAGGACTATGAGATGTCCATTATACTTCTTCTATGGAGCCCCGTGACTTTTACATACGCCCCTGATGAGCATAGTTTATTTTCTTCTATACATTAAAGAACAGTAGCAGAATGGGTAAAATATACCAGGATGAGGGATATACTGTATATACCAGAATGGGCCCGGGATAAGGGACATATACCAGAATGGGCGATATAAATACCAGGATGGGGCCAGGATGAGGGACATATATACCAGGATGAGTGATATATGGTATATACCAGGGTGGAGGACGCGCATATATATATATATATATATATATATATATATATACAGTGGTGGCCAAAAGTATTGGCACCCCTGCAATTCTGTCAGATAATACTCAGTTTCTTCCTGAAAATGATTGCAATCACAAATTCTTTGGTATTATTATCTTCATTTAATTTGCTTGCAAGGAAAAAACACAAAAGAGAATGAAGCAAAAATCAAATCATTGATCATTTCACACAAAACTCCAAAAAAGGGCCAGACAAAAGTATTGGCACCCTCAGCCTAATACTTGGTTGCACAACCTTTAGCCAAAATAACTGCGAACAACCGCTTCCGGTAACCATCAATGAGTTTCTTACAATGCTCTGCTGGAATTGTAGACCATTCTTCTTTGGCAAACTGCTCCAGGTCCCTGATATTTGAAGGGTGCCTTCTCCAAACTGCCATTTTGAGATCTCTCCACAGGTGTTCTATGGGATTCAGGTCTGGACTCATTGCTGGCCACCTTAGAAGTCTCCAGTGCTTTCTCTCAAACCATTTTATAGTGCTTTTGGAAGTGTGTTTTGGGTCATTGTCCTGCTGGAAGACCCATGACCTCTGAGGGAGAGAGCTTTCTCACACTGGGCCTTACATTATGCTGTAAAATTTGTTGGTAGTCTTCAGACTTCATAATGCCATGCACACGGTCAAGCAGTCCAGTGCCAGAGGCAGCAAAGCAACCCCAAAACATCAGGGAACCTCCGCCATGTTTGACTGTAGGGACCGTGTTCTTTTCTTTGAATGCCTCTTTTTTTCTCCTGTACAGTCTATGTTGATGCTTTTTCCCAAAAAGCTCTACTTTTGTCTAATCTGACCAGAGAACATTCTTCCAAAACGTTTTAGGCTTTCTCAGGTAAGTTTTTGCAAACTCCAGCCTGGCTTTTTTATATCTCTGGGTAAGAAGTGGGGTCTTCCTGGGTATCTTACCATACAGTCCCTTTTCATTCAGACCCCGACGGATAGTACGGGTTGACACTGTTGTACCCTCAGACTGCAGGGCAGCTTGAACTTGTTTGGATGTTAGTTGAGGTTCTTTATCCACCATCTGCACAATCTTGCATTGAAATCTCTCTTCAATTTTTCTTTTCCGTCCACATCTAGGGAGGTTAGCCACAGTGCCATGGGCTTTAAACTTCTTGATGACACTGCGCACGGAAGACACAGGAACATTCAGGTCTTTGGAGATGGACTTGTAGCCTTGAGATTGCTCATGCTTCCTCACAATTTGGTTTCTCAAGTCCTCAGACAGTTCTTTGGTCTTCTTTCTTTTCTTCACGCTCAATGTGGTACACACAAGGACACAGGACAGAGGTTGAGTCAACTTTAATCCATGTTAACTGGCTGCAAGTGTGATTTAGTTATTGCCAACACCTGTTAGGTGCCACAGGTAAGTTATAGGTGCTGTTAATTACACGAATTAGAGAAGCATCACATGATTTTTCAAACAGTGCCAATACTTTTGCCCACCCCCTTTTTTAGGTTTGGTGTGGAATTATATCCAATTTGGCTTTAGGACAATTCTTTTTGTGTTTTTTCATTGAAGACAAATTAAATTAAGAGAATAATACCAAAGAATTTGTGATTGCAATGATTTTCAGGAAGAAACTGAGTATTATCTGACAGAATTGCAGGGGTGCCAATACTTTTGGCCACCACTGTACATATATATATATATATATAATATAATATAATAATTTATTCAAGTTGGAAGGGGGACCCGGTCCAGATCTTGCACTTGGGCCCATAAGACTCTAGTTACGCCACTGCATGCAGCTATAACCAGTCAGTCAAATGGGTACATACAGTACTGTGCAATATTTTTAAACAGGTATGGAAAAATGCTGCAAAACAACATCAAAGCATCAGGTACACTTGCATACAGTTTTGTGAAGGACCTCAACAAGGAGACTGTTCCCAATATCTTGGCTCACTAAAAAATAACCACAGATTTTCTGTGGATGTAGGCTTGGACAAAAATACTTCTGTCTCTCTATGTAATCCAAGACAGACTTGATGATTTTGAGATCAGTGTTCTGCGGGGGCCATATCATCATTTCCAGGTTCGTTGTTCTTTTTTATACTGTAGATAGTACTTAGTCACATTGGCTTTATGTTTGGGGTCATTGTCCTACTTGTTAGGTATTGTGGTTCTGTGCTCCCACCTGGGAATGGATCAAGTCCAGTGCTACGCTACTCCGGTCGCAGGGGCCACCATTGTCCTGACTCTGCAGGCGAAGCTACAATGCATGCCGGAAAACCGTCTCAATCTTATGGAGCATCGCGCTCTGGAGTAGTAGGATTTGTGAGGACGCGGGACGCCGTATCTCCCACTGATATAATGCCCGGTTAACATGGGATGCTGTGTTCCCCCGGTTGTCAGGCAACACACGATACTGCTGTGTCTGGCACTAGGCAGTGGTGGGATTGGGTCCAAGCTGCTGTGCAAGTTAGCAGGGAGTGGTTGTCTTGGGTTGATTGATTGAGAGGTATTCAACACCTGATCATTAGATGGGCTATTTAACCCTGTTCCCTGCTCAGTCCTTTGCTGTTTATTACAGTTTCAATGTGCTGTGGTGGTGAGGGGGTGCTATCATTGTTAGTTGTTATCTTTCCAGCGTTTTGTCTTAGGAGTCTTCTCTTTCCCTTTTAATTTTTCCTAGGTGTTCTTACAGAGGTACCCACCTGGTTCTTGACTAGGCACCGGCCGTGTCACCAGACTCCAGCTGGCTGGCGACAGTGGGCCTGGGAAGGCTCTGCCAAAGTCCCCCTTCCATCACTGGGAGCTGAGTGAAAAGTGTTCCCAGTCCTAAAGAGCTCACCTAGCTGGGCATCTTGCGCCAAGTGCGTCTATCCCTGCGGATTTGCTGGTTTGGTGCCAGTCTTGCTGGGTCTTTCTGCGTTAGCGCATTACACTGCTGAATAATAAATTTAGAGCCAGTCAGACGCTTAACTGATGGTATTGCATGATGGATAATTATTAGTGTTGAGCAAGTATGTTCTGTTAACTCTTTCGGCGAGTATGCTTGGGCCGAGCACCGAGTAGCTACAGCTGCTCGGTGTTATGTTTGAATCACTCCCGTGTGCATGATTTGCGACTGTTTGACAGCTTTAGTACATGTAAGGAATGTCTATTTCTTACACATTCCTCACATGTATTAAAGTTGTCCAAACAGTCGCAAATCATGCACATGGGAGTGATTCAAACATAACACTGAGCAACTGTAAATACTCGGTGCTCGGCATGAGCATACTCGCCAAAAGGGTTAACAGAACATACTCGCTCAACACTAATAATTATCTGCTATATTTCTCTGCATTGAAGACACCATTAATGATGACCAAATCCCCAACTCCATTTGTTGAACTGGAGTTCTAAATATGCCAGGTCCCTCTGTAATGGTGTAGAAGACGTCTGAACACCCTCTCTGAAGACTCCTGACTGTATAGTTAGTGTGACCTGTGGTTTTATGTGTTTTATCCTTATGTAGGCTCCAGTTTTCCTCTGTACAGGGGTGGACATGGTTAACTGTAGGGCCAGCCCATAGTTTGGGGAGGAGTGAGTGGGCACCAGGAGTTAGTTCCTGTTTTAATAGAGAGTCTGAGTAGAGCTGCAGAGAAGAAAGGACACCCTCAATCGGATCTAGCCATAATTTTGTGTGTGTGAAGAGCAGACATACTAGGGAATACATTTCAGCATTCAAGTAACAGTGGCAGCAGTGCTCCATACCAAAGGCAAGTTGGGGCACTCACAGAAAAATAAATCATTTTAAAGCTAGTCTCAGTGTTAGCCAGACCTGGAGGTCTTTGTGAAAAAATATGGGATCAGCCAGGCTGGTACAATGGTCACAGCGCAATACATCGACCCATGTAGCCCTGTACTGGGAATATGAAGGCCCTTGGTGGAGCTTGTTGTTCATTTGCAAAGTTCTACACAAGTATTGCGCCGTCCTCAACCATTAAGTGTGAACCTCTGTCATACTATACAGATGAAAGTTTAAAGCATTATTCCTGCTACCCATTGTACATTTTTTCCAGACCTAGTAAGTGACTTTATTTTCGTAAACATGTCTGTCTTCTTCTTTGCGGAGTTAAAGAGTCCCAGTGTCTCACCAACTGTGGCAGAACATAGTCTGAATGTGCCTTTAGCTGAATCAGTAATATGTGCACACAACGAGGAGCCCCTTGTCTCGTCCCTTACACCTTCACCATACTTCAGTTGCTTGCAGACCCTCTATATTGTTCCACTCTCCAGCCCTTTGACAAACTAACTGTCTTCTGTGACCGGCAAATATTTCACATTTTTGCTCATTAGTCCATAGCCAAGGCTGCCATTTTTCTGCACCCTTGTTTCTATGACTAAGATATTGTTTTTGATTACAATTCTTCCTTGAAGACCACTTCTGGCCAGAATTTTGGATGGGATGGGAGCATTTTTGTGCCAGCTCTGTGCTCAGGCTTGGACTGGCCGACAGGAGAACAGGAGAATCCTCCAGTGGGCCCCTGTGCAGAGTGGCCACCACCCTCTTATATGAGCAGTACTTGGCACAATATACTTTACTCACTATGTGCAGACAAAGGTAGCATCTTATTCATTTACCAATCTACCCAGTTCATTGTTATATACATTTGTGATTGAGGATAATGTCACATTTGCATGTAGTTGAGAAGTGGGGCCCTAGAGTTGGATAGTGGGGGCCCCTGGCACCAGTCAGACACTGCTTGTGTCTCTTGTATTCGGTGGCTCTGTGTCCCGGTCTTCAGTCTTCTATCAGGTAGTTTGTTGTGTAGGACATACACTATTTTAGTGCCCTTCCCCCATCACAGAGATTGGTCTCCTTAAGGCTGTGTGCCCACGATGCGTTTTTAAGCTTTCCCGCAGCGGCAAAAAAGCTGCATAAACGCTTAAAAAACACATGGTAGAAGGCCTGCCATGTTCCCCAATGATAATCCGCTTGTGCTGTGCACATGCTGCGGAAATTTCCGCTGCGGATTATCATTGCGGAAAAAAACGCAGCACTACCAATTATTTTGCGGAAGTGCTGCTTTTTCGCCGCCATTGACTTGCATTAGATCGCATGGATTACGCATCACTGTATATGTAGATGCGCATTCCATGCGTTCTAATGTGTGGATCGAACCCAGGTCTAGAGAAGAGGAGACTCTCCTCCGGACCCGGGTACCATAGAAAACTGTAAAAAAAAAAGAATAAAATATTTATTTATTTTTTACCTTCTGGCGGCCCCCGATGCGCTCCTCCTCTCATGCCGGCAGTTCGATGGACTGAAGGACCTGCGCTGACGTCATAGTCATGTGACGGGTCACGCGACACTGACGTCGGCAGGTCCTTCAGTGTAACATGATCTGCCGGCAGCCGGGACGGTGAAGCTAGACACCGGGTGCCATAGGAAGGTAAGTATATATTTATTTATTTTTTACCTTCTGGCGGCCCCCGATGTGCTCCTCCTCTCATGCCGGCAGTTCGCGATGGATCTGCCGGCAGCCGGGACGGTGACACCGGGGGCCATCGGAAGGTAAGTATATATTTATTTTTTTATTTTTTATTTTTTGACATTTTCTCGGGTCACACTATATAAATCCATGCTGTTTGCATGGATTTATATAGTGTGACCAAGTTGTCAAGCACTTTCCAAGTGATGCTAAAATCGCTTGGAAAGCGCTTGTCAACCCGCATGCGGAAATGCATGTGAAGAACGCTTCACATCCGCATGTCCCTGGCAGGAAAAACGCATGTACAATCCGCATGTACAATCCGCATGCGTTTTTTCTGCCAGGGGAGATGCAGAAATGCTCAGGAAAAATACGGAGTGTTTCTGCATCGTGGGCACATTGTTAGAACCCTCCTGTTAGTTTTTGCTATCTTGTGTTTTGCGGTCACGTGACCATCTGCCTATATATTCCAGCTCCTCCCTTCTGGCTTTGCTGGACTTCAGTGTTGTTTGACTGTTTTGCTAGCCAGGAGCTTCGGTGCCTATCTCTGTTAGTTTGCTTGGTCCTCTTGGACCTCTAGTACTTTTTGTCAGTTTGTCTTTTGTGTTCTACAACAATTTCTGTTTAGGAGGTGTCCCATTTTTGTCCCAGTCCTTAGTTCTTTAGGGACCCCTCCCTTATTTCTATAGGTCTTCGTTCAGACTAGCCGAGGACGAAGGTGGGTCTGTTCACTAGGAACAGGCAGCCCGCTACATCGTAGGGATTCAGCTTAGTGTTACTGTAGGGACAGCTTTCCCCTATCTTTCCTTAGTTCTTGTTGCAGATCACAACAGTAAGTCCAGCCCAAAAAAAAAACTAAAAGGAAAGAAATTTGGGGATCAGTATGGTTTCCGTCCAGGAGTTGGCTCAACGCCTGCAGGATTGTCTCTGGAGGTGGCCGAGCTTCAGCAACACGTGAGTAGCTGTCCTGGAGCGCATTTTGTGGAACCAAAGGTAGGACTGCCTGACGTTTTTTATGGTAAACAGCAAGATTTTTTTTCCTTTAAAAATGCTTGTTTGTTATATTTTCGTTTGAGACCAAGATCCTCTGGGAATGAATCACAGCGCATTGGTTTTATTATGTCACTTTTGCGCAAAGAACCACAGGGTTGGGCCTTTTCTCTCCAGCCTAATGATCCTTGTTTAAGTTCTGTTGAAGAATTTTTTTCTGCTATGGGGCTATTATATGACGATCCTGATCGAATCTCATCTGCTGAATCAGAACTTAAACGTTTGAATCAGGGGTCTGATGATGTTGAAAATTATTGCACACACTTCTGGAGATGGGCTTCAGAAGTTAAGTGGAATGATTCGGCGCTGAGATGTTTATTTCTTGCTGGTCTGAGTGAAAGGGTTAAGGATTTGCTAATTGCATTCCCTGCACCTGAGACTCTGCAGGAGGCTATGCAGGTAGCTGTTCGTATAGACAGGAGACTGAGGTGCAGGCTCAATGAGGTAAAGACTCCTGTAATGTCAGGTCCTAGTCCCCAGAAAATCTGCTCTGACGGCGGGGAACCGATTGAGGTTGGGGGGATGTTACTCCGTCCTCAGGAAAAAGACCGGAGATTCGCCGAGGGATTGTGTCTTTATTGTGGTAAAGGTGACCATGTGATTAAGTATTGTGAGCGTCGTTTAAGTAAAGAAAAAAAAAATGTCAGTTACGCCCGTATAGCTTGTTTACGCTCTGCAGGAGTGTTCCTTTTTGGGTGTACTACTCTGCAGGGAGATTTGATTGAATTTCAGGTATTTGTGGATTGTGGTTCAGCACTTAATGTGATTGATAAAGGGTTTTTGGAAAACCTTAAATTGAAATCCAAACCTTTGTCATCACCTATTTCTGTGGTTGCAATTGATAACACTCCTTTGAAATGTATTACTCACAAGGTTGCTGCATTTCCTCTCACTATCAATGGAGTTCACCAAGAAATTTTGGACTTGGTTGTTTTGGATAATTTACCCTCTCCAGTTGTTCTAGGATTGCCTTGGTTAAAACTGCACAATCCTTTATTGGACTGGTCTACTAATGTGATTAAGTCTTGGAGTCTGAAGTGCTATGATAAATGTTGTAATGGTCGCTCTGCGGCTGTGGAAAAAGTGGAATTACCTGTACCTATTCAAGATTTTTGGAGGTTTTTTTCGGAGGAGGAGTCGCAAGTTTTACCTCCTCATAGGGATTATGATTGCGCCATTGAGTTTGTTCCGGGTGCTACTCTTCCCAAAAGTCGCTTG
Organism: Phyllobates terribilis; assembly: GCF_046119375.1. Taxonomy (NCBI): domain Eukaryota; kingdom Metazoa; phylum Chordata; class Amphibia; order Anura; family Dendrobatidae; genus Phyllobates; species Phyllobates terribilis. Next base: position 1,928,467 of record NW_027362852.1, on the reverse strand, counting down.
TTTAATCTGACTATCCCTGAAAGAAAGGTGTTATAGCAGAAGATGGAGTCCCTCAAGTTTAAGGGCCCCATCTATGCTATATAAGTCTGACAGTTATTTTAGGTGAAAACAACAGCTATGAATGTTCTTTCTTGTATCAATAGCGTGTCCTTGGGAGAAGATAAAGTGATTCTCCCTGGCCAGATGTTTCTTCTTGTAGCAATAATGTGTTCTTGCAGAAAGATGAAATGACCTTGCTAACTAGATAAGTCTAATTAAATATTTTAAAGCATACAGAAACTAGCTTTTTTCGCTTGTTCAGCTAAACTGTATAATCGAACCATATATGGCAAATCCGTTTCCTGCCTTTAGGGTGTATATTAGCCCTGTGTTTTGTAATAAAGTTTTTATAGTATGTTTAGACACAAACATCCTGTCCTGTGTCTTCATTCTCTCCGAGCTCGTAATCCAAAGGATAGAAGACCCAAAATTCAGTGACGACAGCTGGCGCCTCGAACAGGGACCTTGAGTTAATCTACCCAGGGGTGCTCGACCGGTCCGAGACGTGGGAAGAGTGAAGCTCTCTGTTGGTGATATATACAGCGCTGAGGTAAGAATAACTGTTATATTCTACCTAATTATATCACTGCATAGAAGAGACTCCCTCACCCCCGAGCGGTTGGCTCCCCAGGTAATTCACAGATTGTTGTCTGGCTCAGGTCCCTTTGAACCAGTAGAATCCCCTCAGATCAGTCCTGCCTTCTATCCTTTGGAAGAATTTAAGAATGAAAGTATGGATCCGATGATTGTGTTGTGGATGTGTCCCGGGATTGGTGTTTTTGGTCTGTTTTTCTGGTTGGCGTATAAGTCCTAGAGAGGCTAGTAGTGGAATGGTTCAGAAACCTTTGTGGCCCATTGTCTAAGTGACCATTGTCTAAGTGACTGAGGAGTCTCTTCTAGGTGAGGAGAACCGAAAAAAAATGGGGAACCAAAATGCCAAGGAAGGCATTATAGCCAAAGACTTAGTGGTACGCAGAGAAGGGAAACAGGCACTGATTGGAATTAACAAAATATTGTGTAAAGCGGGAATGAATGAGAATGGAGAGATGAATGGAGAGAAATGGAAATCCTTTTTTAACTCCTATCATGGATGGCTGAAAGATAAGGGTCTGTTAGGGACAGTAGATGTATGGATGAATGCATGCGCTTATTTTGAAGGAAAGATTGAAGAATTAGGAGACGGACGTTACAGACTGACAAAAACTGGAATGACAGATTTTCCTCCCTGTCCGCTCCCGACGTCACCCCCACCCCAGTATCAGAATTCCCAGGAACCTAAATGTTGGGTTTGCCCCAGATGTGGACAGCAGAATCCCTTGACAGTAGACATCTGTGTGGCATGTGGAGGACCGAGACCCCACCCAGCTAGTCTATTCCCAATGAGGACGGTAGTTGTGCCAGGAGCACCGGGAGCAGCACCAGCAGCAGCAGGGGGGGATGCAGTGGTTCCAGGTCAGGAAGCTCGCACAATGTTAATGTATAGACCATGGAGTCCTTCAGAGCAGTTGGCACTGATCTCCCAGCTGCCAGACCCATCCCAGTCCCCTATGGGTTTTGCTAGAATCATCACCACCATAGAGGATACGTATCATGCCACTAGAATAGATCTGCAGGGGGTAATTAAAGGGAAATTGGCAGATGAAGCTCGGTATGACAGACTGACGGACGAAACTTATAAACAATATGACAGTAGAACAGGCCCTGATGTAGCGGAGGCTAATGATGCAGCAGCCGGGGTTCTGTACGCAAAAGCGTTGGTAAAAGCATGTAAAGATAGGCAAGCAGAAAAGCAAGTTACACTAGAAGATAGAGTGCAGGGGAAGGAGGAAGGTCCTAAGGATTATTTCTATGCACTAAAGAAAACCTGGTCAGAAATGGGGTTCAACCCCGGGAATAAGACTAGTGAGAGGGTATTAGCAAGTGCTTTCATGAATGGACTAAAGAAAGAGATTGCAGAGAAGGTAAAAGCAAGTAGACCGGACTGGAGATCAGTGAAGGCAGAAGATTTAGCTAGAATAGCTCAGGGGGCACAGCATGACATAGCGCAGGCAAAAAGAGCTGCCAGAATACATATAGTAGAGACGACCCCCAGAAACAACAGAGGCAGAGGACGGACTGAAGGAGGAGGACAGAAACTGTGTTACGGATGTAAAAAGCCAGGACATTTTAGAAAGAACTGTAGGACCAACCCGTATCCAAATGCTCAGAGTACGGGTCCTCCAGCCGACCAAACAACGCCCCCATAGGATGAGGGTAGCTTGCACATGAACCCCCTCATCTCCTTACCCCCAACTCCCAGTTGTATAGTGCAGGTGAACCTACCAGGGGGACATGAAATCGATTTCCAAGTAGATACGGGGGCCGACAATTCAGTAATTACGCAAGGTGATTGGCCATATACTGACACTGATTTTTCACATCTTGTCATTGCCACCCCCTTCAATTCCCCGTCTGTCCTGCTTCCTGTCACTAAAAGAATTCCCCTGCAAATTCAAGGAGCTACTGTACATAGCCAGCTCATGGTATCGCCCCGAGGCCAATGAAATCTATTGGGAAATGATGTGTTGTCCCAATTACAAGCACATATTGAGTATCATCCCGATGGCACTGTCACCATGACCCCAGGTTTAAAACCAAGTACCCTTTGCAAAATTATGTTACTAGATATTGCCAGCATAGAAGAGACAAATGAGTTTCCCCCGATATTGGAGCAGGCTGTACCACATGATTTTTGGGCCTCAGACAAAACAGATGTTGGTAGGTTAAGAGTTCAACCAGTAATGGTGAAATTAAAACCAGGAGCCATCTTGCCTCAACAGAGGCAGTATCCCCTTAGCTCGGCTCAGGAGAATGCCATAGCCCAGCAGGTCCAAAAATTACTACAGAGAGGAGTCCTAGTCAAAACCCAGTCCCCTTGCAACACTCCCCTGTTCCCAGTAAAGAAAAAGAGTGTGCCAGGACAACCAGCCGCATATAGAATGGTCCATGACCTCCGGTTGGTTAACAAAGCCACAGAACTTCTAACACCAGTTGTGCCCAACCCGCATACTCTTCTGTCACAGATACCTTCTAACTCTCTTTGCTTTTCAGTGGTTGATTTGGCAAATGCATTTTTCAGTGTACCATTACATCCTGACTGCCAGTACCTGTTTGCTTTCACATTCCAGGGTAGTCAATATACATGGACAGTGTTGCCACAGGGTGCCCAGAATTCACCCACAATGTACACTGCAAGTCTGCAGGAAATACTGGAGGGATGGTCTGAACCACATATCGTTGTTTTGCAATATGTCGATGAACTGCTCATTTGTGCCCCCTCCAGGAAACAATGTCATAGTGCAACTATATCGCTTATGTTGTTTCTCTATCACGCTGGCTGCAAGGCATCGAAAGATAAGCTTCAGTTTTGTAAATCTTCAGTCACCTTTTTGGGACATTACATTACACCAGGAGCTCGTCATTTAACAAATGCACGAAAACAAGCAGTACAGGCATTCACCGTCCCCATTAATGTTGCAGCCCTCAGAACTTTTCTTGGACTTGTTTCCTATTGCAGACAGTGGATTCATGCCATCTCTATTTTGATGCAGCCCCTCTATGACTGTCTTACTCCAACACCTTTTGTACTAACACCAGAGGCAATAGACTGTTTTTATTCTCTCAAGAACCGTATTTTGGCCGCTCCAGCTTTGGGTACTCCTAATTATGAGCTCCCATTTACTCTGTACCTTCATGAACAAGCTGGACATGCAGCAGGAGTTTTAACTCAAACACACGGTGATAATCAGAGACCTGTTGCCTACTTTAGTGGCAGATTGGATGCGGTAGCCAGAGGTGCACCATCCTGCGTACGTGCTCTGCATGCTGTTGGACTATTACTCCATAAATCCGCAGACATTGTTCTTGACCACCCGCTCACCGTTCTAACACCTCATGATGTCTACACTATATTGAATCAAGTGCAACCCGCTCACCTCTCAGCAGCACGTCATCTCAGGTTACCATGTGCACTGTTAATGCCTCCCAATGTTTCTTTACAGAGGTGTACTACTCTGAACCCAGCAACTTTGTTACCTCTCTCGGATCTAAAGGAGGAGTCAGGTACTGTGCTTTATAAGGAAGATCCAAGAGAGGAAGTTCCTCATGACTGTGTACAAATGATGGCACAAGAAACGGCAGGTTTACCTACTGTATTTGAACATGAATTACAAAATGCAGATTTTGAATTTTTTGTAGATGGATCCCGTCATCAGGACGATTCAGGTACCTTCCATACTGGATATGCAGTTGTCTCCCTCAATGCAGTAATCAAGGCAGAACCAATGCTCCCACACCAGTCGGCTCAAGAAGCTGAACTTAGGGCCCTAACCGAGGCCTGTAAACTAGCGGAAGGTAGTATTGTTAACATTTACACAGATTCTAGGTACGCATTCGGTATATCGCATGATTTTGGTCCAATATGGAAGTCAAAAGGTTTCCTGACGGCAGCAGGACACCCCATTAAGAATGCTGATGCGGTCCAGCAGTTAATTGATGTGCTACAACTACCTAAACAAGTAGCTGTCATAAAGGTAAGAGCACATACCAGACGCACCGACCAGGTAAGCAGAGGAAACGCGATGGCAGATGCAGCGGCAAAAACAGCAGCCTGTAAGCCGCAACAAGGGTCAACAGTATGTCAGTTAAGTGCCCCTAAAAACCCCTTTGTGTCAGAAGACATCTTATCCCAAATGCAGGCTCAGGCTCAAAAGGAGGAGGTTGATAAGTGGTTAAAGGAAGGTGCATGCCTGAATGAAGCAAATGGGGTATGGGGGAAAGGGACACGACGATGCCTTCCAAGGGCACTGTACCCAGCAGCTGCCCAGATACTACATGGGCCGACACACCAATCTAAAACCGGTGTGATGCAGAAACATTGGGTGGCACCAGGATTCTCCACCTGTATTGAAAACCTGGTACAAGGGTGCATGATATGTGCTACACATAATCAGGGTAGAGTAGTTAAAACACCACCCAAACACACCCCCCGGCCCCTCTATCCATTCCAGAGACTGCAAATTGATTATATTCAGCTGCCAAAGTCAGGATCATGGGAATATGTGTTGGTCTGTATTGATTTGTTCTCAGGATGGCCAGAGGCTTTCCCGATTGCCAAAGTCACGGCTGCGGCAACCGCAAAGAAACTGCTTGCGGAGGTGGTCTGCAGGTATGGGGTACCAGAGGTAATTGAGAGTGACAGAGGTACACACTTCACAGGTGAAATAATGAATGAAGTCATGTCAGCTCTAGGAATTCAACAAGCATTCCATACCCCATATCACCCACAAAGTAGTGGTAAAGTGGAAAGACTGAATGGGACATTGAAATTAAAAATTCAGAAAGCCATGGCTGAGACAGGAAAACCATGGCCGGACTGTTTACCACTTGCTCTGTTTTCAGTAAGATACACGCCTAATAGAAAGACTGGACTCTCTCCATATGAGATATTGTTTGGCAACATACCCAGCCTAGGGTGTTTCTATCCGCAAGCATTAGAAATGAACAACCATGTGCTAAGTTCCTATGTGAGGGCTTTACACAAAAAGATTAAGCAAGTACATGATAATGTCTTCAGTTCTCTTCCAGATCCAGATCAAGACTCTAGCAGCCATACGCTGCAACCTGGAGACTGGGTGGTTATAAAAAGACACGTGAGGAAAAGCCTAGATCCACGGTTTGACGGACCCTTTCAAGTTCTGCTGGCCACAAGTACAGCCGTTAAGCTAGAGGGAAAAGAGACCTGGATCCACGCGTCCCATTGCAAAAAGATACTAGGAGAACCAGCGGACAAAGAATGATGACATTGTTTATACTTACCTGCATACTTGCGACCACAGGTGCATGGACTAGGTTAGGCACCATGGATGGAGACGACAATAGATTAATTAGACACCATCTTGCTCTAATCGATGGACTAAAGGAGCAAAACCAGACCATTGCTAATTGTTGGATATGTACACATGCCCCTGTGACGTCCACTAGCATACCCTTTCTCGCTGTCCCGGTCTCATGGGAAGAGATAAACTTTTGAGTGAACTGTTCAGATACTTTGGCCAATAATTCCACACAGAGATTTTCCTTTCTAAATCCCGCAAATTGGTTTAAAGGTATTGGTGGGTGGTTGGCTGGTATAGTACAAGCTATTTTACAGGTTTTGCTAATGTGTCTTGCGGTTTATTTGGTTTTTAAGCTTTTTTTAATGTGTATTCAGCGTTGTACTAAAAGAAAACATAGAAATTCGTATTGATAAATGAAGGAACAAAAGAATGGAATGTTATAGCAGAAGATGGAGTCCCTCAAGTTTAAGGGCCCCATCTATGCTATATAAGTCTGACAGTTATTTTAGGTGAAAACAACAGCTATGAATGTTCTTTCTTATATCAATAGCGTGTCCTTGGGAGAAGATAAAGTGATTCTCCCTGGCCAGATGTTTCTTCTTGTAGCAATAATGTGTTCTTGCAGAAAGATGAAATGACCTTGCTAACTAGATAAGTCTAATTAAATATTTTAAAGCATACAGAAACTAGCTTTTTTCGCTTGTTCAGCTAAACTGTATAATCGAACCATATATGGCAAATCCGTTTCCTGCCTTTAGGGTGTATATTAGCCCTGTGTTTTGTAATAAAGTTTTTAGAGTATGTTTAGACACAAACATCCTGTCCTGTGTCTTCATTCTCTCCGAGCTCGTAATCCAAAGGATAGAAGACCCAAAATTCAGTGACGACAAAGGCCTTGGAGGAATAAATACAGACCAGCCTGGCTGCTGGTCACATTAAACCTTCTAAGTCGCCTGTGGCAGTCGGATTCTTCTTTGTTAAAAAAAAGGACAGCGGTTTACGTCCATGTCTGGTTTTTCGTGAAATTAATAAGATTACCGTACGCAATTCCTACCCATTGCCGTTAATTCCTGACTTGTTTAACCAGTTAGTGGGAGCCAAGTGGTTCTCAAAAATTGATCTCCGAGGGGCATACAATTTGTTACGTGTGAAGGAGGGTGATGAATGGAAAACTGCTTTTAACACTCCGGTAGGTCACTTTGAGAATCTGGTGATGCCTTTTGGTCTTACCAATGCACCTGCATTTTTTCAGAACCTTATTAATGACATCCTGAGACCTTTGATTGGTAAGAATGTGGTTGTGTATTTGGATGACATTTTGATTTATTCACCAGATCTAGAGTCCCATTGGCAGAGTGTACGTGAAGTTTTGCAGTTATTGAGTGATAATTCACTCTTTGCTAAGCTGGAGAAATGTGAGTTCGCTGAGCAGAAAATTAGTTTTTTGGGCTGCATTGTCTCCAGCGAGGGCTTTGAGATGGACCCTGTGAAGGTTCAGGCTGTGCAGGAATGGCCTAGGCCTATTGGTTTGAAATCTATACAGAGGTTTTTGGGTTTTGACAGTTATTACAGGAAATTCATTAAGAATTTTTCTGTAATTGTTAAACCTCTAACCGATCTCACCAGGAAAGGTGCGAATACGGTCCAGTGGACTACTGAAGCCATTGAAGCGTTTGAGTATCTCAAAGAGAGGTTCAGTTCTGCCCCTATCCTTATACAGCCTGATGAGACCAAACCTTTTTTGGTCGAGGTCGATGCTTCATCGGTGGGGATCGGAGCAGTTTTGTCTCGGGAGAACAAAGATGGAGTACATCCTTGTGCCTTCTTTTCGAAAAAGTTTTCGGAAGCCGAACTGAATTATGATGTTGGAAATCGGGAATTTCTGGCTATTAAACTTGCGTTTGAACACTGGCGTCATTTTTTGGAAGGCGCTAGATTTCCTATTCAGGTTTTCACAGATCATAAGAATTTGATCTTTCTGGATGCTGCCAAGCGCTTGAATGCCCGTCAAGCTAGGTGGGCACTTTTTTTTTCTCGGTTTCATTTTTCTGTTACCTATATCCCTGGTACTAAGAATGTTAAAGCAGATGCTTTATCTCGCAGCTTCTCTCCTACGGTCGGTGCCGAGGAGGAAGAGAGCATTTTGCAGAAAGGAGTTGTGGTGGCGGCATTGGACTCTGATTTGGAGAATGGGATTCTGAATGCTCAAAATGATGCTCCATCTAACACTCCCTATGGGAGGTTGTTCGTGCCTAGAGCCTTTAGGAGAGATTTGTTTGTGGAGTGTCATGAGTCTCGGTTGGCAGATCATCCAGGAGTTTCGGAGACTAAGAGACTGATCAGTCGCAGTTTTTGGTGGCCTGGATGGCAGAAGGAAGTCATCAAGTGGGTGCGTCAGTGTACTGTGTGTGCTAGGTCAAAGGCTTCACATACTCCTGCTGTGGGGTTGCTTTGCTCTCTGGAGGTTCCTAGTGCGCCTTGGACGCATCTCTCTATGGATTTTATTGCTGATCTTCCTGTGTCTGAGTGTTTTACTGTCATCTGGGTGGTCGTAGACCTTTTTAGTAAGATGTGTCATTTGGTTCCATTCATTAAGTTGCCCTGCGCCAAGACACTCGCTAAGGCGTTTTTTAAGGAGATTGTCAAGCTCCATGGCGTTCCCACGGATATTGTTTCTGATAGAGGACCTCAGTTTGTGGCTCGCTTTTGACGTGCTTTTTGTGACAGGTTGGGAGTCCATTTGTCATTTTCGTCTGGTTATCATCCTGAGTCTAATGGATAGACTGAAAGAAAGAACCAGGATGTTGAACAGTTTTTGCTTTGTTTTGTGGCGGACAATCAAGAGGTGTGGTCTGAGTTTCTGCCTCTCGCAGAATTTGCTCTTAGCAATCATATATCCTCCTCTGCTGGGTGTTCTCCTTTTTTTAGTTGCACTGGGAGACATCCGTCTTTTGGTTCGTTCTCCAAATTGGGGTCGGCGTTGCCAGAGTAGGAGAATTTTTCCGGTGATTTGGAGAGAGTTTGGACTAATGTACGTTGTAACCTGCAAGAGGCTAACAAGAAGTCCAAGAAGTATTTTGACAGGAAACGTAAAGAGGTTTTGTTTACTGTGGGTGACATGGTTTGGTTGTCCTCGAAGAACTTGCGGTTGAGGATTCCCTCTAAAAAACTGGGTCCTAAGTTTATGGGTCCATTTAAAGTGCTTCAGGTTGTTAACCCATCTACTGTCAGGTTGGATGTCCCTACTTCCTGGAAGATTAATCCTGTGTTTCATGTTTCCTTGTTGAAAAAGGCTGACGTTTCTAATAGGGATGCCACTGTCACAGTTCCTCCTGTGGTGGAAGACGGTGAATATGAAATCTCTCGTATTTTGAATTCAAGATGGCATTGAGGGATATTAAAGTATCTTGTCTCCTGGAAGGGTTTTGGTCCCGAAGACAACTCCTGGGTAAGGACGGATGATGTCTCTGCTCCTATGCTTGTTAAAGCTTTCCACAGGAGGTTTCCTGATAGGCCTGGGCCTGGAGGATCCGGAGGATCCTCATAGAAGAGGGGGTACTGTTAGAACCCTCCTGTTAGTTTTTGCTATCTTGTGTTTTGCAGTGACGTGACCAGCTGCCTATATATTCCAGCCCCACCCTTCTGGCTTTGCTGGACTTCAGTGTTTTTTGCCTGTCTCTCTAGCCAGGTGCTTCGGTGCCTATCTCTGTCTAGTTTGCTTGGTCCTCTGGGACCTCTAGTACTTTTTGTCAATTTGTCTTTTTGCTCTGCAACAACTTCTGTTAGGAGGTGTCACATTTTTGTCCCAGTCCTTAGTTCTTTTAGGGACCCCTCCCTTTATTCTATAGGTCTCCGTTCAGACTAGCCGAGGACGAAGGCGGGTCTGTTCACAAGGAACAGGCTGCCCACTACATCGTAGGGATCCAGCTTAGTCTTACTGTAGGGACAGCTTTTCCCATTCTTTCCTTAGTTTATGTTGCAGATCATAACACTAGGGGGCAGAGGAGCTTAACCAGCTCACCCCGTTGAATTTACCGGACACCGGGTCCGAGCTTACCGGGATCTCTAAGACCCAGTAAGGCATAACCGGAATCCCTGGAGAACTACAGGTCCCAGGTTCACTAGAGAGCTGATACGTAACAGAGCTTGGAGAAACATAGGCCCCGTAAACTGGGAGCGTGTGCTCCAAGAGAAGGCGGTGCAGGACAGAGATAAAGTTAGGCCTAGCTCCAGGCAGGTCAGAAACTTACTATGCAGAGGCAAGAAACAGGAGGCCCTACACCCGCTCATTGGGAAGGATCCTGATATGCACCCTACACCCTACAGTGCTCCGGGATGTGCCTGAACTACCACCAGTAAAAGGTACTGAAGTGACTACCGTGTCCGTCCCCGTTCTTGCTCTGACCCGGCTGGGTCCCCTCTGTCCTGCATCCCCCCTCGTACGCTGCCCTGAGGCCCTGCTCCACCTGTGGGGAGCGATACCATCTAAGCTGCCACAACACCGGCCTCAGTGGACTGCTGCAGCGCTGGTGATCCTCACCAGACACCACAGGTGGCGTCACGAACTTTCATAAAAATTTACAGACAATCCCCTTTTTAAAGCTGACCCCAGTGTACGGGCCCGGGAGCCGACCACCGCGACATCCCCAAAGGCCAGCAGGCAAAGGCCCGGGTACCGAGTCGTCCCCATCCCCCCAGGGCGTGTCACAAGTCTATGAAGGAAGCTCTTCACTTAACACTAAGGCCCTATTCACACATTGTGTAACTGTGGGGAGTTTGTGGTGAAGTTTAGAACTTCACCATTTACCCCTAAAAAATCTCAGCAAACATCTCTGAGTGACGTGTTCTCTCTTGTGCATCAGGATGATTCCTTAAATAGGACCTATCATTTAATCCTCTTTTTTGTAATGATAGGTGTTATGTCTCATCTAGTTCAGATGAGCAGCAGTAATGAAGCACGGACAGATGACGGTGGCGCAGCAGGATGGCCGAGCAGAAACAACGGAGAACGTAGTGGCTTGATGGCAGCAGGAAGACCAGAACTGGAACCACAGGATATAATGAGCAAAATTGAGGCAACTGGTGTAATAGAGTTACAGACTCTAATCAGACTTTGATCAGAGTGGTATCAGTTTATCTCGGACATGGAGAGGAGAAACAAAAGGTTTCTCATCTTCTCCCTTCTGTCAGTCGGTGAAAATCGAACCACACTCAGATGTCAACGTGCGGTCCAATTTTTCCACAGACGCATAGACTTGCATTGCAATTACCATATTTTGCAGACTATAAGACGCACTGGACCATAAGATGCACCCCAAATTTTGGGGTGGAAAATCATTTTTTTAAATAAAATGGTGGTGCCTCTTATAGTCTATTTAACAGTAGTTCACCAGGGGGCGGCGGCAGCGGAGCGGGGTCACCAGAGACAGGGCCGCTGCTTCAGGGGCCGGCGGCGGCAGGACATATCGGCACCGGTGAGCAGAGTCCCCTTTCCTATAGATTGCCCTGCAGTAGGCTTTGAGAAAATGGCTGCTGGAGGAGACGAATGCGCAGATTGAGATCTCGGGAGATGCATGCGCCGCGTCCAGCGTCCATTTTAAAAAAGCCCACTGCAGGGTGATCAATGGGAAAAGTTACTCTGCTCACCGGCGCCGACATCTTATGAGATCCCACGGCCCGCCGACACCGGCCTCCTGTGACCCCGCTCCACCGTAGCCACCCCTCGGTAAGCTACATTCGGATATTGTATATTAGATTGTAAGCTCCTAGGACAGGGTGTGCATTATTCTGCATTCCCTCAGGCGCAGTCTGTATATTAGATTGTAAGCTCCTAGGACAGGGTGTGCATTATTCCACATGCCCTCAGGAGCAGCCTGTATATTGTATATTAGATTGTAAGCTCCTAGGACAGGGTGTACATTATTCTGCATGCCCTCAGGAGCAGTCTGTATATTATATATTAGGCTGTAAGCTCTTAGGACAGGGTGTACATTATTCCACATGCCCTCAGGAGCAGCCTGTATATTGTATATTAGACTGTAAGCTCCTAGGACAGGGTGTGCATTATTCTGCATGCCCTCAGGAGCAGTCTGTATATTGTATATTAGATTGTCAGCTCCTAGGACAGGGTGTACATTATTCTGTATGCCCTCAGGAGCAGTCTGTATATTGTATATTAGATTGTAAGCTGCTAGGACAGGGTGTACATTATTCTGTATGCCTTCAGGAGCAGTCTGTATATTGTATATTAGATTGTAAGCTCCTAGGACAGGGTGTGCATTATTCTGCCTGCCCTCAGGAGCAGTCTGTATATTGTATATTAGATTGTAAGCTCCTAGGACAGGGTGTATATTATTCTGCATGCACTCAGCAGCAGCCAGTATATTATATATTAGATTGTAAGCTCCTAGGACAGGGTGTACATTATTCTGCATGCCCTCAGGAGCAGTCTGTATATTGTATATTAGATTGTAAGCTCCTAAGACAGGGTGTACATTATTCTGCATGCCCTCAGGAGCAGTTTGTATATTGTATATTAGATTGTAAGCTCCTAGGACAGGGTGTACATTATTCTGCATGCCCTCAGGAGCAGTCTATATATTGTATATTAGATTGTAAGCTCCTAGGACAGGGTGTACATTATTCTGCATGCCCTCAGGAGCAGCCTGTATATTGTATATTAGATTGTAAGCTCCTAGGACTGGGTGTGCATTATTCTGCATGCCCTCAGGAGCAGTCTGTATATTGTATATATTAGATTCTAAGCTCCTAGGACAGGGTGTACATTATTCCACATGCCCTCAGGAGCAGTCTGTATATTGTATATTAGATTGTAAGCTCCTAGGACAGGGTGTACATTATTCTGCATGCCCTCAGGAGCAGTCTGTATATTGTATATTAGATTGTAAGCTCCTAGGTCAGGGTGTGCATTATTCTGCATGCCCTCAGGAGCAGTCTGTATATTGTATATTAGATTGTAAGCTCCTAGGACAGGGTGTACATTATTCTGCATGCCCTCCGGAGCAGTCTGTATATTATATATTAGATTGTAAACTCCTAGGACAGGGTGTGCATTATTCTGCATGCCCTCAGGAGCAGCCTGTATATTAGATTGTAATCTCCTAGGACAGGGTGTGCATTATTCTGCATGCCCTTAGGAGCAGTCTATATATTATATATTAGATTGTAAGCTCCTAGGACAGGGTGTGCATTATTCTGCATGCCCTCAGGAGCAGCCTGTATATTATATATTAGATTGTAAGCTCCTAGGACAGGGTGTACATTATTCTGCATGCCCTCAGGAGCAGTCTGTATATTGTATATTAGATTGTAAGCTCCTAGGACAGGGTGTGCATTATTCTGCATGCCCTCAGGAGCAGTCTGTATATTGTATATTAGATTATAAGCTCCTAGGACAGGGTGTACATTATTCTGCATGCCCTCAGGAGCAGTCTGTATATTATATATTATATTGTAAGCTCCTAGGACAGGGTGTACATTATTCTGCATGCCCTCAGGAGCAGTCTGTATACTGTATATTAGATTGTAAGCTACTCGGACAGGGTGTACATTATTCTCCATGCCCTCAGGAGCAGTCTGTATATTGTATATTAGATTGTAAGCTCCTAGGACAGGGTGTGCATTATTCTGCATGCCCTCAGGAGCAGCCTGTATATTAGATTGTAAGCTCCTAGGACAGGGTGTGCATTATTCTGCATGCCCTCAGGAGCAGTCTATATATTATATATTAGATTGTAAGCTCCTAGGACAGGGTGTGCATTATTCTGCATACCCTCAGGAGCAGTCTGTATATTGTATATTAGATTGTAAGCTCCTAGGACAGGGTGTACATTATTCTGCATGCACTCAGGAGCAGTCTGTATATTGTATATTAGATTGTAAGCTCCTAGGACAGGGTGTACATTATTCTGCATGCCCTCAGGAGCAGTCTGTATATTATATATTAGATTGTAAGCTCCTAGGACAGGGTGTACATTATTCTGCATGCCCTCAGGAGCAGTCTGTATATTATATATTAGATTGTAAGCTCCTAGGACAGGGTGTACATTATTCTGAATGCCCTCAGGAGCAGTCTGTATATTATATATTAAATTGTAAGCTCCTATGACAGGGTGTACATTATTCTGCATGCCCTCAGGAGCAGTCTGTATATTGTATATTAGATTGTAAGCTCCTAGCACAGGGTGTACATTATTCTGCATGCCCTCAGGAGCAGTCTGTATACTGTATATTAGATTGTAAGCTACTCGGACAGGGTTTACATTATTTTCCATGCCCTCAGGAGCAGTCTGTATATTGTATATTAGATTGTAAGCTCCTAGGACAGGGTGTGCATTATTCTGCATGCCCTCAGGAGCAGCCTGTATATTAGATTGTAAGCTCCTAGGACAGGGTGTGCATTATTCTGCATGCCCTCAGGAGCAGTCTATATATTATATATTAGATTGTAAGCTCCTAGGACAGGGTGTGCATTATTCTGCATACCCTCAGGAGCAGTCTGTATATTGTATATTAGATTGTAAGCTCCTAGGACAGGGTGTACATTATTCTGCATGCCCTCAGGAGCAGTCTGTATACTGTATATTAGATTGTAAGCTCCTAGGACAGGGTGTACATTATTTTCCATGCCCTCAGGAGCAGTCTGTATATTGTATATTAGATTGTAAGCTCCTAGGACAGGGTGTGCATTATTCTTCATGCCCTCAGGAGCAGCCTGTATATTAGATTGTAAGCTCCTAGGACAGGGTGTGCATTATTCTGCATGCCCTCAGGAGCAGCCTGTATATTAAATTGTAAGCTCCTATGACAGGGTGTACATTATTCTGCATGCCCTCAGGAGCAGTCTGTATATTGTATATTAGATTGTAAGCTCCTAGCACAGGGTGTACATTATTCTGCATGCCCTCAGGAGCAGTCTGTATACTGTATATTAGATTGTAAGCTCCTAGGACAGGGTGTACATTATTTTCCATGCCCTCAGGAGCAGTCTGTATATTGTATATTAGATTGTAAGCTCCTAGGACAGGGTGTGCATTATTCTGCATGCCCTCAGGAGCAGCCTGTATATTAGATTGTAAGCTCCTAGGACAGGGTGTGCATTATTCTGCATGCCCTCAGGAGCAGTCTATATATTATATATTAGATTGTAAGCTCCTAGGACAGGGTGTGCATTATTCTGCATACCCTCAGGAGCAGTCTGTATATTGTATATTAGATTGTAAGCTCCTAGGACAGGGTCTACATTATTCTGCATGCCCTCAGGAGCAGTCTGTATATTGTATATTAGATTGTAAGCTCCTAGGACAGGGTATACATTATTCTGCATGCCCTCAGGAGCAGTCTGTATATTATATATTAGATTGTAAGCTCCTAGGACAGGGTGTACATTATTCTGCATGCCCTCAGGAGCAGTCTGTATATTATATATTAGATTGTAAGCTCCTAGGACAGGGTGTACATTATTCTGCATGCCCTCAGGAGCAGTCTGTATATTGTATATTAAATTGTAAGCTCCTATGACAGGGTGTACATTATTCTGCATGCCCTCAGGAGCAGTCTGTATATTGTATATTAGATTGTAAGCTCCTAGGACAGGGTGTGCATTATTCTGCATGCCCTCAGGAGCAGTCTGTATATTGTATATAAGATTGTAAGCTCCTAGCACAGGGTGTACATTATTCTGCATGCCCTCAGGAGCAGTCTGTATATTATATATTATATTGTAAGCTCCTAGGACAGGGTGTACATTATTCTGCATGCCCTCAGGAGCAGTCTGTATACTGTATATTAGATTGTAAGCTACTCGGACAGGGTGTACATTATTCTCCATGCCCTCAGGAGCAGTCTGTATATTGTATATTAGATTGTAAGCTCCTAGGACAGGGTGTGCATTATTCTGCATGCCCTCAGGAGCAGCCTGTATATTAGATTGTAAGCTCCTAGGACAGGGTGTGCATTATTCTGCATGCCCTCAGGAGCAGTCTATATATTATATATTAGATTGTAAGCTCCTAGGACAGGGTGTACATTATTCTGCATGCCCTCAGGAGCAGCCTGTATATTAGATTGTAAGCTCCTAGGACAGGGTGTGCATTATTCTGCATGCCCTCAGGAGCAGTCTATATATTATATATTAGATTGTAAGCTCCTAGGACAGGGTGTGCATTATTCTGCATACCCTCAGGAGCAGTCTGTATATTGTATATTAGATTGTAAGCTCCTAGGACAGGGTGTACATTATTCTGCATGCCCTCAGGAGCAGTCTGTATATTGTATATTAGATTGTAAGCTCCTAGGACAGGGTGTACATTATTCTGCATGCCCTCAGGAGCAGTCTGTATATTATATATTAGATTGTAAGCTCCTAGGACAGGGTGTACATTATTCTGCATGCCCTCAGGAGCAGTCTGTATATTATATATTAGATTGTAAGCTCCTAGGACAGGGTGTACATTATTCTGCATGCCCTCAGGAGCAGTCTGTATATTGTATATTAAATTGTAAGCTCCTATGACAGGGTGTACATTATTCTGCATGCCCTCAGGAGCAGTCTGTATATTGTATATTAGATTGTAAGCTCCTAGGACAGGGTATACATTATTCTGCATGCCCTCCGGAGCAGTCTGTATATTATATATTAGATTGTAAACTCCTAGGACAGGGTGTGCATTATTCTGCATGCCCTCAGGAGCAGCCTGTATATTAGATTGTAAGCTCCTAGGACAGGGTGTGCATTATTCTGCATGCCCTCAGGAGCAGTCTGTATATTGTTTATTTGATTGTAAGCTCCTAGGTCAGGGTGTGCATTATTCTGCATGCCCTCAGGAGCAGTCTGTATATTGTATATTAGATAGTAAGCTCCTAGGACAGGGTGTGCATTATTCTGCATGCCCTCAGGAGCAGTCTGTATATTGTTTATTAGATTGTAAGCTCCTAGGACAGGGTGTACATTATTCTGCATGCCCTCAGGAGCAGTCTGTACATTGTATATTAGATTGTAAGCTCCTAGGATAGGGTGTACATTATTCTGCATGCCCTCAGGAGCAGTCTGTATATGGTTTATTAGATTGTAAGCTCCTAGGACAGGGTGTACATTATTCTGCCTGCCCTCAGGAGCAGTCTGTACATTGTATATTAGATTGTAAGCTCCTAGGACAGGGTGTACTTTATTCTGCATGCCCTCAGGAGCAGTCTGTATATTGTTTATTAGATTGTAAGCTCCTAGGACAGGGTGTGCATTATTCTGCATGCCCTCAGGAGCAGCCTGTATATTATCTATTAGATTGTAATCTCCTAGGACAGGGTGTACGTTATTCTGTATGCCCTCAGGAGCAGCCTGTATATTATATATTAGGCTGTAAGCTGCTAGGACAGGGTGTGCATTATTCTGCATGCCCTCAGGAGCAGTCTGTATATTGTATATTAGAGTGTAAGCTCCTAGGACAGAGTGTGCATTATTCTGAATGCCCTCAGGAGCAGTCTGTATATTGTATATTAGATTGTAAGCTCCTAGGACAGTGTGTACATTATTCTGCATGCCCTCAGGAGCAGTCGGTATATTATATATTAGATTGTAACCTCCTAGGACAGGGTGTACATTATTCTGCATGCCCTCAGGAGCAGTCTGTACATTGTATATAAGATTGTAAGCTCCTAGGACAGGGTGTGCATTATTCTGCATGCCCTCAGGAGCAGTCTGTATATTGTGTATTAGATTGTAAGCTCCTAGGACAGAGTGTACATTATTCTGTATGCCCTCAGGAGCAGCTTGTATATTATATATTAGATTGTAAGCTCATAGAAGAGGGTGTACATTATTCTCCATGCCCTCAGGAGCAGCCTATATATTATATATTAGGCTATATGCTACTAGGACAGGGTGTACATTATTCTGCATGCCCTCATGAGCAGTCTGTATATTATATAATAGAATGTAAGCTCCTAGGACAGGGTGTACATTATTCTGCATGCCCTCAGGAGCAGTCTGTATATTATATATTAGATTGTAAGCTCCTAGGACAGGGTGTGCATTATTCTGCATGCCCTCAGGAGCAGTCTGTATATTGTATATTAGATTGTAAGCTCCTAGGACAGGGTGTACATTATTCTGCATGTCCTCAGGAGCAGTCTGTATATTGTATATTAGATTGTAAGCTCCTAGGACAGGGTGTACATTATTCTGCATGCCCTCAGGAGCAGTCAGTATATTGTATATTAAATTGTAAGCTCCTATGACAGGGTGTACATTATTCTGCATGCCCTCAGGAGCAGTCTGTATATTATATATTAGATTGTAAGCTCCTAGGACAGGATGTGCATTATTCTGCATGCCCTCAGGAGCAGTCTATATATTGTATATTAGATTGTAAGCTCATAGGACAGGGTGTACATTATTCTGCATGCCCTCCGGAGCAGTTTGTATATTATATATTAGATTGTAAACTCCTAGGACAGGGTGTGCATTATTCTGCATGCCCTCAGGAGCAGCCTGTATATTAGATTGTAAGCTTCAAGGACAGGGTGTGCATTATTCTGCATGCCCTCAGGAGCAGTCTGTATATTGTTTATTTGATTGTAAGCTCCTAGGTCAGGGTGTGCATTATTCTGCATGCCCTCAGGAGCAGTCTGTATATTGTATATTACATTGTAAGCTCCTAGGACAGGGTGTACATTATTCTGCATGCCCTCAGGAGCAGTCTGTATATTGTTTATTAGATTTTAAGCTCCTAGGACAGGGTGTGCATTATTCTGCATGCCCTCAGGAGCAGTCTGTATATTGTTTATTAGATTGTAAGCTCCTAGGACAGGGTGTACATTATTCTGCATGCCCTCAGGAGCAGTCTGTACATTGTATATTAGATTGTAAGCTCCTAGGATAGGGTGTACATTATTCTGCATGCCCTCAGGAGCAGTCTGTATATGGTTTATTAGATTGTAAGCTCCTAGGACAGGGTGTACATTATTCTGCCTGCCCTCAGGAGCAGTCTGTACATTGTATATTAGATTGTAAGCTCCTAGGACAGGGTGTACATTATTCTGCATGCCCTCAGGAGCAGTCTGTATATTGTTTATTAGATTGTAAGCTCCTAGGACAGGGTGTGCATTATTCTGCATGCCCTCAGGAGCAGCCTGTATATTATCTATTAGATTGTAATCTCCTAGGACAGGGTGTACGTTATTCTGTATGCCCTCAGGAGCAGCCTGTATATTATATATTAGGCTGTAAGCTGCTAGGACAGGGTGTGCATTATTCTGCATGCCCTCAGGAGCAGTCTGTATATTGTATATTAGAGTGTAAGCTCCTAGGACAGGGTGTGCATTATTCTGCCTGCCCTCAGGAGCAGTCTGTACATTGTATATTAGATTGTAAGCTTCTAGGACAGGGTGTACTTTATTCTGCATGCCCTCAGGAGCAGTCTGTATATTGTTTATTAGATTGTAAGCTCCTAGGACAGGGTGTGCATTATTCTGCATGCCCTCAGGAGCAGCCTGTATATTATCTATTAGATTGTAATCTCCTAGGACAGGGTGTACGTTATTCTGTATGCCCTCAGGAGCAGCCTGTATATTATATATTAGGCTGTAAGCTGCTAGGACAGGGTGTGCATTATTCTGCATGCCCTCAGGAGCAGTCTGTATATTGTATATTAGAGTGTAAGCTCCTAGGACAGGGTGTGCATTATTCTGAATGCCCTCAGGAGCAGTCTGTATATTGTGTATTAGAATGTAAGCTCCTAGGACAGAGTGTACATTATTCTGTATGCCCTCAGGAGCAGCTTGTATATTATATATTAGATTGTAAGCTCATAGAAGAGGGTGTACATTATTCTCCATGCCCTCAGGAGCAGCCTATATATTATATATTAGGCTATATGCTACTAGGACAGGGTGTACATTATTCTGCATGCCCTCATGAGCAGTCTGTATATTATATAATAGATTGTAAGCTCCTAGGACAGGGTGTACATTATTCTGCATGCCCTCAGGAGCAGTCTGTATATTATATATTAGATTGTAAGCTCCTAGGACAGGGTGTGCATTATTCTGCATGCCCTCAGGAGCAGTCTGTATATTGTATATTAGATTGTAAGCTCCTAGGACAGGGTGTACATTATTCTGCATGCCCTCAGGAGCAGTCTGTATATTGTATATTAGATTGTAAGCTCCTAGGACAGGGTGTACATTATTCTGCATGCCCTCAGGAGCAGTCAGTATATTGTATATTAAATTGTAAGCTCCTATGACAGGGTGTACATTATTCTGCATGCCCTCAGGAGCAGTCTGTATATTATATATTAGATTGTAAGCTCCTAGGACAGGATGTGCATTATTCTGCATGCCCTCAGGAGCAGTCTATATATTGTATATTAGATTGTAAGCTCATAGGACAGGGTGTACATTATTCTGCATGCCCTCCGGAGCAGTTTGTATATTATATATTAGATTGTAAACTCCTAGGACAGGGTGTGCATTATTCTGCATGCCCTCAGGAGCAGCCTGTATATTAGATTGTAAGCTCCAAGGACAGGGTGTGCATTATTCTGCATGCCCTCAGGAGCAGTCTGTATATTGTTTATTTGATTGTAAGCTCCTAGGTCAGGGTGTGCATTATTCTGCATGCCCTCAGGAGCAGTCTGTATATTGTATATTACATTGTAAGCTCCTAGGACAGGGTGTACATTATTCTGCATGCCCTCAGGAGCAGTCTGTATATTGTTTATTAGATTTTAAGCTCCTAGGACAGGGTGTACATTATTTTGCATGCCCTCAGAAGCAGTCTGTATATTGTTTATTAGATTGTAAGCTCCTAGGACAGGGTGTACATTATTCTGCATGCCCTCAGGAGCAGTCTGTATATTGTATATTAGATTGTAAGCTCCTATGACAGGGTGTACATTGTTCTGCATGCCCTCAGGAGCAGTCTGTATATTGTATATTAGATTGTAAGCTCATAAGACAGGGTGTACATTATTCTGCATGCCCTCAGGAGCAGTCAGTATATTGTATATTAGATTGTAAGCTCCTAGGACAGGGTGTACATTATTCTGCATGCCCTCCGGAGCAGTTTGTATATTATATATTAGATTGTAAACTCCTAGGACAGGGTGTGCATTATTCTGCATGCCCTCAGGAGCAGCCTGTATATTAGATTGTAAGCTCCTAGGATAGGGTGTACATTATTCTGCATGCCCTCAGGATCAGTCTGTATATTGTTTATTTAATTCTAGACTCCTAGGTCAGGGTGTGCATTATTCTGCATGCCCTCAGGAGCAGTCTGTATATTGTATATTACATTGTAAGCTCCTAGGACAGGGTGTACATTATTCTGCATGCCCTCAGGAGCAGTCTGTATATTGTTTATTAGACTGTAAGCTCCTAGGACAGGGTGTACATTATTCCACATGCCCTCAGAAGCAGTCTGTATATTGTTTATTTGATTGTAAGCTCCTAGGACAGGGTGTGCATTATTCTGCATGCCCTCAGGAGCAGCCTGTATATTATATATTAGATTGTAAGCTCCTAGGACAGGGTGTACATTATTCTGCATGCCCTCAGGAGCAGTCTGTATATTGTATATATTAGATTGTAAGCTCCTAGGACAGGGTGTGCATTATTCTGCATGCCCTCAGGAGCAGTCTGTATATTGTATATTAGATTGTAAGCTCCTAGGACAGGGTGTACATTATTCTGCATGCCCTCAGGAGCAGTCAGTATATTGTATATTAAATTGTAAGCTCCTATGACAGGGTGTACATTATTCTGCATGCCCTCAGGAGCAGTCTGTATATTATATATTAGATTGTAAGCTCCTAGGACAGGGTGTGCATTATTCTGCATGCCCTCAGGAGCAGTCTGTATATTGTTTATTTGATTGTAAGCTCCTAGGTCAGGGTGTGCATTATTCTGCATGCCCTCAGGAGCAGCCTGTATATTGTATATTAGACTGTAAGCTCCTAGGACAGGGTGTGCATTATTCTGCATGCCCTCAGGAGCAGTTTGTATATTATATATTAGATTGTAAGCTCCTAAGCTATGGTGTGCATTATTCTGCATGCCCTCAGGAGCAGTCAGTATATTGTATATTAGATTGTAAGCTCCTAGGTCAGGGTGTGCATTATTCTGCATGCCCTCAGGAGCAGCCTGTATATTGTATATTAGACTGTAAGCTCCTAGGACAGGGTGTGCATTATTCTGCATGCCCTCAGGAGCAGTCTGTATATTGTATATTACATTGTAAGCTCCTAGGACAGGGTGTACATTATTCTGCATGCCCTCAGGAGCAGTCTGTATATTGTTTATTAGATTGTAAGCTCCTAGGACAGGGTGTACATTATTTTGCATGCCCTCAGAAGCAGTCTGTATATTGTTTATTAGATTGTAAGCTCCTAGGACAGGGTGTACATTATTCTGCATGCCCTCAGGAGCAGTCTGTATATTGTATATTAGATTGTAAGCTCCTATGACAGGGTGTACATTGTTCTGCATGCCCTCAGGAGCAGTCTGTATATTGTATATTAGATTGTAAGCTCATAAGACAGGGTGTACATTATTCTGCATGCCCTCAGGAGCAGTCAGTATATTGTATATTAGATTGTAAGCTCCTAGGACAGGGTGTACATTATTCTGCATGCCCTCCGGAGCAGTTTGTATATTATATATTAGATTGTAAACTCCTAGGACAGGGTGTGCATTATTCTGCATGCCCTCAGGAGCAGCCTGTATATTAGATTGTAAGCTCCTAGGACAGGGTGTACATTATTCTGCATGCCCTCAGGATCAGTCTGTATATTGTTTATTTAATTCTAGGCTCCTAGGTCAGGGTGTGCATTATTCTGCATGCCCTCAGGAGCAGCCTGTATATTGTATATTAGACTGTAAGCTCCTAGGACAGGGTGTGCATTATTCTGCATGCCCTCAGGAGCAGTTTGTATATTATATATTAGATTGTAAGCTCCTAAGCTATGGTGTGCATTATTCTGCATGCCCTCAGGAGCAGTCAGTATATTGTATATTAGATTGTAAGCTCCTAGGTCAGGGTGTGCATTATTCTGCATGCCCTCAGGAGCAGCCTGTATATTGTATATTAGACTGTAAGCTCCTAGGACAGGGTGTGCATTATTCTGCATGCCCTCAGGAGCAGTCTGTATATTGTATATTACATTGTAAGCTCCTAGGACAGGGTGTACATTATTCTGCATGCCCTCAGGAGCAGTCTGTATATTGTTTATTAGATTGTAAGCTCCTAGGACAGGGTGTACATTATTTTGCATGCCCTCAGAAGCAGTCTGTATATTGTTTATTAGATTGTAAGCTCCTAGGACAGGGTGTACATTATTCTGCATGCTCTCAGGAGCAGTCTGTATATTGTATATTAGATTGTAAGCTCCTATGACAGGGTGTACATTGTTCTGCATGCCCTCAGGAGCAGTCTGTATATTGTAAATTAGATTGTAAGCTCATAAGACAGGGTGTACATTATTCTGCATGCCCTCAGGAGCAGTCAGTATATTGTATATTAGATTGTAAGCTCCTAGGACAGGGTGTACATTATTCTGCATGCCCTCCGGAGCAGTTTGTATATTATATATTAGATTGTAAACTCCTAGGACAGGGTGTGCATTATTCTGCATGCCCTCAGGAGCAGCCTGTATATTAGATTGTAAGCTCCTAGGACAGGGTGTACATTATTCTGCATGCCCTCAGGATCAGTCTGTATATTGTTTATTTAATTCTAGGCTCCTAGGTCAGGGTGTGCATTATTCTGCATACCCTCAGGAGCAGTCTGTATATTGTATATTACATTGTAAGCTCCTAGGACAGGGTGTACATTATTCTGCATGCCCTCAGGAGCAGTCTGTATATTGTTTATTAGACTGTAAGCTCATAGGACAGGGTGTACATTATTCCACATGCCCTCAGAAGCAGTCTGTATATTGTTTATTTGATTGTAAGCTCCTAGGACAGGGTGTGCAT
The DNA here is from genome assembly GCF_046119375.1 of Phyllobates terribilis. NCBI lineage: Eukaryota > Metazoa > Chordata > Amphibia > Anura > Dendrobatidae > Phyllobates > Phyllobates terribilis. The sequence continues at coordinate 1,904,558 of NW_027362852.1, read as the reverse complement.
TATTCTGCATGCCCTCAGGAGCAGCCTGTATATTATATATTAGATTGTAAGCTCCTAGGACAGGGTGTACATTATTCTGCATGCCCTCAGGAGCAGTCTGTATATTGTATATATTAGATTGTAAGCTCCTAGGACAGGGTGTGCATTATTCTGCATGCCCTCAGGAGCAGTCTGTATATTGTTTATTAGATTGTAAGCTCCTAGGACAGGGTGTACATTATTCTGCATGCCCTCAGGAGCAGTCTGTACATTGTATATTAGATTGTAAGCTCCTAGGACAGGGTGTACATTATTCTGCATGCCCTCAGGAGCAGTCAGTATATTGTATATTAAATTGTAAGCTCCTATGACAGGGTGTACATTATTCTGCATGCCCTCAGGAGCAGTCTGTATATTATATATTAGATTGTAAGCTCCTAGGACAGGATGTGCATTATTCTGCATGCCCTCAGGAGCAGTCTATATATTGTATATTAGATTGTAAGCTCATAGGACAGGGTGTACATTATTCTGCATGCCCTCCGGAGCAGTTTGTATATTATATATTAGATTGTAAACTCCTAGGACAGGGTGTGCATTATTCTGCATGCCCTCAGGAGCAGCCTGTATATTAGATTGTAAGCTCCAAGGACAGGGTGTGCATTATTCTGCATGCCCTCAGGAGCAGTCTGTATATTGTTTATTTGATTGTAAGCTCCTAGGTCAGGGTGTGCATTATTCTGCATGCCCTCAGGAGCAGTCTGTATATTGTATATTACATTGTAAGCTCCTAGGACAGGGTGTACATTATTCTGCATGCCCTCAGGAGCAGTCTGTATATTGTTTATTAGATTTTAAGCTCCTAGGACAGGGTGTACATTATTTTGCATGCCCTCAGAAGCAGTCTGTATATTGTTTATTAGATTGTAAGCTCCTAGGACAGGGTGTACATTATTCTGCATGCCCTCAGGAGCAGTCTGTATATTGTATATTAGATTGTAAGCTCCTATGACAGGGTGTACATTGTTCTGCATGCCCTCAGGAGCAGTCTGTATATTGTATATTAGATTGTAAGCTCATAAGACAGGGTGTACATTATTCTGCATGCCCTCAGGAGCAGTCAGTATATTGTATATTAGATTGTAAGCTCCTAGGACAGGGTGTACATTATTCTGCATGCCCTCCGGAGCAGTTTGTATATTATATATTAGATTGTAAACTCCTAGGACAGGGTGTGCATTATTCTGCATGCCCTCAGGAGCAGCCTGTATATTAGATTGTAAGCTCCTAGGATAGGGTGTACATTATTCTGCATGCCCTCAGGATCAGTCTGTATATTGTTTATTTAATTCTAGACTCCTAGGTCAGGGTGTGCATTATTCTGCATGCCCTCAGGAGCAGTCTGTATATTGTATATTACATTGTAAGCTCCTAGGACAGGGTGTACATTATTCTGCATGCCCTCAGGAGCAGTCTGTATATTGTTTATTAGACTGTAAGCTCCTAGGACAGGGTGTACATTATTCCACATGCCCTCAGAAGCAGTCTGTATATTGTTTATTTGATTGTAAGCTCCTAGGACAGGGTGTGCATTATTCTGCATGCCCTCAGGAGCAGCCTGTATATTATATATTAGATTGTAAGCTCCTAGGACAGGGTGTACATTATTCTGCATGCCCTCAGGAGCAGTCTGTATATTGTATATATTAGATTGTAAGCTCCTAGGACAGGGTGTGCATTATTCTGCATGCCCTCAGGAGCAGTCTGTATATTGTATATTAGATTGTAAGCTCCTAGGACAGGGTGTACATTATTCTGCATGCCCTCAGGAGCAGTCAGTATATTGTATATTAAATTGTAAGCTCCTATGACAGGGTGTACATTATTCTGCATGCCCTCAGGAGCAGTCTGTATATTATATATTAGATTGTAAGCTCCTAGGACAGGGTGTGCATTATTCTGCATGCCCTCAGGAGCAGTCTGTATATTGTTTATTTGATTGTAAGCTCCTAGGTCAGGGTGTGCATTATTCTGCATGCCCTCAGGAGCAGCCTGTATATTGTATATTAGACTGTAAGCTCCTAGGACAGGGTGTGCATTATTCTGCATGCCCTCAGGAGCAGTTTGTATATTATATATTAGATTGTAAGCTCCTAAGCTATGGTGTGCATTATTCTGCATGCCCTCAGGAGCAGTCAGTATATTGTATATTAGATTGTAAGCTCCTAGGTCAGGGTGTGCATTATTCTGCATGCCCTCAGGAGCAGCCTGTATATTGTATATTAGACTGTAAGCTCCTAGGACAGGGTGTGCATTATTCTGCATGCCCTCAGGAGCAGTCTGTATATTGTATATTACATTGTAAGCTCCTAGGACAGGGTGTACATTATTCTGCATGCCCTCAGGAGCAGTCTGTATATTGTTTATTAGATTGTAAGCTCCTAGGACAGGGTGTACATTATTTTGCATGCCCTCAGAAGCAGTCTGTATATTGTTTATTAGATTGTAAGCTCCTAGGACAGGGTGTACATTATTCTGCATGCCCTCAGGAGCAGTCTGTATATTGTATATTAGATTGTAAGCTCCTATGACAGGGTGTACATTGTTCTGCATGCCCTCAGGAGCAGTCTGTATATTGTATATTAGATTGTAAGCTCATAAGACAGGGTGTACATTATTCTGCATGCCCTCAGGAGCAGTCAGTATATTGTATATTAGATTGTAAGCTCCTAGGACAGGGTGTACATTATTCTGCATGCCCTCCGGAGCAGTTTGTATATTATATATTAGATTGTAAACTCCTAGGACAGGGTGTGCATTATTCTGCATGCCCTCAGGAGCAGCCTGTATATTAGATTGTAAGCTCCTAGGACAGGGTGTACATTATTCTGCATGCCCTCAGGATCAGTCTGTATATTGTTTATTTAATTCTAGGCTCCTAGGTCAGGGTGTGCATTATTCTGCATGCCCTCAGGAGCAGCCTGTATATTGTATATTAGACTGTAAGCTCCTAGGACAGGGTGTGCATTATTCTGCATGCCCTCAGGAGCAGTTTGTATATTATATATTAGATTGTAAGCTCCTAAGCTATGGTGTGCATTATTCTGCATGCCCTCAGGAGCAGTCAGTATATTGTATATTAGATTGTAAGCTCCTAGGTCAGGGTGTGCATTATTCTGCATGCCCTCAGGAGCAGCCTGTATATTGTATATTAGACTGTAAGCTCCTAGGACAGGGTGTGCATTATTCTGCATGCCCTCAGGAGCAGTCTGTATATTGTATATTACATTGTAAGCTCCTAGGACAGGGTGTACATTATTCTGCATGCCCTCAGGAGCAGTCTGTATATTGTTTATTAGATTGTAAGCTCCTAGGACAGGGTGTACATTATTTTGCATGCCCTCAGAAGCAGTCTGTATATTGTTTATTAGATTGTAAGCTCCTAGGACAGGGTGTACATTATTCTGCATGCCCTCAGGAGCAGTCTGTATATTGTATATTAGATTGTAAGCTCCTATGACAGGGTGTACATTGTTCTGCATGCCCTCAGGAGCAGTCTGTATATTGTATATTAGATTGTAAGCTCATAAGACAGGGTGTACATTATTCTGCATGCCCTCAGGAGCAGTCAGTATATTGTATATTAGATTGTAAGCTCCTAGGACAGGGTGTACATTATTCTGCATGCCCTCCGGAGCAGTTTGTATATTATATATTAGATTGTAAACTCCTAGGACAGGGTGTGCATTATTCTGCATGCCCTCAGGAGCAGCCTGTATATTAGATTGTAAGCTCCTAGGACAGGGTGTACATTATTCTGCATGCCCTCAGGATCAGTCTGTATATTGTTTATTTAATTCTAGGCTCCTAGGTCAGGGTGTGCATTATTCTGCATACCCTCAGGAGCAGTCTGTATATTGTATATTACATTGTAAGCTCCTAGGACAGGGTGTACATTATTCTGCATGCCCTCAGGAGCAGTCTGTATATTGTTTATTAGACTGTAAGCTCATAGGACAGGGTGTACATTATTCCACATGCCCTCAGAAGCAGTCTGTATATTGTTTATTTGATTGTAAGCTCCTAGGACAGGGTGTGCATTATTCTGCATGCCCTCAGGAGCAGCCTGTATATTATATATTAGATTGTAAGCTCCTAGGACAGGGTGTACATTATTCTGCATGCCCTCAGGAGCAGTCTGTATATTGTATATATTAGATTGTAAGCTCCTAGGACAGGGTGTGCATTATTCTGCATGCCCTCAGGAGCAGTCTGTATATTGTTTATTAGATTGTAAGCTCCTAGGACAGGGTGTACATTATTCTGCATGCCCTCAGGAGCAGTCTGTACATTGTATATTAGATTGTAAGCTCCTAGGACAGGGTGTACATTATTCTGCATGCCCTCAGGAGCAGTCTGCATATTGTTTATCAGATTGTAAGCTCCTAGGACAGGGTGTGCATTATTCTGCATGCCCTCAGGAGCAGCCTGTATATTATATATTAGATTGTAAGCTCCTAGGACAGGGTGTGCATTATTCTGCATGCCCTCAGGAGCAGCCTGTATATTATATATTAGGCTGTAAGCTGCTAGGACAGGGTGTGCATTTTTCTGTATGCCCTGAGGAGCAGTCTGTATATTGTATATTAGAGTGTAAGCTCCTAGGACAGGGTGTGCATTATTCTGAATGCCCTCAGGAGCAGTCTGTATGTTGTATATTAGAGTGTAAGTTCCTAGGACAGGGTGTACATTATTCTGCATGCCCTCAGGAGCAGTCTGTACATTGTATATTAGATTGTAAGCTCCTAGGACAGGGTGTACATTATTCTGCATGCCCTCAGGAGCAGCCTGTATATTGTATATTAGATTGTAAGCTCCTAGGACATGGTGTACATTATTCTGCATGCCCTCAGGAGCAGTCTGTATATTGTGTATTAGATTGTAAGCTCCTAGGACAGGGTGTGCATTATTCTGCATGCCCTCAGGAGCAGTCTGTACATTGTATATTAGATTGTAAGCTCCTAGGACAGGGTGTACATTATTCTGCATGTCCTCAGGAGCAGTCTGTATATTCTGTATTAGATTGTAAGCTCATAGGAGAGGGTGTACATTATTCTCCATGCCCTCAGGAGCAGCCTATATATTATATAATAGGCTATATGCTACTAGGACAGGGTGTACATTACTCTGCATGCCCTCAGGAGCAGTCTGTATATTGTACATTAGATTGTAAGCTCCTAGGACAGGGTGTGCATTATTCTGCATGCCCTCAGGAGCAGTCTGTACATTGTATATTAGATTGTAAGCTCCTAGGACAGGGTTTACATTATTCTGCATGCCCTCAGGAGCAGTCTGTATATTGTGTATTAGATTGTAAGCTCCTAGGACAGGGTGTACATTATTCTGTGTGCCCTCAGGAGCAGCTTGTATATTATATATTAGATTGTAAGCTCATAGGAGAGGGTGTACATTATTCTCCATGCCCTCAGGAGCAGCCTATATATTATATATTAGGCTATAAGCTCCTAGGACAGGGTGTACATTATTCTGCATGCCCTGAGGAGCAGTCTGTACATTGTATATTAGATTGTAAGCTCCTAGGACAGGGTGTACATTATTCTACATGCCCTCAGGAGCAGTCTGTATATTATATATTAGATTGTAAACTCCTAGGACAGGGTGTACATTATTCTGCATGACCTCAGGAGCAGCCTGTATATTATATTAGATTGTAAGCTCCTAGGACAGGGTGTACATTATTCTGCATGCCCTCAGGAGCAGTCTGTATATTGTATATTAGATTGTAAGCTCCTAGGACAGGGTGTACATTATTCTGCATGCCCTCAGGAGCAGTCTGCATATTATATATTAGGTTGTAAGCTCCTAGGACAGGGTGTACATTTTACTGCATGCCCTCAGGAGCAGTCTGTACATTGTATATTAGATTGTAAGCTCCTAGCACAGGGTGTACATTATTCTGCATGCCCTCAGGAGCAGTCTGTATATTGTATATTAGATTGTTAGCTCCTAGGACAAGGTGTACATTATTCCACATGCCCTCAGGAGCAGTCTGTATATTATATATTAGATTGTAAGCCCCTAGGACAGGGTGTACATTATTCTGCATGCCCTCAGGAGCAGTCTGTATACTGTATATTAGATTGTAAGCTCCTCGAACAGGGTGTACATTATTATGCATGCCCTCAGGAGCAGTCTGTGCTTTGTATATTAGATTGTAAGCTCCAAGGACAGGGTGTGTATTATTCTTCATGCCCTCAGGAGCAGTCTGTATATTGTATATTAGATTGTAAGCTCCTAGGACAGGGTGTACATTATTCTGCATGCCCTCAGGAGCAGACTGTATACTGTATATTAGATTGTAAGCTCCTAGGACAGGGTGTACATTATTCTGCATGCCCTCAGGAGCAGCCTGTATATTATATATTAGATTCTAAGCTCCTAGGACAGGGTGTACATTATTCTGCATGCCCTCAGGAGCAGTCTGTATATTATATATTAGGCTGTAAGCTCCTAGGACAGGGTGTGCATTATTCTGCATGCCCTCAGGAGCAGTCTGTACATTGTATATTAGATTGTAAGCTCCTAGGACAGGGTGTACATTATTCTGCATGCCCTCAGGAGCAGTCTGTATATTCTGTATTAGATTGTAAGCTCATAGGAGAGGGTGTACATTATTCTCCATGCCCTCAGGAGCAGCCTATATATTATATATTAGGCTATATGCTACTAGGACAGGGTGTACATTATTCTGCATGCCCTCGGGAGCAGTCTGTATATTATATATTAGATTGTAAGCTCCTGGAACAGGGTGTGCATTATTCTGCATGCCCTCAGGAGCAGTCTGTACATTGTATATTAGATTGTAAGCTCCTAGGGCAGGGTGTGCATTATTCTGCATGCCCTCAGGAACAGTCTGTACATTGTATATTAGATTGTAAGCTCCTAGGACAGGATGTGCATTATTCTGCATGCCCTCAGGAGCAGTCTGTATATTGTATATTAGATTGTAAGCTCCTAGGACAGTGTGTACATTATTCTGCATGCCCTCAGGAGCAGCCTGTATTTTATATATTAGATTGTAAGCTCCTAGGACAGGGTGTACATTATTCTGCATGCCCTCAGGAGCAGTCTGTATATTATATTAGATTGTAAGCTTCTAGGACAGGGTGTACATTATTCTGCATGCCCTCAGGAGCAGCCTGTATATTATATTAGATTGTAAGATCCTAGGACAGGGTGTACATTATTCTGCATGCCCTCAGGAGCAGTCTGTTCATTGTATATTAGATTGTAAGCTCCTAGGACAGGGTGTACATTATTCTGCATGCCCTCAGGAGCAGTCTGTATATTATATATTGTATTGTAAGCTCCTAGGACAAGGTGTACATTATTCTGCATGCCCTCAGGAGCAGTCTGTATACTGTATATTAGTTTGTAAGCTCCTCGGACAGGGTGTACATTATTCTGCATGCCCTCAGAAGCAGTCTGTATACTGTGTATTAGAGTGTAAGCTCCTAGGGCAGGGTGTGCATTATTCTGCATGCCCTCAGTAGCAGCCTGTATATTATATATTAGGCTGTAAGCTCCTAGGACAGGGTGTGCATTATTCTGCATGCCCTCAGGAGCAGTCTGTATATTATATATTAGATTGTAAGCTCCTAGGACAGGGTGTACATTATTCTGCATGCCCTCAGAAGCAGTCTGTATATTATATATTAGATTGTAAGCTCCTAGGACAAGGTGTACATTATTCTGCATGTCCTCAGGAGCAGTCTGTATACTGTGTATTAGAGTGTAAGCTCCTAGGGCAGGGTGTGCATTATTCTGCATGCCCTCAGGAGCAGTCGGTATATTATATTTTAGATTGTAAGCTCCTAGGACAAGGTGTACATTATTCTGCATGTCCTCAGGAGCAGTCTGTATACTGTGTATTAGAGTGTAAGCTCCTAGGGCAGGGTGTGCATTATTCTGCATGCCCTCAGGAGCAGCCTGTATATTATATATTAGATTGTAAGCTCATAGGACAGGGTGTACATTATTCTGCATGCCCTCAGGAGCAGTCTGTACATTGTATATTAGATTGTAAGCTCCTGGGACAGGGTGTACATTATTCTGCATGCCCTCAGGAGCAGTCTGTATATTGTATATTAGATTGTAAGCTCCTCCTAGGACAGGGTGTGCATTATTCTGCATGCCCTCAGGAACAGTCTGTACATTGTATATTAGATTGTAAGCTCCTAGGACAGGATGTGCATTATTCTGCATGCCCTCAGGAGCAGTCTGTATATTGTATATTAGATTGTAAGCTCCTAGGACAGGGTGTACATTATTCTGCATGCCCTCAGGAGCAGTCTGTGCATTGTATATTAGATTGTAAGCTCCTAGGACAGGATGTGCATTATTCTGCATGCCCTCAGGAGCAGTCTGTATATTGTATATTAGATTGTAAGCTCCTAGGACAGTGTGTACATTATTCTGCATGCCCTCAGGAGCAGCCTGTATTTTATATATTAGATTGTAAGCTCCTAGGACAGGGTGTACATTATTCTGCATGCCCTCAGGAGCAGCCTGTATATTATATTAGATTGTAAGATCCTAGGACAGGGTGTACATTATTCTGCATGCCCTCAGGAGCACCCTGTATATTATATTAGATTGTAAGATCCTAGGACAGTGTGTACATTATTCTGCATACCCTCAGGAGCAGTCTGTATACTGTATATTAGATTGTAAGCTCCTAGGACAGGGTGTGCATTATTCTGCATGCCCTCAGGAGCAGTCTGTATATTGTATATTAGATTGTAAGCTCCTAGAACAGGGTGTGCATTATTCTGCATGCCCTCAGGAGCAGTTTGTACATTGTATATTAGATTGTAAGCTCCTAGGACAGGGTGTGCATTATTCTGCATGCCCTCAGGAGCAGTCTGTATATTATATATTAGATTGTAAGCTCCTAGGACAGGGTGTACATTATTCTGCATGCCCTCAGGAGCAGTCTGTATACTGTATATTAGATTGTAATCTCCTCGGACAGGGTGTACATTATTCTGCATGCCCTCAGGAGCAGTCTGTATATTATATATTAGATTGTAAGCTCCTAGGACAGGGTGTACATTATTCTGCATGCCCTCAGGAGCAGTCTGTATATTATTTATTAGATTGTAAGCTCATACGACAAGGTGTGCATTATTCTGCATGCCCTCGGGAGCAGTCTGTATATTGTTTTTAAGATTGTAAGCTCCTAGGACAGGGTGTACATTATTCTGCATGCCCTCAGGAGCAGTCTGTATATTGTATATATTAGATTGTAAGCTCCTAGGACAGGGTGTACATTATTCTGCATGCCCTCAGGAGCAGTCTGTACATTGTATATTAGATTGTAAGCTCCTAGGACAGGGTGTGCATTATTCTGCATGCCCTCAGGAAGAGTCTGTACATTGTATATTAGATTGTAAGCTCCTAGGACAGGATGTGCATTATTCTGCATGCCCTCAGGAGCAGTCTGTATATTATTACTTAGATTGTAAGCTCCTACGACAAGGTGTGCATTATTCTGCATGCCCTCAGGAGCAGTCTGCATACTGTATATTAGATTGTAAGCTCCTCGGACAGGGTGTACATTATTCTGCATGCCCTCAGGAGCAGTCTGTATATTATATATTAGATTGTAAGCTCCTAGGACAGGGTGTACATTATTCTGCATGCCCTCAAGAGCAGTCTGTATATTATTTATTAGATTGTAAGCTCCTACGACAAGGTGTACATTATTCTGCATGCCCTCAGGAGCAGTCTGTATATTGTTTATTAGATTGTAAGCTCCTAGGACAGGGTGTACATTATTCTGCATGCCCTCAGGAGCAGTCTGTATATTGTATATATTAGATTGTAAGCTCCTAGGACAGGGTGTACATTATTCTGCATGCCCTCAGGAGCAGTCTGTACATTGTATATTAGATTGTAAGCTCCTAGGACAGGATGTGCATTGTTCTGCTTGCCCTCAGGAGCAGTCTGTACATTGTATATTAGATTGTAAGCTCCTAGGACAGGGTGTACATTTTTCCACATGCCCTCAGGAGCAGTCTGTATATTGTATATTAGATTGTAAGCTCCTAGGACAGTGTGTGCATTATTCTGCATGCCCTCAGGAGCAGCCTGTATTTTATATATTAGATTGTAAGCTCCTAGGACAGGGTGTACATTATTCTGCATGCCTTCAGGAGCAGTCTGTTCATTGTATATTAGATTGTAAGCTCCTAGGACAGCGTGTACATTATTCTGCATGCCCTCAGGAGCAGTCTGTATATTATATATTATATTGTAAGCTCCTAGGACAGGGTGTACATTATTCTGCATGCCCTCAGGAGCAGTCTGTATACTGTATATTAGATTGTAAGCTCCTCGGACAGGGTGTACATTATTCTCCATGCCCTTAGGAGCAGCCTGTATATTATATATTAGGCTGTAAGCTCCTAGGACAGGGTGTGCATTATTCTGCATGCCCTCAGGAGCAGTCTGTATATTATATATTAGATTGTAAGCTCCTAAGACAGGGTGTACATTATTCTGCGTGCCCTCAGGAGCAGTCTGTATATTATATATTAGAATGTAAGCTCCTAGGACAAGGTGTACATTATTCTGCATGTCCTCAGGAGCAGTCTGTATACTGTGTATTAGAGTGTAAGCTCCTAGGGCAGGGTGTGCATTATTCTGCATGCCCTCAGGAGCAGTCTGTATATTATATATTAGATTGTAAGCTCCTAGGACAAGGTGTACATTATTCTGCATGTCCTCAGGAGCAGTCTGTATACTGTGTATTAGAGTGTAAGCTCCTAGGGCAGGGTGTGCATTATTCTGCATGCCCTCAGGAAGAGTCTGTACATTGTATATTAGATTGTAAGCTCCTAGGACAGGATGTGCATTATTCTGCATGCCCTCAGGAGCAGTCTGTATATTATTACTTAGATTGTAAGCTCCTACGACAAGGTGTGCATTATTCTGCATGCCCTCAGGAGCAGTCTGCATACTGTATATTAGATTGTAAGCTCCTCGGACAGGGTGTACATTATTCTGCATGCCCTCAGGAGCAGTCTGTATATTATATATTAGATTGTAAGCTCCTAGGACAGGGTGTACATTATTCTGCATGCCCTCAAGAGCAGTCTGTATATTATTTATTAGATTGTAAGCTCCTACGACAAGGTGTACATTATTCTGCATGCCCTCAGGAGCAGTCTGTATATTGTTTATTAGATTGTAAGCTCCTAGGACAGGGTGTACATTATTCTGCATGCCCTCAGGAGCAGTCTGTATATTGTATATATTAGATTGTAAGCTCCTAGGACAGGGTGTACATTATTCTGCATGCCCTCAGGAGCAGTCTGTACATTGTATATTAGATTGTAAGCTCCTAGGACACGATGTGCATTGTTCTGCTTGCCCTCAGGAGCAGTCTGTACATTGTATATTAGATTGTAAGCTCCTAGGACAGGGTGTACATTTTTCCACATGCCCTCAGGAGCAGTCTGTATATTGTATATTAGATTGTAAGCTCCTAGGACAGTGTGTGCATTATTCTGCATGCCCTCAGGAGCAGCCTGTATTTTATATATTAGATTGTAAGCTCCTAGGACAGGGTGTACATTATTCTGCATGCCTTCAGGAGCAGTCTGTTCATTGTATATTAGATTGTAAGCTCCTAGGACAGCGTGTACATTATTCTGCATGCCCTCAGGAGCAGTCTGTATATTATATATTATATTGTAAGCTCCTAGGACAGGGTGTACATTATTCTGCATGCCCTCAGGAGCAGTCTGTATACTGTATATTAGATTGTAAGCTCCTCGGACAGGGTGTACATTATTCTCCATGCCCTCAGGAGCAGCCTGTATATTATATATTAGGCTGTAAGGTCCTAGGACAGGGTGTGCATTATTCTGCATGCCCTCAGGAGCAGTCTGTATATTATATATTAGATTGTAAGCTCCTAAGACAGGGTGTACATTATTCTGCATGCCCTCAGAAGCAGTCTGTATATTATATATTAGAATGTAAGCTCCTAGGACAAGGTGTACATTATTCTGCATGTCCTCAGGAGCAGTCTGTATACTGTGTATTAGAGTGTAAGCTCCTAGGGCAGGGTGTGCATTATTCTGCATGCCCTCAGGAGCAGTCTGTATATTATATATTAGATTGTAAGCTCCTAGGACAAGGTGTACATTATTCTGCATGTCCTCAGGAGCAGTCTGTATACTGTGTATTAGAGTGTAAGCTCCTAGGGCAGGGTGTGCATTATTCTGCATGCCCTCAGGAGCAGCCTGTATATTATATATTAGATTGTTAGCTCCTGGGACAGGGTGTAGATTATTCTGCATGCCCTCAGGAGCAGTCTGTACATTGTATATTAGATTGTAAGCTCCTAGGACAGGGTGTGCATTATTCTGCATGCACTCAGGAACAGTCTGTACATTGCAGATTAGATTGTAAGCTCCTAGGACAGGATGTGCATTATTCTGCATGCCCTCAGGAGCAGTCTGTATATTGTATATTAAATTGTAAGCTCCTAGGACAGGGTGTACATTATTCTGCATGCCCTCAGGAGCAGTCTGTGCATTGTATATTAGATTATAAGCTCCTAGGACAGGATGTGCATTATTCTGCATGCCATCAGGAGCAGTCTGTATATTGTATATTAGATTGTAAGCTCCTAGGACAGGATGTGCATTATTCTCCATGCCCTCAGGAGCAGTCTGTATATTGTATATTAGACTGTAAGCTCCTAGGACAGTGTGTACATTATTCTGCATGCCCTCAGGAGCAGCATGTATTTTATATATAAGATTGTAAACTCCTAGGACAGGGTGTACATTATTCTGCATGCCCTCAGGAGCAGCCTGTATATTATATTAGATTGTAAGATCCTAGGACAGGGTGTAAATTATTCTGCATGCCCTCAGGAGCAGTCTGTACATTGTTTATTAGATTGTAAGCTCCTAGGACAGGGTGTACATTATTCTGCATGCTCTCAGCAGTCTGTATATTATATATTAGATTGTAAGCTCCTAGGACAGGGTGTACATTATTCTGCATGCCCTCAGGAGCAGTCTGTATACTGTATATTAGATTGTAAGCTCCTCGGACAGGGTGTACATTATTCTGCATGCCCTCAGGAGCAGTCTGTATATTATATATTAGATTGTAAGCTCCTAGGACAGGGTGTACATTATTCTGCATGCCCTCAGGAGCAGTCTGTATATTATTTATTAGATTGTAAGCTCCTACGACAAGGTGTACATTATTCTGCATGCCCTCAGGAGCAGTCTGTATATTGTTTATTAGATTGTAAGCTCCTAGGACAGGGTGTACATTATTCTGCATGCCCTCAGGAGAAGTCTGTATATTGTATATATTAGATTGTAAGCTCCTAGGACAGGGTGTACATTATTCTGCATGCCCTCAGGAGCAGTCTGTACATTGTATATTAGATTGTAAGCTCCTAGGACAGGGTGTGCATTATTCTGCATGCCCTCAGGAACAGTCTGTACATTGTATATTAGATTGTAAGCTCCTAGGACAGGATGTGCATTATTCTGCATGCCCTCAGCAGCAGTCTGTATATTGTATATTAGATTGTAAGCTCCTAGGACAGGGTGTACATTATTCTGCATGCCCTCAGGAGCAGTCTGTGCATTGTATATTAGATTGTAAGCTCCTAGGACAGGATGTGCATTATTCTGCATGCCCTCAGGAGCAGCCTGTATTTTATATATTAGATTGTAAGCTCCTAGTACAGTGTGTACATTATTCTGCATGCCCTCAGTAGCAGCCTGTATATTATATTAGATTGTAAGATCCTAGGACAGGGTGTACATTATTCTGCATGCCCTCAGGAGCAGTCTCTTCATTGTATATTAGATTGTAAGATCCTAGGACAGAGTGTACATTATTCTGCATGCCCTCCGGAGCAGCCTGTATATTATATATTAGATTGTAAGCTCCTAGGACAGGGTGTACATTATTCTGCATGCCCTCAGGAGCAGTCTGTACATTGTATATTAGATTGTAAGCTCCTAGGACAGGGTGTACATTATTCTGCATGCCCTCAGGAGCAGTCTGTATATTATATATTAGATTGTAAGCTCCTAGGACAAGGTGTACATTATTCTGCATGTCCTCAGGAGCAGTCTGTATACTGTGTATTAGAGTGTAAGCTCCTAGGGCAGGGTGTGCATTATTCTGCATGCCCTCAGGAGCAGCCTGTATATTATATATTAGATTGAAAGCTCCTGGGACAGGGTGTACATTATTCTGCATGCCCTCAGGAGCAGTCTGTACATTGTATATTAGATTGTAAGCTCCTAGGACAGGGTGTGCATTATTCTGCATGCCCTCAGGAGCAGTCTGTATATTGTATATTAGATTGTAAGCTCCTAGGACAGTGTGTACATTATTCTGCATGCCCTCAGGAGCAGTCAGTATATTGTATATTAGATTGTAAGCTCCTAGGACAGGGTGTACATTATTCTGCATGCCCTCCGGAGCAGTTTGTATATTATATATTAGATTGTAAACTCCTAGGACAGGGTGTGCATTATTCTGCATGCCCTCAGGAGCAGCCTGTATATTAGATTGTAAGCTCCTAGGACAGGGTGTGCATTATTCTGCATGCCCTCAGGAGCAGTTTGTACATTGTATATTAGATTGTAAGCTCCTAGGACAGGGTGTGCATTATTCTGCATGCCCTCAGGAGCAGTCTGTATATTGTATATTACATTGTAAGCTCCTAGGACAGGGTGTACATTATTCTGCATGCCCTCAGGAGCAGTCTGTATATTGTTTATTAGACTGTAAGCTCCTAGGACAGGGTGTACATTATTCCACATGCCCTCAGAAGCAGTCTGTATATTGTTTATTTGATTGTAAGCTCCTAGGACAGGGTGTGCATTATTCTGCATGCCCTCAGGAGCAGCCTGTATATTATATATTAGATTGTAAGCTCCTAGGACAGGGTGTACATTATTCTGCATGCCCTCAGGAGCAGTCTGTATATTGTATATATTAGATTGTAAGCTCCTAGGACAGGATGTGCATTATTCTGCATGCCCTCAGGAGCAGCCTGTATTTTATATATTAGATTGTAAGCTCCTAGTACAGTGTGTACATTATTCTGCATGCCCTCAGTAGCAGCCTGTATATTATATTAGATTGTAAGATCCTAGGACAGGGTGTACATTATTCTGCATGCCCTCAGGAGCAGTCTCTTCATTGTATATTAGATTGTAAGATCCTAGGACAGAGTGTACATTATTCTGCATGCCCTCAGGAGCAGTCTGTACATTGTATATTAGATTGTAAGCTCCTAGGACAGGGTGTACATTATTCTGCATGCCCTCAGGAGCAGTCTGTATATTATATATTAGATTGTAAGCTCCTAGGACAAGGTGTACATTATTCTGCATGTCCTCAGGAGCAGTCTGTATACTGTGTATTAGAGTGTAAGCTCCTAGGGCAGGGTGTGCATTATTCTGCATGCCCTCAGGAGCAGCCTGTATATTATATATTAGATTGAAAGCTCCTGGGACAGGGTGTACATTATTCTGCATGCCCTCAGGAGCAGTCTGTACATTGTATATTAGATTGTAAGCTCCTAGGACAGGGTGTGCATTATTCTGCATGCCCTCAGGAGCAGTCTGTATATTGTATATTAGATTGTAAGCTCCTAGGACAGTGTGTACATTATTCTGCATGCCCTCAGGAGCAGTCAGTATATTGTATATTAGATTGTAAGCTCCTAGGACAGGGTGTACATTATTCTGCATGCCCTCCGTAGCAGTTTGTATATTATATATTAGATTGTAAACTCCTAGGACAGGGTGTGCATTATTCTGCATGCCCTCAGGAGCAGCCTGTATATTAGATTGTAAGCTCCTAGGACAGGGTGTGCATTATTCTGCATGCCCTCAGGAGCAGTTTGTACATTGTATATTAGATTGTAAGCTCCTAGGACAGGGTGTGCATTATTCTGCATGCCCTCAGGAGCAGTCTGTATATTGTATATTACATTGTAAGCTCCTAGGACAGGGTGTACATTATTCTGCATGCCCTCAGGAGCAGTCTGTATATTGTTTATTAGACTGTAAGCTCCTAGGACAGGGTGTACATTATTCCACATGCCCTCAGAAGCAGTCTGTATATTGTTTATTTGATTGTAAGCTCCTAGGACAGGGTGTGCATTATTCTGCATGCCCTCAGGAGCAGCCTGTATATTATATATTAGATTGTAAGCTCCTAGGACAGGGTGTACATTATTCTGCATGCCCTCAGGAGCAGTCTGTATATTGTATATATTAGATTGTAAGCTCCTAGGACAGGGTGTGCATTATTCTGCATGCCCTCAGGAGCAGTCTGTATATTGTTTATTAGATTGTAAGCTCCTAGGACAGGGTGTACATTATTCTGCATGCCCTCAGGAGCAGTCTGTACATTGTATATTAGATTGTAAGCTCCTAGGACAGGGTGTACATTATTCTGCATGCCCTCAGGAGCAGTCTGCATATTGTTTATCAGATTGTAAGCTCCTAGGACAGGGTGTGCATTATTCTGCATGCCCTCAGGAGCAGCCTGTATATTATATATTAGATTGTAAGCTCCTAGGACAGGGTGTGCATTATTCTGCATGCCCTCAGGAGCAGCCTGTATATTATATATTAAGCTGTAAGCTGCTAGGACAGGGTGTGCATTTTTCTGTATGCCCTGAGGATCAGTCTGTATATTGTATATTAGAGTGTAAGCTCCTAGGACAGGGTGTGCATTATTCTGAATGCCCTCAGGAGCAGTCTGTATGTTGTATATTAGAGTGTAAGCTCCTAGGACAGGGTGTACATTATTCTGCATGCCCTCAGGAGCAGTCTGTACATTGTATATTAGATTGTAAGCTCCTAGGACAGGGTGTACATTATTCTGCATGCCCTCAGGAGCAGCCTGTATATTGTATATTAGATTGTAAGCTCCTAGGACATGGTGTACATTATTCTGCATGCCCTCAGGAGCAGTCTGTATATTGTGTATTAGATTGTAAGCTCCTAGGACAGGGTGTGCATTATTCTGCATGCCCTCAGGAGCAGTCTGTACATTGTATATTAGATTGTAAGCTCCTAGGACAGGGTGTACATTATTCTGCATGCCCTCAGGAGCAGTCTGTATATTCTGTATTAGATTGTAAGCTCATAGGAGAGGGTGTACATTATTCTCCATGCCCTCAGGAGCAGCCTATATATTATATAATAGGCTATATGCTACTAGGACAGGGTGTACATTATTCTGCATGCCCTCAGGAGCAGTCTGTACATTGTATATTAGATTGTAAGCTCCTAGGACAGGGTTTACATTATTCTGCATGCCCTCAGGAGCAGTCTGTATATTGTGTATTAGATTGTAAGCTCCTAGGACAGGGTGTACATTATTCTGTGTGCCCTCAGGAGCAGCCTGTATATTGTATATTAGACTGTAAGCTCATAAGAGAGGGTGTACATTATTCTCCATGCCCTCAGGAGCAGCCTATATATTATATATTAGGCTATAAGCTCCTAGAAAAGGGTGTACATTATTCTGCATGCCCTGAAGAGCAGTCTGTACATTGTATATTAGATTGTAAGCTCCTAGGACAGGGTGTACATTATTCTACATGCCCTCAGGAGCAGTCTGTATATTATATATTAGATTGTAAACTCCTAGGACAGGGTGTACATTATTCTGCATGACCTCAGGAGCAGCCTGTATATTATATTAGATTGTAAGCTCCTAGGACAGGGTGTACATTATTCTGCATGCCCTCAGGAGCAGTCTGTATATTGTATATTAGATTGTAAGCTCCTAGGACAGGGTGTACATTATTCTGCATGCCCTCAGGAGCAGTCTGTATATTATATATTAGGTTGTAAGCTCCTAGGACAGGGTGTACATTTTACTGCATGCCCTCAGGAGCAGTCTGTACATTGTATATTAGATTGTAAGCTCCTAGCACAGGGTGTACATTATTCTGCATGCCCTGAGGAGCAGTCTGTATATTGTATATTAGATTGTTAGCTCCTAGGACAGGGTGTACATTATTCCACATGCCCTCAGGAGCAGTCTGTATATTGTATATTAGATTGTTAGCTCCTAGGACAGGGTGTACATTATTCCACATGCCCTCAGGAGCAGTCTGTATATTATATATTAGATTGTAAGCCCCTAGGACAGGGTGTACATTATTCTGCATGCCCTCAGGAGCAGTCTGTATACTGTATATTAGATTGTAAGCTCCTCGAACAGGGTGTACATTATTCTGCATGCCCTCAGGAGCAGTCTGTGCTTTGTATATTAGATTGTAAGCTCCAAGGACAGGGTGTGTATTATTCTTCATGCCCTCAGGAGCAGTCTGTATATTGTATATTAGATTGTAAGCTCCTAGGACAGGGTGTACATTATTCTGCATGCCCTCAGGAGCAGTCTGTATACTGTATATTAGATTGTAAGCTCCTAGGACAGGGTGTGTATTATTCTTCATGCCCTCAGGAGCAGCCTGCATATTGTATATTAGATTGTAAGCTCCTAGGACAGGGTGTGTATTATTCTGCATGCCCTCAGGAGCAGTCTGTATATTGTATATTAGCTTGTAAGCTCCTAGGACAGGGTGCACATTATTCTGCATGCCCTCAGGAGCAGACTGTATACTGTATATTAGATTGTAAGCTCCTAGGACAGGGTGTGCATTATTCTCCATGCCCTCAGGAGCAGCCTGTATATTATATATTAGGCTGTAATCTACTAGGACAGGGTGTACATTATTCTGCATGCCCTCAGGAGCAGCCTATATATTATATATTAAATTGTAAGCTCCTAGGACAGCGTGTATATTATTCTGCATGCCCTCAGGAACAGTCTGTACATTGCAGATTAGATTGTAAGCTCCTAGGACAGGATGTGCATTATTCTGCATGCCCTCAGGAGCAGTCTGTATATTGTATATTAAATTGTAAGCTCCTAGGACAGGGTGTACATTATTCTGCATGCCCTCAGGAGCAGTGTGTGCATTGTATATTAGATTGTAAGCTCCTAGGACAGGATGTGCATTATTCTGCATGCCCTCAGGAGCAGTCTGTATATTGTATATTAGATTGTAAGCTCCTAGGACAGGATGTGCATTATTCTCCATGCCCTCAGGAGCAGTCTGTATATTGTATATTAGATTGTAAGCTCCTAGGACAGTGTGTACATTATTCTGCATGCCCTCAGGAGCAGCCTGTATTTTATATATAAGATTGTAAACTCCTAGGACAGGGTGTACATTATTCTGCATGCCCTCAGGAGCAGCCTGTATATTATATTAGATTGTAAGATCCTAGGACAGGGTGTAAATTATTCTGCATGCCCTCAGGAGCAGTCTGTACATTGTTTATTAGATTGTAAGCTCCTAGGACAGGGTGTACATTATTCTGCATGCTCTCAGCAGTCTGTATATTATATATTAGATTGTAAGCTCCTACGACAGGGTGTACATTATTCTGCATGCCCTCAGGAGCAGTCTGTATACTGTATATTAGATTGTAAGCTCCTCGGACAGGGTGTACATTATTCTGCATGCCCTCAGGAGCAGTCTGTATATTATATATTAGATTGTAAGCTCCTAGGACAGGGTGTACATTATTCTGCATGCCCTCAGGAGCAGTCTGTATATTATTTATTAGATTGTAAGCTCCTACGACAAGGTGTACATTATTCTGCATGCCCTCAGGAGCAGTCTGTATATTGTTTATTAGATTGTAAGCTCCTAGGACAGGGTGTACATTATTCTGCATGCCCTCAGTAGAAGTCTGTATATTGTATATATTAGATTGTAAGCTCCTAGGACAGGGTGTACACTATTCTGCATGCCCTCAGGAGCAGTCTGTACATTGTATATTAGATTGTAAGCTCCTAGGACAGGGTGTGCATTATTCTGCATGCCCTCAGGAACAGTCTGTACATTGTATATTAGATTGTAAGCTCCTAGGACAGGATGTGCATTATTCTGCATGCCCTCAGCAGCAGTCTGTATATTGTATATTAGATTGTAAGCTCCTAGGACAGGGTGTACATTATTCTGCATGCCCTCAGGAGCAGTCTGTGCATTGTATATTAGATTGTAAGCTCCTAGGACAGGATGTGCATTATTCTGCATGCCCTCAGGAGCAGCCTGTATTTTATATATTAGATTGTAAGCTCCTAGGACAGGGTGTACATTATTCTGCATGCCCTCAGGAGCAGTCTGTATATTGTATATTAGATTGTAAGCTCCTAGGACAGGGTGTACATTATTCTGCATGCCCTCAGGAGCAGTCTGTATATTGTATATTAGATTGTAAGCTCCTAGGACAGGGTGTACATTATTCTGCATGCCCTCAGGAGCAGCCTGTATATTATATTAGATTCTAAGATCCTAGGACAGGGTGTACATTATTCTGCATGCCCTCAGGAGCAGTCTGTTCATTGTATATTAGATTGTAAGGTCCTAGGACAGGGTGTACATTATTCTGCATGCCCTCAGGAGCAGTCTGTACATTGTATATTAGATTGTAAGCTCCTAGGACAGGGTGTACATTATTCTGCATGCCCTCAGGAGCAGTCTGTATATTATATATTAGATTGTAAGCTCCTAGGACAAGGTGTACATTATTCTGCATGTCCTCAGGAGCAGTCTGTATACTGTGTATTAGAGTGTAAGCTCCTAGGGCAGGGTGTGCATTATTCTGCATGCCCTCAGGAGCAGCCTGTATATTATATATTAGATTGAAAGCTCCTGGGACAGGGTGTACATTATTCTGCATGCCCTCAGGAGCAGTCTGTATATTGTATATTAGATTGTAAGCTCCTAGGACAGTGTGTACATTATTCTGCATGCCCTCAGGAGCAGCCTGTATTTTATATATTAGATTGTAAGCTCCTAGGACAGGGTGTACATTATTCTGCATGCCCTCAGGAGCAGCCTGTACATTATATTAGATTGTAAGCTCCTAGGACAGGGTGTACATTATTCTGCATGCCCTCAGGAGCAGTCTGTACATTGTATATTAGATTGTAAGCTCCTAGGACAGGGTGTACATTATTCTGCATGCCCTCAGGAGCAGCCTGTATATTATATTAGATTGTAAGCTCCCTAGTACAGGGTGTACATTATTCTGCATGCCCTCAGGAGCAGTCTGTACATTGTATATTAGATTGTAAGCTCCTAGGAAAGGGTGTACATTATTCTGCATGCCCTCAGGAGCCGTCTGTATATTATATATTAGATTGTAGGCTCCTAGAACAGGGTGTACATTATTCTGCATGCCCTCAGGAGCAGCCTGTATATTATATATTAGATTGTAGGCTCCTAGGACAAGGTTTACATTATTCTGCATGCCCTCAGGAGCAGTCTGTGTACTGTTTATTAGATTGTAAGCTCCTAGCACAGGGTGTACATTATTCTGTATGCCCTCAGGAGCAGTCTGTATATTGTATATTAGATTGTTAGCTCCTAGGACAGGGTGTACATTATTCTGCATGCCCTCAGGAGCAGCCTGTATTTTATATATTACATTGTAAGCTCCTAGGACAGGGTGTACATTATTCTGCATGCCCTCAGGAGCAGCCTGTATATTATATTAGATTGTAAGATCGTTGGACAGGGTGTACATTATTCTGCATGCCCTCAGGAGCAGTCTGTACAATGTATATTAGATTGTAAGCTCCTAGGACAGGGTGTACATTATTCTGCATGCCCTCAGGTGCAGTCTGTATATTATATATTAGATTGTAAGCTCCAAGGACAGGGTGTACATTATTCTGCATGCCCTCAGGAGCAGTCTGTGTACTGTATATTAGATTGTAAGCTCCTCGGACAGGGTCTACATTATTCTCCATGCCCTCAGGAGCAGCCTGTATATTATATATTAGGCTGTACGCTCCTAGGACAGGGTGTGCATTATTCTCCATGCCCTCAGGAGCAGTCTGTATATTATATATTAGATTGTAAGCTCCTAGGACAGGGTGTACATTATTCTGCATGCCCTCAGAAGCAGTCTGTATATTATATATTAGATTGTAAGCTCCTAGGACAAGGTGTACATTATTCTGCTTGTCCTCAGGAGCAGTCTGTATACTGTGTATTAGAGTGTAAGCTCCTAGGGCCGGGTGTGCATTATTCTGCATGCCCTCAGGAGCAGCCTGTATATTATATATTAGATTGTAAGCTCCTGGGACAGGGTGTGCATTATTCTGCATGCCCTCAGGAGCAGTCTGTACATTGTATATTAGATTGTAAGCTCCTAGGACAGGGTGTGCATTATTCTGCATGCCCTCAGGAACAGTCTGTACATTGTATATTAGATTGTAAGCTCCTAGGACAGGATGTACATTATTCTGCATGCCCTCAGGAGCAGTCTGTATATTATTTATTAAATTGTAAGCTCCTACGACAAGGTGTACATTATTCTGCATGCCCTCAGGAGCAGTCTGTATATTGTTTATTAGATTGTAAGCTTCTAGGACAGGGTGTACATTATTCTGCATGCCCTCAGGAGCAGCCTGTATATTATATCTTAGGCTGTAAGCTCCTAGGACAGGGTGTACATTATTCTGCATGCCCTCAGGAGCAGTCTGTATATTGTATATATTAGATTGTAAGCTCCTAGGACAGGGTGTACATTATTCTGCATGCCCTCAGGAGTAGTGTTGAGCCACCCCCGTAGTGTTCGAGTTCGGTTCGGTTCGTCGAACACCCGTGTGTTCGCCGAACTGTTCGTCGAACTGTTCGTCGAACACCTTCGAACACCGTTAAAACCAATGGCAGGCAAACAAAAACACATAGAAACACATAGAAAACACCTTCAAAGGTGTCCAAAAGCTGACAAACTGCTCAGAAGACACAACTAACACATGGAAAAGTGACAAGTACATATAGTCATGCGAAAAGAAAAGAGGTGGAGGAGTAAAAGGAGGGGGAGACACAGATATAGGCATGTCATGCCCTTCTAAAATCCAAAAAGTGAGAAGCCGAGACGGCCAGTCCGCTCCTGCCCGTGCCACCTCCGTGTCGCCGGGTTTGTGCCAGAGCCGCGGTGAACCCTGACGGCCAGCCCCCCTCTCCCAATACTGGTGCCTGTCCGCTGGTTGGTCGAGAGAGCCCCCCTGTGGTGGAGGCAGCTCTAAGCTTTTTAATTTAAATTGTCCCTCTAATTTGAATGAATACACTTTAAATCCATTTACAAGGATCTATTGGAGGGCAAGTCTCATGCCAGCAGCCGCGTAATTCCAGCTCCAGTAGCGTCCACTAAAGCTGCTGCAGTTAAAAAGCTTTTATAAGGATCGAGCTCGGCTGTCCACCGCAAGGCATCCTAGTGCCAGTCCCAGCCCCTATGCCTTGGGGTGCCTCCTGATGCTCTTCACTAAGTATCCCGTGGTCCCGAAGCATTTCCTTTGAAAAAATTAAGTGTCCAAACTACAGGTGGTGTAGCTTGCTTAACAGCCGGGATAATCCGCTGACTAGCAGACACTGCTACTAGGCACAAAGTATTTCCTGGGCTAGATGCAGTTAAAAATTTGTAAGTAGATACTCTCGTTGGATGCTGAGAAAGCATTCCATAGAGTCTCCTGGCACGCCATATATGATTCTCTTAAAAAGCTTGGGGTAGGGGTCTAGGGGACCCTTTTATAGCCAAAATCACGGCCCTGTATCACAATACGTCACCTAGGCTGAAGATAAATGGAACTGTAGCACCGAGGGCTCGGTTGCTACAGACGTATTGCACCTCACCCAGAGGTGTGATATCTCACTCTCAGATAAGGATGGAGTGTGGATCAGGACCCGACACCTGCATGCATTACACCACATTGCCGTGGGGCAGGGCGACCAATATGCCCCTGAGATGGGCACGACAGTCCCTGTCCCTGGCTGGAGTGGGGGGAGGGAACACTGAGGAAGGGGAACCCTGCAGTGCAGGAGCAGGGAGGAAGCAGTTCCTGGGTGCATTGAGAAGGGAGTATAAAAGGTGGGCACCATCTTAGTTCAGTGCAGAGAAGTCTGAGCAGAAGTGGCAGGGAGCAGGGGCTCTGCATGAGCTCTGCTCCGGAGGCGGGCCTAGTAACAGAGGCCCAGGCCTGCAAGAGGGAGAAGGAAGGAAGAGGAGCGGAGAAGGCTCCAGGAACGAGGAATGAAGGGATCCCAGGGGTGCGGACGGGCGAGTCGCCACCGCACGCCCGAATCCACCTGCGTGGAGGGGTCAGGCCAAAGGGGGAGACCGGTCCCCGAACTAGTGGAGGCAGGAAACGACCCTCAGCTAGAAACCGGAGGCTCTGACATTTTATGTGGCGCAGCCCCTTGCTCCACCCGCTAGGAAGGCACCACATAGGGTCAGGGAAACTGGCGCCAAGTTTACCAAGAGGAGGCCCGAGGCAGCCGGACAGAAGTGTTGGTAAGAAAGGCCAGACAAAGGACACACAAAGGGGGTCCTGTGAAGCGCTCCAAAGTTATCTGGGAGTTGTCTGAGCCCCTCACCTGGTGAGCACAGTACGACGTGGGCAGCCGTTACCTGCAGACGTGGTCTGGATAATAAGAACTGTGAGTAAAGGCCCTGAACTGCATCACTGACTCCGTGTCGTTACTGCTGCTGCCCTGCACCATCACCCCCATCCTCCGCATACACTGCCCTGAGGCTATACTCCTCCCGTGGGGAGTTATGCTACGCTCTGCTGCACCCACAACACCAGCCTTAGCGGTCTGCCCTGTAGCGGCGGTTCACTCTGACCGCAATCCACGGGTGGCGTAGTCGGACATTTAAACATCAAAACCACATAAATAGTTCCGCCACTGGTTTGACCGCCCTGAGCCACGGAACCGGATCGCCGCCACGAAGACTACAACCACCAGCATCCACCAAAAAGGGTCCGGCTCCGGGTGTCCCAAGGCCCAGGGGGTCCGTCAGAACATTTTCATCACCTTTCACAATCACCAATGGGACAAGGCAGGGATGTCCTCTGTCCCCTCTCTTATACATCCTAGTGACGGAGCACCTGCTCTCATCAATTCGCCATAACCCCAATATTAGGTGGATTGAGGTGGGAGGCACCGAGTACAAGTGCTCTCTATTTGCTGATGATGTCCTAGTATATATCACTCAATCACATATATCCATCCCTGCTGTTATGGCTGAAATAGATCACTTTGTTACATGGTAAAATTTTAAAATCAATGCAGCGAAGTCTGAGGCCCTCGATGTCTCCCTCCCTAAATCCATATAGGATTCCATCCAGTCCAACTTTCCCTTTGCCTGGCCCTCACAGGGTATCAAATACTTAGGAATTCCTATTCATAGAGACCTCTCCCATCTATGTTATCTTAATTTTGGGCCCTTTATTGAACAATTCCATACAGACCACGGTTGGCAAGTTAGAACTGTAAGATTCACTACGTGAACCACTGGTGTTTTGTGGAAAAGCACATGTACACCGCGTTCCAAATTATTATGCAAAAAGTGTTTAGGAGTGATAAGGGAAGAATTTGTTTGTTTGTCAGTTAAACTCATTGATGGTGATGTGTGTCAGGGCTCTTTATATTACTGTAAGCAATTGCAGACACCTGTGCTAATTAGTTTGGCAGGTGTGTCCAATGAAAGGCAAGACTACTTAAGAAGGCTCTCTCACATTATTAAGCAGCCTACATTTTCTGCCAAAATGGGAAAGAAAAAGGATGTGTCGGCTGCTGAGAAGCAACAAATTGTGGAGTGTTTAGGTCAAGGCATGACTACAATCAACATTGTGCGATGATCAGGATGAAGTGTCTTGGCAATCAAGAAGTATGTAGCTGATTCACAGTACACACGTGTGCGTGCTGATAAGGGCAAATTGAGGACTCTTTCCTACAGGCAATTACGTCAGGTTGAAAGAGCAGCGGCAAAAAAGCCTTGTCATAGCAGCAGACAAGTTTTTGAAGCTGCTTGTGCCTCCAACGTCCCCCGAACAACAAGATGCAGGGTCCTTCAGAGGTTTGCAGCTGTGCATACGCCATCCTGTCGACCTCCTCTATCCACTTCACACAAGCAGAAACGGCTCCAGTGGGCCAAACATTACATGAAGACTGATTTCAAAACTGTTTTGTTCACGGATGAGTGCCGTGCAGCGCTCGATGGTCCAGATGGATGGAGTGGAGGATGGCTGGTTGATGGACACCGCACGCAAACACGGCTACAGCGCCAACAAGGAGGAGGTGGAGTAATGTTTTGGGCTGGAATCATGGGGAGAGAGATTGTCGGCCCCTTTAGGATCCCTGAAGGCGCTAAAGATGAACTCCATAATGTATGTGGATTTTCTCAAACAGCACTTCCTGCCATGGTTCAAGAAGAAGAACCGTGTATTTCACAGCAAGATCATTTTTCTGCATGATAATGCACCATCTCATGCTGCACATAAAACATCTGCATCTCTGGCTGATATGGGCATAAAAGGGGACAAACTTATGGTGTGACCCCCATGCTCCCCTGACCTCTACCCCATTCAGAACCTTTGGAGCATCATTAAAAGGAGTGTCTATGATGGCGGGAGGCAGTTCACATCTAAGCAACAGCTCTGGGAGGGTATTCTGTCCTCATGCAAAACAATTGAAGCAGAAACCATCCAAAACCTGACAAATTCAATGGACGAGAGAGTTCAGAAGCTCCTTTCGAACAAGGGGTCCTATGTGAAAATGTAACATCACCTAGAATAAAGTTTTGAGTTGAAAACTGTTTGATTTCAGTTTCTAACAACCTGCTAATGCTTATAATTTCAAAAATGACCATTTTTTTGGTCTTTATTAAAATGAAAAGGTTGATCGAAAAGTTTGGGGGATCTAAGAGTGTGGCAACCCAGTAGTCATGATTACTTCGAATTCTGACAATATGAGGGTCATGCTGCAGGTAGTGCAGCAAGAAGGCACTTATGTGTCTTGCGCATCTCGGAGCCCCAAAATTATTTTCCGGGCTAGATGCAGCTAAAAATTATTTTTAATTTTAAATCTGGTGGAGCTTATTATAGATGGCCTAATAGGATCAGTGCTGCACACTGCTACAAAGCCCAAATTATTTTCCAGTCAAGATACAGATAAACATGATTAGTAATTTGAAAGCTTAAAACGGTTGGTAGGGTGATTTTAACCAATCATCAAGCTTTTACTCTCCCCAGGATGACACAGGGGTAGAAAAGTCGTTTCGGATCCATGATTTGTTCATCTTTATGAACGTGAGTCTGTCTACATTATCAGTGGACAGCCGCGTGCGCTTATCTGTCAGCACACCACCAGCAGCGCTGAACACACGTTCAGACAGAACGCTGGCTGCGGGGCATGACAAGATCTCCAAGGCGTAAGTGGCTAGCTCCGGCCATTTATCCAGATTGGAAGCCCAAAAAGAGCAAGGGTCCAGTGACACAGTCGTGGTTTCAATGTTTACTTGGAGATACTCCTGTACCATCGTCTCTAGGCGTTGACTATGTGTCAGACTTCTTGTCTCCTGTGGCCTTGCAAAGGATGGGCTAAAAAAGTGGTGAAATGATTCCGCAAAATTGATGTTACCAGCAGATACTGTGGTTCTGTTACGGTTTGAGTGCTGAACACTTGACGGTCCCACGGTTGGCAAGTTGGAACTGTGAGATTCACTACGTGCACCACTGGTATTTTGTGGAAAAGCACATGTAAGATTCTGCAACAGTCTCTGCTGATACTCCTGCATGCGTGCATCCCTTTCTATGGCAGGAATAATTTCTGCAAATTTACTTTTGTACCGGGGATCTAACAGTGTGGCAACCCAGTAGTCAGGATTATTTCTAATTCTCACAATTCGAGGGTCATGTTGCAGGTAGTGCAGCAAGAAGGCACTCATGTGTGTTGCGCATCCAGGAGCACCAAGTCCCTGTTGTGTTGGTGGCGAGGTAACAATCATGCTTCCTTCCTCTGTCCTCTCCCCCCAACCTTGCACAACAGAAATGTGATCAAGGTCTCCCTCATCTGATGAGTCTTCCATCAGTTCGTCCTCCACTTCTTCCTGGGCTCCTGCACCTTCCTCACTAGTTTGGCTGCTACCATGCGCCCTGGTAAAACCATCTCCCCCACCCTCACATGCCTGCCGCCTTGGTGCTGCCGACCTTCTGGACCTTGCAGATGTTAGCCCTTCCGCATACAACTCCTCCTCCTCTACTTCCTCCACCTCCTCTTGTGCCACCACCTGACTCCGAATTCTGTTTAACATGTGCTCCAGCATGTAAATCACCGGAATAGTCATGCTGATAATGGCATCGTCAGCACTAAACATCTTCGTCGCCATTTCAAAACTGTGCAGAAGGGTGCATAGGTCCCTGATCTGAGACCACTCCTCCAGCGTGATTTGCCCCACCTCTGAATCTCGTTGGCCCAGGCTATACGTCAGAACGTATTGCACCAGGGCTTGTCGGTGCTGCCACAGTCGCTGCAACATGTGCAGAGTTGAATTCCACCGGGTAGGCACATCGCATTTTAGCCGGTGAAGTGGCAGGCCCAACGACTTCTGTAGAGATGTAAGTCGCTGAGCTGCGGGATGCGAACGGCGGAAGTGAGCACACAGCGACCGTGCCCTCTGCAGAAGGCCATCTAGTCTGGGATAGTGGGCTAAAAATTGCTGGACAACCAGGTTCAACACGTGAGCCATACAAGGCACGTGTGTGACATTGCCCCGGCGAAGGGCCGCACCCAGGTTTGCAGCATTGTCGCACACGGCCTTCCCTGGTTTCAGGTCCAGTGGAGACAACCATTCATGAAATTGGTTCTCCAGAGCTGACCACAACTCCTCAGCTGTGTGACTCACATTTCCCAGACATTTCAATGTAAAAACCGCCTGATGACGTTGAGCCCTACTGCCAGCATAGTAAGGAGGTGTGCAGGATCCCTTCTGCGCAGTTAGAAAGCTTGTGGCATGACCAGACAGGCTTTGGGTGCAGGTGGAAGACCGAGAGGAGGTTGAGGAGGCAGAAGCAGTGGTGGAACTTTGACATAAAGAGGATTGACGCACAACTCGTGGGGACGGCAAGACTTGGACAGCAGCCCCTTGTCCTGCTGTCACCATAGTTACCCAGTGCCCAGTCAGCGACATGTAACGCCCCTGTCCATGCCTACTCGTCCAAGTGTCTGTGGTGAAATGCACCCTGTCACACACAGAGTTTCTCAAAGAAGCGGTGATGTTGTGTGCGACATGCTGGTGGAGCGCAGGCACACCTTTCTTTGAGAAGTAGTGCCGACTGGGCATCTGGTACTGGGGCACTGCGACGGACATAAGGTCTCGAAAATCCTCTGTGTCCACCAGGCGGAAAGGCAGCATTTCTGTAGCCAAGAGCTTGCAGATGGTGAAATTCAACCTCTTAGCTTTCTCATGGCTAGGAGGAAATGGTCTTTTACTTGTCCACATCTGAGGGACCGAGGGCTGGCTATTGTGCTTAGACGGGGTTGATAAGGGTGTCCCCGGCAAACTGCCGGTCTGTGAGGAAGATGCAGGCGGACATGTTAGGTTGCCTTCATCCAAAGGTGGTGCTATCGATGTCGGACAGCGCTCAACACCAGCTGGTGTTACCACCTCCAAAGAAAATGATGACCTGCCAATCACGCTGGCTGTTGCGGGTAAAGAGGTGGCAGGTCTGCGCCCCAAAACAGGTGTGACTGCTGTCCCCCCAGTCACAGAGGATGAAGAGGCCGCGGATGCACAAGATATGGCAGACGGTGGTTGGCCCGGCCGGCTAGGCCGCATTGTAGCACACTGAGCTTCCCACTGCAACTTATGCTTCATGTCCATGTGCCGGTTCATGCATGAAGTACTCAAACTATGTATTTTTTGGCCTCTACTTAGCTTTTGCTGACAAATGTTACAGATAACACGAGTTGGGTCATCTTTATCGATCTGAAAAAATGCCCAGGCTATGCAAGGCTTAGCACCCATGCGACCTGAAGAGCCACCACGACTTGTGGTGAGAGGCAGAGTTGTGTTTGAGGATGCAGTTGTTGACGTGCTTCCAGTACTACGTCTCTGTCCAGGAAGGCGCAACCTGACCTCGTCGTCACTAGCATCTTCCTCCACCTCCTCTGCTGACCTCATCTCTTGGCTGACTGTGGGTTGACAGTAAGTGGGATCTCCGACCTCATCAACATCACCCTGTGCGTTATCACACCCGTTGTCCTCAGAGCCAACCTGTTCCTGCCCTGACAAAAAACTAAAGTTGTCGCTCCAATCAGGTATTTGAGTCTTATCATCGTCTTCCTCATTGTCTCCACCAACAGGAGTTACAGTTTGGGAATGAGGGTCTACATTATGGTCAGAACCTTCTGCGTCTGGTCCTGGATCCGACTCATAAAGATTCTGGGCATCAGTGCAGATCATTTCCTCGTCTGGATTCACAGAAGCGCTGGAGTCGACCTCTGATTCCCAGGCTATAGTATGAGTAAACAGCTCTGCAGACTCAACCATCTGTTCTACCTCATACTCAGACGGGCAGCTGGAGATTTGGGAGCTGTGAGGAAGCAAGTGCGATTTGGGTGACACCTTTGAGGACTGGAGTATTTGTGATGTTGAAGTTGATGTGGAGGAGAGCCCACTTAAAGGAGCACTTGATATCCGTTGAAGCACCTGCTGTTTTTGTGCCTCATCTGGAATTTGTAGCGATTGGCGTGGCCGTAAGAAAGGGATCTTATCACATTGTCCGCTAAAAGAAGTAGACATTTTAGTTTGGCTGGAAGATGGTCTTTCTTCTGCAGATGTTACTGTTGCTTTAACACCTACCCCACGGACACAACCTTTTTTCCCCTTCCCAACACGCCTATTCCCCTTTCCACCAGCAGCAGGCCTTTTTCCACTCATTTTGGTGGTTAACTAATTCACAACTCTGGAGTTGTTTGCACAAAAAAACAATGGATGGTAACAGAGCAGAGCTGAGTGGCCAAACTGTGGTATTAGGCCAAAACTATTGGCTGGGTTAGATGCAGAAAAAAATTATTTTGAATTTGCAACCTGATGGAGGTCAGTATAGATGGACTAATAGAACAAGTCCCACACACTGCTAGAAGCCCAAATATTTTTTCAGAGGTACTGTAGATGCAGATAAAAATTAGTTTTAATTTGCAACCTGATGGAGGTCAGTATAGATGGACTAATAGAGAAAGTCCGACACACTACTAGAAGTCCAAATATTTTTTCAGAGCTAGATGCAGAAAAAAATTATATTCAGTTTGCATTCTGATGGAGGTCAGTATAGATGGACTAATACAACAAGTCCCGCACACAGCTAGAAGCCCAAATATTTTTTCAGAGGTACTGTAGATGCAGATAAAAATTATTTTTAATTTGCAACCTGATGGAGGTCAGTATAGATGGACTAATAGAGAAAGTCCGACAACACTACTAGAAGGCCAAATATTTTTTCAGAGGTAGATGCAGAAAAAAATATATTCAGTTTGCAACCTGATGGAGGTCAGTATAGATGGATTAATAGAACAAGACCCACACACAGCTAGAAGCCCAATATTTTTTCAGAGGTAGATGCAGAAAAAAATATATTCAGTTTGCAACCTGATGGAGGTCAGTATAGATGGACTAATAGAACAAGTCCCACACACTGCTAGAAGCCCAAATATTTTTTCAGAGGTACTGTAGATGCAGATAAAAATTAGTTTTAATTTGCAACCTGATGGAGGTCAGTATAGATGGACTATTAGAGAAAGTCCGACACACTACTAGAAGGCCAAATATTTTTTCAGAGGTAGATGCAGAAAAAAATATATTCAGTTTGCAACCTGATGGAGGTCAGTATAGATGGACTAATACAACAAGTCCCGCACACAGCTAGAAGCCCAAATATTTTTTCAGAGGTACTGTAGATGCAGATAAAAATTATTTTTAATTTGCAACCTGATGGAGGTCAGTATAGATGGACTAATAGAGAAAGTCCGACACACTACTAGAAGGCCAAATATTTTTTCAGAGGTAGATGCAGAAAAAAATATATTCAGTTTGCAACCTGATGGAGGTCAGTATAGATGGACTAATAGAACAAGTCCCACACACTGCTAGAAGCCCAAATATTTTTTCAGAGGTACTGTAGATGCAGATAAAAATTAGTTTTAATTTGCAACCTGATGGAGGTCAGTATAGATGGACTAATAGAATGATGCTATGCCCAAAAGATTTTACTTCACTAGGTGCAGTAAAAAAATTGGTATTCTATACACAGGTGGTATATCTTGCAACACAGATAGGCTACTCCACTGACTAACACACTCTGCAATAGGCCAAAAAGGATTAGCTTTGCTAGATTCAGCCAAATGCTGTGAAAAAAACTTGCACAGCACTGGCACAGACCTGCCTGGCAAAAACTGATAGGAACTGATGTAACCTAGTCCTGAAAAGGACTCCAATTACAATTAGTCTTTACTCCCACAACCTATCTATTTAAGAGCACAGACCTCCCTGATAAAAGTCGTAGGAAATGCTGTAACCTAGTCCTTAAAAGGACTGCAATCACAACTATTCCCTACTCCCAAGCTATCTGTATATTTGTGCGAAAATTGGCTTGAAATTAACAAGGTATAGCGCACACAGCAACAGCGGTGCCGTCTAACACGCAGCTGCAGCAGTGAGAAAATGGTGGCGACGGGGAAAATGGCTTGGTCTTATAGGGCAAGGACATGTGACATACACTGCCAATGACACATGCCCTTGCTTGTGTGAAAAAAAGCACTTAGCTCCGTGTGTGCGCTGCTGATAGGCTGACAGATTGCACCGCCCCACTGTAAATGCGGGAAAGAGAAAAAAAAATGGAGATCTTCATTGTTCCTGCAGAGATCCATCCCCTGCCCCTCCCCCCGCCCCGCTGTACACTCAAACTGCGTATTAACATTAATTTTCATCATTACTGAGAAAAAATCCAGTTATGATTTTGGTGCACGAACAGTTATCGAACATAACCTCGAACAGCCGAATTTTTCTCAAATTGTTCGTGTTCGCCGAACGGCTCGAACACCGCCCAAAACAGCTCGAATTTGAGATTGGCGAACAGTTCGAGTAGAACAACGCTCATCTCTAGTCATAAGTATTCAGACCCTTTGCTCATATTTAAGTCACATGCTGTCCATTTCCTTGTGATCCTCCTTGAGATGGTTCTACTCTTTCATTGGAGTCCAGCTGTGTTTAATTAAACTGATAGGACTTGATTTGGAAAGGCACACACCTGTCTATATAAGACCTCACAGCTCACAGTGCATGTCAGACCAAATGAGAATCATGAGCTCAAAGGAACTGCCTGTTACGATGTTAGTAGATACCCTGAAGTCCAATGGCGTGGGCCAAAAGCAGAGACTGAGACAAGAGTAGTGTGAAAGTCTATTTTAAACTCAAGTGCAAAAGATCACAGCAAACAGTTTATGAAGGTAAGTTCATTCCAAACAATACTTCTTAGAACCTAATCTGTAAGGCACGGCCTTCATTACTATTAGGGTATGTAAACGTTAACGATAGTCCAAGTTTACTTAGGTACAGTAGTATGCAAACAGAAATAAGGATAGTAAGCAGACGTAGGCATTCCTCAGTTGATTGTGGACTCACGTAGTGCAGAAGAGAAGACAAACTGGAATATGGATCTGGATATTGAAGAATGCAGAAGGTGCAGCGGAGCAAACAGCGATGTCTTAAACCAGAATGAGGGAAATTATGCCAGAATGGGGACAATATGCCAGAGAGGGGCCCATGATGGGGGAAAATGTTATAGCATGAGGTCTGACCCAATTCCCAACTCCATTTGCTGAAATGCAGCCCCAAACTTACAGGACCCTTCACCGTGGTTATGCATCACTATTGACCACAGACACTCATTATTGTTCTGCTCTCCAGCCCTTCAGTGAACAAACTCCCTACAGTAACAACCACATTTTTCATATTTTGGCTCAACCGCGCACATCTTGCCAATCCCCCCCCCTCCTTCCCCGTTTTCTCTGTTTTAATGCAGTGACTCAGCGTCACTTGGCCTTGTTTTGATGTGGAAGATATGGCTTTTTCACCATAATTCTGCTATGAAGACCACTTCTGGCCAGTCTTCTCTGAACAGTAGATGAGTGAAGCTGAGTCCCACTGGTTGCTGCCAGTTCTGAGCTGATGGCACTGCTGGACATCTTCCGCTTTTGAAGGAAAGTAACCATAATGTGTCATACATCTGCTGCACTAAGTTTCCTTGGCCGACCACTGCATCTATTGACCTCAACCTTGCACATTTTCTTGTGCTTCTTCACTAGTGCTTGAATGACACATCTTGAACCCTCAATCTGCTTTGAAATTTGTGCCTTAGAGACCTTGCTGATGTAGTATAACTTCCTTGTGTATTCTTGCTCAGTCTTGCCATGGTGTATGACCAGACACCTGACTGCATTATTACAAAATCCCTGACTTTGCGCAGGTGTACCTAGAAGAATTGACGCTGTTTTAAAGTGAAAAGTTGGTCACACCAAATATTGATTGGATCTAGATTTTTCGTTTGTTCATTCACTTGTATTTTGTTAATTGATTAAATAGATCATTAACATTTCTATTTTTGAAGCATTCTTACTTTACAGCATTTTTTCTACACATTTCTAAAAATTATTTTTATGTGTCTTTTATTTGCTCATTAATAATCTGATATACCTTTTGGTATTTTGTGTATAGTTGTTTTTTTGCTGTTGGGGTAAATTGTAGGATATTGATTTCAGAGGGGTTTCCTGATCCTTTGATTGTAGGAATGAGTGGTATATATGTGCTAATAAATTAGGACAAACGTAGGAAATTTAGGAAAAAAATTGGACATATCGGCAGTAATAACATGCTGATTGTGATGTCATGAAGATGACTTGAATTTCCACCATTAAGAGAACAGCATTGCTGGTCATTTATATTAAGTAAATTGGATATTCATTCTTCTCGATTGTGATGTCATGAAGATGACTTGAATTTCAACCAATCAGAGATCAGCATGTTTCAGGTCACCCAGATAGAACAGTCCATGAAACATGAGTCACGGCCACTGTGAGGTCATAATGCTGATTAGAATTTCCACCAATCAGAAAACAGAATTGCCCAGAAGAACCACCCAGGAGGTATGAGTCATCGCCACTGTGAGGTCATAATGCTGACCAATCACAGAGCAGCCATGCCCAGATTTTCCACCAATCACAGAGCAGGCACCCCCAGATTTTCCACCAATCAGAGATAAGCAGTGGGTATAAATAGCAGCCACACCCAGATTTTCCACCAATCAGAGATCAGCAGTGGGTATAAATAGCTGCTGCCGCCTGCCCGGCTTAGCCTTGCACTGGTTGGGTCTCTCTCTTTTTCTCTCTCTTGGTATCTCCCGGTATCTCTCCCTCCCCTCTCTCTTCTCTCTCTCTCTCTTTGACCCAACGGCCCTCTTAAGGGCTACCCCAAATGTGTAAAAGATAGAACCAATATTTGTGTTGTTTGTCCGTTTTATGAGCCTTTGATTAACCCCTTCCCACTCTTTGCTATATATATATATATATATATATATATATATATATATATATATATATTATTATGTGCAGGTGGGCCTTAAAGGGATTTTCCAGGACAAACATTTTGATGGCTTATCCCCTGGTTAGCTCATTAATATCAGATTTGTGGTGGTCCGGCACACGGCACCTCCACTAATCAGCTGTTTGCAGCTTTGGCCGAGGTCAGATGTAAACAGTGTTGAGGAGCTGAAAAATCACTGATCTGTTCACTCTGTAGTGGCCGCTCCCTGGTGCTGCAGATCAGCTCCTATTACATGAATATTAGCTGATCTGCAGGACCCACAGTACAGTGAATGGAGCTGTGATGTTCAATCTTCACACTATTTACACTTGAGCGCTGCAATCAGCTGATGGGTAGAGCCGGTGCCGCGTGTCAGAGCCCCACCGATCTGATATTGATAACCCATCCCCAGGATAAATCATCATTATTATACTACTCATACATGAAGAAAGCGAGGTGGCACACCGATTTAATAAAATCTTCTTTTATTCCATTTCCATTAAAAATACAGGGAAGCTGCGCCTTTTGCGGACGACGGCCGTTTCGCGTGTCTATCACGCTTCTACGGGTCGAGGCATATGGTCATGGGGGTGTGCAGGGGTTAAAATACTCCCGACCCCACACCCTGCACCAAACAGCCATACAAAATGTTACAACAAAAAATACATTAAAAACAACCACCCAGGAGGTATGAGTCATCGCCACTGTGAGGTCATAATGCTGACCAATCACAGAGCAGCCACACCCAGTTTTTCCACCAATCAGAGCAGCCATACCCAGATTTTCCACCAATCAGAGATCAGCAGTGGGTATAAATAGCCGCTGCCGCCTGCCCGGCTTAGCCTTGCACTGGTTGGGTCTCTCTTTTTTCTCTCTCTTGGTATCTCCCGGTATCTCTCCCTTCCCTCTCTCTTCTCTCCCTCCCCTCTCTCTTCTCTCTCTCTCTTTGACCCAATGGCCCTCTTAAGGGCTACCCCAAATGTGTAAAAGATAGAACCAATATTTGTGTTGTTTGTCCGTTTTATGGATGGAGCGAGACATGATGTCCCAGATGTGTCCCGGATTCAGGTCTGGGGAACGGGCGGGCCAGTCCATAGCTTCAATGCCTTCATCTTGCAGGAACTGCTGACACACTCCAGCCACATGAGGTCTGGCATTGTCCGGCATTAGGAGGAACCCAGGGCCAACCGCACCAGCATATGGTCTCACAAGGGGTCTGAGGATCTCATCTCGGTACCTAATGGCAGTCAGGCTACCTCTGCCGAGCACAAGGAGGGCTGTGCGGCCATCCAAAGAAATGCCACAGAACACCAGGAT
Organism: Phyllobates terribilis; assembly: GCF_046119375.1. NCBI lineage: Eukaryota > Metazoa > Chordata > Amphibia > Anura > Dendrobatidae > Phyllobates > Phyllobates terribilis. The sequence continues at coordinate 1,867,647 of NW_027362852.1, read as the reverse complement.
TGGCAAAGTCGCCACTGGCGCCCTGTGCTCTTCACAGATGAAAGCAGGTTCACACTGAGCACATGTAACAGACGTGACAGAGTCTGGAGACGCCGTGGAGAGCGATCTGCTGCCTGCAACATCCCTCAGCATGACCGGTTTGGTAGTGGGTCAGTAATGGTGTGGGGTGGCATTTGTTTGGAGGGCCGCACAGTTCCCTTTATTTTTTGAGCAGTGCATATACATATATAAAATGTTCCTCCCCCACCATGTGACATACTGCATACCTCATAGGGACAGCAGTCAGGAAGCACCAGTAGTACCAGCAGCTTCCACAGTACAATGCAAATGTAGCATTCTCAGCGTGTACTGACCAATGCTGTCCACCAGGTGGCATCAGCAGGAAATTACAGGGATGAGACAAGCACTGCATGACAGCCCCGCCCCAATCTGCCCTATACCAGACACGCCCCCTACCAACGCCCCACCCCCGCTGCCATGACAACCGAATTGTTTAATGGCAGAATGAGACCTTATATGAGCAAAGAAGTAGCGGCCGGAGAGCGGGGTCCGCACAGGTGAGCGCCCCCATAACACAGTGTATGTACTGCACGTCAGCTCTATGGCAGACTGTCACCTGTGCTGGATCCAGTACGTGTTACACTTATATCTGTACAGAGACACAGAGGACGCAGCGGGGCCCTGTCGCCAGATATATATATTTCTATATATTTGTGTGTGTGTATATATACAGTATATATATATATGTGTGTGTATATACAGTATATATATATATATATGTGTGTGTCTATATACAATATATATATGTGTGTGTCTATATACAGTATATACTGTATATGTGTGTGTGTATATACAGTATATATATATGTGTGTGTCTATATACAGTATATATGTGTGTGTGTCTATATACAGTATATATATATATGTGTGTGTGTGTATATATACACAATATATATATGTGTTGTGTATATATACAATATATATATATATATATATATATATATATATATATGTGTGTGTATATATACAGTATATATATGTGTGTGTATATACAGTACAGAAAAAAGTTTGGACACACCTTCTCATTTAAAGACTTTTCTGGATTTTCATGATTTTGAAAATTGTACATTCACACTGAAAGCATCAAAACTATGAATTAACACATGTGGAATTATATACTTAACAAAAAAGTGTGAAACAACTGAAAATATGTCTTATATTCTAGGTTCTTCAGAGTAGCCACCTTTTGGTTTGATGACTGCTTTGCACACTCTTGGCATTCTCTTGATGAGCTTCAAGAGGTAGTCACCGGAAATGGTCTTCCAACAATCTTGAAGGAGTTCCCAGAGATGCTTAGCACTTGTTGGCCCTTTTGCCTTCACTCTGTGGTCCAGCTCACGCCAAACCATCTCGATTGAGTTCAGATCTGGTGACTGTGGAGGCCAGGTCAACTGGTGTAGCACCCCATCACTCTCTTTCTTGGTCAAATAGCCCTTACAAAGCCTGGAGGTGTGTTTGGGGTCATTGTCCTGTTGAAAAATAAATGATGGTCCAACTAAACGCAAACCAGATGGAATAGCATGCCACTGCAAGATGCTGTGGTAGCCATGCTAGTTCAGTATGCCTTCCATTTTGAATAAATCCACAACAGTGTCAGCAGCAAAGCACCCCCACACCATCACACCTCCTCCTCCATGCTTCACGGTGGGAACCAGGCATGTAGAGTCCATCCGTTCACCTTTTCTGCGTCGCACAAAGACACGGTGGTTGGAACCAAAGATCTAAAATTTGGACTCATCAGACCAAAGCACAGATTTCCACTGGTCTAATGTCCATTCCTTGTGTTCTTTAGCCCAAACAAGTCTCTTTTGCTTGTTGCCTGTTCTTAGCAGTGGTTTCCTAGCAGCTATTTTACCATGAAGGCCTGCTGCACAAAGTCTCCTCTTAACTGTTGTTGTAGAGATGTGTCTGCTGCTAGAACTCTGTGTGGCATTGACCTGGTCTCTAATCTGAGCTGCTGTTAACCTGCGATTTCTGAGGCTGGTGACTCGGATAAACTTATCCTCAGAAGCAGAGGTGACTCTTGGTCTTCCTTTACTGGGGCGGTCCTCATGTGACCCAGTTACTTTGTAGCGCTTCATGGTTTTTGCAACTGTACTTGGGGACACTTTCAAAGTTTTCCCAATTTTTCGGACTGACTGACCTTCATTTCTTAAAGTAATGATGGCCACTCGTTTTTCTTTACTTAGCTGCTTTTTTCTTGCCATAATACAAATTCTAACAGTCTATTCAGTAGGACTATCAGCTGTGTATTCACCTGACTTCTGCACAACACAACTGATGGTCCCAACCCCATTTATAAGGCAAGAAATCCCACTTATTAAACCTGACAGGGCACATCTGTGAAGTGAAAACCATTTCCGGTGACTACCTCTTGGCTACTTTGAAGAACCTAGACTATAAGACATATTTTCAGTTGTTTCACACTTTTTTGTTAAGTATATAATTCCACATGTGTTAATTCATAGTTTTGATGCCTTCAGTGTGAATGTACAATTTTCATAGTCATGAAAATACAGAAAAATCTTTAAATGAGAATGTGTGTCCAAACTTTTGGTCTGTACTATATAATCAAAAGATGTCAGCAGAACATCGGATGGAGTCAGTTTATTATCTGCAATGGAGCAGCTTAACATTGTATGTACCTTTGACATTGCTATGTAGTCCAAACCATCAGAGCAGTTAAAGACCACACACTGCACGGCCAGCGCCTTGGCCAAATCTTTGGTGGTCTCAGTTTTTCCTGTGCCGGCCGGACCTTCTGGAGCTCCACCAAGATTTAGATAAAAAGCACCGATCTACCAATGAAACATGAAAGAACTGGTATGAAATATCAATAATAATTGCTAATAAGTTTCATGCATCATACAAAAGTCAAAAACATTTCTGAGCATAACCCATCACATCATAGCAGAGTCCGCTAGCATCTGTCAGTAAGCGGAGTGATGACCAGGCGTGGGGAGCTGCCCAGGTACTCATAGGCGGACTTCACATTGCAGTTGATGATTCGCACTCTCGCATTCTCATTCTCCCAGTAATAGCGGAGTTGGGCAAGCCACCGGAAGTCTGTTCATGAGAAACTCCTGAGGAATGTAGGAAAAGATAGTCAACCTCTAAGACACTGCAGAATCACAAGGGAGAGTTTCTAAAGGGAAGGCAAATGCACATACATTATAGGACAAAACTCCTAGTCACCGAATTCTGCTTTTTTCATTTAGTCCCATTGCCCACGGTGTATAATATCCGGACTCTCAGCCCCCAGTTTATAAAATCCGGCCTCTCGCCTCCCCCGGTGTATAACATCCACCCCTCGCCCCTAGTTTAGTATAACATCTCTCCCCTCGCCCCCCGCCAGTGTATAAAATCCATCCCCTCAACCCCACTGTATAACATCCAACCCCAAGCGCTCCATTGCATAACATCTGGCCCCCAGGGTATAACATCCGGCCCCCAGCCCCGGTGTATAACATCTATCCCCTCGCTCCCTCCCCCTGGTGTATAACATCCGGCCTCTCGCCCCCCCGGTGTATAATATCCGTCCCCTCGCCCCCCCCCGCCAGTGTATAAAATCCATCCCCTCAACCCCACTGTATAACATCCAACCCCAAGCCCTTCTTTGCATAATATCCGGCCCCCAGCCCCGGTGTATAACATCTGTCCCCTCGCTCCCTCGTGTATAATATCCGTCCCCTCGCCCCTGGTGTATAATATCCGTCCCCTCACCCCTGGTGTATAATATCCGTCCCCTCACCCCTGGTGTATAATATCCGTCCCCTCGCACCTGGTGTATAATATCCGTCCCCTCGCCCCTGGTGTATAATATCCGTCCCCTCGCCCCTGGTGTATAATATCCGTCCCCTCGCCCCTGGTGAATAATATCCGTCCCCTCGCCCCTGGTGTATAATATCCGTCCCCTCGCCCCTGGTGAATAATATCCGTCCCCTCGCACCTGGTGTATAATATCTGTCCCCTCACCCCTGGTGTATAATATCCGTCCCCTCGCACCTGGTGTATAATATCCGTCCCCTCGCCCCTGGTGTATAATATCCGTCCCCACGCCCCCCGGTGTATAATATCCGTCCCCTCACCCCGGTATATAATATCCGTCCCCTTGCTCCTCAGTGTATAACATCCAGCCCTCGGACAGTATAACATCTAGCCCCTCGTACCCCTAGGGTATAACATCTGGCCCCTCGGCCTTGTATAACATTAAGACTCTCGCCCCCCACCAGTGTATAACATCAATCCCCACGCCCCCCGGTGTATAACATCCGCCCTCCCATGCTGTGTGCTGTTACTAACATATGACAGAACGGCTGGTGGTGCAGAGCTCTCTGATACCAGCGCGGTCCTGTAATAGGAGCCACCGGGGTAACAAGTCTGGATATTACATTTCTTCCCTCCTAAATCTTCCCCCATCACATGTGAGTGATATTATTAAGGAGTGGAAGGAACTGCAGCACCTCAGGAGACCCCGGAACATTACAGAGCGGGGTCACTGAGTGCTGAGGAGCAGAGGGCAGAACGCTCTCCTGACTCCATAACTGCAGAGTCCAGATCTACTTTGGTAACAACATCACCGCAAACACTGCGCCCCCGCCTGGAGCTTTATGGCCGAGCAGCTGCATGCAGCCTTACATCACCAAGCACGATGCCGAGCGTGTGAAGCCGCCACCACAGGACTCTGGAGGAGACCTGTTCTGTGCAGTGACGGATCACACTTCTCTATCTGGCATCTGATGGACGAGTCTGGATTTGGTGAATGCCAGGAGAACGTTACCCTATTAACTGCATTGTGCCCGCTGGGCAGTTTGGTGGTGGAGGTATGGCCTTGTTTTTAGGGGGTGGTCTAGGCCCCTTAGTTCCAGTGAAAAGATATCTTAATGCTTCAGCACAAGACATTTTAAACAATTGTAGCTTCCAACCCTAAGGGAATAGAAGAGCAGAACTGTTTCCCACACGTTCTCAACCTCAACCCCACTAAACACCTTTAGGATGATTAATTAGAACAAATACTGGAGAATGGCAGCATAAATATGTCACCGCCACATAGGGAAGAGCAATGTCAGGCACACATCAATTACATTGCCATATGTCTGCTCAGGCTTAGAATGGCTGACCACTCGGAGAATGACATAATACCTACAAAGAAACCGAACAAAAGGTCATTAAAGGAATTGACATAAAACCCCTTTATTAGTCCATCCATGGTTATAGAACGACACTGCACAGAGGAGGGCACACACACCATTGATAGAAAATATTACACACCGCACCTAGGCCATCCAAACCACTGACTATAAAGAAGATCAATTGTGGCAATGAGTCATATACAGGGGATGCCGACACCTACAGATGCCAAAACATTCCTATATAGTGACCACCATCTCAATATGCAGAAATGACTACTGCCCCATAGACGTCATTGTAAGTACACCCCAAGATTGCTTTACTGTGACAAGATCAATTGTGTCCTATGAAAACTCAAAGAAAAGAGGGGGGAACATAACATAGATATGGAAAGAACATAGGAATATGGTGAAATGTATGAAGGTGCTCGGCATACTGAGCTGTGATATCTGTAGAGGGACGGACTCCATATTAACATCCTGGATATGGATTAGAATAGGAGGCCATAAAAGCCCCTGTAGGTGTAATGTGGAGGGGGCACAATACCTTTCTCCATGTAGTGTATAATAAATAGAACATGGTATTGGAAAGTTTGCTGCCAGCCATGATGTTTGCACAAACCTGTTTCGATCATTTCCGTGACCACGTCACGAGCGTGCCCCTCTATGGTGACGAGAGCCCCCAATGTGCTGCGAGTCTGCTGGGACAATTTGCCTCCTCGCAAATTGCTCCAAATACCCAGATGTACCTCTATAAAACCCTGCTACAAACAGCATGGAAAACTCAATGCAGATGGATTAATTTTATGCTGGTATTATGGGAAATCCCATACAATGTCTTCCCTTATTGGTAGATATGACGAGAGTAGAGATGAGCGAATGGATTTGCAGGACTCTGGTCCAACAGTCCGGTCAGTATTCCACGGCCGCAGGACCGGAGCCCCGTGAACCGGCATCTCCGGCTCCTCTTTTGATGTCGATGTCATAGTTGTGGTGTGAGGCACAAATGACATCACGCCTGGCCGGCTAATCAAAAGAGGAGCCAGGGATGCCGGCATGTAAGAGGCGGTTAGCAAGGCTCCCATCCAACAGCCACAGACTACTAACCTGCTCTCTTAGACCAAGGTCCTGCAAATTTAGTTGCGCATCTCTAGACAAGATGCATGAATCAATGCAAAATCCCAGCAATACTATGGAGCCTTTTGGGTACCTTCAAGATATTGAGCCGCTGTACAACTGCAACCCCCAGGAGAAGACCCCTGGGCAAGAACACTACATGGGCTCTTTGCAGTCTAATAACGTACTGTGAAATAAGCTGCTTGCATCTTTGGATGTGAATGTGGGTCCCCTTACCTCTGTTGCACCAATGGTATATCCCCCCCTGGAAACTCCTATAAGCTGCGTCTCTGGGTATGACAGTCTATTAGCAGGAGAACTCATGAAGTCTGTCTATGAATGTATATATATGTATTTCTCCCAGAAAATTATTACAATTACACGTTTTGTTGTTCACATGTTTATTTCATTTGTGTATATTGGAACAACACAAAAAGAAGATATTAGTCAACAATTTTGGTTCTCAAGTCCTCAGACAGTTCTCTTCTCCTCTTTCTGTTCTCCCTGCTTAGTGTGGCACGTAACAACGCAAAGACTGAGTCAACTTTGTATCAGGTTTCAGGTGTGATTTTCATATTGCCCGCACCTTTTACTTGCCACAGGTGACTTTGAACGAGCATCACATGCTTGAAACAAAATTGTTTACCCACAATTTTGGAAAGATGCCAACAATTTTGTCCGACCCATTTATGGGGTTTTGTGTGAAATTATATCCAATTTGCCTTTTTTTGTGTTGTTCCAATACATACAAAGGAAATAAACATGTGTATAACAGAAAATACACATGCAATTTTTTATGGAAAAATACTTCATTTTCTGGAACAACTTCAAGGGTGCCAACACTTCCGGCCATGACTGTTTATAGTGAAGCAACCTTGATCAGTAAAGGAGCTTATGCCGTACCTCCGGGCCACTGTCGATAGCTTCATGCACTTCACTTGTCCAGAACATGAGACACACAGAGCACTACCTGTCCCGGCCATTCCCTCACCCAGTCTTTTCTTGCAGTCGCAGGGTATGCCTTTTAAAAAAGAAAGTTAAATTACGTTGACAGAAGCATTTAAGAGAGGGACAACCTTACTAGTATTATCTAGCAAATTCATTTCTACCGATTGCAGGTAGAAGATCTGCTACCTGGCTCTATTGCAAGAGATACATCATCCACAAATCATTCACTGCCGCCAAATAATCTTATACAAATATAAAAGAACTAGATGGTGGCCCGATTCTAATGCATCGGGTATTCTAGAATAGGTATGCGGCCGACCGGGTGCAATCAGCAGAGCTGTGTTTAAATTTGGCGCCAAAATCGCTGATTGGTCGCGTTCGGCAACCGCGACCAATCAGCAAAGCGGTGTTTAAATTTGGCGGCAATATCGATGATTGGTCGCGGGCGGCGGCCGCGACCAATCAGCGAACCGTGTTAGTGAGGACTGGAGAGCGTGTTTAAATTTGGCACCAAAATCGCTGATTAGTCGCGACCAATCAGCCGAGCGGTGTTTAAATTTGGCGCCAATACTGCTGACTGGTCATGGCCGCCGACCGCGACCAATCAGCAGAGCGATGCAGAGCGGGGTTTAAATTCGGCGCCAAAATCACAGATTGGTCGCCGGCCGCGACCAAACAGCAGAGCATTCTTTAAATTTGGCGCCAAAATCGCTGATTGGTCGAGGCCGGCGACAGCGAACAATCATAAGAGCGTTGTTTAAATTTGGCGCCAATCTCGCTGATTGGTCGCGGATGGCGGCCGCGACCAATCAGCAGAGCGGCGTTTAAATTTGGCGCCAATCTCGCTGACTGGTCGCGGCTGGCGGCCGCGACCAATCAGCAGTGCGGTGTTTAAATTTGGCACCAAAATCGCTGATTAGTCGCGGCTGGTGGCTGCGACCAATCAGCAGAGCAGGGTTTAAATTTGGCACCAATAATGCTGATGGGTCTTTGCCGGCGACCGCGACCAATCAGCACAGCGGGGTTTACATTTGGCCCCAATGCTGCTGATTGGTCTCGGCCGGCGACTGTGACCAATCAGCAGAGCGTTGTTTAAATTTGGCACCAAAAACGCAGATTGGTCGCGGCCGGTGGTTGCGACCAATCAGCAGAGTGAGGTTTAAATTTGGCGCCAATACTGCTGACTGGTCACGGCCGACATCCGCGACCAATCAGCAGAGCGTTGTTTAAATTTTGCGCCAATACTGCTGATTGATCTCGGCCAGCGACCGCGATCAATCAGCAGAGCGTTGCTTAAATTTGGCGCCAATCTCGTTGATTGGACGCGTCCGGCGTCCGCGTCCAATCAGCACAGCAGTGTTTAAATGTGGCGGCAAGATCGGTGAATGGTCGCGGCCGCTATTTAAATGTGGCGCCCAAATCGGTGATTGGTTGCGGGCAGCGGACGCGACCAATCAGCAGAGCGGTGTTTAACTTTAGCGCCAAGATCACTGATTGGTCGGGTGTGGAGAGCGCGACCAATCAGCGAATCGTATTGGTGAGGAGCGGGGAGTGGAATCGTATTAGAGAGGACAGGGGAGCGCCCCTGCCTGTGCGGCTACTTCCGCTGCGAGAACCCGGGACATGAGCGGGCGCTCGGAGCAGAAGTATCCCGACCCGCAGCGCCGCTCCCCGGTCCTCCCTTCACACCCTAGCCGCTGATGTCCCCACAGTATCCGCAGGGTGTTACAAAGGTCCGGACATTTGTGTTCAAAATCGCTGATTGGTCGCTGGCGCTGCCCGCGACCAATCACCGATTTGGGCGCCAATTTTAAATATCGGCCGCGACCAATCACCGATCTTGGCTCCACATTTAAACACCGCTGTGCTGATTGGTCGCCGACGCTGGGCGCGACCAATCACCGATTTTGGCGCCACATTTAAATTTAAATAGCGGCCGCGACCAATTGGATGTCAGCACCGCTCCCCGGTCCTCCCTTCACACCCTAGCCGCATGGATGTCAGCGCCGCTGCCTGTGCGGATAGTTCCGCTGCAAGAACCCGGGACATGAGCGGGCGCTCGCAGCAGAAGTATCCGGACTCGCAGCGCCGCTCCCCGGTCCTCCCTTCACACCCTAGCCACTGATGTCCCCACAGTATCTGCATGGTGTTACAAAGGTCAGGACATCTGTGTTAAAAATCGCTGATTGGTCGCTGGCGCTGGCCGCGACCAATCACCGATCTTGGCGGCAAATTCAAACACCGCTGTGCTGATTGGTCGCCGACGCTGTGCGCGACCAATCACCAATTTTGGCGGCACATTTAAATAGCGTCCGCGACCAATCAGTACAGCGGTGTTTAAATGTTGAGCCAAGATCGGTGATTGGTCGCGGCCGATATTTAAATTTGGCGCCTAAATCGGTGATTGGTCGGCGGCAGCGTCAGCGACCAATCAGCGATTTTTAACACAAATGTCCGGACCTTTGTAACACCATGCGGATACTGTGGGGACATCAGCGGCTAGGGTGTGAAGGGAGGACCGGGGAGCGGCGCTGCGGGTCGGGATACTTCTGCTGCGAGCGCCCGCTCATGTCCCGGGTTCTCGGAGCGGAAGTATCCGCACAGGCAGCGGCGCTGACATCCATGCGGCTAGGGCGTGAAGGGAGCACCGGGGAGCGGCGCTGACATCCAATTGGTCGCGGCCGCTATTTAAATGTGCCGCACAAATCGGTGATTGGTCGCCGACTTGGCCCGCAACCAATCACTGATCTTGCGGCCAAAGTTAAACACTACGGTGCTAATTGGTCGCGGACGCTGACAGCGACCAATCACCGATTTGGGCGCCACATTCAAATATCGGCCGCGACCAATCACCGATCTTGGCTCCACATTTAAACACCGCTGTGCTGATTGGTCGCCGACGCTGGGCGCGACCAATCACCGATTTTGGTGCCACATTTAAATAGCGTCCGCGACCAATCCGCACAGCGGTGTTTAAATGTGGAGCCAAGATCGGTGATTGGTCGCGGCCGATATTTGAATGTGGCGCCCAAATCGGTGATTGGTCGCTGTCAGCGTCCGCGACCAATCAGCACTGTAGTGTTTAACTTTTGCGGCAAGATCCGTGATTGGTTGTGGGCCAAGACCGCGACCAATCACCGATTTGTGCGGCACTTTTAAATAGCGTCCGCGACCAATTGGATGTCAGCGCCGCTCCCCGTTCCTCCCTTCACACCCTAGCCGCATGGATGTCAGCGTCGCTGCCTGTGCGGATACTTCCGCTCCGAGAACCCGGGACATGAGCGGGCGCTCGGAGCAGAAGTATCCCGACCCGCAGCGCCGCTCCCCGGTCCTCCCTTCACACCCTAGCCGCTGATGTCCCCACAGTATCCGCATGGTGTTACAAAGGTCCGGACATTTGTGTTAAAAATCGCTGATTGGTCGCTGGCGCTGCCCGCGACCAATCACCGATTTGGGCGCCAAATTTAAATATCGGCCGCGACCAATCACCGATCTTGGCTCCACATTTAAACACCGCTGTGCTGATTGGTCGCGGCTGATATTTAAATTTGGCGCCCAAATCGGTGATTGGTCGCGGGCAGCGCCAGCGACCAATCAGCGATTTTTAACACAAATGTCCGGACCTTTGTAAGACCATGCGGATACAGTGGGGACATCAGCGGCTAGGGTGTGAAGGGAGGACCGGGGAGCGGCGCTGCGAGTCCAGATACTTCTGCTGCGAGCGCCCGCTCATGTCCCGGGTTCTCGGAGCGGAAGTATCCGCACAGGCAGCGCCGCTGACATCCATGCGGCTAGGGTGTGAAGGGAGGACCGGGGAGCGGCGCTGACATCCATGCGGCTAGGGTGTGAAGGGAGGACCGGGGAGTGGCGCTGACATCCAATTGGTCACGGACGCTATTTAAAAGTGCCGCACAAATCGGTGATTGGTCGCTGTCTTGGCCCGCGACCAATGACTGATCTTGGCGCCAAAGTTAAACACTATTGTGCTGATTGGTCACGGACGCTGACCGCGACCAATCACCGATTTGGGCGCCAAATTGAAATATCGGCCGCGACCAATCACCGATTTTGGCGCCAAATTTAAATATCGGCCGCGACCAATCACCACAGCGGTGTTTAAATGTGGAGCCAAGATCGGTGATTGGTCGCGGGCAGCGTCGGCGACCAATCAGCACAGCGGTGTTTAAGTTTTGCGCTAAGATCAGTGATTGGTCGGGTCCGAAGACCGCGATCAATCATCGAATCGTCTTGGTGAGGACCGGGGAGCGGCGCTGCCTGTGCGGCTACTTCCGCTGCGAGAACCCGGGACATAGCGGGCGCTCACAGCAGAAGTATCCCGACCCGCGGCGCCGCTCCCCGGTCCTCCCTTCCGCATGGAGGTCAGCGACGCCGGCGGTCCTTCCGCTGCTACCGGCCGGGAGATGAGCGCCTCGCGGCGCTCATCTTCCGGCTGCATCTCCATCCCGCAGATGGGTCCGTCGGTCGGGTTCCTTCTGCTGTTGCCGGCCGGGAGATGAGCGCCTTGCGCCGGTCATCTCCCGGCTGCATGGCCGCTCAGCTCCGTCCCGCAGATGAGCCGCTAACGGCCGCCATCTTTTTTTAGAAATCCCCCGGCGCTGATTGGCCGCTGCCGGACCAATGAGCGACGCGGGATTTCCTGGACAGACAGACACACAGACAGACAGACAGACGGGATAAGACGATTATATATATAGACTAGATTAGTTCCAATTAATGCTTTTGGTCTGTAGGTAGATCCGTACCATTCGTGACCGAGCAATAACATCATGCACGCTCCTTAACATGACATCTTCCCCTTGGATGAGCCACTTCTCCACGGCCCCCCGAGCCTCGGAGGTGGAGATGGTCTGGATGAGCTCTACGCGTTCCCCCTCGGTGCTGTACATGGCTTTGATGTCCAGGTTAGGAAGGAGCTCCAGCTTTGCGATGCCTTCAAAGCCCTTCTTTAGATGTGGTTGGACCCGCAGAGGATCTTTAGTCTCAGAGAGAATTTCTAGCATTTCGTCGTTGGACAGGAAGAAAAAGCTAAAGCGAAAATGCACAATATGATAAAGATGTCATTAAAGTATTGGGTCAGGCGCCATTTGTATTAGTGTCTATGTGAGAAAATAGAAAAGCAAAGCTTTAAAGTAAAGATTCAGTCCCCATACACATTGGATTAAAATAGTTTAAACCTGACGATTGCAGCAGGACCGGCCTACCCACTGATGTGTATGGGGGTCTCCTGACTCTCCCCCGATAGAGGATGTCAGGGCCAGAAGGATCGGGCAGATGGGATTTCAATACCCGGTCTTTTGGTTCTCAGGGGAGATAACCCGCTGCCGGAGGTGTCCAGTACCGACTTTCTCCTCTCTCCCCATTAAAACCACATGACTGTTCAGCAGAATAGGTGGGAGTCAGGAGAAATAGCCAAATAACCATTCAGACCACGGGTATCTCATATGTCATGCGTATGGTTAGCTTAAAGGGGCTATCCAGCTTTGGGAACTTTTTTTTATTTAACTGAAATGTGTATTCCCATCTCCAGGATTCTACCCCAATATGTAGTATGCGTAATAATAATAATATTAGCAAATACCTCCAATTAGAAGTTTAGTATAGTTCTTCTGATTTGTTTTGTCGCTTACCCCATGTGCAGGGCATTGCAGTAGCTTAGGTTACGACCACTAGCAAATAACTGTCACTATATGAGTGGTCGTAACCATGGATACCGAAGCTACTGCAATGCCTTGCACATGGGGAAAGCGACATAGTGAATCAGAAGAACTATACTACACTTCTAATTGGAGGTATTTGCTAATATTATTATTATTACTACGCCTACTACATATTGGGATAGGATCTTGGAGATGGGAATACCCATTTAATTGCGAGTATTTGCGACAATTCAGTTTCATTAAAAATGTTGCACCGTTAGGCTTTTTGTTTCCTGCACATTCAGCTTTGATGTGATCTGTGGTCATAAATCGGCTAAGAGGAGCTGAAAAAAGACAGATTAAAAATAAGTCCAATAGCCAGCGCAACACAGAGCCAATAGAAGGCAAACAGTGCAAAATTATTAATGAAATCCAATTACAAAAATGATTTCAATGCGTTTAAATAAGAAAAAAAAATATTTAAGGAATATATACAATCATTGCAACAAGTGAAAGGACTATACCGTGGGAAAAAAGCCTCTTCTTCTCCAGATAGGCATTCAGCCCTTTCATGATTTTATCCAGAAGCACATTGCTGTCCTGAAGTTTCTCCAGAAGTCCGGTCAGAGAAGTGGCGCTTAAAACCTAAAACAAAGTAGATAGCCCATAAGTAAGATTCCATTATATAGTTATAGAGACTGAAAAAAGGTCACATTCATTGACTATTGTGCCAATAGTTTATATTAAAAGAAAAATTAGAACCTATTTGGATAGAAAATAGAAGATGCGGGAGGCTGGAGTCCAGGCAGTGCGGAGCCCCATAACCCGGGATCCTTGTGATGGAAGCATCAGGACACGGACTCTTGGAAAACATCAATCCTGGATGCAAGATGACCGTGCTTTCTTGTATCAGTCCACCATGAAGCATCCATTTACCTTCGGGTCTTTAACGCAATGTTTCATGATCTCTCTCCAGTTTCTGTCCACAGTCTGGAATAAGCGTCCTTCTTCAGGCATTTGCTGCATGATGTCCTCAGAAGAGAAGATTAAAGCCACTGGGTCGGCACCTTCAGCCATTCATCAATGGTTTCCTGGATCCTTATCAGTCGTTCCTCCCATTGCTTAAAGGAGGAGAGCAAAAAGTTAATTACACATAAAATGAAAAGGATAGAAAAAAAATGCTATCATTTTAGAAGATAAATTATCAATGGATATGAATTCTGAATTGTTGGACATTTGTAGGGAAAGTTTGGCGAGACTCCTTGATACCATCCCCTTTACATGTAAGCTGGAGCCGCATGTAACTTTAGCCTCGGAGATCCTAATGAAACCTTAGCTTCTGCTAATAAGCAAGTGAAGATTTTAAGCTGAGTGACAACATTTACTGTGGGTGGGAACTCCTTAATCCCTTCAGGACCGGATAATTTTTTGTTTTGCATTTTTTCCTTCCCTTCTTCAAAAAGCCATACATTTTTTAATTTTTCCATTGATATAGCTGCAAGAGGCTATGTAATGTGCTGTAGCTTAACCCCTTCCCAACATATGACATACTGTTAAGCCATATGCCATGTTCCTGCAGATGTGCAAAATTTGGACCTGGGCCCCCACCAGCATGTTGGTCAGATGTATGGGCCCTTGTAGCATTCTAGATCCGATAATGATGCGCGTGTTCGTCCCTGCCTTGGATGTTTCCCATTGTAGCCCCATCCTATAATAATGTCTCTCATTCTAGGCCCCTTCCTGGTATAATGTTCCCCATCCTGCGCCCCTTCCTGTTATAATATCCCCGATCCTGGGCCTCTTCCTGTTATAATATCCACCTTCTGTGTATAATACCCCCCATCCTGAGCCCCTTTCAGCAATAACGTCCCAATCCTGGGCTCCTTCCTGGTATAATGTCCTTGGTCCTGGGCCTCTTACTGTAATAATGTCCCCCATCCTGGCCCCTTCCTGTAACAATGTCCCCAATCCTGGTACAATGTCCCCCATCCTATAACAATGTCCTCCATCCTGGTATCCTGTCCCCCATCCTAGGCCCCATTCTGGTATAATGACCTCCATCCTTGTGCCCTTCCTGGTGTAATGTCCTTCATCCTGGCCCATGTCATGGTATAATGACCCCCATTCTGGTATAATGCTCCCTATCCTGGGCCCTTTCCTTGTATAATGTTCCCCATCCTGGGCCCCTTCTTTATATAATGCTCCCCATCCTGGGCCCCTTCCTTGTCTAATTCTCCCCACCCTGAGCCCCTTCCTTGTCTAATGCTCCCCATCCTTGGCCCTTTCCTGGTATAATGTTCTGTCGTTCTTTTCTAATACATTAAATAAACAAAAATAAATGATTCTTCTTACCTTCCTGCGCTCCCACGACATGCGGCGTCTTCTTCTGTAGCTGATTTCAGTGTGCCGGCAAGGGCAGCGCATGACGTCACTTCCATGCGTCGCTCGTGACTGGCACGCCGACATCAGCTACTGGCCTTTGATTGGCTGGCGGCATGCATTGCAGCTCAGGGACCCGGCATGTCCCTGCGCAGCAATATACTTCAGCCGAATGTGCGTCCTCAGACTGTGGAAGTGCCATACATATATGAGATGGGAATACCACTCTGCCACTGTGCGTTCCTTTATGCACTTTACCCTCCTTTTTGGCACTCTTTGTGGTAAGAGACTACCTTAAAAAATGTTTTATATGACATGTATCTGATTATTTGTGGGCAGGAGCATTATTTAGATGGATACCTGATGCATATGGCAAGTGTAAATCCAATGACTATGGAATACTTATGGATTACTTTTTGATATATTATTACACTCCTTGGATTGTCTTGATATACTAACCTTATGCTATATTATCTATATTGCTCATGTCCCACTGTGACCATATGCGTGACCATATATGTATACTTTGTAACATATCTTGCTACATTGGTAATCTAATTAGTGTCTTTATACTATCCGTATTATGTCATTTCTCTTTTTACTATGTACGTTTTTTAACTTGATGGAATAAAAATTTATATTTTTTACGCCAATTAACTCTTTCTTCTCCTATGTACCCATGTGTTTCATGAGTTGGCTCAGTTTGGCAAATCTGGGATATATTTCCCCCCGGATATGCCAACTTTACCCCTATAGGGTCTATTTAGTTGTATCACTCTGAGTCTATGTCTGATCCAGAGATACAATAATGAACATGAATCCTTATATATCACGGATCTTGCAGCCGCCTTTACCTGCTTGGACATAAGTGTTACATAGTTACATAGTTTAAAAGGCCGAAAAAAGACAAGCGTCCATCCAGTTCAGCCTATTTCTTGTGCACTGCAGCTATTCCGCAGCGTTGATCCAGGGGAAGGCAAAAAAAAACCATGCGGTATAGGCCAATTTACATCATTGAGGAAAAATTCACTTCCCGACTCCAATCTGGCAGTCAGATTAAATCCCTGGATTAATTAACTATCACTAAACATAAGATGTAATTTTATTGTTCTCAAGAAAGGCGTCCAGTCCTCTCTTGAACTCATTAAGTGAGTTGGACATCACCACTTCCTCTCCCAGAGAATTCCAGAGTCTCACAGCTCTGACCGTAAAGAATCCCCTTCTATGCTGGTGCAGGAACCTCCTTTCCTCCAGACGCATAGTGTGCCCCCTCGTCTTTGTCACCATCCTTGGTATAAACAGGTCATGGGAGAGATCTCTGTACAGCCCCCTGATGTATTTATACATGTTTATGAGGTCTCCACTAAGCCTTCTCTTTTCCAACGTAAATAGGCCTAATTTGGACAACCTCTCTGGGTATTTTAGTCCCTCCATTCCCTTTATTACCTTAGTCGCCCTCCTTTGTACCCTCTCTAGCTCCAATATGTCTTTCCTGAGTACCGGAGCCCAGAACTGTGCACAATATTCTAAGTGCGGCCTTACCAGCGCTTTACACAGAGGAAGAACAATGTTCTCATCATATGCCCCTATTCCTCTTCTGATGCATGCCATGACTCTATTTGCCTTCGCAGCTGCTGCCTGACACTGGGCACTCCAATTTAATTTGCTGTTAACCAAGACGCCCAGGTCCTTCTCCATGTCAGATTTCCCCAACGGTTTCCCATTTAATATGTATGGGTGACTGCTGTTTTTCTTTCCCATGTGCATGACCTTACATTTATCGGCATTGAACCCCATTTGCCATTTTTTGGCCCAACTCCCCAATTTATCTAAATCCTCCTGTAGCTGTGCCCTATCCTCATCTGTATTAACTACGTTACAAAGTTTAGTATCATCTGCAAATATTGCTATTTTACTATGCAACCCTTCCACTAGATCATTAATAAATATATTAAATAATATAGGGCCCAAGACAGACCCTTGAGGCACCCCGCTAGTCGAGACGCAGTTATAAAAGGAATCCAATTTGTCCGCATTAATCAACTGCAGGGCATCTTGATTGGCAAATAGATTGATCACTTTGGGGTACCAAGTGTTCAGCAACTTTTCTTCTGTCTTGGCACAAGCCAAGGATCCGCTGTTCCTCAGGGATTCACATTCTACAGGACCCCTGGACCTGACAAAGAATAAAGCACTTTATCATATTAAACCTGACAGGGCACACCTGTGAAGTGAAGACCATTTCCGGTGACTACCTCTAGAAGCTCATCAAGAGAATGCCAAGAGTGTGCAAAGCAGTCATCAAAGCAAAAGGTGGCTACTCTGAAGAACCTAGAATATAAGACATATTTTCAGTTGTTTCACACTTATTTGTTAAGTATATAATTCCACATGTGTTAATTCATAGTTTTGATGCCTTCAGTGTGAATGTACAATTTTCATAGTCATGAAAATACAGAAAAATCTTTAAATGAGAAGGTGTGTCCAAACTTTTGGTCTGTACTGTATATATCCACCCATATACAGTATACATATACACACATATACAGTATACATATATACACACATATACAGTATACATATATACACACCCATATACAGTATACATATATACACACATATACCAGTATACATATATACACACCCATATACAGTATACATATATATACACACATATACAGTATACATATATACACACATATACAGTATGCATATATACACCCATATACAGTATACATATATACACACATATACCAGTATACATATATATACACCCATATACAGTATACATATATATACACACTTATACAGTATACATATATACACACCCAGTATACAGTATATATATATATACACACCCATATACTGTATATATATATATATATATACACACCCATATACAGTATACATATATACACACATATACAGTATACATATATACACACATATACAGTATACATATATACACACCCATATACAGTATACATATATACACACATATACCAGTATACATATATACACACCCATATACAGTATACATATATATACACACATATACAGTATACATATATACACACATATACAGTATGCATATATACACCCATATACAGTATACATATATACACACATATACCAGTATACATATATATACACCCATATACAGTATACATATATATACACACTTATACAGTATACATATATACACACCCAGTATACAGTATATATATATATACACACCCATATACTGTATATATATATATACACACCCATATACAGTATACATATATACACACATATACAGTATACATATATACACACATATACAGTATACATATATACACATATATACACACATATACACACACATACCAGTATACATATATATATACACACGCCCATATACAGTATACAGTGGTGGCCAAAAGTATTGGCACCCCTGCAATTCTGTCAGATAATGCTCAATTTCTTCCTGAAAATGATTGCAATCATAAATTCTTTGGTATTATTCTCTTCATTTAATTTGTCTTCAATGAAAAAAACACAAATAGAATTGTCCTAAAGCCAGATTGGATATAATTCCACACCAAACCTAAAAAAGGGGGTGGACAAAAGTATTGGCACTGTTTGAAAAATCATGTGATGCTTCTCTAATTCGTGCAATTAACAGCACCTGTAACTTACCTGTGGCACCTAACAGGTGTTGGCAATAGCTAAATCACACTTGCAGCCAGTTAACATGGATTAAAGTTGACTCAACCTCTGTCCTGTGTCCTTGTGTGTACCACATTGAGCATGGAGAAAAGAAAGAAGACCAAAGAACTGTCTGAGGACTTGAGAAACCAAATTGTGAGGAAGCATGAGCAATCTCAAGGCTACAAGTCCATCTCCAAAGACCTGAATGTTCCTGTGTCTTCCGTGCGCAGTGTCATCAAGAAGTGTAAAGCCCATGGCACTGTGGCTAACCTCCCTAGATGTGGACGGAAAAAAAAATTGACGAGAGATTTCAGCGCAAGATTGTGCGGATGGTGGATAAAGAACCTCGACTAACATCCAAACAAGTTCAAGCTGCCCTGCAGTCCGAGGGTACAGCAGTGTCAACCCATACTATCCGTTGGCGTCTGAATGAAAAGGGACTGTATGGTAGGATACCCAGGAAGACCCCACTTCTTACCCCGAGACATAAAAAAGCCAGGCTGGAGTTTGCCAAAACTTACCTGAGAAAGCCTAAAACGTTTTGGAAGAATGTTCTCTGACCAGATGAGACAAAAGTAGAGCTTTTTGGGAAAAAGCATCAACATAGAGTGTACAGGAAAAAAAAAGAGACATTCAAAGAAAAGAACACGGTCCCTACAGTCAAACATGGCGGAGGTTCCCTGATGTTTTGGGGTTGCTTTGCTGCCTCTGGCACTGGACTGCTTGACCGTGTGCATGGCATTATGAAGTCTGAAGACTACCAACAAATTTTGCAGCATAATGTAGGGCCCAGTGTGAGAAAGCTGGGTTTCCCTCAGAGGTCATGGGTCTTCCAGCAGGACAATGACCCAAAACACACTTCCAAAAGCACTATAAAATGGTTTTAGAGAAAGCACTGGAGACTTCTAAGGTGGCCAGCAATGAGTCCAGACCTGAATCCCATAGAACACCTGTGGAGAGATCGCAAAATGGCAGTTTGGAGAAGGCTCCCTTCAAATATCAGGGACCTGGAGCAGTTTGAAGTGACCGCGGGCAAGGCCGCGCATTGGTATCTATGATCTGGCCCAGCAAGATCCCCACACACAGACTCTATCTTGACAACCGTATCTTTACTCGCATACATTTTTAACACAGCAAAGAAAAAAAAACAATAAATGACAACCGTAAATATGCACAGTAATAACGTGTACTGATAAGCTGACCCTCACTGTCCCTACTCACACGTTACCAGTCCTTTACTCCAGAAGGATGTGTCCCCCGTCGCAGGCCTGTCTGTCTTTGCAGGAAGGCGTCCCAGCCGGAAAAAAAACAGGAACAGCAGAATTCGCGGAAACAAAGGAAGGGATACTTCGGCCTCTCGCCAGAGGTCCCGCTTACAGTCTCTCTGATCCGGATAGAAGCTCTGGTGGGTCCCCTTATGTAGTCCACACTCCAGTAGCAGGGAGTGTAACAGCTGAATCCTTCAGCAGTGCAGGAGCTGGGGAAGGCTCCGAGGATATGGTGTCAGATAGAAGAAATCACGTTGAGAGTCTCTCCTGCGCCACACACGAGGGCCTGCACACCGTCCTGGCTCTTTTCACAGACCACAGCAGACTCTGCGCGCGCTTTTTCCTGCTTCCCACTTTGGTCACGTGACTCTCTAGGGCGGGACACAGGAGGCTCAGTCTTTTTCTCTGTCATCACACCCTGCGCAGGTGCAACCTCTGGCCACAAGGTGGCAACATCATCCTGTGTAATCACTTCTGTAACAGGCTCTATATCAATTATCACAGAACAGCCAGAGACGGCCAGCTCACTACAAGTTTGCCAAAGAAGAATGGTCTACAATTCCAGCAGAGCATTGTAAGAAACTCATTGATGGTTACCGGAAGCGGTTGTTCGCAGTTATTTTGGCTAAAGGTTGTGCAACCAAGTATTAGGCTGAGGGTGCCAATACTTTTGTCCGGCCCATTTTTGGAGTTTTGTGTGAAATGATCAATGATTTTATTTTTGCTTCATTCTCTTTTGTATTTTTTCCTTGCAAGCAAATTAAATGAAGATAATAATACCAAAGAATTTGTGATTGCAATCATTTTCAGGAAGAAACTGAGTATTATCTGACAGAATTGCAGGGGTGCCAATACTTTTGGCCAGCACTGTACATATATATATACACACACATACAGCATACATATATACACCCATATACAGTATACATATACACACATCTACAGTATACATATATATACACCTATATACAGTATACATATATACACCCATATACAGTATACATATACACACATCTACAGTATACATATATATACACCTATATACAGTATACATATATACACACCCATATACAGTATACATATATACACAGTATAGATATACACACACATATACAGTATACATATATATACACACACATACAGTATACATATATACACACCCATATACAGTATACATATACACACCCATATACAGTATACATATATACACACCCATATACAGTATACATATATATATACATACAGTATGCATATACACATATACAGTATACATATATATATATACATACATATAGAGTATCTATAATATAACGCTACAAGCGTCCCTCTGTCTGAAGCCTTTATAGTCTGCGCTAGTGCGACACGCCTGCACAGTCTGGCTCCAGACTGAAGAACGCATGGAGCCGTTACAGGTAAGAGGAGTGTATGGTGCAGGAGATCACGGTATGCTTATACACTGAACACATACCGCGATCTCTGGCGCCATACTTACATACTTACCTGACCGGGATGAGCGCTACCGCGGCGCTTCTGTTCGGTCCGGAGTCCGGGGGAAGAGGGAGGCATTGAAATCGGCACATGCGCATAGCGCTATCCGGCGCCATTTTACTGAAGACACATTTGCAATGTGTCTTCAGCAAAATGGAGCCGGACAGCGTGGTATGAGCACACGCGTACTTCGGCGCCGCACTCCTCCCCCGGCCTCCAGCAGAACGGGAAACAGCGCTGGAGCACAGGGAAGAAAGGTGAGTATAAGTGTTTATTTTCTTGTATTTGTGTGTAGCATGATAGGGATGAGGGGTGCCATACATACCAGGATTGGGGGGTGAGGGGTGCCATACATACCAGGATTGGGGGGTGAGAGGACCATACATACCAGGATTGGCGGGTGAGGGGACTATCCATACCAGGATTGGGGGGTGAGGGGTGCCATGCATACCAGGATTGGGGGGTAAGGGGACCATGCATAACAGGATTGGGGGTGAGGGGACCATGCATAACAGGATTGGGGGTGAGGGGTGCCATGCATAACAGGATTGGGGGTGAGGGGTGCCATGCATATCAGGATAGGGATGAGGGGTACCATGCATACCAGGATTGGGGATGTGAGGGGGTACCATAGATACCAGAATAGGGATGAGGGGGTACCATGGATACCAGGATTGGGGGTGAGGGGTACCATGTATACCAGAATTGGGGGGTGAGGGGACCATGCATACCAGGATTGGGGCTGAGGGGTGCCATGTATACCAGAATTGGGGGGGACCATGCATACCAGGATTGGGGATGAGGGGTGCCATGCATACCAGGATTGGGGAATGAGGGGTGCCATGCATACCAGGATTGGGGAATGAGGGGTGCCATGCATACCAGGATTGGGGGTGAGGGGTGCCATGCATACCAGGATTGGGGAATGAGGGGTGCCAAGTATACCAGGATTGGGGGTGAGGGGTGCCATGCATACCAGGATTGGGGGGTGAGGGGTGCCATGTATACCAGGATTGGGAGGTGAGGTGACCATGCATACCAGGATTGGGGAATGAGGGATGCCATGTATACCAGAATTGGGGGGTGAGGGGACCAAACATACCAGGATTGAGGGGTGAGGGGACCATGCATACCAGAATTAGGGGGTGAGGGGTGCCATGTATACCAGGATTGGGGAATGAGGGATGCCATGTATACCAGAATTGAGGGGTGAGGGGACCATGTATACCAGGATTGGGGGATGAGGGGTGCCATGTATACCAGGATTGGGGGTGAGGGGTGCCATGCATACCAGGATTGGAGAATGAGGGGTGCCATGTATACCAGGATTGGGGGGTGAGGGGACCATGCATACCAGGATTGGGGGGTGAGGGGACCATGCATACCAGGATTGGGGGGTGAGGGGACCATGCATACCAGGATTGGGGGGTGATGGCTGCCATGTATACCAGGATTGGGGAATGAGGGGTGCCATGCATACCAGGATTGGGGAATGAGGGGTGCCATGCATACCAGGATTGGGGAATGAGGGGTGCCATGTATACCAGGATTGGGGGTGAGGGGTGCCATGCATACCAGGATTGGGGGGTGAGGGGTGCCATGTATATCAGGATTGGGAGGTGAGGGGACCATGCATACCAGGATTGGGGAATGAGGTGTGCCATGCATACTAGGATTGGGGGGTGAGGGGTGCCATACATACCAGGATTGGGGGGTGAGAGGACCATACATACCAGGATTGGCGGGTGAGGGGACTATCCATACCAGGATTGGGGGGTGAGGGGTGCCATGCATACCAGGATTGGGGGGTAAGGGGACCATGCATAACAGGATTGGGGGTGAGGGGACCATGCATAACAGGATTGGGGGTGAGGGGTGCCATGCATAACAGGATTGGGGGTGAGGGGTGCCATGCATATCAGGATAGGGATGAGGGGTACCATGCATACCAGGATTGGGGATGTGAGGGGGTACCATAGATACCAGAATAGGGATGAGGGGGTACCATGCATACCAGGATTGGGGGTGAGGGGTACCATGTATACCAGAATTGGGGGGTGAGGGGACCATGCATACCAGGATTGGGGCTGAGGGGTGCCATGTATACCAGAATTGGGGGGGGACCATGCATACCAGGATTGGGGATGAGGGGTGCCATGCATACCAGGATTGGGGAATGAGGGGTGCCATGCATACCAGGATTGGGGAATGAGGGGTGCCATGCATACCAGGATTGGGGGTGAGGGGTGCCATGCATACCAGGATTGGGGAATGAGGGGTGCCAAGTATACCAGGATTGGGGGTGAGGGATGCCATGCATACCAGGATTGGGGGGTGAGGGGTGCCATGTATACCAGGATTGGGAGGTGAGGTGACCATGCATACCAGGATTGGGGAATGAGGGATGCCATGTATACCAGAATTGGGGGGTGAGGGGACCAAACATACCAGGATTGGGGGGTGAGGGGACCATGCATACCAGAATTAGGGGGTGAGGGGTGCCATGTATACCAGGATTGGGGAATGAGGGATGCCATGTATACCAGAATTGAGGGGTGAGGGGACCATGTATACCAGGATTGGGGGATGAGGGGTGCCATGTATACCAGGATTGGGGGTGAGGGGTGCCATGCATACCAGGATTGGAGAATGAGGGGTGCCATGTATACCAGGATTGGGGGGTGAGGGGACCATGCATACCAGGATTGGGGGGTGAGGGGACCATGCATACCAGGATTGGGGGGTGAGGGGAAAATGCATACCAGGATTGGGGGGTGAGGGGACCATGCATACCAGGATTGGGGGGTGATGGGTGCCATGTATACCAGGATTGGGGAATGAGGGGTGCCATGCATACCAGGATTGGGGAATGAGGGGTGCCATGCATACCAGGATTGGGGAATGAGGGGTGCCATGTATACCAGGATTGGGGGTGAGGGGTGCCATGCATACCAGGATTGGGGGGTGAGGGGTGCCATGTATACCAGGATTGGGAGGTGAGGGGACCATGCATACCAGGATTGGGGAATGAGGTGTGCCATGCATACTAGGATTGGGGGGTGAGGGGACCATACATACCATGATTGGGGGGTGAGGTGTGCCATGCATACCAGGGTTGGGGGGTGAGGGGACCATACATACCATGATTGGGGAATGAGGTGTGCCATGTATGCCAGGATTGGGGGGTGGAGGGACCATGCATACCACAATAGGATGGGGGCAGCACAAATACCAGGATGGGAGACCATATACCAATAAAAATGCTCGCCACCCGGGCGTAGAACGGGTTCAATAGCTAGTACATATATACACGCATATATACAGTAATACAGCATATACATACACATATATACTGTATATACACACACACACATATATACAGTAATACAGCATATACATACACATATATATACTGTATACACACACACACACATATATACAGTAATACAGGATATACATACACATATATACTGTATATCCCCACACACACATATATACAGTAATACAGCATATACATACACATATATACTGTATATATACACACACACATATATATATCTGGCGACAGGGCCCCGCTGCGTCCTCTGTGTCTCTGTACAGATATAAGTGTAACACGTACTGGATCCAGCACAGGTGACAGTCTGCCATAGAGCTGACGTGCAGTACATACACTGTGTTATGGGGGCGCTCACCTGTGCGGACCCCGCGCTCCGGCCGCTACTTCTCTGCTCATATAAGGTCTCTCTTTCTGCCATTAAATAATTCGGTTGTCATGGCAGTGGAGGCGGGGCGTTGGTAGGGGGCGTGTCTGGTATAGGGCAGATTGGGGCGGGGCTGTCATGCAGTGCTTGTCTCATCGCTGTAATTTCCTGCTGATGCCACCTGGTGGACAGCATTGGTCAGTACGCGCTGAGAATGCTCACATGGTGGGGGAGGGGCAGCTTATATATGTATATACACAGTCACAATGCAGTTAGGGTTATGTTCACACAGTGTTTTTTTAAACGTTTTTTTCCACATTATAAAACTCAGAGTTGTCAGGAAAAGCATTGCCTGTATTTTTGATGTATGCCTCATACAAAATACATTTTTGAAGATTTTTTTTAATCTTCCATCCTATACTCGGGCACTGGCTGTATATTGTTGTGGCCCCGGGACTTGCTTAGATCCGCTGGGTGGCATTGCCAGCTGCATTGCAGTAAATGGGTGACCTGAAATCCCACATTTATCCTGTGACCAGTTAGGGACTGTTTTTTCTTAAAGAAGGGGCTCATGTTATTAATCCCAGACAATCCATTAATGGAGTTTCCAGTAGTATAATAATGATGATTTATCCTGGGGATGGGTTATCAATATCAGATCGGTGGGCTCCGACACGCGGCACCGGCTCTACCCATCAGCTGATTGCAGCGCTCAGATGTAAATAGTGTGAAGATTGAACATCACCGCTCCATTCACTGTACTGCGGGTCCTGCAAGTCAGCTAATATTCATGTAATAGGAGCTGATCTGCAGCACCAGGGAGCGGCCACTACACAGTGACCAGAGCTGTGATGTTCAGCTCCTCAACACTGTTTACATCTGACCTCGACCGAAGCTGCAAACAGCTGATTAGTGGAGGAGCCACGTGCCGGACCCCCACAAATCTGATATTAATGAGATAACCAGGGGATAGGCCATCAATATGTTTGTCCTGGAAATTCCCTTTAAGGCCCACCTGCACATACTATGTATATATATATATATATATATATATATGGCAAAGAGTGAGAAGGGGTTAATCAAAGGCTCATAAAACGGACAAACAACACAAATATTGGTTTCTATCTTTTACACATTTGGGGTAGCCCTTAAGAGGGCCGGAGAGAGAGAGAGAGAGAGAGAGAAAGAGAGAGAGAGAGAGAAGAGAGAGAGAAGAGAGAGAGAGAGAAAAGAGAGAGAGAGAAGAGAGAGAGAGAGAAGAGAGAGAGAAGAGAGAGAGAAGAGAGAGAGAAGAGAGAGAGAGAAGAGAGAGAGAAGAGAGAGAGAGAGAAGAGAGAGAGAAGAGAGAGAGAAGAGAGAGAGAGAGACCAAGAGAGAGGAAAAAAAAGAGAGACCCAACCAGTGCAAGGCTAAGCCGGGCAGGCGGCAGCGGCTATTTATACCCACTGCTGATCTCTGATTGGTGGAAGATCTGGGTGTGGCTGCTCTCTGATTGGTGGAAAATCTGGGTGTGGCTGCTCTGTGATTGGTTAGCATTATGACCTCACAGTGGCGATGACTCATACCTCCTGGGTGGTTCTTCTGGGCGGTTCTGTTTTCTGACTGGTGGAAATTCTAATCAGCATTATGACCTCACAGTGGCCGTGACTCATGTTTCATGGACTGTTCTATCTGGGTGACCTGAAACATGCTGATCTCTAATTGGTGGAAATTCAAGTCATCTTCATGACATCACAATCAGCATGTTATTACTGCTGAGATGTTCAGTTTTTTCCTAAATTTCCTACGTTTTGTCCTAATTTATTAGCACATATATACCACTCATTCCTACAATCAAAGGGTCAGGAAACCCCTCTGAAATCAATATCCTACAATTTACCCCAACAGCAAAAAAACAACTATACACAAAATACCAAAAGATATATCAGATTATTAATGAGCAAATAAAAGACACTATCACATAAAAAGAATCTTTAGAAAGGTGTAGAAAAAATGCTGTAAAGTAAGAACGCTTCAAAAATAGAAATGTTAATGATTTATTTAATCAATTAACAAAATACAAAGTGAATGAACAAACGAAAAATCTAGATCCAATCAATATTTAGTGTGACCAACTTTTCACTTTAAAACAGCGTCAATTCTTCTAGGTACACCTGCGCAAAGTCAGGGATTTTGTAATAATACAGTCAGGTGTCTGGTCATACACCATGGCAAGACTGAGCAAGAATACACAAGGAAGTTATACTACATCAGCAAGGTCTCTAAGGCACAAATTTCAAAGCAGATTGAGGGTTCAAGATGTGTCATTCAAGCACTTGTGAAGATGCACAAGAAAATGTGCAACATCGAGGTCAGTAGATGCAGTGGTCGGCCAAGGAAACTTAGTGCAGCAGATGTATGACACATTATGGTTACTTTCCTTCAAAAGCAGAAGATGTCCAGCAGTGCCATCAGCTCAGAACTGGCAGCAACCAGTGGGACTCAGCTTCACTCATCTACTGTTCAGAGAAGACTGGCCAGAAGTGGTCTTCATAGCAAAATTGTGGTGAAAAAGCCATATCTTCCACATCAAAACAAGGCAAGTGACTCAACTATGCATTAAAACAGAGGAACCAGGGTGTAGAAAATTGGCAGGATGTGCTCTGGACGGTTGAGTCAAAATATGAAAAATGTTATTACAGAAGAGATTTTGTTCACTGAAGGGCTGGAGAGCAGTACAATAATGAGCGTCTGTGGGCAATAGTGATGCATAAGCACGGTGGAGGGTCCAGTAAGTTTGGGGCTGCATTTCAGCAAATGGAGGTGGAAATTGGGTCAGAATTATTGGTTCCCTCAATGCTGAGATATAGAGGCAGATACTTATCCATCCTGCAATATCATCAGGGAGGTGTCCGATTGGATCTAAATGTTTTCTTCAGCAGAACAACAACCCCAAACATACAGCCAATGTCATTAAGAATTATCTTCAATGTAAAGAACAAGGAGTCCTGGAAATGATCTGGTCCCACCTAGTGGAGTAACTAGAGTCTGATAGGCCCCCACCGGCATGTTGGTCAGATGTATGGGCCCTTGTAGCGTTCTGGATCCTATAAAGAAATATGTGTTCTCTCCCTATGTAGTAATGTCCCCCATCCTGGCTCCTTCTTGTAATAATCTCCCACATGCTGGGCCTTATGCTATGACATTTTCCCCCACCTGTGCCCCTGTCTGGTAATGTCCCCATTCTGGCATCATTTACTTCATTCTGGTTTAATGTCCCCATCCTGGTATAGTGTCCCCATTCTGATATAATGTCCCCATTTTGGTATAATGTCTCTAACCTGGTATAATATCCCCCATGCTGGTGTAATGCTCCCAATTCTGCTATAATGTCCCCAAAGCTGGTATAATGCCCCACATCCTGGTATGGTATCTCCAGTTCTGGCATAATGTCCCCCATGCTGCTATAATATCCCCCATACTGGTATAATATCATCATTGTGATGTAATGTCCCCATTCTGATATAGTGTCACCCATCCAGGTATGGTGTACCCCATTCTGGTATAGTGTCCCTTATTCTGGTATAATGTCCCCAATTCTGGTATAATGTCCCCAATTCTGATATAATGTCCTCATTCTGATATAATGTCCCCATCCTGGTATAATGACCCCCCATCCTGGTATAATGACCCCCCATCCTGGTTTAATGACCATCATACTGGTTTAATGCCCCCCATCCTGGTACAATGCACTCCATTCTGTTACAGTGTCTCACATTCTGGCATAATGACCTAATTCTGGTATAATGTACCCATTCTGGCATAATGTCCCCCATCCTGGTATGGTATCTACTGAGATGCCATCCTGGGGATGGGTTATCAATATCAGATAGGTGGGCTCCCACACGTGGCACTGGCTCTACCCATCAGTTGTTTGCAACGCTCAGATGTAAATAGTTTGAAGATCTGAACATCACTGCTCCATTCACTGTACTGTGGGTCCTGCAAGTCAGCTAATATTCATGTAATAGGAGCTGATCTGCAGCACCAGGTAGCAGCCACTACACAGTGACCAGAGCTGTGATGTTCAGCTCCTCAACAATGTTTACATCTGACCTCTGCCGGAGTTTCAAACAACTGAGTAGTGGAGGTGCCACGTGCCGGACCCCCACAAATCTGATATTAACTCCTTACTGATGTCAGGCGTAATAATATGTACCTGCGACCTGGGCCTATTGGACCAGGTGCGTATTATTATGCCTTGGCGATCGCACCCATACAGAGGCTGTGCTGGCGCGATCGCTGCCGGGTGTCAGCTGATTCTCACAGCCAACACCCGATGCTTTGTGCCAGGAGTGGGGCCGCACCGCTCCCTCGAAATGTTGCGAACTAAGTCGATCGCAGCATTCCGGGAGCAGGGGGGAGGTAAGCGCGACTCTCTTACCTTGAATCAAAAACTGCACTGTGAGCACGGGGTCCCGATCGTTGCTATGATGACCCGATGTCGTCATGACAACATCCGGGTCACCAGAAAGTTACTTTGATCATGCGCAGTGCACAATCAAAATAACTTGTGTGTGTGCAGCGCTGACAGGCTGCATGCATAGAGATGCTGCTGCTGCATCTCTATGCTGTACAAGCGATCGGCCTGCAAAAAATGAAAGTCCCATAGTGGGACAAAGTGTAAAAGTAAAAAAAAGTGTAAGAAAGTGAAATATATATATATATATATATATATATATACACATAATCAAAATATTTGGGTATATATATATATTGTATATGTGTGTGTATATATATGTATACTGTATATGTGTGTATATATACAGTACAGACCAAAAGTTTGGAAACACCTTCTCATTTAAAGATTTTTCTGTATTTTCATTACTTTGAAAATTGTACATTCACACTGAAGGCATCAAAACTATGAATCAGCTGTGACGCCTCTTACTCGAAAAAGCCCTTTTCTTTACCCTGGGAGATGGGGGACTCGGAGTCAGGTCCTGTGATGGAGAGATGGGGTGTAGCCGTGGCCCGGACCCGACCCGTGCTCAGGGCCGTCACAGTAAAAAAAGAGATGGTGTATGCTTGTCCGGGTTGAGTGGCTGATTAACGACTACGCCACCGGTGGTACCTGGTGAAGGGCCACCAGCGCCGCTTCAGTCCGCTGAGGCATGGTGTTATGGCGGTCAAAGTTATTACTACTCCCCACAGGCGGAGCGTGGCCTCAGGGCAGAGGGACAGGATGGAGGGGGTAGTAGTGAAGGAATGCGGGCTCCGCGTCTCATGGTGTGGCGCAGAATGAACAGTCCGGAGGCTGTAGGGGTGAACTTCCAAGGCTTTACTCACATAGATGGCATGAGGAAGGTGACTCCCTGCTCCCCGCGGAGTCCTTCGGTCACCAGAGACGGGGGTCCGACAACCTCCGAGTAAGTCCAGCATTCAGTCGGGACACTACACCAGAGTGTTCCTGAACTACGGGCCTAATCCTTTCCTGTCAGTGTGTGTGCAAATAGGCCGGGTCTCCCTCTGAGCTCCTCTCAGAACAAGGGCTCGGGTGGCAGCTCCGCTCCGTCCGGTACCCGGTGGGATCCTCAGGGCCTACCGGGCTTCCCCGACCAGGACATGGAGTAGCAAGGTCGGGTGTCGGGGGTAGGTACCCCTCTTGCAGCCGGACTCCCTCTGAATATATCAGGTTGGCGAGGACAGGTGGCGTACACCGCTCCGTCTGCATCCTGCCTGGGATCCATTTGCTGTGGAGTCACACTCTTAAGCTCCAGGCCTTCTTGGTCATGGTCATTGGCCGGGTTGAGACATTCCCCGTCTGCAACTTGCCTCTCGTCCCAAGACCAGGGTACGAGGGCCGTGTCTCCGACCTCTGCAGACCCACACAGGGTCCACTATCAGAGTGGGAGAGCACAGTAACACACAGTATTTAACAGCACAAAGACCAAAACCAAAGATGGCTTTTTATTAAATATGAAATTTAAAGTGTAACTAACTTGTAGGTCCTCCACCCACACCCACTAACTGGTTCCCCTCACTCTTGGTTCCCCAGTCTCCCTGTAACATACTAGCCCCCTCTGGTGGAGAAGTGTGGTGTTGGATGCAAAGATTGGGTCACGACTATCACACTGTTCTTACCTCAGAGGAGGAACACTACACTCCATTAAAGAAGTGCAGCATCCCTGTGGCGGTCGAACCCTCAGGGGCGCCACACAACACATGTGGAATTATATACTTAACAAAAAAGTGTGAAACAACTGAAAATATGTCTTATATTCTAGGTTCTTCAAAGTAACCACCTTTTGCTTTGATGACTGCTTTGCACACTCTTGGCATTCTCTTGATGAGCTTCAAGAGGTAGTCACCGGAAATGGTTTTCACTTCACAGGTGTGCCCTGTCAGGTTTAATAAGTGGGATTTCTTGCCTTATAAATGGGGTTGGGACCATCAGTTGTGTTGTGCAGAAGTCAGGTGGCTACACAGCTGATAATCCTACTGAATAGACTGTTAGCTGCTTTTTTCTTGCCATAATACAAATTCTAAGCAAAGAAAAACGAGTGACCATCATTACTTTAAGAAACGAAGGTCAGTCAGTCTGAAAAATTGGGCAAACTTTGAAAGTGTCCCCAAGTGCAGTTGCAAAAACCATCAAGCGCTACAAAGAAACTGGCTCACATGAGGACCCCCCAGGAAAGGAAGACCAAGAGTCACTACTGCTTCTGAGGATAAGTTTATCCGAGTCACCAGCCTCAGAAATCACAGGTTAACTGCAGCTCAGATTAGAGACCAGGTCAATGCCACACAGAGTTCTAGCAGCAGACACATCTCTTCAACAACTGTTAAGAGGAGACTTTGTGCAGCAGGCCTTCATGGTAAAATAGCTGCTAGGAAACCACTGCTAAGGACAGGCAACAAGCAGAAGAGACTTGTTTGGGCTAAAGAACACAAGGAATGGACATTAGACTAGTGGAAATCTGTGCTTTGGTCTGAGGAGTCCAAATTTGAGATCTTTGGTTCAAACCATCGTGTCTTTGTGCAACGCAGAAAAGGTGAACGGATGGACTCTACATGCCTGGTTCCCACCGTGAAGCATGGAGGAGGAGGTGTGATGGTGTGGGGGAGCTTTGCTGGTGACACTGTTGGGGATTTATTCAAAATTGAAGGCATACTGAACCAGCATGGCTACCACAGCATCTTGCAGCGGCATGGTATTCCATCCGGTTTGCGTTTAGTTGGTATCACGGTCTCCACACTTTCCTTGTCTGCTAGGTTACTATTGTGTGGAGGCTGTCAGTCTGTTTTGGGTTTGCTGGGTTGTTTCTGCAATCATCTGTGTTCACTTCCCTTGATTAGTCTTCTACTTAAGCATGCTAGCTCCTTCACCCAGTGTCAATTGTACATTTGGTATTACCTGTGTAGGACTGATCTCTCTGTGCTCTGTGCCTGACCCCGCCTGACTATTTTCCCTTACCTGGATTTTGACCATTTGCTTGTTATCTGACTACTCTTTTGTCTGCTCCCTTTGTACTGCGCCATCTTCCTGGACTTGACTTTGGATTGTTTGACCTCCCTATTTTTATCTAGTAAGTAGCTCTAATATTATATTTCTTTCAGTAATATTAGTCTTTTCTCTCCTCTTCTGAGACTGTTATTTCTGTAGTGACTCGCGTCACAGTTGGACCATCATTTATTTTTCAACAACACAATGACCCCAAACACACCTCCAGGCTGTGTAAGGGCTATTTGACCAAGAAGGAGAGTGATGGGGTGCTACGCCAGATGACCTGGCCTCCACAGTCACCAGAACTGAACCCAATCGAGATGGTTTGGGGTGAGCTGGACCACAGAGTGAAGGCAAAAGGGCCAACAAGTGCTAAGCATCTCTGGGAACTCCTTCAAGATTGTTGGAAGACTATTTCCAGTGACTACCTCTTGAAGCTTATCAAGAGAATGCCAAGAGTGTGCAAAGCAGTCATTAAAGCAAAAGGTGGCTACTTTGAAGAACCTAGAATATAAGACATATTTTCAGTTGTTTCACACTTTTTTGTTAAGTATATAATTCCACATGTGTTAATTCATAGTTTTGATGCCTTCAGTGTGAATGTACAATTTTCATAGTCATGAAAATACAGAAAAATCTTTAAATGAGAAGGTGTGTCCAAACTTTTGGTCTGTTCTGTATATGTATACTGTATGTGTGTGTGTGTATATATATATATATATATAATATATGCTCTGTCCTCAGTGGCTAGCGGTACACTGCAGGGCGCGGACCTGCGCACCGCAGTGTGCTGCCAGGACCTGCGGTGAAGTCAGCGTTCACCTGATGGTCACGTGACCATCAGGTGATCAGTGCCGTCAGCGATCACCTGATGGTTACGCGACCATCAGGTGATCAGTGAAGTCAGCGGTCAGCTGATGGTCGCGTGATCATCAGCTGATCAGTGCTGGCAACAATCAGCTGATGACCACGTGACCATTAGCTGATTGCTGACGCCGGTAATCAGCTGATCAGTCTCATGTCCGATCAGCTGATGTTCAACCTGAGAACATTTGCAAGAATGTTCCCATGGTGGTAAACTCACAGGGGCTCATCAGCTGATCTTCAGCTGATGAACCACAGTGACCCCCTGAAGCACTGTATTCTGACTAGGGGTGATTTTACACCCCTGTCAGTATACATTAAAATACTTTATTCTGGCCGTGTTTTTATTGAAAAAGCGCCGTTCACTTTACTACACGGTTAGTATTGGGGAACTTATGCGCCATTTCTGGGACTGCTGAGGGGTGATATTAATAGCCGCGAAGGGGGCTAGTATTCATGACCCCTTCCCTGGCTATTAATATCAGCCCACAGCTGTCTAGTTTAGCCTTTGCTGGTTAGGTTTTATAGGGGGACCCCATGTCAATTTTTTTCTGGGCTGCTCCTGTAATCTAGTCAGTTAAGGCTAAACAAACAGCTGTGGTTTGATATTAATAGCCAGGGAACATTGTTGGCTAATGGAGCCTTCTGCGGCTACTAATATCAGCCCCCACAGGTGGAGGTCCTGGGGAGAGGTCTTACATTTTCTCCAACTAATGCTTTCAACTTCTTCACAGGGATAAAAGATCTACACCTATTTTCTCGCAAATTGGTATTGAAGAAGTTGCATCACAAGAGCCCGGAGGTTATGGATGCAGCAGTGACTGAGAGAGAAGCATTGAGATGTTTGGAAGAACTGGCAGAGGAACACTGCAATCCTTCACGAGGTGGGTTCCCTCAATCTATTATGCCGAAATCTACAAGGTTCCCCCCTTATCTCTATGCCCTGCAGTAGAGATTTTCACCAAACTTGTCACTGAAGATTTCCTTAGATTACCAACAAAACGGAAATTTGATAATCTCACATATAACCATCGCCGAGCTTTACAACAGCTTCAGGAACTCAGTGACGTGGTTATCAAGGGTGTAGATAAGGGGGGCAACATTGTTATTTGGCCTATCAACAAGTATGAGCGGGAGGCTTTCCGCCAATTGAGAGACCCCAATACCTATGTTAGATTGCCCTCTTGTCTTTTGACCCACTTCACTGCTAGGCTGCAGGACATCCTAACCCAGGCTCTGGAGTGCTCAATAATCTCCAAAAAGGTTTATGAGGGCTTGACAGTGGCCTTCCCCAGGATCCCAACCTTTTACCTTCTACCCAAAATCCACAAAGATCCCGTCGACCCTCCAGGGTGTCCGATTGTGTCTGGTATTGGGGGACTATGTGAACCCATATGTAGATTTATTGATCACTATTTAAAACCCTTAGTGACCAATTTACCATCATACATCAAAGACACAACGGACGCCCTTACTAGGGTCGACGGTATCACGGTGGATGAGGGGACTCTCTTGGTCACTGCCGACGTTGAAAGCCTGTATACCAGCATTAACCACACTGATGGTTTGAACGTGGTGCGTCTCTTTCTCGGAGCCTCCGACCTGGATAGTCCCTTGTGTGAACTCATCCTTGAGCTGATGGAATTTGCCCTGACTCATAACTTTTTTGTTTTCAAAGATCAATTTTATCTCCAGAAGCGTGGCACAGCCATGGGGGCGGCCTGTGCCCCCTCATATGCCAACCTCTTCCTAGGGCTGTGGTAAAGGGAAATCTTTGATGGGGATACAATCCCTGCTGCCCACCATGTGCTGTGCTGGCTGAGATATATTGATGACATTTTATTTTTGTGGCGGGGCTCTATACAGCAGCTCGGAGAGTTCATGGACTGTCTTAACATGAATCAATATAACATCAAGCTGACCTATATACATGACACTAAGAGGGTGGACTTTCTGGACATATCCCTGTGTGTCGACATCCATGGGGGCCTGCAGACGGACGTGTTCAGAAAGCCCACCTCGGTCAATGCTTTGATTCATGCGGGATCTGCCCACAGTCCAGCCACAATTGGAGCTGTCCCGGTCGGACAGTTCCTGAGGATGAGGCGCATCTGCTCTACTGAACAGAGCTTTCAGCGTCAGGCACAGGACCTTAAACAGCGCTTCCTGCAACGTGGTTATAGTCGGAGATGTATTAGGAGGGGGTATGATAGAGTATGTAAGACTCCTCGTACTGTCCTCCTGCATCCGAAAATACGATCTTCGGATAGGGAAGAAACCATACGTTTCATCTCCACCTATAACCACGAATGGGATAGCATGAGAGCCATCCTTCAAAAACATTGGAGTATCTTGATGGTGGAGCCCTCCCTGAGGGGACACCCGGGGTCTCTTCCATCAATGACACCAATGAGATGTCGGAATCTTGGCAACATATTGACCAAGAGTCACTACGTTGCACCGGTAACGCGACCCTTTGGCTCTGGGGGCCCTATTAAAGGCAATTATAAATGTGGACACTGTGTGGCCTGTCCAAATGTTTTGCGGTACACCAGCTTTTGTTCAGCTGATGGCCACAGAACATTCGATATCAGACACCATATTTCCTGCGGTACATCCAACATCATTACTATGCCACGTGTAGCTGCCCCATGATCTATGTTGGTTTAACCACAAGGGAACTACGGGTTCGCACACGTGAGCATATTTGTGACATTGCAGCAGCTACCTCGGCGAGCGATCTAGCTCAGCTAAAAACAATACCACGGCACTTTAAATTGAAACATAACTGTAATCCCTGCTCTTTCATGGTGCGTGGTATTGATGCAATACACATGGGGATACGGGGTGGTAATGCCAAAAAGCTATTGGCTCAGAAAGAGTCACAATGGATTGTGCGATTAAACACTGTGACACCTTATGGCTTGAACGAATCTCTGAGCTTCTCTCCATTCTTATAGCCACAATCTATGCATTTCTTATTTGGAGCTATATAATCTCCTTACACATGCATATATTGGGTGGTTGTTCATTATTTATATTTTATTTTTTCATTTTATTTTTCATTCTGGTTTTTATCTGTGGCCTTTCTATTTGTGTTTTCTTTTTGGTTTCAGGAGTGTATAGATTTGGCTGCTTCCCTAACCCAATTTGATTTGGCGAATTCTGTGATCACATCCATTATGGGATATATGTCCTGATGAGAGCATTACAAATTAGAATACACACCTATGCCGGGATGATGCTGCTGAATATGGCTAATCTCTATTACTCTGTAGTGGCATTTGTATTATTACTGTTTCATCCCTGTATTGTTATACTGTTATACTCTCTCGTGGCTGCTCCTAGTCGTTGTCCCCGTTCTTCTCCTTTCTTATATCTACAATTGGCAGTGCCATTCACTGACGTGATGTGCGCGTGCGTGTATGATGGGGGAGATTGCGTCGCGCGCTTGCCTGGCTGTCTCCATGCCTCTCTGCGCCTGCGCGAACCTTTTTGGTTCGCGCTTGCGCAGTAGCGGCTTGACGGCCGGGTCGTGCGCGGTGCGCCCCTCTCGCCCGCGCGCATGCGCCGTTACAGCTTTACTTCATGTCATGTGATTTGCGGGACACGCCCCCGGTTTAGCTGGCTACTTCCGGGTGCGCGCCCCGCATCACAGCTGCATGTATTTTCGCTAGTATCAAAGGGATATGGACATATATATATATGCCTTGGGGGCGCCATACATCTATCACCCGCCCTTGAGAAAGCGGTTTTACCGCGAAACGCGCATCAGGCTCCATGCTACCACCACACTCTCTTCTCTCCCCCTCCTCCCCTCTCTGACTGTGAGAGCTTTCTACAAGTAATATACTTCTCATTATATATTTTGCCCTGGTATTAGGTAGATGTTGGTGCGCCCCCTTGACATATGGCAATGCTTTTCTCTGTTACATTAAGAATACTCCTTTACCCGACACAAGTGACAAGTGGAATGCTTTTATTATATATAGCACATTCATTGCTTCCACTATTTATGATTCATGTTTTGCCTTGGG
Organism: Phyllobates terribilis; assembly: GCF_046119375.1. NCBI lineage: Eukaryota > Metazoa > Chordata > Amphibia > Anura > Dendrobatidae > Phyllobates > Phyllobates terribilis. Next base: position 1,829,821 of record NW_027362852.1, on the reverse strand, counting down.
CTAGTGTGCAATCCTATCTATATCAAAGGGCTAAAACCATTGTCTTATTAGTGCATATATTTGAGTATTAGTATGTTCCTACTCAGTCATCTTTTACCTACAATTTGTCTGGTCTAAATACCTATTTTTCTATATATGTTTAAATAAAGATACTTTTTTGCAATGATATGCTGAGCTTTCCTCCTTTTTTTGATATGATGTTTTCAGCGTGCTTTTGGACGGATGCTCGCCATTTGGCTGGCTATCCGCCCACCTTTTTGTAGCTATTGTGTGGCTTTTTTCTGTATTATTAATATCAGCCCCCAGCGGTCGGCTTTCCCTCTGCTGGTTATAAAAATGATGCGGGAGCCCACACCATTTTTTTTTTCTTAGGCTCTGTGCCCATAATTCAGACGTAGCAGCGCTTTGGAAGCAAAGTTTTCCTGCGTCCAAAATGCTGCATTCTATTGAACACAGGTAAATCCACATGTGTTCACTGAACCATGCTGATTTACCGCATTCAATACATTCTGGTGGTCAATTTTCTGTTGCGGAGACTAGCGACTCCGCAAGAGAACTTGACATGCTGCGGTCCTGAAAGACGCACCGCATGTCAGTGTCCACGGGTGATTCGCAGCCTCTGATGCACGCATAGTGGACGTGGGATTTCTAGAGATCCCATCCACTATGCTGTAACATCTGGACGCTGCGGGTTTGACGCTGTATAAACACGCCGCATCAAACCTGCAGCGGCTCCTGATCGTGGCCACGAACCCAAACTCACACGCTAGTCTCTGCTGCAGATTTTGACTGACCTGAAGTGTCATTATATGTGGTGGATTCACATGTACTGACAACAAAAGTGCGGCGTTAGAACATCACGTTTTGGATGCAACATAAATACGTTGTGTCCAAAGCGCTGCTGAGTGCTGATCGGGGGATGTAGCGGCTAACAAACCAGCTGTGAGATGTTATTTAATGGCCAGGGACCATGTTTGCCTAATGGCACCTTCCCAGGCTAAAATTAGCATCTCACACAAGTCGCATAAATTACATGAATAGAAATGCTAATGAAGATTGATTGAATGGGACTAGCTGACACCCAGCTCTTTTGTTTAGTGATGTCAAGGTGTCAATTAGACCTTTTCATGACCAAACTTTAATTTAAAAAAGCATAGACACAGTGTAAACACTTTATCTGAAATACAACAGACCCATTCTTTAATCATTTAAATGAACCAGTATAAACACCCAAGTTCTTATGGTAATCCAAGAGCTTAAGCAATGTCCCACCACCTTTATTTAGCTCCAAAAAGCATTCATTGATGTACAAAAACACTTAAAAAAGCGCATGTAAATCCGCATGCCTTTTACTCTGTCGCCTCTTTGGGGGACACAGGACCTTGGGTGTTATGCTGCTGTCCACTAAGGGAACACTATGCATAATCTGAAAAAGATTAACCGTGGCTCCTCCTCTGCAGTATACACCCCTGGACGGCATCAGCCTTCTCCAGTTTTTGCTTAGTGTCGCATAGGAGGCACACCTAAAACTTTTACTCCGTTTTCTCCGACGGGATTACAGATGAAGAAAAGTGGGTCTACTGCGAGACTCCCGGCATGGCTCCTTCCTCGGCCTCTTATTACGAGGTGCACGGTTGAAGTCGAGATGGCTATTCCCCATGTCGCTCCTTCCCCAGCCCCTCGGGTGCTGGTTCGAAGTCGAGACCCCCCTCCTTCCCCAATTCCTTTTGGTTTCTGGGTTGAGGTCGAGGCGAGGATATAGCCCCCTGACGGTGACAGCAGCACCTCCCTAATCCCCACCCTGGGGGTATTAGGTTGAAACGCCTCAGGTAGGGCCTGTACAGGCAGCAGCTCCCAGCAGCCAGCACACTACGGCTCAATCCAGGGACCCCAGTCCTGCTGCGGGCTCCTGTTGGGGCCAGGGGGTGTGCAGGCAGGCATGACACAACAGAGGCACAGGCCTCCCTGCGCCCTGTTTCTGCGGCAGCACCAGCTCTATGGTGCCTCAGGGGGACTCTTCACAGGGCCCCCCCTTCCGCTCATACCCCACCGCTATCCTGCCTTTAAATCCGGAGGGGTCCGGTTCAGATCCGTCCCCCTCCTGGACTTCCGCGCCAGTCTGGAGTCCCTTTGGGCATCAGGCATCTAATTTAGGCCGCGGCTTCGGCCTAGCCGAAGCCACCACCTCCTCTCCCCGGCCCGCCCCCCCGGATGACAAATTTGACACTCTACAGTGTCATAGAGGGGGCAGATCGAGACTGAAAGGGCGCGATTTCACACAGTTCTGCCGCCCTTTTCAGCTCTCAACCCCACTTCTTTCTTAACTTTACTCCGGCGGCCATTATCTGCTGCAGGATAAGGGAAGACCAGCCAGTCTCCGGGGGGCACAGGACTGTGGATCTTCGGCGCTGGAACTACGGACACACTGGTGGGATAAGATCACAGCTTGAGTTCTTCCTCGGCTGTGAATCCATTATTCCTTATAGGCTCCTCTGCATAGCCAACCCTGTAGGGCCCTCTGCATAGCCACCCCAGTGCACTATGCCTGGCTCAAGGTCCAAGAGAACCAGGCAGGACTGCTATTATGCACTCTGTACAGCCTGCAGCAATACTCTCCCCAGTGGCAGCACGTACCCGTGCTGCCAGGACTGCATCCAGACTACTGTGCCAGAGCCCCAAGAAGCCCCTGTCAATGCTTCGGTGTCTAATTCCATGCCGGAATGGGTCACTCAGATGTCGCAATCTATGACGCAGTCTATAGATAACCTAACCTCCACATTGCTTCAGGCTCTGCAGAGTCATGCCTCGGCTATGAACGCTACCCAGCAAAGGGAAGGCTCGACTCAGGGACATGACGACCCGGGCACATCCACGTCTAGGTCACGACGCAAGCGGACCCACAGGTCACGTTCATCTGCGTCATCCTATAGCACACGGTCATCCCCTTCTAGAGAGAGACACCGTAGTTCCAGGTCATCTAGACCGTCCCCTACCAGGGACAGACAATGCAGTTTTCCACAGCGATCCCCGACCAGACCTCCACCCCGGTTCACCCAGCAGGAGATGCCTTAGCGATACACAGGATTCGGAAGGCATCTGTAATTCCGACTCAGACAAGGAAACTGAAGGGTCCCTGATCCCAATTCCCCCTAGCAATACAGCGCTAGTTGAGGACGTAACCTCGTCCATCCATCGGGTGCTGGACATTTCTGATCCGCCCCCGGAGGCACCACAACACAAGATTTCCTTTTGAAGGAGTTCTGAAGCCGCCTAAGGTCTTCTTTGACCACCCAGAGTTTAAGTCGATCCTTAAAAAGCAGTTCTCACAGCCTGAGTAGAAGTTTACTAATCGCAAATATCTGGAGGCGCGGTACCCCTTCTCACAGGAGGCCACCAAGGAATGGACAGATCCACCCGAAGTGGATCCCCCAGTCTCTAGGCTAGCAGCACAGTCACTCCTTTACAAGCTGGCCTCCAAGTATCTGCTCCTGAGCTGTTGGACCAAGCGGTTCAAATAGCAGTTGTAGCAGATTGCACGCTTCATGCAGCTCTGGATTCTGCAAGGGGTGCAGCGGGGATAGCATCAAACGCCATCAATATTCGGTGTATCCTCTGGCTGCGGGAATGGAAAGCAGATGCAGCCTCTAAGAGGTCCCTCACGCACCTCCCGTACCTCAGTGGTCGACTTTTTGGTGAATAGTTGGACACGATGATATCCAACGCCACCGGGGGTAAGAGTACCTCTCTCCCCCAACTGCAACCCAAACGCACTTACAAGAAGAGTAACCAAACTCGATTCCGATCCTTTCGGAACTCTTCGTGCTGGTCCGTCTCGAGGCCAGCACAAAATAGCAACCACTCCCCACACAGGGACAACTCACGGTCGACTCAAAAGTCGGACAAGACCTGGCAGTCAAAAGCAGGCTAGTCAAAGTCCAAAGGAGGAAAATCTCAGACTTCCTCCTCATCATGACTCATGGACTCCGGAAGACACCCCACCTATAGGTGACCGACTTTTGCTTTTTCATCAAGTCTGGCTGCCTATTACAGAAGACAGGTGGGTCAGGGAACTAGTGTCTTCGGGATGCAAAATAGAGTTCACTTCCAACCCACCAAACAGACTCTTTCTTTCTGTTCCCCCAAAACCGCCAGCCAAGGCTCGTGCCTTCCGCCAAGCGGTCTTCTCGCTTCTTCAAGCATGAGTCATATTACCGGTCCCCGCGGCCGAGGGTTCTACTCCAATTTATTCGTAGTCCCCAAGAAAGGAGGAGGCATACGGCCCATACTGGACCTAAAACAGCTCAACAAATATGTACGGGTACGTCACTAACGCATGGAGTCCCTTCGGTCAATCATTGCGTCCATGGAAAAGGGAGAATTTCTCGCCTCCATAGACATACAAGACGCATACCTGCATATACCAATTGCACCTCCCCATCAGAGATTTCTCAGGTTCGCAATCGACCAGGACCACTACCAGTTCGTGGCTCTCCCGTTCGGACTCGCCACGGCTCCCAGAGTGTTTACCAAAGTCATGGCAGCCACCATGGACGTCCTGCACTCCAGAGGCATAGTAGTCGTTCCATACCTGGACGATCTCCTTATCAAGGCTCCCACCTTCAAGGACTGCGAGCTCAGCGTCTCAATCACAATCGACACTCTGAGTCGCCTGGGCTGGTTAGTCAACCTACAAAAGTCATCACCAACCCCGAGTCAGTCTCTGACCTTCCTGGGAATGCTACTCAACACCTTCAGGGGTCTAGTGCTCCTTCCCAAGGACAAGGCACTGCCTCTCCGTCTAGAAGTTCGCACTCTCCTCAGCAAACCCCCTCGATCTCTCCGGTTTGCCATGAGAGTCCTTGGCAGGATGGTGGCGGCAATAGAAGCGGTCCCATTTCCCCAGCCTCTCCAACTAGCCATCCTCAAGTCATGGGACAGGAACCCTTTTTCTCTCGACAGGGAGTTCCAGCTGACGTCGTCAACCAGGAGGTCCCTGCACTGGTGGCTCAAGCCAACCTCACTAACAAAGGGGAAATCCTTTCTCACGGGTCAATGGAAGGTTCTGACCACCGACGCGAGCCTGACGGGTTGGGGTGCGGTGCACCTACACCACAGAGCACAGGGCAAGTGGTCCCCAGCGGAAGCGACCATGCCCATCAACATCTTGGAAATTCGTGCCATCCTTCTGGCGTTGAGAGCCTTCCATTTCTTACTGGCAGCCTCTCACATTAGAGTACAGTCGGACAATGCCACGGCTGTGGCATATGTGAATCACCAAAGGGGGACCCGCAGTGCCCAGTCGATGCGAGAAGTGACACACATTCTCCACTGGGCGGAAGACACAGGTTCGATTCTCTCTGCGGTCCACATTCCGGGGGTGAACAACTGGGAAGCAGACTTCCTCAGCCGGCAAGGAATGGACTCGGGAGAGTGGTCTCTCCATCCCGAAGTTTTTAGACAGATCTGCCATCGCTGGGGGACTCCGGACGTGGACCTAATGGCATCCCACTTCAATGCCAAGGTCTCCAACTTCATGGCCAGAACACACGACCCGTGGGCGCTAGGAGCGGATGCCCTGGTTCAGGACTGGACCCAGTTCCAGCTCCTGTACATTTTTCCACCTCTCCCCCTGATATCCAGAGTCGTGAGGAAGATCAAGCAAGAGGGAGTTCCAACCATCCTAATCGCACCGGACTGGCCCAGACGTACATGGTATGCCGACATCGTACAGCTCACAGCAGACGTCCCCTGGCATCTCCCCGACCGCCCGGATCTTCTGTCATAAGGCCCGTTCTACCACCAGAACTTAGGGGCCCTCAAATTGACGGCGTGGCCATTGAGACCTGGGTTCTAACCCAGTCAGGGTTCTCGCCGGACGTCATTGGAACCATGATCAGGGCACGGAAGCCAACCTCTGCTAAGATTTATTACCGTACCTGGAAAGCCTTCTTTACCTGGTGTGAATCTCGTGGCCAGACCCCATTCCCTTATTCCCTCCCCAGGGTACTTGGGTTTCTACAATCGGGTCTGGAGGCCAGACTGTCCCTGGCCTCCCTTAAGAGCCAGGTATCAGCTCTCTCAGTGCTTTTTCAAAGGTGCATTGCTAACAAGCCACAAGTAAGGACATTTCTTCAGGGGGTTTCACGATTGGTTCCCCCCTACAGACGACCACTAGAAGCGTGGGACCTCAACCTGGTGCTGACAGCATTGCATGAAAAACCCTTTGAACCCCTTAGGGAAGTCCCACTCTGCTTCTATCCCAGAAAGTGGTTTTCCCGGTGGCAATCACCTCGCTACGCAGGGTGTCTGAACTAACAGCACTCACCTGCAGATGGCCCTTCCTGGCTTTTTACCAGGACAAGGTAGTTCTCCATACGGTCCCATCCTTCCTTCCGAAGGTTGTGTCCAACCTCCACCTCAATGAGGAAATTTCACTGCCATCCCACTGTCCGGTCCCGGTTGATAGAGTGGAGAATGCTCTGCATACGCTTGACCTTGTCAGGGCATTGCGTATCTATGTGTTTAGGACTACGCCCTTACTGAAATCTTATTCTTTTTTCCTTCTTCTGGAAGACGGTCGCAAGGGTCTGCCAGCTTCCAACGCTACCCTTGCCAGGTGGATCAAATCCACCATACAAGAGGCCTTCCGCCTCAAATTCTCCTCTTCCAGCAGGTATTACGGCACACTCTACACGTGCGGTTGGACCTCCTGGGCCATTCGGCACCAGGCTTCGGCACAACAATTGTGTAAGGCAGCCACCTGGACTAGCCTACACACGTTTACCAAACACTACAGGGTTCATACCCAATCCTCGGCAGATGCGAGCCTGGGTAGGTGTATCCTGCAGGCGGCGGTGCCCCAATTATAGGGGCCTGTCTACACAATATTTGTCCATTGCTTTCCACCCAGGGAATGCTTTGGGACGTCCCATGGTCCTGTGTCCCCCAATGAGGCAACAGAGTAAAGGAGATTTTTGTGTGCTCACCCTAAAATCTCTTTCTCTTAGCCTCTAATTGGGGGACACAGCTCCCACCCTGTTGCCCGTTTCGGGCCGTTGTTATGTTGAGTTCTCATATTGTTTTTTTTTTTTGAGCTCGTACATAGTTATATGAAAAAGTTTGGGCACCCCTATTAATCTTAAGCTTAATGTTTTCGAAAAATTGGTGTTTTTGCAACAGCTATTTCAGTTTGATATATGTTATAACTGTTGGACACAGTAATGTTTCTGCCTTGAAATGAGGTTTATTGTACTAACAGAAAATGTGCAATCTGCATTCAAACAAAATTTGACAGGTGCATAAGCATGGGCACCTCACCAGAAAAGTGATATTAATATTTAGTAGATCCTCCTTTTGCAAAAATAACAGCCTCTAGTCGCTTCCTGTAGCTTTTAATGAGTTCCTGGATCCTGGATGAAGGTATTTTTGACCATTCCTCTTTACAAAACAATTCCAGTTCAGTTAAGTTTGATGGTCGCCGAGCATGGACAGCCCTCTTCAAATGATCCCACAGATGTTCAATGATATTCAGGTCTGGGGACTGGGATGGCCATTCCCAAACATTGTAATTGTTCCTCTGCATGAATGCCTGAGTAGATTTGAAGCGGTGTTTTGGATCATTGTCTTGCTGAAAGATCCATCCCCTGCGTAACTTCAACTTTATCACTGATTCTTGAACATTATTGTCAAGAATCTGCTGATACTGAGTGGAATCCATGCGTCCCTCAACTTTAACAAGATTCCCGGTGCCGGCATTGGCCACTCAGCCCCAAAGCATGATGGAGCCTCCACCAAACTTTAATGTGGGTAGCAAGTGTTTTTCTTGGAATGCTGTGTTTTTTGCCGCCATGCATAACGCCTTTTTGTATGACCAAACAACTCAATCTTGGGTTCATCAGTCCACAGGACCTTCTTCCAAAAAGAAATTGGCTTCTCCAAATGTGCTTTTGCATACCTCAGCCGACTCTGTTTGTGGCGTGCTTGCAGAAACGGCTTCTTTCGCATCACTCTCCCATACAGCTTCTCCTTGTGCAAAGTGTGTTGTATAGTTGACCGATGCACAGTGACACCCTCTCCAGCAAGTTGATGCTGCAGCTCTCTGGAGGTGGTCTGAGGATTGTCCTTGACTGATCTCACCATTCTTCTTCTCTGCCTTTCTGATGTTTTTCTTGGCCTGCCACTTCTGGCCTTAACAAGAACTGTCCCTGTGTTCTTCCATTTCCTTCCTATGTTCCTCACAGTGGAAACTGACAGGTTAAATCTCTGAGACAGCTTTTTGTATCCTTACCCTGAACAACTATGTTGAATAATCTTTGTTTTCAGATCATTTGACAGTTGTTTTGAGGAGCCCATTATGCCACTCTTCAGAGGAGATTCAAACAGGAGAACAACTTGCAAGTGGCCACTTTAACCCCTTAATAACATCTGACGTACTAATACGCGTCTGTGCCCTGGGACTTAAGAGTCAGACCCGTATTAGTACGTCATATCTTTAATGCGGCACCGCGACTTAAGTCGCGGTGACAGCATTAAAGTTACGGTGCCATCTTACCTCCTGGTAGATGGCGTCATCATCCCGGGGGCTGTCGCCGCCCCCCCCCACCAGCGATCGCTGTGATTGGCTGTTCAAATCTGAACAGCCAATCACAGCATTTCTCACTGTTTCCGGCAATGTGACTGCCGGAAACAGTGATCTGCAGCCTAGGATCGGTGCTCCTATGAGCACCGATCCTAGACTGTTGCTAGGACACCCCAGCCCTGGCCCCGGACTGCTATCATCGGTGCGATCGCCGATCACATCGATCGCACCTATCGTAGCGCGACCGCGCGGTGACAGGGCGGTCATGGGGCGGTGACCGGCTTGTGACCTGCCTGTCACCGCCCCATGACCCCCTGTAATGTGATTCAATCCCCCAGACTGCTGTGATTGGAGCGATCGATGATGACATCGATTGCTCCAATCAGAGTACCCTCATCCACCCCAATCCCCCTCTTCCCACTCCCCTGTTTTCTTACCCCTCTTCCCACTCCCCTGTCTTTTTACCCCCCTTCCCACCCCAATCCGCCTCACCCCAGTGTCCCTGTTAATTCTTTTGCTTCTGATCTCCAGCTCCAGTACTGGTCTCCTGCTCCGGGCTCCTGGTCTCCTGCTCCGGGCTCCTGGTCTACTGCTCCTGGGCTCCTGCGCCGGGCTCCCGGTCACCAGCTTCGGGCTCCCGGTCAACAGCGCCGGGCTCCTGGTCTCCTGCACCGGGCTCCTGGTCTCCTGCACCGGGCTCCTGGTCTCCTGCTCCGGGTTCCTGGTCTCCTGCTCCGGGCTCCCGGGCTCCTGCTCTGGGTCTTCTGTTCCAGTCCTGCTGACCCTTTGGTAAGTCCATCTCTGATCTCCCCTCATCCACCCCAATCCCCCTCTTCCCACTCTCCTGTCTTTTTACCCCTCTTCCCACTCCCCTGTCTTTTTACCCCCCTTCCCATCCCAATCCGCCTCACCCCAGTGTCCCTGTTAATTCTTTAATTCTTTTGCTTCTGATCTCCAGCTCCAGGACCAGTCTCCTGCTCCGTGCTCCTGGTCTCCTGCTCCGGGCTCCCGTCTTCCTGCTCCGGGCTCCCGGTCTCCTGCTCCGGGCTCCCGTCTTCCTGCTCCGGGCTCCCGGTCTCCTGCTCCGGGCTCCCGGTCTCCTGCTCCGGGCTCCCGTCTTCCTGCTCCGGGCTCCCGGTCTCCTGCTCCGGGCCCCCGGTCTCCTGCTCCGGGCCCCCGGTCTCCTGCTCTCGGTCTCCTGCTCCGGGCTCCCGTCTTCCTGCTCCGGGCCCCCGGTCTCCTGTTCCGGGCCCCCGGTCTCCTGCTCCGGGCCCCCGGTCTCCTGCTCCGGGCTCCCGGTCTCCTGCTCCGGGCCCCCGGTCTCCTGCTCCGGGCTCCCGGTCTCCTGCTCCGGGCTCCCGGTCACCAGCGCCGGGCTCCCGGTCACCAGCGCCGGGCTCCTGCTACGGGCTCCCGGTCCTGAAAGAACAGAGAGGACTTTGGTAAGTAATCTGATCTCCCCTCCTCCAACCCAATTCCCCTCTTCCCACTCCCCACACATTTGTGCGCACATCCAGCAGCCGCCGAGTATTGATCGGTGGCATAGTTCACCAATCCACACTCGTGCTCGCTGTTTGCACCACATACAGTATTTCCTTTTTCCACACACTCTAAATAAAGTACTGACACACACACACTCTCAAAGAATTGACACACACGCACCACATACATAACAAACAATGTCCTGCTCATCCCAAACTCATTATTCAGCGGAGGAGGCTTACGCTATTCTTGCCTCCGACACTGACAGTGAGGGTGAGGATCCCACATTTCTTTCTTTTTCCGACTCCTCGTCGTCTTCCTCCTTCTCTTCTTCCTCCTCTTCCTCAGGTTCTGCTGGCCCGCCCCGCCGTCGTCGCAGGAGAGATGTTCCAGCGCCCCCCACTACTGAGCCTATATGGACTTCGCCCCCCGAAAATTATGAGCCGCTGATTCCTGATTTCGTAGCGGAATCAGGAATCAAGTTTGACACCACCGGCCTCACAGAAATAGAGTTTTTCAAAGTCTTTTTCTCTGAGGATTTTATAAACCTCATGGTGGGCCAAACTAATTTATACGCTCATCAATTTTTAGAACAAAACCCCTCTTCACCATTTTCTAACTGGTCTCCTGTAGACGCAGTAGAAATGATGACGTTTTGGGGCCTGGTCCTTCTTATGGGGAACTTGAAGAAGCCCGAGCTTCGGCAATACTGGAGTGTTGACGTTTTGTATAACACTCCAGTGTTCCGAATGGTCATGCCCCGGACACGTTTTCAGGCCATCTACAAGTTCTTGCATTACCAAGATAATGCAAGGTGTCCTGCATGCGATGACCCGAACTTTGATCGTCTTTTCAAAGTTCGGCCGGTCATCGAACACTTCAACAACAAGTTTGGTGAAGTGTACGTGCCCCAAAGGGACATTTGTGTGGATGAGTCCTTAATTTCTTTTAAGGGGCGGCTTGGATTCCGGCAGTACCTGCCCAGTAAGAGGGCAAGGTATGGGATCAAGCTGTATAAACTTTGTGAGAGTACCTCAGGATACACTCACAAGTTTAGAGTTTATGAAGGGAAGGACTCCCGGATTGAACCCCCTGAATGCCCCCCTGTTCTGGGAGTGAGTGGGAAAATTGTGTGGGACTTGGTGCACCCACTGCTTGATAAAGGTTATCACTTCTACGTGGATAACTTTTATACAAGTATCCCACTCTTCCAGTCCCTCTCTGCGCGACGTACCGCAGCCTGCGGTACTGTCCGCAAAATTCAGAAAGGCCTCCCAAAGACGCTAATTGGGCAGCTGCTCAAAAGGGGTGAGAGCAGAGCCCAATGTAGCGACCACCTGTTGATGGTCAAGTAGAAGGACAAAAGGGATGTCCTTATCTTGACCACCATACATGGTGATGGCAGCACACTCAGCACTGTACGAGGTTCCACTACACAGGTCGTCAAACCAGACTGTGTAGTGGGGTACAACAAGTACATGGGGGGAGTTGATCTCTCTGATCAAGTCCTCCAGCCATACAGTGCTTTGAGAAAGTCCAGAGTGTGGTACAAGAAGCTGGCCGTGCACATTGTACAGATGGCAATGCACAATGCTTTTCTTCTGTCACAATGTGCAGGCCAGACTTCTGCGTCGTACCTTCAGTTTCAGGAAACAGTTATCAAGGCCCTGATATTTGGCAGCAGTGACAGAGAGGGCCCCAGTACTTCTGGAATTGAAGGACCAAGAATTGTACCAGGCCAGCATTTCCCAGGGCAGATCCCTCACAGCGGAAAAAAAGGAAAGTCACAAAAGAGGTGCCGAGTGTGTTATAAAAGTGGAATACGCAAGGACACCATTTATCAATGTGACACCTGCCCTGACAAACCTGGCCTGTGTATGAAAGACTGCTTCAAAAGGTACCATACTTCGATGACTATTGAATTAATTTATGAAGTATGACAACCTGACGAACACTGCACAGCTGACGTAGTGTTCGTCAGGTTGTCATACATCAGTTGTGTAGTGTTCGTCAGATTGTCCTACACAACTGATGTATAACACTACATTACAAAATTCAAAAATCAACTAACACTACCAAAAAGGGGGCACTTGTTAGGCATTTCACTGTTTAGGCACATCAAGGGCTCTGAGAACATGACATGACGCCCGCAGACCATTCCATCAAAGTCTGCGTTCAAAAGCGTCACTCCTTCCATTCCGAGCCCTTACATGCGCCCAAACAGTAGTTTTTTTCCAACACATGGGGTATATGAGTACTCAGGAGAAATTGCACAACAACTTATGGGGTGCAATTTCTCCTAGTACCCTTGTGAAAATATTTTTTTTTGCATTTTTGTGGAAAAAATGTTTTTTTTTTTATTTTCACAAGTCAACATTATGATTTTCTGAGAGGCACCTGGGGGTTCAATGGGCTCACCACACATCTATATAAGTTCCCTGGGGGGTCTAGTTTCCAAAATGGGGTCACTTGTGGGGGAGCTCCAATGTTTACACACAGGGGCTCTCCAAACGCAACATGGTGTCCGCTAACAAATTGGAACCATGTCGCGTTTGGAGAGATCCTGTGTGTCTAAACATTGGAGCTCCCCCACAAGTGACCCCATTTTGGAAACTAGACCCCCCAAGGCACCTATCTAGATGCATAGTGAGCACTTGGAACCCCCAGGTGATTCACAAATTGATCCATAAAAATGAAAAAGTGTTTTTTTTTCACTTATTCAATTTTACGAATCAATTTGTAAAGCACCTGAGGGTTCCAAGTGCTCATTATGCATCTAGATAGGTGCCTTGGGGGGTCTAGTTTCCAAAATGGGGTCACTTGTGGGGGAGCTCCAATGTTTGGGCACACAGCGGCTCTCCAAATGCAACATGGTGTCCGCTAACAAATTTAACGGAAAATCGGCTCAAATTGTTAGCGACACCATGTTGCGTTTGGAGAGCCGCTGTGTGCCCAAACATTGGAGCTCCCCCACAAGTGACCCCATTTTGGAAACTAGACCCCCCAAGGCACCTATCTAGATGCATAGTGAGCACTTGGAACCCCCAGGTGCTTCACAAATTGATTCGTAACAATGAAAAAGTGAAAAAAAAAACACTTTTTCATTTTTATGAATCAATTTGTGAAGCACCTGAGGGTTCCAAGTGCTCACAATGCATCTCGATAGGTGCCTTGGGGGGTCTAGTTTCCAAAATGGGGTCACTTGTGGGGGAGCTCCAATGTTTGGGCACACAGCGGCTCTCCAAATGCAACATGGTGTCCGCTAACAAATTTAACGGAAAATCGGCTCAAATTGTTAGCGACACCATGTTGCGTTTGGAGAGCCGCTGTGTGCCCAAACATTGGAGCTCCCCCACAAGTGACCCCATTTTGGAAACTAGACCCCCCAAGGCACCTATCTAGATGCATAGTGAGCACTTGAAACCCCCAGGTGCTTCACAAATTGATTCGTAACAATGAAAAAGTGAAAAAAAAAACACTTTTTCATTTTTATGAATCAATTTGTGAAGCACCTGAGGGTTCCAAGTGCTCACAATGCATCTCGATAGGTGCCTTGGGGGGGTCTAGTTTCCAAAATGGGGTCACTTGTGGGGGAGCTCCAATATTTGGGGACACAGCGGCTCTCCAAATGCAACATGGTGTCCGCTAACAAATTTAACGGAAAATCGGCTCAAATTGTTATCGACACCATGTTGCGTTTGGAGAGCCGCTGTGTGCCCAAACATTGGAGCTCCCCCACAAGTTACCCCATTTTGGAAACTAGACCCCCCAAGGCACCTATCTAGATGCATAGTGAGCACTTGGAACCCCCAGGTGCTTCACAAATTGATTCATAACAATGAAAAAGTGAAAAAAAAAACACTTTTTCATTTTTATGAATCAATTTGTGAAGCACCTGAGGGTTCCAAGTGCTCACTATGCATCTAGATAGGTGCCTTGGGTGGTCTAGTTTCCAAAATGGGGTCACTTGTGGGGGAGCTCCAATGTTTGGGCACACAGGGACTCTCCAAATGCAACATGGTGTCCGCTAACAAATTTAACGGAAAATCGGCTCAAATTGTTAGCGACACCATGTTGCGTTTGGAGAGCCGCTGTGTGCCCAAACATTGGAGCTCCCCCACAAGTGACCCCATTTTGGAAACTAGACCATCCAAGGCACCTATCTAGATGCATTGTGAGCACTTGGAACCCTCAGGTGCTTCACAAATTGATTCATAAAAATGAAAAAGTGTTTTTTTTTCAGTTTTTCATTGTTACGAATCAATTTGTGAAGCACCGTGGGGTTCCAAGTGCTCACTATGCATCTAGATAGGTGCCTTGGGGGGTCTTGTTTCCAAAATTGGGTCACTTGTGGGGGAGCTCCAATGTTTGGGCACACAGGGACTCTCTAAATGCAACATGGTGTCCTCTAACAAATTTAACGGAAAATCGGCTCAAATTGTTAGCGACACCATGTTGCGTTTGGAGAGCCGCTGTGTGCCCAAACATTGGAGCTCCCCCACAAGTGACCCCATTTTGGAAACTAGACCCCCCAAGGCACCTATCTAGATGCATTGTGAGCACTTGGAACCCTCAGGTGCTTCACAAATTGATTCATAAAAATGAAAAAGTGTTTTTTTTTTCACTTTTTCATTGTTACGAATCAATTTGTGAAGCACCTGGGGGTTCCAAGTGCTCACTATGCATCTAGATAGGTGCCTTGGGGGGTCTAGTTTCCAAAATGGGGTCACTTGTGGGGGAGCTCCAATGTTTGGGGACACAGGGGCTCTCCAAACGCAACATGGTGTCCGCTAATTATTCAAGCAAATTTTACAATCAAAAAGTCAAATGGCGCTCCTTCCCTTCCGAGCCCTGCCGTGCGCGCAAACAGTGTTTTTTCCCCAAATATTGGGTATCTGCGTGCCCAGGGGAAATTGCACAACAATTTTTGAGGTCCATCTCTTCTTGTTACCCCTGTGAAAATAAAAAAATTGGGTCTAAAGTAACATTTTTGTGAAAAAAGTTAAATGTTCATTTTTTTCTTCCACATTCAAAAAATTCCTGTGAAGCACCTGAAGGGTTAATAAAGTTCTTGAATGTGGTTTTGAGCACATTGAGGGGTGCAGTTTTTAGAATGGTGTCACTTTTGGGTATTTTCTGTCATAAAGACCTCTCAAAGTGACTTCAAATGTGATGTGGTCCCTAAAAAAATGGTTTTGTAAATGTTGTTGGAAAAATGAGAAATCGCTGGTGAACTTTTAACCCTTATAGCTCCCTAACAAAAAAAAATTTTGGTTCCAAAATTGTGCTGATGTAAAGTAGACATGTGGGAAATGTTATTTATTAACTCTTTTGTGTGACATATCTCTCTGATTTCAGGGCTCAAAAATTCAAATTTTGAAAATTGCAAAATTTTCTAAATTTTTGCCAAATTTCCATTTTTTTCACAAATAAACGCAAGTGATATCGAAGAAATTTCACCACAATCATGAAGTACAATATGTCACGAAAAAACAGTCTCAGAATCAGGGGGATCCGTTGAAGCGTTCCAGAGTAATTACCTCATAAAGTGACAGTGGTCAGAATTGTAAAAATTGGCCTGGTCATTAACGTGCAAACCACCCTCGGGGCTTTAGGTTGTTAAGTAGCTTTTCTCATGATTGCATACACCTGCCTATGAAGTTCAAAGCTCAATGAGGTTACAAAACCAAAAAAAGGGCTTTAGTAAGTCAGTAAAAAGTAGGTAGGAGTATTTAAAACAAGAAAATGATAAGGGTGCCCATACTTATGCACCTGTCAAAT
This sequence comes from Phyllobates terribilis, assembly GCF_046119375.1. Classification (NCBI taxonomy): domain Eukaryota; kingdom Metazoa; phylum Chordata; class Amphibia; order Anura; family Dendrobatidae; genus Phyllobates; species Phyllobates terribilis. The sequence continues at coordinate 1,813,980 of NW_027362852.1, read as the reverse complement.
TTTGTTTGAATGCAGATTGCACATTTTCTGTTAGTACAATAAACCTCATTTCAAGGCAGAAACATTACTGTGTCCAACAGTTATTACATATATCAAACTGAAATAGCTGTTGCAAAAACACCAATTTTTATAAAACATTAAGCTTAAGATTAATAGGGGTGCCCAAACTTTTTCATATAACTGTAGTTGCCTTCTTATAGGCATGGTTATGTTATCCATGTTACGTTCCTCCTAATGCTTTTGCACAAAACTGGAGAAGGCTTATGCCGTCCAGGGGTGTATACTGCAGAGGAGGAGCCACGCTGAATCTTTTTCAGATTATGCACAGTGTCGCCTCCTAGTGGACAGCAGCATAACACCCATGGTCCTGTGTCCCCCAATTAGAGGCTAAGAGAAAGAGATTTTACAGTGAGTACACAAAAATCTCCTTTTTTCTGCCAGGGAGAGGCAAAAATGCTCAGGAAATTTCTGCTTCAAATCCTGATAGTGTGCACATACCCTTAAGAGGAATTCGACCCTCCCTTCCTGCTATGAACATCATGCTGAGCAGGCTGCAGGGAGACTAATGCAAAGGAAATATCCCAGGTGGATGCTGAACAGGGCTAATGACATAGTGGAGAACAAACAAAGGGTTAATATGCTGCAGGACTGCAAAACAGATATGCCTGGCATTTTAACTGGAATGTGAATTTTTTTATGGAACGCATTTAATAAAGACAAGTTTTTAAGAAGGAAGTCTGGACGTTGGATTTATCCGTTTACCCAAATTTTATTTATGGTACAGTATATGTTTTATTTTTTGTAGATTATTTTTTCATTTAAAAAAAATATTTTGATTATGTGTATATATATATATATATATATATATATATATATATATATATATATTTTTTTTTTTTTTTTTTTTTTTCACTTTCTTACACTTTTTTTTACTTTTACACTTTGTCCCACTATGGGACTTTCATTTTTTGCAGGCCGATCACTTGTACAGCATAGAGATGCAGCAGCGGCATCTCTATGCTATGCAGCCTGTCAGCGCTGCACACGCACAAGTTATTTTGATTGTGCACTGCGCATGATCAAAGTAACTTTCTGGTGACCCGGATGTTGTCATGACGACATCGGGTCACCATAGCAACGATCGGGACCCCGTGCTCACAGTGCGGTTTTTGATTCAAGGTAAGAGAGTCGCGCTTACCTCCCCCTGCTCCCGGAATGCTGCGATCGACTTAGTTCGCAACATTTCGAGGGAGCGGTGCGGCACGACTCCTGGCACAAAGCAACGGGTGTTGGCTGTGAGAATCAGCTGACACCCGGCAGCGATCGCGCCAGCACAGCCTCTGTTTGGGTGCGATCGCCAAGGCATAATAATACGCACCTGGTCCAATAGGCCCAGGTCACAGGTACATATTATTACACCTGACATCAGGAAGGGGTTAATATCAGATTTGTGGGGGTCCGGCACGTGGCACCTCCACTACTCAGTTGTTTGAAACTCCGGCAGAGGTCAGATGTAAACATTGTTGAGGAGCTGAACATCACAGCTCTGGTCACTGTGTAGTGGCTGCTACCTGGTGCTGCAGATCAGCTCCTATTACATGAATATTAGCTGACTTGCAGGACCCACAGTACAGTGAATGGAGCAGTGATGTTCAGATCTTCAAACTATTTACATCTGAGCGTTGCAAACAACTGATGGGTAGAGCCAGTGCCGCGTGTCGGAGTCCACCGATCTGATATTGATAACCCATCCCCAGGATGGCAGCTAAGTAGATACCGTACCAGGATGGGGGACATTATGCCAGAATGGGGACATTATATCAGAATTAGGTCATTATGCCAGAATGTGAGACACTGTAACAGAATGGAGTGCATTGTACCAGGATGGGGGACATTAAACCAGGGCGAGGGACGTTAAACCAGGATGGGGACAATATATCAGAATGGGTACAATATACCAGGAATGGGGACATTATATCAGAATGGGGACATTATATCAGAATGGGGAAATTATAACAGAATTGGGGACATTATACCAGAATAAGGGACACTATACCAGAAAGGGGTACACCATACCCGGATGGGTGACACTATATCAGAATGGGGACATTATATCACAATGATGATGTTACACCAGGATGGGGGACATTATATCACAATGATAATATTATACCAGTATGGGGGATATTATAGCAGCATGGGGGACCTTATGCCAGAATTGGAGATACCATACCAGGATGTGGGGCATTATACCAGCTTTGGGGACATTATAGCAGAATTGGGAGCATTACACCAGCATGGGGAATATTATACCAGGTTAGAGACATTATACCAAAATGGGGACATTATATCAGAATGGGGACACTATACCAGGATGGGGACATTAAACCAGAATGAAGGAAATGATGCCAGAATGGGGACATTACCAGACAGGGGCACAGGTGGGGGAAAATGTTATAGCATAAGGCCCAGCATGTGGGAGATTATTACAAGAAGGAGCCAGGATGGGGGACATTACTACATAGGTAGAGAGCACATATTTCTTTATAGGATCCAGAACGCTACAAGGGCCCATACATCTGACCAACATGGCGGTGGGGGCCTATCAGACTCTAGTTACTCCACTGGGTGGCACCAGATCATTTCCAGGACTCCTTGTTCTTTACATTGAAGATAATTCTTAATGACATTGGCTGTATGTTTGGGGTTGTTGTTCTGCTGAAGAAAACATTTGGATCCAATCAGACACCTCCCTGATGATATTGCATGATGGCTAAGTATCTGCCTCTATATCTCAGCATTGAGGGAACCAATAATTCTGACCCAATTTCCACCTCCATTTGCTGAAATGCAGCCCCAAACTTACAGGAGCCTCCACCGTGCTTATGCATCACTATTGCCCACAGACGCTCATTATTGTTCTGCTCTCCAGCCCTTCAGTGAACAAAATCTCTTCTGTAATAACAACATTTTTCATATTTTGACTCAACCGTCCAGAGCACATCCTGCCAATTTTCTACACCCTGGTTCCTCTGTTTTAATGCATAGTTGAGTTGTGGCACCCCAGGGGTCTGGTTTCCACAGTAATAGCAATATTACGTCTGTGAGCAAGTGGGAGGTCTCCTGGTCAGGAATCCTATGCATGCCACACCTCCTGCCCAGTCCTGGGAGGGGAAGAACTTCCCCTATATAAAACTGGGGCTGAGGCAGGGTTAGAGTGAGAAGAGAGAGAGAAGAAGAGGAGTCCCAGACAGAGACATAGTCTGGTCTGGAGAGGAGCAGCTATAGGAAAGAAAGATCAGGAGCTCAGTGGGAGCAGTGCTAAAAGGAGTCAGGGGCTGGAAGCTGTAGAGCTCGCCCTGATTGAAGAATTATCACCGGACCCGGAGTCCGAGGCTGTGGGGACTAATCCTTACCCAGCAGCAGAAACCGACCGGCAGGGGATTTCAGGTCCTCTGGCCCAGAAACCCGAAGGCACGGTCACACGCGTGGGACCAGCACCGCCGTCGTGGAACGGAAGCTACCAAAAGGCCCCGAGTCACCGGCCATATGGGTGAGCACCACACGGTACACTCAGGGACGTGGGCTACTTTTACCCGCCTCTAGCAAGGTAGCCAGAAGAGTACAATTAGTTGGGGTGGCCTACAACTCCGCCTGGCCAGGGGAGATCCCATCTGCTCACGGACTGACCAGGCCCCGACCACTAGCCAGTACTCCGGGAGGGTCTACCTTTGTCACCAGTAAAGACCCTGAACTACACCGCACCGTCTCTGAGTGGTTCCTGCTACCTGCATGCTCTCCTGCTACCCCCATCATTCACGTCGGCTGCCCTGAGGCCATACCCCTCCCGTTGGGGGTTATACCATCTACGCTGCACAATCGTACCACCGGCCTCAGCGGTCTGCCCTGCAGCGGCGGCCTCATAGCCGCATTCAACGGGTGGCGTAGTCGAACATTCTAACATCTACTGCTAATACTGCCGCTCAGTTTGACTCCCTGGGCACGGACCGGGTCCCCGCCACGAGACTACTACCCCTATCGGATCCGGCTCCGGGTAGGCTCCCGCGTGCGCAACGCTGCGCGACTCAGGCCCAGGGGCGCGTCAGAGTCACTTGGCCTTGTTTTGATGTGGAAGATATGGCTTTTTCACCACAATTCTGCTATGAAGACCACTTCTGGCCAGTCTTCTCTGAACATTAGATGAGTGAAGCTGAGTCCCACTGGTTGCTGCCAGTTCTGAGCTGATGGCACTGCTGGACATCTTCCACTTTTGAAGGAAAGTAACCATAATGTGTCATACATCTGCTGCACTAAGTTTCCTTGGCCGACCACTGCATCTACTGACCTCGACGTTGCACATTTTCTTGTGCTTCTTCACAAGTGCTTGAATGACACATCTTGAACCCTCAATCTGCTTTGAAATTTGTGCCTTAGAGTCCTTGCTGATGTAGTATAACTCCCTTGTGTATTCTTGCTCAGTCTTGCCATGGTGTATGACCAGACACCTGACTGTATTATTACAAAATCCCAGACTTTGCGCAGGTGTACCTAGAAGAATTGATGCTGTTTTAGGCTATGTGCCCACGATGCAGAAATGAAGCAGAAAATTTCTGCAGCATTTCTGCATCTCCCTGGCAGAAAAAACGCATGCAGATTGTGCATGCGTTTTTCCTGCAGAATACATGCGGATCCACATGCGGATTCACATGCGTTTCCGCATGCAGATTGACAAGCGCTTTCCAGGCGATAGCATCACTTGGAAAGTGCTTGACAACTAGGTCACACTGTATAAATCCATGCAAACAGCATGGATTTATACAGTGTGAACCATAAAAATGAAAACAAATAAAGCTATACTCACCCCCGAGGCCCCGGCGTGGCTGCAGCGCTCGTTCCTCTCTGCTTCCTGGATGCCGGCATATCGCGAGACAGAGCGGTGAAGGGCCTGCGGTCACATGACTGTGACGTCGCCGCAGGTCCTCAAGCGATGCCGGCATTCAGAGAGAAGCCTTCGGAAAGGTGAGTATAAACTTTATTTATTTTATTCTTTTTTTACAGGTACAATGGTACCCAGGTCTGGAGGAGAGTCTCCTCTCCGCCAGAACTGGGTACCATCCGCACATAGAGACGCATAGAAGCCGCTTGTACAAATGTACAGTCGCGGTTTCTATGCGTCTCAATGCAAGTCAATGGCGGGAGTTCCGCTGCGCTTCCGCAAAATTAAATGACATACTGCGGATTTTTGTACGCAGCATAAACGCTGCGGAAAAATCCGCAGCATGTGCATAGAACATGCGGAATCCCCTTGGGGACCATGGGGGGCCGATAACCTAGCGTTTAACAAGCGTTTACGCTGCGGAAATTCTGCAGCATAAACGCTTGAAAAATGCTACGTGGGCACCCAGCCTTAAAGTGAAAAGTTGGTCACACCAAATATTGATTGGATCTAGATTTTTTGTTTGTTCATTCACTTGTATTTTGTTAATTGATTAAATAGATCATTAACATTTCTATTTTTGAAGCGTTCTTACTTTACAGCATTTTTTCTACACCTTTCTAAAAATTATTTTTATGTGATTGTGTCTTTTATTTGCTCATTAATAATCTGATATACCTTTTGGTATTTTGTGTATAGTTGTTTTTTTGCTGTTGGGGTAAATTGTAGGATATTGATTTCAGAGGGGTTTCCTGATCCTTTGATTGTAGGAATGGGAACAATATACCAGGAAGGGGGACATTATACCAGTATGATGGTCATTAAACCAGAATGGGGGGCATTATACCAGTATGATGGTCATTAAACCAGAATGGGGGGCATTATACCAGGATGGGGACATTATACCAGAATGGGGACATTATACCAAGATGAAGGACACTATATAAGAATGGGGACAATATATCAGAATAGGAACAATATACCAGGAAGGGGGACATTATACCAGAATAAGGGACACTATACCAGAAAGGGGTACACCATACCCGGATGGGTGACACAATATCAGAATGGGGACATTATATCACAATGATGATGTTACACCAGGATGGGGGACATTATATCACAATGATAATATTATACCAGTATAGGGGATATTATAGCAGCATGGGGGACCTTATGCCAGAACTGGAGATACTATACCAGGATGTGGGGCATTATACCAGCTTTGGGGACATTATAGCAGAATTGGGAGCATTACACCAGCATGGGGGATATTAATAATCTGATATATCTTTTGGTATTTTGTGTATAGTTGTTTTTTTGCTGTTGGGGTAAATTGTAGGATGTTGATTTCAGAGTGGTTTCCTGATCCTTTGATTGTAGGAATGAGTGGTATATATGTGCTAATAAATTAGGACAAAACGTAGGAAATTTAGGAAAAAACTGAACATCTCAGCAGTAATAACATGCTGACTGTGATGTCATGAAGATGACTTGAATTTCCACCAATCAGAGATCAGCATGTTTCAGGTCACCCAGATAGAACAGTCCATGAAACATGAGTCACGGCCACTGTGGGGTCATAATGCTGATTAGAATTTCCACCAGTCAGAAAACAGAACCGCCCAGAAGAACCACCCAGGAGGTATGAGTCATCGCCACTGTGAGGTCATAATGCTGACCAATCACAGAGCAGCCACACCCAGATTTTCCACCAATCAGAGAGCAGCCACACCCAGATTTTCCACCAATCAGAGATCAGCAGTGGGTATAAATAGCCGCTGCCGCCTGCCCGACTTAGCTTTGCACTGGTTGGGTCTCTCTTTTTTTCTCTCTCTTGGTATCTCCCGGTATCTCTCCCTCCCCTCTCTCTTCTCTCTCTCTCTCTCTTTGACCCAACGGCCCTCTTAAGGGCTACCCCAAATGTGTAAAAGATAGAACCAATATTTGTGTTGTTTGTCCGTTTTATGAGCCTTTTATTAACCCCTTCCCACTCTTTGCCATATATATATATATTATATACATAGTATGTGCAGGTGGGCCTTAAAGGGAATTTCCAGGACAAACATATTGATGGCCTATACCCTGGTTAGCTCATTAATATCAGATTTGTGGGGGTCCGGCACGTGGCTCCTCCACTACTCAGCTGTTTGCAGCTTCGGTCGAGGTCAGATGTAAACATTGTTGAGGAGCTGAACATCACAGCTCTGGTCACTGTGTAGTGGCCGCTCCCTGGTGCTGCAGATCAGCTCCTATTACATGAATATTAGCTGATCTGCAGGACCCGCAGTACAGTGAATGGAGCGGTGATGTTCAATCTTCACACTATTTACATCTGAGCGCTGCAATCAGCTGATGGGTAGAGCCAGTGCCGCGCGTCGGAGCCCACCGATCTGATATTGATAACCCATCCCCAGGATAAATCATCATTATTATACTACTGGAAACTCCATTAATGGATTGTCTGGGATTAATAACTCGAGCCCCTTCTTTAAGAAAAAACAGTCCCTAACTGGTCACAGGATAAATGTGGGATTTCAGGTCACCCATTTACTGCAATGCAGCTGGCAATGCCACCCAGCGGATCTAAGCAAGTCCCGGGGCCTCAACAATATACAGCCAGTGCCCGAGTATAGGATGGAAGATTAAAAAAAATCTTCAAAAATGTATTTTGTATGAGGCATACATCAAAAATACAGGCAATGCTTTTCCTGACAACACTGAGTTTTATAATGTGGAAAAAAACGTTTAAAAAAACACTGTGTGAACATAACCCTAACTGCATTGTGACTGTGTATATACATATATAAGCTGCCCCTCCCCCACCATGTGAGCATTCTCAGCGCGTACTGACCAATGCTGTCCACCAGGTGGCATCAGCAGGAAATTACAGCGATGAGACAAGCACTGCATGACAGCCCCGCCCCAATCTGCCCTATACCAGACACGCCCCCTACCAACGCCCCGCCTCCACTGCCATGACAACCGAATTATTTAATGGCAGAAAGAGAGACCTTATATGAGCAGAGAAGTAGCGGCCGGAGCGCGGGGTCCGCACAGGTGAGCGCCCCCATAACACAGTGTATGTACTGCACGTCAGCTCTATGGCAGACTGTCACCTGTGCTGGATCCAGGACGTGTTACACTTATATCTGTACAGAGACACAGAGGACGCAGCGGGGCCCTGTCGCCAGATATATATATGTGTGTGTGTATATACAGTATATATGTGTATGTATATGCTGTATTACTGTATATATGTGTGTGTGTGTGTGTATATACAGTATATATGTGTATGTATATGCTGTATTACTGTATATATGTGTGTGTGTGTGTGTATATACAGTATATATGTGTATGTATATGCTGTATTACTGTATATATGTGTGTGTGTGGGGTGATATACAGTATATATATGTGTATGTATATGCTGTATTACTGTATATATGCGTGTATATATGTACTAGCTATTGAACCCGTTCTACGCCCAGGTGGCGAGCATTTTTATTGGTATATGGTCTCCCATCCTGGTATTTGTGCTGCCCCCATCCTATTGTGGTATGCATGGTCCCTCCACCCCCCAATCCTGGTATGCATGGCACCCCTCACCCCCTAATCCTGGTATGCATGGTCCCCTTACCCCCTAATCCTGGTATGCATGGTCCCCTTACCCCCTAATCCTGGTATGCATGGTCCCCTCACCCCCTAATCCTGGTATGCATGGTCCCCTCACCCCCGAATCCTGGTATGCATGGCACCCCTCATTCCCCAATCCTGGTATACATGGCACACCTCATTCCCCAATCCTGGTATGCATGGTCACCTCACCCCCCAATCCTGGTATACATGGCATCCCTCATTCCCCAATCCTGGTATGCATGGCTCCCCTCACCCCCCAATCATGGTATGTATGGTCCCCTCACCCCCCAATCCTGGTATGCATGGCACCCCTCACCCCCCAATCCTGGTATGCATGGTCCCCTCACCCCCGAATCCTGGTATGCATGGCACCCCTCATTCCCCAATCCTGGTATACATGGCACACCTCATTCCCCAATCCTGGTATGCATGGTCACCTCACCTCCCAATCCTGGTATACATGGCACCCCTCACCCCCCAATCCTTGTATGCATGGCACCCCTCACCCCCAATTCTGGTATACTTGGCACCCCTCATTTCCCAATCCTGGTATGCATGGCACCCCTCACCCCCAATCCTGGAATGCATGGTCCCCTCATCCCCCAATCCTGGTATGCATGGCACCACTCATCCCCAATCCTGGTATGCATGTTCCCCTCCCCCAATTCTGGTATACATGGCACCCCTCACCCCCAATCCTGGTATGCATGGCACCCCTCATCCCCAATCCTGTTATGCATGGTACCCCCTCATCCCTATCCTGGTATCTATGGTACCCCCTCACATCCCCAATCCTGGTATGCATGGTACCCCTCATCCCCATTCCTGGTATGCATGGCACCCCTCATCCCTATCCTGATATGCATGGCACCCCTCACCCCCAATCCTGGTATGCATGGCACCCCTCATCCCCAATCCTGTTATGCATGGTCCCCTCACCCCCAATTCTCGTATGCATGGCACCCCTCACCCCCCAATCCTGGTATGGATAGTCCCCTCACCCGCCAATCCTGGTATGTATGGTCCTCTCACCCCCCAATCCTGGTATGTATGGCACCCCTCACCCCCCAATCCTGGTATGTATGGCACCCCTCATCCCTATCATGCTGCACACACATACAAGAAAATAAACACTTATACTCACCTTTCTTCCCTGTGCTCCAGCGCTGTTTCCCGTTCTGCTGGAGGCCGGGGGAGGAGTGCGGCGCCGAAGTACGCGTGTGCTCATACCACGCTGTCCGGCTCCATTTTGCTGAAGACACATTGCAAATGTATCTTCAGTAAAATGGCACCAGATAGCGCTATGCGCATGCGCCAATTTCAACGCTTCCCTCTTCCCCCGGACTCTGGACCGAACAGAGGCGCCGCTGTAGCGCTCATCCCGGTCAGGTAAGTATGTAAGTATGGCGCCAGAGATCGCGGTATGTGTTCAGTGTATACGCATACCGTGATCTCCAGCACCATACACTCCTCTTACCTGTAACGGCTCCATGCGTTCTTCAGTCTGGAGCCAGACTGTGCAGGCGTGTCGCACTAGCGCAGACTATAAAGGCTTCAGACAGAGGGACGCTTGTAGCGTTATATTATAGATACTCTATATGTATGTATATATATATATGTATACTGTATAAGTGTATATGCATACTGTATGTATATATATATGTATACTGTATATGGCTGTATATATGTATACTGTATATGTGTGTATATATGTATACTGTATGTGTGTATATATATGTATACTGTATATGGGTGTATATATGTATACTGTATATGTGTGTATATATGTATACTGTATATGTGTATATATGTATACTGTATATGTGTGTATATATGTATACTGTATAAGTGTGTATATATATGTATACTGTATATGTGTGTGTATATATATGTATACTGTATATGTGTGTATATATATGTATGCTGTATGTGTGTGTATATATATGTATACTGTATATGTGTGTATATATATGTATGCTGTATGTGTGTGTATATATATGTATGCTGTATGTGTGTGTATATATATGTATACTGTATATGTGTGTGTATATATGTATACTGTATATGTGTGTGTATATGTATACTGTATATGTGTGTGTATATGTATACTGTATATGTGTGTGTATATATATGTATACTGTATAAGTGTGTATATATATGTATGCTGTATGTGTGTGTATATATATGTATACTGTATATGTGTGTATATATATATATACTGTATATGGGTGTATATATATGTATACTGGTATATGTGTGTATATATGTATACTGTATAAGTGTGTATATATATGTATGCTGTATGTGTGTGTATATATATGTATACTGTATATGTGTGTATATATATACTGTATATGGGTGTATATATATGTATACTGGTATATGTGTGTATATATGTATACTGTATATGGGTGTATATATATGTATACTGTGTATGTGTGTATATGTATACTGTATATGGGTGTGTATATATGTATACTGTATATGTGTGTATATATATGTATACTGTATATGGGTGGATATATACAGTACAGACCAAAAGTTTGGACACACCTTCTCATTTAAAGATTTTTCTGTATTTTCATGACTATGAAAATTGTACATTCACACTGAAGGCATCAAAACTATGAATTAACACATGTGGAATTATATACTTAACAAAAAAGTGTGAAACAACTGAAAATATGTCTTATATTCTAGGTTCTTCAAAGTAGCCACCTTTTGCTTTGATGACTGCTTTGCACACTCTTGGCATTCTCTTGATGAGCTTCTAGAGGTAGTCACCAGAAATGGTCTTCACCTCACAGGTGTGCCCTGTCAGGTTTAATATGATAAAGTGCTTTATTCTTTGTCAGGTCCAGGGGTCCTGTAGAATGTGAATCCCTGAGGAACAGCGTATCCTTGGCTTGTGCCAAGACAGAAGAAAAGTTGCTGAACACTTGGTACCCCAACGTGATCAATCTATTTGCCAATCAAGATGCCCTGCAGTTGATTAATGCGGACAAATTGGATTCCTTTTATAACTGCGTCTCGACTAGCGGGGTGCCTCAAGGGTCTGTCTTGGGCCCTATATTATTTAATATATTTATTAATGATCTAGTGGAAGGGTTGCATAGTAAAATAGCAATATTTGCAGATGATACTAAACTTTGTAACGTAGTTAATACAGATGAGGATAGGGCACAGCTACAGGAGGATTTAGATAAATTGGGGAGTTGGGCCAAAAAATGGCAAATGGGGTTCAATGCCGATAAATGTAAGGTCATGCACATGGGAAAGAAAAACAGCAGTCACCCATACATATTAAATGGGAAACCGTTGGGGAAATCTGACATGGAGAAGGACCTGGGCGTCTTGGTTAACAGCAAATTAAATTGGAGTGCCCAGTGTCAGGCAGCAGCTGCGAAGGCAAATAGAGTCATGGCATGCATCAGAAGAGGAATAGGGGCATATGATGAGAACATTGTTCTTCCTCTGTATAAAGCGCTGGTAAGGCCGCACTTAGAATATTGTGCACAGTTCTGGGCTCCGGTACTCAGGAAAGACATATTGGAGCTAGAGAGGGTACAAAGGAGGGCGACTAAGGTAATAAAGGGAATGGAGGGACTAGAATACCCAGAGAGGTTGTCCAAATTAGGCCTATTTACGTTGGAAAAGAGAAGGCTTAGGGGAGACCTCATAAACATGTATAAATACATCAGGGGGATGTACAGAGATCTCTCCCATGACCTGTTTATACCAAGGATGGTGACAAAGACGAGGGGGCACACTATGCGTCTGGAGGAAAGGAGGTTCCTGCACCAGCATAGAAGGGGATTCTTTACGGTCAGAGCCGTGAGACTCTGGAATTCTCTGGGAGAGGAAGTGGTGATGTCCAACCCACTTAATGAGTTCAAGAGAGGCCTGGACGCCTTTCTTGAGAACAATAAAATTACATCTTATGCTTAGTTAATTAATCCAGGGATTTAATCTGACTGCCAGATTGGAGTCGGGAAGTGAATTTTTCCTCAATGATGTAAATTGGCCTATACCGCATGGTTTTTTTTGCCTTCCCCTGGATCAAGGCTGCGGAATAGCTGCAGTGCACAAGAAATAGGCTGAACTGGATGGACGCTTGTTTTTTTTGCCCTTATAAACTATGTAACTATGTAACTATGTGACTTAAATATGAGCAAAGGGTCTGAATACTTATGACCATGTGATATTTCAGTTTTCCTTTTTTAATAAATTTGCAAAAATTTCTACATTTCTGTTTTTTTCAGTCAACATGGGGTGCAGAGTGTACTTTAATGAGAAAAAAATGAACTTTTTAGAATTTACCAAATGGCTGCAATGAAACAAATAGTGAAAAATGTAAAGGGGTCTGAATGCTTTCCGTACCCACTGTATATAGTACTCAATGGGTGTGGCCTGCCTCTGATTGAGAAGTGCCTCTTCCAGCAGTCTAAATAAGGGTCTATCGTTAGGGGTGTGACTAATTTGTTTTCACTTAGGGTGATATATGTCCCGCTTTTAATGAGATTTAATAACATTTGTATTTTAGGGTTTCTATTATAATTCTGGGATTTCCTAATTTGTTTATAGAATTTTTGAATTGCATAACACATAGGATAAGGATAATAGGTTTAGTATATGAGATAGGAAATAGTTATTGATAGAACTAGTGCAGTGGATGGGCACTAGTGTTAATAAAAAGAGGGGCACTTCCTGATAGTGTGCGCCATGTCCCATGATTTGGGAATCTTACAGACCATATTGCACTATCATTAAGTTGCTGTTTTGTTGCTATGCAGTTAGGTTTTCCTTTCTTATAAGTTTGTCCTTTGTCTCTCCCTGTCTCTCTCAGATGTAGCTGTGATGTCAGTGACTCGCCCCCTGGGCCGTGGGGCACTCGGATCCGGGCAGTAGGGGAACGATGGGAGTAGTAGTGGCAACCCGGTTCCGTGGCTCAGGGTGGTCAGGCCAGTGGTAGTCCGTTATGTGCTGATGTTTATGTCTGACTACGCCACCCGTGGAGTTGCGGTTATTAGGAACCGCCGCTGCATGCAGACCGCTGGGGCTGATGAGGTGTGCAGCTAGGGTAGTGTGACTCCCCACGGGAAGAGTGCGGCCCCAGGGCAGTATAGTGGATGGTGGGAGTGATGGTAGTGAGGGTCCCAGTGCTGATAGTGCTGGAGAAGCAAGGAGCACACAGACAACAGGTTGCAGTCCAGGGTCTTTACTAGAACAGGTAAATTGACCCATAAACAGTCCTGGCTAGGAGGGGGACCTGGATGTCTGAGAGCAACGGGGAAATTGGCCCTGGTCAGGGTGAGGGTGTAGGCCTACCTTGCTTTCTGCGCTCCTTCTGGCTATCTCCTCCTGATAGGGTAACAGCCCACGTTTCCGAGCTTTCAGTGTATTCTCGCCTGTATGGCCTGCGACGTGGGTTCCTTTCTGCTCCCAGCCTTGTACGGCTTTACTGGTCCCTTCGGTTGTGGCAGGGCCTCCAGGCTTCTTAGGCCAAGGAATATACAGTCCCTTGCGGACTGGTTCTCTGCTGGGGGATGTGGAATCCTTCCAGCCTCAGACACCAAAGTCTGGTAAGGTCAGTCTCTGATTTGCCAAGACAGGCTCTCTTCGCCTCTCGTCTCTGGCTGGTGGCTCTCCTACTGCCACACTTCCTCTTAGGTGCAATCAACTTTCTGTCCCTGCTCCACTCTGGGACACGTCTCAGTGCTGAGACAGGCCATCCAGTTCTTTCTAACCCTGCCCCCAGCACCAGCTTTTATAGGGGCAGCCTGCTCCCCCTACTGGCCTGAGACAGGAGGTACTGCATGCTAATGTTCCCCTGACTAGAGAACCTCCCCCTTGCTCTCAGACACAGCTTTATTACATTTTGTGGCATCCAGGCCAGGGTGACACATTCCCCCCTAGTGAAATTTAGTACTCCGGGACTAAACAATAAACAAAGACAATATGCATAACCATAAAACATTAATAGACAGACGACGCACAAATTGAGTTCTTAAGGTCACAGTGTGGCCTGTGACCGGGTGTCCATATCACCAATACAACGGGGAGCCTTAACCAGGTGGGGGTCTGTCCTACCCCAAGTCCTTTACAGTCTTAGTTCATTCCTGGGTTAGGCTCCGAATGCTGTCCATACAAGGTCCCGGTTATAAAAAGTCCATAACCTTTGAGTCCTTACGGTAGCTGCAAGAAACTGAAACACACTATTAATAAACATGCAGGTAACTTTGGCAAACATTTCAACATTTGGCAACAAGGTTATTTACAATTTTAGTACACTCTATATTCTCCAGCGAGCGGGTATCAGCCCCTTTGTGCTCCTGGTTGACCTCCTTAACCCACTGTCTGGTGGTGGACCAACCTGGCTTTCCCCACTAGCGTTAGGGGTACAGCTACCAGCTGGGTGTACAGGTAGGGCAGGCAGCTGTCTGCGGGTCCTTTGGCTTACCGCAGGCATGGCAGGCTCACTGTCAGCAGAGGGTTGACTCTCCTGGGCTGCTGGTACAGGCTCTTCTGCCTCTGGAACCGCTTGCTCCTCTTCACCTTCCGGCTCTGGTGTTGGCTGTTGCTGGGCCGGTTGCAGGAAATGCAGGACGGGTACCACTATGGCATCATTTATGCGAGTCCAGGACTGAGGGAACTCTCCGAGAACGGTGCTGATCATTTCTTCCTTGTCCTCTGCGGGTTCAAGGTCACTCTGATCCTCTTCTGCACTACGGAGTTGCTCGGGGCATCTTTTGAGGTGGTCTCTGGAGACGACACTAGTGGTTTCTCCTCCGTCCTTGGTGATTACGCACACCTTTGGGTTGTCGTGGTCAGACTGCAGTACGGTGTAGGGTTTCCTTTCCCACTGGTCGTCCAACTTATGTAGCCTTCTCTTCCGCTTCAGCACTTGCTCACCAGGTTCTAGGGGACCAGCAGGGGCGTGTTGGTTGAAGAGTTTTTCTTGCCTTTCTCTCACCTGGGCCAGGCTCTTCTCCACACTCTACTGTACCTTCTTGTACTGCAGTTGCCTTTCCGTATCCCAGTCCGCATCCGGGGAGGTGTCCTCAGGTATTAGGACTCCCATCTCCAGGTCTACGGGCAGCTTACCTGGTCTAGCTCGCATCAGGTAAGCCGGGGTGCAGTTGGTAGCATTCACCGGGATGTCATTGTATAAGTCTATCAGGTCTGGCAGTTTTTCTGGCCACAGGCTGCGTTCCTCCAGGGGCAACGTCTTCAGGAGATCAATGACTATATTGTTCATCTTCTCACACATCCCGTTAGTTTGGGGGTGGTAAGGCATTATACGAATCTTCTTACAGCCATAGAGGTTGCAGAACTCCTGGAAGATTTCAGCCTCGAACGCTGGACCCTGGTCTGTCAGGACCTGTTCCGGATACCCGTGTGGACGGCAGAAATATTGCTGGAAGGCTCTGGCCGCTGTTTGGGCTGTCAAGTCCTTTACCGGGACCACCACTAGAAAACGGGAATAGTGGTCCACGATTGTCAGGGCATAGATGTATCCAGACCGGCTTGGAGCCAATTTGACGTGGTCCAGAGCTACCAGCTCAAGAGGCTGCGTGGTGACGATGGGCCTCAAGGGTGTCTTCTGGCTGGTGAGGTCCTTCCTCCTCAGGTGACAAGGGCCACAGTCTCTGCACCACTTTTCTACAGCTCCTCTCATGCCGACCCAAAAGAACCTTCCTCTTAGCAGGAACTCCAGTTTCTTCCAACCGAAGTGCCCCGCTCTGTCATGGTAAGCCCCCAGGACCATAGCTGCATCTCGCCTTGGGACCACGACTTGCCAGATCAGCTCATGCGTCCGGTGGTTGACAATCCTTCTGCACAACTTGCCTTCGTAGAGGAACAGCTTGCTCTTCTCCTTCCACAGCTGCTTGGCTTCCTCTGGAGCATCCGGATCCATGCGGGCGTCTTCCTGGGTCAGCAGATCTTTCACCAGGCGGATGGCAGGGTCACTATCTTGGGTCTCGGCCCATCTGTGGTGAGGTAGGGGATTTATCATCACGGTTGTCAGATCCTCCTCCTTCACACGGTGGGAGTATTGAGCGGCTCCATACCGGTGAAACGCGGGGAGTTCTACCTCCTCCAGCTCTTCTGGGTCTTCGTCACCTTCAGGTAAGTGAGGCATCCTCGATAGGGCGTCAGCATTGGCATTGGTTTTGCCGGCCCGGTACTTGATCACGAAGTCATAGTTGGAGAGACGGGCCATCCACCGCTGTTCTAGGGCACCCAGTCTTGCATTGTCCAGGTGTGTCAACGGGTTGTTGTCCGTGTACACGGTGAACTTTGCGGAGGCCAGGTAATGCTTGAAGCGTTCCGTCACGGCCCACACTACCTCCAAGAATTCTAGCTTGAAGGAGCTGTAATTCTCTGGGTTCCTCTCGGTGGGCCTCAGCTTCCGGCTGGCGTATGCGATCACCCGTTCTCTGCCCTGTTGGTTTTGGGACAGTACAGCTCCCAGTCCCACATTACTGGCGTCCGTGTGGAGAATAAAAGGCTGGCCATAATCAGGGTAGGCCAGGATCTCATCCCCCGTGAGGGCCATCTTCAACTGGCGGAAGGACTCCTCTTCCGGTTTATCCCACTTGAAGGGTGGCTTTTGACTTCTGGATTAGACTGTCCGATTAGGAGGTCCTGCATAGGAGCTGCCATCTTAGTGGACCCGGGGATGAACCTTCGGTAGTAGCCTACCAACCCGAGAAACTGTCTCACCTCCTTGATGTTTGAGGGGCTTGGCCAGCTCTTGATTGCCGTGACCTTGTCAGCGTCGGGGGCTACTCCTTCCGCACTTACCACGTGCCCTAGGTACTGGACCTTTGGTTTCAGCAGGTGACACTTCGATGGTTTCACCTTCAGGCCGTAGCCTGCCAGGGCTTCGAACACCTCGGCCAGGTGCTTTAGATGGTCCTCGTAGGTTTTCGAATAGACGATCAAGTCGTCCAGGTAAAGGAGGACCGTCTCGAAGTTTCGGTGCCCTAGACAGCATTCCATCAGCCGCTGGAAGGTCCCTGGTGCGTTGCAGAGCCCGAAAGGCATACAGTTGAACTCACTCAGTCCCATCGGGGTGGTGAAGGCGGTCTTCTCCTTGTCAGCCTCTGCCACAGGAACCTGCCAGTACCCGCTAGTAAGGTCCAAAGTAGAAAAGAAGTTAGCTGATTTTAGTGCGGCTAAAGACTCCTCTATTGTAGGCATCGGATATGCGTCTTTGTGGGTGATACGGTTGATTTGTCTATAGTCGACGCACATTCTCATGGTGCCGTCTTTCTTTTTGACCAGAACCAAGGGGGCTGCCCAGGGGCTACAGCTGTCTCTAAGGACCCCAGCTTCTTTCATCTCTCTTAGCATGCCCTTTGCGTTCTGGTAGTTTGCAGGGGGTACAGGCCTGTGTCTCTCTTTTATTGGTGGGTGGCTCCCTGTGGGGATGTGGTGTTCTATCCCCTTTACTCTGCCGAAGTCCAGCGGGTGCTTACTAAAGACTCTCTCGTACTCCTGTACCACCCGGTAGACTCCTTGTTTTTGGTGCAGGGGAGTGGAGTCAGCACCCACATGCAGTTTCTGGCACCAGTCCTCCTTTTGTTTCTGGGAGCCATTACCCTCCGCCTGTGGAGATGGAGGCAAGGGTTCCACGGCCCTGATAGCTTTGTGTTCGACGACAAACAGTTTGGCGAGTGTAGCGTACCTGGGTAAGTGTACTTCCCTCTCCCCAATGTTGAGGATGCGGATGGGCACCCTCCCATGACGGACATCAACCACCCCCCGGGCTGTCAAAATGGTGGGCCTGCTGTCTGAGTACACGGGTTCTACCATGGCTTGGTAGTCTCTACCTCTCAACCCAATTGCAGTCCGACACCAGATCATCATTTCACTTTTGGGAGGCATGGAAATGGGGAATGGGTCACTCATTCTTACGCTACCGATCTCACCACCAGACAGTTCTACCTGCTGCCGTCTCATCAGGGCTTTTATTTCCTTGTTGAGGACTCTCTGTTGGCTGGAACTAGCATTCACCGCCACCTGTTGTAAGATCACAATTACCTCTGAAAGACAATTTTCAATTACGTTAGTACCCACAGTTATTTTAGGGTGACTTTCACGACGGTCAATGTCCACAATAATCACTCCCTGTGCCGGTAGTTCAACTTTACCAATTTTAATGGTCATCTCCTTGAACCCCATCTGCGGCACGGGTAAGCCATTACTGGCGATGATGCTGAAGTTACTGTCTGGATACCGTGTGATATCAGCATCAGTCCAATACTGCTTAAAAAGTACATAAGGGATAGTGGTTACTTGTGACCCAGTATCCAGCAAGGCGCTCATGGGGATACCGTCCAGCACCACGGGTAAAACCGGGCGCCCCCCAACGTACTTATTACGCCAATTGTAAGGGCCTGGTGATCTTATGTCTGGGGGTTGGCCCTCTGCCCCAGGTTGGACCCGTTTAAATTACAGTACCTGGAAATGTGTCCGGGCTGATTGCATCGACGGCAAATGGGATGTCCATCCTCTGCGTAGCGGTCTGTGGGCCTCCCTCGGAATGACGGGATCCTCCTCTGTCGACGCCACGGGACATCCTCCGGACTTGAAGCCAGCTCGATGGGTCTTGACGGGTCCACTTGCAACGCCTGGACGGTCCTGGTCAACGCCGCGACGCTCCTGGACTTGGTGGTGCAGGTCTTTCGACGGGGCTTGGTTCAGGGCCTGTGTATCAGCCCCCACGGGATCCATAGAGGAGGGCGCCGCCTCCTGGTGGTTGGTGAGAGCAGGGCGCCGGGGGTTTATAGCGCCACTGGTTGCAGATTCACGGAGCACCCTTATGGCCCTGTCCTTAAATTGGGCAAAGGTCAAGTCGGGGTTCTGAAAGAACATGAGGCTCAGTTGGGCCCTGTGGGCGCTAGACAGCAGACCTTCTATGAATTGTTCTGTTAGCAGCTTATCCGTTTCCTGCACACTGCCAGGGTCAGTTTGTTGAATAGCCCTCAAGGCTTCCTGCAGATTTAGGGCATAGTCTCTGATGCTGTCCTGTGCCCGCTGCTTACATCCATAGAACCTCATTTTAATTTCAGCGGAGGTACGTGTGTCAAAGGTACCCCGCAGCCGGGACAGAATACCTTTCACAGTCCTTTTCTCCTCAGTGGGCCATGATTTTACCTCCCTTTGGGCTGCGCCAGTTAACTGCCCTGTTAGTATGCTGACCTTCTGTTCCTCTGTCAGGGGGTAAACCTGGAAAAAACTGTATAGCCTTTCCTTGAAGTCAGTTAGGGCATGGGGCTCCCCTGAATATTTGGGCAGCCAGGCCGCTCCAGGGATGTAGGGCAGGGAATAGGGCATCACCGCTGCTGCAGCTGCGTTGGTGGTAGTGGGCGCCTCTGTGTCCGACATCTTCCTCCCCCCTAGTCAAGAGTGGCCTACCTTCCGACGATCCTCTTCTGTAGGCCGCGGCTCCGCTGCTGCTGCTATGGACGAGGACCTGGCGTCGCGTCCTGATGACGTCAGCGTCGCTCTCTCTCCCTTCCAGGACCTTGCGCAGCGTCGGTGCGTGGGGCGGAGCTTCGGATCTCGGGCGGTTTTGACGTCCACGCCCCTCTTCTTCCCGCGCGGCGTCCTGAAGATGGCGTCCGATGGCGGGAAACAGCTGCGGATGGCGGGAAGACGGCAGAAGACGGCAGGAAACGGTCCAAGATGGCGTCTGATGGCGGGAATCGGCTCCGGATGGCGGGAAACGACACCGGACGGCGGGAAACTTCGCCACAGGTAAGTTACAAAAGTCTTTTTCAGGCACGCAGTACCCGGTGGTTGCGGGCACGAAATCCTGCCGACTACGCCAAAGCTGACTCGCCCCCTGGGCTTTGGGGCACTCGGATCCGGGCAATAGGGGGGACGATGGGAGTAGTAGTGGCGACCCGGTTCCATGGCTCAGGGTGGTCAGGCCAATGGTAGTCTGCTACGTTCTGCTGATAATGTCCGACTACGCCACCCGTGGATTGCGGTTATTAGGAACCGCCGCTGCATGCAGACCGCTGGGGCTGATGAGGTGTGCAGCTAGGGTAGTGTGACTCCCCACGGGAAGAGTGCGTCCCCAGGGCAGTATAATGGATGGTGGGAGTGATGGTAGTGAGGGTCCCAGTGCTGATAGTGCTGGAGAAGCAAGGAGCACACAGACAACAGGTTGCAGTCCAGGGTCTTTACTAGAACAGGTAAATTGACCCATAAGCAGTCCCAGCTAGGAGGGGGACCTGGATGTCTGAGAGCAACGGGGAAATTGGCCCTGGTCAGGGTGAGGGTGTAGGCCTACCGTGCTTTCTGCGCTCCTTCTGGCTATCTCCTCCTGATAGGGTAACAGCCCACGTTTCCGAGCTTTCCGTGTATTCTCGCCTGTATGGCCTGCGACGTGGGTTCCTTTCTGCTCCCAGCCTTGTACGGCTTTACTGGTCCCTTCGGTTGTGGCAGGGCCTCCAGGCTTCTTAGGCCAAGGAATATACAGTTCCTTGCGGACTGGTTCTCTGCTGGGGGATGTGGAATCCTTCCAGCCTCAGACACCAAAGTCTGGTAAGGTCAGTCTCTGATTTGCCAAGACAGGCTCTCTTCGCCTCTCGTCTCTGGCTGGTGGCTCTCCTACTGCCACACTTCCTCTTAGGTGCAATCAACTTTCTGTCCCTGCTCCACTCTGGGACACGTCTCAGTGCTGAGACAGGCCATCCAGTTCTTTCTAACCCTGCCCCCAGCACCAACTTTTATAGGGGCAGCCTGCTCCCCCTACTGGCCTGAGACAGGAGGTACTGCATGCTAATGTTCCCCTGACTAGAGAACCTCCCCCTTGCTCTCAGACACAGCTTTATTACATTTTGTGGCATCCAGGCCAGGGTGACACATCAGTAACCCCTCCCTTCTTCTCCATTCTTCTTCCTCATTCACCATCTTCAGCCATGTTAGAAGCTTATGTGCTTCCAGCCCGTTTCTAAAAAAGTCTTTTTACCTGCTGTACATTTGCACATCATCGAGTATTCTGCTAGAAAATAAATCTTCTTCTGAATCTTCAACAATGTGCTTCTTGCAGTCGAGTTAAACTATCTGAAGACATCACTATGTGTGAGTACGGTAAAGAGACAGCCTAGAAACGGTGTCTCACAGCGCCCTATGCTTGCAGCTTAGTCATGGAGTCAGAATAGTGTGAGTTCAGTGAGAGTTAGTGAAGTGCATAGTGAAGGTCAAGTTCAGGTGCGGTGGGCTGCTAGGGGCAGCATGTGTCACTTGTTCCAGGCAGTGGGAGGCATTACTGGGATCCAGAGCAGTCGCTCCAGTCAGGTCCAGAGCCTAAGGTCTGGCATAGGAGCTGCCGGACACTTTGTGTGCTCTGAAGTACAAAGGAAGATGGACAGGGACCTGCATAGATGGAAGTTGAAGGCCAGTCCCGGGTGCACTGTAGAGGTGGATGAGAAATACAGGATGAGCTAGCAACAGGGCTGAAGAGGAGTTATGCTAAGAAGGAGGATAATGTGAATTGCTGTGCCTTATCCCATCTGTACCCACCTGATGAACTTGAACTGTCAAGTATATGTTTGACTGTTACAAAGAACTTTGTGTCCCCTAAATTGTGTGCGGTGGCTTCTGAGGACAGAAGCCTGAAGGCAGTGGAGGCCTGCGGCCTTCAAGAGAGTGTGCTGCACCCCACACCCTAGAGCACACTGGGACTGGGACACCCATTGTCTGTAAAGTGCCAGAGCGAAATCAGACAGACGTTCAGTCACGACTACCGCTCTGTGCCACTTTACAAGATGAGTGATAAGGGAACTTCTCGATCAGAAGAGAAGAGGAAATAATGGTCGCTGCCCAAACTGTGACAAGAACAGGACCACAATGCAACAAGAACTGTCTCACAATGCTCTTGGAACTTTCCCATAATGCATTGCAAATTGAAACTAGAGCAAATACATTAAATCACTAGCAGACAGTGCAGTTATCAAACAATAAAAAATAGACAGGATTCAAATGCAAGCAACATAATGTCAGAACTGATATACACATAAAGTGACTAGATTCCCTGGATAGCTAAATTCGCAGATGAGGCCAGAACACGGGCTGCCCAGCACTATTTAAGTGCACCCCATGAAGATAGACACTCTAATTTACAAGGCCATAACATATAGGTGCATCTCACAAAATTAGAATATCATCAAAAAGTTAATTTATTTCAGTTCTTCAATGCAAAAAGTGAACCTCATATATTATATAGAGTCATTACAAACACAGTAATCTATTTCTAGTGTTTATTTCTGTTAATGTTGATGATTATGGCTTACAGCCAATGAAAACACAAAAGTCATTAACTCAGTAAATTAAAATAATTAACAAAAAACACCTGCAAAGACTTCCTAAGCATTTAAAAAGGCCCCTTAGTCTGTTTCAGTAGGCTCCACAATCATGGTGAAGACTGCTGACTTGACAGATGTCCAGAAGGCAGTCATTGACACACTCCACAAGGTCCCAGAGTTCCAATTTTCATTTGAAATCAAGGTCCCAGAGTCTGGAAGAAGAGTGGAGAGGCCACAATCCAAGCTGCTTGAGGTCTAGTGTGAAGTTTCCACAATCAGTGATGGTTTGGGGAGCCGTGTCATCTGCTGGTGTAGATCCACTGTGTTTTTTCAACACTAAAGTCAGCGCAGCTGTCTACCAGGAAATTTTAGAGCACTTCATGCTTCCCTCCGCCACAGTATCATAGCTACCAGGGGGGCAAAGGGGGCGGTGGCCCCGGGCCCCTCGCTCTTAGGGGGCCCATCCAGGGCTACGCCAGTGTAACTGTATCTGGCATGCCCCTGGTGCCAGCATCGGGCCCCACCGCCCGTCACCGCCGCAAGTTTACTGATGAGAGGGAGCGCGGATCTCTCTCCCATTAGTCCCTTCTGTGACTGACGTCTCTGACATCATCACTTGGTGCCCGGCCCGCTGTGCTGAAGATGTGTGCGGGCTGGGTGCTCTGAGCAGTGAGGGAACCAGGAGGAGAGATGAGTACTGTTTATTTATTTTTTGCCGGGAGGGGGGCGGCATTATATTACAGACTCTGCCTATGGGAAGGGGGAGGTGCATTATACTACAGACTCTGCCTATGGGGGAGCATTATCCTAAAGACTCTGCCCACAGAGAGGGGGGGGCATTATACTAAAGACTCTGCCTATGGGGAGGGGGGGCATTATACTACAGACTGTCTATGGGGAGGGGGGAGCATTATACTAAAAACTCTGTCTACGGGGGGGCATTATACTACAGACTCTGCCTATGGGGGGCATTATACTACAGACTCTGTTTATGAGCAGGGGAGAGCAGTATACTACAGACTCTGCCTATGGGGGGGGACATTGTACTACAGACTCTGCCTATAAGAGGGGGAGCATTAATCTACAGACTCTGCCTATGGGGGGTGCATTTTACTACAGACTCTGCCTATGAGATGGGGGGGCATTATACTACAGACTCTGCCTATGAGGAGGGGGGGCACATTATACTACAGACTCTGCCTATGAGATGGGGGGGCATTATACTACAGATTCTGCCTATGAGGAAGGGGGGGCATTATACTACAGACTCTGCCTATGAGAAGGGGGGGAGCATTATACTACAGATTTTGACTATGGGGGGGAGCATTATACTACAGACTCTGTCAATGGGGGAGCATTTTACTACAGACTCTGCCTATGGGGGCGCATTATACTATACGAAGGACTATGGGGAGTGCATTATACTATATTGAGGATTATCTGGTGCATTATACTATATGTAGGCTATTTATACAGTGTGGGAGATAATGTGGGTTCTTTGAACAGTGTGGGGGCCATCATACAGTGTGGGAGATAATGTGGGGTCTTTGTATAGTGTGGAGGCCATCATACAGTGTTGGAGCCATCAGCTTGGGGGCTACTAAGGGGTCAGTATACTTTGTGGGGGTACTATACAGTGAGGGGGAATTATATCGTGAATAGGAGAACATCATACTGGTTAGAGCGGAGCTCTACATGGGGGGAGACTCAGGACATTATTAAATCTTAGGTGGGCACTTATTGTTATAGGGGAACTCAGGTTATCGTGACTGTCGAAGGGGCACTATTACTTTCTAGGGGGCACAATGTGGGCACTGTTTTCTAGGACACTTGCACACGGCATTACTTTATTTTAGAGGTTTGTTTTACCATCTAGAGGGCACACAGTAGGTGCAGTAATAGGGACACATTTTGCAGCAGAGGCTCAGTATTGGGGTATCAGCAGGACGAGAAGTTTGTGCAGGTTGGGGATAGATCTGGTCAGTGCCTGAAATGTAAGGAGTCAAATGTGTCTTTGTTGTGATCTCTGCAGACCTGAGACTCTGAGCCCTGGCTGGAGAAGTTGTCGTGTCGGTCTGGGCCAGATGGAAAACACGGGAAAAGTGAACAATTTAATCAGAAAGAACGACAGCTGTAAGGTACTATATAAAACTGAGCTGTGATCTCTTATATGTTCTGCAGGACTGGCATCAATCAATATATGTCACCATATGGCGGTAATATCAGTGCTGGTCTTTGTATAGAGATTATTTTTAGTAACAGCGCGGTCATCTGCTGAGGTTTTCCTACATCCACTATCTGGGTGCGCCGCTATAGTTGTAATCAGGGTTACCTGGTTAGAGGCCCACTCAGAAGTTTCGGCCCCCTGAACCAAAACCTTAGCTACGCCAAGCTTTTTGGAGATGGAAATTTCATTTTCCAGCAGGACTTGGCCCCTGTCCACACTGACAAAAGTACTAATACCTGGTTTAAACACAACAGTATCACTGTGCTTGATTGGCAGCAAACTGGCCTGACCTTAACCCCATAAAGAATCTATGGGGTATTGTCAAGAGGAAAATGAGAGACACCAGACCCAACAATGTAGACGAGCTGAAGGCTTCTATCAAAGCCACCTGGGCTTCCATAACCCCTCAGCAGTGCCACAGGCTGATCCCTCCATGCTACATTGCCGCATTGATGCAGTAATTGATGTAAAAGGATCCCCGACCAAGTATTGAGGGCATTTATTGAACATACTTTTCAGTAGGATAACATTTTGGATTTTAAAAACATTTTTCAAGCTGTTGTTATAAGGTATTCTAATTAATTGAAATAATGACTTTTGAGTTTTCATTGGCTGTAAGCCATAATCATCAACATTAACAGAAATAAACACTTGAAATAGATCACTCTGTTTGTAATGGCTCTACATAATATAAGAGTTTCACTTTTTGTACTGAAGAAATGAAATAAATTAACTTTTCTGGTGATATTCTAATTTTGTGAGATGCACCTGTAAATGGGCTTGGCTGCACCCTGAATAAAAATAGCATGTAAAAAATATATATGATATATATGAGGTATTGGTCGATATTTTGGCCAAAATATACAAGCTCGCAACCTGCTCAAGGGTCCTCATACTTGCGAGTCCCTACACTAACATTAAAAGCAAAGTCACAAAAACAAGGAATTAAAGTTCCCACCAAAATTCAAGAATTAACACCGCAAATACAGCAACAATAATTACAAGGATGCAGCAAACCCATATAATGAAGAAGTCAGCAACACAGGTGCAAAATATTGATGAGACAACCACTCACAACCTACCAATTCATGGAGGGGGTGATTGCTCAGTATTAAAACTGCACACAAATAAGCCTTGTATAGGGCACTGGTCACACACAGGTAGTGCACAATGTCTGGCTTACAGCCTATTAGTGAAGCCGAAACTATTAGATTAGGTGGGCTGCCGAGCACTTTTTAAGTGCACCCCATGAAGACAGACACCCTAGTTTACAAGGCCAACATTGATGGGTCTGGCTGCACGCTGAATAAAAATAACGTGCAAAAATTATATATGATATATATGAGGTATTAGTAAATATTTTGGCCAAAATACACAAGCTCGCAACCCGCGTCAAGGGTCCTCATACTTGCGAGTCCCTACACTAACATTAAAAGCAAAGACAAATTTAAATTCCCACCAAAATTCAAGAATTATCACAGCAAAAAAAGGGCAACAGTGTTTACCTGCCTAGGTCTCAGTACTAATCATACCATATAATAACGATGACAGCAACACAGGTGCAAAATACTGATGCGACAACCACTCACATATTACCAATTAATGGAGGGGGGTGATTACATAGTATTAAAACTGCACACAAAATTATATGGGATTGCTACATCCTAATAGTGCATTAGTTCTGAGATCTGGGCAGGTAAATGCTATATTAATAATTGATTTTTGTGGGAAAGTTAAATTCTCTTTTGTTGGCTTTACTTTTAATCTAACTGAAATAAACAAAAGCTTTTTTCCTAAACATTAGGATCTGTGTAGAGCCATCAGCTCAAAAAGGCTTCCTCGGACAGACTTGGCATAAGCAGGTCAAAAGGAACCCTGACTTTTACCATTACACCCCTGTACTGGAATGGAGACTTACTACATGCTCAGGGTTGCATCTACAGAGTAGCTGCTGGCCAGAGGAGCGAGCTTGAGGCTATAACTCTAACTACAGCTTTTTTATTACCAAATGATGGGTTCTGTCTAAGGCCGTTGGCTCAAACAGGCTTCCTTGGACAGACTTGGCGCAAAACACACCATTTCTGATGGTTCCAAATTAACCCTGGGCTTCACCCTTGAACCTCAATACAGGGACAGTTTCATAGTTTTAAGGTTGAAAGACACAAGTCCATCAAGTTCAACCTTAAAGCTAATGTGTTGATCCAGAGGAAGGCAAAAAACCCATGAGGCAGATGCTGATTGCTCCATATTAGGGGAAAAATTCCTTCCCGACTCCACATATGGCAATCAGACTAGGTCCCTGGATCAACGTCCCATAACAAAATCTAGTACGGATAACCTGCAATTTTATATTATTCAAGAAAGGCACACACATGCCCTCCTTGAATTTTTTTTAGAAAATTAAGTATTTCAAGTTCATGTGGTAGAGAGTTCCATAACCTCATTGCTCACACAATAAAAATTTGCCAACTAACTTCCTTTAGACAAAGTGAATTAGGATCTTTATGCTAGAGTAATTGAATTAACTCTAACTGAAATAGATTAATGCTTTTTTCCTAAATGTTGAAATTTGTTTAAATCCATCAGCTCAAAAAGGCTTTCTCGGACAGACTTGGCGCAAGCTACTCCATTCTGCAGATCCCAAGGGAACCCTAGCCTTTACCATTACACCCCTGTACAGGGATAGATACTTACCATAGGCCCAGGGCTGCATCTACAGAGTAGCAACTGGCCGGAGGAGCGAGCTTGAGGCTATAGTGGTTGATTCAACTCTAACTAAAGCTTTTTTTTCCTAAATACTGGGATCTGTTTAAGGCTGTTGGCTCAAACAGACTTCCTCGGACAGACTTGGCGCAAGCTACTCCATTCTGCAGATCCCAAGGGAACCCTGGTTTTTACCATTACACCCCTGTACAGGGATAGATACTTACCATAGGCCCAGGGTTGCATCTACAGAGTAGCTGCTGGCCCGAGGAGTGCGCTTGAGGCTTGAGTAGTTGAATCAATCCTAACTAAAGAAAAACCTATCTAATGCCTTTTTCTTGTTAGGACCTCTCTGAGGCCTATGGCTCAAAAAACTTCTTTGGAAAGACTTGGCAAAAGCCAGTCTATCCTTCAGGTTCCAAAGGAACTCTGGCCTTCACTCTTCCAGCCCTGTACAGCGATAAAGACTTATTACAGGGCCTTGATTGCATCTACATAGTAGATGCTGACTGGAGGGGCAAACTTAAGGCTGGAATGGTTCAGCCAACCCTAACTATTGCTACTTTCTTAAATGTTAAGATATTTCTGAGGCCGTTGGCTCAAACAGGCTTCCTCGGACAGACTGGGCGCAAAACACACCATTTCTGATGGTTCCAAATGAACCCTGGGCTTCACCCTTGAACCTCAATACAGGGACAGTTTCATAGTTTTAAGGTTGAAAGACACAAGTCCATCAAGTTCAACCTAAAAGCTAATGTGTTGATCCAGAGGAAGGCAAAAACCCCATGAGGCAGATGCTAATTGCCCCATATTAGGGGAAAAATTCCTTCCCGACTCCACATATGGCAGTCAGACTAGTTCCCTGGATCAACGTAACATAACAAAATCTATTACCACTAACCTGAAATGTTATATTATTCAAGGAACATTTTTCATCAAGCAGTTTTCTCCGGAAATGTGTTGCACAACTGTTTGAATCTCAGTAAATTCCTGCGCAACTTACATTTAAATACTCTGACCTTTTTACTCCCACTCTTTTAACTTCTTAAATAGTGAACAGAGCTTATCTGGACCGCTTGTGGCTTAGCTTTACCTGAAAACTTATTACAAATTAGGCTGGAAAAGTGGTGTAAATTAGGACTGAAATTGACTCCATCTTTTGACTGGAGTACATTTCTTGAGGTGTAGTACGTCAGCTTTAAGGGGATATTTCAATAAATGAATGACCCTGGCTGCAGGTATAAAGAATCAAACTGTGCTGTCCTGACCCATTCCTGGGATTGTGTATGGCACTGACATCACCTCAATACTGCCGCAGCCAACAAATGTAATCAGACGGACTGCCCAGCTGAGCGCACTGAGCTACTGCAGCTCTGAGATGGTGGAACCTCTTTTTTTTAATTAAATGACCTGCAGCTAGGGACATTCATTTATTGAAAGGGAACAACCTCTATATACTGGTTATTTCTGTAGCACATCTCTAACTGCTTAATACTCCTTCTGCATCACATTGCTACCCTGCCTAATTCTCCCTCTCCTGTAGCACATCGCTTCCTGCCTAATCCCCTCTCTCCTGCATTTCATCAGTCCCCTGCCTAATCCTCCTTTTCTTGCAGCACATCGCTCCCCTGCCTAAGCCTCCCCCTCCTGCAGCACATTGCACCCCTGCCTAATCCCCTCCCCTTCCTGCAGCACATCGCACCCCTGCCTAATCCCCTCACCATTCTGCAGCACATTGCACCCCTGCCTAATCCCCTCCCCTTTCTGCAGCACATCGCACCCCTGCCTAATCCCCTCACCTTCCTGCAGCACATCTCTCCATCCCCGCCTAATTCTCCCCCTCCTGCATTATATCACTCCCCTGCCTAATCCTCCTTCTTCTGCAGCATATTACTCCCCTCCCTCCGGCAACACATCTCTCCCTGCCTAGTCCTCTCCTCCTGCATTACATCACTCCGCTGCCTAATATTGCTCTTCCTGCAGCACATCGTTCCCCCGCTTAAGCACAGCACTCCCTGCCTAATCCCCTCCTCTTGCATTACATCACTCCCCTGCATAAGCCACCTCTTCCTGCAGCACATCGCTCCCCTGCCTAAGCCTCCCGCTCCTGCAGCACATTGCACCCCTGCGTATGCCTAATCCCCTCCTCTTGCATTACATCACTCCCCTGCATAAGCCACCTCTTCCTGCAGCACATCGCTCCCCTGCCTAAGCCTCCCGCTCCTGCAGCACATTGCACCCCTGCGTAATCCCCTCCCCTTCCTGCAGCACATCGCACCCCTGCCTAATCACCTCACCTTTCTGCAGCACATTGCACCCCTGCCTAATCCCCTCCCCTTTCTGCAGCACATCGCACCCCTGCCTAATCTCCTCACCTTCCTGCAGCACATCTCTCCATCCCCGCCTAATTCTCCTCCTCCTGCATTATATCACTCCCCTGCCTAATCCTCCTTCTTCTGCAGCATATTACTCCCCTCCCCCCGGCAACACATCCCTCCCTGCCTAATCCTCTCCTCCTGCATTACATCACTACCCTGCCTAATATTGCTCTTCCTGCAGCACATCGCTCCCCCGCTTAAGCACAGCGCTCCCTGCCTAATCCTCTCCTCCTGCATTACATCACTCCCCTGCATAATCCTCCTCTCCCTGCAGCACACCACTCCCCTGGCTAATCTTCCCCCTCCTGCAGCACATCGCTCCCCTGACCCCCTCTTATGTGACATCTTTTCTATCAGTTACATTTGTGAAGTAACTGCTGTCTCCTGTGAGCAGTGGAGAGCGAAGCTGAGAGCCAGGAGGCTCTGCCCCTCTGCCCCTTCTTGCCACATCATCATCCATCTACATCAGGGCTGTCAAACTCAAATATATAGAGGGCCAAAAGGAAGAGTTTAACTCAGAAAAATAAGTCAACACTTTATCAGATGTTTCTGTGAAAACTTGAGTACAACAAATAAGATTTTGTTAATTTCCCTCAGTTATAAAAAAAATAGTTATGAGAAAAGTGTGACAAAGAGGAGTCATAAAATGCACCAAAATGAAATATCACAATTTATGGCTCAAATTGAGGTGAAGCAAGGAAGAGGTTGAGCTTAGCTAATGAGATGCATCAAACATACAGGTGCTTCTCACAAAATTAGAATATCATCAAAAAGTTAATTTATTTCAGTTCTTCAATCCAAAAAGTGAAACTCATATATTATACAGAGTCATTACAGAGTGATCTATTTTAAGTGTTTATTTCTGTTAATGTTGATAATGATGGCTTACAGCCAATGAAAACACAAAGTCATTATCTCAGTAAATTAGAATAATTAACAAAAATCACCTGCAAAGGCTTCTTACGCATTTAAAAAGGTCCCTTTGTCTGTTTCAGTAGGCTCCACAATCATGGGGAAGACTGATGACTTGACAGATGTCCAGAAGGCAGTCATTGACACACTCCACAAGGAGTGTAAACCACAAAAGGTCATTGCTAAAGAAGCTGTCTGTTAACAGAGTGCTGTATCCAAGCATATTTATGGAAAGTTGAGTGGAAAGAAAAAGTGTGGTAGGAAGAGGTGCACAAGCAACCGGGATAACCGCAGCCTTGAAACGATTGTTAAGGAAAGGCCATTCAAACATTTGGGGAAGATTCACAAGGAGTGGACTGCTGCTGGAGTCATTGCTTCAAGAGCCACCACACACAGACGTATCCAGGACATGGGCTACAAGTGTCACATTCCTTGTGTCGAGCCACTCATCACCAATAGACAACGCCAGAAGCATCTTACCTGGGCCAAGGAGAAAAACACCTGGACTGTTGCTCAGTGGTCCAAGGTGTTGTTTTCCGATGAAAGTAAATTTTGCATTTAATTTGGAAATCAAGGTCCCAGAGTCTGGAGGAAGAGTGGAGAGGCCACAATCCAAGCTGCTGGAGGTCTCGTGTGAAGTTTCCACAATCGGTGATGGTTTGGGGAGCCATGTCATCTGCTGGTGTAGGTCCACTGTGTTTTATCAAGACCAAAGTCAGCGCACCCGTCTACCAGGACATTGTAGAGCCCTTCATGCTTCCCTCTGTCCACAAGCTTTTTGGAGATGGAAATGTCATTTTCCAGCAGGACTTGGCCCCTGTCCACACTGCCAAAAGTACCAATACCTGGTTTACACAACAGTATCACTGTGCTTGATTGGCAGCAAACTCACCTGACCTTAACCCCATAGAGAATCTATTATAGAGAATCTATGGGGTATTGTCAAGAGAAAGATGAGAGACACCAGACCCAACAATGCAGACGAGCTGAAGGCTTCTATCAAAGCCACCTGGGCTTCCATAACACCTCAGCAGTGTCACAGGCTGATCGCCTCCATGCCACATTGCCGCATTGATGCAGTAATTGATGCAAAAGGAGCCTGGCCAAGTATTGAGGGCATTTACTGAACATATATTTCAGTAGGACAACATTTCAGATTTTAAAAACATTTTTCAAGCTGGTGTTATAAAGTATTCTAATTTACTGAGATAATAGCATTAACAGAAATAAACACTTAAAATAGATCACTCTGTCTGTAATGACTCTATATAATATGAGTTTTACTTTTTGTATTGAAGAACTGAAATAAATTAACTTTTTGATGATATTCTAATTTTGTGAGAAGCACCTATAGTATGCTATATGCCCAATTTTAACAAATGTACTGCAATTTTTCCTGAATGTGTTCAGAAATGTACAGATGTGTAAGCAGACAAATGCAGAGACTTAGGCTATGTGCCCACGATGCACAAAAGCTCCGGATTTTTCCTGAGCGTTTCTGCATCTCCCTGGCAGAAAAAACGCATGCGGATTGTACATGCGGATTGTACA
The DNA here is from genome assembly GCF_046119375.1 of Phyllobates terribilis. Classification (NCBI taxonomy): domain Eukaryota; kingdom Metazoa; phylum Chordata; class Amphibia; order Anura; family Dendrobatidae; genus Phyllobates; species Phyllobates terribilis. The sequence continues at coordinate 1,781,307 of NW_027362852.1, read as the reverse complement.
TGCGGATTGTACATGCGGATTGTATATGCGGATTGTACACGCGGATTGTACACGCGGATTGTACACGCGGATTGTACATGCGGATTGTACATGTGGATTATACATGCGGATTGTACATGCGGATTGTACATGCGGATTGTACATGCGGATTATACATGCGGATTGTACACGCGGATTGTACACGCGGATTGTACATGCGGATTGTACACGCGGATTGTACATGCGGATTATACATGCGGATTGTACATGCGGATTGTACATGCGGATTATACATGCGGATTGTACATGCGGATTGTACATGCGGATTGTACATGCGGATTGTACATGCGGATTGTATATGCGGATTGTACATGCGGATTGTATATGCGGATTGTACATGCGGATTGTACATGCGGATTGTACATGCGGATTGTACATGCGTTTTTCCTGCCAGGGACATGCAGAAGTGAAGCGTTCTTCACATGCATTTCCACATGCGGGTTGACAAGCGCTTTACAAGCGATTTTAGCATCACTTGGAAAGTGCTTGTCAATTTGGTCACACTATAGAAATCCATGAAAACGGCATGGATTTATATAGTGTGACCCCAAAGACTGGTTAAAAATAAAAAAATCTACTGTATAATTGTCTTTTCCCATCTGTCTGTCTGTCTGTTTGTCCGTCTGTCCTGGAAATCCCGCGTCGCTCATTGGTCCGGCAGCGGCCAATCAGCGTCGCGGGATTTCTGAAAAAAGATGGCGGCCGTTAGCGGCTCATCTGCGGGACGGAGCTCAGCGGCGATGCAGCCGGGAGATGAGCGCCGCGAGGCGCTCATCTCCCGGCCGGTACCAGCAGAAGGACATCGACCGCCGGACCCATCTGCGGGACGGAGATGCAGCCGGGAGCCAAAATCGTGTAGCCAAGATCGGTGATTGGTCGCGGCCGATATTTAAATTTGGCGCCCAAATCGGTGATTGGTCGCGGGCAGCGTCCGCGACCAATCAGTACAGTAGTGTTTAACTTTTGCGGCAAGATCAGTGATTGGTCGCGGGCCAAGACCGCGACCAATCACCGATTTGTGCGGCACATTTAAATAGCGGCCGCGACCAATTGGATGTCAGCGCCGCTCCCCGGTCCTCCCTTCACCCCCTAGCCGCATGGATGTCAGCGCCGCTCCCCGGTCCTCCCTTCACACCCTAGCCGCTGATGTCCCCACAGTATCTGCATGGTGTTACAAAGGTCCGGACATTTGTGTTAAAAATCGCTGATTGGTCGCCGACGCTATTTAAATGTGGCGCCAAAATCGGTTATTGGTCGCGCCCAGCGTCGGCGACCAATCAGCGATTTTTAACACAATTGTCCGGACCTTTGTAACACCATGCGGATACTGTGGGGACATCAGCGGCTAGGGTGTGAAGGGAGGACCGGGGAGCGGCGCTGACATCCAATTGGTCGCAGCCGCTATTTAAATGTGCCGCACAAATCGGTGATTGGTCGCGGTCTTGGCCCGCGACCAATCACTGATCTTGCCGCAAAAGTTAAACACTACTGTGCTGATTGGTCGCGGACGCTGCCCGCGACCAATCACCGATTTGGGCGCCAAATTTAAATATCGGCCGCGACCAATCACCGATCTTGGCTCCACATTTAAACACCGCTGTACTGATTGGTCGCGGACGCTATTTAAATGTGGCGCCAAAATCGGTGATTGGTCGCGCCAAGCGTCGGCGACCAATCAGCACAGCGGTGTTTAAATGTAGAGCCAAGATCGGTGATTGGTCGCGGCCGATATTTAAATTTGGCGCCCAAATCGGTGATTGGTCGCGGGCAGCGCCAGCGACCAATCACCGATTTTTAACACAAATGTCCGGACCTTTGTAACACCATGCGGATACTGTGGGGACATCAGCGGCTAGGGTGTCAAGGGAGGACCGGGGAGCGGCGCTGCGGGTCCGGATACTTCAGCTGCGAGCAGTCGCTCATCTCCCGGCTTCTCGCAGCGGAAGTAGCCGCACAGGCAGCGGCGCTCCCCGGTCCTCACTAATACGATTCCGCTCCCCGGTCCTCACCAATACGATTCGCTGATTGGTCTCGCTCTCCACACGCGACCAATCAGTGATCTTGGCGCTAAAGTTAAACACCGCTCTGCTGATTGGTCGCGGCCGCTGCCCGTGACCAATCACCGATTTGGGCGCCACATTTAAATAGCGGCCGCGACCAATCACCAATCTTGCCGCCACATTTAAACACTGCTGTGCTGATTGGTCGCGGACGCCAGACGCGACCAATCAGCGATTTTGGCGCCAAATTTAAACCCGCTCCGCTAGTTGGTCGCGGATGCCGGCCGCGACTAATCAGCATTACTGGCGCCAAATTTAAACACCGCTCTGCTGATTGGTCGCGGTCGCTGTCCGCGACCAATCAGCAGTATTGGCGCCAAATTTAAACCCCGCTATGCTGATTGGTCGCGGTTGCCGGCCGCGACCAATCAGCAGTATTGGCGCCAAATTTAAACACCGCTCTGCTGATTGGTCGCGGTGGCCAGCCGCGACCAATCAGCGGTTTTGGCGCCAAATTTAAACACCGCTCTGCTGATTGGTCGCGGGCGGCGATTGCGACCAATCAGCATTATTGGCGCCAAATTTAAACCCCGCTCTGCTGATTGGTCGAGACAGCCGGCCGCCACCAATCAGCAATTTTGGCGCCAAACTTAAACCCTGCTCTGCTGATTGGTCGCGGTTGCCGGCCGCGACTAATCAGTATTGTTGGCGCCAAATTGCCGGCCGCGACTAATCAGCATTATTGCCGCCAAATTTAAACACCGCTCTGCTGAATGGTCGTGGCCGTGACCAGTCACCACTATTGGCGCCAAATTTAAACACCGCTTTGCTGATTGGTCGCGACCGGCGGCTGCAACCAATCAGCATTATTGGCGCAACATTTAAACCCCGCTCTGCTGATTGGTCACGTTCGCTGGCCGCGACCAATCAGCATTATTGGCGCAAAATTTAAACCCCGCCCTGCTGATTAGTCGCGACTGCCGGCCGTGACCAATCAGCGATATAGCCGCCAAATTTCAACACCGCTTTGCTGATTGGTCGCGGTTGTTGGCCGCGACCAATCAGCGATTTTGGTGCCAAATTTAAACACCGCTCTGCTGATTGCGCCCGGTCTGCCGCATACATATTCTAGAATACCCGATGCATTAGAATCAGGCCACCATCTATAAATCTCTACTTAACTTCCGATGGCCCCCGCAGTCTTGCTTCGCTCCGTCCTGGCTGCCGGCAGATCGCGGTACACTGAAGGACCTGCTGTCACATGACTATGACGTCAGCGCAGGTCCTTCAGTCCATCGCGAGCTGCCGGCATGGGAGGACGAGCGCAGCGGGGGCCGTCAGAAGGTAAATATAACATTTATTTTATATTTTATTCTTTTTTTTGACAGGTTCTATGGTACCCGGGTCCGGAGGAGAGTCTCCCATCCTCCACACGCGGGTACCATCCGCACATTGAACGCATGTATTCCGCATGTGCTTATCTAGTGAACCGGAATCCATTTGTTCCAATGCAAGTCAATGGCGGCGAAAAAGCAGCGCTTACGCGAAATAATTGGTAGTGCTGCGTTTTTTTCCGCAATGATAATCCGCAGTGGAAATTTCCGCAGCATGTGCACAGCACATGCGGACTATCATTGGGGAACATGGCAGACCTTCTAACATGCGTTTTTAAGCGTTTCTGCAGCATTTTTGCCATGCCGAAACGCTTAAAAAACGCATTGTGGGCACACAGCCTTAGGCCATGTGCCCACGTAGCGTTTTTGTAGCATTTTTGCGGCATTTTTACGGCCGCGAAAACGTTTGTAGAACAGTCTGCCATGCAAAGCCATGTGAATTCGGATGTGCTGTGCACATGATGCGCTAATTTGCGCGCCGAATTCGCATTACTTTGCAAAACGCAGCATGACCATTTCTACTGCGATTACGCTGAAGCTTATTCGCAATGCGTGTGGTATCTGGGAGGAAGACGAGACTACAACTCCTCTTCATCCCGGCTACCACGCGGTGAAAAAAAGAAATAAAAAAGTTAAAAGCAAACAAAACCTGTATATTCACCTCTCCGGCGGCCCCCGGTCTGCTCTCCGGTCTCCTCCGGTCTGCTGTCTGTACTGTCAGGACCTGCGGTGACGTCATTTAGTCAGGTGATGGTCGCATGACCGCTGACGTCGGCATCAGGTGATGGTCGCGTGACCATCAGCTGACTAAATGACGTCACCGCAGGTCCTGACCGTACACTGCAGGACGCTGAAGAGAGAAGACGCGGCCAGGAGCAGACCGGAGGAGACCGGAGAGCAGACCGGGGGCCGCCGGAGAGGTGAATATACAGTTGTTTTTTTTTATTTATTAACGTTTTCTTTTTTTTACTATAGATGCTGCATTTAAAGCATCTAAGTTGTTCACACATTATAGATCCATGTTGGTTGCATGGATTTATATTGTGTGATCAACTTGTCAAGCACTTTTCCAAGTGATGCTCAAAATTGCTTGGAAAAGTGCTTGAAAAAACGCATGTGAAAACGCTTCTCTCTGGCAAAAAAAACGCATGTAAATCTGCATCAAATCTGCTAGGTGTGCACACAGCCTTATAGCTGGTTTTGCTCTGAGCTGAGATGTCCAGGCTGAATAATGCTCTGGGAGCAGAACCCATCAGCAGAATCTGTCTGTTTCCTGCCTTGTAGCAGTGGATCCCGGCTATTTAGCTCACAGAGCATTGTCTACACAAGATACAATTGTATCCAATTTTCAGCTGGGAACAGGACTATGGACAAGTTTTGCAGCAACTGCATTTGTGATATTAAATGTTGATCAATCTAGATTTTCTTCAGTGTTCTTATTCATTGCAGAAAATCTTAAAAAAGCCGAGGAATGTGGGCAACATGGTGGGTCAATGATTAACGCTGTGGGGCTGGGTTCATATAATAGCAAGGACAACATCTGCAAGGAGTTTGTATGTTCTCCCCGTGTTTGTGTGGGTTTCCTCCGGGTTCTCCGGTTTCCTCCCACACTCCAAAGACATACTGATAGGGAATTCATATTGTGAGCCCCAATGGGGACAGTGATGATAATGTCTGTAAGGGTGCTATAAAATCTAACGGCGCTATATAAGAGAGTAAAATAAATATATAACTAAATAAAATGAATGTATTAAAAGGCTAAGATTGCAAAGAGCTTGTAAAAACAAGAAACTTTGCAATTTCCTTCTTATTCAAAATCTTCTCTGTTCTCAAGAAGGAAAAGATTTTTAATTCTGCAGTGTACAGCTCATTGCTATGGTTACTGACCACCTGAGAAGTGGCTGGTCTCCTTGGCAAGAAGCGCTCACTTGCAGACTGGTGGACTTCAGCGCCCCTGTGCCTGTCCCATTCTGCAGAGGCAAAGCCGCCTCTGCCCGCAGAATGCAAGAGGGCACAATTCAGACAAGCGGCTCAGCCAAGCCACCGGCCAGAACTGTAAATCTTCAGCTTCTGATGAGAGGAACACAAGACCACCCCTTTAATAAAGGAGTAGAGCAGAACTCATACAGTGATTAGTGGGGGTCTGACACCTGAAATCCCCAGACATCAGCTACTTCTGCAAGATGATGTACACAGTGTTAAGAGCTGGAATAGCACAGCTCCGCACACTGTGCAATGGCTGGTTTCAGGTACTACAGCTCAGATCACAATCATTTCAATAGGAGCTGCAGTACCAAGATCGGCCACTACACAGTGTACAGCGCTGTGCTGTTTGGGCTCTCTACGCTGAGTATTTCCAGCTGCTGTCTTATTGGTGAGGGGGCCGTGTGTTGGAACCTCACTGATCTGATATTGATGACCAGGGTCGGACTGCGGTGTCTGGGGCCCACAGGGGAAATTAACTCTAGGGGCCCACCTACAGCAAGATGCAAATATCTGTTATCCGCTCTCGCTGTTATAGTGGAGCATTGACTGGCGGCTCCTGCACATCTACTGGGCGACACTCTAACTGGGATGGACATGTTTGCATTAAAGGGCTTCTTTGGTTAAAACTAGTGTTGAGCGAGTATGTTCTGTTAACCCTTTCGGCGAGTATGCTCGGGCCGAGCTCCGAGTATTTATAGCTCCTCGGTGATATGGTTGAATCGCTCCCGTGTGCATGATTTGCGACTGTTTGACGGTTTTAATACATGTGAGGAATGTGTAAGAAATAGACATTCCTCACATGTATTAACCCCTTAAGCCGCGGAGCATTTTCCGTTTTTGCATTTTCGCTTTTTGCTCCACTTGTTCCCAGAGCCATAGCGTTTTTATTTTTTGGTCAATATGGCCATGTTAGGGCTTATTTTTTGCGGGACGAGTTGTACTTTTTAACGCCATTACTAGTTTTACCATGCCGTGTACGGGAAAACGGGAAAAAAATTCCAAGCGCCGTGAAATTGCAAAAAAAGTGCAATACCACTGAGGTTTTTTTTTATTTTTTTTACCACGTTCACTGAATGCTAAAACTGACCTGCCATTATTATTCTCCATGTCATTAAGAGCTCGTAGACACCAAACATGTATAGGTTCTTTTTTATTTAAGTGATGAAAAAAAAATCCAAAGTTTGGTAAAAAAAAAAAAAAAATGGTGCCATTTTCCGAGACCCGTAGCGTCTCCATTTTTCGGGATCTGGGGCAGGGTGAGGGCTTATTTTTTGTGAACCGAGCTGAAGTTTTTATAGATGCTATTTTGGGGTAGATCCGATGTTTTGATCGTCCGTTATTGCATTTTATTGCAATTTTACGGTGACCAAAAAACGTAATTCTGGCGTTTAGAATTTTTTTCTCATTACGCCATTTACCGATCGCATTAATTCTATTTTTATATTGATAGATCAGGCGATTCTGAACGCGGCAATACCAAATATGTGTATGTGGGGTTTATTTTATGATTTTAGGGGGTGATTTAAACTTTTAAATTTTTTTATTTTTTTTCATATTTTTTAAAACTTTTTTTTTCACTTTTTGCTTGCTTCTGTACTCTACATAGGAGACTTGAAGCAGCAACTGTCCGATCACCTCTGCTACATACAGGGAACCAGCAGATCCCCTGTATGCAGCAGAAATGGTCCTGTCCTATGAGCACCGACCACTAGATGGCGCTCATAGCAATTCCACCCGCGCCTGTTGCGGGCACATGTCAGCTGTAAGAATCAGCTGACATGTGCTTGGTTCAGTGCGGGCTCAGCGCCGGAGCCCTCACTGAACCGGAGGATAACGACATGCGCGTACTAATACGTGACATGTCGTTAAGGGGTTAAAGCTGTCAAACAGTTGCAAATCATGCACACGGGAGCGATTCAACCATATCACCGAGCAGCTGTAAATACTCGGCGCTCGGCCCGAGCATACTCGGACAGAACATACTCGCTCAACACTAGTTAAAACAAGTTATCACCGATCCATGGGCTCTACAGGATAGGTGATCACTTATTGAGCATTTGTGTCCGAACATTGGAAAACGCACCTATCGGAAGAATGGGGAAGTTTTATCCCTGACAGAACACTTATCCCTATTTTAAAATGCTGCGGCAGGTGGGACGTCTGACCGCAGCTCTATTCATTCTCTTAGAGACTTGCAAAAAAGAGCAGCGCTCACAGCCACTGAGAGAATGAATGGATCAGTGGTCGCATCTCACATGCCGCTCCAGTCTAATGGGGAGAAAAGCTCCACATTCTGCCGGTGTGTACAAGCAGTCAGACCCCCACCAATCAATATTATCAATGATCCTGTGGAGAGGTGATTACTTGTTTTCACCGGAGAACCCCTGTAAGTGCATGTCTGCCGCTCTGGTCCAAGTATTTAATCGCTAAGGCCACGGCCCTACTATCAGTATTCGGTCAGTATCCAGTCAGTATTTTTTCTCAGGAGTGGGAGCCAAAACAGGTGATGAACAATCAGAGAAAAGGTATAATAGAAACAAGTCACCAATTCTGCATTTATCAACCATTCCTGGTTTCGGCAGCCACTCCTGAGAAAAATACTGACCAAATACTGATGGTGGGGCTGTGGCCTAATGGAAAAAAATCTTTTCCTAGTTAAGATCAGCGAGAACAAAATGACCGCCATACACAGCACAGTCCACTATATCAACACCAATAATACCACATACAAAAGGGACAAATATCGCCACACCTTGACTAGATCACATATTACCACTACATAGTGACTGAATAATACCACATACAAGGAACAAATATGGCCAAACTATGACCAGACCATATATTACCACCCCAAGGTGACCAAATACTACAGTACTGATCATGAATACAAAACCACAAAACTAACAACACTGTTATTACCACCAGCGACATTATGCACAGGAGCTCTGTATATAGTGTCAGTGTACAGGTAACACAGTGATCACCAGTGACATTATAGACAGGAGCTCTGTATATAGTGTATCGGTAATACAGTGATCACCAGTGACATACACAGGAGCTCTGTATATACTATATACACACGTGGTCAAAATTGTTGGTACCCCTCGTTTAATGAAAGAAAAACCCACAATGGTCACAGAAAAAACTTGAATCTGACAAAAGTAATAATAAATTAAAAATCGATGAAAATGAACAAATGAAAGACAGACATTGCTTTTCAACCCTGCTTCCACAGAATTTAAAAAAAATTAAACTCTTGAAATAGGCCTGGACAGAAATGATGGTACCCCTGAAAATAATGTGACAAAAGGGACATGTTAAATCAAGTTGTGTCCACTAATTAGCATCACAGGTGTCTACAATCTTGTAATCAGTCAGTGGGCCTGTATATAGGGCTACAGATACTCACTGTGCTGTTTGGTGACATGGTGTGTACCACACTCAACATGGACCAAAGGAAGCAAAGGAAAGAGTTGTCTCAGGAGATTAGAAAGAAAATTATAGACAAGCATGTTAAAGGTAAAGGTTATAAGACCATCTCCAAGCAGCTTGATGTTCCTGTAACTACAGTTGCACATATTATTCAGAAATTTAAGATCCATGGGACTGTAGCCAACCTCCCTGGACGTGGCCGCAGGAGGAAAATTGATAACAAATCAAAGAGACGAATAATATGAATGGTAACAAAAGAGCCCAGGAAAACTTCTAAAGAGATTAAAGGTGAACTTCAAGCTCAAGGAACATCAGTGTCAGATCGCACCATCCGTCGTTGTTTGATCTAAAGTGGACTTCATGGGAGACGACCAAGGAGTACACCATTGTTGAAAAAAAATCATAAAAAAGCCAGACTGGAATTTGCCAAACTACATGTTCACAAGTCACAAAGCTTTTAGGAGAATGCCCTATGGACAGATGAGACAAAAATGGAAGTTTTTGGCAAGGCACATCAGATCTATGTTCACAGATGGAAAAATGAAGCATATCAAGATAAGAACACTGTCCCTACTGTGAAACATGGAGGAGTCTCTTTTATGTTTTGGGGCTGGTCTGCCGCATCTGGCACAGGGTGTCTTGAATCTGTGCAGGGTACAATGAAATCTCAAGACTATCAAGGGATACTAGAGAGAAATGTGCTGCCCAGTGTCAGAAAGCGTGGTCTCAGTCGCAGGTCATGGGTCTTGCAACAGTATTATGACCCAAAACACACAGCTAAAAACACCCAACAATGGCTAAGAGGAAAACATTGGACTATTCTGAAGTGGCTTCTATGAGCCCTGACCTAAATCCTATTGAGCATCTTTGGAAAGAGCTGAAACATGCCGTCTGGAAAAGGCAACCTTCAACCATGAGACAACTGGAGCAGTTTGCTCATGAGGAGTGGCCAAAATACCTGTGGAGAGGTGCAGAAGTCTCATTGACAGTTACAGGAGTCGTTTGATTGCAGTGATTGCGTCAAAAGGTTGTTCAGCAAAATATTAAGTTAAGAAGAACCATCATTTCTGTCCAGGCCTATTTCATCAGTTTATTTTATTTTTTTTATTCTGTGGAAGCAGAAAAGCAATGTCTGACTTTCATTTGTTCATTTTCATAGATTTTTAATTTATTATTACTTTTGTCAGATTCAAGTTATTTCTGTGACCATTGTGGGTTTTTCTTTCATTAAACGAGGGGTACCAACAGTTTTGACCACGTGTGTAGTGTAAGTGTACATGTGTGTCACCCTGGCCTGGATGCCACAAGTGTAATTAAAGCTGTGTCTGAGAGCAGGGGGGAGGTTCTCTAGTCAGGGGAACATTAGCATGCAATGCCTCCTGTCTCAGGCCAGTAGGGGGAGCAGGCTGCCCCTATAAAAGCTGGTGCTGAGGTCAGGGTTAGAGAGAACCCAGATGACCTGTCTCAGGACTGAGACGTGTCTCAGCAGAGCAGGGACAGACAGTTGCACTGCACCTAAGAGGAAGTGTGGCAGGAGGAGAGCCACAAGCCAGAGACAAGAGGCGAAGAGAGCCTGTCTTGGCAGATAACAGACTTAATCTACCAGACTTTGGTGTCTGAGGCTGGAAGGATTCCACATCCCCCAGCAGAGAACCAGTCCGCAAGGGACTGTATATTCCTTGGCCTAAGAAGCCTGGAGGCTCTGCAACAACAGAAGGGACCAGTAAAGCCATACAAGGCTGGGAGCAGAAAGGAACCCACGTCGCAGGCCATACAGGCGAGAAAACACGGAAAGCTCGGAAACGTGGGCTGTTACCCTATCAGGAGGAGATAGCCAGAAGGAGCGCAGAAAGCACGGTAGGCCTACACCCTCACCCTGACCAGGGCCAATTTCCCCGTTGCTCTCAGACATCCAGGTCCCCTCCTAGCCGGGACTGTTTGTGGGTCAGTTTACCTGTTTAGTAAAGACCCTGGACTGCAACCTGTTGTCTGTGTGCTCCTTGCTCCTCCAGCACTATCAGCACTGGGACTCCCACTACCATCACTCCCAACATCCATTATACTGCCCTGGGGCCGCACTCTTCCCGTGGAGAGTCACACTACCCTAGATGCACACCTCATCAGCCCCAGCGGTCTGCATGCAGCGGCAGTTCCTAATAACCGCAATCCACGGGTGGCGTAGTCGGACATTATCAGCAGAACATAGCAGACTACCATTGGCCTGACCACCCTGAGCCACGGAACCGGGTCGCCACTACTACCCCCATCGTCTCCCTATTGCCCGGATCCGAGTGCCCCACGGCCCAGGGGGCGAGTCAGCTTTGGCGTAGTCGGCAGGATTTCGTGCCCGCAACCACCGGGTACTGCGTGCCTGAAAAAGACTTTTGTAACTTACCTGTGGCAAAGTTTCCCGCCGTCCGGAGTCGTTTCCCGCCATCCGGAGCCGATTCCCGCCATCGGACGCCATCTTGGACCTTTTCCCGCCGTCTTCTGCCGCCTTCCCACCATCCGCAGCTGCTTCCCGCCATCGGACGCCATCTTCAGGACGCCGCGCGGGAAGAAGATGGGCGTGGACGTCAAAACCGCGCGAGATCCGAAGCTCCGCCCCACGCACCGACGCTGCGCAAGGTCCTGGAAGGGAGAGAGAGCGACGCTGACGTCATCAGGACGCGACGCCAGGTCCTCGTCCATAGCAGCAGCAGCGGAGCCGCGGCCTACAGAAGAGGATCGTCGGAAGGTAGGCCACGCGTAACTAGGGGGGGAGGAAGATGACGGACACAGAGGCGCCCACTACCACCAACGCAGCTGCAGCAGCGGTGATGCCCTTTTCCTTGCCCTACATCCCTGGAGCGGCCTGGCTGCCCAAATACTCAGGAGAGCCCCATGCCCTAACTGACTTCAAGGAAAGGCTATACAGTTTGTTCCACGTTTACCCCCTGACAGAGGAACAGAAGGTCAGCATATTAACAGGGCAGTTAACTGGCGCAGCCCAGCGGGAGGTAAAATCATGGCCCACTGAGGAGAAAAGGACTGTGAAGGGTATTCTGGCCCGGCTGCGGGGTACCTTTGACACACGTACTTCCGCTGAGATTAAAATGAGGTTCTATGGATGTAAGCAGCGGGCACAGGACAGCATCAGAGACTATGCCCTAAATCTGCAGGAAGCCTTGAGGGCTATTCAACAAACTGACCCTGGCAGTGTGCAGGAAACGGATAAGCTGCTAACAGAACAATTCATAGAAGGTCTGCTGTCTAGCGCCCACAGGGCCCAACTGCGCCTCATGTTCTTTCAGAACCCCGACCTGACCTTTGCCCAATTTAAGGACAGGGCCATAAGGGTGCTCCGTGAATCTGCAACCAGTAGCGCTATAAACCCCCGGCGCCCTGCTATCACTTACCACCAGGAGGCGGCGCCCTCCTCTATGGACTCCGTGGAGGCTGATGCACAGGCCCTGAACCAAGCCCCGTCGAAAGATCTGCACCACCAAGTCCAGGAGCTGACCAGGAGCGTCGCGGCGTTGACCAGGACCGTCCAGGCGTTGCAAGTGGACCCGTCAAGACCCATCGAGCTGGCTTCAAGTCCGGAGAATGTCCCATGGCGTCGACAGAGGAGGATCCCGTCGTTCCGAGGGAGGCCCACAGACCGCTACGCAGAGGATGGACAGCCCATTTGCCGTCGATGCAACCAGCCCGGACACATTTCCAGGTACTGTAATTTAAACGGGTCTACCTGGGGCAGAGGGCCAACCCCCAGGCATAAGATCACCAGGCCCTTACAATTGGCGTAATAAGTACGTTGGGGCGCGCACGGTTTTACCCGTGGTGCTGGACGGTATCCCCATGAGCGCCTTGCTGGATACTGGGTCACAAGTAACCACTATCCCTTATGTACTTTTTAAGCAGTATTGGACTGATGCTGATATCACACGGTATCCAGACGGTAACTTGAGCATCATCGCCAGTAATGGCTTACCCGTGCCGCAGATGGGGTTCAAGGAGATGACCATTAAGATTGGTAAAGTTGAACTACCGGCACAGGGAGTGATTATTGTGGACATTGACCGTCATGAAAGTCACCCTAAAATAACTGTGGGTACTAACGTGATTGAAAATTGTCTTTCAGAGGTAATTGTAATCTTACAACAGGTGGCGGTGAATGCTAGTTCCAGCCAACAGAGAATCCTCAACAAGGAGATAAAGGCCCTGATGAGACGGCAGCAGGTAGAACTGTCTGGTGGTGAGATCGGTAGCGTAAGACTGAGTGACCCATTCCCCATTTCCATGCCTCCCAAAAGTGAAATGATGATCTGGTGTCGGACTGCAATCGGGTTGAGAGGTAGAGACTACCAAGACATGGTAGAACCCGTGTACTCAGACAGCAGGCCCACCATTTTGACAGCCCGGGGGGTGGTTGATGTCCGTCATGGGAGGGTGCCCGTCCGCATCCTCAACATTGGGGAGAGGGAGGTACACTTACCCAGGTACGCTACACTTGCCAAGCTGTTTGTGGTCGAACACAAAGCTATCAGGGCCGTGGAACCTTTGCCTCCATCTCCACAGGCGGAGAGTAATGGCTCCCAGAAACAAAAGGAGGACTGGTGCCAGAAACTCCACGTGGGTGCTGACTCCACTCCCCTGCACCAAAAACAAGGAGTCTACTGGGTGGTACAGGAGTACGAGAGAGTCTTTAGTAAGCACCCGCTAGACTTCGGCAGAGTAGAGGGGATAGAACACCACATCCCCACAGGGAGCCACCCACCGATAAAAGAGAGGCACAGACCTGTACCCCCTGCACATTATCAGAACACAAGGGGCATGCTAAGAGAGATGAAAGAAGCTGGGGTTATTAGAGACAGCTGTAGCCCCTGGGCAGCCCCCTTGGTTCTGGTCAAAAAGAAAGACGGCACCATGAGAATGTGCGTCGACTATAGACAAATCAACCGTATCACTCACAAAGACGCATATCCGCTGCCTAGAATAGAGGAGTCTTTAGCCGCACTAAAATCAGCTAACTTCTTTTCTACTTTGGACCTTACTAGCGGGTACTGGCAGGTTCCTGTGGCAGAGGCTGACAAGGAGAAGACCGCCTTCACCACCCCGATGGGACTGAGCGAATTCAACTGCATGCCTTTCGGGCTCTGCAACGCACCAGGGACCTTCCAGCGGCTGATGGAATGCTGTCTAGGGCACCGAAACTTCGAGACGGTCCTCCTTTACCTGGACGACGTGATCGTCTATTCGAAGACCTACGAGGACCATCTGAAGCACCTGGCCGAGGTGTTCGAAGCCCTGGCAGGCTATGGCCTGAAGGTGAAACCATCGAAGTGTCACCTGCTGAAACCAAAGGTCCAGTACCTAGGGCACGTGGTAAGCGCGGAAGGAGTGGCCCCCGACCCTGACAAGGTCACGGCAATCAAGAGCTGGCCAAGCCCCTCGAACATCAAAGAGGTGAGACAGTTTCTCGGGTTGGTAGGCTACTACCGAAGATTCATCCCCGGGTTCACCAAGATGGCAGCTCCTATGCAGGACCTCCTGATCGGACAGTCTAAGTCCAGGAGGCAAAAGCCGCCCTTCAAGTGGGATAAACCGGAAGAGGAGTCCTTCCGCCAGCTAAAGATGGCCCTCACAGGGGATGAGATCCTGGCCTACCCTGATTATGGCCAGCCTTTCATTCTCCACACAGATGCCAGTAATGTGGGACTGGGAGCCGTATTGTCCCAAAACCAACAGGGCAGATAACAGGTGATCGCATACGCCAGCCGGAAGCTGAGGCCCACCGAAAGAAACCCGGAGAATTACAGCTCCTTCAAGCTAGAATTCTTGGCGGTGGTGTGGGCCGTGACGGAACGCTTCAAGCATTACCTGGCCTCCGCAAAGTTCACCGTGTACACGGACAACAACCCGTTGACACACCTGGACAATGCAAGACTGGGTGCCCTGGAACAGCGGTGGATGGCCCGTCTCTCCAACTATGACTTCGTGATCAAGTACCGGGCAGGCAAAACCAACGCCAACGCGGACGCCGTATCAAGGATGCCTCACTTACCTGAAGGTGACGAAGACCCAGAAGAGCTGGAGGAGGTAGAACTCCCCGCGTTTCACCGGTATGGAGCCGCTCAACACTCTCACCGCGTGAAGGAGGAGGATCTAACAACTGTGATGATGAATCCCCTACCTCACCACAGCTGGGCCGAGACCCAAGATAGTGACCCTGCAGTCCGCCTGGTGAAAGATCTGCTGACCCGGGAAGACGCCCGCTTAGATCCAGATGCCCCAGAGGAAGCCAAGCAGCTTTGGAAGGAGAAGAGCAAGCTGTTCCTCTACGAAGGCAAGTTGTGCAGAAGGATTGTCAACCACCGGACGCACGAGCTGACCTGGCAAGTCGTGGTCCCAAGGAGGGATGCAGCTATGGTCCTGGGGGCTTACCATGACAGAGCGGGACACTTCGGTTGGAAGAAACTGGAGTTCCTACTAAGAGGAAGATTCTTTTGGGTCGGCATGAGAGGAGCTGTAGAAAAATGGTGCAGAGACTGTGGCCCTTGTCACCTAAGGAGGAAGGACCGTGCCAGCCAGAAGACACCCTTGAGGCCCATCGTCACCACGCAGCCTCTTGAGCTGGTAGCTCTGGACCACGTCAAATTGGCTCCCAGCCGGTCAGGATACATCTATGCCCTGACAATCGTGGACCACTATTCCCGTTTTCTAGTGGTGGTCCCGGTAAAGGACTTGACAGCCCAAACAGCGGCCAGAGCCTTCCAGCAATATTTCTGCCATCCACACGGGTATCCGGAACAGGTCCTGACAGACCAGGGTCCAGCGTTCGAGGCTGAAATCTTCCAGGAGTTCTGCAACCTCTATGGCTGTAAGAAGATTCGTACAACGCCTTACCACCCCCAAACCAACGGGATGTGTGAGAAGATGAACAATATAGTCATTGATCTCCTGAAGACGTTGCCCCTGGAGGAACGCAGCCTGTGGCCAGAAAAACTGCCGGACCTGATAGACCTATACAACAATATCCCGGTGAATGCTACAAACTGCACCCCGGCTTACCTGATGCGAGCTAGACCAGGAAAGCTGCCCGTAGACCTGGAGATGGGAGTCCTAATACCTGAGGACACCTCCCCGGATGCGGACTGGGATACGGAAAGGCAACTGCAGTACAAGAAGGTACAGGAGAGTGTGGAGAAGAGCCTGGCCCAGGTGAGAGAGAAGCAAGAAAGACTCTTCAATCAACACGCCCCTGCTAGTCCCCTAGAACCTGGTGAGCAAGTCCTAAAGCGAAAAAGAAGGCTACATAAGTTGGACGACCAGTGGGAAAGGGAACCCTACACCGTACTGCAGTCTGACCACGACAACCCAAAGGTGTGCGTAATCACCAAGGACGGAGGAGAAACCACTAGTGTCGTCTCCAGAGACCATCTCAAAAGGTGCCCTGAGCAACTCCGTAGTGCAGAAGAGGATCAGAGTGACCTTGAACCCGCAGAGGACAAAGAAGAAATGATCAGCACCGTTCTCGGAGAGTTCCCTCAGTCCTGGACTCGCATAAATGATGCCATAGTGGTACCTGTCCTGCATTTCCTGCAACCGGCACAGCAACAACCAACACCAGAGCCGGAAGGTGAAGAGGAGCAAGCAGTTCCAGAGGCAGAAGAGCCTGTACCAGCAGCCCAGGAGAGTCAACCCTCTGCTGACAGTGAGCCTGCCATGCCTGCGGTAAGCCAAAGGACCCGCAGACAGCTGCCTGCCCTACCTGTACACCCAGCTGGTAGCTGCACCCCTAACGCTAGTGGGGAAAGCCAAGTCAGTCCACCACCAGACAGTGGGCTACGTAGGTCAACCAGGAGCACAAAGGGACAGATACCCGCTCGCTGGAGAATATAGAGTGTACTAAAATTGTAAATAACCCTGTTGCCAAATGTTGAATTGTTTGCAAAGTTACATGCATGTTTGGTAATACTCTGTTTCAGTTTCTTGCAGCTACCGTAAGGACTCACAGGTTATGGACTTTTTATAACCGGGACCTTGTATGGACTTCGTTCAGAGCCTAACCCAGGAATGAACTAAGACTGTGAAGGACTTGGGGTAGGACAGACCCCCACCTGGTTAAGGCTCCCCGTTGTGCTGGTGATATGGACACCCGGTCACAGGCCACACTGTGACCTTAAGAACTCAATTTGTGCGTCGTCTGTCTATTAATGTTTTATTGATATGCATATTGTCTTTGTTTACTGTTTAGTCCGGAGTACTAAATTTCACTAGGGGGGAATGTGTCACCCTGGCCTGGATGCCACAAGTGTAATTAAAGCTGTGTCTGAGAGCAGGGGGGAGGTTCTCTAGTCAGGGGAACATTAGCATGCAATGCCTCCTGTCTCAGGCCAGTAGGGGGAGCAGGCTGCCCCTATAAAAGCTGGTGCTGGGGGCAGGGTTAGAGAGAACCCAGATGACCTGTCTCAGGACTGAGAGGTGTCTCAGCAGAGCAGGGACAGACAGTTGCACTGCACCTAAGAGGAAGTGTGGCAGGAGGAGAGCCACAAGCCAGAGACAAGAGGCGAAGCAAGCCTGTCTTGGCAGATAACAGACTTAATCTACCAGACTTTGGTGTCTGAGGCTGGAAGGATTCCACATCCCCCAGCAGAGAACCAGTCCGCAAGGGACTGTATATTCCTTGGCCTAAGAAGCCTGGAGGCCCTGCCACAACAGAAGGGACCAGTAAAGCCATACAAGGCTGGGAGCAGAAAGGAACCCACGTCGCAGGCCATACAGGCGAGAAAACACGGAAAGCTCGGAAACGTGGGCTGTTACCCTATCAGGAGGAGATAGCCAGAAGGAGTGCAGAAAGCACGGTAGGCCTACACCCTCACCCTGACCAGGGCCAATTTCCCCGTTGCTCTCAGACATCCAGGTCCCCTCCTAGCCGGGACTGTTTGTGGGTCAGTTTACCTGTTTAGTGAAGACCCTGAACTGCAACCTGTTGTCTGTGTGCTCCTTGCTCCTCCAGCACAATCAGCACTGGGACTCCCACTACCATCACTCCCAACATCCATTATACTGCCCTGGGGCCGCACTCTTCCCGTGGAGAGTCACACTACCCTAGCTGCACACCTCATCAGCCCCAGCGGTCTGCATGCAGCGGCGGTTCCTAATAACCGCAATCCACGGGTGGCGTAGTCGGACATTATCAGCAGAACATAGCAGACTACCATTGGCCTGACCACCCTGAGCCACAGAACCGGGTCGCCACTACTACCCCCATCGTCTCCCTATTGCACGGATCCGAGTGCCCCACGGCCCAGGGGGCGAGTCACATGTAATACACTGACTCACCAGTGACGTCTCTAGGTGAAGTCCTTCATCTCCGCTTTTCTTCTTCATCTGGCACAGACGGCCATCACTTCTTCCAGCCAGGAATCATCTCTGCAGAAAATAACACACAGTTATCAATAACTGATCTCTTCTAGGGAATATTCCCACTCCACCCCCCGACTTCTACGCTACACCAGTTGAAGAAAAAAAGCGAGATAGTGCCGCCCTGCACAGTAACAGGAGCCCGCTTTTGTCCTATCCCATGGAAAACAATTTCCTAAAAAGTAAATTATATTACAGAAGTAATAATGTCTCTAATTGGACTCTAAAATAATAATGTTCCTCACTGGCCACCATAAACTAATAAAGTATGTTCCTCAATCTGGCACCAAACAGTAATTAAGTCCCTTGTTCAGCCTGGCACCCCCATATATCCATCCTGGCCCCCCCTTCCCTGCATATATCCATCCTGACACCCCCCATATATCCCTTCTGGCCCCCATATGTCCAGTGTGACCCCTCCATATATTTATCCTAGCCCACGTGTATCGAGCCTGCCCCCTCCCATATACCCATCCTAGTCCCCCATGTGGCCCTCCTGTTCCCCCCATATATCCATCCTGGCCTCCATGTGTCCAGCCTGCCCCCCCACATATCCATCCTGGCCTCCATGTTTCCAGCCTGCCCCCCATATATCTGTCCTGGCCTCCATGTGTCCAGCCTGCCCCCTCCCATATATCTGTCCTAAAGCCCCATGTGTCAAGCCTGCCCCCCCATATATCCATCCTGGCCTCCATGTGTCCAGCATGCCCCCCCTACATAACCATCCTGGCCTCCATGTGTCCAGCCTGCCCCCCCCAATATCCATCCTGGCCTCCATGTTTCCAGCCTGCCCCCCATATATCCATCCTGGCCTCCATGTGTCCAGCCTGCCCCCTCATATATCCATCCTGCCCTTCCCCCTGCATATATCCATCCTGACACCCCCCCATATATCCATACTGGCCCCCATATGTCCAGCGTGGCCCCTCCATATATTTATCCTAGCCCACGTGTATCGAGCCTGCCCCCCCACATACCTATCCTAGCCCCCCATGTGTCCAGCCTGCCCCGCCCCCCATATATCCGGCCCGCCATATATCCATCCCCCTCATATATCCATCCTGGCCTCCATGTGTCCAGCCTGCCCCACCATATAGCCATCCTGCCCACCCTTTCCCATGTGTCCAGCCAGGCTCCCCCTTATGTGTCCAGCCAGGCTCCCCCCCTTGTGTGTCCAGCCAGGGTTCCCCCTTGTGTGTCCAGCCAGGCTCTCACCCTTGTGTGTCCAGCCAGTGTTCCCCCTTGTGTGTCCAGCCAGGGTTCCCCCTTGTGTGTCCAGCCAGGGTTCCCTCTTGTGTGTCCAGTCAGGGCTTCCCCTTGTGTGTCCAGCCAAGGCTCCCCCTTGTGGGTCCAGCCAGGGTTCCCCCTTGTGTGTCCATCCAGCTCCCTCCTTTTGTGTCCAGCCAGGGCTCCCCCTTGTGTGTCCAGTCAGGGCTATCCCTTGTGTGTCCAGCCAGGGCTTCTCCTTGTGTGTCCAGCCAGGGCTCCCCCTTGTGTGTCCAGCCAGGGTTCCCCCTTGTGTGTCCAGCCAGGGCTCCCCCTTGTGTGTCCAGCAAGGCCCCCCTTGTGTGTCCATCCGGTCCCCCCCTTGTGTGTCCAGCCAGGGTCCCCCCTTGTGTGTCTAACCGGGCCCCCCCTTGTGTGTCCAGCCAGGGGCCCATCCCATTCTGCATCCACTCATATACACACAGACACACACACAGACACCTCTTACCTTCCTGCTCTCCCGTGCGGTGTCCTCCTTCTCCGGCGGCTGAGTTGCGCGCCTCCTTCACTGCAGGCGCATGACGATGACGTCATACGCCGGCCGGGGAAGGGAGACGCGCAGCTTCAGCTACTTCACTGGGACGTGTGTCACGGCGGTTCAGGTAATGAACGCCGCGTGAGCGCGTCCCTGCATACACTGTGCCTGCGCTTTTAAAGGGCCCGTGCCCCTTAAAACCGCAGGTTTTTTATTTTTTCATTCTCTTCTCCCCCTCTCCTCTGCAGAAGGGTACCCCGCCAGCCCAGTCCCACCCTGTTGATGACTTATCCTAAAATCGGTCATTAATATATAAGTCCTGGACAGTCCCGTTAAGCTTGTTTTACCTAGTTATAAAAGCCCTTTAAGTCCTCATTATAAGGTAAGGTATGAATGGATCTAATTAAATTCTCCAAAGAGAACTATTTATACATTTTAGTCACTGTGAGCTTTCTACAAGATATTGCGGGCAGTATATAGCGAATATACGGACACAGAGCCATTCGCCGGCTCAGATTGCCAATAAGCACCTTGTAAATATGAGACCTTGACATCATAGGTTACTTGGCTTAATATGAAATTGTCCCTCATGTGTACCGCATTGTGGGCAGGGACTATATGTACATCACTGCAGAATATGTTGGCAATAAAAAGTCAACAGAAATGAATATCATGCAGATCCTCACCAGGACTCCAGCAGTGTCACCATCCTGCCACCATACAGCTATAGAAGGACAATAAACCTGCAGGGTTCTCCCCTCAGTTATTTTTTCCTTTAATTTTATTATCTGTTTCTTACTCACAGTGAAAGAACAGTCATCAGATATTTTATTGTTCACTTTTTATTTTACAGTCTCAGCTCTGAAGAATAGAACGTCTTATGAATAAATGACAGCTCACTTATTACAGTGGTGGCCAAAAGTATTGGCACCCCTGCAATTCTATCAGATAATACTCAGTTTCTTCCTGAAAATGATTGCAATCACAAATTCTTTGGTATTATTATCTTCATTTAATTTGCTTGCAAGGAAAAAATACAAAAGAGAATGAAGCAAAAATCAAAACCTTGATCATTTCACACAAAACTCCAAAAATGGGCCAGACAAAAGTATTGGCACCCTCAGCCTAATACTTGGTTGCACAACCTTTAGCCAAAATAACTGCGAACAACCGCTTCCGGTAACCATCAATGAGTTTCTTACAATGCTCTGCTGGAATCGTAGACCATTCTTCTTTGGCAAACTGCTCCAGGTCCCTGATATTTGAAGGGTGCCTTCTCCAAACTGCCATTTTGTGATCTCTCCACAGGTGTTCTATGGGATTCAGGTCTGGACTCATTGCTGGCCACCTTAGAAGTCTCCAGTGCTTTCTCTAAAACCATTTTATAGTGCTTTTGGAAGTGTGTTTTGGGTCATTGTCCTGCTGGAAGACCCATGACCTCTAAGGGCGACCCAGCTTTCTCACACTGGGCCCTACATTATGCTGCAAAATTTGTTGGTAGTCTTCAGACTTCATAATGCCATGCACACGGTCAAGCAGTCCAGTGCCAGAGGCAGCAAAGCAACCCCAAAACATCAGGGAACCTCCGCCATGTTTGACTGTAGGGACCATGTTCTTTTCTTTGAATGCCTCTTTTTTTTTCCTGTACACTCTATGTTAATGGTTTTTCCCAAAAAGCTCGACTTTTGTCTCATCTGACCAGAGAACATTCTTCCAAAACATAGTAACATAGTTTGTAAACATAGTTAGTAAAAGCCGAATAAAGACTTGCGTCCATCAAGTTCGACCTGTTAGTTCTGTAATTGCTAAAGTTGATCCAGAGGAGGGCAAAAACCCCAAATGATTTGGCCAATCTTCACCTGAGGAAAAATTCCCTCCTGACTCTGAAACCAGCAGTCAGAATAAATCCCTGTATCAACTTACTATTTTATTTTATTTTTAAGTATATGCTGAAATCTGCCTGGTATCTAGAAATGCATCCAGTCCCCGCTTGAACTGGTGTAGTGAATCTGACATCACCGTCTCCTCACTCAGTGAATTCCATATTCTCACTGCTCTTACCGTAAAGAACCCCTTCCTATGCTGGTGCTGAAACCTTTTCTCTTCCAGTCTTAGTGAATGCCCTCTTGTTACCGTAATATCCCTCCTTTTGAACAAATCCCTGGCAAGGTCTCTATACTGTCCCCTAACATATTTGTACACATTTATTATGTCCCCCCTCAACCTTCTCTTTTCCAGGCTGAATAGTCCTAGTTTTGCCAACCTCTCTGGGTATTGCAGTCCCTCCATTCCCTTTATTAATTTTGTTGCCCTCCTTTGTACCTTTTCAAGCTCATTTATATCCTTTCTATATATTGGGGCCCATAACTGAGCACAGTATTCCAAGTGTGGTCTGACCAGTGCTTTGTACAGTGGAAGAACAATGTTCTCATCCTTTGCAGCTATACCTCTTCTGATACATCCCATTACCCTGTTTGCCCTTACAGCAGCGGCCTGACTTTGGGCACTCCAATTTAGTTTGCCATCAATCAAGATGCCCAAGTCCTTCTCCATCTCTGAATTCCCCAATGATTTCCCATTCAGTGAGTACTGGTGACTTCCATTTTTCCTTCCCATATGTATGACCTTACATTTCTCCTCGTTAAACCTCATTTGCCATTTAATGCTCCACCTACCCAGCTTATCCAAGTCCCTCTGTAGGTCTGCACTGTCCTCTCTTGTATTAATTGTTTTACATAACTTTGTGTCATCTGCAAATATTGATATTTTACTATTTATCCCGTTGACTATGTCGTTAATAAAGATATTAAATAACATTGGGCCTAGTACAGACCCCTGTGGTACCCCACTAGTGACGCTTACCCAATCTGAGTATATTCCATTTATAACCACCCTCTGCCTTCTATCCCTTAGCCAGTTAGCTACCCACTTGCAGACATTTTCCCCCAGCCCCATCATTCTCATTTTGTATACCAACCTATTATGTGGCACGCTATCGAAAGCTTTTGAGAAGTCGAGATACACGACATCCACTGGTTCCCCCTGATCTACTCGAGAGCTAACCTCCTCGTAGAAGTCAATCAGGTTTGTTTGGCAGGAGCGATTCCTCATGAATCCATGTTGGTTCGGGATTAAAAGATTATTAGCATCAAGATGCTCCATAATTGCCTCTTTAATGAAGCTTTCAAAAATTTTGCCCACAACGGACGTCAGACTCACCGGCCGATAGTTTCCGGCGTCACTTTTCGCTCCCTTTTTGAATATTGGCACTACATTCGCCTGTCGCCAATCAAGTGGCACAGACCCAGTCTCAACAGAGTCCTTAAATATAAGATATAACGGTCTGTCTATCACATTACTTAGTTCCCTTAGTACCCGTGGGTGTATGCCATCAGGTCCTGGTGATTTGTTTATTTTAATGTTACTGAGGCGTTTCTGTACCCCAGCTTGGGTTAGATTTGTCATACTTAGTGGAGGATTAAGTTTGTCACTTCTCATTTCTCCTGTTAGTTCGATTTCCTTTGTGAAAGTTGTCGAAAAAAAATTATTTAATAGATTAGCTTTATCCTCATCTTTCTCTATGATTTTGCCTTCCTCACTTTTTATCGGTCCAATATTATCCGATTTAATCCTTTCACTATTTATATACGTAAAGAACAGTTTGGGATTTGATCTACTTTCCCTAGCAATACGTCTCTCTGTTTCCTCCTTCGCTATTTTTATTTGTTTTTTGCAGGTTCTCGTTTTTTCCTTGTAACACATTAGTGCCTCCTTACTGTTTTCCTGTTTTAATCTCTTGAATGCCTCTTTTTTGCTATTTAACGCCCCTTTTACGTTCTTGTTCAACCATATTGGTTTCCTCTTATTTCTGGCCCTTTTATTCCCATACGGTATATACCTCTCGCACTGAGTATTCAGAATTCTTTTGAAGGTTTCCCATTTACTATTCGTATTCCTTTGATTAAGAACTTTGTCCCAGTCAATAAGTTGAAGGCTTTCTTTCAGCTGATCAAACTTTGCCCTCCTAAAGTTTAATGTTTTTGTTGTTCCCTTATTGATAACCCTACTGAAGGGCATTTTGAAGTCGATAATATTATGGTCGCTATTACCTAGGTGCCCCCCTATCTGTACCTCAGTTATTCTATCAGGCCTATTAGTCAATATTAAGTCTAACACGGCCTTCCCTCTCGTTGGTTCCTGCACTAGTTGGGAGAGATAATTATCCTTAATATTTTTCAAGAACCTTTTTCCTTTCTGAGATCTACAGGTTTCTGTTTCCCAGTCAATATCCGGGTAGTTGA
Organism: Phyllobates terribilis; assembly: GCF_046119375.1. Lineage (NCBI taxonomy): Eukaryota > Metazoa > Chordata > Amphibia > Anura > Dendrobatidae > Phyllobates > Phyllobates terribilis. The sequence goes on along the minus strand of NW_027362852.1, from coordinate 1,757,006 downwards.
AATCCCCCATTACAATCACTTCATTATGTTTTGCTACTTTGTCTATTTGTCCTAATAGCAGTTTCTCATTCTCCTCTGTTATATTGGGTGGCTTATAGCAGACCCCCAGTAATATTTTATTATTATTTTTAGTTCCCTCTATCTCTACCCACATGGACTCGACCCCCTCTTCTCCCTCTCCTATATCTTCCCTTAGTCTGGGTTTTAGACATGACTTTACATATAAGCAGACTCCTCCGCCTTTCCCCTGTTTCCGGTCCCTTCTAAATAAACTATAATCTAATAAATTTACCGCCCAGTCGTAGCTATCGTCTAGCCAAGTCTCTGTTATACCTACGATGTCATACCTCTCCTCCCATATAAGCGCCCGCAGCTCATCCGCCTTATTGGTCAGGCTTCTTGCGTTGGTCAGCATGCAAGATAAAACTTTGTGGTTATTTAGCATCCTATTCTTCTCTAACGATCTAACTGTACTATCCCCACCCCCCTCTCCACCCTCATTATATTCACTTCTCCCCTTCCCCCTTGCTTGCCTCACATCCCACCTATTTCCTTGGTTCCCCCCCCCCCGTCTCTAGTTTAAAAACTCCTCCAACCTATTAGCCATCTTCTTCCCCAGCACCGCTGCACCCTCCCCATTGAGGTGCAGCCCGTCCCTACGGTAGAGCCTGTAGCCGACCGCGAAGTCGGCCCAGTTCTCCATGAACCCAAACCCTTCTGCCTTGCACCAACTCTTTAGCCACTTATTCACCTCCCTAACCTCCTGTTGGCGCTCCTGTGTGGCTCGCGGGATTGGTAGTATTTCTGAGAAAACTACCTTGGAGGTCCTTGTCCTAAGCTTCCTACCTAGGTCCCTGAAATAATTTTTAAGGACCCTCCATCTACCACTCACTTTGTCATTGGTGCCGATGTGGACCATGACCACTGGGTCTTCGCCAGCCCCACCCAGTAACCTGTCAACCCGATCCGCGATGTGCCGGACTCGAGCGCCAGGGAGGCAGCACACCGTTCGGCGATCCCGGTCTTTGTGACAGATTGCCCTGTCTGTCCCCCTAATAATAGAGTCACCCACTACCAGAACCTGTCTTGCCTGCCCTACACTTCCCCCCTCCCCCTCATTACTGGAGCATACACTCCCCCGGCGGTCAGAGGATCTGTCGTGCTCCAATAATGCCGGTTCTGAACCAGCCTTCCTATACTTCTTCCCTCTATCCCTCCTTACTGTTATCCAGCTCCCTGCCTGTTCAGCCTGCACTTCCCCTCTATGCTCCACCCCCAGTATTGACCCATTGAGTGTCTGCTCGGTGAGCAGCAAACTCCGTTCTATGTTGTCGATGCTCCTCAGTACCGCTATCTGAGCACTTAGATCCAGAATTTGGGCTTCCAAGTGCACGATATGCTCACATCTCTCGCAGCAGTATGGATCCTCGAGCGGGTGCTCACGGAATGCATACATTGCGCAAGATGTACACTGCACGGCTCCGTCCAACATGGACGTCATTCTAAATATGGGGATACAGTCAGTATATATATACAAGTACAAAACACAATTATTTATATATAGGTGTATGGACGGGGATCAATTAGGGATGTGCAAGTGTATCAATTAGATATCGGCGGGGGATCAGTTAAGAATGGACGGGGGATCAATTAAGTATCAAGTATGGACGGGGGAATCAGCTAAGTAGGTCAGGTGGATTAATTAAGTAAAAAGTAAAGTAAAGAAAGAATGAAATACAGTCAGCAATTCAGTCCTAAGTCCTCCCTTCCAAACTCCCTGAATCCAAAGTCACTGAAAAACAAGTCACACACTTACTTTCGTTCGCACTTACGCTCCGGACACACGCAGCTCGTTCACACTCGCAAACTAAGAGATTTAAAGTGGTTTTTTTTTTTTTTTTTCCTTTTCCAGCAATGTACCCTTCACCTCAATGCACTTCCAAAGGACTTTATGCCCAACCAGCTGCCCCTTATAAACCCTTAATTATGACCCCTTCCCCTTAATTAACCCCTTGTGAGTAAATCTACACCTCAGGATTTTAGTGCAATGTAGTTAACCCTTAAATACACAGGTAGTAAACTAAGAAACTAAAACTGTAGTGAGAAAATAGATTTTAAAAAGCCCAATAAATCTAAACAGGTAGAAAAGCACTCAGCAGATCACAATGCAGCACTCACTGCAATTCACACAGGTATTTTCTGCAGGATTCCCAATACCTCTTCACGCAATTCACACAGGTATTTTCTGCAGGATTCCCAATACCTCTTCACGCAATTCACACAGGTATTTTCTGCAGGATTCCCAATACCTCTTCACCTTCACCTCAATGCACTTCCAGTTTTAGGCTTTATCAGGTAAGTTTTGGCAAACTCCAGCCTGGCTTTTTTATGTCTCGGGGTAAGAAGTGGGGTCTTCCTGGGTATCCTACCATACAGTCCCTTTTCATTCAGACGCCGACGGATAGTACGGGTTGACACTGTTGTAGCCTCGGACTGCAGGGCAGCTTGAACTTGTTTGGATGTTAGTCGAGGTTCTTTATCCACCATCCGCACAATCTTGCGTTGAAATCTCTCGTCAATTTTTCTTTTCCGTCCACATGTAGGGAGGTTAGCCACAGTGCCATGGGCTTTAAACTTCTTGATGACACTGCGCACGGAAGACACAGGAACATTCAGGTCTTTGGAGACGGACTTGTAGCCTTCAGATTGCTCATGCTTCCTCACAATTTGGTTTCACAAGTCCGCAAACAGTTCTTTGGTCTTCTTTCTTTTCTCCATGCTCAATGTGGTACACACAAGGACACAGGACAGAAGTTGAGTCAACTTTAATCCATGTTAACTGGCTGCAAGTGTGATTTAGTTATTGCCAACACCTGTTAGGTGCCACAGGTGCTCTTTCAGCTGCTCATAAAACCCGGCCCTGTAATCCGGACTCATTAAATTCCTCTCAGCACTATGTGTGCTGGAGCCTGCTTCTCCGGATCCTACATCACCGAAGCATGGCACTTCGAGGACACATACCTCCCGTCTACGATCTGTCCGGCAGCAACCTTACATACACCCCCCCTCTGTCCAAAGCCGTAGGGCTTGGCACCTTCTGTCACCATACAATAAACCCTTGACAAGGCAGCGGCATTCCCATGTTGTTTCCCAGGCCTATGCTCTACCCGGAAACTAAAATCTTGTAGAGCCAGGAACCACCTAGTCACTCTGGCATTGTTTCCCTTCTTTTCTCGCATCCACCTCAATGGGGCATGGTCTGACACTAACCTGAACCTTCTGCCTAATAGGTAATACCTCAGAGTGTTTAACGCCCACTTAATGGCCAAACATTCTTTTTCTACAATGGAGTAGTCCTTCTCACAAGCGGAGAGCTTCAGACTGAGGTATTTTACAGGGTGTTCTTCTCCGTTAATCTCCTGGGACAAGACTGCTCCCAGCCCGACATCCGATGCATCCATCTGGACCACAAACTCCTTGGAGAAGCTGGGTGCCACCAAGACTGGTTGTTTACAGAGGACCAGTTTCAATTCCTGGCAGGTCACTTCTGCTTCCGGGGACCACTTGGCCATAGCTGACTTCATCCCTTTCAGAAGATCCATCAGTGGGGCTGCTATCAGGGCAAAGTTAGGGACAAATCTTCGATAGTAGCCCACAATGCCTAGAAACGCCATGACCTGCTTCTTCGAGAGGGGCTGTGGCCAGTTCAAGATCGCCTCGACCTTATTTATTTGTGGTTTTATTTCCCCTCTACCAACCACGTACCCTAGGTACTTGGCTTCGGGTTGATAGTAAAGCCCGCCTTCCTTAGGGCATCAAGTATGGCTTGAACTTTGTCCAGATGACTTTCCCAGTCCTGGCTAAATATGACGATGGCATCTAGGTAGGCCGCTGCATACTGTTTGTGGGGTGCTAAGATCCGGTCCATGGCTCTCTGGAAGGTGGCCGGAGCTCCCTTCAACCCAAACGGCATCCTGACGTATTGGCGTCGAGAAGGCTGTCTTCTCCTTAGCCTCTTTGGACAGGGGAATTTGCCAATATCCTTTGGTGAGGTCCAGAGTGGTGATGTACCGAGCGGGTCCTAGCCTTTCGATAAGCTCATCTACCCTAGGCATTGGGTAGGCGTCGAACTTTGAGACCTCGTTCAGCTTCCTATAGTCGTTGCAAAACCGCCATTCTCCATCTGGTTTCGGCACTAAGACTATAGGACTGGACCATCCACTTTTGGACTCTTCAATGACTCCCAGGTTTAGCATCCGCCTTACTTCTTTAGAGATCACCTCTCTGCGGGCTTCGGGGATCCGGTATGGTTTTAGATTGACGCGAACATGAGGCTCTGTGAGAACCTCATGCTCTATGACCTGAGTGAGTCCTGGCAACTCCGAAAACATGTCTTTATTTCGCTGTAACAACTCTTTGCACTGTTGCTTTTGGGCATGTGACAGTGACTCTGCCACCTTGACCTCTTTCACATCGGCCTCAGCCTCAGCCATTAAACAGGGAGCTTCCGCAGGCTCTCTATCTTGCCATGGCTTAATCAAGTTAACATGGTAAATTTGGTAGGGCTTCCTCTTCCCTGGTTGGTGGATCTTAAAGTTGACTTCCCCCACTTTCTCTACCACCTCATAGGGGTCCTGCCACTTGGCCATGAACTTGTCTCCACTGTGGGACTAGCACAAGCACTCGATCTCCTGGGTTGAACGATCTCACCCTGGCCGACCTATTATACACCCTGGACTGTGCCTCTTGTGCCTTAAGGAGGTGCTCCCTCACAATGGGCATCACATGGGCAATCCTCTCTTGCATCTGGGCAACGTGCTCCACCACTCTCCTATAGGGAGTGGTCTCAGCTTCCCAGGACTCTTTCTCCACCTCCAGGAGTCCTGAGGGTGTCGTCCATAGAGTGGTTCAAACGGGGAGAAACCTGTGGAAGCTTTGGGAACTTCCCTCATGGCGAACAACATATAGTCCCAGTCTCGGCCATCCTTTTCCACTGCTTTCCTCAACATTGCTTTCAAGGTTTTGTTAAACCTCTCTACCAGTCCGTCCGTCTGGGGAGAGTACACGGAGGTTCTCAGTTGTGCAATCTGCAGTGTCTTGCACAATTCCCTCATGACCTTCGACATAAATGGAGTTCCTTGGTCTGTTAGGATCTCGTTAGGCAACCCAGTTCTTGAAAACATGTGGACTAACTCCCGGGCTATACACCTGGTGGAGGAGTTTCGTAGTGGTACGGCCTCCAGATACCATGTAGCATAATCTAATACCACCAGGATATACTGATGCACTTGGGCGGACTTGACCAGAGGCCCCACTAGATCCATTGCTATGCGTTCGAATGGAACCTCGATGACTGGTAGTGGCACTAGGGGACTGCGGAAGTGGGCCACTGGGGAGGTTATCTGGCATGTGGGGCAGGAACGACAATAACTCTATATTTCTCTATAGCAACCTGGCCAGTAGAATCTTTGGAGGATCCGTTCTTGAATCTTGTCTGCACCCAGGTGACCACCCAACACATGAGAATGAGCCATGTCTAACACCCTGCGTCTATAGGGCCCTGGCACCAGCAACTGTTCTATTACCTCACCCCTTGGCTTGGTTATTCTGTACAGCAAATCCCCATTCACAGCAAAATGAGGGAACCGAGTGTCAGCCCCCGGTTCCTGAGGCACCCCATTTAACACAGTAACATTTTCAAAGGCCCCTTTCAGAGCTAAATCCCTGAGTTGGGCAGTTCCAAAGTTTCCCTCGGACACCTAAAGCTCAGGGATATTGGACTCAGGGGATGCTACTTCAGCCTCATTGCCCACCAGCACACACATGGGAAACTCATCTACTATGTTCTGCGGGTAAGTTTCCTTAGGGGCGATCTGGCTGTCGTCCAAGCAACCAGGTGTCCCCGCTTTCCCCCACATTTCCCAGAATAATGCAAAGTAACGTCCAATTATTATGGGATGCAATAGGTCCTTAACGACCGCCACTTCATGAGATGTGGTGCCACAGTCTGTGTTTACATCCACCTGGGCCACAGGATAGTTCTTAGCGTCCCCATTGATACACCGGACACCCACCACCTTCCCAGAAACCAGCCGATGAGGGAGTGTGGCCCTTATCAGGGTCACCAAACTTCCTGAGACCAATAGTCCAGAGACTTGTGCCCCGTTAACTGACACTGAGCATGCCTGAGGGCCCTTGCCATGTTGACGAACTGCGCTGCAGGCGGGGTAGGCAAAATAAGAGCAACGCCGGCCCATGTTACAGTCCATTGGTTCAGAGGTTATGGGACACCGGGAGGCAATATGGCCAGGGGTATGACATCTCCAACACACTATATTATGGGGTGGGACCTTGGGCAGCAACTCAGACCCCTCCTGAACTCTAGGATGCCCCCCAGGTGTGGCGCTAGCTCCCTTCTTTTGGGTGTCCGCCACCTTTTGGGAACCCCAGTATTGAGAGGCTACGACCCCTTGTTTTCCCAACGGACTCTCAACCGCCTGGTATCTTTCCACCAACCCCACCAAGTCATCAGCATTATAGGGATCTCCCTGGGCAACCCAGGATTTTACCGACTTCGGGAGAGAGTGTATAAACCTGTCTATAACGACCTCTATCTCATATCATAGGACTATCTATCATCTATCTATTATCTATATGACGCGCCCCCTGGGCCATGGGGCACCCGGGACCGGACTTCAGGGCAATGCTGGGAGTAGTTGTGGCGACCTGGTCCCGTGGCTCAGGGTGGCCAGACCAATATTGTGGCAGTCTCTGTATCAGTATAATGCAATGTCCGACTACGCCACCCGTGGATTGCGGTCAATAAGAACCGCCGCTGCTGAGCAGACCTCTGAGGCTGATGTTGTGAGGGCAGCAGAGTGTAGTATAACTCCCCACGGGAGGAGTATAGCCTCAGGCTAGTGAGTGTGGATGATAGGAGTGATGGTACACGAGCGCAGCAGGAACGACTCAGAGGCTTTGCAGTGCAGTTCAGGGTCTTTACTGATGGTGATAAGGCAGACCCTCCCGGGAGTACTGGCTAGCATAAGAGGCCTGGTCAGTCTGTGAGAAAACTGGAGTTCCCCTGGCCAGGTGGAGTTGTAGGCCTCCCCGACTATCTGCACTCTTCCTGGCTACCTTGCTGTAAGCGAGTGGAAGTAGCCCACGTCCCTGAGTGTTCCGTGTGGTGCTCACCTGTATGGCTGGTGACTTGGGGCCTTCTGATAGCCCCCGCTCCTCGATTGCAGTGCTGGTCCCTTGCTCGTGACTGAGCCTCCGGGCTTCTATGGCCAGAGGACTTGAAATCCCCTGCCGGCGGGTTTCTGCTGCTGGGTATATATAAGTCCCCGCAACCTCGGACTCCTGTGTCCGGTTCTCAGAGTCTTCAGCCAGGATGAACTCCGCTTAGCTCAAGTCCCTGGTCTTCAGCTCCTGCTCCTACAGAGCTCCTCGCTGTTACTTTCCCTGTGTCTGGAACTAACTCCAGGCTCTGACTTCACTAACCCCGCCCCAGATCCAGTTTATATAGGGCAGGTTCCTCCCCTATCTGGTCTGGGACAGGAGGTGTTGCATGTTTAAGGGCTCCGAACCAGGAAACCTCCCACTTGCTCTCAGACATAATATTTCTATTACAGTGGTAACCAGACCCCTGGGGTGCAACATATCCATCTATCTATCTCATATCTATCTATCTATCAATCTCATATCTATCTATCTTCTCCACTTTTTATCTGGTCTCAGGTATGACTTTCATATTACCCACGACTGTTACTTGCCACAGGTGAGTTTTAACGAGCATCACATGCTTGAAGCAAAGTTGTTTTTCCACAATTTTGGAAAAGTGCCAACAATTTTGTCCGGCCCATTTTTGGAGTTTTGTGTGAAATTATGTCCAATTTGCCTTTTTTTCCCATTTTTTTGTGCTGTTTCAATACACACAAAGGAAATAAATATTATAACAAATGTATAACAAAACATGTGTAATTGTAATAATTTTCTGGGAGAAATACTTCACTTTCTGGAACAATCTCAAGGTTGCTAAACACTTCCGGCCATGACTGTGTGTATATATGGGCCCTCAATAAACCATCCCTCTCAACGAAAAGGCCACAGCAAGGGTCAGGACTCGGTGGCCTTCCCTCTCCGAATCTTAGGGAGAGACGGTTGTGCTTCCAGCATCCACCTAGGCTGCCACCCCAGTGGAACTAATAGCAGGGTAGCCAACTGTCCAGAAATTCTTGGACAGTCCATAAAAATAGGGCACTTTTTTCCCTGTCCGTAAAAAAAAATGTGATGCGTCCATAATCTTTCTGAAGCTGGAGAGACTTGTTCAGATGGAGGGAGATGTAGGGGCATCATATTGTGTATAGGGAGATGTAGGGGCATCATATTGTGTATAGGTATCATATTGTGTATCTGCATGTGTGGGGACATCATACGGTGTATATGGAGCTGTGAGCACATCATACTGTATTTAGGGAACAATGAGGGAATCATACTGTATACAAGGAGCTGTGGAAACATAATGCTGTGTAAAGGGTCTGTGGGGTCATCATCTAATATACAGTACAGACCAAAAGTTTGGACACACCTTCTCATTTAAAGATTTTTCTGTATTTTCATGACTATGAAAATTGTACATTCACACTGAAGGCATCAAAACTATGAATTAACACATGTGGAATTATATACTTAACAAAAAAAGTGTGAAACAACTGAAAATATGTCTTATATTCTAGGTTCTTCAAAGTAGCCACCTTTTGCTTTGATGACTGCTTTGCACACTCTTGGCATTCTCTTGATGAGCTTCAAGAGGTAGTCACCGGAAATGGTTTTCACTTCACAGGTGTGCCCTGTCAGGTTTAATAAGTGGGAGTTCTTGCCTTATAAATGGGGTTCGGATCATCAGCTGTGTTGTGCAGAAGTCTGGTGGATACACAGCTGATAGTCCTACTAAATAGACTGTTAGAATTTGTATTATGGCAAGAAAAAAGCAGCTAAGTAAAGAAAAATGAGTGGCCATCATTACTTTAAGAAATGAAGGTCAGTCAATGCAAAAAATTGGTAAAACTTTGAAAGTGTCCCCAAGTGCAGATGCAAAAACCATCAAGCGCTGCAAGAAACTGGCTCACATGAGGACTGCCCCAGGAAAGGAAGACCAAGAGTCACCTCTGCTTCTGAGGATAAGTTTATCCGAGTCACCAGCCTCAGAAATCGCAGGTTAACAGCAGCTCAGATTAGAGACCAGGTCAATGCCACACAGAGTTCTAGCAGCAGACACATCTCTTCAACAACAGTTAAGAGGAGACTTTGTGCAGCAGGCCTTCATGGTAAAATAGCTGCTAGGAAACCACTGCTAAGGACAGGCAACAAGCAGAAGAGACTTATTTGGGCTAAAGAACACAAGGAATGGACATTAGACCAGTGGAAATCTGTGCTTTGGTCTGATGAGTCTAAATTTGAGATCTTTGGTTCCAACCACCGTGTCTTTGTGCGATGCAGAAAAGGTGAACGGATGGACTCTACATGTCTGGTTCCCACCGAGAAGCATGGAGGAGGAGGTGTGATGGTGTGGGGGTGCTTTGCTGGTGACACTGTTGGGGATTTATTCAAAATTGAAGGCATACTGAACCAGCATGGCTACAACAGCATCTTGCAGCGGCATGCTATTCCATCCGGTTTGCGTTTAGTTGGACCATCATTTATTTTTCAATAGGACAATGACCCCAAACACACCTCCAGGCTGTGTAAGGGCTATTTGACCAAGAAGGAGAATGATGGGGTGCTACGCCAGATGACCTGGCCTCCACAGTCACCAGACCTGAACCCAATCGAGATGATTTGGGGTGAGCTGGACCGCAGAGTGAAGGCAAAAGGGCCAACAAGTGCTAAGCATCTCTGGGAACTCCTTCAAGATTGTTGGAAGACCATTTCCATTGACTACCTCTTGAAGCTCATCAAGAGAATGCCAAGAGTGTGCAAAGCAGTCATCAAAGCAAAAGGTGGCTACTTTGAAGAACCTAGAATATAAGACATATTTTCAGTTGTTTCACACTTTTTTGTTAAGTATATAATTCCACATGTGTTAATTCATAGTTTTGATGCCTTCAGTGTGAATGTACAATTTTCATAGTCATGAAAATACAGAAAAATCTTGAAATGAGAAGGTGTGTCCAAACTTTTGGTCTGTACTGTATATAATCGTCTTATCCCGTCTGTCTGTCTGTCCTTCTGTCCAGGAAATCCTGCGTCGCTGATTGGTCCAGCCGCGGCCAATCAGCGACGCGGGATTTCAGAAAAAGATGGCGGCCGTTAGCAGCTCATCTGCCGCACGGAGGTCAGCGGCGATGCAGCCGGGAGATGACCGGCGCTAGCCGCTCATCTCCCGGCTGCTCGCAGCAGAAGTACCGCGACCGGCGGCGCCGCTGACCTCCATGCGGCTACCGTCGGGAGATCAATGGCTAGGGCCGCTGATCTCCCGATGGCAAGTGTGAAGCGAGGACCGGGGATATAGACAGGTGTGTGCCTTTCCAAATCAAGTCCTATCAGTTTAATTAAACACAGCTGGACTCCAATGAAAGAGTAGAACCATCTCAAGGAGGATCACAAGAAATGGACAGCATGTGACTTAAATATGAGCAAAGGGTCTGAATACTTATGACCATGTGATATTTCAGTTTTCCTTTTTCAATAAATTTGCAAAAATTTCTACATTTCTGTTTTTTTTCAGTCAAGATGGGGTGCACAGTGTACTTTAATGAGAAAAAAAATGAACTTTTTAGAATTTACCAAATGGCTGCAATGAAACAAAGAGTGAAAGATGTAAAGGGGTCTGAATGCTTTCCGTACCCACTGTATATAGTACTCAATGTTCCAGGCAGTGGGAGGCATTACTGGGATCCAGAGCAGTCGCTCCAGTCACGTCCAGAGCCTAAGGTCTGGCATAGGAGCTGCCGGACACTTTGTGTGCTCTGAAGTACAAAGGAAGATGGACAGGGACCTGCATAGATGGAAGTTGAAGGCCAGTCCCGGGTGCACTGCAGAGGTGGACGAGAAATACAGGATGAGCTAGCAACAGGGCTGAAGAGGAGTTATGCTAAGAAGGAGGATAATGTGAATTGCTGTGCCTTATCCCATCTGTACCCACCTGATGAACTTGAACTGTCAAGTATATGTTTGACTGTTACAAAGAACTTCGTGTTCCCTAAATTGTGAGCGGCGGCTTCTGAGGACAGAAGCCTGAAGGCAGTGGAGGCCTGCGGCCTACAAGAGAGTGTGCTGCACCCCACACCCTAGAGCACACTGGGACTGGGACACCCATTGTCTGTAAAGTGCCAGAGCGAAATCAGACCGACGTTCAGTCACGACTACCGCTCTGTGCCACTTTACAAGATGAGTGATAAGGGAACTTCTCCATCAGAAGAGAAGAGGAAATAATGGTCGCTGCCCAAACTGTGACAAGAACAGGACCACAATGCAACAAGAACTGTCTCACAATGCTCTTGGAACTTTCCCATAATGCATTGCAAATTGAAACTAGAGCAAATACATTAAATCACTAGCAGACAGTGCAGTTATCAAACAATAAAAAAGAGACAGGATTCAAATGCAAGCAACATAATGTCAGAACTGATATACACATAAAGTGACTAGATTCCCTGGATAGCTAAATTCGCTGCTGAGGCAAGAACACGGGCTGCCCAGCACTATTTAAGTGCACCCCATGAAGATAGACACTCTAATTTACAAGGCCATAACATATAGGTGCATCTCACAAAATTAGAATATCATCAAAAAGTTAATTTATTTCAGTTCTTCAATGCAAAAAGTGAACCTCATATATTATATAGAGTCATTACAAACACAGTGATCTATTTCAAGTGTTTATTTCTGTTAATGTTGATGATTATGGCTTATAGCCAATGAAAACACAAAAGTCATTAACTCAGTAAATTAAAATAATTAACAAAAAACACCTGCAAAGACTTCCTAAGCATTTAAAAAGGTCCCTTAGTCTGTTTTAGTAGGCTCCACAATCATGACAATCATGATGAAGACTGCTGGCTTGACAGATGTCCAGAGTTCCAATTTTCATTTGAAATCAAGGTCCCAGAGTCTGGAAGAAGAGTGGAGAGGCCACAATCCAAGCTGCTTGAGGTCTAGTGTGAAGTTTCCACAATCAGTGATGGTTTGGGGAGCCGTGTCATCTGCTGGTGTAGGTCCACTGTGTTTTTTCAACACAAAAGTCAGCGCAGCCGTCTACCAGGAAATTTTAGAGCACTTCATGCTTCCCTCTGCCACAGTATCAAGCTACCAGGGGGGCAAAGGGGGCGGTGGCCCCGGGCCCCTCGCTCTTAGGGGGCCCATCCAGGGCTACGCCAGTGTAACTGTATCTAGCATGCCCCTGGTGCCAGCATCGGGCCCCACTGCCCGCCACCGCTGCAAGTTTACTGATGAGAGAGGGAGCGCGGATCTCTCTCCCATTAGTCCCTTCTGTGACTGACGTCTCTGACATCATCACTTGGCGCCCAGCCCGCTGTGCTGAAGATGTGTGCGTGCTGGGTGCTCTGAGCAGCGAGGGAACCAGGAGGAGAGATGAGTACTGTTTATTTATTTTTTGCCGGGTGGGGGGCGGCATTATATTACAGACTCTGCCTATGGGAAGGGGGAGGTGCATTATACTACAGACTCTGCCTATGGGGGAGCATTATCCTAAAGACTCTGCCCACAGAGAGGGGGGGCATTATACTAAAGACTCTGCCTATGGGGAGGGGGGGCATTATACTACAGCATGTCTATGGGGAGGGGGGGAGCATTATACTAAAGCCTCTGTCTATGGGGGGGCATTCTACTACAGACTCTGCCTATGGGGGGCATTATACTACAGACTCTGTTTATGAGCAGGGGAGAGCAGTAGACTTCAGACTCTGCCTATGGGGGGACATTGTACTACAGACTCTGCCTATAAGAGGGGGAGCATTATACTACAGACTCTGCCTATGGGGGGTGCATTTTACTACAGACTCTGCCTATAGGTGGGGCATTATACTACAGACGCTGCCTATGAGATGGGGGGGGCATTATATCACAGACTCTGCCTATGAGGAGGGGGGGCACATTATACTACAGACTCTGCCTATGAGATGGGGGGGCATTATACTACATATTCTGCCTATGAGGAGGGGGGGGGATTATACTACAGACTCTGACTATGAGGAGGGGGGAGCATTATACTACAGACTCTGCCTATGGGGGGGCATTATACTGCAGACTCTGCCTATGGGGGGGCATTATACTACAGACTCTGCCTATGAGGAGGGGGGGAGCATTATACTACAGACTCTGCCTATGGGGGGGACATTGTACTACAGACTCTGCCTATAAGAGGGGGAGCATTATACTACAGACTCTGCCTATGGGGGGTGCATTTTACTACAGACTCTGCCTATAAGTGGGGCATTATACTACAGACGCTGCCTATGAGATGGGGGGGGGCATTATACCACAGACTCTGCCTATGAGGAGGGGGGGCACATTACACTACAGACTCTGCCTATGAGATGGGGGGGGGGCATTATACTACAGATTCTGCCTATGAGGAGGGGGGGGCATTATACTACAGACTCTGCCTATGAGGAGGGGGGAGCATTATACTACAGACTCTGCCTATGGGGGGGGCATTATACTGCAGACTCTGCCTATGGGGGGGCATTATACCACAGACTCTGCCTATGAGGAGGGGGGGAGCATTATACTACAGACTCTGCCTATGGGGGGGAGCTTTATACTACAGACTCTGTCAATGGGGGGAGCATTTTACTACAGACTCTGCCTATAGGGGCGCATTATACTATACGAAGGACTATGGGGAGTGCATTATACTATATTGAGGACTATCTGGTGCATTATACTATATGTAGGCTATTTATACAGTGTGGGAGATAATGTGGGTTCTTTGAACAGCGTGGGGGCCATCATACAGTGTGGGAGATAATGTGGGGTCTTTGTATAGTGTGGAGGCCATCATACAGTGTTGGAGCCATCAGCTTGGGGGCTACTAAGGGGTCAGTATACTTTGTGGGGGTACTATACAGTGAGGGGGAATTATATCGTGAATAGGAGAACATCATACTGGTTAGAGCGGAGCTCTACATGGGGGGAGACTCAGGACATTATTAAATCTTAGGTGGGCACTTATTGTTATAGGGGAACTCAGGTTATCGTGACTGTCGAAGGGGCACTATTACTTTCTAGGGGGAACAATGCGGGCACTGTTTTCTAGGACACTTGCACACGGCATTACTTTATTTTAGAGGTTTGTTTTACCATCTAGAGGGCACACAGTAGGTGCAGTAATAGGGACACATTTTGCAGCAGAGGCTCAGTATTGGGGTATCAGCAGGATGAGAAGTTTGTGCAGGTTGGGGATAGATGTGGTCAGTGCCTGAAATGTAAGGAGTCAAATGTGTCTTTGTTGTGATCTCTGCATACCTGAGACTCTGAGTCCTGGCTGGAGAAGTTGTCGTGTCGGTCTGGGCCAGATGGAAAAGACGGGAAAAGTGAACAATTTAATCAGAAAGAACGTCAGCTGTAAGGTACTATATATAACTGAGCTGTGATCTCTTATATGTTCTGCAGGACTGGCATCTATCAATATATGTCACCATATGGCGGTAATATCAGTGCTGGTCTTTGTATAGAGATTATTTTTAGTAACAGCGCGGTCATCTGCTGAGGTTTTCCTACATCAACTATCTGGGTGCGCCGCTATAGTTGGAATCAGGGTTACCTGGTTAGAGGCCCACTCAGAAGTTTCGGCCCCCTGAAACAAAACCTTAGCTACGCCAAGCTTTTTGGAGATGGAAATTTCATTCTCCAGCAGGACTTGGCCCCTGTCCACACTGACAAAAGTACTAATACCTGGTTTAAAACAACAGTATCACTGTGCTTGATTGGCAGCAAACTCACCTGACCTTAACCCCATAAAGAATCTATGGGGTATTGTCAAGAGGAAAATGAGAGACACCAGACCCAACAATGCAGACGACCTGAAGGCTTCTATCAAAGCCACCTGGGCTTCCATAACCCCTCAGCAGTGCCACAGGCTGATCCCTCCATGCCATATTGCCGCATTGATGCAGTAATTGATGTAAAAGGATCCCTGACCAAGTATTGAGGGCATTTATTGAACATAGATTTCAGTAGGATAACATTTTGGATTTTGAAAACATTTTTCAAGCTGTTGTTATAAGGTATTCTAATTAATTGAAATAATGACTTTTGAGTTTTCATTGGCTGTAAGCCATAATCATCAACATTAACAGAAATAAACACGTGAAATAGATCACTCTGTGTGTAATGGCTCTATATAATATATGAGTTTCACGTTTTGTATTGAAGAACTGAAATAAATTAACTTTTATGTTGATATTCTAATTTTGTGAGATGCACCTGTAGATGGGCTTGGCTGCACCCTGAATAAAAATAGCATGTAAAAAATATATATGATATATATGAGGTATTGGTCGATATTTTGGCCAAAATATACAAGCTCGCAACCTGCTCAAGGGTCCTCATACTTACGAGTCCCTACACTAACATTAAAAGCAAAGTCACAAAAACAAGGAATTAAAGTTCCCACCAAAATTCAAGAATTAACACAGCAAATACAGCAACAATAATTACAAGGATGCAGCAAACCCATATAATGAAGAAGTCAGCAATACAGGTGCAAAATATTGATGAGACAACCACTCACAACCTACCAATTCATGGAGGGGGTGATTGCTTAGTATTAAAACTGCACACAAATAAGCCTTGTATAGGGCACTGGTCACACATAGGTAGTGCACAATGTCTGGCTTACAGCCTATTAGTGAAGCCCAAACTATTAGATTAGGCGGGCTGCCCAGCACTTTTTAAGTACACCCCATGAAGACAGACACCCTAGTTTACAAGGCCAACATTGATGGGTCTGGCTGCACCCTGAATAAAAATAACGTGCAAAAAATATATATGATATATATGAGGTATTAGTAAATATTTTGGCCAAAATACACAAGCTCGCAACCCGCGTCAAGGGTCCTCATACTTGCGAGTCCCTACACTAACATTAAAAGCAAAGACAAATTTAAATTCCCACCAAAATTCAAGAATTAACACAGGAAAAAAGGGCAACAGTGTTTACCTGCCTAGGTCTCAGTACTAATCATACCATATAATAACGATGACAGCAATACAGGTGCAAAATACTGATGCGACAACCACTCACATATTACCAATTAATGGAGGGGGGTGATTACATAGTATTAAAACTGCACACAAAATTATATGGGATTGCTACATCCTAATAGTGCATTAGTTCTGAGATCTGGGCAGGTAAATGCTATATTAATAATTGATTTTTTGGGGAAAGTTAAATTCTCTTTTGTTGGCTTTACTTTTAATCTAACTGAAATACACATAAGCTTTTTTCCTAAACATTAGGATCTGTTTAGAGCCATCAGCTCAAAAAGGCTTCCTTTGACAGACTTAGCATAAGCAGGTCAAAAGGAACCCTGATCTTTACCATTACACCCCTTTACAGGAATGGAGACTTACCACATGCTCAGGGTTGCATCTACAGAGTAGCTGCTGGCCAGAGGAGCGAGCTTGAGGCTATAACTCTAACTAAAGCTTTTTTATTACTAAATGATGGGTTCTGTCTAAGGCCATTGGCTCAAAAAGACTTCCTCGGACAGACTTGGCGCAAGCTACTCCATTCTGCAGATCCCAAGGGAACCCTGGCCTTTACCATTACACCCCTGTACAGGGATAGATACTTACCATAGGCCCAGGGTTGCATCTACAGAGTAGCTGCTGGCCGGAGGAGCGAGCTTGAGGCTATAGTGGTTGATTCAACTCTAACTAAAGCTTTTTTTTCCTAAATACTGGGATCTGTTTAAGGCTGTTGGCTCAAACAGACTTCCTCGGACAGACTTGGCGCAAGCTACTCCATTCTGCAGATCCCAAGGGAACCCTGGTTTTTACCATTACACCCCTGTACAGGGATAGATACTTACCATAGGCCCAGGGTTGCATCTACAGAGTAGCTGCTGGCCGGAGGAGTGCGCTTGAGGCTTGAGTAGTTGAGTCAATCCTAACTAAAGAAAAACCTATCTAATGACACTTTCTTGTTAGGACCTGTCTGAGGCCTATGGCTCAAAAAAGCTTCTTTTGAAAAACTTGGCAAAAGCCAGTCTATCCTACAGGTTCCAAAGGAACTCTGACCTTCACTGTTACAGCCCTGTACAGTAATAAAGACTTATTACAGGGCCTTGATTGCATCTACATAGTAGATGCTGACTGGAGGGGCAAACTTAAGGTTAGAATGGTTCAGCCAACCCTAACTATTGCTACTTTCTTAAATGTTAGGATATTTCTGAGGCCGTTGGCTCAAACAGGCTTCCTTGGACAGACTTGGCGCAAAACACACCATTTCTGATGTTTCCAAATGAACCCTGGGCTTCACCCTTGAACCTCTATACAGGGACCGTTTCATAGTTTTAAGGTTGAAAGACACAAGTCCATCAAGTTCAACCTAAAAGCTAATGTGTTGATCCAGAGGAAGGCAAAAACCCCATGAGGCAGATGCTAATTGCCCCATATTAGGGGAAAAATTCCTTCCCGACTCCACATATGGCAATCAGACTAGTTCCCTGGATCAACGTCCCATAACAAAATCTAGTACGGATCACCTGCAATTTTATATTATTCAAGAAAGGCACACACATGCCCTCCTTGAATTTTTTTTTTAGAAAATTAAGTATTTCAATTTCATGTGGTAGAGAGTTTCATAACCTCATTGCTCACACAATAAAAATTTGCCAACTAACTTCCTTTAGACAAAGTGAATTAGGATCTTTATGCTAGAGTAATTGAACTAACTCTAACTGAAATAGATTAATGCTTTTTTCCTAAATGTTGAAATTTGTTTAAATCCATCAGCTCAAAAAGGCTTTCTCGGACAGACTTGGCGCAAGCTACTCCATTCTGCAGATCCCAAGGGAACCCTGGCCTTTACCATTACACCCCTGTACAGGGATAGATACTTACCATAGGCCCAGGGCTGCATCTACAGAGTAGCTGCTGGCCGGAGGAGCGAGCTTGAGGCTATAGTGGTTGATTCAACTCTAACTAAAGCTTTTTTTTCCTAAATACTGGGATCTGTTTAAGGCTGTTAGCTCAAACAGACTTCCTCGGACAGACTTGGCGCAAGCTACTCCATTCTGCAGATCCCAAGGGAACCCTGGTTTTTACCATTACACACCTGTACAGGGATAGATACTTACCATAGGCCCAGGGTTGCATCTACAGAGTAGCTGCTGGCCGGAGGAGTGCGCTTGAGGCTTGAGTAGTTGAATCAATCCTAACTAAAGAAAAACCTATCTAATGACACTTTCTTGTTAGGACCTGTCTGAGGCCTATGGCTCAAAAAAGCTTCTTTGGAAAGACTTGGCAAAAGCCAGTCTATCCTACAGGTTCCAAAGGAACTCTGTCCTTCACTCTTACAGCCCTGTACAGTGATAAAGACATATTACAGGGCCTTGATTGCATCTACATAGCAGATGCTGACTGGAGGGGCAAACTTAAAGTTAGAATGGTTCAGCCAACCCTAACTATTGCTACTTTCTTAAATGTTAGGATATTTCTGAGGCCATTAGCTCAAACAGGCTTCCTTGGACAGACTTGGCGCAAAACACACCATTTCTGATGTTTCCAAATGAACCCTGGGCTTCACCCTTGAACCTCTATACAGGGACCGTTTCATAGTTTTAAGGTTGAAAGACACAAGTCTGTCAAGTTCAACCTAAAAGCTAATGTGTTGATCAAGAGGAAGGCAAAAACCCCATGAGGCAGATGCTAATTGCCCCATATTAGGGGAAAAATTCCTTCCCGACTCCACATATGGCAATCAGACTAGTTCCCTGGATCAACGTCCCATAACAAAATCTAGTACGGATAACCTGCAATTTTATATTATTTAAGAAAGGCACACACATGCCCTCCTTGAATTTTTTTTAGAAAATTAAGTATTTCAATTTCATGTGGTAGAGAGTTTCATAACCTCATTGCTCACACAATAAAAATTTGCCAACTAACTTCCTTTAGACAAAGTGAATTAGGATCTTTATGCTAGAGTAATTGAATTAACTCTAACTGAAATAGATTAATGCTTTTTTCCTAAATGTTGAAATTTGTTTAAATCCATCAGCTCAAAAAGGCTTTCTCGGACAGACTTGGCGCAAGCTACTCCATTCTGCAGATCCCAAGGGAACCCTGGCCTTTACCATTACACCCCTGTACAGGGATAGATACTTACCATAGGCCCAGGGCTGCATCTACAGAGTAGCTGCTGGCCGGAGGAGCGAGCTTGAGGCTATAGTGGTTGATTCAACTCTAACTAAAGCTTTTTTTTCCTAAATACTGGGATCTGTTTAAGGCTGTTGGCTCAAACAGACTTCCTCGGACAGACTTGGCGCAAGCTACTCCATTCTGCAGATCCCAAGGGAACCCTGGTTTTTACCATTACACCCCTGTACAGGGATAGATACTTACCATAGGCCCAGGGTTGCATCTACAGAGTAGCTGCTGGCCGGAGGAGTGCACTTGAGGCTTGAGTAGTTGAATCAATCCTAACTAAAGAAAAACCTATCTAATGCCACTTTCTTGTTAGGACCTGTCTGAGGCCTATGGCTCAAAAAAGCTTCTTTGGAAAGACTTGGCAAAAGCCAGTCTATCCTACAGGTTCCAAAGGAACTCTGGCCTTCACTCTTACAGCCCTGTACAGCGATAAAGACTTATTACAGGGCCTTGATTGCATCTACATAGTAGATGCTGACTGGAGGGGCAAACTTAAGGCTAGAATGGTTCAGCCAACCCTAACTATTGCTACTTTCTTAAATGTTAAGATATTTCTGAGGCCGTTGGCTCAAACAGGCTTCCTTGGACAGACTGGGCGCAAAACACACCATTTCTGATGTTTCCAAATGAACCCTGGGCTTCACCCTTGAACCTCTATACAGGGACCGTTTCATAGTTTTAAGGTTGAAAGACACAAGTCCATCAAGTTCAACCTAAAAGCTAATGTGTTGATCCAGAGGAAGGCAAAAACCCCATGAGGCAGATGCTAATTGCCCCATATTAGGGGAAAAATTCCTTCCCGACTCCACATATGGCAATCAGACTAGTTCCCTGGATCAACGTCCCATAACAAAATCTAGTACGGATAACCTGCAATTTTAGATTATTCAAGAAAGGCACACACATGCCCTCCTTGAATTTTTTTTAGAAAATTAAGTATTTCAATTTCATGTGGTAGAGAGTTTCATAACCTCATTGCTCACACAATAAAAATTTGCCAACTAACTTCCTTTAGACAAAGTGAATTAGGATCTTTATGCTAGAGTAATTGAATTAACTCTAACTGAAATAGATTAATGCTTTTTTCCTAAATGTTGAAATTTGTTTAAATCCATCAGCTCAAAAAGGCTTTCTCGGACAGACTTGGCGCAAGCTACTCCATTCTGCAGATCCCAAGGGAACCCTGGCCTTTACCATTACACCCCTGTACAGGGATAGATACTTACCATAGGCCCAGGGCTGCATCTACAGAGTAGCTGCTGGCCGGAGGAGCGAGCTTGAGGCTATAGTGGTTGATTCAACTCTAACTAAAGCTTTTTTTTCCTAAATACTGGGATCTGTTTAAGGCTGTTGGCTCAAACAGACTTCCTCGGACAGACTTGGCGCAAGCTACTCCATTCTGCAGATCCCAAGGGAACCCTGGTTTTTACCATTACACACCTGTACAGGGATAGATACTTACCATAGGCCCAGGGTTGCATCTACAGAGTAGCTGCTGGCCGGAGGAGTGCGCTTGAGGCTTGAGTAGTTGAATCAATCCTAACTAAAGAAAAACCTATCTAATGACACTTTCTTGTTAGGACCTGTCTGAGGCCTATGGCTCAAAAAAGCTTCTTTGGAAAGACTTGGCAAAAGCCAGTCTATCCTACAGGTTCCAAAGGAACTCTGGCCTTCACTCTTAAAGCCCTGTACAGTGATAAAGACTTATTACAGGGCCTTGATTGCATCTACATAGTAGATGCTGACTGGAGGGGCAAACTTAAAGTTAGAATGGTTCAGCCAACCCTAACTATTGCTACTTTCTTAAATGTTAGGATATTTCTGAGGCCATTGGCTCAAACAGGCTTCCTTGGACAGACTTGGCGCAAAACACACCATTTCTGATGTTTCCAAATGAACCCTGGGCTTCACCCTTGAACCTCTATACAGGGACCGTTTCATAGTTTTAAGGTTGAAAGACACAAGTCTGTCAAGTTCAACCTAAAAGCTAATGTGTTGATCCAGAGGAAGGCAAAAACCCCATGAGGCAGATGCTAATTGCCCCATATTAGGGGAAAAATTCCTTCCCGACTCCACATATGGCAATCAGACTAGTTCCCTGGATCAACGTCCCATAACAAAATCTAGTACGGATAACCTGCAATTTTATATTATTTAAGAAAGGCACACACATGCCCTCCTTGAATTTTTTTTAGAAAATTAAGTATTTCAATTTCATGTGGTAGAGAGTTTCATAACCTCATTGCTCACACAATAAAAATTTGCCAACTAACTTCCTTTAGACAAAGTGAATTAGGATCTTTATGCTAGAGTAATTGAATTAACTCTAACTGAAATAGATTAATGCTTTTTTCCTAAATGTTGAAATTTGTTTAAATCCATCAGCTCAAAAAGGCTTTCTCGGACAGACTTGGCGCAAGCTACTCCATTCTGCAGATCCCAAGGGAACCCTGGCCTTTACCATTACACCCCTGTACAGGGATAGATACTTACCATAGGCCCAGGGCTGCATCTACAGAGTAGCTGCTGGCCGGAGGAGCGAGCTTGAGGCTATAGTGGTTGATTCAACTCTAACTAAAGCTTTTTTTTTCTAAATACTGGGATCTGTTTAAGGCTGTTGGCTCAAACAGACTTCCTCGGACAGACTTGGCGCAAGCTACTCCATTCTGCAGATCCCAAGGGAACCCTGTTTTTTACCATTACACCCCTGTACAGGGATAGATACTTACCATAGGCCCAGGGTTGCATCTACAGAGTAGCTGCTGGCCGGAGGAGTGCGCTTGAGGCTTGAGTAGTTGAATCAATCCTAACTAAAGAAAAACCTATCTAATGCCACTTTCTTGTTAGGACCTGTCTGAGGCCTATGGCTCAAAAAAGCTTCTTTGGAAAGACTTGACAAAAGCCAGTCTATCCTACAGGTTCCAAAGGAACTCTGGCCTTCACTCTTTCAGCTCTGTACAGCGATAAAGACTTATTGCAGGGCCTTGATTGCATCTACATAGTAGATACTGACTGGAGGGGCAAACTTAAGGCTAGAATGGTTCAGCCAACCCTAACTATTGCTACTTTCTTAAATGTTAGGATATTTCTGAGGCCGTTGGCTCAAACAGGCTTCCTTGGACAGACTGGGCGCAAAACACACCATTTCTGATGTTTCCAAATGAACCCTGGGCTTCACCCTTGAACCTCAATACATGGACAGTTTCATAGTTTTAAGGTTGAAAGACACAAGTCCATCAAGTTCAACCTAAAAGCTAATGTGTTGATCCAGAGGAAGGCAAAAACCCCATGAGGCAGATGCTAATTGCCCCATATTAGAGGAAAAATTCCTTCCCGACTCCACATATGGCAATCAGACTAGTTCCCTGGATCAACGTCCCATAACAAAATCTAGTACGGATAACCTGCAATTTTATATTATTCAAGAAAGGCACACATATGCCCTCCTTGAATTTTTTTTAGAAAATTAAGTATTTCAAGTTAATGTGGTAGAGAGTTCCATAACCTCATTGCTCACACAATAAAAATTTGCCAACTAACTTCCTTTAGACAAAGTGAATTAGGATCTTTATGCTAGAGTAATTGAATTAACTCTAACTGAAATAGATTAATGCTTTTTTCCTAAATGTTGAAATTTGTTTAAATCCATCAGCTCAAAAAGGCTTTCTCGGACAGACTTGGCGCAAGCTACTCCATTCTGCAGATCCCAAGGGAACCCTGGCCTTTACCATTACACGCCTGTACATGGATAGATACTTACTATAGGCCCAGGGCTGCATCTACAGAGTAGCTGCTGGCCGGAGGAGCGAGCTTGAGGCTATAGTGGTTGATTCAACTCTAACTGAAGCTTTTTTTTTCCCTAAATACTGGGATCTGTTTAAGGCTGTTGGCTCAAACAGACTTCCTCGGACAGACTTGGCGCAAGCTACTCCATTCTGCAGATCCCAAGGGAACCCAGGTTTTTACCATTACACCCCTGTACAGGGATAGATACTTACCATAGGCCCAGGGTTGCATCTACAGAGTAGCTGCTGGCCGGAGGAGTGCGCTTGAGGCTTGAGTAGTTGAATCAATCCTAACTAAAGAAATACCTATCTAATGCCACTTTCTTGTTAGGACCTGTCTGAGGCCTATGGCTCAAAAAAGCTTCTTTGGAAAGACTTGGCAAAAGCCAGTCTATCCTACAGGTTCCAAAGGAACTCTGGCCTTCACTCTTACAGCCCTGTACAGCGATAAAGACTTATTACATGGCCTTGATTGCATCTACATAGTAGATGCTGACTGGAGGGGCAAACTTAAGGCTAGAATGGTTCAGCCACCCTAACTATTGCTACTTTCTGAAATGTTAGGATATTTCTGAGGCCGTTGGCTCAAACAGGCTTCCTTGGACAGACTGGGCGCAAAACACACCATTTCTGATGGTTCCAAATGAACCCTGGGCTTCACCCTTGAACCTCAATACAGGGACAGTTTCATAGTTTTAAGGTTGAAAGACACAAGTCCATCAAGTTCAACCTAAAAGCTAATGTGTTGATCCAGAGGAAGGCAAAAACCCCATGAGGCAGATGCTAATTGCCCCATTTTAGGGGAAAAATTCCTTCCCGACTCCACATATGGCAATCAGACTAGTTCCCTGGATCAACGTCCCATAATAAAATCTATTACCACTAACCTGAAATGTTATATTATTCAAGGAACATTTTTCATCAAGCAGTTTTCACCGGAAATCTGTTGCACAACTGTTTGAATCTCAGTAAATTCCTGCACAACTTACATTTAAATACTCTGACCTTTTTACACCCACTCTTTTAACTTCTTAAATAGTGAACAGAGCTTATCTGGACCGCTTGTGGCTTAGCTTTACCTGAAAACTTATTACAAATTAGGCTGGAAAAGTGGTGTAAATTAGGACTGAAATTGACTCCATCTTTTGACTGGAGTACATTTCTTGAGGTGTAGTACGTCAGCTTTAAGGGGATATTTCAATAAATGAATGACCCTGGCTGCAGGTATAAAGAATCAAACTGTGCTGTCCTGACCCATTCCTGGGATTGTGTATGGCACTGACATCACCTCAATACTGCCGCAGCCAACAAATGTAATCAGACGGACTGCCCAGCTGAGCGCACTGAGCTGCTGCAGCTCTGAGATGGTGGAACCTCTTTTTTTTAATTAAATGACCTGCAGCTAGGGACATTCATTTATTGAAAGGGAACAACCCCTTTAAGGATGAGTCAAGTTCATTAAGAGGTTTAGTCTTTTTAATGAATTTGGTGCACGTTCCTCCAATAGGCGCTTCATGAATGCTGGTATAGAAATCCACCAGCCTTGATGAATCGGCCACCATAGGTTTACATGGCATGAGCATATACAGAACAGTTGTGTAGTATACGTTACCAGGCCCTCATGATGCTCTTGGTCCTGGATGGCCTTCCACAGTCTGCTTTCTTGCTTCATCATCTTGAAGGGCTCCACTTTCTTTTCTTCTGGCTGGCATGGTGCGGCTCTATCATCCTGCTCCTTTAACACGAAGGGACGAATGACTGTAAAGCTGCCAGGAGCGTTTTTTTATCCCCTTAGATCATTGTGACACCACAAAGTGATGACATAGACAAGTGGGTGAGGCGCCTTTATTCAGTCATCGGGTGTGGTCAGAAGAAATTAGCATATTCCGTGATGTTACAACAATGAGAACAGACATGAACATTCTATTCGGAACCCGACCGCCATTATCAGCGGAACCTTCACTGCTGTCAGATTGGCACTAAAAACAAAAAGAGACCGCGGTGAACCTGGACAGTAACAATCTACAGGGACAGTGACTGCTAAGCGGACTTCATGTCAGATGTTATGCAGTTTTGTCAGAAAAAAAACCAATAAAATATATAAAAGACAGGCTCCAATAAACCTTAAACACTGGGCTGTAGTCACAGATTCTCCTTCCACCTGCAGCACATTGCTCCCCTGCCTAACCCTCCCCGTCCTGCAGCATGTTTCTCACCGCTTAATTCTCCCACTCCTGCAGCACATCACTTCCCTGTCTAAACCTCCCCCTCTTGCGGCACATTGCTCCCGTCTAATCCTCCCCTCCTTGCAGCACATTGTGCCCTTTCTAAATCTCCCCCTTCCTGCACCACATCACCCACTGCCAAATCCCCTCTTGCACCACATCGCCCACTGCCAAATCCTGCACTTCCTGCAGCACATCGCTCCCTGACTAATCCTCTCCTATTGCATTACATCACTCCCCTGCATAAGCCACCTCTTCCTGCAGCACATCGCTTCCCTGCCTAAGCCTCCCCCTCCTGCATTACATCACTCCCCTGCCTAATCCTCCTCTTCCTGCAGCACAGCGCTCCCTGCCTAATCCTCCTCTTCCTGCAGCACATCGCTCCCCTGACCCCCTCTTACGTGACATCTTTTCTATCAGTTACATTTGTGAAGTAACTGCTGTCTCCTGTGAGCAGTGGAGAGCGAAGCTGAGAGCCAGGAGGCTCTGCCCCTCTGCCCCTTCTTGCCGCATCATCATCCATCTACATCAGGGCTGTCAAACTCAAATATATAGAGGGCCAAAAGGAAGAGTTTAACTCAGAAAAATAAGTCAACACTTTATCAGATGTTTCTGTGAAAACTTGAGTACAACAAATAAGATTTTGTTAATTTCCCTCAGTTATAAAAAAAATAGTTATGAGAAAAGTGTGACAAAGAGGAGTCATAAAATGCACCAAAATGAAATATCACAATTTATGGCTCAAATTGAGGTGAAGCAAGGAAGAGGTTGAGCTTAGCTAATGAGATGCATCAAACATACAGGTGCTTCTCACAAAATTAGAATATCATCAAAAAGTTTATTTATTTCAGTTCTTCAATCCAAAAAGTGAAACTCATATATTATACAGAGTCATTACAGAGTGATCTATTTCAAGTGTTTATTTCTGTTAATGTTGATAATGATGGCTTACAGCCAATGAAAACACAAAGTCATTATCTCAGTAAATTAGAATAATTAACAAAAAACACCTGCAAAGGCTTCTTACACATTTAAAAAGGTCCCTTTGTCTGTTTCAGTAGGCTCCACAATCATGGGGAAGACTGATGACTTGACAGATGTCCAGAAGGCAGTCATTGACACACTCCACAAGGAGTGTAAACCACAAAAGGTCATTGCTAAAGAAGCTGGCTGTTAACAGAGTGCTGTATCCAAGCATATTTATGGAAAGTTGAGTGGAAAGAAAAAGTGTGGTAGGAAGAGGTGCACAAGCAACCGGGATAACCGCAGCCTTGAAAAGATTGTTAAGGAAAGGCCATTCAAACATTTGGGGAAGATTCACAAGGAGTGGACTGCTGCTGGAGTCATTGCTTCAAGAGCCACCACACACAGACGTATCCAGGACATGGGCTACAAGTGTCACATTCCTTGTGTCGAGCCACTCATCACCAATAGACAACGCCAGAAGCATCTTACCTGGGCCAAGGAGAAAAACACCTGGACTGTTGCTCAGTGGTCCAAGGTGTTGTTTTCCGATGAAAGTAAATTTTGCATTTAATTTGGAAATCAAGGTCCCAGAGTCTGGAGGAAGAGTGGAGAGGCCACAATCCAAGCTGCTTGAGGTCTCGTGTGAAGTTTCCACAATCGGTGATGGTTTGGGGAGCCATGTCATCTGCTGGTGTAGGTCCACTGTGTTTTATCAAGACCAAAGTCAGCGCACCCGTCTACCAGGACATTGTAGAGCCCTTCATGCTTCCCTCTGCCCACAAGCTTTTTGGAGATGGAAATGTCATTTTCCAGCAGGACTTGGCCCCTGTCCACACTGCCAAAAGTACCAATACCTGGTTTACACAACAGTATCACTGTGCTTGATTGGCAGCAAACTCACCTGACCTTAACCCCATAGAGAATCTATTATAGAGAATCTATGGGGTATTGTCAAGAGGAAGATGAGAGACACCAGACCCAACAATGCAGACGAGCTGAAGGCTTCTATCAAAGCCACCTGGGCTTCCATAACACCTCAGCAGTGTCACAGGCTGATCGCCTCCATGCCACATTGCCGCATTGATGCAGTAATTGATGCAAAAGGAGCCCCGACCAAGTATTGAGGGCATTTACTGAACATACATTTCAGTAGGACAATATTTCAGATTTTAAAAACATTTTTCAAGCTGGTGTTATAAAGTATTCTAATTTACTGAGATAATAACATTAACAGAAATAAACACTTGAAATAGATCACTCTGTCTGTAATGACTCTATATAATATGAGTTTTACTATTTGTATTGAAGAACTGAAATAAATTAACTTTTTGATGATATTCTAATTTTATGAGAAGCACCTATAGTATGCTATATGCCCAATTTTAACAAATGTACTGCAATTTTTGCTGAATGTGTTCAGAAATGTACTGATGTGTAAGCAGACAAATGCAGAGACTTAGGCTATGTGCTCACGATGCAGAAATGCTCCGGATTTTTCCTGAGCGTTTCTGCATCTCGCTGGCAGAAAAAACGCATGCGGATTGTACATGCGGATTGTACATGCGGATTGTACACGCGGATTGTACACGCGGAATGTACACGCGGATTGTACATGCGGATTGTATATGCGGATTGTACACGCGGATTGTACATGCGGATTGTATATGCGGATTGTACACGCGGATTGTACATGCGGATTGTATATGCGGATTGTACACGCGGATTGTACACGCGGATTGTACATGCGGATTGTACATGCGGATTGTATATGCGGATTGTACACGCGGATTGTACATGCGGATTGTATATGCGGATTGTACATGCGTTTTTCCTGCCAGGGACATGCAGAAGTGGAGCGTTCTTCACATGCATTTCCGCATGCGGGTTGACAAGCGCTTTACAAGCGATTTTAGCATCACTTGGAAAGTGCTTGTCAACTTGGTCACACTATAGAAATCCATGAAAACGGCATGGATTTATATAGTGTGACCCCAACGACTGGTTAAAAATAAAAAAATAAATCTATACTTACCTTCCGATGGCCCCCGCAGTCTCGCTTCGCTCCGTCCTGGCTGCCGGCAGATCGCAGTACACTGAAGGACCTGCCGTCACATGACTATGACGTCAGCGCTGGTCCTTCAGTCCATCGCGAGCTGCCGACATGGGAGGACGAGCGCAGCGGGGGCCGTCAGAAGGTAAATATAACATTTATTTTTTATTTTATTCTTTATTTTGACAGGTTCTATGGTACCCGGGTCCGGAGGAGAGTCTCCCATCCTCCACACGCGGGTACCATCCGCACATTGAACGCATGTATTCCGCATGTGCTTATCTAGTGAAGCGGAATCCATGCGTTCCAATGCAAGTCAATGGCCAGGAAAACGCTGCGCTTCCGCAAAATAATTGGTAGTGCTGCGTTTTTTTCCGCAATGATAATCCGCAGCGGAAATTTCCGCAGCATGTGCACAGCACATGCGGACTATCATTGGGGAACATGGCAGACCTTCTAACATGCGTCTTTAAGCGTTTCTGCAGCGTTTTTGCCATGCGGAAACGCTTAAAATACGCGTCGTGGGCACACAGCCTTAGGCTATGTGCCCACGTAGCGTTTTTGTAGCGTTTTTGCGGCGTTTTTACGGCCGCGAAAACGCTTGTAAAACAGTCTGCCATGCAAAGCCATGTGAATTCGGATGTGCTGTGCACATGATGCGCTAATTTGCGCGCCGAATTCGCATTACTTTGCAAAACGCAGCATGACCATTTCTACTGCGATTACGCTGAAGCTTATTCGCGATGCGTGTGGTATCTGGGAGGAAGACGAGACTACAACTCCTCTTCATCCCGGCTACCACGCGGTGAAAAAAAGAAATAAAAAAGTTAAAAACAAACAAAACCTGTATATTCACCTCTCCGGCGGCCCCCGGTCTGCTCTCCGGTCTCCTCCGGTCTGCTGTCTGTACTGTCAGGACCTGCGCTGACGTCATTTAGTCAGGTGATGGTCGCATGACCGCTGACGTCGGCATCAGGTGATGGTCGCGTGGCCATCAGCTGACTAAATGACGTCACCGCAGGTCCTGACCGTACACTGCAGGACGCTGAAGAGAGAAGACGCGGCCGGGAGCAGACCGGAGGAGACCGGAGAGCAGACCGGGGGCCGCCGGAGAGGTGAATATACAGTTGTTTTTTTTTATTTATTAACGTTTTGATTCTTTTTTTTACTATAGATGCTGCATTTAAAGCATCTAAGTTGTTCACACATTATAGATCCATTTCGGTTGCATGGATTTATATTGTGTGATCAACTTATCAAGCACTTTTCCAAGTGATGCTCAAAATCGCTTGGAAAATTGCTTGAAAAAATGCATGTGAAAACGCTTCTCTCTAGCAGAAAAAACGCATGTAAATCTGCATCAAATCTGCTAGGTGTGCACACAGCCTTATAGCTGGTTTTGCTCTGAGCTGAGATGTCCAGGCTGAATAATGCTCTGGGAGCAGAACCCATCAGCAGAATCTGTCTGTTTCCTGCCTTGTAGCAGTGGATCCCGGCTATTTAGCTCACAGAGCATTGTCTACACAAGATACATTTGTATCCAATTTTCAGCTGGGAACAGGACTATGGACAAGTTTTGCAGCAACTGCATTTGTGATAGGAAATGTTGATCAATCTAGATTTTCTTCAGTGTTCTTATTCATTGCAGAAAATCTTAAAAAAGCCGAGGAATGTGGGCAACATGGTGGGTCAATGATTAACGCTGTGGGGCTGGGTTCATATAATAGCAAGGACAACATCTGCAAGGAGTTTGTATGTTCTCCCCGTGTTTGTGTGGGTTTCCTCCGGGTTCTCCGGTTTCCTCCCACACTCCAAAGACATACTGATAGGGAATTCATATTGTGAGCCCCAATGGGGACAGTGATGATAATGTCTGTAAGGTGCTACAAAATCTAACGGCGCTATATAAGAGAGTAAAATAAATATATAACTAAATAAAATGAATGTATTAAAAGGCTAAGATTGCAAAGAGCTTGTAAAAACAAGAAACTTTGCAATTTCCTTCTTATTCAAAATCTTCTCTGTTCTCAAGAAGGAAAAGATTTTTAATTCTGCAGTGTACAGCTCATTGCTATGGTTACTGACCACCTGAGAAGTGGCTGGTCTCCTTGGCAAGAAGCGCTCACTTGCAGACTGGTGGACTTCAGCGCCCCTGTGCCTGTCCCATTCTGCAGAGGCAAAGCTGCCTCTGCCCGCAGAATGCAAGAGGGCACAATTCAGACAAGCGGCTCAGCCAAGCCACCGGCCAGAACTGTAAATCTTCAGCTTCTGATGAGAGGAACACAAGACCACCCCTTTAATAAAGGAGTAGAGCAGAACTCATACAGTGATTAGTGGGGGTCTGACACCTGAAATCCCCAGACATCAGCTACTTCTGCAAGATGATGTACACAGTGTTAAGAGCTGGAATAGCACAGCTCCGCACACTGTGCAATGGCTGGTTTCAGGTACTACAGCTCAGATCACAATCATTTCAATAGGAGCTGCAGTACCAAGATCGGCCACTACACAGTGTACAGCGCTGTGCTGTTTGGGCTCTCTACGCTGAGTATTTCCAGCTGCTGTCTTATTGGTGAGGGGGCCGTGTGTTGGAACCTCACTGATCTGATATTGATGACCAGGGTCGGACTGCGGTGTCTGGGGCCCACAGGGGAAATTAACTCTAGGGGCCCACCTACAGCAAGATGCAAATATCTGTTATCCGCTCTCGCTGTTATAGTGGAGCATTGACTGGCGGCTCCTGCACATCTACTGGGCGACACTCTAACTGGGATGGACATGTTTGCATTAAAGGGCTTCTTTGGTTAAAACTAGTGTTGAGCGAGTATGTTCTGTTAACCCTTTCGGCGAGTATGCTCGGGCCGAGCTCCGAGTATTTATAGCTGCTCGGTGATATGGTTGAATCGCTCCCATGTGCATGATTTGCGACTGTTTGACGGTTTTAATACATGTGAGGAATGTGGAAGAAATAGACATTCCTCACATGTATTAACCCCTTAAGCCGCGGAGCATTTTCCGTTTTTGCATTTTCGCTTTTTGCTCCACTTGTTCCCAGAGCCATAGCGTTTTTATTTTTTGGTCAATATGGCCATGTTAGGGCTTATTTTTTGCGGGACGAGTTGTACTTTTCAACGCCATTACTAGTTTTACCATGCCGTGTACGGGAAAACGGGAAAAAAATTCCAAGCGCCGTGAAATTGCAAAAAAAGTGCAATACGACTGAGGTTTTTTTTTATTTTTTTTACCACGTTCACTGAATGCTAAAACTGACCTGCCATTATTATTCTCCATGTCATTACGAGTTCGTAGACACCAAACATGTATAGGTTCTTTTTTATTTAAGTGATGAAAAAAAAATCCAAAGTTTGGTAAAAAAAAAAAAAAAAAAAAATGGTGCCATTTTCCGAGACCCGTAGCGTCTCCATTTTTCGGGATCTGGGGCAGGGTGAGGGCTTATTTTTTGTGAACCGAGCTGAAGTTTTTATAGATGCTATTTTGGGGTAGATCCGATGTTTTGATCGTCCGTTATTGCATTTTATTGCAATTTTACGGTGACCAAAAAACGTAATTCTGGCGTTTAGAATTTTTTTCTCATTACGCCATTTACCGATCGCATTAATTCTATTTTTATATTGATAGATCAGGCGATTCTGAACGCGGCAATACCAAATATGTGTATGTGGGGTTTATTTTATGATTTTATTTTGAATGGGGCGAAAGGGGGGTGATTTAAACTTTTAAATTTTTTTATTTTTTTTCATATTTTTTAAAACTTTTTTTTTCACTTTTTGCTTGCTTCTGTACTCTACATAGGAGACTTGAAGCAGCAACTGTCCGATCACCTCTGCTACATACAGGGAACCAGCAGATCCCCTGTATGCAGCAGAAATGGTCCTGTCCTATGAGCACCGACCACTAGATGGCGCTCATAGCAATTCCACCCGCGCCTGTTGCGGGCACATGTCAGCTGTAAGAATCAGCTGACATGTGCTTGGTTCAGTGCGGGCTCAGCGCCGGAGCCCTCAGTGAACCGGAGGATAACGACATGCGCGTACTAATACGTGACATGTCGTTAAGGGGTTAAAGCTGTCAAACAGTTGCAAATCATGCACACGGGAGCGATTCAACCATATCATCGAGCAGCTGTAAATACTCGGCGCTCGGCCCGAGCATACTCGGACAGAACATACTCGCTCAACACTAGTTAAAACAAGTTATCACCGATCCATGGGCTCTACAGGATAGGTGATCACTTATTGAGCATTTGTGTCCGAACATTGGAAAACGCACCTATCGGAAGAATGGGGAAGTTTTATCCCTGACAGAACACTTATCCCTATTTTAAAATGCTGCGGCAGGTGGGACGTCTGACCGCAGCTCTATTCATTCTCTTAGAGACTTGCAAAAAAGAGCAGCGCTCACAGCCACTGAGAGAATGAATGGATCAGTGGTCGCATCTCACATGCCGCTCCAGTCTAATGGGGAGAAAAGCTCCACATTCTGCCGGTGTGTGCAAGCAGTCAGACCCCCACCAATCAATATTATCAATGATCCTGTGGAGAGGTGATTACTTGTTTTCACCGGAGAACCCCTGTAAGTGCATCTCTGCCGCTCTGGTCCAAGTATTTAATCGCTAAGGCCACGGCCCTACTATCAGTATTCGGTCAGTATCCAGTCAGTATTTTTTCTCAGGAGTGGGAGCCAAAACAGGTGATGAACAATCAGAGAAAAGGTATAATAGAAACAAGTCACCAATTCTGCATTTATCAACCATTCCTGGTTTCGGCAGCCACTCCTGAGAAAAATACTGACCAAATACTGATGGTGGGGCTGTGGCCTAATGGAAAAAAATCTTTTCCTAGTTAAGATCAGCGAGAACAAAATGACCGCCATACACAGCACAGTCCACTATATCAACACCAATAATACCACATACAAAAGGGACAAATATCGCCACACCTTGACTAGATCACATATTACCACTACATAGTGACTGAATAATACCACATACAAGGAACAAATATGGCCAAACTATGACCAGACCATATATTACCACCCCAAGGTGACCAAATACTACAGTACTGATCATGAATACAAAACCACAAAACTAACAACACTGTTATTACCACCAGCGACATTATGCACAGGAGCTCTGTATATAGTGTCAGTGTACAGGTAACACAGTGATCACCAGTGACATTATAGACAGGAGCTCTGTATATAGTGTATCGGTAATACAGTGATCACCAGTGACATACACAGGAGCTCTGTATATACTATATACACACGTGGTCAAAATTGTTGGTACCCCTCGTTTAATGAAAGAAAAACCCACAATGGTCACAGAAAAAACTTGAATCTGACAAAAGTAATAATAAATTAAAAATCGATGAAAATGAACAAATGAAAGACAGACATTGCTTTTCAACCCTGCTTCCACAGAATTTAAAAAAAATTAAACTCTTGAAATAGGCCTGGACAGAAATGATGGTACCCCTGAAAATAATGTGACAAAAGGGACATGTTAAATCAAGTTGTGTCCACTAATTAGCATCACAGGTGTCTACAATCTTGTAATCAGTCAGTGGGCCTGTATATAGGGCTACAGATACTCACTGTGCTGTTTGGTGACATGGTGTGTACCACACTCCACATGGACCAAAGGAAGCAAAGGAAAGAGTTGTCTCAGGAGATTAGAAAGAAAATTATAGACAAGCATGTTAAAGGTAAAGGTTATAAGACCATCTCCAAGCAGCTTGATGTTCCTGTAACTACAGTTGCACATATTATTCAGAAATTTAAGATCCATGGGACTGTAGCCAACCTCCCTGGACGTGGCCGCAGGAGGAAAATTGATAACAAATCAAAGAGACGAATAATATGAATGGTAACAAAAGAGCCCAGGAAAACTTCTAAAGAGATTAAAGGTGAACTTCAAGCTCAAGGAACATCAGTGTCAGATCGCACCATCCGTCGTTGTTTGATCTAAAGTGGACTTCATGGGAGACGACCAAGGAGTACACCATTGTTGAAAAAAAATCATAAAAAAGCCAGACTGGAATTTGCCAAACTACATGTTCACAAGTCACAAAGCTTTTAGGAGAATGCCCTATGGACAGATGAGACAAAAATGGAAGTTTTTGGCAAGGCACATCAGATCTATGTTCACAGATGGAAAAATTAAGCATATCAAGATAAGAACACTGTCCCTACTGTGAAACATGGAGGAGTCTCTTTTATGTTTTGGGGCTGGTCTGCCGCATCTGGCACAGGGTGTCTTGAATCTGTGCAGGGTACAATGAAATCTCAAGACTATCAAGGGATTCTAGAGAGAAATGTGCTGCCCAGTGTCAGAAAGCGTGGTCTCAGTCGCAGGTCATGGGTCTTGCAACAGTATTATGACCCAAAACACACAGCTAAAAACACCCAACAATGGCTAAGAGGAAAACATTGGACTATTCTGAAGTGACCTTCTATGAGCCCTGACCTAAATCCTATTGAGCATCTTTGGAAAGAGCTGAAACATGCCGTCTGGAAAAGGCAACCTTCAACCATGAGACAACTGGAGCAGTTTGCTCATGAGGAGTGGCCAAAATACCTGTGGAGAGGTGCAGAAGTCTCATTGACAGTTACAGGAGTCGTTTGATTGCAGTGATTGCGTCAAAAGGTTGTTCAGCAAAATATTAAGTTAAGAAGAACCATCATTTCTGTCCAGGCCTATTTCATCAGTTTATTTTATTTTTTTTATTCTGTGGAAGCAGAAAAGCAATGTCTGACTTTCATTTGTTCATTTTCATAGATTTTTAATTTATTATTACTTTTGTCAGATTCAAGTTATTTCTGTGACCATTGTGGGTTTTTCTTTCATTAAACGAGGGGTACCAACAGTTTTGACCACGTGTGTAGTGTAAGTGTACATGTGTGTCACCCTGGCCTGGATGCCACAAGTGTAATTAAAGCTGTGTCTGAGAGCAGGGGGGAGGTTCTCTAGTCAGGGGAACATTAGCATGCAATGCCTCCTGTCTCAGGCCAGTAGGGGGAGCAGGCTGCCCCTATAAAAGCTGGTGCTGAGGTCAGGGTTAGAGAGAACCCAGATGACCTGTCTCAGGACTGAGACGTGTCTCAGCAGAGCAGGGACAGACAGTTGCACTGCACCTAAGAGGAAGTGTGGCAGGAGGAGAGCCACAAGCCAGAGACAAGAGGCGAAGAGAGCCTGTCTTGGCAGATAACAGACTTAATCTACCAGACTTTGGTGTCTGAGGCTGGAAGGATTCCACATCCCCCAGCAGAGAACCAGTCCGCAAGGGACTGTATATTCCTTGGCCTAAGAAGCCTGGAGGCTCTGCAACAACAGAAGGGACCAGTAAAGCCATACAAGGCTGGGAGCAGAAAGGAACCCACGTCGCAGGCCATACAGGCGAGAAAACACGGAAAGCTCGGAAACGTGGGCTGTTACCCTATCAGGAGGAGATAGCCAGAAGGAGCGCAGAAAGCACGGTAGGCCTACACCCTCACCCTGACCAGGGCCAATTTCCCCGTTGCTCTCAGACATCCAGGTCCCCTCCTAGCCGGGACTGTTTGTGGGTCAGTTTACCTGTTTAGTAAAGACCCTGGACTGCAACCTGTTGTCTGTGTGCTCCTTGCTCCTCCAGCACTATCAGCACTGGGACTCCCACTACCATCACTCCCAACATCCATTATACTGCCCTGGGGCCGCACTCTTCCCGTGGAGAGTCACACTACCCTAGATGCACACCTCATCAGCCCCAGCGGTCTGCATGCAGCGGCGGTTCCTAATAACCGCAATCCACGGGTGGCGTAGTCGGACATTATCAGCAGAACATAGCAGACTACCATTGGCCTGACCACCCTGAGCCACGGAACCGGGTCGCCACTACTACCCCCATCGTCTCCCTATTGCCCGGATCCGAGTGCCCCACGGCCCAGGGGGCGAGTCAGCTTTGGCGTAGTCGGCAGGATTTCGTGCCCGCAACCACCGGGTACTGCGTGCCTGAAAAAGACTTTTGTAACTTACCTGTGGCAAAGTTTCCCGCCGTCCGGAGTCGTTTCCCGCCATCCGGAGCCGATTCCCGCCATCGGACGCCATCTTGGACCTTTTACCGCCGTCTTCTGCCGCCTTCCCACCATCCGCAGCTGCTTCCCGCCATCGGACGCCATCTTCAGGACGCCGCGCGGGAAGAAGATGGGCGTGGACGTCAAAACCGCGCGAGATCCGAAGCTCCGCCCCACGCACCGACGCTGCGCAAGGTCCTGGAAGGGAGAGAGAGCGACGCTGATGTCATCAGGACGCGACGCCAGGTCCTCGTCCATAGCAGCAGCAGCGGAGCCGCGGCCTACAGAAGAGGATCGTCGGAAGGTAGGCCACGCGTAACTAGGGGGGGAGGAAGATGACGGACACAGAGGCGCCCACTACCACCAACGCAGCTGCAGCAGCGGTGATGCCCTTTTCCTTGCCCTACATCCCTGGAGCGGCCTGGCTGCCCAAATACTCAGGGGAGCCCCATGCCCTAACTGACTTCAAGGAAAGGCTATACAGTTTGTTCCACGTTTACCCCCTGACAGAGGAACAGAAGGTCAGCATATTAACAGGGCAGTTAACTGGCGCAGCCCAGCGGGAGGTAAAATCATGGCCCACTGAGGAGAAAAGGACTGTGAAGGGTATTCTGGCCCGGCTGCGGGGTACCTTTGACACACGTACTTCCGCTGAGATTAAAATGAGGTTCTATGGATGTAAGCAGCGGGCACAGGACAGCATCAGAGACTATGCCCTAAATCTGCAGGAAGCCTTGAGGGCTATTCAACAAACTGACCCTGGCAGTGTGCAGGAAACGGATAAGCTGCTAACAGAACAATTCATAGAAGGTCTGCTGTCTAGCGCCCACAGGGCCCAACTGCGCCTCATGTTCTTTCAGAACCCCGACCTGACCTTTGCCCAATTTAAGGACAGGGCCATAAGGGTGCTCCGTGAATCTGCAACCAGTAGCGCTATAAACCCCCGGCGCCCTGCTATCACTTACCACCAGGAGGCGGCGCCCTCCTCTATGGACTCCGTGGAGGCTGATGCACAGGCCCTGAACCAAGCCCCGTCGAAAGATCTGCACCACCAAGTCCAGGAGCTGACCAGGAGCGTCGCGGCGTTGACCAGGACCGTCCAGGCGTTGCAAGTGGACCCGTCAAGACCCATCGAGCTGGCTTCAAGTCCGGAGAATGTCCCATGGCGTCGACAGAGGAGGATCCCGTCGTTCCGAGGGAGGCCCACAGACCGCTACGCAGAGGATGGACAGCCCATTTGCCGTCGATGCAACCAGCCCGGACACATTTCCAGGTACTGTAATTTAAACGGGTCTACCTGGGGCAGAGGGCCAACCCCCAGGCATAAGATCACCAGGCCCTTACAATTGGCGTAATAAGTACGTTGGGGCGCGCACGGTTTTACCCGTGGTGCTGGACGGTATCCCCATGAGCGCCTTGCTGGATACTGGGTCACAAGTAACCACTATCCCTTATGTACTTTTTAAGCAGTATTGGACTGATGCTGATATCACACGGTATCCAGACGGTAACTTGAGCATCATCGCCAGTAATGGCTTACCCGTGCCGCAGATGGGGTTCAAGGAGATGACCATTAAGATTGGTAAAGTTGAACTACCGGCACAGGGAGTGATTATTGTGGACATTGACCGTCATGAAAGTCACCCTAAAATAACTGTGGGTACTAACGTGATTGAAAATTGTCTTTCAGAGGTAATTGTAATCTTACAACAGGTGGCGGTGAATGCTAGTTCCAGCCAACAGAGAATCCTCAACAAGGAGATAAAGGCCCTGATGAGACGGCAGCAGGTAGAACTGTCTGGTGGTGAGATCGGTAGCGTAAGACTGAGTGACCCATTCCCCATTTCCATGCCTCCCAAAAGTGAAATGATGATCTGGTGTCGGACTGCAATCGGGTTGAGAGGTAGAGACTACCAAGACATGGTAGAACCCGTGTACTCAGACAGCAGGCCCACCATTTTGACAGCCCGGGGGGTGGTTGATGTCCGTCATGGGAGGGTGCCCGTCCGCATCCTCAACATTGGGGAGAGGGAGGTACACTTACCCAGGTACGCTACACTTGCCAAGCTGTTTGTGGTCGAACACAAAGCTATCAGGGCCGTGGAACCTTTGCCTCCATCTCCACAGGCGGAGAGTAATGGCTCCCAGAAACAAAAGGAGGACTGGTGCCAGAAACTCCACGTGGGTGCTGACTCCACTCCTCTGCACCAAAAACAAGGAGTCTACTGGGTGGTACAGGAGTACGAGAGAGTCTTTAGTAAGCACCCGCTAGACTTCGGCAGAGTAGAGGGGATAGAACACCACATCCCCACAGGGAGCCACCCACCGATAAAAGAGAGGCACAGACCTGTACCCCCTGCACATTATCAGAACGCAAGGGGCATGCTAAGAGAGATGAAAGAAGCTGGGGTTATTAGAGACAGCTGTAGCCCCTGGGCAGCCCCCTTGGTTCTGGTCAAAAAGAAAGACGGCACCATGAGAATGTGCGTCGACTATAGACAAATCAACCGTATCACTCACAAAGACGCATATCCGCTGCCTAGAATAGAGGAGTCTTTAGCCGCACTAAAATCAGCTAACTTCTTTTCTACTTTGGACCTTACTAGCGGGTACTGGCAGGTTCCTGTGGCAGAGGCTGACAAGGAGAAGACCGCCTTCACCACCCCGATGGGACTGAGCGAATTCAACTGCATGCCTTTCGGGCTCTGCAACGCACCAGGGACCTTCCAGTGGCTGATGGAATGCTGTCTAGGGCACCGAAACTTCGAGACGGTCCTCCTTTACCTGGACGACGTGATCGTCTATTCGAAGACCTATGAGGACCATCTGAAGCACCTGGCCGAGGTGTTCGAAGCCCTGGCAGGCTATGGCCTGAAGGTGAAACCATCGAAGTGTCACCTGCTGAAACCAAAGGTCCAGTACCTAGGGCACGTGGTAAGCGCGGAAGGAGTGGCCCCCGACCCTGACAAGGTCACGGCAATCAAGAGCTGGCCAAGCCCCTCGAACATCAAAGAGGTGAGACAGTTTCTCGGGTTGGTAGGCTACTACCGAAGATTCATCCCCGGGTTCACCAAGATGGCAGCTCCTATGCAGGACCTCCTGATCGGACAGTCTAAGTCCAGGAGGCAAAAGCCGCCCTTCAAGTGGGATAAACCGGAAGAGGAGTCCTTCCGCCAGCTAAAGATGGCCCTCACAGGGGATGAGATCCTGGCCTACCCTGATTATGGCCAGCCTTTCATTCTCCACACAGATGCCAGTAATGTGGGACTGGGAGCCGTATTGTCCCAAAACCAACAGGGCAGATAACAGGTGATCGCATACGCCAGCCGGAAGCTGAGGCCCACCGAAAGGAACCCGGAGAATTACAGCTCCTTCAAGCTAGAATTCTTGGCGGTGGTGTGGGCCGTGACGGAACGCTTCAAGCATTACCTGGCCTCCGCAAAGTTCACCGTGTACACGGACAACAACCCGTTGACACACCTGGACAATGCAAGACTGGGTGCCCTGGAACAGCGGTGGATGGCCCGTCTCTCCAACTATGACTTCGTGATCAAGTACCGGGCAGGCAAAACCAACGCCAACGCGGACGCCCTATCAAGGATGCCTCACTTACCTGAAGGTGACGAAGACCCAGAAGAGCTGGAGGAGGTAGAACTCCCCGCGTTTCACCGGTATGGAGCCGCTCAACACTCTCACCGCGTGAAGGAGGAGGATCTAACAACTGTGATGATGAATCCCCTACCTCACCACAGCTGGGCCGAGACCCAAGATAGTGACCCTGCAGTCTGCCTGGTGAAAGATCTGCTGACCCGGGAAGACGCCCGCTTAGATCCAGATGCCCCAGAGGAAGCCAAGCAGCTATGGAAGGAGAAGAGCAAGCTGTTCCTCTACGAAGGCAAGTTGTGCAGAAGGATTGTCAACCACCGGACGCACGAGCTGACCTGGCAAGTCGTGGTCCCAAGGAGGGATGCAGCTATGGTCCTGGGGGCTTACCATGACAGAGCGGGACACTTCGGTTGGAAGAAACTGGAGTTCCTACTAAGAGGAAGATTCTTTTGGGTCGGCATGAGAGGAGCTGTAGAAAAATGGTGCAGAGACTGTGGCCCTTGTCACCTAAGGAGGAAGGACCGTGCCAGCCAGAAGACACCCTTGAGGCCCATCGTCACCACGCAGCCTCTTGAGCTGGTAGCTCTGGACCACGTCAAATTGGCTCCCAGCCGGTCAGGATACATCTATGCCCTGACAATCGTGGACCACTATTCCCGTTTTCTAGTGGTGGTCCCGGTAAAGGACTTGACAGCCCAAACAGCGGCCAGAGCCTTCCAGCAATATTTCTGCCATCCACACGGGTATCCGGAACAGGTCCTGACAGACCAGGGTCCAGCGTTCGAGGCTGAAATCTTCCAGGAGTTCTGCAACCTCTATGGCTGTAAGAAGATTCGTACAACGCCTTACCACCCCCAAACCAACGGGATGTGTGAGAAGATGAACAATATAGTCATTGATCTCCTGAAGACGTTGCCCCTGGAGGAACGCAGCCTGTGGCCAGAAAAACTGCCGGACCTGATAGACCTATACAACAATATCCCGGTGAATGCTACAAACTGCACCCCGGCTTACCTGATGCGAGCTAGACCAGGAAAGCTGCCCGTAGACCTGGAGATGGGAGTCCTAATACCTGAGGACACCTCCCCGGATGCGGACTGGGATACGGAAAGGCAACTGCAGTACAAGAAGGTACAGGAGAGTGTGGAGAAGAGCCTGGCCCAGGTGAGAGAGAAGCAAGAAAGACTCTTCAATCAACACGCCCCTGCTAGTCCCCTAGAACCTGGTGAGCAAGTCCTAAAGCGAAAAAGAAGGCTACATAAGTTGGACGACCAGTGGGAAAGGGAACCCTACACCGTACTGCAGTCTGACCACGACAACCCAAAGGTGTGCGTAATCACCAAGGACGGAGGAGAAACCACTAGTGTCGTCTCCAGAGACCATCTCAAAAGGTGCCCTGAGCAACTCCGTAGTGCAGAAGAGGATCAGAGTGACCTTGAACCCGCAGAGGACAAAGAAGAAATGATCAGCACCGTTCTCGGAGAGTTCCCTCAGTCCTGGACTCGCATAAATGATGCCATAGTGGTACCTGTCCTGCATTTCCTGCAACCGGCACAGCAACAACCAACACCAGAGCCGGAAGGTGAAGAGGAGCAAGCAGTTCCAGAGGCAGAAGAGCCTGTACCAGCAGCCCAGGAGAGTCAACCCTCTGCTGACAGTGAGCCTGCCATGCCTGCGGTAAGCCAAAGGACCCGCAGACAGCTGCCTGCCCTACCTGTACACCCAGCTGGTAGCTGCACCCCTAACGCTAGTGGGGAAAGCCAAGTCAGTCCACCACCAGACAGTGGGCTACGTAGGTCAACCAGGAGCACAAAGGGACAGATACCCGCTCGCTGGAGAATATAGAGTGTACTAAAATTGTAAATAACCCTGTTGCCAAATGTTGAATTGTTTGCAAAGTTACATGCATGTTTGGTAATACTCTGTTTCAGTTTCTTGCAGCTACCGTAAGGACTCACAGGTTATGGACTTTTTATAACCGGGACCTTGTATGGACTTCGTTCAGAGCCTAACCCAGGAATGAACTAAGACTGTGAAGGACTTGGGGTAGGACAGACCCCCACCTGGTTAAGGCTCCCCGTTGTGCTGGTGATATGGACACCCGGTCACAGGCCACACTGTGACCTTAAGAACTCAATTTGTGCGTCGTCTGTCTATTAATGTTTTATTGATATGCATATTGTCTTTGTTTACTGTTTAGTCCCGGAGTACTAAATTTCACTAGGGGGGAATGTGTCACCCTGGCCTGGATGCCACAAGTGTAATTAAAGCTGTGTCTGAGAGCAGGGGGGAGGTTCTCTAGTCAGGGGAACA
The DNA here is from genome assembly GCF_046119375.1 of Phyllobates terribilis. NCBI lineage: Eukaryota > Metazoa > Chordata > Amphibia > Anura > Dendrobatidae > Phyllobates > Phyllobates terribilis. The sequence goes on along the minus strand of NW_027362852.1, from coordinate 1,714,587 downwards.
TTAGCATGCAATGCCTCCTGGCTCAGGCCAGTAGGGGGAGCAGGCTGCCCCTATAAAAGCTGGTGCTGGGGGCAGGGTTAGAGAGAACCCAGATGACCTGTCTCAGGACTGAGAGGTGTCTCAGCAGAGCAGGGACAGACAGTTGCACTGCACCTAAGAGGAAGTGTGGCAGGAGGAGAGCCACAAGCCAGAGAAAAGAGGCGAAGCAAGCCTGTCTTGGCAGATAACAGACTTAATCTACCAGACTTTGGTGTCTGAGGCTGGAAGGATTCCACATCCCCCAGCAGAGAACCAGTCCGCAAGGGACTGTATATTCCTTGGCCTAAGAAGCCTGGAGGCCCTGCCACAACAGAAGGGACCAGTAAAGCCATACAAGGCTGGGAGCAGAAAGGAACCCACGTCGCAGGCCATACAGGCGAGAAAACACGGAAAGCTCGGAAACGTGGGCTGTTACCCTATCAGGAGGAGATAGCCAGAAGGAGTGCAGAAAGCACGGTAGGCCTACACCCTCACCCTGACCAGGGCCAATTTCCCCGTTGCTCTCAGACATCCAGGTCCCCTCCTAGCCGGGACTGTTTGTGGGTCAGTTTACCTGTTTAGTAAAGACCCTGAACTGCAACCTGTTGTCTGTGTGCTCCTTGCTCCTCCAGCACAATCAGCACTGGGACTCCCACTACCATCACTCCCAACATCCATTATACTGCCCTGGGGCCGCACTCTTCCCGTGGAGAGTCACACTACCCTAGCTGCACACCTCATCAGCCCCAGCGGTCTGCATGCAGCGGCGGTTCCTAATAACCGCAATCCACGGGTGGCGTAGTCGGACATTATCAGCAGAACATAGCAGACTACCATTGGCCTGACCACCCTGAGCCACAGAACCGGGTCGCCACTACTACCCCCATCGTCTCCCTATTGCACGGATCCGAGTGCCCCACGGCCCAGGGGGCGAGTCACATGTAATACACTGACTCACCAGTGACGTCTCTAGGTGAAGTCCTTCATCTCCGCTTTTCTTCTTCATCTGGCACAGACGGCCATCACTTCTTCCAGCCAGGAATCATCTCTGCAGAAAATAACACACAGTTATCAATAACTGATCTCTTCTAGGGAATATTCCCACTCCACCCCCCGACTTCTACGCTACACCAGTTGAAGAAAAAAAGCGAGATAGTGCCGCCCTGCACAGTAACAGGAGCCCGCTTTTGTCCTATCCCATGGAAAACAATTTCCTAAAAAGTAAATTATATTACAGAAGTAATAATGTCTCTAATTGGACTCTAAAATAATAATGTTCCTCACTGGCCACCATAAACTAATAAAGTATGTTCCTCAATCTGGCACCAAACAGTAATTAAGTCCCTTGTTCAGCCTGGCACCCCCATATATCCATCCTGGCCCCCCCTTCCCTGCATATATTCATCCTGACACCCCCCATATATCCCTTCTGGCCCCCATATGTCCAGTGTGACCCCTCCATATATTTATCCTAGCCCACGTGTATCGAGCCTGCCCCCTCCCATATACCCATCCTAGTCCCCCATGTGGCCCTCCTGTTCCCCCCATATATCCATCCTGGCCTCCATGTGTCCAGCCTGCCCCCCCACATATCCATCCTGGCCTCCATGTTTCCAGCCTGCCCCCCATATATCTGTCCTGGCCTCCTTGTGTCCAGCCTGCCCCCTCCCATATATCTGTCCTAAAGCCCCATGTGTCAAGCCTGCCCCCCCATATATCCATCCTGGCCTCCATGTGTCCAGCATGCCCCCCCTACATAACCATCCTGGCCTCCATGTGTCCAGCCTGCCCCCCCCAATATATCCATCCTGGCCTCCATGTTTCCAGCCTGCCCCCCATATATCCATCCTGGCCTCCATGTGTCCAGCCTGCCCCCTCATATATCCATCCTGCCCTTCCCCCTGCATATATCCATCCTGACACCTCCCCATATATCCATACTGGCCCCCATATGTCCAGCGTGGCCCCTCCATATATTTATCCTAGCCCACGTGTATCGAGCCTGCCCCCCCACATACCTATCCTAGCCCCCCATGTGTCCAGCCTGCCCCCCACATATCCATCCTGGCCATCATGTGTCCAGCCTGCCCCGCCCCCCATATATCCGGCCCGCCATATATCCATCCCCCTCATATATCCATCCTGGCCTCCATGTGTCCAGCCTGCCCCACCATATAGCCATCCTGCCCACCCTTTCCCATGTGTCCAGCCAGGCTCCCCCTTATGTGTCCAGCCAGGCTCCCCCCCTTGTGTGTCCAGCCAGGGTTCCCCCTTGTGTGTCCAGCCAGGCTCTCACCCTTGTGTGTCCAGCCAGTGTTCCCCCTTGTGTGTCCAGCCAGGGTTCCCCCTTGTGTGTCCAGCCAGGGTTCCCTCTTGTGTGTCCAGTCAGGGCTTCCCCTTGTGTGTCCAGCCAGGCCTCCCCCTTGTGGGTCCAGCCAGGGTTCCCCCTTGTGTGTCCATCCAGCTCCCTCCTTTTGTGTCCAGCCAGGGCTCCCCCTTGTGTGTCCAGTCAGGGCTCCCCCTTGTGTGTCCAGCCAGGGCTTCTCCTTGTGTGTCCAGCCAGGGCTCCCCCTTGTGTGTCCAGCCAGGGTTCCCCCTTGTGTGTCCAGCCAGGGCTCCCCCTTGTGTGTCCAGCAAGGCCCCCCTTGTGTGTCCATCCGGTCCCCCCCTTGTGTGTCCAGCCAGGGTCCCCCCTTGTGTGTCTAACCGGGCCCCCCCTTGTGTGTCCAGCCAGGGGCCCATCCCATTCTGCATCCACTCATATACACACAGACACACACACAGACACCTCTTACCTTCCTGCTCTCCCGTGCGGTGTCCTCCTTCTCCGGCGGCTGAGTTGCGCGCCTCCTTCACTGCAGGCGCATGACGATGACGTCATACGCCGGCCGGGGAAGGGAGACGCGCAGCTTCAGCTGCTTCACTGGGACGTGTGTCACGGCGGTTCAGGTAATGAACGCCGCGTGAGCGCGTCCCTGCATACACTGTGCCTGCGCTTTTAAAGGGCCCGTGCCCCTTAAAACCGCAGGTTTTTTATTTTTTCATTCTCTTCTCCCCCTCTCCTCTGCAGAAGGGTACCCCGCCAGCCCAGTCCCACCCTGTTGATGACTTATCCTAAAATCGGTCATTAATATATAAGTCCTGGACAGTCCCGTTAAGCTTGTTTTACCTAGTTATAAAAGCCCTTTAAGTCCTCATTATAAGGTAAGGTATGAATGGATCTAATTAAATTCTCCAAAGAGAACTATTTATACATTTTAGTCACTGTGAGCTTTCTACAAGATATTGCGGGCAGTATATAGCGAATATACGGACACAGAGCCATTCGCCGGCTCAGATTGCCAATAAGCACCTTGTAAATATGAGACCTTGACATCATAGGTTACTTGGCTTAATATGAAATTGTCCCTCATGTGTACCGCATTGTGGGCAGGGACTATATGTACATCACTGCAGAATATGTTGGCAATAAAAAGTCAACAGAAATGAATATCATGCAGATCCTCACCAGGACTCCAGCAGTGTCACCATCCTGCCACCATACAGCTATAGAAGGACAATAAACCTGCAGGGTTCTCCCCTCAGTTATTTTTTCCTTTAATTTTATTATCTGTTTCTTACTCACAGTGAAAGAACAGTCATCAGATATTTTATTGTTCACTTTTTATTTTACAGTCTCAGCTCTGAAGAATAGAACGTCTTATGAATAAATGACAGCTCACTTATTACAGTGGTGGCCAAAAGTATTGGCACCCCTGCAATTCTATCAGATAATACTCAGTTTCTTCCTGAAAATGATTGCAATCACAAATTCTTTGGTATTATTATCTTCATTTAATTTGCTTGCAAGGAAAAAATACAAAAGAGAATGAAGCAAAAATCAAAACCTTGATCATTTCACACAAAACTCCAAAAATGGGCCAGACAAAAGTATTGGCACCCTCAGCCTAATACTTGGTTGCACAACCTTTAGCCAAAATAACTGCGAACAACCGCTTCCGGTAACCATCAATGAGTTTCTTACAATGCTCTGCTGGAATCGTAGACCATTCTTCTTTGGCAAACTGCTCCAGGTCCCTGATATTTGAAGGGTGCCTTCTCCAAACTGCCATTTTGTGATCTCTCCACAGGTGTTCTATGGGATTCAGGTCTGGACTCATTGCTGGCCACCTTAGAAGTCTCCAGTGCTTTCTCTAAAACCATTTTATAGTGCTTTTGGAAGTGTGTTTTGGGTCATTGTCCTGCTGGAAGACCCATGACCTCTAAGGGCGACCCAGCTTTCTCACACTGGGCCCTACATTATGCTGCAAAATTTGTTGGTAGTCTTCAGACTTCATAATGCCATGCACACGGTCAAGCAGTCCAGTGCCAGAGGCAGCAAAGCAACCCCAAAACATCAGGGAACCTCCGCCATGTTTGACTGTAGGGACCATGTTCTTTTCTTTGAATGCCTCTTTTTTTTTCCTGTACACTCTATGTTAATGGTTTTTCCCAAAAAGCTCGACTTTTGTCTCATCTGACCAGAGAACATTCTTCCAAAACATAGTAACATAGTTTGTAAACATAGTTAGTAAAAGCCGAATAAAGACTTGCGTCCATCAAGTTCGACCTGTTAGTTCTGTAATTGCTAAAGTTGATCCAGAGGAGGGCAAAAACCCCAAATGATTTGGCCAATCTTCACCTGAGGAAAAATTCCCTCCTGACTCTGAAACCAGCAGTCAGAATAAATCCCTGTATCAACTTACTATTTTATTTTATTTTTAAGTATATGCTGAAATCTGCCTGGTATCTAGAAATGCATCCAGTCCCCGCTTGAACTGGTGTAGTGAATCTGACATCACCGTCTCCTCACTCAGTGAATTCCATATTCTCACTGCTCTTACCGTAAAGAACCCCTTCCTATGCTGGTGCTGAAACCTTTTCTCTTCCAGTCTTAGTGAATGCCCTCTTGTTACTGTAATATCCCTCCTTTTGAACAAATCCCTGGCAAGGTCTCTATACTGTCCCCTAACATATTTGTACACATTTATTATGTCCCCCCTCAACCTTCTCTTTTCCAGGCTGAATAGTCCTAGTTTTGCCAACCTCTCTGGGTATTGCAGTCCCTCCATTCCCTTTATTAATTTTGTTGCCCTCCTTTGTACCTTTTCAAGCTCATTTATATCCTTTCTATATATTGGGGCCCATAACTGAGCACAGTATTCCAAGTGTGGACTGACCAGTGCTTTGTACAGTGGAAGAACAATGTTCTCATCCTTTGCAGCTATACCTCTTCTGATACATCCCATTACCCTGTTTGCCCTTACAGCAGCGGCCTGACTTTGGGCACTCCAATTTAGTTTGCCATCAATCAAGATGCCCAAGTCCTTCTCCATCTCTGAATTCCCCAATGATTTCCCATTCAGTGAGTACTGGTGACTTCCATTTTTCCTTCCCATATGTATGACCTTACATTTCTCCTCGTTAAACCTCATTTGCCATTTAATGCTCCACCTACCCAGCTTATCCAAATCCCTCTGTAGGTCTGCACTGTCCTCTTTTGTATTAATTGTTTTACATAACTTTGTGTCATCTGCAAATATTGATATTTTACTATTTATCCCGTTGACTATGTCGTTAATAAAGATATTAAATAACATTGGGCCTAGTACAGACCCCTGTGGTACCCCACTAGTGACGCTTACCCAATCTGAGTATATTCCATTTATAACCACCCTCTGCCTTCTATCCTTTAGCCAGTTAGCTACCCACTTGCAGACATTTTCCCCCAGCCCCATCATTCTCATTTTGTATACCAACCTATTATGTGGCACGCTATCGAAAGCTTTTGAGAAGTCGAGATACACGACATCCACTGGTTCCCCCTGATCTACTCGAGAGCTAACCTCCTCGTAGAAGTCAATCAGGTTTGTTTGGCAGGAGCGATTCCTCATGAATCCATGTTGGTTCGGGATTAAAAGATTATTAGCATCAAGATGCTCCATAATTGCCTCTTTAATGAAGCTTTCAAAAATTTTGCCCACAACGGACGTCAGACTCACCGGCCGATAGTTTCCGGCGTCACTTTTCGCTCCCTTTTTGAATATTGGCACTACATTCGCCTGTCGCCAATCAAGTGGCACAGACCCAGTCTCAACAGAGTCCTTAAATATAAGATATAACGGTCTGTCTATCACATTACTTAGTTCCCTTAGTACCCGTGGGTGTATGCCATCAGGTCCTGGTGATTTGTTTATTTTAATGTTACTGAGGCGTTTCTGTACCCCAGCTTGGGTTAGATTTGTCATACTTAGTGGAGGATTAAGTTTGTCACTTCTCATTTCTCCTGTTAGTTCGATTTCCTTTGTGAAAGTTGTCGAAAAAAAATTATTTAATAGATTAGCTTTATCCTCATCTTTCTCTATGATTTTGCCTTCCTCACTTTTTATCGGTCCAATATTATCCGATTTAATCCTTTGACTATTTATATACGTAAAGAACAGTTTGGGATTTGATCTACTTTCCCTAGCAATACGTCTCTCTGTTTCCTCCTTCGCTATTTTTATTTGTTTTTTGCAGGTTCTCGTTTTTTCCTTGTAACACATTAGTGCCTCCTTACTGTTTTCCTGTTTTAATCTCTTGAATGCCTCTTTTTTGCTATTTAACGCCCCTTTTACGTTCTTGTTCAACCATATTGGTTTCCTCTTATTTCTGGCCCTTTTATTCCCATACGGTATATACCTCTCGCACTGAGTATTCAGAATTCTTTTGAAGGTTTCCCATTTACTATTCGTATTCCTTTGATTAAGAACTTTGTCCCAGTCAATAAGTTGAAGGCTTTCTTTCAGCTGATCAAACTTTGCCCTCCTAAAGTTTAATGTTTTTGTTGTTCCCTTATTGATAACCCTACTGAAGGGCATTTTGAAGTCGATAATATTATGGTCGCTATTACCTAGGTGCCCCCCTATCTGTACCTCAGTTATTCTATCAGGCCTATTAGTCAATATTAAGTCTAACACGGCCTTCCCTCTCGTTGGTTCCTGCACTAGTTGGGAGAGATAATTATCCTTAATATTTTTCAAGAACCTTTTTCCTTTCTGAGATCTACAGGTTTCTGTTTCCCAGTCAATATCCGGGTAGTTGAAATCCCCCATTACAATCACTTCATTATGTTTTGCTACTTTGTCTATTTGTCCTAATAGCAGTTTCTCATTCTCCTCTGTTATATTGGGTGGCTTATAGCAGACCCCCAGTAATATTTTATTATTATTTTTAGTTCCCTCTATCTCTACCCACATGGACTCGACCCCCTCTTCTCCCTCTCCTATATCTTCCCTTAGTCTGGGTTTTAGACATGACTTTACATATAAGCAGACTCCTCCGCCTTTCCCCTGTTTCCGGTCCCTTCTAAATAAACTATAATCTAATAAATTTACCGCCCAGTCGTAGCTATCGTCTAGCCAAGTCTCTGTTATACCTACGATGTCATACCTCTCCTCCCATATAAGCGCCCGCAGCTCATCCGCCTTATTGGTCAGGCTTCTTGCGTTGGTCAGCATGCAAGATAAAACTTTGTGGTTATTTAGCATCCTATTCTTCTCTAACGATCTAACTGTACTATCCCCACCCCCCTCTCCACCCTCATTATATTCACTTCTCCCCTTCCCCCTTGCTTGCCTCACATCCCACCTATTTCCTTGGTTTCCCCCCCCCGTCTCTAGTTTAAAAACTCCTCCAACCTATTAGCCATCTTCTTCCCCAGCACCGCTGCACCCTCCCCATTGAGGTGCAGCCCGTCCCTACGGTAGAGCCTGTAGCCGACCGCGAAGTCGGCCCAGTTCTCCATGAACCCAAACCCTTCTGCCTTGCACCAACTCTTTAGCCACTTATTCACCTCCCTAACCTCCTGTTGGCGCTCCTGTGTGGCTCGCGGGATTGGTAGTATTTCTGAGAAAACTACCTTGGAGGTCCTTGCCCTAAGCTTCCTACCTAGGTCCCTGAAATAATTTTTAAGGACCCTCCATCTACCACTCACTTTGTCATTGGTGCCGATGTGGACCATGACCACTGGGTCTTCGCCAGCCCCACCCAGTAACCTGTCAACCCGATCCGCGATGTGCCGGACTCGAGCGCCAGGGAGGCAGCACACCGTTCGGCGATCCCGGTCTTTGTGACAGATTGCCCTGTCTGTCCCCCTAATAATAGAGTCACCCACTACCAGAACCTGTCTTGCCTGCCCTACACTTCCCCCCTCCCCCTCATTACTGGAGCATACACTCCCCCGGCGGTCAGAGGATCTGTCGTGCTCCAATAATGCCGGTTCTGAACCAGCCTTCCTATACTTCTTCCCTCTATCCCTCCTTACTGTTATCCAGCTCCCTGCCTGTTCAGCCTGCACTTCCCCTCTATGCTCCACCCCCAGTATTGACCCATTGAGTGTCTGCTCGGTGAGCAGCAAACTCCGTTCTATGTTGTCGATGCTCCTCAGTACCGCTATCTGAGCACTTAGATCCAGAATTTGGGCTTCCAAGTGCACGATATGCTCACATCTCTCGCAGCAGTATGGATCCTCGAGCGGGTGCTCACGGAATGCATACATTGCGCAAGATGTACACTGCACGGCTCCGTCCAACATGGACGTCATTCTAAATATGGGGATACAGTCAGTATATATATACAAGTACAAAACACAATTATTTATATATAGGTGTATGGACGGGGATCAATTAGGGATGTGCAAGTGTATCAATTAGATATCGGCGGGGGATCAGTTAAGTATGGACGGGGGATCAATTAAGTATCAAGTATGGACGGGGGAATCAGCTAAGTAGGTCAGGTGGATTAATTAAGTAAAAAGTAAAGTAAAGAAAGAATGAAATACAGTCAGCAATTCAGTCCTAAGTCCTCCCTTCCAAACTCCCTGAATCCAAAGTCACTGAAAAACAAGTCACACACTTACTTTCGTTCGCACTTACGCTCCGGACACACGCAGCTCGTTCACACTCGCAAACTAAGAGATTTAAAGTGGTTTTTTTTTTTTTTTTTCCTTTTCCAGCAATGTACCCTTCACCTCAATGAACTTCCAAAGGACTTTATGCCCAACCAGCTGCCCCTTATAAACCCTTAATTATGACCCCTTCCCCTTAATTAACCCCTTGTGTGTAAATCTACACCTCAGGATTTTAGTGCAATGTAGTTAACCCTTAAATACACAGGTAGTAAACTAAGAAACTAAAACTGTAGTGAGAAAATAGATTTTAAAAAGCCCAATAAATCTAAACAGGTAGAAAAGCACTCAGCAGATCACAATGCAGCACTCACTGCAATTCACACAGGTATTTTCTGCAGGATTCCCAATACCTCTTCACGCAATTCACACAGGTATTTTCTGCAGGATTCCCAATACCTCTTCACGCAATTCACACAGGTATTTTCTGCAGGATTCCCAATACCTCTTCACCTTCACCTCAATGCACTTCCAGTTTTAGGCTTTATCAGGTAAGTTTTGGCAAACTCCAGCCTGGCTTTTTTATGTCTCGGGTTAAGAAGTGGGGTCTTCCTGGGTATCCTACCATACAGTCCCTTTTCATTCAGACGCCGACGGATAGTACGGGTTGACACTGTTGTAGCCTCGGACTGCAGGGCAGCTTGAACTTGTTTGGATGTTAGTCGAGGTTCTTTATCCACCATCCGCACAATCTTGCGTTGAAATCTCTCGTCAATTTTTCTTTTCCGTCCACATGTAGGGAGGTTAGCCACAGTGCCATGGGCTTTAAACTTCTTGATGACACTGCGCACGGAAGACACAGGAACATTCAGGTCTTTGGAGACGGACTTGTAGCCTTCAGATTGCTCATGCTTCCTCACAATTTGGTTTCACAAGTCCGCAAACAGTTCTTTGGTCTTCTTTCTTTTCTCCATGCTCAATGTGGTACACACAAGGACACAGGACAGAAGTTGAGTCAACTTTAATCCATGTTAACTGGCTGCAAGTGTGATTTAGTTATTGCCAACACCTGTTAGGTGCCACAGGTGCTCTTTCAGCTGCTCATAAAACCCGGCCCTGTAATCCGGACTCATTAAATTCCTCTCAGCACTATGTGTGCTGGAGCCTGCTTCTCCGGATCCTACATCACCGAAGCATGGCACTTCGAGGACACATACCTCCCGTCCACGATCTGTCCGGCAGCAACCTTACATACACCCCCCCTCTGTCCAAAGCCGTAGGGCTTGGCACCTTCTGTCACCATACAATAAACCCTTGACAAGGCAGCGGCATTCCCATGTTGTTTCCCAGGCCTATGCTCTACCCGGAAACTAAAATCTTGTAGAGCCAGGAACCACCTAGTCACTCTGGCATTGTTTCCCTTCTTTTCTCGCATCCACCTCAATGGGGCATGGTCTGACACTAACCTGAACCTTCTGCCTAATAGGTAATACCTCAGAGTGTTTAACGCCCACTTAATGGCCAAACATTCTTTTTCTACAATGGAGTAGTCCTTCTCACAAGCGGAGAGCTTCAGACTGAGGTATTTTACAGGGTGTTCTTCTCCGTTAATCTCCTGGGACAAGACTGCTCCCAGCCCGACATCCGATGCATCCATCTGGACCACAAACTCCTTGGAGAAGCTGGGTGCCACCAAGACTGGTTGTTTACAGAGGACCAGTTTCAATTCCTGGCAGGTCACTTCTGCTTCCGGGGACCACTTGGCCATAGCTGACTTCATCCCTTTCAGAAGATCCATCAGTGGGGCTGCTATCAGGGCAAAGTTAGGGACAAATCTTCGATAGTAGCCCACAATGCCTAGAAACGCCATGACCTGCTTCTTCGAGAGGGGCTGTGGCCAGTTCAAGATCGCCTCGACCTTATTTATTTGTGGTTTTATTTCCCCTCTACCAACCACGTACCCTAGGTACTTGGCTTCCTCCATCCCCATGGCACATTTCTTCGGGTTGATAGTAAAGCCCGCCTTCCTTAGGGCATCAAGTATGGCTTGAACTTTGTCCAGATGACTTTCCCAGTCCTGGCTAAATATGACGATGGCATCTAGGTAGGCCGCTGCATACTGTTTGTGGGGTGCTAAGATCCGGTCCATGGCTCTCTGGAAGGTGGCCGGAGCTCCCTTCAACCCAAACGGCATCCTGACGTATTGGCGTCGAGAAGGCTGTCTTCTCCTTAGCCTCTTTGGACAGGGGAATTTGCCAATATCCTTTGGTGAGGTCCAGAGTGGTGATGTACCGAGCGGGTCCTAGCCTTTCGATAAGCTCATCTACCCTAGGCATTGGGTAGGCGTCGAACTTTGAGACCTCGTTCAGCTTCCTATAGTCGTTGCAAAACCGCCATTCTCCATCTGGTTTCGGCACTAAGACTATAGGACTGGACCATCCACTTTTGGACTCTTCAATGACTCCCAGGTTTAGCATCCGCCTTACTTCTTTAGAGATCACCTCTCTGCGGGCTTCGGGGATCCGGTATGGTTTTAGATTGACGCGAACATGAGGCTCTGTGAGAACCTCATGCTCTATGACCTGAGTGAGTCCTGGCAACTCCGAAAACATGTCTTTATTTCGCTGTAACAACTCTTTGCACTGTTGCTTTTGGGCATGTGACAGTGACTCTGCCACCTTGACCTCTTTCACATCGGCCTCAGCCTCAGCCATTAAACAGGGAGCTTCCGCAGGCTCTCTATCTTGCCATGGCTTAATCAAGTTAACATGGTAAATTTGGTAGGGCTTCCTCTTCCCTGGTTGGTGGATCTTAAAGTTGACTTCCCCCACTTTCTCTACCACCTCATAGGGGTCCTGCCACTTGGCCATGAACTTGTCTCCACTGTGGGACTAGCACAAGCACTCGATCTCCTGGGTTGAACGATCTCACCCTGGCCGACCTATTATACACCCTGGACTGTGCCTCTTGTGCCTTAAGGAGGTGCTCCCTCACAATGGGCATCACATGGGCAATCCTCTCTTGCATCTGGGCAACGTGCTCCACCACTCTCCTATAGGGAGTGGTCTCAGCTTCCCAGGACTCTTTCTCCACCTCCAGGAGTCCTGAGGGTGTCGTCCATAGAGTGGTTCAAACGGGGAGAAACCTGTGGAAGCTTTGGGAACTTCCCTCATGGCGAACAACATATAGTCCCAGTCTCGGCCATCCTTTTCCACTGCTTTCCTCAACATTGCTTTCAAGGTTTTGTTAAACCTCTCTACCAGTCCGTCCGTCTGGGGAGAGTACACGGAGGTTCTCAGTTGTGCAATCTGCAGTGTCTTGCACAATTCCCTCATGACCTTCGACATAAATGGAGTTCCTTGGTCTGTTAGGATCTCGTTAGGCAACCCAGTTCTTGAAAACATGTGGACTAACTCCCGGGCTATACACCTGGTGGAGGAGTTTCGTAGTGGTACGGCCTCCAGATACCATGTAGCATAATCTAATACCACCAGGATATACTGATGCACTTGGGCGGACTTGACCAGAGGCCCCACTAGATCCATTGCTATGCGTTCGAATGGAACCTCGATGACTGGTAGTGGCACTAGGGGACTGCGGAAGTGGGCCACTGGGGAGGTTATCTGGCATGTGGGGCAGGAACGACAATAACTCTATATATCTCTATAGCAACCTGGCCAGTAGAATCTTTGGAGGATCCGTTCTTGAATCTTGTCTGCACCCAGGTGACCACCCAACACATGAGAATGAGCCATGTCTAACACCCTGCGTCTATAGGGCCCTGGCACCAGCAACTGTTCTATTACCTCACCCCTTGGCTTGGTTATTCTGTACAGCAAATCCCCATTCACAGCAAAATGAGGGAACCGAGTGTCAGCCCCCGGTTCCTGAGGCACCCCATTTAACACAGTAACATTTTCAAAGGCCCCTTTCAGAGTTAAATCCCTGAGTTGGGCAGTTCCAAAGTTTCCCTCGGACACCTAAAGCTCAGGGATATTGGACTCAGGGGATGCTACTTCAGCCTCATTGCCCACCAGCACACACATGGGAAACTCATCTACTATGTTCTGCGGGTAAGTTTCCTTAGGGGCGATCTGGCTGTCGTCCAAGCAACCAGGTGTCCCCGCTTTCCCCCACATTTCCCAGAATAATGCAAAGTAACGTCCAATTATTATGGGATGCAATAGGTCCTTAACGACCGCCACTTCATGAGATGTGGTGCCACAGTCTGTGTTTACATCCACCTGGGCCACAGGATAGTTCTTAGCGTCCCCATTGATACACCGGACACCCACCACCTTCCCAGAAACCAGCCGATGAGGGAGTGTGGCCCTTATCAGGGTCACCAAACTTCCTGAGACCAATAGTCCAGAGACTTGTGCCCCGTTAACTGACACTGAGCATGCCTGAGGGCCCTCGCCATGTTGACGAACTGCGCTGCAGGCGGGGTAGGCAAAATAAGAGCAACGCCGGCCCATGTTACAGTCCATTGGTTCAGAGGTTATGGGACACCGGGAGGCAATATGGCCAGGGGTATGACATCTCCAACACACTATATTATGGGGTGGGACCTTGGGCAGCAACTCAGACCCCTCCTGAACTCTAGGATGCCCCCCAGGTGTGGCGCTAGCTCCCTTCTTTTGGGTGTCCGCCACCTTTTGGGAACCCCAGTATTGAGAGGCTACGACCCCTTGTTTTCCCAATGGACTCTCAACCGCCTGGTATCTTTCCACCAACCCCACCAAGTCATCAGCATTATAGGGATCTCCCTGGGCAACCCAGGATTTTACCGACTTCGGGAGAGAGTGTATAAACCTGTCTATAACGACCTCTATCTCATATCATAGGACTATCTATCATCTATCTATTATCTATATGACGCGCCCCCTGGGCCATGGGGCACCCGGGACCGGACTTCAGGGCAATGCTGGGAGTAGTTGTGGCGACCTGGTCCCGTGGCTCAGGGTGGCCAGACCAATATTGTGGCAGTCTCTGTATCAGTATAATGCAATGTCCGACTACGCCACCCGTGGATTGCGGTCAATAAGAACCGCCGCTGCTGAGCAGACCTCTGAGGCTGATGTTGTGAGGGCAGCAGAGTGTAGTATAACTCCCCACGGGAGGAGTATAGCCTCAGGCTAGTGAGTGTGGATGATAGGAGTGATGGTACACGAGCGCAGCAGGAACGACTCAGAGGCTTTGCAGTGCAGTTCAGGGTCTTTACTGATGGTGATAAGGCAGACCCTCCCGGGAGTACTGGCTAGCATAAGAGGCCTGGTCAGTCTGTGAGAAAACTGGAGTTCCCCTGGCCAGGTGGAGTTGTAGGCCTCCCCGACTATCTGCACTCTTCCTGGCTACCTTGCTGTAAGCGAGTGGAAGTAGCCCACGTCCCTGAGTGTTCCGTGTGGTGCTCACCTGTATGGCTGGTGACTTGGGGCCTTCTGATAGCCCCCGCTCCTCGATTGCAGTGCTGGTCCCTTGCTCGTGACTGAGCCTCCGGGCTTCTATGGCCAGAGGACTTGAAATCCCCTGCCGGCGGGTTTCTGCTGCTGGGTATATATAAGTCCCCGCAACCTCGGACTCCTGTGTCCGGTTCTCAGAGTCTTCAGCCAGGACGAACTCCGCTTAGCTCAAGTCCCTGGTCTTCAGCTCCTGCTCCTACAGAGCTCCTCGCTGTTACTTTCCCTGTGTCTGGAACTAACTCCAGGCTCTGACTTCACTAACCCCGCCCCAGATCCAGTTTATATAGGGCAGGTTCCTCCCCTATCTGGTCTGGGACAGGAGGTGTTGCATGTTTAAGGGCTCCGAACCAGGAAACCTCCCACTTGCTCTCAGACATAATATTTCTATTACAGTGGTAACCAGACCCCTGGGGTGCAACATATCCATCTATCTATCTCATATCTATCTATCTATCAATCTCATATCTATCTATCTTCTCCACTTTTTATCTGGTCTCAGGTATGACTTTCATATTACCCACGACTGTTACTTGCCACAGGTGAGTTTTAACGAGCATCACATGCTTGAAGCAAAGTTGTTTTTCCACAATTTTGGAAAAGTGCCAACAATTTTGTCCGGCCCATTTTTGGAGTTTTGTGTGAAATTATGTCCAATTTGCCTTTTTTTCCCATTTTTTTGTGCTGTTTCAATACACACAAAGGAAATAAATATTATAACAAATGTATAACAAAACATGTGTAATTGTAATAATTTTCTGGGAGAAATACTTCACTTTCTGGAACAATCTCAAGGTTGCTAAACACTTCCGGCCATGACTGTGTGTATATATGGGCCCTCAATAAACCATCCCTCTCAACGAAAAGGCCACAGCAAGGGTCAGGACTCGGTGGCCTTCCCTCTCCGAATCTTAGGGAGAGACGGTTGTGCTTCCAGCATCCACCTAGGCTGCCACCCCAGTGGAACTAATAGCAGGGTAGCCAACTGTCCAGAAATTCTTGGACAGTCCATAAAAATAGGGCACTTTTTTCCCTGTCCGTAAAAAAAAATGTGATGCGTCCATAATCTTTCTGAAGCTGGAGAGACTTGTTCAGATGGAGGGAGATGTAGGGGCATCATATTGTGTATAGGGAGATGTAGGGGCATCATATTGTGTATAGGTATCATATTGTGTATCTGCATGTGTGGGGACATCATACGGTGTATATGGAGCTGTGAGCACATCATACTGTATTTAGGGAACAATGAGGGAATCATACTGTATACAAGGAGCTGTGGAAACATAATGCTGTGTAAAGGGTCTGTGGGGTCATCATCTAATATACAGTACAGACCAAAAGTTTGGACACACCTTCTCATTTAAAGATTTTTCTGTATTTTCATGACTATGAAAATTGTACATTCACACTGAAGGCATCAAAACTATGAATTAACACATGTGGAATTATATACTTAACAAAAAAAGTGTGAAACAACTGAAAATATGTCTTATATTCTAGGTTCTTCAAAGTAGCCACCTTTTGCTTTGATGACTGCTTTGCACACTCTTGGCATTCTCTTGATGAGCTTCAAGAGGTAGTCACCGGAAATGGTTTTCACTTCACAGGTGTGCCCTGTCAGGTTTAATAAGTGGGAGTTCTTGCCTTATAAATGGGGTTCGGATCATCAGCTGTGTTGTGCAGAAGTCTGGTGGATACACAGCTGATAGTCCTACTAAATAGACTGTTAGAATTTGTATTATGGCAAGAAAAAAGCAGCTAAGTAAAGAAAAATGAGTGGCCATCATTACTTTAAGAAATGAAGGTCAGTCAATGCAAAAAATTGGTAAAACTTTGAAAGTATCCCCAAGTGCAGATGCAAAAACCATCAAGCGCTGCAAGAAACTGGCTCACATGAGGACTGCCCCAGGAAAGGAAGACCAAGAGTCACCTCTGCTTCTGAGGATAAGTTTATCCGAGTCACCAGCCTCAGAAATCGCAGGTTAACAGCAGCTCAGATTAGAGACCAGGTCAATGCCACACAGAGTTCTAGCAGCAGACACATCTCTTCAACAACTGTTAAGAGGAGACTTTGTGCAGCAGGCCTTCATGGTAAAATAGCTGCTAGGAAACCACTGCTAAGGACAGGCAACAAGCAGAAGAGACTTATTTGGGCTAAAGAACACAAGGAATGGACATTAGACCAGTGGAAATCTGTGCTTTGGTCTGATGAGTCTAAATTTGAGATCTTTGGTTCCAACCACCGTGTCTTTGTGCGATGCAGAAAAGGTGAACGGATGGACTCTACATGTCTGGTTCCCACCGAGAAGCATGGAGGAGGAGGTGTGATGGTGTGGGGGTGCTTTGCTGGTGACACTGTTGGGGATTTATTCAAAATTGAAGGCATACTGAACCAGCATGGCTACAACAGCATCTTGCAGCGGCATGCTATTCCATCCGGTTTGCGTTTAGTTGGACCATCATTTATTTTTCAATAGGACAATGACCCCAAACACACCTCCAGGCTGTGTAAGGGCTATTTGACCAAGAAGGAGAATGATGGGGTGCTACGCCAGATGACCTGGCCTCCACAGTCACCAGACCTGAACCCAATCGAGATGATTTGGGGTGAGCTGGACCGCAGAGTGAAGGCAAAAGGGCCAACAAGTGCTAAGCATCTCTGGGAACTCCTTCAAGATTGTTGGAAGACCATTTCCATTGACTACCTCTTGAAGCTCATCAAGAGAATGCCAAGAGTGTGCAAAGCAGTCATCAAAGCAAAAGGTGGCTACTTTGAAGAACCTAGAATATAAGACATATTTTCAGTTGTTTCACACTTTTTTGTTAAGTATATAATTCCACATGTGTTAATTCATAGTTTTGATGCCTTCAGTGTGAATGTACAATTTTCATAGTCATGAAAATACAGAAAAATCTTGAAATGAGAAGGTGTGTCCAAACTTTTGGTCTGTACTGTATATAATCGTCTTATCCCGTCTGTCTGTCTGTCCTTCTGTCCAGGAAATCCTGCGTCGTTGATTGGTCCAGCCGCGGCCAATCAGCGACGCGGGATTTCAGAAAAAGATGGCGGCCGTTAGCAGCTCATCTGCCGCACGGAGGTCAGCGGCGATGCAGCCGGGAGATGACCGGCGCTAGCCGCTCATCTCCCGGCTGCTCGCAGCAGAAGTACCGCGACCGGCGGCGCCGCTGACCTCCATGCGGCTACCGTCGGGAGATCAATGGCTAGGGCCGCTGATCTCCCGACGGCAAGTGTGAAGCGAGGACCGGGGATATAGACAGGTGTGTGCCTTTCCAAATCAAGTCCTATCAGTTTAATTAAACACAGCTGGGCTCCAATGAAAGAGTAGAACCATCTCAAGGAGGATCACAAGAAATGGACAGCATGTGACTTAAATATGAGCAAAGGGTCTGAATACTTATGACCATGTGATATTTCAGTTTTCCTTTTTCAATAAATTTGCAAAAATTTCTACATTTCTGTTTTTTTTCAGTCAAGATGGGGTGCACAGTGTACTTTAATGAGAAAAAAAATGAACTTTTTAGAATTTACCAAATGGCTGCAATGAAACAAAGAGTGAAAGATGTAAAGGGGTCTGAATGCTTTCCGTACCCACTGTATATAGTACTCAATGTTCCAGGCAGTGGGAGGCATTACTGGGATCCAGAGCAGTCGCTCCAGTCACGTCCAGAGCCTAAGGTCTGGCATAGGAGCTGCCGGACACTTTGTGTGCTCTGAAGTACAAAGGAAGATGGACAGGGACCTGCATAGATGGAAGTTGAAGGCCAGTCCCGGGTGCACTGCAGAGGTGGACGAGAAATACAGGATGAGCTAGCAACAGGGCTGAAGAGGAGTTATGCTAAGAAGGAGGATAATGTGAATTGCTGTGCCTTATCCCATCTGTACCCACCTGATGAACTTGAACTGTCAAGTATATGTTTGACTGTTACAAAGAACTTCGTGTTCCCTAAATTGTGAGCGGCGGCTTCTGAGGACAGAAGCCTGAAGGCAGTGGAGGCCTGCGGCCTACAAGAGAGTGTGCTGCACCCCACACCCTAGAGCACACTGGGACTGGGACACCCATTGTCTGTAAAGTGCCAGAGCGAAATCAGACCGACGTTCAGTCACGACTACCGCTCTGTGCCACTTTACAAGATGAGTGATAAGGGAACTTCTCCATCAGAAGAGAAGAGGAAATAATGGTCGCTGCCCAAACTGTGACAAGAACAGGACCACAATGCAACAAGAACTGTCTCACAATGCTCTTGGAACTTTCCCATAATGCATTGCAAATTGAAACTAGAGCAAATACATTAAATCACTAGCAGACAGTGCAGTTATCAAACAATAAAAAAGAGACAGGATTCAAATGCAAGCAACATAATGTCAGAACTGATATACACATAAAGTGACTAGATTCCCTGGATAGCTAAATTCGCTGCTGAGGCCAGAACACGGGCTGCCCAGCACTATTTAAGTGCACCCCATGAAGATAGACACTCTAATTTACAAGGCCATAACATATAGGTGCATCTCACAAAATTAGAATATCATCAAAAAGTTAATTTATTTCAGTTCTTCAATGCAAAAAGTGAACCTCATATATTATATAGAGTCATTACAAACACAGTGATCTATTTCAAGTGTTTATTTCTGTTAATGTTGATGATTATGGCTTATAGCCAATGAAAACACAAAAGTCATTAACTCAGTAAATTAAAATAATTAACAAAAAACACCTGCAAAGACTTCCTAAGCATTTAAAAAGGTCCCTTAGTCTGTTTTAGTAGGCTCCACAATCATGACAATCATGATGAAGACTGCTGGCTTGACAGATGTCCAGAGTTCCAATTTTCATTTGAAATCAAGGTCCCAGAGTCTGGAAGAAGAGTGGAGAGGCCACAATCCAAGCTGCTTGAGGTCTAGTGTGAAGTTTCCACAATCAGTGATGGTTTGGGGAGCCGTGTCATCTGCTGGTGTAGGTCCACTGTGTTTTTTCAACACAAAAGTCAGCGCAGCCGTCTACCAGGAAATTTTAGAGCACTTCATGCTTCCCTCTGCCACAGTATCAAGCTACCAGGGGGGCAAAGGGGGCGGTGGCCCCGGGCCCCTCGCTCTTAGGGGGCCCATCCAGGGCTACGCCAGTGTAACTGTATCTAGCATGCCCCTGGTGCCAGCATCGGGCCCCACTGCCCGCCACCGCTGCAAGTTTACTGATGAGAGAGGGAGCGCGGATCTCTCTCCCATTAGTCCCTTCTGTGACTGACGTCTCTGACATCATCACTTGGCGCCCAGCCCGCTGTGCTGAAGATGTGTGCGTGCTGGGTGCTCTGAGCAGCGAGGGAACCAGGAGGAGAGATGAGTACTGTTTATTTATTTTTTGCCGGGTGGGGGGCGGCATTATATTACAGACTCTGCTTATGGGAAGGGGGAGGTGCATTATACTACAGACTCTGCTTATGGGGGAGCATTATCCTAAAGACTCTGCCCACAGAGAGGGGGGGCATTATACTAAAGACTCTGCCTATGGGGAGGGGGGGCATTATACTACAGCATGTCTATGGGGAGGGGGGGAGCATTATACTAAAGCCTCTGTCTATGGGGGGGCATTCTACTACAGACTCTGCCTATGGGGGGCATTATACTACAGACTCTGTTTATGAGCAGGGGAGAGCAGTAGACTACAGACTCTGCCTATGGGGGGACATTGTACTACAGACTCTGCCTATAAGAGGGGGAGCATTATACTACAGACTCTGCCTATGGGGGGTGCATTTTACTACAGACTCTGCCTATAGGTGGGGCATTATACTACAGACGCTGCCTATGAGATGGGGGGGGCATTATATCACAGACTCTGCCTATGAGGAGGGGGGGCACATTATACTACAGACTCTGCCTATGAGATGGGGGGGCATTATACTACAGATTCTGCCTATGAGGAGGGGGGGGGGATTATACTACAGACTCTGACTATGAGGAGGGGGGAGCATTATACTACAGACTCTGCCTATGGGGGGGCATTATACTGCACACTCTGCCTATGGGGGGGCATTATACTACAGACTCTGCCTATGAGGAGGGGGGGAGCATTATACTACAGACTCTGCCTATGGGGGGGACATTGTACTACAGACTCTGCCTATAAGAGGGGGAGCATTATACTACAGACTCTGCCTATGGGGGGTGCATTTTACTACAGACTCTGCCTATAAGTGGGGCATTATACTACAGACGCTGCCTATGAGATGGGGGGGGGCATTATACCACAGACTCTGCCTATGAGGAGGGGGGGCACATTACACTACAGACTCTGCCTATGAGATGGGGGGGGGGCATTATACTACAGATTCTGCCTATGAGGAGGGGGGGGCATTATACTACAGACTCTGCCTATGAGGAGGGGGGAGCATTATACTACAGACTCTGCCTATGGGGGGGGGCATTATACTGCAGACTCTGCCTATGGGGGGGCATTATACCACAGACTCTGCCTATGAGGAGGGGGGGAGCATTATACTACAGACTCTGCCTATGGGGGGGAGCTTTATACTACAGACTCTGTCAATGGGGGGAGCATTTTACTACAGACTCTGCCTATAGGGGCGCATTATACTATACGAAGGACTATGGGGAGTGCATTATACTATATTGAGGACTATCTGGTGCATTATACTATATGTAGGCTATTTATACAGTGTGGGAGATAATGTGGGTTCTTTGAACAGCGTGGGGGCCATCATACAGTGTGGGAGATAATGTGGGGTCTTTGTATAGTGTGGAGGCCATCATACAGTGTTGGAGCCATCAGCTTGGGGGCTACTAAGGGGTCAGTATACTTTGTGGGGGTACTATACAGTGAGGGGGAATTATATCGTGAATAGGAGAACATCATACTGGTTAGAGCGGAGCTCTACATGGGGGGAGACTCAGGACATTATTAAATCTTAGGTGGGCACTTATTGTTATAGGGGAACTCAGGTTATCGTGACTGTCGAAGGGGCACTATTACTTTCTAGGGGGAACAATGCGGGCACTGTTTTCTAGGACACTTGCACACGGCATTACTTTATTTTAGAGGTTTGTTTTACCATCTAGAGGGCACACAGTAGGTGCAGTAATAGGGACACATTTTGCAGCAGAGGCTCAGTATTGGGGTATCAGCAGGATGAGAAGTTTGTGCAGGTTGGGGATAGATGTGGTCAGTGCCTGAAATGTAAGGAGTCAAATGTGTCTTTGTTGTGATCTCTGCATACCTGAGACTCTGAGTCCTGGCTGGAGAAGTTGTCGTGTCGGTCTGGGCCAGATGGAAAAGACGGGAAAAGTGAACAATTTAATCAGAAAGAACGTCGGCTGTAAGGTACTATATATAACTGAGCTGTGATCTCTTATATGTTCTGCAGGACTGGCATCTATCAATATATGTCACCATATGGCGGTAATATCAGTGCTGGTCTTTGTATAGAGATTATTTTTAGTAACAGCGCGGTCATCTGCTGAGGTTTTCCTACATCAACTATCTGGGTGCGCCGCTATAGTTGGAATCAGGGTTACCTGGTTAGAGGCCCACTCAGAAGTTTCGGCCCCCTGAAACAAAACCTTAGCTACGCCAAGCTTTTTGGAGATGGAAATTTCATTCTCCAGCAGGACTTGGCCCCTGTCCACACTGACAAAAGTACTAATACCTGGTTTAAAACAACAGTATCACTGTGCTTGATTGGCAGCAAACTCACCTGACCTTAACCCCATAAAGAATCTATGGGGTATTGTCAAGAGGAAAATGAGAGACACCAGACCCAACAATGCAGACGACCTGAAGGCTTCTATCAAAGCCACCTGGGCTTCCATAACCCCTCAGCAGTGCCACAGGCTGATCCCTCCATGCCATATTGCCGCATTGATGCAGTAATTGATGTAAAAGGATCCCTGACCAAGTATTGAGGGCATTTATTGAACATAGATTTCAGTAGGATAACATTTTGGATTTTGAAAACATTTTTCAAGCTGTTGTTATAAGGTATTCTAATTAATTGAAATAATGACTTTTGAGTTTTCATTGGCTGTAAGCCATAATCATCAACATTAACAGAAATAAACACGTGAAATAGATCACTCTGTGTGTAATGGCTCTATATAATATATGAGTTTCACGTTTTGTATTGAAGAACTGAAATAAATTAACTTTTATGGTGATATTCTAATTTTGTGAGATGCACCTGTAGATGGGCTTGGCTGCACCCTGAATAAAAATAGCATGTAAAAAATATATATGATATATATGAGGTATTGGTCGATATTTTGGCCAAAATATACAAGCTCGCAACCTGCTCAAGGGTCCTCATACTTACGAGTCCCTACACTAACATTAAAAGCAAAGTCACAAAAACAAGGAATTAAAGTTCCCACCAAAATTCAAGAATTAACACAGCAAATACAGCAACAATAATTACAAGGATGCAGCAAACCCATATAATGAAGAAGTCAGCAATACAGGTGCAAAATATTGATGAGACAACCACTCACAACCTACCAATTCATGGAGGGGGTGATTGCTTAGTATTAAAACTGCACACAAATAAGCCTTGTATAGGGCACTGGTCACACATAGGTAGTGCACAATGTCTGGCTTACAGCCTATTAGTGAAGCCCAAACTATTAGATTAGGCGGGCTGCCCAGCACTTTTTAAGTACACCCCATGAAGACAGACACCCTAGTTTACAAGGCCAACATTGATGGGTCTGGCTGCACCCTGAATAAAAATAACGTGCAAAAAATATATATGATATATATGAGGTATTAGTAAATATTTTGGCCAAAATACACAAGCTCGCAACCCGCGTCAAGGGTCCTCATACTTGCGAGTCCCTACACTAACATTAAAAGCAAAGACAAATTTAAATTCCCACCAAAATTCAAGAATTAACACAGGAAAAAAGGGCAACAGTGTTTACCTGCCTAGGTCTCAGTACTAATCATACCATATAATAACGATGACAGCAATACAGGTGCAAAATACTGATGCGACAACCACTCACATATTACCAATTAATGGAGGGGGGTGATTACATAGTATTAAAACTGCACACAAAATTATATGGGATTGCTACATCCTAATAGTGCATTAGTTCTGAGATCTGGGCAGGTAAATGCTATATTAATAATTGATTTTTTGGGGAAAGTTAAATTCTCTTTTGTTGGCTTTACTTTTAATCTAACTGAAATACACATAAGCTTTTTTCCTAAACATTAGGATCTGTTTAGAGCCATCAGCTCAAAAAGGCTTCCTTTGACAGACTTAGCATAAGCAGGTCAAAAGGAACCCTGATCTTTACCATTACACCCCTTTACAGGAATGGAGACTTACCACATGCTCAGGGTTGCATCTACAGAGTAGCTGCTGGCCAGAGGAGCGAGCTTGAGGCTATAACTCTAACTAAAGCTTTTTTATTACTAAATGATGGGTTCTGTCTAAGGCCATTGGCTCAAAAAGACTTCCTCGGACAGACTTGGCGCAAGCTACTCCATTCTGCAGATCCCAAGGGAACCCTGGCCTTTACCATTACACCCCTGTACAGGGATAGATACTTACCATAGGCCCAGGGTTGCATCTACAGAGTAGCTGCTGGCCGGAGGAGCGAGCTTGAGGCTATAGTGGTTGATTCAACTCTAACTAAAGCTTTTTTTTCCTAAATACTGGGATCTGTTTAAGGCTGTTGGCTCAAACAGACTTCCTCGGACAGACTTGGCGCAAGCTACTCCATTCTGCAGATCCCAAGGGAACCCTGGTTTTTACCATTACACCCCTGTACAGGGATAGATACTTACCATAGGCCCAGGGTTGCATCTACAGAGTAGCTGCTGGCCGGAGGAGTGCGCTTGAGGCTTGAGTAGTTGAGTCAATCCTAACTAAAGAAAAACCTATCTAATGACACTTTCTTGTTAGGACCTGTCTGAGGCCTATGGCTCAAAAAAGCTTCTTTGGAAAAACTTGGCAAAAGCCAGTCTATCCTACAGGTTCCAAAGGAACTCTGACCTTCACTCTTACAGCCCTGTACAGTGATAAAGACTTATTACAGGGCCTTGATTGCATCTACATAGTAGATGCTGACTGGAGGGTAAAACTTAAGGTTAGAATGGTTCAGCCAACCCTAACTATTGCTACTTTCTTAAATGTTAGGATATTTCTGAGGCCGTTGGCTCAAACAGGCTTCCTTGGACAGACTTGGCGCAAAACACACCATTTCTGATGTTTCCAAATGAACCCTGGGCTTCACCCTTGAACCTCTATACAGGGACCGTTTCATAGTTTTAAGGTTGAAAGACACAAGTCCATCAAGTTCAACCTAAAAGCTAATGTGTTGATCCAGAGGAAGGCAAAAACCCCATGAGGCAGATGCTAATTGCCCCATATTAGGGGAAAAATTCCTTCCCGACTCCACATATGGCAATCAGACTAGTTCCCTGGATCAACGTCCCATAACAAAATCTAGTACGGATCACCTGCAATTTTATATTATTCAAGAAAGGCACACACATGCCCTCCTTGAATTTTTTTTTAGAAAATTAAGTATTTCAATTTCATGTGGTAGAGAGTTTCATAACCTCATTGCTCACACAATAAAAATTTGCCAACTAACTTCCTTTAGACAAAGTGAATTAGGATCTTTATGCTAGAGTAATTGAACTAACTCTAACTGAAATAGATTAATGCTTTTTTCCTAAATGTTGAAATTTGTTTAAATCCATCAGCTCAAAAAGGCTTTCTCGGACAGACTTGGCGCAAGCTACTCCATTCTGCAGATCCCAAGGGAACCCTGGCCTTTACCATTACACCCCTGTACAGGGATAGATACTTACCATAGGCCCAGGGCTGCATCTACAGAGTAGCTGCTGGCCGGAGGAGCGAGCTTGAGGCTATAGTGGTTGATTCAACTCTAACTAAAGCTTTTTTTTCCTAAATACTGGGATCTGTTTAAGGCTGTTGGCTCAAACAGACTTCCTCGGACAGACTTGGCGCAAGCTACTCCATTCTGCAGATCCCAAGGGAACCCTGGTTTTTACCATTACACACCTGTACAGGGATAGATACTTACCATAGGCCCAGGGTTGCATCTACAGAGTAGCTGCTGGCCGGAGGAGTGCGCTTGAGGCTTGAGTAGTTGAATCAATCCTAACTAAAGAAAAACCTATCTAATGACACTTTCTTGTTAGGACCTGTCTGAGGCCTATGGCTCAAAAAAGCTTCTTTGGAAAGACTTGGCAAAAGCCAGTCTATCCTACAGGTTCCAAAGGAACTCTGTCCTTCACTCTTACAGCCCTGTACAGTGATAAAGACATATTACAGGGCCTTGATTGCATCTACATAGTAGATGCTGACTGGAGGGGCAAACTTAAAGTTAGAATGGTTCAGCCAACCCTAACTATTGCTACTTTCTTAAATGTTAGGATATTTCTGAGGCCATTAGCTCAAACAGGCTTCCTTGGACAGACTTGGCGCAAAACACACCATTTCTGATGTTTCCAAATGAACCCTGGGCTTCACCCTTGAACCTCTATACAGGGACCGTTTCATAGTTTTAAGGTTGAAAGACACAAGTCTGTCAAGTTCAACCTAAAAGCTAATGTGTTGATCAAGAGGAAGGCAAAAACCCCATGAGGCAGATGCTAATTGCCCCATATTAGGGGAAAAATTCCTTCCCGACTCCACATATGGCAATCAGACTAGTTCCCTGGATCAACGTCCCATAACAAAATCTAGTACGGATAACCTGCAATTTTATATTATTTAAGAAAGGCACACACATGCCCTCCTTGAATTTTTTTTAGAAAATTAAGTATTTCAATTTCATGTGGTAGAGAGTTTCATAACCTCATTGCTCACACAATAAAAATTTGCCAACTAACTTCCTTTAGACAAAGTGAATTAGGATCTTTATGCTAGAGTAATTGAATTAACTCTAACTGAAATAGATTAATGCTTTTTTCCTAAATGTTGAAATTTGTTTAAATCCATCAGCTCAAAAAGGCTTTCTCGGACAGACTTGGCGCAAGCTACTCCATTCTGCAGATCCCAAGGGAACCCTGGCCTTTACCATTACACCCCTGTACAGGGATAGATACTTACCATAGGCCCAGGGCTGCATCTACAGAGTAGCTGCTGGCCGGAGGAGCGAGCTTGAGGCTATAGTGGTTGATTCAACTCTAACTAAAGCTTTTTTTTCCTAAATACTGGGATCTGTTTAAGGCTGTTGGCTCAAACAGACTTCCTCGGACAGACTTGGCGCAAGCTACTCCATTCTGCAGATCCCAAGGGAACCCTGGTTTTTACCATTACACCCCTGTACAGGGATAGATACTTACCATAGGCCCAGGGTTGCATCTACAGAGTAGCTGCTGGCCGGAGGAGTGCGCTTGAGGCTTGAGTAGTTGAATCAATCCTAACTAAAGAAAAACCTATCTAATGACACTTTCTTGTTAGGACCTGTCTGAGGCCTATGGCTCAAAAAAGCTTCTTTGGAAAGACTTGGCAAAAGCCAGTCTATCCTACAGGTTCCAAAGGAACTCTGTCCTTCACTCTTACAGCCCTGTACAGTGATAAAGACATATTACAGGGCCTTGATTGCATCTACATAGTAGATGCTGACTGGAGGGGCAAACTTAAAGTTAGAATGGTTCAGCCAACCCTAACTATTGCTACTTTCTTAAATGTTAGGATATTTCTGAGGCCATTAGCTCAAACAGGCTTCCTTGGACAGACTTGGCGCAAAACACACCATTTCTGATGTTTCCAAATGAACCCTGGGCTTCACCCTTGAACCTCTATACAGGGACCGTTTCATAGTTTTAAGGTTGAAAGACACAAGTCTGTCAAGTTCAACCTAAAAGCTAATGTGTTGATCAAGAGGAAGGCAAAAACCCCATGAGGCAGATGCTAATTGCCCCATATTAGGGGAAAAATTCCTTCCCGACTCCACATATGGCAATCAGACTAGTTCCCTGGATCAACGTCCCATAACAAAATCTAGTACGGATAACCTGCAATTTTATATTATTTAAGAAAGGCACACACATGCCCTCCTTGAATTTTTTTTAGAAAATTAAGTATTTCAATTTCATGTGGTAGAGAGTTTCATAACCTCATTGCTCACACAATAAAAATTTGCCAACTAACTTCCTTTAGACAAAGTGAATTAGGATCTTTATGCTAGAGTAATTGAATTAACTCTAACTGAAATAGATTAATGCTTTTTTCCTAAATGTTGAAATTTGTTTAAATCCATCAGCTCAAAAAGGCTTTCTCGGACAGACTTGGCGCAAGCTACTCCATTCTGCAGATCCCAAGGGAACCCTGGCCTTTACCATTACACCCCTGTACAGGGATAGATACTTACCATAGGCCCAGGGCTGCATCTACAGAGTAGCTGCTGGCCGGAGGAGCGAGCTTGAGGCTATAGTGGTTGATTCAACTCTAACTAAAGCTTTTTTTTCCTAAATACTGGGATCTGTTTAAGGCTGTTGGCTCAAACAGACTTCCTCGGACAGACTTGGCGCAAGCTACTCCATTCTGCAGATCCCAAGGGAACCCTGTTTTTTACCATTACACCCCTGTACAGGGATAGATACTTACCATAGGCCCAGGGTTGCATCTACAGAGTAGCTGCTGGCCGGAGGAGTGCGCTTGAGGCTTGAGTAGTTGAATCAATCCTAACTAAAGAAAAACCTATCTAATGCCACTTTCTTGTTAGGACCTGTCTGAGGCCTATGGCTCAAAAAAGCTTCTTTGGAAAGACTTGGCAAAAGCCAGTCTATCCTACAGGTTCCAAAGGAACTCTGGCCTTCACTCTTACAGCCCTGTACAGCGATAAAGACTTATTACAGGGCCTTGATTGCATCTACATAATAGATGCTGACTGGAGGGGCAAACTTAAGGCTAGAATGGTTCAGCCAACCCTAACTATTGCTACTTTCTTAAATGTTAAGATATTTCTGAGGCCGTTGGCTCAAACAGGCTTCCTTGGACAGACTGGGCGCAAAACACACCATTTCTGATGTTTCCAAATGAACCCTGGGCTTCACCCTTGAACCTCTATACAGGGACCGTTTCATAGTTTTAAGGTTGAAAGACACAAGTCCATCAAGTTCAACCTAAAAGCTAATGTGTTGATCCAGAGGAAGGCAAAAACCCCATGAGGCAGATGCTAATTGCCCCATATTAGGGGAAAAATTCCTTCCCGACTCCACATATGGCAATCAGACTAGTTCCCTGGATCAACGTCCCATAACAAAATCTAGTACGGATAACCTGCAATTTTAGATTATTCAAGAAAGGCACACACATGCCCTCCTTGAATTTTTTTTAGAAAATTAAGTATTTCAATTTCATGTGGTAGAGAGTTTCATAACCTCATTGCTCACACAATAAAAATTTGCCAACTAACTTCCTTTAGACAAAGTGAATTAGGATCTTTATGCTAGAGTAATTGAATTAACTCTAACTGAAATAGATTAATGCTTTTTTCCTAAATGTTGAAATTTGTTTAAATCCATCAGCTCAAAAAGGCTTTCTCGGACAGACTTGGCGCAAGCTACTCCATTCTGCAGATCCCAAGGGAACCCTGGCCTTTACCATTACACCCCTGTACAGGGATAGATACTTACCATAGGCCCAGGGCTGCATCTACAGAGTAGCTGCTGGCCGGAGGAGCGAGCTTGAGGCTATAGTGGTTGATTCAACTCTAACTAAAGCTTTTTTTTCCTAAATACTGGGATCTGTTTAAGGCTGTTGGCTCAAACAGACTTCCTCGGACAGACTTGGCGCAAGCTACTCCATTCTGCAGATCCCAAGGGAACCCTGGTTTTTACCATTACACACCTGTACAGGGATAGATACTTACCATAGGCCCAGGGTTGCATCTACAGAGTAGCTGCTGGCCGGAGGAGTGCGCTTGAGGCTTGAGTAGTTGAATCAATCCTAACTAAAGAAAAACCTATCTAATGACACTTTCTTGTTAGGACCTGTCTGAGGCCTATGGCTCAAAAAAGCTTCTTTGGAAAGACTTGGCAAAAGCCAGTCTATCCTACAGGTTCCAAAGGAACTCTGGCCTTCACTCTTAAAGCCCTGTACAGTGATAAAGACTTATTACAGGGCCTTGATTGCATCTACATAGTAGATGCTGACTGGAGGGGCAAACTTAAAGTTAGAATGGTTCAGCCAACCCTAACTATTGCTACTTTCTTAAATGTTAGGATATTTCTGAGGCCATTGGCTCAAACAGGCTTCCTTGGACAGACTTGGCGCAAAACACACCATTTCTGATGTTTCCAAATGAACCCTGGGCTTCACCCTTGAACCTCTATACAGGGACCGTTTCATAGTTTTAAGGTTGAAAGACACAAGTCTGTCAAGTTCAACCTAAAAGCTAATGTGTTGATCCAGAGGAAGGCAAAAACCCCATGAGGCAGATGCTAATTGCCCCATATTAGGGGAAAAATTCCTTCCCGACTCCACATATGGCAATCAGACTAGTTCCCTGGATCAACGTCCCATAACAAAATCTAGTACGGATAACCTGCAATTTTATATTATTTAAGAAAGGCACACACATGCCCTCCTTGAATTTTTTTTAGAAAATTAAGTATTTCAATTTCATGTGGTAGAGAGTTTCATAACCTCATTGCTCACACAATAAAAATTTGCCAACTAACTTCCTTTAGACAAAGTGAATTAGGATCTTTATGCTAGAGTAATTGAATTAACTCTAACTGAAATAGATTAATGCTTTTTTCCTAAATGTTGAAATTTGTTTAAATCCATCAGCTCAAAAAGGCTTTCTCGGACAGACTTGGCGCAAGCTACTCCATTCTGCAGATCCCAAGGGAACCCTGGCCTTTACCATTACACCCCTGTACAGGGATAGATACTTACCATAGGCCCAGGGCTGCATCTACAGAGTAGCTGCTGGCCGGAGGAGCGAGCTTGAGGCTATAGTGGTTGATTCAACTCTAACTAAAGCTTTTTTTTTCTAAATACTGGGATCTGTTTAAGGCTGTTGGCTCAAACAGACTTCCTCGGACAGACTTGGCGCAAGCTACTCCATTCTGCAGATCCCAAGGGAACCCTGTTTTTTACCATTACACCCCTGTACAGGGATAGATACTTACCATAGGCCCAGGGTTGCATCTACAGAGTAGCTGCTGGCCGGAGGAGTGCGCTTGAGGCTTGAGTAGTTGAATCAATCCTAACTAAAGAAAAACCTATCTAATGACACTTTCTTGTTAGGACCTGTCTGAGGCCTATGGCTCAAAAAAGCTTCTTTGGAAACACTTGACAAAAGCCAGTCTATCCTACAGGTTCCAAAGGAACTCTGGCCTTCACTCTTTCAGCTCTGTACAGCGATAAAGACTTATTGCAGGGCCTTGATTGCATCTACATAGTAGATACTGACTGGAGGGGCAAACTTAAGGCTAGAATGGTTCAGCCAACCCTAACTATTGCTACTTTCTTAAATGTTAGGATATTTCTGAGGCCGTTGGCTCAAACAGGCTTCCTTGGACAGACTGGGCGCAAAACACACCATTTCTGATGTTTCCAAATGAACCCTGGGCTTCACCCTTGAACCTCAATACATGGACAGTTTCATAGTTTTAAGGTTGAAAGACACAAGTCCATCAAGTTCAACCTAAAAGCTAATGTGTTGATCCAGAGGAAGGCAAAAACCCCATGAGGCAGATGCTAATTGCCCCATATTAGAGGAAAAATTCCTTCCCGACTCCACATATGGCAATCAGACTAGTTCCCTGGATCAACGTCCCATAACAAAATCTAGTACGGATAACCTGCAATTTTATATTATTCAAGAAAGGCACACATATGCCCTCCTTGAATTTTTTTTAGAAAATTAAGTATTTCAAGTTAATGTGGTAGAGAGTTCCATAACCTCATTGCTCACACAATAAAAATTTGCCAACTAACTTCCTTTAGACAAAGTGAATTAGGATCTTTATGCTAGAGTAATTGAATTAACTCTAACTGAAATAGATTAATGCTTTTTTCCTAAATGTTGAAATTTGTTTAAATCCATCAGCTCAAAAAGGCTTTCTCGGACAGACTTGGCGCAAGCTACTCCATTCTGCAGATCCCAAGGGAACCCTGGCCTTTACCATTACACGCCTGTACATGGATAGATACTTACTATAGGCCCAGGGCTGCATCTACAGAGTAGCTGCTGGCCGGAGGAGCGAGCTTGAGGCTATAGTGGTTGATTCAACTCTAACTGAAGCTTTTTTTTTCCCTACATACTGGGATCTGTTTAAGGCTGTTGGCTCAAACAGACTTCCTCGGACAGACTTGGCGCAAGCTACTCCATTCTGCAGATCCCAAGGGAACCCAGGTTTTTACCATTACACCCCTGTACAGGGATAGATACTTACCATAGGCCCAGGGTTGCATCTACAGAGTAGCTGCTGGCCGGAGGAGTGCGCTTGAGGCTTGAGTAGTTGAATCAATCCTAACTAAAGAAATACCTATCTAATGCCACTTTCTTGTTAGGACCTGTCTGAGGCCTATGGCCCAAAAAAGCTTCTTTGGAAAGACTTGGCAAAAGCCAGTCTATCCTACAGGTTCCAAAGGAACTCTGGCCTTCACTCTTACAGCCCTGTACAGCGATAAAGACTTATTACATGGCCTTGATTGCATCTACATAGTAGATGCTGACTGGAGGGGCAAACTTAAGGCTAGAATGGTTCAGCCACCCTAACTATTGCTACTTTCTGAAATGTTAGGATATTTCTGAGGCCGTTGGCTCAAACAGGCTTCCTTGGACAGACTGGGCGCAAAACACACCATTTCTGATGGTTCCAAATGAACCCTGGGCTTCACCCTTGAACTTCAATACAGGGACAGTTTCATAGTTTTAAGGTTGAAAGACACAAGTCCATCAAGTTCAACCTAAAAGCTAATGTGTTGATCCAGAGGAAGGCAAAAACCCCATGAGGCAGATGCTAATTGCCCCATTTTAGGGGAAAAATTCCTTCCCGACTCCACATATGGCAATCAGACTAGTTCCCTGGATCAACGTCCCATAATAAAATCTATTACCACTAACCTGAAATGTTATATTATTCAAGGAACATTTTTCATCAAGCAGTTTTCACCGGAAATCTGTTGCACAACTGTTTGAATCTCAGTAAATTCCTGCGCAACTTACATTTAAATACTCTGACCTTTTTACACCCACTCTTTTAACTTCTTAAATAGTGAACAGAGCTTATCTGGACCGCTTGTGGCTTAGCTTTACCTGAAAACTTATTACAAATTAGGCTGGAAAAGTGGTGTAAATTAGGACTGAAATTGACTCCATCTTTTGACTGGAGTACATTTCTTGAGGTGTAGTACGTCAGCTTTAAGGGGATATTTCAATAAATGAATGACCCTGGCTGCAGGTATAAAGAATCAAACTGTGCTGTCCTGACCCATTCCTGGGATTGTGTATGGCACTGACATCACCTCAATACTGCCGCAGCCAACAAATGTAATCAGACGGACTGCCCAGCTGAGCGCACTGAGCTGCTGCAGCTCTGAGATGGTGGAACCTCTTTTTTTTAATTAAATGACCTGCAGCTAGGGACATTCATTTATTGAAAGGGAACAACCCCTTTAAGGATGAGTCAAGTTCATTAAGAGGTTTAGTCTTTTTAATGAATTTGGTGCACGTTCCTCCAATAGGCGCTTCATGAATGCTGGTATAGAAATCCACCAGCCTTGATGAATCGGCCACCATAGGTTTACATGGCATGAGCATATACAGAACAGTTGTGTAGTATACGTTACCAGGCCCTCATGATGCTCTTGGTCCTGGATGGCCTTCCACAGTCTGCTTTCTTGCTTCATCATCTTGAAGGGCTCCACTTTCTTTTCTTCTGGCTGGCATGGTGCGGCTCTATCATCCTGCTCCTTTAACACGAAGGGACGAATGACTGTAAAGCTGCCAGGAGCGTTTTTTTATCCCCTTAGATCATTGTGACACCACAAAGTGATGACATAGACAAGTGGGTGAGGCGCCTTTATTCAGTCATCGGGTGTGGTCAGAAGAAATTAGCATATTCCGTGATGTTACAACAATGAGAACAGACATGAACATTCTATTCGGAACCCGACCACCATTATCAGCGGAACCTTCACTGCTGTCAGATTGGCACTAAAAACAAAAAGAGACCGCGGTGAACCTGGACAGTAACAATCTACAGGGACTGTGACTGCTAAGCGGACTTCATGTCAGATGTTATGCAGTTTTGTCAGAAAAAAAACCAATAAAATATATAAAAGACAGGCTCCAATAAACCTTAAACACTGGGCTGTAGTCACAGATTCTCCTTCCACCTGCAGCACATTGCTCCCCTGCCTAACCCTCCCCGTCCTGCAGCATGTTTCTCACCGCTTAATTCTCCCACTCCTGCAGCACATCACTTCCCTGTCTAAACCTCCCCCTCTTGCGGCACATTGCTCCCGTCTAATCCTCCCCTCCTTGCAGCACATTGTGCCCTTTCTAAATCTCCCCCTTCCTGCACCACATCACCCACTGCCAAATCCCCTCTTGCACCACATCGCCCACTGCCAAATCCTGCACTTCCTGCAGCACATCGCTCCCTGACTAATCCTCTCCTATTGCATTACATCACTTCCCTGCATAAGCCACCTCTTCCTGCAGCACATCGCTTCCCTGCCTAAGCCTCCCCCTCCTGCCTTACATCACTCCCCTGCCTAATCCTCCTCTTCCTGCAGCACAGCGCTCCCTGCCTAATCCTCCTCTTCCTGCAGCACATCGCTCCCCTGACCCCCTCTTACGTGACATCTTTTCTATCAGTTACATTTGTGAAGTAACTGCTGTCTCCTGTGAGCAGTGGAGAGCGAAGCTGAGAGCCAGGAGGCTCTGCCCCTCTGCCCCTTCTTGCCACATCATCATCCATCTACATCAGGGCTGTCAAACTCAAATATATAGAGGGCCAAAAGGAAGAGTTTAACTCAGAAAAATAAGTCAACACTTTATCAGATGTTTCTGTGAAAACTTGAGTACAACAAATAAGATTTTGTTATTTTCCCTCAGTTATAAAAAAAATAGTTATGAGAAAAGTGTGACAAAAAGGAGTCATAAAATGCACCAAAATGAAATATCACAATTTATGGCTCAAATTGAGGTGAAGCAAGGAAGAGGTTGAGCTTAGCTAATGAGATGCATCAAACATACAGGTGCTTCTCACAAAATTAGAATATCATCAAAAAGTTTATTTATTTCAGTTCTTCAATCCAAAAAGTGAAACTCATATATTATACAGAGTCATTACAGAGTGATCTATTTCAAGTGTTTATTTCTGTTAATGTTGATAATGATGGCTTACAGCCAATGAAAACACAAAGTCATTATCTCAGTAAATTAGAATAATTAACAAAAAACACCTGCAAAGGCTTCTTACACATTTAAAAAGGTCCCTTTGTCTGTTTCAGTAGGCTCCACAATCATGGGGAAGACTGATGACTTGACAGATGTCCAGAAGGCAGTCATTGACACACTCCACAAGGAGTGTAAATCACAAAAGGTCATTGCTAAAGAAGCTGGCTGTTAACAGAGTGCTGTATCCAAGCATATTTATGGAAAGTTGAGTGGAAAGAAAAAGTGTGGTAGGAAGAGGTGCACAAGCAACCGGGATAACCGCAGCCTTGAAAAGATTGTTAAGGAAAGGCCATTCAAACATTTGGGGAAGATTCACATGGAGTGGACTGCTGCTGGAGTCATTGCTTCAAGAGCCACCACACACAGACGTATCCAGGACATGGGCTACAAGTGTCACATTCCTTGTGTCGAGCCACTCATCACCAATAGACAACGCCAGAAGCATCTTACCTGGGCCAAGGAGAAAAACACCTGGACTGTTGCTCAGTGGTCCAAGGTGTTGTTTTCCGATGAAAGTAAATTTTGCATTTAATTTGGAAATCAAGGTCCCAGAGTCTGGAGGAAGAGTGGAGAGGCCACAATCCAAGCTGCTTGAGGTCTCGTGTGAAGTTTCCACAATCGGTGATGGTTTGGGGAGCCATGTCATCTGCTGGTGTAGGTCCACTGTGTTTTATCAAGACCAAAGTCAGCACACCCGTCTACCAGGACATTGTAGAGCCCTTCATGCTTCCCTCTGCCCACAAGCTTTTTGGAGATGGAAATGTCATTTTCCAGCAGGACTTGGCCCCTGTCCACACTGCCAAAAGTACCAATACCTGGTTTACACAACAGTATCACTGTGCTTGATTGGCAGCAAACTCACCTGACCTTAACCCCATAGAGAATCTATTATAGAGAATCTATGGGGTATTGTCAAGAGAAAGATGAGAGACACCAGACCCAACAATGCAGACGAGCTGAAGGCTTCTATCAAAGCCACCTGGGCTTCCATAACACCTCAGCAGTGTCACAGGCTGATCGCCTCCATGCCACATTGCCGCATTGATGCAGTAATTGATGCAAAAGGAGCCCCGACCAAGTATTGAGGGCATTTACTGAACATACATTTCAGTAGGACAATATTTCAGATTTTAAAAACATTTTTCAAGCTGGTGTTATAAAGTATTCTAATTTACTGAGATAATAACATTAACAGAAATAAACACTTGAAATAGATCACTCTGTCTGTAATGACTCTATATAATATGAGTTTTACTATTTGTATTGAAGAACTGAAATAAATTAACTTTTTGATGATATTCTAATTTTATGAGAAGCACCTATAGTATGCTATATGCCCAATTTTAACAAATGTACTGCAATTTTTGCTGAATGTGTTCAGAAATGTACTGATGTGTAAGCAGACAAATGCAGAGACTTAGGCTATGTGCCCACGATGCAGAAATGCTCCGGATTTTTCCTGAGCGTTTCTGCATCTCGCTGGCAGAAAAAACGCATGCGGATTGTACATGCGGATTGTACATGCGGATTGTACACGCGGATTGTACACGCGGAATGTACACGCGGATTGTACATGCGGATTGTATATGCGGATTGTACACGCGGATTGTACATGCGGATTGTACACGCGGATTGTACATGCGGATTGTACATGCGGATTGTATATGCGGATTGTACACGCGGATTGTACACGCGGATTGTACATGCGGATTGTACATGCGGATTGTATATGCGGATTGTACACGCGGATTGTACATGCGGATTGTATATGCGGATTGTACATGCGTTTTTCCTGCCAGGGACATGCAGAAGTGGAGCGTTCTTCACATGCATTTCCGCATGCGGGTTGACAAGCGCTTTACAAGCGATTTTAGCATCACTTGGAAAGTGCTTGTCAACTTGGTCACACTATAGAAATCCATGAAAACGGCATGGATTTATATAGTGTGACCCCAACGACTGGTTAAAAATAAAAAAATAAATCTATACTTACCTTCCGATGGCCCCCGCAGTCTCGCTTCGCTCCGTCCTGGCTGCCGGCAGATCGCAGTACACTGAAGGACCTGCCGTCACATGACTATGACGTCAGCGCTGGTCCTTCAGTCCATCGCGAGCTGCCGACATGGGAGGACGAGCGCAGCGGGGGCCGTCAGAAGGTAAATATAACATTTATTTTTTATTTTATTCTTTATTTTGACAGGTTCTATGGTACCCGGGTCCGGAGGAGAGTCTCCCATCCTCCACACGCGGGTACCATCCGCACATTGAACGCATGTATTCCGCATGTGCTTATCTAGTGAAGCGGAATCCATGCGTTCCAATGCAAGTCAATGGCCAGGAAAACGCTGCGCTTCCGCAAAATAATTGGTAGTGCTGCGTTTTTTTCCGCAATGATAATCCGCAGCGGAAATTTCCGCAGCATGTGCACAGCACATGCGGACTATCATTGGGGAACATGGCAGACCTTCTAACATGCGTCTTTAAGCGTTTCTGCAGCGTTTTTGCCATGCGGAAACGCTTAAAATACGCGTCGTGGGCACACAGCCTTAGGCTATGTGCCCACGTAGCGTTTTTGTAGCGTTTTTGCGGCGTTTTTACGGCCGCGAAAACGCTTGTAAAACAGTCTGCCATGCAAAGCCATGTGAATTCAGATGTGCTGTGCACATGATGCGCTAATTTGCGCGCCGAATTCGCATTACTTTGCAAAACGCAGCATGACCATTTCTACTGCGATTAC
Organism: Phyllobates terribilis; assembly: GCF_046119375.1. Taxonomy (NCBI): domain Eukaryota; kingdom Metazoa; phylum Chordata; class Amphibia; order Anura; family Dendrobatidae; genus Phyllobates; species Phyllobates terribilis. The sequence goes on along the minus strand of NW_027362852.1, from coordinate 1,677,001 downwards.
GCTGAAGCTTATTCGCGATGCGTGTGGTATCTGGGAGGAAGACGAGACTACAACTCCTCTTCATCCCGGCTACCACGCGGTGAAAAAAAGAAATAAAAAAGTTAAAAACAAACAAAACCTGTATATTCACCTCTCCGGCGGCCCCCGGTCTGCTCTCCGGTCTCCTCCGGTCTGCTGTCTGTACTGTCAGGACCTGCGGTGACGTCATTTAGTCAGGTGATGGTCGCATGACCGCTGACGTCGGCATCAGGTGATGGTCGCGTGGCCATCAGCTGACTAAATGACGTCACCGCAGGTCCTGACCGTACACTGCGGGACGCTGAAGAGAGAAGACGCGGCCGGGAGCAGACCGGAGGAGACCGGAGAGCAGACCGGGGGCCGCCGGAGAGGTGAATATACAGTTGTTTTTTTTTATTTATTAACGTTTTGATTCTTTTTTTTACTATAGATGCTGCATTTAAAGCATCTAAGTTGTTCACACATTATAGATCCATTTCGGTTGCATGGATTTATATTGTGTGATCAACTTATCAAGCACTTTTCCAAGTGATGCTCAAAATCGCTTGGAAAATTGCTTGAAAAAATGCATGTGAAAACGCTTCTCTCTAGCAGAAAAAACGCATGTAAATCTGCATCAAATCTGCTAGGTGTGCACACAGCCTTATAGCTGGTTTTGCTCTGAGCTGAGATGTCCAGGCTGAATAATGCTCTGGGAGCAGAACCCATCAGCAGAATCTGTCTGTTTCCTGCCTTGTAGCAGTGGATCCCGGCTATTTAGCTCACAGAGCATTGTCTACACAAGATACAATTGTATCCAATTTTCAGCTGGGAACAGGACTATGGACAAGTTTTGCAGCAACTGCATTTGTGATATTAAATGTTGATCAATCTAGATTTTCTTCAGTGTTCTTATTCATTGCAGAAAATCTTAAAAAAGCCGAGGAATGTGGGCAACATGGTGGGTCAATGATTAACGCTGTGGGGCTGGGTTCATATAATAGCAAGGACAACATCTGCAAGGAGTTTGTATGTTCTCCCCGTGTTTGTGTGGGTTTCCTCCGGGTTCTCCGGTTTCCTCCCACACTCCAAAGACATACTGATAGGGAATTCATATTGTGAGCCCCAATGGGGACAGTGATGATAATGTCTGTAAGGTGCTACAAAATCTAACGGCGCTATATAAGAGAGTAAAATAAATATATAACTAAATAAAATGAATGTATTAAAAGGCTAAGATTGCAAAGAGCTTGTAAAAACAAGAAACTTTGCAATTTCCTTCTTATTCAAAATCTTCTCTGTTCTCAAGAAGGAAAAGATTTTTAATTCTGCAGTGTACAGCTCATTGCTATGGTTACTGACCACCTGAGAAGTGGCTGGTCTCCTTGGCAAGAAGCGCTCACTTGCAGACTGGTGGACTTCAGCGCCCCTGTGCCTGTCCCATTCTGCAGAGGCAAAGCCGCCTCTGCCCGCAGAATGCAAGAGGGCACAATTCAGACAAGCGGCTCAGCCAAGCCACCGGCCAGAACTGTAAATCTTCAGCTTCTGATGAGAGGAACACAAGACCACCCCTTTAATAAAGGAGTAGAGCAGAACTCATACAGTGATTAGTGGGGGTCTGACACCTGAAATCCCCAGACATCAGCTACTTCTGCAAGATGATGTACACAGTGTTAAGAGCTGGAATAGCACAGCTCCGCACACTGTGCAATGGCTGGTTTCGGGTACTACAGCTCAGATCACAATCATTTCAATAGGAGCTGCAGTACCAAGATCGGCCACTACACAGTGTACAGCGCTGTGCTGTTTGGGCTCTCTACGCTGAGTATTTCCAGCTGCTGTCTTATTGGTGAGGGGGCCGTGTGTTGGAACCTCACTGATCTGATATTGATGACCAGGGTCGGACTGCGGTGTCTGGGGCCCACAGGGGAAATTAACTCTAGGGGCCCACCTACAGCAAGATGCAAATATCTGTTATCCGCTCTCGCTGTTATAGTGGAGCATTGACTGGCGGCTCCTGCACATCTACTGGGCGACACTCTAACTGGGATGGACATGTTTGCATTAAAGAGCTTCTTTGGTTAAAACTAGTGTTGAGCGAGTATGTTCTGTTAACCCTTTCGGCGAGTATGCTCGGGCCGAGCTCCGAGTATTTATAGCTCCTCGGTGATATGGTTGAATCGCTCCCGTGTGCATGATTTGCGACTGTTTGACGGTTTTAATACATGTGAGCAGGGTCGGTCTGGGCTGGCGGGATACCGGGAAATTTCCCGGTGGGCCCCGCCCCCTGCTGCAGAGTAGAGGGGGGAGAAGAGAACAAAAAAAAATCCTGCGGTTTTAAGGGGCACGGGCCCTTTAAAAGCGCAGGCACAGTGTATGCAGGGACGCGCGCACGCAGCGTTCATTACCTGAACCACCGCGGCGCACGTCCCTGTGAAGCAGCTGAAGCTGCGTGTCTCCCTTCGCCGGCCGGCGTATGACGTCATCGTCATGCGCCTGCTGTGAAGGAGGCGCGCAACTCAGGAGAAGGAGGACACCGCACGGGATCGCAGGAAGGTAAGAGGTGTGTGTGTGTGTGTGTGTGTGTGTGTGTGTGTATGTGTGTGTGTGTGTGTAATGGTCTGGACACACAAGGCGGGGGCCAGCAGGACACACAAGGGGGGTCCAGCTGGACAGACCCACAAGGGGGGGGGCCCAGCTGGACAGACACACAAGGGGGGGCCCAGCTGGACAGACACACAAGGGGGGACCAAGTTGGACAGACACACAAGGGGGGGGCCCAGCTGGACAGACACACAAGGAGGGGCCCAGCTGGACAGACACACAAGGGGGGGGCCAAGTTGGACAGACACACAAGGGGGGGGCCAAGTTGGACAGACACACAAGGGGGGGGGCCAGCTGGACAGACACACAAGGGGGTGCCAAGTTGGACAGACACACAAGGGGGGGCCCAGCTGGACAGACACACAAGGGGGGGGCCCAGCTGGACAGACACACAAGGGGGGGCCAAGTTGGACAGACACACAAGGGGGGGGCCAGCTGGACAGACACACAAGGGGGGGGCCCAGCTGGACAGACACACAAGGGGGGGCCCAGCTGGACAGACACACAAGGGGGGGCCAAGCTGGACAAACACACAAGGGGTGGGCCAGCTGGACAGACACACAAGGGGGGGCCCAGCTGGACAGACACACAAGGGGGGGCCCAGCTGGACAGACACACAAGGGGGGGCCCAGCTGGACAGACACACAAGGGGGGGCCCAGCTGGACAGACACACAAGGGGGGGCCCAGCTGGACAGACACACAAGGGGGGGCCCAGCTGGACAGACACACAAGGGGGGGCCCAGCTGGACAGACACACAAGGGGGGGCCCAGCTGGACAGACACACAAGGGGGGGCCCAGCTGGACAGACACACAAGGGGGGGCCCAGCTGGACAGACACACAAGGGGTGGCCCAGCTGGACAGACACACAAGGGGGGCCCAGCTGGACAGACACACAAGGGGGGCCCAGCTGGACAGACACACAAGGGGGGGCCAAGCTGGACAGACACACAAGGGGGGGCCAAGTTGGACAGACACACAAGGGGGGGGCCCAGCTGGACAGACACACAAGGGGGGGCCCAGCTGGACAGACACACGAGGGGGGACCCAGCTGGACAGACACACGAGGGGGGGCCCAGCTGGACAGACACACGAGGGGCGGCCCAGCTGGACGGACACACGAGGGGGGGCCCAGCTGGACGGACACACGAGGGGGGGCCCAGCTGGACGGACACACGAGGGGGGGCCCAGCTGGACGGACACACGAGGGGGGGCCCAGCTGGACGGACACACGAGGGGGGGCCCAGCTGGACACACGAGGGGGGAACCCTGGCTGGACACGCAAGGGGGGGGGCCCTGGCTGGACACGCAAGGGGGGGAGCCTTGGCTGGACACGCAAGGGGGGAGCCCTGGCTGGACACGCAAGGGAGGGGAGCCCTGGCTGGACACACAAGGGGGAGCCCTGGCAGGACACACAAGGGGGAACCAAGGTGGACCCAGGCAAAGGGGGGTGGGCAGGATGGGTATATGGGGGGCAGGCTGGACACATGGAGGCCAGGATGGATATATGGGGGGCAGGATGGATATATGGGGGGGCAGGATGGATATATGGGGGGCAAGATGGATATATGGAGGCCAGGATGGATATATGGGGGGGGGCAAGCTGGACTTATGGAGGCCAGGATGGATATATGGGGGAGGGGGGGCAGGCTGAACACATGGAGGCCAGGATGGATATATGGGGGGGGACAGGCTGGACACATGGGGAGCTAGGATGAATATGTGGGGGGGGCGGGCTCGATACACATGGGCTAGCATAAATATATGGAGGGGCACGCTGGATATATGGGGGGTGTCAGGATGGATATATGCAGGGGGTAAGGGCAGTATGGATATATGAGGGGAGAGGCTGGACACATGGAGGCCAGGATGAATATGTAGAGGGCAGGCTGGACACATGGAGGATATATGGGGGGGACATATGGGGGCGCAGGCTGGAAACATGGAAGCAAGGATGGATATGTGGGGGGGCAGACTGGCACATGGGGGGGCTAGGATGGGTATATGGGAGGGGGCAGGCTCGATACACATGTGCTAGGATAAATATATGGAGGGGTCACACTAGACAAATGGTGGCCAGAAGGGACATATGGGGGTGCCTGGCTAGACAAGGGACTTAATTACTGTTTGGGAGCCAGATTGAGGAACATACTTTATTAGTTTATGGTGACCAGTGGGGAACATTATTACTTTAGATTCCAATTATTATTACATTATTACTTCTGTAATATAATTTACTTTTTAGGAAATTGTTTTCCATGGGATGGGACAAAAGAGGAGTCCTGTTACTGTGCAGGACGGCACTATGTTGCTTTTTTTCTTCAACTGGTGTAGTGTAGAGGTCGGGGGGGGAAAGTGGGAATATTCTCTAGAAGAGATCAGTTATTAATAACTGTGTGTTATTTTCTGCAGAGATGATTCCTGGCTGGAAGAAGTGATGGCCGTCTGTGCCAGATGAAGAAGAAAAGCGAAGATGAAGGACTTCACCTAGAGACATCACTGGTGAGTCAGTGTATTACATGTACACTTACACTACACACGTGGTCAAAATTGTTGGTACCCCTCGTTTAATGAAAGAAAAACCCACAATGGTCACAGAAATAACTTCAATCTGATAAATTACAAATTTTTGAAAATGAAGAGATGAAGGTCAGACATTGATTTTCTGCTTCCACAGAATTTAAAAAAAAATTAACCTCATGAAATCGGCCTGGACAGAAATGATGGTTCTTCTTCTTAACTTAATATTTTGTTGAACCTTTTGAGGCAATCACTGCAATCAAACGATTCCTGTAACTGTCAATGAGACTTCTGCGCCTCTCGACAGGTATTTTGGCCGACTCCTCATGAGCAAACTGCTCCAGTTGTCTCGTGTTTGAAGGTTGCCTTTTCCAGAATATTTCAGCTCTTTCCAAAGATGCTCAATAGGATTTAGGTCAGGGCTCATAGAAGCCACTTCAGAATAGTCCAATGTTTTCCTCTTAGCCATTCTTGGGTGTTTTTAGCTGTGTGTGTTTTGGGTCATTATCCTGTTGCTAGACCTGCGACTGAGACCAAGCTTTCTGACACTGGGCAGCACATTTCTCTCTAGAATCCCTTGATAGTCTTGAGATTTCATTGTACCCTGCACAGATTCAAGACACCCTGTGCCAGGTGCAGCAAAGCAGCCCCAGAACATAACAGAGCCTCCACCATGTTTCACAGTAGGGACAGTGTTCTTTTCTTGATATTTTTCCATCTGTGAACATAGAGCTGATGTGCCTTGCCAAAAACTTCAATTTTTGTCTCATCTGTCCATAGTACATTCTCCCAGAAGCTTTGTGGCTTGTCAACATGTAGTTTGGCAAATTCCAGTCTGGCTTTTTTACTATTTTTTTTTTCAACAATGGTGTTCTCCTTGGTCGTCTTACATGAAGTTCACTTTGGATCAAACAACGGTGGATAGTACGATCTGACACTGATGTTCCTTGAGCTTGAAGTTCACCTTTAATCTCTTTAGAAGTTATTCTGGGCTCTTTTGTTACCATTCATATTATCCGTCTCTTTGATTTGTCATCAATTTTCCTCCTGCAGCCACGTCCAGGGAGGTTGGCTACAGTCCCATGGATCTTAAATTTCTGAATAATATGTGCACCTGTAGTCACAGAAACATCAAGCTGCTTGGAGATGGTCTTATAACCTTTACCTTTTAACATGCTTTTCTATAATTTTCTTTCTAATCTCCTGAGACAGCTCTTTCCTTTGCTTCTTCTGGTCCATGTTGAGTGTGGTACACACCATGTCACCAAACAACACAGTGAGTATCTGTAGCCCTATATACAAGCACAGTGAGTATCTGTAGCCCTATATACAAGCACAGTGAGTATCTGTAACCCTATATACAGGCACAGTGAATATCTGTAACCCTATATACAGGCACAGTGAGTATCTGTAACCCTATATACAAGCACAGTGAGTATCTGTAACCCTATATACAGGCACAGTGAATATCTGTAACCCTATATACAGGCACAGTGAGTATCTGTAACCCTATATACAGGCACAGTGAGTATCTGTAACCCTATATACAGGCACAGTGAGTATCTGTAACCCTATATACAGGCACAGTGAGTATCTGTAGCCCTATATACAGGCACAGTGAGTATCTGCAGCCCTATATATAGCACAGTGAGTATCTGTAGCCCTATATACAGGCCCACTGACTGATTACAAGATTGTAGACACCTGTGATGCTAATTAGTGGACACAACTTTATTTAACATGTCCCTTTTGTCACATTATTTTCAGGGGTACCATCATTTCTGTCCAGGCCGATTTCATGAGTTTAATTTTTTTTTTTAATTCAGTGGAAGCAGAAAAGCAATGTCTGACTTTCATTTGTTCATTTTCATAGATTTTTAATTTATTATTACTTTTGTCAGATTCAAGTTATTTCTGTGACCATTGTGGGTTTTTCTTTCATTAAACGAGGGGTACCAACAATTCTGACCACGTGTGTGTATATAGTATATACAGAACTCCTGTGTATGTCTCTGGTGATCACTATATTATGTATACACTATATACAGAGCTTCTGTGTATAATGTCACTTGTGACCACTGTATTACCTGTGCAATATATACAGAGCTCCTGTGTATAATGTCACTGGTGACCACTGTATTACCTGTACACTATATACAGAGCTCCTGTGTATAATGTCACTGGTGACCACTGTAATACCTGTACACTAAATACAGAGCTCCAGTGTATAATGTCACTGGTGATCACTGTATTACCTGTACACTGACACTCTATACAGAGCTCCTGTGTATAATGTCACTGGTGAACCCTGTATTACCTGTACACTGACACTATATACTGAGCTCCAGTGTATAATGTCACTGGTGGTCACTGTATTGCCTGTACACTGTACACTATATACAGAGCTCCTGTGTATAATGTCACTGGTGATCCCTGTATTACCTGTACACTGACACTATATACAGAGCTCCTGTGTATAATGTCACTGGTGATCCCTGTATTACCTGTACACTGACACTATATACAGAGCTCCTGTGTATAATGTCACTGGTGGTAATAACAGTGTTGTTAGTATTGTGGTTTGTATTCATGATCAGTATTGTAGTATTTGGTCACTTTGGGGTGGTAATATGTGGTCTGGTCATGGTGTGGCCGTATTTGTTCCTTGTATGTAGCATTATTCGGTCACTATGTGGTGGTAATATGTGATCTAGTCATGGTGTGGCGATATTTGTCTCTTTTGTATGTGGTATTATTGGTGTTGATATAGTGGACTGTGTTGTGTATGGCAGTCATTTTGTTCTTGCTGATATTAACTAGGAAAAGATTTTTTTCCATTAGGCCACAGCCCCACCATCAGTATTCGGTCAGTATTTTTTCTCAGGAGTAGCTGCCAAAACCAGGAGTGGGTGATAAATACAGAATTGGTGACTTGTTTCTATTATACCTTTTCTCTGATTGTTCCTCACCTGGTTTTGGCTTCCACTCCTGAGAAAAAATACTGACTGAATACTGACCAAATACTGATAGTAGGGCCGCAGCCTTAGAGATTAAATACTTGGACCAGAGCGGCAGAGATGCACTTACAGGGGTTCTCCGGTGAAAACAAGTAATCACCTCTCCACAGGATCAGTGATGATATTGATTGGTGGGGGTCTGACTGCTGGGACACAATCGGCAGAATGTGGAGCTTTTCTCCCCATTAGACTGGAGCGGCATGTGAGATGCGACCACTCATCCAGTCATTCCCTCAGTGACTGTGAGCGCTGCTCTTTTTTGGAAGCTGCATTTTAAAATGGGGATAAGTGTCCTGTCAGGGATGAAACTTCCCCATTCTTCTGATAGGCGCCTTTTCCAATGTTCGGACCCAAACGATCAATAAGTGATCACCGATCCTGTGGATCCCATGGATCGGTGATAACTTGTTTTAACCAAAGAAGCCCTTTAATGCAAACTACCGTAATTGCACATCCCAGTTATAGTGGTGCACAGTAGATGTGCAGGAGCCGCCAGTCAATGCTCCACTATAACAGGGATAGCGGAAAACAGATATTTGCATATGGCTGTAGGTGGGCCCCTAGAGTCAGTTCTCCCTGTGGGCCCCAGACACCCCAGTCCGACCCTGCATGTGAGGAATGTGTAAGAAATAGACATTCCTCACATGTATTAACCCCTTAAGCCGCGGAGCATTTTCTGTTTTTGCATTTTCGCTTTTTGCTCCACTTGTTCCCAGAGCCATAGCGTTTTTATTTTTTAGTCAATATGGCCATGTTAGGGCTTATTTTTTGCGGGACGAGTTGTACTTTTTAACGCCATTACTAGTTTTACCATGCCGTGTACGGGAAAACGGGAAAAAAATTCCAAGCGCCGTGAAATTGCAAAAAAAGTGCAATACCACTGAGGTTTTTTTTTTATTTTTTTTACCACGTTCACTGAATGCTAAAACTGACCTGCCATTATTATTCTCCAGGTCATTACGAGTTCGTAGACACCAAACATGTATAGGTTCTTTTTTATTTAAGTGATGAAAAAAAATTCCAAAGTTTGGTAAAAAAAAAAAAAATGGTGCCATTTTCCGAGACCCGTAGCGTCTCCATTTTTCGGGATCTGGGGCAGGGTGAGGGCTTATTTTTTGTGAACCGAGCTGAAGTTTTTATAGATGCTATTTTGGGGTAGATCCGATGTTTTGATCGCCCGTTATTGCATTTTATTGCAATTTTACGGTGACCAAAAAACGTAATTCTGGCGTTTAGAATTTTTTTCTCATTACGCCATTTACCGATCGCATTAATTCTATTTTTATATTGATAGATCAGGCGATTCTGAACGCGTCAATGCCAAATATGTGTATGTGGGGTTTATTTTATGATTTTAGGGGGTGATTTAAACTTTTACATTTTTTTATTTTTTTTCATATTTTTTAAAACTTTTTTTTTTCACTTTTTGCTTGCTTCTGTAGTCTCCATAGGAGACTTGAAGCAGCAACTGTCCGATCGCCTCTGCTACATACAGGGGACCAGCAGTTCCCCTGTATGCAGCAGAAATGGTCCTGTCCTATGAGCGCCGACCACTAGATGGCGCTCATAGCGACAGGATCATTACAACCACTGGTGTCTGCTGCAGACCCAGGGTTGTCATGACCACACATCGCCGACCCGCGATCATGTGACGGGGTCGCCGATGGGCGGGGTAAGTGACGCGCTTCCAGGAAGCGCGCATTAAATGCCGCTGTCGGAGATTGACAGCGGCATTTAATATGTTAACAGCCGCTGGTGGATCGCGATTCCACCCGCGCCTGTTGCGGGCACATGTCAGCTGTAATAATCAGCTGACATGTGCTTGGTTCAGTGCGGGCTCAGCGCCGGAGCCCTCACTGAACCGGAGGATAACGACATGCGCGTACTAATACGTGACATGTCGTTAAGGGGTTAAAGCTGTCAAACAGTTGCAAATCATGCACACGGGAGCGATTCAACCATATCACCGAGCAGCTGTAAATACTCGGCGCTCGGCCCGAGCATACTCGGACAGAACATACTCGCTCAACACTAGTTAAAACAAGTTACCAACGATCCATGGGCTCTACAGGATAGGTGATCACTTATTGAGCATTTGTGTCCGAACATTGGAAAACGCACCTATCGGAAGAATGGGGAAGTTTTATCCCTGACGGAACACTTATCCCTATTTTAAAATGCTGCGGCAGGTGGGACGTCTGACCGCAGCTCTATTCATTCTCTTAGAGACTTGCAAAAAAGAGCAGCGCTCACAGCCACTGAGAGAATGAATGGATCAGTGGTCGCATCTCACATGCCGCTCCAGTCTAATGGGGAGAAAAGCTCCACATTCTGCCGGTGTGTGCAAGCAGTCAGACCCCCACCAATCAATATTATCAATGATCCTGTGGAGAGGTGATTACTTGTTTTCACCGGAGAACCCCTGTAAGTGCATCTCTGCTGCTCTGGTCCAAGTATTTAATCGCTAAGGCCACGGCCCTACTATCAGTATTCGGTCAGTGTCCAGTCAGTATTTTTTCTCAGGAGTGGGAGCCAAAACAGGTGATGAACAATCAGAGAAAAGGTATAATAGAAACAAGTCACCAATTCTGCATTAATCAACCATTCCTGGTTTCGGCAGCCACTCCTGAGAAAAATACTGACCAAATACTGATGGTGGGGCTGTGGCCTAATGGAAAAAAATCTTTTCCTAGTTAAGATCAGCGAGAATAAAATGACCGCCATACACAACACAGTCCACTATATCAACACCAATAATACCACATACAAAAGGGACAAATATCGCCACACCTTGACTAGATCACACATTACCACTACATAGTGACCGAATAATACCACATACAAGGAACAAATATGGCCAAACTATGACCAGACCATATATTACCACCCCAAGGTGACCAAATACTACAATACTGATCATGAATACAAAACCACAATACTAACAACACTGTTATTACCACCAGGAACATTATACACAGGAGCTCTGTATATAGTGTCAGTGTACAGGTAACACAGTGATCACCAGTGACATTATAGACAGGAGCTCTGTATATAGTGTATAGGTAATACAGTGATCACCTGTGACATACACAGGAGCTCTGTATATACTATATACACACGTGGTCAAAATTGTTGGTACCCCTCGTTTAATGAAAGAAAAACTCACAATGGTCACAGAAAAAACTCGAATCTGACAAAAGTAATAATAAATTAAAAATCGATGAAAATGAACAAATGAAAGACAGACATTGCTTTTCAACCCTGCTTCCACAGAATTTAAAAAAAAATTAAACTCTTGAAATAGGCCTGGACAGAAATGATGGTACCCCTGAAAATAATGTGACAAAAGGGACATGTTACATCAAGTTGTGTCCACTAATTAGCATCACAGGTGTCGACAATCTTGTAATCAGTCAGTGGGCCTGTATATAGGGCTACAGATACTCACTGTGCTGTTTGGTGACATGGTGTGTACCACACTCAACATGGACCAAAGGAAGCAAAGGAAAGAGTTGTCTCAGGAGATTAGAAAGAAAATTATAGACAAGCATGTTAAAGGTAAAGGTTATAAGACCATCTCCAAGCAGCTTGATGTTCCTGTAACTACAGTTGCACATATTATTCAGAAATTTAAGATCCATGGGACTGTAGCCAACCTCCCTGGACGTGGCCGCAGGAGGAAAATTGATAACAAATCAAAGAGACGAATAATATGAATGGTAACAAAAGAGCCCAGGAAAACTTCTAAAGAGATTAAAGGTGAACTTCAAGCTCAAGGAACATCAGTGTCAGATCGCACCATCCGTCGTTGTTTGATCTAAAGTGGACTTCATGGGAGACGACCAAGGAGTACACCATTGTTGAAAAAAAATCATAAAAAAGCCAGACTGGAATTTGCCAAACTACATGTTCACAAGTCACAAAGCTTTTAGGAGAATGCCCTATGGACAGATGAGACAAAAATGGAAGTTTTTGGCAAGGCACATCAGATCTATGTTCACAGATGGAAAAATGAAGCATATCAAGATAAGAACACTGTCCCTACTGTGAAACATGGAGGAGTCTCTTTTATGTTTTGGGGCTGGTCTGCCGCATCTGGCACAGGGTGTCTTGAATCTGTGCAGGGTACAATGAAATCTCAAGACTATCAAGGGATTCTAGAGAGAAATGTGCTGCCCAGTGTCAGAAAGCGTGGTCTCAGTCGCAGGTCATGGGTCTTGCAACAGTATTATGACCCAAAACACACAGCTAAAAACACCCAACAATGGCTAAGAGGAAAACATTGTACTATTCTGAAGTGGCTTCTATGAGCCCTGACCTAAATCCTATTGAGCATCTTTGGAAAGAGCTGAAACATGCCGTCTGGAAAAGGCAACCTTCAACCATGAGACAACTGGAGCAGTTTGCTCATGAGGAGTGGCCAAAATACCTGTGGAGAGGTGCAGAAGTCTCATTGACAGTTACAGGAGTCGTTTGATTGCAGTGATTGCCTCAAAAGGTTGTTCAGCAAAATATAAAGTTAAGAAGAACCATCATTTCTGTCCAGGCCTGTTTCATCAGTTTATTTATTTATTTTTATTCTGTGGAAGCAGAAAAGCAATGTCTGACTTTCATTTGTTCATTTTCATAGATTTTTAATTTATTATTACTTTTGTCAGATTCAAGTTATTTCTGTGACCATTGTGGGTTTTTCTTTCATTAAACGAGGGGTACCAACAGTTTTGACCACGTGTGTAGTGTAAGTGTACATGTGTGTCACCCTGGCCTGGATGCCACAAGTGTAATTAAAGCTGTGTCTGAGAGCAGGGGGGAGGTTCTCTAGTCAGGGGAACATTAGCATGCAATGCTTCCTGTCTCAGGCCAGTAGGGGGAGCAGGCTGCCCCTATAAAAGCTGGTGCTGAGGTCAGGGTTAGAGAGAACCCAGATGACCTGTCTCAGGACTGAGACGTGTCTCAGCAGAGCAGGGACAGACAGTTGCACTGCACCTAAGAGGAAGTGTGGCAGGAGGAGAGCCACAAGCCAGAGACAAGAGGCGAAGAGAGCCTGTCTTGGCAGATAACAGACTTAATCTACCAGAGTTTGGTGTCTGAGGCTGGAAGGATTCCACATCCCCCAGCAGAGAACCAGTCCGCAAGGGACTGTATATTCCTTGGCCTAAGAAGCCTGGAGGCCCTGCCACAACAGAAGGGACCAGTAAAGCCATACAAGGCTGGGAGGAGAAAGGAACCCATGTCGCAGGCCATACAGGCGAGAAAACATGGAAAGCTCGGAAACGTGGGCTGTTACCCTATCAGGAGGAGATAGCCAGAAGGATCGCAGAAAGCACGGTAGGCCTACACCCTCACCCTGACCAGGGCCAATTTCCCCGTTGCTCTCAGACATCCAGGTCCCCTCCTAGCCGGGACTGTTTGTGGGTCAGTTTACCTGTTTAGTAAAGACCCTAGACTGCAACCTGTTGTCTGTGTGCTCCTTGCTCCTCCAGCACTATCAGCACTGGGACTCCCACTACCATCACTCCCAACATCCATTATACTGCCCTGGGGCCGCACTCTTCCCGTGGAGAGTCACACTACCCTAGCTGCACACCTCATCAGCCCCAGCGGTCTGCATGCAGCGGCGGTTCCTAATAACCGCAATCCATGGGTGGCGTAGTCGAACATTATCAGCAGAACATAGCAGACTACCATTGGCCTGACCACCCTGAGCCACGGAACCGGGTCGCCACTACTACCCCCATCGTCTCCCTATTGCCCGGATCCGAGTGCCGCATGGCCCAGGGGGCGAGTCAGCTTTGGCGTAGTCGGCAGGATTTCGTGCCCGCAACCACCGGGTACTGCGTGCCTGAAAAAGACTTTTGTAACTTACCTGTGGCAAAGTTTCCCGCCGTCCGGAGTCTTTTCCCGCCATCCGGAGCCGATTCCCGCCATCGGACGCCATCTTGGACCGTTTCCCGCCATCTTCTGCCGCCTTCCCGCCATCCGCAGCTGCTTCCCGCCATCGGACGCCATCTTCAGGACGCCGCGCGGGAAGAAGAGGGGCGTGGACGTCAAAACCGCGCGAGATCCGAAGCTCCGCCCCACGCACCGACGCTGCGCAAGGTCCTGGAAGGGAGAGAGAGCGACGCTGACGTCATCAGGACGCGACGCCAGGTCCTCGTCCATAGCAGCAGCAGCGGAGCCGCGGCCTACAGAAGAGGATCGTCGGAAGGTAGGCCACGCGTAACTAGGGGAGGAGGAAGATGACGGACACAGAGGCGCCCACTACCACCAACGCAACTGCAGCAGCGGTGATGCCCTTTTCCTTGCCCTACATCCCTGGAGCGGCCTAGCTGCCCAAATACTCAGGGGAGCCCCATGCCCTAACTGACTTCAAGGAAAGGCTATACAGTTTGTTCCACGTTTACCCCCTGACAGAGGAACAGAAGGTCAGCATATTAACAGGGCAGTTAACTGGCGCAGCCCAGCGGGAGGTAAAATCATGGCCCACTGAGGAGAAAAGGACTGTGAAGGGTATTCTGGCCCGGCTGCGGGGTACCTTTGACACACGTACCTCCGCTGAGATTAAAATGAGGTTATATGGATGTAAGCAGCGGGCACAGGACAGCATCAGAGACTATGCCCTAAATCTGCAGGAAGCCTTGAGGGCTATTCAACAAACTGACCCTGGCAGTGTGCAGGAAACGGATAAGCTGCTAACAGAACAATTCATAGAAGGTCTGCTGTCTAGCGCCCACAGGGCCCAACTGCGCCTCATGTTCTTTCAGAACCTCGACCTGACCTTTGCCCAATTTAAGGACAGGGCCATAAGGGTGCTCCGTGAATCTGCAACCAGTGGCGCTATAAACCCCCGGTGCCCTGCTATCACTTACCACCAGGAGGCGGCGCCCTCCTCTATGGACTCTGTGGAGACTGATGCACAGGCCCTGAACCAAGCCCCGTCGAAAGATCTGCACCAACAAGTCCAGGAGCTGACCAGGAGCGTCGCGGCGTTGACCAGGACCGTCCAGGCATTGCAAGTGGACCCGTCAAGACCCATCGAGCTGGCTTCAAGTCCGGAGGATGTCCCATGGCGTCGACAGAGGAGGATCCCGTCGTTCCGAGGGAGGTCCACAGACCGCTACGCAGAGGATGGACAGCCCATTTGCCGTCGATGCAACCAGCCCGGACACATTTCCAGGTACTGTAATTTAAACGGGTCCAACCTGGGGCAGAGGGCCAACCCCCAGGCATAAGATCACCAGGCCCTTACAATTGGCGTAATAAGTACGTTGGGGGGCGCCCGGTTTTACCCGTGGTGCTGGACGGTATCCCCATGAGCGCCTTGCTGGATACTGGGTCACAAGTAACCACTATCCCTTATGTACTTTTTAAGCAGTATTGGACTGATGCTGATATCACACGGTATCCAGACGGTAACTTGAGCATCATCGCCAGTAATGGCTTACCCGTGCCGCAGATGGGGTTCAAGGAGATGACCATTAAGATTGGTAAAGTTGAACTACCGGCACAGGGAGTGATTATTGTGGACATTGACCGTCGTGAAAGTCACCCTAAAATAACTGTGGGTACTAATGTAATTGAAAATTGTCTTTCAGAGGTAATTGTAATCTTACAACAGGTGGCGGTGAATGCTAGTTCCAGCCAACAGAGAGTTCTCAACAAGGAGATAAAGGCCCTGATGAGACGGCAGCAGGTAGAACTGTCTGGTGGTGAGATCGGTAGCGTAAGACTGAGTGACCCATTCCCCATTTCCATGCCTCCCAAAAGTGAAATGATGATCTGGTGTCGGACTGCAATCGGGTTGAGAGGTAGAGACTACCAAGCCATGGTAGAACCCGTGTACTCAGACAGCAGGCCCACCATTTTGACAGCCCGGGGGGTGGTTGATGTCCGTCATGGGAGGGTGCCCGTCCGCATCCTCAACATTGGGGAGAGGGAGGTACACTTACCCAGGTACGCTACACTCGCCAAGCTGTTTGTGGTCGAACACAAAGCTATCAGGGCCGTGGAACCCTTGCCTCCATCTCCTCAGGCGGAGGGTAATGGCTCCCAGAAACAAAAGGAGGACTGGTGCCAGAAACTCCACGTGGGTGCTGACTCCACTCCCCTGCACCAAAAACAAGGAGTCTACCGGGTGGTACAGGAGTACGAGAGAGTCTTTAGTAAGCACCCGCTAGACTTCGGCAGAGTAAAGGGGATAGAACACCACATCCCCACAGGGAGCCACCCACCGATAAAAGAGAGGCACAGACCTGTACCCCCTGCACATTATCAGAACGCAAGGGGCATGCTAAGAGAGATGAAAGAAGCTGGGGTAATTAGAGACAGCTGTAGCCCCTGGGCAGCCCCCTTGGTTCTGGTCAAAAAGAAAGACGGCACCATGAGAATGTGCGTCGACTATAGACAAATCAACCGTATCACTCACAAAGACGCATATCCGCTGCCTAGAATAGAGGAGTCTTTAGCCGCACTAAAATCAGCTAACTTCTTTTCTACTTTGGACCTTACTAGCGGGTACTGGCAGGTTCCTGTGGCAGAGGCTGACAAGGAGAAGACCGCCTTCACCACACCGATGGGACTGAGCGAATTCAACTGCATGCCTTTCGGGCTCTGCAACGCACCAGGGACCTTCCAGCGGCTGATGGAATGCTGTCTAGGGCACCGAAACTTCGAGACGGTCCTCCTTTACCTGGACGACGTGATCGTCTATTCGAAGACCTACGAGGACCATCTGAAGCACCTGGCCGAGGTGTTCGAAGCCCTGGCAGGCTATGGCCTGAAGGTGAAACCATCGAAGTGTCACCTGCTGAAACCAAAGGTCCAGTACCTAGGGCACGTGGTAAGCGCGGAAGGAGTGGCCCCCGACCCTGACAAGGTCACGGCAATCAAGAGCTGGCCAAGCCCCTCGAACATCAAAGAGGTGAGACAGTTTCTCGGGTTGGTAGGCTACTACCGAAGATTCATCCCCGGGTTCACCAAGATGGCAGCTCCTATGCAGGACCTCCTGATCGGACAGTCTAAGTCCAGGAGGCAAAAGCCGCCCTTCAAGTGGGATAAACCGGAAGAGGAGTCCTTCCGCCAGCTAAAGATGGCCCTCACAGGGGATGAGATCCTGGCCTACCCTGATTATGGCCAGCCTTTCATTCTCCACACAGATGCCAGTAATGTGGGACTGGGAGCCGTATTGTCCCAAAACCAACAGGGCAGAGAACGGGTGATCGCATACGCCAGCCGGAAGCTGAGGCCCACCGAGAGGAACCCGGAGAATTACAGCTCCTTCAAGCTAGAATTCTTGGCGGTGGTGTGGGCCGTGACGGAACGCTTCAAGCATTACCTGGCCTCCGCAAAGTTCACCGTGTACACGGACAACAACCCGTTGACACACCTGGACAATGCAAGACTGGGTGCCCTGGAACAGCGGTGGATGGCCCGTCTCTCCAACTATGACTTCGTGATCAAGTACGGGGCAGGCAAAACCAACTCCAACGCGGACGCCCTATCAAGGATGCCTCACTTACCTGAAGGTGACGAAGACCCAGAAGAGCTGGAGGAGGTAGAACTCCCCGCGTTTCACCGGTATGGAGCCGCTCAACACTCTCACCGCGCGAAGGAGGAGGATCTAACAACTGTGATGATGAATCCCCTACCTCACCACAGCTGGGCCGAGACCCAAGATAGTGACCCTGCAGTCCGCCTGGTGAAAGATCTGCTGACCCGGGAAGACGACCGCTTAGATCCAGATGCCCCAGAGGAAGCCAAGCAGCTATGGAAGGAGAAGAGCAAGCTGTTCCTCTACGAAGGCAAGTTGTGCAGAAGGATTGTCAACCACCGGACGCACGAGCTGACCTGGCAAGTCGTGGTCCCAAGGAGGGATGCAGCTATGGTCCTGGGGGCTTACCATGACAGAGCGGGACACTTCGGTTGGAAGAAACTGGAGTTCCTACTAAGAGGAAGATTCTTTTGGGTCGGCATGAGAGGAGCTGTAGAAAAATGGTGCAGAGACTGTGGCCCTTGTCACCTAAGGAGGAAGGACCGTGCCAGCCAGAAGACACCCTTGAGGCCCATCATCACCACGCAGCCTCTTGAGCTGGTAGCTCTGGACCATGTCAAATTGGCTCCCAGCCGGTCAGGATACATCTATGCCCTGACAATCGTGGACCACTATTCCCGTTTTCTAGTGGTGGTCCCGGTAAAGGACTTGACAGCCCAAACAGCGGCCAGAGCCTTCCAGCAATATTTCTGCCGTCCACACGGGTATCCGGAACAGGTCCTGACAGACCAGGGTCCAGCGTTCGAGGCTGAAATCTTCCAGGAGTTCTGCAACCTCTATGGCTGTAAGAAGATTCGTACAACGCCTTACCACCCCCAAACCAACGGGATGTGTGAGAAGATGAACAATATAGTCATTGATCTCCTGAAGACGTTGCCCCTGGAGGAACGCAGCCTGTGGCCAGAAAAACTGCCGGACCTGATAGACCTATACAACAATATCCCGGTGAATGCTACAAACTGCACCCCGGCTTACCTGATGCAAGCTAGACCAGGAAAGCTGCCCGTAGACCTGGAGATAGGAGTCCTAATACCTGAGGACACCTCCCCGGATGCGGACTGGGATACGGAAAGGCAACTGCAGTACAAGAAGGTACAGGAGAGTGTGGAGAAGAGCCTGGCCCAGGTGAGAGAGAAGCAAGAAAGACTCTTCAATCAACACGCCCCTGCTAGTCCCCTAGAACCTGGTGAGCAAGTCCTAAAGCGAAAAAGAAGGCTACATAAGTTGGACGACCAGTGGGAAAGGGAACCCTACACCGTACTGCAGTCTGACCACGACAACCCAAAGGTGTGCGTAATCACCAAGGACGGAGGAGAAACCACTAGTGTCGTCTCCAGAGACCATCTCAAAAGGTGCCCCGAGCAACTCCGTAGTGCAGAAGAGGATCAGAGTGACCTTGAACCCGCAGAGGACAAGGAAGAAATGATCAGCACCGTTCTCGGAGAGTTTCCTCAGTCCTGGACTCGCATAAATGATGCCATAGTGGTACCTGTCCTGCATTTCCTGCAACCGGCACAGCAACAACCAACACCAGAGCCGGAAGGTGAAGAGGAGCAAGCAGTTCCAGAGGCAGAAGAGCCTGTACCAGCAGCCCAGGAGAGTCAACCCTCTGCTGACAGTGAGCCTGCCATGCCTGTGGTAAGCCAAAGGACTCGCAGACAGCTGCCTGCCCTACCTGTACACCCAGCTGGTAGCTGCACCCCTAACGCTAGTGGGGAAAGCCAAGTCAGTCCACTACCAGACAGTGGGCTACGTAGGTCAACCAGGAGCACAAAGGGACAGATACCCGCTCGCTGGAGAATATAGAGTGTACTAAAATTGTAAATAACCCTGTTGCCAAATGTTGAATTGTTTGCAAAGTTACATGCATGTTTGGTAATACTCTGTTTCAGTTTCTTGCAGCTACCGTAAGGACTCACAGGTTATGGACTTTTTATAACCGGGACCTTGTATGGACTGCGTTCAGAGCCTAACCCAGGAATGAACTAAGACTGTGAAGGACTTGGGGTAGGACAGACCCCCACCTGGTTAAGGCTCCCCGTTGTGCTGGTGATATGGACACCCGGTCACAGGCCACACTGTGACCTTAAGAACTCAATTTGTGCGTCGTCTGTCTATTAATGTTTTATTGTTATGCATATTGTCTTTGTTTACTGTTTAGTCCCGGAGTACTAAATTTCACTAGGGGGGAATGTGTCACCCTGGCCTGGATGCCACAAGTGTAATTAAAGCTGTGTCTGAGAGCAGGGGGGAGGTTCTCTAGTCAGGGGAACATTAGCATGCAATGCCTCCTGTCTCAGGCCAGTAGAGGGAGCAGGCTGCCCCTATAAAAGCTGGTGCTGGGGGCAGGGTTAGAGAGAACCCAGATGACCTGTCTCAGGACTGAGACGTGTCTCAGCAGAGCAGGGACAGACAGTTGCACTGCACCTAAGAGGAAGTGTGGCAGGAGGAGAGCCACAAGCCAGAGACAAGAGGCGAAGCAAGCCTGTCTTGGCAGATAACAGACTTAATCTACCAGACTTTGGTGTCTGAGGCTGGAAGGATTCCACATCCCCCAGCAGAGAACCAGTCCGCAAGGGACTGTATATTCCTTGGCCTAAGAAGCCTGGAGGCCCTGCCACAACAGAAGGGACCAGTAAAGCCATACAAGGCTGGGAGCAGAAAGGAACCCACGTCGCAGGCCATACAGGCGAGAAAACACGGAAAGCTCGGAAACGTGGGCTGTTACCCTATCAGGAGGAGATAGCCAGAAGGAGCGCAGAAAGCACGGTAGGCCTACACCCTCACCCTGACCAGGGCCAATTTCCCCGTTGCTCTCAGACATCCAGGTCCCCTCCTAGCCGGGACTGTTTGTGGGTCAGTTTACCTGTTTAGTAAAGACCCTGGACTGCAACCTGTTGTCTGTGTGCTCCTTGCTCCTCCAGCACTATCAGCACTGGGACTCCCACTACCATCACTCCCAACATCCATTATACTGCCCTGGGGCCGCACTCTTCCCGTGGAGAGTCACACTACCCTAGCTGCACACCTCATCAGCCCCAGCGGTCTGCATGCAGCGGCGGTTCCTAATAACCGCAATCCACGGGTGGCGTAGTCGGACATTATCAGCAGAACATAGCAGACTACCATTGGCCTGACCACCCTGAGCCACGGAACCGGGTCACCACTACTACCCCCATCGTCTCCCTATTGCCCGGATCCGAGTGCCCCACGGCCCAGGGGGCGAGTCACATGTAATACACTGACTCACCAGTGACGTCTCTAGGTGAAGTCCTTCATCTTCGCTTTTCTTCTTCATCTGGCACAGACGGCCATCACTTCTTCCAGCCAGGAATCATCTCTGCAGAAAATAACACACAGTTATCAATAACTGATCTCTTCTAGGGAATATTCCCACTCCACCCCCCCGACTTCTACACTACACCAGTTGAAGAAAAAAAGCGATATAGTGCCGCCCTGCACAGTAACAGGAGCCCGCTTTTGTCCTATCCCATGGAAAACAATTTCCTAAAAAGTAAATTATATTACAGAAGTAATAATGTCTCTAATTGGACTCTAAAATAATAATGTTCCTCACTGGCCACCATAAACTAATAAAGTATGTTCCTCAATCTGGCCCCAAACAGTAATTAAGTCCCTTGTTCAGCCTGGCACCCCCATATATCCATCCTGGCCCCCCCTTCCCTGCATATATCCATCCTGACACCCCCCATATATCCCTTCTGGCCCCCATATGTCCAGTGTGACCCCTCCATATATTTATCCTAGCCCACGTGTATCGAGCCTGCCCCCTCCCATATACCCATCCTAGTCCCCCATGTGGCCCTCCTGTTCCCCCCATATATCCATCCTGGCCTCCATGTGTCCAGGCTGCCCCCCCACATATCCATCCTGGCCTCCATGTTTCCAGCCTGCCCCCCCATATATCTGTCCTGGCCTCCATGTGTCCAGCCTGCCCCCTCCCATATATCTGTCCTAAAGCCCCATGTGTCAAGCCTGCCCCCCATATATCCATCCTGGCCTCCATTTGTCCAGCATGCCCCCCCTACATATCCTTCCTGGCCTCCATGTGTCCAGCCTGCCCCCCACAATATATCCATCCTGGCCTCCATGTTTCCAGCCTGCCCCCCATATATCCATCCTGACCTCCATGTGTCCAGCCTGCCCCCTCATATATCCATCCTGCCCTTCCCCCCTGCATATATCCATCCTTACACCCCCCCATATATCCATACTGGCCCCCATATGTCCAGCGTTGCCCCTCCATATATTTATCCTAGCCCATGTGTATCGAGCCTGCCCCTCCACATATCTATCCTAGCCCCCCATGTGTCCAGCCTGCCCCCCACATATCCATCCTGGCCATCATGTGTCCAGCCTGCCCCGCCCCCCATATATCCGGCCCCCCCATATATCCATCCCCCTCACATATCCATCCTGGCCTCCATGTGTCCAGCCTGCCCCACCATATAGCCATCCTGCCCACCCTTTCCCATGTGTCCAGCCAGGCTCCCCCTTATGTGTCCAGCCAGGCTCCCCCCCTTGTGTGTCCAGCCAGGGTTCCCCTTTGTGTGTCCAGCCAGGCTCTCACCCTTGTGTGTCCAGCCAGTGTCCCCCCTTGTGTGTCCAGCCAGGGTTCTCCCTTGTGTGTCCAGCCAGGGTTCCCTCTTGTGTGTCCAGTCAGGGCTTCCCCTTGTGTGTCCAGCCAGGGCTCCCCCTTGTGGGTCCAGCCAGGGTTCCCCCTTGTGTGTCCATCCAGCTCCCCCCTTGTGTGTCCAGCCAGGGCTCCCCCTTGTGTGTCAAGTCAGGGCTCCCCCTTGTGTGTCCAGCCAGGGCTTCCCCTTGTGTGTCCAGCCAGGGCTCCCCCTTGTGTGTCCAGCCAGGGTTCCCTCTTGTGTGTCCAGTCAGGGCTCCCCCTTGTGTGTCCAGTCAGGGCTCCCCCTTGTGTGTCCAGCCAGGGCTTCCCCTTGTGTGTCCAGCCAGGGCTCCCCCTTGTGTGTCCAGCAAGGCCCCCCTTGTGTGTCCATCCGGGCCCCCCCTTGTGTGTCCAGCCAGGGTCCCCCCTTGTGTGTCTAGCCGGGCCCCCCCTTGTGTGTCCAGCCAGGGGCCCATCCCATTCTGCATCCACTCATATACACACAGACACAGACACCTCTTACCTTCCTGCTCTCCCGTGCGGTGTCCTCCTTCTCCGGTGACGTCATACGCCGGCCGGGGAAGGGAGACGCGCAGCTTCAGCTGCTTCACTGGGACGTGTGTCGCGGCGGTTCAGGTAATGAACGCCGCGTGCGCGCGTCCCTGCATATGTGGCACCCCAGGGGTCTGGTTTCCACAGTAATGTAATGTTATGTCTGAGAGCAGGTGGGAGGTCCTTTGGTCAGGGATCCTGTGCATGCCACACCTCCTGCCCAGTCTTGGGAGGGGAAGGACTTCCCCTATATAAACCCGGGGCTGAGGTAGGGTTAGGCAGTCAAGGAGAGTAGAGACGAGAAACAGTCATAGGAAGAGACAGCAGAAGCAATACTACTACGAGTCAGGGGCTGGCAGCTGCAGAGCTCGCCCTGACTGAGAAGATTTCTTACCGGACCCGGAGTCCGAGGCTGTGGGGACTAACTCCTACCCAGCAGCAGAAACCGACCGGCAGGGGATTGCAGGTCCTCTGGCCCAGAAACCCGAAGGCACGGTCACACGCGTGGGACCAGCACCGCCATCGTGGAGCGGAAGCCATTAGAAGGCCCCCAGTCACCGGTCATACGGGTGAGCACCACACGGTACACTCAGGGACGTGGGCTACTTTTACCCGCCTCTAGCAAGGTAGCCAGAAGAGTACAGTTAGTTGGGAAGGCCTACAACTCCGCCTGGCCAGGGGAGATCCCATCTGCTCAAGGACTGACCAGGCCCCGATTGCTAGCAAGTACTCCGGGAGGGTCTATCTTTGTCACCAGTAAAGACCCTGAACTACACCGCATCGTCTCTGAGTGGTTCCTGCTACCCCCATCATCCACGTCGGCTGCCCTGAGGCCATACCCCTCCCGTTGGGGGTTATACCATCCACGCTGCACCATCCTTCCACCGGCCTCAGCGGTCTGCCCTGCAGCGGCAGCTCCATAGCTGCATTCAACGGGTGGCGTAGTCATCCAACATCCACTGCTAATTTACCGCCACTTAGTCTGACTCCCTGGGCACGGACCGGGTCACCGCCACAAGACTACTACCCTCATCTGATCCGGCTCCGGGTAAGCTCCCGCGTGCGCAACGCAGCGCGACACAGGCCCAGGGGCGCGTCAACTTTTGGCGTAGTCGGCAGGATTTCGTGCCCGCAACCACCGGGTACTGCGTGCCTGAAAAAGAGACTTTTCAAACTCACCTGTGGTGAAGATTCCCGCCATCCGGCGCCATCTTCAGCCTTCTTCCCGCCATCGGTGAAGTTTCCCGCCATCCGGCGCCATCTTCAGCCTTCTTCCCGCCATCGGTGAAGATTCCCGCCATCCGGCGCCATCTTCAGCCTTCTTCCCGCCATCCGTGGAGTTTTCCCGCCATTGGACGCCATCTTGAGGACGCCGCGCGGGAAGAAGAGGGGCGTGGACTCCGAAAGCGCGCGAGAACTGAAGCCCCGCCTCACGTCCGGACGTTGCGTAAGGTCCTGGAAGGAGCCCAGCAGACGCCGACGTCACAGGAGCGCGACGGAAGGTCCTCAACCCTGACGATCCACTGCGGAGCCGCGGCCTACGGAAGAGGATCATCGCAAGGTAGGCCATGGTCCACTAGGGGGGAGGAAGATGTCGGATACGGAGGAGAGCTTCACTGCCTCAACCCCCGCTAGCGCTACCGCTGCTGCAGTTATGCCCTTCACCATGCCCTATATCCCGGGAGCAGCTTGGCTACCCCAGTACTCAGGGGAGTCGCATACCCTGCATGACTTTAGAGAGAAGCTGGATAGCCTCTTCCAGGTGTACCCCCTCACAGAAGAGCAAAAAGTGAGCATCCTGGTGGCCCAACTAACCGGGGCAGCCAAAAGGGAAGTAAAATCTTGGCCACCTGGGAGGAAGACTGTCGCAGGGATACTAACCCGGCTGAAGGACACCTTTGATACCCGCACCTCAGCCGAGATTAAGCTTAGATTCTACGGGTGCAAGCAGCGAGCGCATGAGAGTATAAGGGACTATGCACTAAACCTACAAGAGGCCCTGAGGGCCATTAAGCAGACCGACCCTGATGGAGTGGGAGATGAGGACAGGCTGTTGACCGAACAGTTTATAGAGGGACTATATTGTAATACCCACCGAACCCAGTTGCGGGCAATGGCTTTACAGGATCCCCATCTGGGCTTTGCACAGTTCAAGGACAGAGCCATCCGGGTGCTCCGAGAACCGGCACCGGGTGGCGTTGTGACCCACAGGCGCCCTGCTATCACTTACCACCAGGAGGCGGCGCCCTTGTCGGCAGGGCCTGTGGGAGCTGATGCACAGGCTTTGGACAATGACCCGGCTCCAGACCTACACCATCAGGTCCAAGAGCTAGCTAAGAGCGTTGCTGCGCTAATCCGAACTGTGCAGTCTTTACAGGCTTCCACTCCAGGGAAGATCCAGCTGGCATCCGGACCGGAGGACATCCCGTGGCGTCGACCAAGGAGGACCCCACCGGCCAGAGGAAGACCCAGTGACCGATACAGCGAGGACGGACGACCCATCTGCCGCCACTGCAATCAACCCGGACATATGGCAAGGTACTGTTCTTTAAACGGGCACAACCTGGGGTAGAGGGCCAACCCCCAGGAAAAAGATCACCAGGCCCATCGAACTGGTGCGACAGATATGTGGGAGGACATCCAGTCTTGCCTGTGGTACTGGATGGCATTCCCATGAGTGCCCTACTGGACACCGGGTCACAGGTCACCACCATCCCGTACGTGCTCTTTAAGCAGTACTGGAATGACTCGGATATTACCCGCTACCCTGACGACGACTTGAGTATCATCGCCAGCAATGGCCAGCCCGTGCCACAGATCGGATTTAAAGAGGTGACCATCAAAATCGGTAGAGTCGAACTGGCAGCACAGGGACTGATCATTGTAGACATTGACAAACATGAGAGCCACCCAAAAATAACTCTAGGAACTAATGTAATTGAAAATTGTC
This sequence comes from Phyllobates terribilis, assembly GCF_046119375.1. Taxonomy (NCBI): domain Eukaryota; kingdom Metazoa; phylum Chordata; class Amphibia; order Anura; family Dendrobatidae; genus Phyllobates; species Phyllobates terribilis. The sequence continues at coordinate 1,651,175 of NW_027362852.1, read as the reverse complement.
TTGCAGAGGTGATTTTCCTTCTACAGCAGGTTGCCAAGAACGCCAGCTCCGGCGAGCAGCGAGTGCTCCAGAAAGAGATCCGGGCACTGATGCGACGGCAACAGGTGGAACTCTCCGGCGGTGAGATTGGTAGCGTAAGAATGTGTGACCCTTTCCCTATTGCCATGCCCCCAAAAAGTGAAATGATGATTTGGTGCCGGGCAGCTATTGGTCTGAGAGGTAGAGATTACCAGGCAATGGTAGAACCAGTTTACTCAGACAGTAGGCCCACCATTTTGACAGCACGGGGGGTGGTCAATGTACGCCATGGGAGGGTGCCCGTTCGCATAATCAATATCGGGGAGAGGGAAGTGTACCTGCCCCGGTATGCCACGCTAGCCAAATTATATACCATCAACCAAAACTCTATACAGTCTGTGGAACCCTTGCCTCCATCTCACCCGGAGGAAGGTAACGGCTCTAAGAAAGTAATGGAGGATTGGTGTCAGCAACTACACTTGGGAACTGACGCCACTCCCTCCCACCAGAAACAGGGAGTCTACCGGGTGGTTCAAGAGTATGAGAGAGTGTTTAGTAAACACCCGTTAGACTTCGGGCGAGTCAAGGGGGTAGAACACCGCATCCCCACGGGAGATCATCCTCCCATAAAAGAGAGGTATCGACCCGTACCCCCTGCACATTACCAACACGCCAAGGGGATGCTTAGAGACATGAAGGAGGCTGGGGTAATCCGGGATAGCTGTAGCCCCTGGGCAGCCCCACTAGTTTTAGTCAAAAAGAAAGACAACACCATGAGGATGTGTGTAGATTACCGGAAAATCAACCGTATCACACACAAGGATGCGTACCCCTTACCAAGGATAGAGGAGTCATTGGCTGCTTTAAGATCTGCTAACTTCTTCTCTACCTTGGATCTCACTAGCGGGTACTGGCAGGTTCCTGTAGCAGAGGCGGACCGGGAGAAGACCGCATTCACCACCCCGATGGGACTTAGCGAGTTCACCTGCATGCCGTTCGGACTCTGCAACGCCCCAGGAACCTTCCAACGATTAATGGAGTGCTGTCTGGGCCACAGAAACTTCGAGACGGTCCTGTTGTACCTGGACGATGTCATCGTATACTCCAAGACTTATGAGGACCACCTGAAACACCTGGCGGAGGTGTTCGAAGCTCTGGCGAGTTACGGCCTAAAGGTGAAACCCTCCAAGTGTCACCTCCTGAAACCAAAGGTGCAGTACCTGGGACACGTGGTGAGCGCTGACGGAGTGGCTCCCGACCCTGATAAGATCACCGCAATTAAGGGATGGCCAAGCCCCTCCAGCGTAAAAGAAGTGCGGCAGTTCCTCGGGTTGGTAGGCTACTACCGAAGGTTTATTCCCGGTTTCACCAAAAAGGCAGCGCCTATGCAGGACCTCCTGATAGGCCAGTCCCGGAAGGCCAAGAACCAGAAGCCGCCCTTCAAATGGGAGGAGCTAGAAGAAGAGTCCTTCCGCCAGCTGAAGATGGCCCTCACGGGGGATGAAATCTTGGCATACCCGGATTATAGCCAGCCCTTCATCCTCTACACCGACGCCAGTAACATCGGGCTAGGAGCCGTACTGTCCCAGATCCAGCAGGGGAAAGAACGAGTAATCGCCTACGCCAGCCGAAAACTGCGACCCACCGAAAGGAACCCCGAGAATTATAGCTCATTTAAGCTAGAGTTCCTGGCCGTGGTATGGGCAGTCACTGAGCGCTTTAAGCATTACCTTGCTTCTTCCCGGTTCACCGTGTACACGGATAACAACCCGTTGACACACCTGGACACGGCAAGACTCGGTGCCCTGGAGCAGAGGTGGATGGCCCGTCTGTCCAACTACGAGTTCACAATCAAATACCGGGCAGGGCGCTCCAATACTAACGTGGACGCCCTGTCCAGGATGCCCAACCTGCCGGACGAAGGAGAAGATCCGGAGGGACTGGAAGAAATTGAACTCCCTGCGTTCCACCGTCATGGGACTATCCAGTATTCCCACCGGGTAAGGAGTAAGCAGGCTGCTACGTTGAACCCCTTACCTCACCACAACTGGGCGGAAACGCAAGACAGCGACCCTGCCGTCCGACTGGTGAAGGAGATGCTGACTCGGCCGGAGGCTCGCCTTGAACCAGACGCTCCGGAGGAAGCCAAACAACTATGGGCGGAGAAGAGTCGACTGTTCCTTTACAAGGGGAAGTTGTGCCGCAGAATGGTCAACTCCCGGACGCATGAACTACTCTGGCAAGTAGTGGTGCCACGAAGAGACGCAGCCATGGTGATGGAGGCATACCACGACGGAGCTGGACACTTCGGGTGGAAGAAGCTGGAGTTCCTGCTGCGCGAGCGGTTCCACTGGGTAGGCATGAGGGGAACCATCGAGAAGTGGTGCAGGGACTGTGGCCCGTGCAATCTGAGAAGGAAGGACCGGGCCAGCCAGAAGACTCCCCTGCAATCTATCGTCACCCGGCAACCGTTGGAACTGGTAGCCTTGGATCATGTAAAACTGACCCCAAGCAGAAGTGGCTACGTCTACGCGTTAACCATCGTGGATCATTACTCCCGGTTCTTGGTTGTCGTCCCCGTCAAGGACTTAACGGCTCAAACAGCAGCTAGAGCCTTCCAGCAGCACTTCTGCCGTCCACACGGGTACCCGGACCAAGTGCTGACGGACCAGGGACCTGTCTTTGAAGCGGAGGTCTTCCAGGAATTCTGCAATCTGTATGGCTGCCGGAAGATAAATACGACACCCTACCATCCGCAAACTAATGGACTTTGTGAAAAAATGAACCAGGTGGTAATGGATCTTCTAAAAACGTTGCCCCTGGAAGAACGCAGTCTGTGGCCTGAGAAGTTGCCCGATCTGGTGGACCTATACAACCACATCCCGGTAGGTTCCACCAACTGTACCCCGGCTTACCTAATGAGGGCGAGACCTGGTAAGTTACCTGTTGACCTGGAAATGGGAGTCCTGACACCTGAGGACACTTCACCAGAAGCAGACTGGGACACAGAGAGGCAACAGCAGTACCGGAAAGTACAGGAGAGCGTGGAGCGAAGTCTCTGTCAGGCTAGGGAAAGGCAAGAGAAAACTTACAACCAGTATGCTCCCGCTGTTCCCCTGGTACCCGGAGAGCAGGTCTTGAAGAGGAAAAGACGGCTCCACAAGTTGGACGACCAGTGGGAGAAGGACCCGTACACCGTACTGCCCTCAAGCCACGAGAACCCGAAGGTCTGTACCATCAGTAAAGACGGAGGGGAGACCACAGCCATTGTATCCCGGGACCACCTGAAGAAGTGTCCCGAACAACTGAGGAACCCTGAAGAGGAACAAGAAGACCATCGACCCGTAGAGGAAAGGGAAGATATGGTTAGTACCGTGCTCGGGGACTTCCCTCGGTCTTGGACTCAAGTCAATGGTGCAGTTGTGGTACCCGTACTCACCTTCCTCCAACCATCATCCCAAGTACCTACGGAGCAACCGGTAGAGCTGGAAGAACAGCCGGTCCAGGAGGCAGAAGACTCTACACAAGCAGACCCGGAAAATCAACCCTCTGCTTATAGTGAGCCTGCCATACCCCTAGTGAGCCAGAGGGCCCATAGACAGCGGCCCAGTTTACCCTTGACAGCTCCTACACCCTGTAGTTCAGGGCCAGACAGTCAGCTCCGTAGGTCCACTAGGGCCACTAGAGGCCAGTTACCCACACGTTGGAGGATCTAAATGTTTAAGCTATCTTATAATGTTTACCTGTTTATAGTTGCTTGTGTATAATTTTGTGTTTCTAGTTATTTTTAGGAGTCCTTGGTGGATTTACCGGGAATCCTTGTACAATTAGTTGGAGCGTAACCCAGGATGGACTAAAGACTGTTAAGGACTCGGGGCAGGACAGGCCCCTACCTGGTTACGTCTCCCTGTTTTGGTGAAATGGACACCTTGCTTTCCCTCAAAGACTGCACCCGGTTGCGGACACGCCGTGACCATCGTTATGTGTCTCTTTATTATAATGTTTTGGTTGTACTCTGTTATGTTTTTCCAAAAATATGTTTAGTCCCGGAGTACTAAATTTCACTAGGGGGGAATGTGGCACCCCAGGGGTCTGGTTTCCACAGTAATGTAATGTTATGTCTGAGAGCAGGTGGGAGGTCCTTTGGTCAGGGATCCTGTGCATGCCACACCTCCTGCCCAGTCTTGGGAGGGGAAGGACTTCCCCTATATAAACCCGGGGCTGAGGCAGGGTTAGGCAGTCAAGGAGAGTAGAGACGAGAAACAGTCATAGGAAGAGACAGCAGAAGCAGTACTACTACGAGTCAGGGGCTGGCAGCTGCAGAGCTCGCCCTGACTGAGAAGATTTCTTACCGGACCCGGAGTCCGAGGCTGTGGGGACTAACTCCTACCCAGCAGCAGAAACCGACCGGCAGGGGATTGCAGGTCCTCTGGCCCAGAAACCCGAAGGCACGGTCACACGCGTGGGACCAGCACCGCCATCGTGGAGCGGAAGCCATTAGAAGGCCCCGAGTCACCGGCCATACGGGTGAGCACCACACGGTACACTCAGGGACGTGGGCTACTTTTACCCGCCTCTAGCAAGGTAGCCAGAAGAGTACAGTTAGTTGGGAAGGCCTACAACTCCGCCTGGCCAGGGGAGATCCCATCTGCTCAAGGACTGACCAGGCCCCGATTGCTAGCAAGTACTCCGGGAGGGTCTATCTTTGTCACCAGTAAAGACCTTGAACTACACCGCATCGTCTCTGAGTGGTTCCTGCTACCCCCATCATCCACGTCGGCTGCCCTGAGGCCATACCCCTCCCGTTGGGGGTTATACCATCCACGCTGCACCATCCTTCCACCGGCCTCAGCGGTCTGCCCTGCAGCGGCAGCTCCATAGCTGCATTCAACGGGTGGCGTAGTCATCCAACATCCACTGCTAATTTACCGCCACTTAGTCTGACTCCCTGGGCACGGACCGGGTCACCGCCACAAGACTACTACCCTCATCTGATCCGGCTCCGGGTAAGCTCCCGCGTGCGCAACGCAGCGCGACACAGGCCCAGGGGCGCGTCACATACACTGTGCCTGCGCTTTTAAAGGGCCCGTGCCCCTTAAAACCGCAGGTTTTTTTATTTTTTCATTCTCTTCTCCCCCTCTCCTCTGCAGAAGGGTACCCCGCCAGCCCAGTCCCACCCTGTTGATGACTTATCCTAAAATCGGTCATTAATATATAAGTCCTGGACAGTCCCGTTAAGCTTGTTTTACCTAGTTATAAAAGCCCTTTAAGTCCTCATTATAAGGTAAGGTATGAATGGATCTAATTAAATTCTCCAAAGAGAACTATTTATACATTTTAGTCACTGTGAGCTTTCTACAAGATATTGCGGGCAGTATATAGCGAATATACGGACACAGAGCCATTCGCCGGCTCAGATTGCCAATAAGCACCTTGTAAATATGAGACCTTGACATCATAGGTTACTTGGCTTAATATGAAATTGTCCCTCATGTGTACCGCATTGTGGGCAGGGACTATATGTACATCACTGCAGAATATGTTGGCAATAAAAAGTCAACAGAAATGAATATCATGCAGATCCTCACCAGGACTCCAGCAGTGTCACCATCCTGCCACCATACAGCTATAGAAGGACAATAAACCTGCAGGGTTCTCCCCTCAGTTATTTTTCCTTTAATTTTATTATCTGTTTCTTACTCACAGTGAAAGAACAGTCATCAGATATTTTATTCTTCACTTTTTATTTTACAGTCTCAGCTCTGAAGAATAGAACGTCTTATGAATAAATGACAGCTCACTTATTACAGTGGTGGCCAAAAGTATTGGCACCCCTGCAATTCTATCAGATAATACTCAGTTTCTTCCTGAAAATGATTGCAATCACAAATTCTTTGGTATTATTATCTTCATTTAATTTGCTTGCAAGGAAAAAACACAAAAGAGAATGAAGCAAAAATCAAATCATTGATCATTTCACACAAAACTCCAAAAATGGGCCAGACAAAAGTATTGGCACCCTCAGCCTAATACTTGGTTGCACAACCTTTAGCCAAAATAACTGCGAACAGCCACTTCCGGTAACCATCAATGAGTTTCTTACAATGCTCTGCTGGAATTGTAGACCATTCTTCTTTGGCAAACTGCTCCAGGTCCCTGATATTTGAAGGGTGCCTTCTCCAAACTGCCATTTTGTGATCTCTCCACAGGTGTTCTATGGGATTCAGGTCTGGACTCATTGCTGGCCACCTTAGAAGTCTCCAGTGCTTTCTCTAAAACCATTTTATAGTGCTTTTGGAAGTGTGTTTTGGGTCATTGTCCTGCTGGAAGACCCATGACCTCTAAGGGCGACCCAGCTTTCTCACACTGGGCCCTACATTATGCTGCAAAATTTGTTGGTAGTCTTCAGACTTCATAATGCCATGCACACTGTCAAGCAGTCCAGTGCCAGAGGCAGCAAAGCAACCCCAAAACATCAGGGAACCTCCGCCATGTTTGACTGTAGGGACCATGTTCTTTTCTTTGAATGACTCTTTTTTTTCCTGTACACTCTATGTTGATGGTTTTTCCCAAAAAGCTCGACTTTTGTCTCATCTGACCAGAGAACATTCTTCCAAAACATAGTAACATAGTTTGTAAACATAGTTAGTAAAGCCGAATAAAGACTTGCGTCCATCAAGTTCGACCTGTTAGTTCTGTAATTGGTAAAGTTGATCCAGAGGAGGGCAAAAACCCCAAATGATTTGGCCAATCTTCACCTGAGGAAAAATTCCCTCCTGACTCTGAAACCAGCAGTCAGAATAAATCCCTGTATCAACTTACTATTTTATTTTATTTTTAAGTATATGCTGAAATCTGCCTGGTATCTAGAAATGCATCCAGTCCCCGCTTGAACTGGTGTAGTGAATCTGACATCACCGTCTCCTCACTCTGTGAATTCCATATTCTCACTGCTCTTACCGTAAAGAACCCCTCTAGTGACGCTTACCCAATCTGAGTATATTCCATTTATAACCACCCTCTGCCTTCTATCCCTTAGCCAGTTAGCTACCCACTTGCAGACATTTTCCCCCAGCCCCATCATTCTCATTTTGTATACCAACCTATTATGTGGCACGCTATCGAAAGCTTTTGAGAAGTCGAGATACACGACATCCACTGGTTCCCCCTGATCTACTCGAGAGCTAATCTCCTCGTAGAAGTCAATCAGGTTTGTTTGGCAGGAGCGATTCCTCATGAATCCATGTTGGTTCGGGATTAAAAGATTATTAGCATCAAGATGCTCCGTAATTGCCTCTTTAATGAAGCTTTCAAAAATTTTGCCCACAACGGACGTCAGACTCACCGGCCGATAGTTTCCGGCGTCACTTTTCGCTCCCTTTTTGAATATTGGCACTACATTCGCCTGTCGCCAATCAAGTGGCACAGACCCAGTCTCAACAGAGTCCTTAAATATAAGATATAACGGTCTGTCTATCACATTACTTAGTTCCCTTAGTACCCGTGGGTGTATGCCATCAGGTTCTGGCGATTTGTTTATTTTAATGTTACTGAGGCGTTTCTGTACCCCAGCTTGGGTTAGATTTGTCATACTTAGTGGAGGATTAAGCTTGTCACTTCTCATTTCTCCTGTTAGTTTGATTTCCTTTGTGAAAGTTGTCGAAAAAAAATTATTTAATAGATTAGCTTTATCCTCATCTTTCTCTATGATTTTGCCTTCCTCACTTTTTATTGGTCCAATATTATCCGATTTAATCCTTTTACTATTTATATACGTAAAGAACAGTTTGGGATTTGATCTACTTTCCCTAGCAATACGTCTCTCTGTTTCCTCCTTCGCTATTTTTATTTGTTTTTTACAGGTTCTCGTTTTTTCCTTGTAACACATTAGTGCCTCCTTACTGTTTTCCTGTTTTAATCTCTTGAATGCCTCTTTTTTGCTATTTAACGCCCCTTTTACGTTCTTGTTCAACCATATTGGTTTCCTCTTATTTCTGGCCCTTTTATTCCCATACGGTATATACCTCTCGCACTGAGTATTCAGAATTCTTTTGAAGGTTTCCCATTTACTATTCGTATTCCTTTGATTAAGAACTTTGTCCCAGTCAATAAGTTGAAGGCTTTCTTTCAGCTGATCAAACTTCGCCCTCCTAAAGTTTAATGTTTTTGTTGTTCCCTTATTGATAACCCTACTGAAGGGCATTTTGAAGTCGATAATATTATGGTCGCTATTACCTAGGTGCCCCCCTATCTGTACCTCAGTTATTCTATCAGGCCTATTAGTCAATATTAAGTCCAACACGGCCTTCCCTCTCGTTGGTTCCTGCACTAGTTGGGAGAGATAATTATCCTTAATATTTGTCAAGAACCTTTTTCCTTTCTGAGATCTACAGGTTTCTGTTTCCCAGTCAATATCCGGGTAGTTGAAATCCCCCATTACAATCACTTCATTATGTTTTGCTACTTTGTCTATTTGTCCTAATAGCAGATTCTCATTCTCCTCTGTTATATTGGGTGGCTTATAGCAGACCCCCAGTAATATTTTATTATTATTTTTAGTTCCCTCTATCTCTACCCACATGGACTCGACCCCCTCTTCTCCCTCTCCTATATCTTCCCTTAGTCTGGGTTTTAGACATGACTTTACATATAAGCAGACTCCTCCGCCTTTCCCCTGTTTCCGGTCCCTTCTAAGTAAACTATAATCTAATAAATTTACCGCCCAGTCGTAGCTATCGTCTAGCCAAGTCTCTGTTATACCTACGATGTCATACCTCTCCTCCCATATAAGCGCCCGCAGCTCATCCGCCTTATTGGTCAGGCTTCTTGCGTTGGTCAGCATGCAAGATAAAACTTTGGGTTTATTTAGCATCCTATTCTTCTCTAACGATCTAACTGTACTATCCCCACCCCCCTCTCCACCCTCATTATATTCACTTCTCCCCTTCCCCCTTGCTTGCCTCACATCCCACCTATTTCCTTGGTTTCCCCCCCCCCCATCTCTAGTTTAAAAACTCCTCCAACCTATTAGCTATCTTCTTCCCCAGCACCGCTGCACCCTCCCCATTGAGGTGCAGCCCGTCCCTACGGTAGAGCCTGTATCTGACCGCGAAGTCGGCCCAGTTCTCCATGAACCCAAACCCTTCTGCCTTGCACCAACTTTTTAGCCACTTATTCACCTCCCTAACTTCCTGTTGGCGCTCCTGTGTGGCTCGCGTGATTGGTAGTATTTCTGAGAAAACTACCTTGGAGGTCCTTGCCCTAAGCTTCCTACCTAGGTCCCTGAAATCATTTTTAAGGACCCTCCATCTACCACTCACTTTGTCATTGGTGCCGATGTGGACCATGACCGCTGGGTCTTCGCCAGCCCCACCCAGTAACCTGTCAACCCGATCCGCGATGTGCCGGACTCGAGCGCCAGGGAGGCAGCACACCGTTCGGCGATCCCGGTCTTTGTGACAGATTGCCCTGTCTGTCCCCCTAATAATAGAGTCACCCACTACCAGAACCTGTCTTGCCTGCCCTACACTTCCCCCCTCCCCCTCATTACTGGAGGATACACTCCCCCGGCGGTCACAGGATCTGTCATGCTCCAATAATGCCGGTTCTGAACCAGCCTTCCTATACTTCTTCCCTCTATCCCTCCTTACTGTTATCCAGCTCCCTGCCTGTTCAGCCTGCACTTCCCCTCTATGCTCCACCCCCAGTATTGACCCATTGAGTGTCTGCTCGGTGAGCAGCAAACTCCGTTCTATGTTGTCGATGCTCCTCAGTACCGCTATCTGAGCACTTAGATCCAGAATTTGGGCTTCCAAGTGCACGATATGCTCACATCTCTCGCAGCAGTATGGATCCTCGAGTGGGTGCTCACGGAATGCATACATTGCGCAAGATGTACACTGCACGGCTCCGTCCAACATGGACGTCATTCTAAATATGGGGATACAGTCAGTATATATATACAAGTACAAAACACAATTATTTATATATAGGTGTATGGACGGGGATCAATTAGGGATGTGCAAGTGTATCAATTAGATATTGGCAGGGGATCAGTTAAGTATGGACGGGGGATCAATTAAGTATCAAGTATGGACGGGGGAATCAGCTAAGTAGGTCAGGTGGATTAATTAAGTAAAAAGTAAAGTAAAGAAAGAATGAAATACAGTCAGCAATTCAGTCCTAAGTCCTCCCTTCCAAACTCCCTGAATCCAAAGTCACTGAAAAACAAGTCACACACTTACTTTCGTTCGCACTTACGCTCCGGACACACGCAGCTCGTTCACACTCGCAAACTAAGAGATTTAAAGTGTTTTTTTTTTTTTTTTTTTTCCTTTTCCAGCAATGTACCCTTCACCTCAATGCACTTCCAAAGGACTTTATGCCCAACCAGCTGCCCCTTATAAACCCTTAATTATGACCCCTTCCCCTTAATTAACCCCTTGTGAGTAAATCTACACCTCAGGATTTTAGTGCAATGTAGTTAACCTTTAAATACACAGGTAGTAAACTAAGAAACTAAAACTGTAGTGAGAAAATAGATTTTAAAAAGCCCAATAAATCTAAACAGGTAGAAAAGCACTCAGCAGATCACAATGCAGCACTCACCGCAATTCACACAGGTATTTTCTGCAGGATTCCCAATACCTCTTCACGCAATTCACACAGGTATTTTCTGCAGGATTCCCAATACCTCTTCACGCAATTCACACAGGTTTTTCTTGCAGGATTCCCAATACCTCTTCACGCAATTCACACAGGTATTTTCTGCAGGATTCCCAATACCTCTTCACCTTCACCTCAATGCACTTCCAGTTCTAGGCTTTATCAGGTAAGTTTTGGCAAACTCCAGCCTGGCTTTTTTATGTCTCGGGGTAAGAAGTGGGGTCTTCCTGGGTATCCTACCATACAGTCCCTTTTCATTCAGACGCCGACCGATAGTACGGGTTGACACTGTTGTAGCCTTGGACTGCAGGGCAGCTTGAACTTGTTTGGATGTTAGTCGAGGTTCTTTATCCACCATCCGCACAATCTTGCGTTGAAATCTCTCGTCAATTTTTCTTTTCCGTCCACATGTAGGGAGGTTAGCCACAGTGCCATGGGCTTTAAATTTCTTGATGACACTGCGCACGGAAGACACAGGAACATTCAGGTCTTTGGAGACGGACTTGTAGCCTTCAGATTGCTCATGCTTCCTCACAATTTGGTTTCACAAGTCCTCAGACAATTCTTTGGTCTTCTTTCTTTTCTCCATGCTCAATGTGGTATACACAAGGACACAGGACAGAGGTTGAGTCAACTTTAATCCATGTTAACTGGCTGCAAGTGTGATTTAGTTATTGCCAACACCTGTTAGGTGCCACAGGTAAGTTACAGGTGCTGTTAATTACACGAATTAGAGAAGCATCACATGATTTTTCAAACAGTGCCAATACTTTTGTCCATCCCCTTTTTTAGGTTTGATGTGGAATTATATCCAATTTGGCTTTAGGACAATTCTATTTGTGTTTTTTCATTGAAGACAAATTAAATGAAGATAATAATACCAAAGAATTTGTGATTGCAATCATTTTCTGGAAGAAACTGAGTATTATCTGACAGAATTGCCGGGGTGCCAATACTTTTGGCCACCACTGTATTTCATGCGGCAGAAGTTAGCCTCCAGCAATGGAAGAGGGAACCAAGAAAGTGTAGAAAATGCTCTATCATGGCAGCAGTGGTAAGAGACATTGGAAATGCACGATCAAACCTATCATATCATAGGATTATCTATCATCTATCTATCCTTATATACTCTATTTCATATCTATCTATCCATCTATCTATCCATATATGTATCTATCTATCTTTCTATCTATCCATGTATGATGGATGGATAGATAGATGGATAGATGAATAAATAGATGGATAGATAGATGGATAGATAGATAAATAGATAGATAGATAGTGTAGGGATTTGGAGGTAGGCACAGGTTCACACAGTGATGCAGTCCACGGGTTCAAACAAACTGGTGGCTTATTTTAGTGTCCATACACCAGTTAAGAAACAAAAGTTACAGCCTTTTCCTGGCACAAAAAGGAATAACAGAACAAAGCTCAAAATAACAAGTCCATGCAGCACGGCTTCAGCCGCTTAAACAAGGTGCTTTTCTCTGCCTCCTGCAGAGTCTAAGAAGCACCTGCAAGGTCTGCTCACCTTGCCCAGCAAACACAGACAGACAGAGACAGGCGCAGCTGTCTTAAATTAGCCTTCCAAGACCTGGACTGGAGGTAAGTGAGCAGCTGTTCCCCCCAGCTCTTTCAGCTGCTCACAAAACCCGGCCCTGTAATCCGGACCCATTAAATACCTCTCAGCACTATGTGTGCTGGAGCCTGCTTCTCCGGATCCTACATCACCGAAGCATGGCACTTCGAGGACACATACCTCCCGTCCACGATCTGTCCGGCAGCAACCTTACATACACCCCCCCTCTGTCCAAAGCCGTAGGGCTTGGCACCTTCTGTCACCATACAATAAATCCTTGACAAGGCAGCGGCATTCCCATGTTGTTTCCCAGGCCTATGCTCTACCCGGAAACTAAAATCTTGTAGAGCCAGGAACCACCTAGTCACTCTGGCATTGTTTCCCTTCTTTTCTCGCATCCACCTCAATGGGGCATGGTCTGACACTACCCTGAACCTTCTACCTAATAGGTAATACCTCAGAGTGTCTAACGCCCACTTAATGGCCAAACATTCTTTTTCTACAATGGAGTAGTCCTTCTCACAAGCGGAGAGCTTCAGACTGAGGTATTTTACAGGGTGTTCTTCTCCGTTAATCTCCTGGGACAAGACTGCTCCCAGCCCGACATCCGATGCATCCATCTGGACCACAAACTCCTTGGAGAAGCTGGGTGCCACCAAGACTGGTTGTTTACAGAGGACCAGTTTCAATTCCTGGCAGGTCGCTTCTGCTTCCGGGGACCACTTGGCCATAGCTGACTTCATCCCTTTCAGAAGATCCATCAGTGGGGCTGCTATCAGGGCAAAGTTAGGGACAAATCTTCGATAGTAGCCCACAATGCCTAGAAACGCCCTGACCTGCTTCTTCGAGAGGGGCTGTGGCCAGTTCAAGATCGCCTTGACCTTATTTATTTGTGGTTTTATTTCCCCTCTACCAACCACGTACCCTAGGTACTTGGCTTCCTCCATCCCCATGGCACATTTCTTCGGGTTGATAGTAAAGCCCGCCTTCCTTAGGGCATCAAGTATGGCTTGAACTTTGTCCAGATGACTTTCCCAGTCCTGGCTAAATATGACGATAGCATCTAGGTAGGCCGCTGCATACTGTTTGTGGGGTGCTAAGATCCGGTCCATGGCTCTCTGGAAGGTGGCCGGAGCTCCCTTCAACCCAAACGGCATCCTGACGTATTGGCGTCGAGAAGGCTGTCTTCTCCTTAGCCTCTTTGGACAGGGGAATTTGCCAATATCCTTTGGTGAAGTCCAGAGTGGTGATGTACCGAGTGGGTCCTAGCCTTTCGATAAGCTCATCTACCCTAGGCATTGGGTAGGCGTCGAGCTTTGAGACCTCCTTCAGCTTCCTATAGTCGTTGCAAAACCGCCATTCCCCATCTGGTTTCGGCACTAAGACTATAGGACTGGACCATCGACTTTTGGACTCTTCAATGACTCCCAGGTTTAGCATCCGCCTTACTTCTTTAGAGATCACCTCTCTGCGGGCTTCGGGGATCCGGTATGGTTTTAGATTGACGCGAACATGAGGCTCTGTGAGAACCTCATGCTCTATGACCTGAGTGAGTCCTGGCAACTCCGAAAACATGTCTTTATTTCGCTGTAACAACTCTTTGCACTGTTGCTTTTGGGCATGTGACAGTGACTCTGCCACCTTGACCTCTTTCATATCGGCCTCAGCCTCAGCCACTAAACAGGGAGCTTCCGCAGGCTCTCTATCTTGCCATGGCTTAATCAAGTTAACATGGTAAATTTGGTAGGGCTTCCTCTTCCCTGGTTGGTGGATCTTAAAGTTGACTTCCCCCACTTTCTCTACCACCTCATAGGGGCCCTGCCACTTGGCCATGAACTTGCTCTCCACTGTGGGACTAGCACAAGCACTCGATCTCCTGGGTTGAACGATCTCACCCTGGCCGACCTATTATACACCCTGGACTGTGCCTCTTGTGCCTTGAGGAGGTGCTCCCTCACAATGGGCATCACATGGGCAATCCTCTCTTGCATCTGGGCAACGTGCTCCACCACTCTCCTATAGGGAGTGGTCTCAGCTTCCCAGGACTCTTTCTCCACCTCCAGGAGTCCTGAGGGTGTCGTCCATAGAGTGGTTCAAACGGGGAGAAACCTGTGGAAGCTTTGGGAACTTCCCTCATGGCGAACAACATATAGTCCCAGTCTCGGCCATCCTTTTCCACTGCTTTCCTCAACATTGCTTTCAAGGTTTTGTTAAACCTCTCTACCAGTCCGTCCGTCTGGGGAGAGTACACGGAGGTTCTCAGTTGTGCAATCTGCAGTGTCTTGCACAATTCCCTCATGACCTTCGACATAAATGGAGTTCCTTGGTCTGTTAGGATCTCGTTAGGCAACCCGGTTCTTGAAAACATGTGGACTAACTCCCGGGCTATACACCTGGTGGAGGAGTTTCGTAGTGGTACGGCCTCCAGATACCATGTAGCATAATCTAATACCACCAGGATATACTGATGCCCTTGGGCGGACTTGACCAGAGGCCCCACTAGATCCATTGCTATGCGTTCGAATGGAACCTCGATGACTGGTAGTGGCACTAGGGGACTGCGGAAGTGGGCCACTGGGGAGGTTATCTGGCATGTGGGGCAGGAACGACAATAACTCTATATTTCTCTATAGCAACCTGGCCAGTAGAATCTTTGGAGGATCCGTTCTTGAATCTTGTCTGCACCCAGGTGACCACCCAACACATGAGAATGAGCCATGTCTAACACCCTGCGTCTATAGGGCCCTAGCACCAGCAACTGTTCTATTACCTCACCCCTTGGCTTGGTTATTCTGTACAGCAAATCCCCATTCACAGCAAAATGAGGGAACCGAGTGTCAGCCCCCGGTTCCTGAGGCACCCCATTTAACACAGTAACATTTTCAAAGGCCCCTTTCAGAGTTAAATCCCTGAGTTGGGCAGTTCTAAAGTTTCCCTCGGACACCTCTAGCTCAGGGATATTGGACTCAGGGGATGCTACTTCATCCTCATTGCCCACCAGCACACACATGGGAAACTCATCTACTATGTTCTGCGGGTAAGTTTCCTTAGGGGCGATCTGGCTGTCGTCCAAGCAACCAGGTGTCCCCGCTTTCCCCCACATTTCCCAGAATAATGCAAAGTAACGTCCAATTATTATGGGATGCAATAGGTCCTTAACGACCGCCACTTCATGAGATGTGGTGCCACAGTCTGTGTTTACATCCACCTGGGCCACAGGATAGTTCTTAGCGTCCCCATGGATACACCGGACATCCACCACCTTCCCAGAAACCAGCCGATGAGGGAGTGTGGCCCTTATCAGGGTCACCAAACTTCCTGAGACCAATAGTCCAGAGACTTGTGCCCCGTTAACTGACACTGAGCATGCCTGAGGGCCCTCGCCATGTTGACGAACCGCGCTGCAGGCGGGGTAGGCAAAATAAGAGCAACGCCGGCCCATGTTACAGTCCATTGGTTCAGAGGTTATGGGACACCGGGAGGCAATATGGCCAGGGGTATGACATCTCCAACACACTATATTATGGGGTGGGACCTTGGGCAGCAACTCAGACCCCTCCTGAACTCTAGGATGCCCCCCAGGTGTGGCGCTAGCTTGCTTCTTTTGGGTGTCCGCCACCTTTTGGGAACCCCAGTATTGAGAGGCTACGACCCCTTGTTTTCCCAACGGACTCTCAACCGCCTGGTATCTTTCCACCAACCCCACCAAGTCATCAGCATTATAGGGATCTCCCTGGGCAACCCAGGATTTTACCGACTTCGGGAGAGAGTGTATAAACCTGTCTATAACGACCTCTATCTCATATCATAGAACAATCTATCATCTATCTATTATCTATATGACGCGCCCCCTGGGCCATGGGGCACCCGGGACCGGACTTCAGGGCAATGCTGGGAGTAGTAGTGGCGACCCGGTCCCGTGGCTCAGGGTGGCCAGACCAATATTGTGGCAGTCTCTGTATCAGTATAATGCAATGTCCGACTACGCCACCCGTGGATTGCGGTCAATAAGAACCGCCGCTGCTGAGCAGACCTGAGCAGACCTCTGAGGCTGATGTTGTGAGGGCAGCAGAGTGTAGTATAACTCCCCACGGGAGGAGTATAGCCTCAGGCTAGTGAGTGTGGATGATAGGAGTGATGGTGCACGAGCGCAGCAGGAATGACTCAGAGGCTTTGCAGTGCAGTTCAGGGTCTTTACTGATGGTGATAAGGCAGACCCTCCCGGGAGTACTGGCTAGCATAAGAGGCCTGGTCAGTCTGTGAGCAAACTGGAGTTCCCCTGGCCAGGTGGAGTTGTAGGCCTCCCTTACTATCTGCACTCTTCCTGGCTACCTTGCTGTAAGCGAGTGGAAGTAGCCCACGTCCCTGAGTGTTCCGTGTGGTGCTCACCTGTATGGCTGGTGACTTGGGGCCTTCTGATAGCCCCCGCTCCTCGATTGCAGTGCTGGTCCCTTGCTCGTGACTGAGCCTCCGGGCTTCTATGGCCAGAGGACTTGAAATCCCCTGCCGGCGGGTTTCTGCTGCTGGGTATATATAAGTCCCCGCAACCTCGGACTCCTGTGTCCGGTTCTCAGAGTCTTCTGCCAGGACGAACTCCGCTTAGCTCAAGTCCCTGGTCTTCAGCTCCTGCTCCTACAGAGCTCCTCACTGTTACTTTCCCTGTGTCTGGAACTAACTCCAGGCTCTGACTTCACTAACCCCGCCCCAGATCCAGTTTATATAGGGCAGGTTCCTCCCCTATCTGGTCTGGGACAGGAGGTGTTGCATGTTTAAGGGCTCCGAACCAGGAAACCTCCCACTTGCTCTCAGACATAATATTTCTATTACAGTGGTAACCAGACCCTGGGGTGCCACATATCCATCTATCTATCTCATATCTATCTATCTATCAATCTCATATCTATCTATCTTCTCCACTTTTTATCTGGTCTCAGGTATGACTTTCATATTACCCACGACTGTTACTTGCCACAGGTGAGTTTTAACGAGCATCACATGCTTGAAGCAAAGTTGTTTTTCCACAATTTTGGAAAAGTGCCAACAATTTTGTCCGGCCCATTTTTGGAGTTTTATGTGAAATTATGTCCAATTTGCCTTTTTTTCCCATTTTTTTGTGCTGTTTCAATACACACAAAGGAAATAAATATTATAACAAATGTATAACAAAACATGTGTAATTGTAATAATTTTCTGGGAGAAATACTTCACTTTCTGGAACAATCTCAAGGTTGCTAAACACTTCCGGCCATGACTGTGTGTATATATGGGCCCTCAATAAACCATCCCTCTCAACGAAAAGGCCACAGCAAGGGTCAGGAATCGGTGGCCTTCCCTCTCCGAATCTTAGGGAGAGACGGTTGTGCTTCCAGCATCCACCTAGGCTGCCACCCCAGTGGAACTAATAGCAGGGTAGCCAACTGTCCAGAAATTCTTGGACAGTCCATAAAAATAGGGCACTTTTTTCCCTGTCCGTAAAAAAAAATGTGATGCGTCCATAATCTTTCTGAAGCTGGAGAGACTTGTTCAGATGGAGGGAGATGTAGGGGCATCATATTGTGTATAGGGAGATGTAGGGGCATCATATTGTGTATAGGTATCATATTGTGTATCTGCATGTGTGGGGACATCATACGGTGTATATGGAGCTGTGAGCACATCATACTGTATTTAGGGAACAATGAGGGAATCATACTGTATACAAGGAGCTGTGGAAACATAATGCTGTGTAAAGGGTCTGTGGGGTCATCATCTAATATACAGTACAGACCAAAAGTTTGGACACACCTTCTCATTTAAAGATTTTTCTGTATTTTCATGACTATGAAAATTGTACATTCACACTGAAGGCATCAAAACTATGAATTAACACATGTGGAATTATATACTTAACAAAAAAAGTGTGAAACAACTGAAAATATGTCTTATATTCTAGGTTCTTCAAAGTAGCCACCTTTTGCTTTGATGACTGCTTTGCACACTCTTGGCATTCTCTTGATGAGCTTCAAGAGGTAGTCACCGGAAATGGTTTTCACTTCACAGGTGTGCCCTGTCAGGTTTAATAAGTGGGAGTTCTTGCCTTATAAATGGGGTTCGGATCATCAGCTGTGTTGTGCAGAAGTCTGGTGGATACACAGCTGATAGTCCTACTAAATAGACTGTTAGAATTTGTATTATGGCAAGAAAAAAGCAGCTAAGTAAAGAAAAATGAGTGGCCATCATTACTTTAAGAAATGAAGGTCAGTCAATGCAAAAAATTGGTAAAACTTTGAAAGTGTCCCCAAGTGCAGATGCAAAAACCATCAAGCGCTGCAAGAAACTGGCTCACATGAGGACTGCCCCAGGAAAGGAAGACCAAGAGTCACCTCTGCTTCTGAGGATAAGTTTATCCGAGTCACCAGCCTCAGAAATCGCAGGTTAACAGCAGCTCAGATTAGAGACCAGGTCAATGCCACACAGAGTTCTAGCAGCAGACACATCTCTTCAACAACTGTTAAGAGGAGACTTTGTGCAGCAGGCCTTCATGGTAAAATAGCTGCTAGGAAACCACTGCTAAGGACAGGCAACAAGCAGAAGAGACTTATTTGGGCTAAAGAACACAAGGAATGGACATTAGACCAGTGGAAATCTGTGCTTTGGTCTGATGAGTCTAAATTTGAGATCTTTGGTTCCAACCACCGTGTCTTTGTGCGATGCAGAAAAGGTGAACGGATGGACTCTACATGTCTGGTTCCCACCGAGAAGCATGGAGGAGGAGGTGTGATGGTGTGGGGGTGCTTTGCTGGTGACACTGTTGGGGATTTATTCAAAATTGAAGGCATACTGAACCAGCATGGCTACAACAGCATCTTGCAGCGGCATGCTATTCCATCCGGTTTGCGTTTAGTTGGACCATCATTTATTTTTCAATAGGACAATGACCCCAAACACACCTCCAGGCTGTGTAAGGGCTATTTGACCAAGAAGGAGAATGATGGGGTGCTACGCCAGATGACCTGGCCTCCACAGTCACCAGACCTGAACCCAATCGAGATGATTTGGGGTGAGCTGGACCGCAGAGTGAAGGCAAAAGGGCCAACAAGTGCTAAGCATCTCTGGGAACTCCTTCAAGATTGTTGGAAGACCATTTCCATTGACTACCTCTTGAAGCTCATCAAGAGAATGCCAAGAGTGTGCAAAGCAGTCATCAAAGCAAAAGGTGGCTACTTTGAAGAACCTAGAATATAAGACATATTTTCAGTTGTTTCACACTTTTTTGTTAAGTATATAATTCCACATGTGTTAATTCATAGTTTTGATGCCTTCAGTGTGAATGTACAATTTTCATAGTCATGAAAATACAGAAAAATCTTGAAATGAGAAGGTGTGTCCAAACTTTTGGTCTGTACTGTATATAATCGTCTTATCCCGTCTGTCTGTCTGTCCTTCTGTCCAGGAAATCCTGCGTCGCTGATTGGTCCAGCCGCGGCCAATCAGCGACGCGGGATTTCAGAAAAAGATGGCGGCCGTTAGCAGCTCATCTGCCGCATGGAGGTCAGCGGCGATGCAGCCGGGAGATGACCGGCGCTAGCCGCTCATCTCCAGGCTGCTCGCAGCAGAAGTACCGCGACCGGCGGCGCCGCTGACCTCCATGCGGCTACCGTCGGGAGATCAATGGCTAGGGCCGCTGATCTCCTGACGGCAAGTGTGAAGCGAGGACCGGGGAGCGGCGCCGCCAGTCGGGATACTTTGGCTGTGAGCAGCCGGCCATCTCCCGGTTCCTTGCAGCGGAAGTACCCGCACAGGTAGCGTCGCTGCCCGGTCCTCAGTAATACGATTCGCTGATTGGTCGGAATCAGCGATATTGGCGCCGCGACCAATCAGCGATACTGGCGCCAAATTTAAACACCGCTCTGCTGATTGGTCGTGGCCGGCGGCCGCGACCAATCAGCGATTTTGGCGCCACATTTAAACACCACTCTGTTGATTGCGCCTGGTCGGCCGCATACAGATTCTAGAATACCCGATGCGTTAGAATCGGGCCACCATCTAGTACTGTATATAAAGAGCTGTGGGAGCCATCACACTATATATAGAGACCTGTGAAAAGCTTATGTGTTGATCCAGAGGAAGTCAAAAAAACCCATGAGGCAGATGCTGCTTGCCCAAAATTAGGGGAAAAATTCCTTCCCGACTCCACATATGGCAATCAGACTAGTTGCTTGGATCAACGTCCCATAACAAAATCTAGTATGAATAACCTGTAATGTTATTCAAGAAAGTCACACAGGACCTCCTTGAACTTTTTTTTAGAGAATTAAGTATTACAAGGTCATGTGGTAGAGAGTTCCATACCTCACACAATAAAACATTGCCATCTAACTTCCTTTAGACAAAGCGAATTAGGAGCTTGATGCTAGAGTAGTTGAATTAAAACTGAAAAAAATTATTAACACAGCAAAAAAGAGGAACAGTATTTATTCTCCAGCCCAGGTCTCAAAACGAATGCACTAATCAGGATGAAGCAAACCATATAATAAAGGCAGGGGCAGCACAGGTGCAAAATACTGATGAGACAACCAACTCATAACCTACCAATTCTTGGAGGGGGTCATTGCTTAGTATTAAAACTGCACACAAAAAATGGCTTGTATAGGTCACTGATCACACACAGATTGTTAGGGGAATGGTTGCAAACAACTTTATTAAATAATGGAAAGCAAACGAACCCGGGGTCCGTGATGCAGCCTGGAGGACTGCGGACGAACACCTTCCGGGTAAGAAGGTAAAACAACCAACTGAAATAACAATCCCCCCCGTGTTACTGCACACCGGAACGGGAATAGGGATTCGCTCCGTTAACTGCACGAGAGATGTGCGACAAATAATGGAGCCGTAGCCCTGTTAACTGCACAGCGGCTACGCAGCAGGCGCTCGGATGCGTGTGTGATTCACGCCGGCTTATACGTGCTTCCAGCCGGCTTGCTACCGGACTGAGGAGTATCTCTCCACGTGGCTAACAGGCGGTGCCGGGAATACGGAGTCCACAGTCTGCTCGGGGTGTATAGCGACCCCCTTGTTGGAGCCAGAGTGTCAGACGAAGCTACCTGCCTCCCTCCATCTAAGGCTGTCTATCCCCTGCTAAACCTGCCTGTCAGAAGCTATAACAGCAAAAGCACACGTGGAGCCGAAACGACCAAGCGTCCACACAATAACACCAACTCAGCTCAATGATCAGAGTGCGCCGCCATGTTTGTGGGCGTGCTATTTAAATATTAAATATTAAGCCCTGCCCATCGTCACATTATTGGTGACGTCACCCGCGACCAATCAGGCGGTGCCAGGTCACCGGATCAGCTGACTCCCAAACCACTAATCACGGTCCGCCATGTCACGGGCATGCTCAGTGCAGTGTATCCTGGACTTAGGCTGTAACAGCCCTGTTTCCCTCCGCAACCTATCTTTCATGTTGCTAGGAACAAAGACCCAAGAGACAGCTTGTACATCTCGTGCACCAGCTAGGCGTTGGGACTGACGATGATGCTGAGCAGCATCTGGACCGGAACGGGAGACCACAGAATCCACTGATGATTCTGAACCCATTTCAGATCCAGAAAACACCTGACGCCTAACACAGATAGTGCTCAATATAGGGTTTACAGCCTATTAGTGACCCTCATACTGTTAGATTAGGCAGGCTGCAAAGCACTATCTAAGTGCACCCCATGAGGACAGACCCCCTAGTTTACAAATCCAGCATTGATGGGCTTGTCTGAACCCTGAATAAAAATAACGTGCAAAATCTATATATGAGGTACTGGTAGATATTTTGGCGCTGGTCACGCACAGTGTCTGGTTTACAGCCTATTAGTGACGCCCATACTATTAGATTAGGCAGGCTATGCTCCCCTCATACACCTTACCACGGTGTGTAGTGTGACATGGAGCTAAACCCCCTGTCTTCTTAAGAATAAGGCTGCGAAAACCCTTCTCTTTATTGATAGTAGAGAAACCTCCATACAGTAGATGCGGAAAACATACGATGAACCCCAGTATTGTACCACATAGATAGGGCTCTTACCGGCTAAGCTTGGAGCAGGCTGTGTGCACAGAGCCCAAGATACAAAACTGTAGGGATGTGGACTGTCTTACCCTGTTCCTGCCCCTGAAGACAACAAACGCGTCATGTGAATACTGTCTTGCGGTTTTATATCTAAAAGTGATATGTGTCTTATGTAATGTATAATGGTGATGTAACAGCATGTGAAGTGTTAATGCATAATGTGAGTATAGCATAAGATAAGCTTAGGATACCATAAGACATAAGTATAACATAAACCCTAAAATACAAATTTTATTAAATCTCTTTAAAATCGGGACATGCGGCATAAAGATGATCCGCATCAGTATTGCACTTTATCAAGATAAGTTGCTTTTATTGTTTAGTCTTGTGATCATTTATGTCATTGATACCTCTATGGGTGATTAATTCCAGGGCTGGCTAGGGTTATCCAGGGATAGCCGCCGTGGAGCGGGGGCGCCACAGTGTCAACATTAACTAGGGTGTCACCCTCCACTATAAGGCAGGTAATCAGCATCTAGGGTGTTGAACAGGGCTGATTGTAGCCTTTGTTTGGATGCCCGAATGTATCCTTTGGCTTGGAGGTCCAAAGATATTAGGAACGTTCTTGGGTGTTTTTATAAATTTGCACATTGTCACTTTATTCACTGTTGTCACTTTAATCATTTAGTACACACTGAGGATTGATTGTTTGATGTGATATCTGTACCAGTTTCTGGTAGACTGTCAGATCTTTGGTCTATGTAAGTACGAATAAGGGACTTTTAGGGTCTAGGGGCAGCTGCCGTTCAGCAAGGGTGCCATTGTCATCTATATGTAGGATGCCCATCTCCATTGACATGCAGGTTCAGGCTAGGGTATCTATAGGGTGAGTTTTATTGAAGTACAGTGGGTACGGAAAGCATTCAGACCCCTTTAAATTTTTCACTCTTTGTTTCATTGCAGCCATTTGGTAAATTCTAAAAAGTTCATTTTTTTCTCATTAAAGTCCACTCTGCACCCCATGTTGACTGAAAAAAACAGAAATGTAGAAATTTTTGCAAATTTATTAAAAAAGGAAAACTGAAATATCACATGGTCATAAGTATTCAGACCCTTTGCTCATATTTAAGTCACATGCTGTCCATTTCCTTGTGATCCTCCTTGAGATGGTTCTACTCTTTCATTGGAGTCCAGCTGTGTTTAATTAAACTGATAGGACTTGATTTGGAAAGGCACACACCTGTCTATATAAGACCTCACAGCTCACAGTGCATGTCAGACCAAATGACCAGTATTGAGTAGAAGCCCCCTTTTGAGCTAGTGCATCCATGAGCCTTCTTGGGAATGATGCAACAAGTTTTTCACACCTGGATTTGGGGTTCCTCTGCCATTCTTCCTTGCAGATCCTCTCCAGTTCTGTCAGGTTGGATGGTGAACGTTGGTGGACAGCCATTTTCAGGTCTCTCCAGAGATGTTCAATTGGGTTTAGGTCAGGGCTCTGGCTAGGCCAGTCTAGAATGGTCACAGAGTTGTTCTGAAGCCACTCCTTTGTTATTTTAACTGTGTGCATAGGGTCATTGTCTTGTTGGAAGGTGAACCTTCGGCCAAGTCTGAGGTCCAGAGCACTCTGGAAGAGGTTTTCATCCAGGATATCTGTGTACTTGGCCACATTCATGTTTCTTTCAATTCCAACCAGTCGTCCTGTCCCTGCAGCTGAAAAACACCCCCATGATGCTGCCACCACCATGTTTCACTGTTGGGATTGTATTGGGCAGGTGATGAGCAGTGCCTGGTTTTCTCCACACATACCCCTTAGAATTATCACCAAAAAGTTCTATCTTAGTCTCATCAGACCAAAGAATCTTATTTCTCATAGACTGGGAGTCCTTCATGTGTTTTTAAGCAAACTCTGTGCAGGCTTTCATATGTCTTGCACTGAGGAGAGGCTTCCGTTGGGCCACTCTGCCATAAAGGCTCGACTTGTGGAGGGCTGCAGTGATAGTTGACTTTATGCAACTTTCTCCCATCTCCCTACTGCATCTTTGGAGCTCAGCCACAGTGATCTTGGGGTTCATCTTTACCTCTCTCACCAAGGCTCTTCTCCCACGATTGCTCAGTTGAGCTGGACGGCCAGGTCTAGGAAGACTTCTGGTGGTCCCAAACTTTTTCCACTTAAGGATTATGGAGGCCACTGTGTTCTTAGGACCCTTGACTAATGCAGAAATTCTTTTGTAAACTTGGCCAGATCTGTGCCTTGCCACAATTCTGTCTCTAAGCTCCTTTGGCAGTGTCAGGATGCCAGGTTTAATTTTACTTTGCCAGTAGTTTTTCCCTTAGCCAAGATGGCTTCCATTGCCTCACTGGGGTCATGTGTTTCCTGCCTGTGGACCTACTTAAACTGCATGTGTTGCAATCATGCCTTGCCTGAGTATTGTGTGCTTTTAGCTTTCTACTCACCTGTGCTAGCCCTCTGAATAGAGTCTTGCTGACTTTGTGTTTACTCCTAGTCATCCGCTGAAAGGATTGCTGCCTGAATCCTCTGCTAAGGGGACTTCTGCTGAAAGGAACCGCTGGCTGTTGTTCACTCACGCTGGGATCTCTGAACTTTTGTCTTCCTGAAGAAAACTTCTCCTGGATCTCTACACCTCTGGTATAGTCACCATCTTGCTCTGTGTTTAAATACCCGGCTCCAGCTCTGCTTAAGACATCGCTGTTTCCTCCACTGCACCTCCTGCATTCTTCAATATCCAGATCCATATTCCAGTTTGTCTTCTCTTCTGCACTACGTGAGTCCACAATCAACTGAGGAATGCCTACGTCTGCTTACTATCCTTATTTCTGTTTGCATATTACTGTACCTAAGTAAACTTGAACTATGGTTAACTTTTGCATAGCCTAATAGTAATGAAGGCCGTGCCTTACAGATTAGGTTCTAAGAAGTATTGTTTGGAATGAACTTACCTTCATAAACTGTTTGCTGTGATCTTTTGCACTTGAGTTTAAAATAGACTTTCACACTACTCTTGTCTCAGTCTCTGCTTTTGGCCCACGCCATTGGACTTCAGGGTATCTACTAACATCGTAACAGGCAGTTCCTTTGAGCTCATGATTCTCATTTGGTCTGACATGCACTGTGAGCTGTGAGGTCTTATATAGACAGGTGTGTGCCTTTCCAAATCAAGTCCTATCAGTTTAATTAAACACAGCTGGACTCCAATGAAAGAGTAGAACCATCTCAAGGAGGATCACAAGAAATGGACAGCATGTGACTTAAATATGAGCAAAGGGTCTGAATACTTATGACCATGTGATATTTCAGTTTTCCTTTTTTAATAAATTTGCAAAAATTTCTACATTTCTGTTTTTTTTCAGTCAAGATGGGGTGCACAGTGTACTTTAATGAGAAAAAAAAAGAACTTTTTAGAATTTACCAAATGGCTGCAATGAAACAAAGAGTGAAAGATGTAAAGGGGTCTGAATGCTTTCCGTACCCACTGTATATAGTACTCAATGTTCCAGGCAGTGGGAGGCATTACTGGGATCCAGAGCAGTCGCTCCAGTCACGTCCAGAGCCTAAGGTCTGGCATAGGAGCTGCCGGACACTTTGTGTGCTCTGAAGTACAAAGGAAGATGGACAGGGACCTGCATAGATGGAAGTTGAAGGCCAGTCCCGGGTGCACTGCAGAGGTGGACGAGAAATACAGGATGAGCTAGCAACAGGGCTGAAGAGGAGTTATGCTAAGAAGGAGGATAATGTGAATTGCTGTGCCTTATCCCATCTGTACCCACCTGATGAACTTGAACTGTCAAGTATATGTTTGACTGTTACAAAGAACTTCGTGTTCCCTAAATTGTGAGCGGCGGCTTCTGAGGACAGAAGCCTGAAGGCAGTGGAGGCCTGCGGCCTACAAGAGAGTGTGCTGCACCCCACACCCTAGAGCACACTGGGACTGGGACACCCATTGTCTGTAAAGTGCCAGAGCGAAATCAGACCGACGTTCAGTCACGACTACCGCTCTGTGCCACTTTACAAGATGAGTGATAAGGGAACTTCTCCATCAGAAGAGACGAGGAAATAATGGTCGCTGCCCAAACTGTGACAAGAACAGGACCACAATGCAACAAGAACTGTCTCACAATGCTCTTGGAACTTTCCCATAATGCATTGCAAATTGAAACTAGAGCAAATACATTAAATCACTAGCAGACAGTGCCGTTATCAAACAATAAAAAAGAGACAGGATTCAAATGCAAGCAACATAATGTCAGAACTGATATACACATAAAGTGACTAGATTCCCTGGATAGCTAAATTCGCTGCTGAGGCAAGAACACGGGCTGCCCAGCACTATTTAAGTGCACCCCATGAAGATAGACACTCTAATTTACAAGGCCATAACATATAGGTGCATCTCACAAAATTAGAATATCATCAAAAAGTTAATTTATTTCAGTTCTTCAATGCAAAAAGTGAACCTCATATATTATATAGAGTCATTACAAACACAGTGATCTATTTCAAGTGTTTATTTCTGTTAATGTTGATGATTATGGCTTATAGCCAATGAAAACACAAAAGTCATTAACTCAGTAAATTAAAATAATTAACAAAAAACACCTGCAAAGACTTCCTAAGCATTTAAAAAGGTCCCTTAGTCTGTTTTAGTAGGCTCCACAATCATGACAATCATGGTGAAGACTGCTGACTTGACAGATGTCCAGAGTTCCAATTTTCATTTGAAATCAAGGTCCCAGAGTCTGGAAGAAGAGTGGAGAGGCCACAATCCAAGCTGCTTGAGGTCTAGTGTGAAGTTTCCACAATCAGTGATGGTTTGGGGAGCCGTGTCATCTGCTGGTGTAGGTCCACTGTGTTTTTTCAACACCAAAGTCAGCGCAGCCGTCTACCAGGAAATTTTAGAGCACTTCATGCTTCCCTCTGCCACAGTATCAAGCTACCAGGAGGGCAAAGGGGGCGGTGGCCCCGGGCCCCTCGCTCTTAGGGGGCCCATCCAGGGCTACGCCAGTGTAACTGTATCTAGCATGCCCCTGGTGCCAGCATCGGGCCCCACTGCCCGCCACCGCCGCAAGTTTACTGATGAGAGAGGGAGCGCGGATCTCTCTCCCATTAGTCCCTTCTGTGACTGACGTCTCTGACATCATCACTTGGCGCCCAGCCCGCTGTGCTGAAGATGTGTGCGTGCTGGGTGCTCTGAGCAGCGAGGGAACCAGGAGGAGAGATGAGTACTGTTTATTTATTTTTTGCCGGGTGGGGGGCGGCATTATATTACAGACTCTGCCTATGGGAAGGGGGAGGTGCATTATACTACAGACTCTGCCTATGGGGGAGCATTATCCTAAAGACTCTGCCCACAGAGAGGGGGGGCATTATACTAAAGACTCTGCCTATGGGGAGGGGGGGCATTATACTACAGACTGTCTATAGGGAGGGGGGGAGCATTATACTAAAGCCTCTGTCTATGGGGGGGCATTCTACTACAGACTCTGCCTATGGGGGGCATTATACTACAGACTCTGTTTATGAGCAGGGGAGAGCAGTAGACTACAGACTCTGCCTATGGGGGGACATTGTACTACAGACTCTGCCTATAAGAGGGGGAGCATTATACTACAGACTCTGCCTATGGGGGGTGCATTTTACTACATACTCTGCCTATAGGTGGGGCATTATACTACAGACGCTGCCTATGAGATGGGGGGGGCATTATATCACAGACTCTGCCTATGAGGAGGGGGGGCACATTATACTACAGACTCTGCCTATGAGATGGGGGGGCATTATACTAAAGATTCTGCCTATGAGGAGGGGGGGATTATACTACAGACTCTGACTATGAGGAGGGGGGAGCATTATACTACAGACTCTGCCTATGGGGGGGCATTATACTACAGACTCTGCCTATAAGGAGGGGGGGAGCATTATACTACAGACTCTGCCTATGGGGGGGACATTGTACTACAGACTCTGCCTATAAGAGGGGGAGCATTATACTACAGACTCTGCCTATGGGGGGTGCATTTTACTACAGACTCTGCCTTTAGGTGGGGCATTATACTACAGGCGCTGCCTATGAGATGGGGGGGCATTATACCACAGACTCTGCCTATGAGGAGGGGGGGCACATTACACTACAGACTCTGCCTATGAGATGGGGGGGGGGGCATTATACTACAGATTCTGCCTATGAGGAGGGGGGGGCATTATACTACAGACTCTGCCTATGAGGAGGGGGGAGCATTATACTACAGACTCTGCCTATGGGGGGGGCATTATACTGCAGACTCTGCCTATGGGGGGGCATTATACCACAGACTCTGCCTATGAGGAGGGGGGGAGCATTATACTACAGACTCTGCCTATGGGGGGGAGCTTTATACTACAGACTCTGTCAATGGGGGGAGCATTTTACTACAGACTCTGCCTATAGGGGCGCATTATACTATACGAAGGACTATGGGGAGTGCATTATACTATATTGAGGACTATCTGGTGCATTATACTATATGTAGGCTATTTATACAGTGTGGGAGATAATGTGGGTTCTTTGAACAGCGTGGGGGCCATCATACAGTGTGGGAGATAATGTGGGGTCTTTGTATAGTGTGGAGGCCATCATACAGTGTTGGAGCCATCAGCTTGGGGGCTACTAAGGGGTCAGTATACTTTGTGGGGGTACTATACAGTGAGGGGGAATTATATCGTGAATAGGAGAACATCATACTGGTTAGAGCGGAGCTCTACATGGGGGGAGACTCAGGACATTATTAAATCTTAGGTGGGCACTTATTGTTATAGGGGAACTCAGGTTATCGTGACTGTCGAAGGGGCACTATTACTTTCTAGGGGGCACAATGTGGGCACTGTTTTCTAGGACACTTGCACACGGCATTACTTTATTTTAGAGGTTTGTTTTACCATCTAGAGGGCACACAGTAGGTGCAGTAATAGGGACACATTTTGCAGCAGAGGCTCAGTATTGGGGTATCAGCAGGATGAGAAGTTTGTGCAGGTTGGGGATAGATGTGGTCAGTGCCTGAAATGTAAGGAGTCAAATGTGTCTTTGTTGTGATCTCTGCAGACCTGAGACTCTGAGTCCTGGCTGGAGAAGTTGTCGTGTCGGTCTGGGCCAGATGGAAAAGACGGGAAAAGTGAACAATTTAATCAGAAAGAACGTCAGCTGTAAGGTACTATATATAACTGAGCTGTGATCTCTTATATGTTTTGCAGGACTGGCATCTATCAATATATGTCACCATATGGCGGTAATATCAGTGCTGGTCTTTGTATAGAGATTATTTTTAGTAACAGCGCGGTCATCTGCTGAGGTTTTCCTACATCAACTATCTGGGTGCGCCGCTATAGTTGGAATCAGGGTTACCTGGTTAGAGGCCCACTCAGAAGTTTCGGCCCCCTGAACCAAAACCTTAGCTACGCCAAGCTTTTTGGAGATGGAAATTTCATTCTCCAGCAGGACTTGGCCCCTGTCCACACTGACAAAAGTACTAATACCTGGTTTAAAACAACAGTATCACTGTGCTTGATTGGCAGCAAACTCACCTGACCTTAACCCCATAAAGAATCTATGGGGTATTGTCAAGAGGAAAATGAGAGACACCAGACCCAACAATGCAGACGAGCTGAAGGCTTCTATCAAAGCCACCTGGGCTTCCATAACCCCTCAGCAGTGTCACAGGCTGATCGCCTCCATGCCACATTGCCACATTGATGCAGTAATTGATGTAAAAGGATCCCCGACCAAGTATTGAGGGCATTTATTGAACATACATTTCAGTAGGATAACATTTTGGATTTTGAAAACATTTTTCAAGCTGTTGTTATAAGGTATTCTAATTAATTGAAATAATGACTTTTGAGTTTTCATTGGCTGTAAGCCATAATCATCAATATTAACAGAAATAAACACGTGAAATAGATCACTCTGTGTGTAATGGCTCTATGTAATATATGAGTTTCACGTTTTGTATTGAAGAACTGAAATAAATTAACTTTTCTGGTGATATTCTAATTTTGTGAGATGCACCTGTAGATGGGCTTGGCTGCACCCTGAATAAAAATAGCATGTAAAAAATATATATGATATATATGAGGTATTGGTCGATATTTTGGCCAAAATATACAAGCTCGCAACCTGCTCAAGGGTCCTCATACTTGCGAGTCCCTACACTAACATTAAAAGCAAAGTCACAAAAACAAGGAATTAAAGTTCCCACCAAAATTCAAGAATTAACACAGCAAATACAGCAACAATAATTACAAGGATGCAGCAAACCCATATAATGAAGAAGTCAGCAACACAGGTGCAAAATATTGATGAGACAACCACTCACAACCTACCAATTCATGGAGGGGGTGATTGCTTAGTATTAAAACTGCACACAAATAAGCCTTGTATAGGGCACTGGTCACACATAGGTAGTGCACAATGTCTGGCTTACAGCCTATTAGTGAAGCCCAAACTATTAGATTAGGCGGGCTGCCCAGCACTTTTTAAGTGCACCCCATGAAGACAGACACCCTAGTTTACAAGGCCAACATTGATGGGTCTGGCTGCACCCTGAATAAAAATAACGTGCAAAAAATATATATGATATATATGAGGTATTAGTAAATATTTTGGCCAAAATACACAAGCTCGCAACCCGCGTCAAGGGTCCTCATACTTGCGAGTCCCTACACTAACATTAAAAGCAAAGACAAATTTAAATTCCCACCAAAATTCAAGAATTAACACAGGAAAAAAGGGCAACAGTGTTTACCTGCCTAGGTCTCAGTACTAATCATGCCATATAATAACGATGACAGCAATACAGGTGCAAAATACTGATGCGACAACCACTCACATATTACCAATTAATGGAGGGGGGTGATTACATAGTATTAAAACTGCACACAAAATTATATGGGATTGCTACATCCTAATAGTGCATTAGTTCTGAGATCTGGGCAGGTAAATGCTATATTAATAATTGATTTTTTGAGGAAAGTTAAATTCTCTTTTGTTGGCTTTACTTTTAATCTAACTGAAATACACATAAGCTTTTTTCCTAAACATTAGGATCTGTGTAGAGCCATCAGCTCAAAAAGGCTTCCTTTGACAGACTTGGCATAAGCAGGTCAAAAGGAACCCTGATCTTTACCATTACACCCCTTTAGAGGAATGGAGACTTACCACATGCTCAGGGTTGCATCTACAGAGTAGCTGCTGGCCAGAGGAGCGAGCTTGAGGCTATAACTCTAACTAAAGCTTTTTTATTACTAAATGATGGGTTCTGTCTAAGGCCATTGGCTCAAAAAGGCTTCCTCGGACAGACTTGGCGCAAGCTACTCCATTCTGCAGATCCCAAGGGAACCCTGGCCTTTACCATTACACCCCTGTACAGGGATAGATACTTACCATAGGCCCAGGGTTGCATCTACAGAGTAGCTGCTGGCCGGAGGAGCGAGCTTGAGGCTATAGTGGTTGATTCAACTCTAACTAAAGCTTTTTTTTCCTAAATACTGGGATCTGTTTAAGGCTGTTGGCTCAAACAGACTTCCTCGGACAGACTTGGCGCAAGCTACTCCATTCTGCAGATCCCAAGGGAACCCTGGTTTTTACCATTACACCCCTGTACAGGGATAGATACTTACCATAGGCCCAGGGTTGCATCTACAGAGTAGCTGCTGGCCGGAGGAGTGCGCTTGAGGCTTGAGTAGTTGAGTCAATCCTAACTAAAGAAAAACCTATCTAATGACACTTTCTTGTTAGGACCTGTCTGAGGCCTATGGCTCAAAAAAGCTTCTTTGGAAAAACTTGGCAAAAGCCAGTCTATCCTACAGGTTCCAAAGGAACTCTGACCTTCACTCTTACATCCCTGTACAGTGATAAAGACTTATTACAGGGCCTTGATTGCATCTACATAGTAGATGCTGACTGGAGGGGCAAACTTAAGGTTAGAATGGTTCAGCCAACCCTAACTATTGCTACTTTCTTAAATGTTAGGATATTTCTGAGGCCGTTGGCTCAAACAGGCTTCCTTGGACAGACTTGGCGCAAAACACACCATTTCTGATGTTTCCAAATGAACCCTGGGCTTCACCCTTGAACCTCTATACAGGGACCGTTTCATAGTTTTAAGGTTGAAAGACACAAGTCCATCAAGTTCAACCTAAAAGCTAATGTGTTGATCCAGAGGAAGGCAAAAACCCCATGAGGCAGATGCTAATTGCCCCATATTAGGGGAAAAATTCCTTCCCGACTCCACATATGGCAATCAGACTAGTTCCCTGGATCAACGTCCCATAACAAAATCTAGTACGGATAACCTGCAATTTTATATTATTCAAGAAAGGCACACACATGCCCTCCTTGAATTTTTTTTAGAAAATTAAGTATTTCAATTTCATGTGGTAGAGAGTTTCATAACCTCATTGCTCACACAATAAAAATTTGCCAACTAACTTCCTTTAGACAAAGTGAATTAGGATCTTTATGCTAGAGTAATTGAATTAACTCTAACTGAAATAGATTAATGCTTTTTTCCTAAATGTTGAAATTTGTTTAAATCCATCAGCTCAAAAAGGCTTTCTCGGACAGACTTGGCGCAAGCTACTCCATTCTGCAGATCCCAAGGGAACCCTGGCCTTTACCATTACACCCCTGTACAGGGATAGATACTTACCATAGGCCCAGGGCTGCATCTACAGAGTAGCTGCTGGCCGGAGGAGCGAGCTTGAGGCTATAGTGGTTGATTCAACTCTAACTAAAGCTTTTTTTTCCTAAATACTGGGATCTGTTTAAGGCTGTTGGCTCAAACAGACTTCCTCGGACAGACTTGGCGCAAGCTACTCCATTCTGCAGATCCCAAGGGAACCCTGGTTTTTACCATTACACACCTGTACAGGGATAGATACTTACCATAGGCCCAGGGTTGCATCTACAGAGTAGCTGCTGGCCGGAGGAGTGCGCTTGAGGCTTGAGTAGTTGAATCAATCCTAACTAAAGAAAAACCTATCTAATGCCACTTTCTTGTTAGGACCTGTCTGAGGCCTATGGCTCAAAAAAGCTTCTTTGGAAAGACTTGGCAAAAGCCAGTCTATCCTACAGGTTCCAAAGGAACTCTGGCCTTCACTCTTACAGCCATGTACAGTGCTAAAGACTTATTACAGGGCCTTGATTGCATCTACATAGTAGATGCTGACTGGAAGGGCAAACTTAAAGTTAGAATGGTTCAGCCAACCCTAACTATTGCTACTTTCTTAAATGTTAGGATATTTCTGAGGCCATTGGCTCAAACAGGCTTCCTTGGACAGACTTGGCGCAAGACACACCATTTCTGATGTTTCCAAATGAACCCTGGGCTTCACCCTTGAACCTCTATACAGAGACCGTTTCATAGTTTTAAGGTTGAAAGACACAAGTCTGTCAAGTTCAACCTAAAAGCTAATGTGTTGATCCAGAGGAAGGCAAAAACCCCATGAGGCAGATGCTAATTGCCCCATATTAGGGGAAAAATTCCTTCCCGACTCCACATATGGCAATCAGACTAGTTTCCTGGATCAACGTCCCATAACAAAATCTAGTACGGATAACCTGCAATTTTATATTATTTAATAAAGGCACACACATGCCCTCCTTGAATTTTTTTTAGAAAATTAAGTATTTCAATTTCATGTGGTAGAGAGTTTCATAACCTCATTGCTCACACAATAAAAATTTGCCAACTAACTTCCTTTAGACAAAGTGAATTAGGATCTTTATGCTAGAGTAATTGAATTAACTCTAACTGAAATAGATTAATGCTTTTTTCCTAAATGTTGAAATTTGTTTAAATCCATCAGCTCAAAAAGGCTTTCTCGGACAGACTTGGCGCAAGCTACTCCATTCTGCAGATCCCAAGGGAACCCTGGCCTTTACCATTACACCCCTGTACAGGGATAGATACTTACCATAGGCCCAGGGTTGCATCTACAGAGTAGCTGCTGGCCGGAGGAGCGAGCTTGAGGCTATAGTGGTTGATTCAACTCTAACTAAAGCTTTTTTTTCCTAAATACTGGGATCTGTTTAAGGCTGTTGGCTCAAACAGACTTCCTCGGACAGACTTGGCGCAAGCTACTCTATTCTGCAGATCCCAAGGGAACCCTGGTTTTTACCATTACACCCCTGTACAGGGATAGATACTTACCATAGGCCCAGGGTTGCATCTACAGAGTAGCTGCTGGCCGGAGGAGTGCGCTTGAGGCTTGAGTAGTTGAGTCAATCCTAACTAAAGAAAAACCTATCTAATGACACTTTCTTGTTAGGACCTGTCTGAGGCCTATGGCTCAAAAAAGCTTCTTTGGAAAAACTTGGCAAAAGCCAGTCTATCCTACAGGTTCCAAAGGAACTCTGACCTTCACTCTTACATCCCTGTACAGTGATAAAGACTTATTACAGGGCCTTGATTGCATCTACATAGTAGATGCTGACTGGAGGGGCAAACTTAAGGTTAGAATGGTTCAGCCAACCCTAACTATTGCTACTTTCTTAAATGTTAGGATATTTCTGAGGCCGTTGGCTCAAACAGGCTTCCTTGGACAGACTTGGCGCAAAACACACCATTTCTGATGTTTCCAAATGAACCCTGGGCTTCACCCTTGAACCTCTATACAGGGACCGTTTCATAGTTTTAAGGTTGAAAGACACAAGTCCATCAAGTTCAACCTAAAAGCTAATGTGTTGATCCAGAGGAAGGCAAAAACCCCATGAGGCAGATGCTAATTGCCCCATATTAGGGGAAAAATTCCTTCCCGACTCCACATATGGCAATCAGACTAGTTCCCTGGATCAACGTCCCATAACAAAATCTAGTACGGATAACCTGCAATTTTATATTATTCAAGAAAGGCACACACATGCCCTTCTTGAATTTTTTTTAGAAAATTAAGTATTTCAATTTCATGTGGTAGAGAGTTTCATAACCTCATTGCTCACACAATAAAAATTTGCCAACTAACTTCCTTTAGACAAAGTGAATTAGGATCTTTATGCTAGAGTAATTGAATTAACTCTAACTGAAATAGATTAATGCTTTTTTCCTAAATGTTGAAATTTGTTTAAATCCATCAGCTCAAAAAGGCTTTCTCGGACAGACTTGGCGCAAGCTACTCCATTCTGCAGATCCCAAGGGAACCCTGGCCTTTACCATTACACCCCTGTACAGGGATAGATACTTACCATAGGCCCAGGGCTGCATCTACAGAGTAGCTGCTGGCCGGAGGAGCGAGCTTGAGGCTATAGTGGTTGATTCAACTCTAACTAAAGCTTTTTTTTCCTAAATACTGGGATCTGTTTAAGGCTGTTGGCTCAAACAGACTTCCTCGGACAGACGTGGCGCAAGCTACTCCATTCTGCAGATCCCAAGGGAACCCTGGTTTTTACCATTACACACCTGTACAGGGATAGATACTTACCATAGGCCCAGGGTTGCATCTACAGAGTAGCTGCTGGCCGGAGGAGTGCGCTTGAGGCTTGAGTAGTTGAATCAATCCTAACTAAAGAAAAACCTATCTAATGCCACTTTCTTGTTAGGACCTGTCTGAGGCCTATGGCTCAAAAAAGCTTCTTTGGAAAGACTTGGCAAAAGCCAGTCTATCCTACAGGTTCCAAAGGAACTCTGGCCTTCACTCTTACAGCCATGTACAGTGATAAAGACTTATTACGGGGCCTTGATTGCATCTACATAGTAGATGCTGACTGGAGGGGCAAACTTAAAGTTAGAATGGTTCAGCCAACCCTAGCTATTGCTACTTTCTTAAATGTTAGGATATTTCTGAGGCCATTGGCTCAAACAGGCTTCCTTGGACAGACTTGGCGCAAGACACACCATTTCTGATGTTTGCAAATGAACCCTGGGCTTCACCCTTGAACCTCTATACAGGGACCGTTTCATAGTTTTAAGGTTGAAAGACACAAGTCTGTCAAGTTCAACCTAAAAGCTAATGTGTTGATCCAGAGGAAGGCAAAAACCCCATGAGGCAGATGCTAATTGCCCCATATTAGGGGAAAAATTCCTTCCCGACTCCACATATGGCAATCAGACTAGTTCCCTGGATCAACGTCCCATAACAAAATCTAGTACGGATAACCTGCAATTTTATATTATTCAAGAAAGGCACACACATGCCCTCCTTGAATTTTTTTTAGAAAATTAAGTATTTCAATTTCATGTGGTAGAGAGTTTCATAACCTCATTGCTCACACAATAAAAATTTGCCAACTAACTTCCTTTAGACAAAGTGAATTAGGATCTTTATGCTAGAGTAATTGAATTAACTCTAACTGAAATAGATTAATGCTTTTTTCCTAAATGTTGAAATTTGTTTAAATCCATCAGCTCAAAAAGGCTTTCTCGGACAGACTTGGCGCAAGCTACTCCATTCTGCAGATCCCAAGGGAACCCTGGCCTTTACCATTACACCCCTGTACAGGGATAGATACTTACCATAGGCCCAGGGCTGCATCTACAGAGTAGCTGCTGGCCGGAGGAGCGAGCTTGAGGCTATAGTGGTTGATTCAACTCTAACTAAAGCTTTTTTTTTCCTAAATACTGGGATCTGTTTAAGGCTGTTGGCTCAAACAGACTTCCTCGGACAGACTTGGCGCAAGCTACTCCATTCTGCAGATCCCAAGGGAACCCTGGTTTTTACCATTACACCCCTGTACAGGGATAGATACTTACCATAGGCCCAGGGTTGCATCTACAGAGTAGCTGCTGGCCGGAGGAGTGCGCTTGAGGCTTGAGTAGTTGAATCAATCCTAACTAAAGGAAAACCTATCTAATGCCACTTTCTTGTTAGGACCTGTCTGAGGCCTATGGCTCAAAAAAGCTTCTTTGGAAAGACTTGGCAAAAGCCAGTCTATCCTACAGGTTCCAAAGGAACTCTGGCCTTCACTCTTACAGCCCTGTACAGCGATAAAGACTTATTACAGGGCCTTGATTGCATCTACATAGTAGATGCTGACTGGAGGGGCAAACTTAAGGCTAGAATGGTTCAGCCAACCCTAACTATTGCTACTTTCTTCAATGTTAAGATATTTCTGAGGCCGTTGGCTCAAACAGGCTTCCTTGGACAGACTGGGCGCAAAACACACCATTTCTGATGTTTCCAAATGAACCCTGGGCTTCACCCTTGAACCTCTATACAGGGACCGTTTCATAGTTTTAAGGTTGAAAGACACAAGTCCATCAAGTTCAACCTAAAAGCTAATGTGTTGATCCAGAGGAAGGCAAAAACCCCATGAGGCAGATGCTAATTGCCCCATATTAGGGGAAAAATTCCTTCCCGACTCCACATATGGCAATCAGACTAGTTCCCTGGATCAACGTCCCATAACAAAATCTAGTACGGATAACCTGCAATTTTATATTATTCAAGAAAGGCACACACATGCCCTCCTTGAATTTTTTTTAGAAAATTAAGTATTTCAATTTCATGTGGTAGAGAGTTTCATAACCTCATTGCTCACACAATAAAAATTTGCCAACTAACTTCCTTTAGACAAAGTGAATTAGGATCTTTATGCTAGAGTAATTGAATTAACTCTAACTGAAATAGATTAATGCTTTTTTCCTAAATGTTGAAATTTGTTTAAATCCATCAGCTCAAAAAGGCTTTCTCGGACAGACTTGGCGCAAGCTACTCCATTCTGCAGATCCCAAGGGAACCCTGGCCTTTACCATTACACCCCTGTACAGGGATAGATACTTACCATAGGCCCAGGGCTGCATCTACAGAGTAGCTGCTGGCCGGAGGAGCGAGCTTGAGGCTATAGTGGTTGATTCAACTCTAACTAAAGCTTTTTTTTCCTAAATACTGGGATCTGTTTAAGGCTCTTGGCTCAAACAGACTTCCTCGGACAGACTTGGCGCAAGCTACTCCATTCTGCAGATCCCAAGGGAACTCTGTTTTTTACCATTACACCCCTGTACAGAGATAGATACTTACCATAGGCCCAGGGTTGCATCTACAGAGTAGCTGCTGGCCGGAGGAGTGCGCTTGGGGCTTGAGTAGTTGAATCAATCCTAACTAAAGAAAAACCTATCTAATGCCACTTTCTTGTTAGGACCTGTCTGAGGCCTATGGCTCAAAAAAGCTTCTTTGGAAAGACTTGGCAAAAGCCAGTCTATCCTACAGGTTCCAAAGGAACTCTGGCCTTCACTCTTTCAGCTCTGTACAGCGATAAAGACTTATTGCAGGGCCTTGATTGCATCTACATAGTAGATACTGACTGGAGGGGCAAACTTAAGGCTAGAATGGTTCAGCCAACCCTAACTATTGCTACTTTCTTAAATGTTAGGATATTTCTGAGGCCGTTAGCTCAAACAGGCTTCCTTGGACAGACTGGGCGCAAAACACACCATTTCTGATGTTTCCAAATGAACCCTGGGCTTCACCCTTGAACCTCAATACAAGGACAGTTTCATAGTTTAAAGGTTGAAAGACACAAGTCCATCAAGTTCAACCTAAAAGCTAATGTGTTGATCCAGAGGAAGGCAAAAACCCCATGAGGCAGATGCTAATTGCCCCATATTAGAGGAAAAATTCCTTCCCGACTCCACATATGGCAATCAGACTAGTTCCCTGGATCAACGTCCCATAACAAAATCTAGTACGGATAACCTGCAATTTTATATTATTCAAGAAAGGCACACATATGCCCTCCTTGAATTTTTTTTAGAAAATTAAGTATTTCAAGAGAGTTCCATAACCTCATTGCTCACACAATAAAAATTTGCCAACTAACTTCCTTTAGACAAAGTGAATTAGGATCTTTATGCTAGAGTAATTGAATTAACTCTAACTGAAATAGATTAATGCTTTTTTCCTAAATGTTGAAATTTGTTTAAATCCATCAGCTCAAAAAGGCTTTCTCGGACAGACTTGGCGCAAGCTACTCCATTCTGCAGATCCCAAGGGAACCCTGGCCTTTACCATTACACCCCTGTACAGGGATAGATACTTACCATAGGCCCAGGGCTGCATCTACAGAGTAGCTGCTGGCCGGAGGAGCGAGCTTGAGGCTATAGTGGTTGATTCAACTCTAACTAAAGCTTTTTTTTCCTAAATACTGGGATCTGTTTAAGGCTGTTGGCTCAAACAGACTTCCTCGGACAGACTTGGCGCAAGCTACTCCATTCTGCAGATCCCAAGGGAACCCTGGTTTTTACCATTACACACCTGTACAGGGATAGATACTTACCATAGGCCCAGGGTTGCATCTACAGAGTAGCTGCTGGCCGGAGGAGTGCGCTTGAGGCTTGAGTAGTTGAATCAATCCTAACTAAAGAAAAACCTATCTAATGCCACTTTCTTGTTAGGACCTGTCTGAGGCCTATGGCTCAAAAAAGCTTCTTTGGAAAGACTTGGCAAAAGCCAGTCTATCCTACAGGTTCCAAAGGAACTCTGGCCTTCACTCTTACAGCCATGTACAGTGATAAAGACTTATTACGGGGCCTTGATTGCATCTACATAGTAGATGCTGACTGGAGGGGCAAACTTAAAGTTAGAATGGTTCAGCCAACCCTAGCTATTGCTACTTTCTTAAATGTTAGGATATTTCTGAGGCCATTGGCTCAAACAGGCTTCCTTGGACAGACTTGGCGCAAGACACACCATTTCTGATGTTTGCAAATGAACCCTGGGCTTCACCCTTGAACCTCTATACAGGGACCGTTTCATAGTTTTAAGGTTGAAAGACACAAGTCTGTCAAGTTCAACCTAAAAGCTAATGTGTTGATCCAGAGGAAGGCAAAAACCCCATGAGGCAGATGCTAATTGCCCCATATTAGGGGAAAAATTCCTTCCCGACTCCACATATGGCAATCAGACTAGTTCCCTGGATCAACGTCCCATAACAAAATCTAGTACGGATAACCTGCAATTTTATATTATTTAAGAAAGACACACACATGCCCTCCTTGAATTTTTTTTAGAAAATTAAGTATTTCAATTTCATGTGGTAGAGAGTTTCATAACCTCATTGCTCACACAATAAAAATTTGCCAACTAACTTCCTTTAGACAAAGTGAATTAGGATCTTTATGCTAGAGTAATTGAATTAACTCTAACTGAAATAGATTAATGCTTTTTTCCTAAATGTTGAAATTTGTTTAAATCCATCAGCTCAAAAAGGCTTTCTCGGACAGACTTGGCGCAAGCTACTCCATTCTGCAGATCCCAAGGGAACCCTGGCCTTTACCATTACACCCCTGTACAGGGATAGATACTTACCATAGGCCCAGGGCTGCATCTACAGAGTAGCTGCTGGCCGGAGGAGCGAGCTTGAGGCTATAGTGGTTGATTCAACTCTAACTAAAGCTTTTTTTTTCCTAAATACTGGGATCTGTTTAAGGCTGTTGGCTCAAACAGACTTCCTCGGACAGACTTGGCGCAAGCTACTCCATTCTGCAGATCCCAAGGGAACCCTGGTTTTTACCATTACACCCCTGTACAGGGATAGATACTTACCATAGGCCCAGGGTTGCATCTACAGAGTAGCTGCTGGCCGGAGGAGTGCGCTTGAGGCTTGAGTAGTTGAATCAATCCTAACTAAAGGAAAACCTATCTAATGCCACTTTCTTGTTAGGACCTGTCTGAGGCCTATGGCTCAAAAAAGCTTCTTTGGAAAGACTTGGCAAAAGCCAGTCTATCCTACAGGTTCCAAAGGAACTCTGGCCTTCACTCTTACAGCCCTGTACAGCGATAAAGACTTATTACAGGGCCTTGATTGCATCTACATAGTAGATGCTGACTGGAGGGGCAAACTTAAGGCTAGAATGGTTCAGCCAACCCTAACTATTGCTACTTTCTTCAATGTTAAGATATTTCTGAGGCCGTTGGCTCAAACAGGCTTCCTTGGACAGACTGGGCGCAAAACACACCATTTCTGATGTTTCCAAATGAACCCTGGGCTTCACCCTTGAACCTCTATACAGGGACCGTTTCATAGTTTTAAGGTTGAAAGACACAAGTCCATCAAGTTCAACCTAAAAGCTAATGTGTTGATCCAGAGGAAGGCAAAAACCCCATGAGGCAGATGCTAATTGCCCCATATTAGGGGAAAAATTCCTTCCCGACTCCACATATGGCAATCAGACTAGTTCCCTGGATCAACGTCCCATAACAAAATCTAGTACGGATAACCTGCAATTTTATATTATTCAAGAAAGGCACACACATGCCCTCCTTGAATTTTTTTTAGAAAATTAAGTATTTCAATTTCATGTGGTAGAGAGTTTCATAACCTCATTGCTCACACAATAAAAATTTGCCAACTAACTTCCTTTAGACAAAGTGAATTAGGATCTTTATGCTAGAGTAATTGAATTAACTCTAACTGAAATAGATTAATGCTTTTTTCCTAAATGTTGAAATTTGTTTAAATCCATCAGCTCAAAAAGGCTTTCTCGGACAGACTTGGCGCAAGCTACTCCATTCTGCAGATCCCAAGGGAACCCTGGCCTTTACCATTACACCCCTGTACAGGGATAGATACTTACCATAGGCCCAGGGCTGCATCTACAGAGTAGCTGCTGGCCGGAGGAGCGAGCTTGAGGCTATAGTGGTTGATTCAACTCTAACTAAAGCTTTTTTTTCCTAAATACTGGGATCTGTTTAAGGCTCTTGGCTCAAACAGACTTCCTCGGACAGACTTGGCGCAAGCTACTCCATTCTGCAGATCCCAAGGGAACTCTGTTTTTTACCATTACACCCCTGTACAGGGATAGATACTTACCATAGGCCCAGGGTTGCATCTACAGAGTAGCTGCTGGCCGGAGGAGTGCGCTTGGGGCTTGAGTAGTTGAATCAATCCTAACTAAAGAAAAACCTATCTAATGCCACTTTCTTGTTAGGACCTGTCTGAGGCCTATGGCTCAAAAAAGCTTCTTTGGAAAGACTTGGCAAAAGCCAGTCTATCCTACAGGTTCCAAAGGAACTCTGGCCTTCACTCTTTCAGCTCTGTACAGCGATAAAGACTTATTGCAGGGCCTTGATTGCATCTACATAGTAGATACTGACTGGAGGGGCAAACTTAAGGCTAGAATGGTTCAGCCAACCCTAACTATTGCTACTTTCTTAAATGTTAGGATATTTCTGAGGCCGTTAGCTCAAACAGGCTTCCTTGGACAGACTGGGCGCAAAACACACCATTTCTGATGTTTCCAAATGAACCCTGGGCTTCACCCTTGAACCTCAATACAAGGACAGTTTCATAGTTTAAAGGTTGAAAGACACAAGTCCATCAAGTTCAACCTAAAAGCTAATGTGTTGATCCAGAGGAAGGCAAAAACCCCATGAGGCAGATGCTAATTGCCCCATATTAGAGGAAAAATTCCTTCCCGACTCCACATATGGCAATCAGACTAGTTCCCTGGATCAACGTCCCATAACAAAATCTAGTACGGATAACCTGCAATTTTATATTATTCAAGAAAGGCACACATATGCCCTCCTTGAATTTTTTTTAGAAAATTAAGTATTTCAAGAGAGTTCCATAACCTCATTGCTCACACAATAAAAATTTGCCAACTAACTTCCTTTAGACAAAGTGAATTAGGATCTTTATGCTAGAGTAATTGAATTAACTCTAACTGAAATAGATTAATGCTTTTTTCCTAAATGTTGAAATTTGTTTAAATCCATCAGCTCAAAAAGGCTTTCTCGGACAGACTTGGCGCAAGCTACTCCATTCTGCAGATCCCAAGGGAACCCTGGCCTTTACCATTACACCCCTGTACAGGGATAGATACTTACCATAGGCCCAGGGCTGCATCTACAGAGTAGCTGCTGGCCGGAGGAGCGAGCTTGAGGCTATAGTGGTTGATTCAACTCTAACTAAAGCTTTTTTTTCCTAAATACTGGGATCTGTTTAAGGCTGTTGGCTCAAACAGACTTCCTCGGACAGACTTGGCGCAAGCTACTCCATTCTGCAGATCCCAAGGGAACCCTGGTTTTTACCATTACACACCTGTACAGGGATAGATACTTACCATAGGCCCAGGGTTGCATCTACAGAGTAGCTGCTGGCCGGAGGAGTGCGCTTGAGGCTTGAGTAGTTGAATCAATCCTAACTAAAGAAAAACCTATCTAATGCCACTTTCTTGTTAGGACCTGTCTGAGGCCTATGGCTCAAAAAAGCTTCTTTGGAAAGACTTGGCAAAAGCCAGTCTATCCTACAGGTTCCAAAGGAACTCTGGCCTTCACTCTTACAGCCATGTACAGTGATAAAGACTTATTACGGGGCCTTGATTGCATCTACATAGTAGATGCTGACTGGAGGGGCAAACTTAAAGTTAGAATGGTTCAGCCAACCCTAGCTATTGCTACTTTCTTAAATGTTAGGATATTTCTGAGGCCATTGGCTCAAACAGGCTTCCTTGGACAGACTTGGCGCAAGACACACCATTTCTGATGTTTGCAAATGAACCCTGGGCTTCACCCTTGAACCTCTATACAGGGACCGTTTCATAGTTTTAAGGTTGAAAGACACAAGTCTGTCAAGTTCAACCTAAAAGCTAATGTGTTGATCCAGAGGAAGGCAAAAACCCCATGAGGCAGATGCTAATTGCCCCATATTAGGGGAAAAATTCCTTCCCGACTCCACATATGGCAATCAGACTAGTTCCCTGGATCAACGTCCCATAACAAAATCTAGTACGGATAACCTGCAATTTTATATTATTTAAGAAAGACACA
Organism: Phyllobates terribilis; assembly: GCF_046119375.1. Lineage (NCBI taxonomy): Eukaryota > Metazoa > Chordata > Amphibia > Anura > Dendrobatidae > Phyllobates > Phyllobates terribilis. The sequence continues at coordinate 1,607,117 of NW_027362852.1, read as the reverse complement.
CACATGCCCTCCTTGAATTTTTTTTAGAAAATTAAGTATTTCAATTTCATGTGGTAGAGAGTTTCATAACCTCATTGCTCACACAATAAAAATTTGCCAACTAACTTCCTTTAGACAAAGTGAATTAGGATCTTTATGCTAGAGTAATTGAATTAACTCTAACTGAAATAGATTAATGCTTTTTTCCTAAATGTTGAAATTTGTTTAAATCCATCAGCTCAAAAAGGCTTTCTCGGACAGACTTGGCGCAAGCTACTCCATTCTGCAGATCCCAAGGGAACCCTGGCCTTTACCATTACACCCCTGTACAGGGATAGATACTTACCATAGGCCCAGGGCTGCATCTACAGAGTAGCTGCTGGCCGGAGGAGCGAGCTTGAGGCTATAGTGGTTGATTCAACTCTAACTAAAGCTTTTTTTTTCCTAAATACTGGGATCTGTTTAAGGCTGTTGGCTCAAACAGACTTCCTCGGACAGACTTGGCGCAAGCTACTCCATTCTGCAGATCCCAAGGGAACCCTGGTTTTTACCATTACACCCCTGTACAGGGATAGATACTTACCATAGGCCCAGGGTTGCATCTACAGAGTAGCTGCTGGCCGGAGGAGTGCGCTTGAGGCTTGAGTAGTTGAATCAATCCTAACTAAAGGAAAACCTATCTAATGCCACTTTCTTGTTAGGACCTGTCTGAGGCCTATGGCTCAAAAAAGCTTCTTTGGAAAGACTTGGCAAAAGCCAGTCTATCCTACAGGTTCCAAAGGAACTCTGGCCTTCACTCTTACAGCCCTGTACAGCGATAAAGACTTATTACAGGGCCTTGATTGCATCTACATAGTAGATGCTGACTGGAGGGGCAAACTTAAGGCTAGAATGGTTCAGCCAACCCTAACTATTGCTACTTTCTTCAATGTTAAGATATTTCTGAGGCCGTTGGCTCAAACAGGCTTCCTTGGACAGACTGGGCGCAAAACACACCATTTCTGATGTTTCCAAATGAACCCTGGGCTTCACCCTTGAACCTCTATACAGGGACCGTTTCATAGTTTTAAGGTTGAAAGACACAAGTCCATCAAGTTCAACCTAAAAGCTAATGTGTTGATCCAGAGGAAGGCAAAAACCCCATGAGGCAGATGCTAATTGCCCCATATTAGGGGAAAAATTCCTTCCCGACTCCACATATGGCAATCAGACTAGTTCCCTGGATCAACGTCCCATAACAAAATCTAGTACGGATAACCTGCAATTTTATATTATTCAAGAAAGGCACACACATGCCCTCCTTGAATTTTTTTTAGAAAATTAAGTATTTCAATTTCATGTGGTAGAGAGTTTCATAACCTCATTGCTCACACAATAAAAATTTGCCAACTAACTTCCTTTAGACAAAGTGAATTAGGATCTTTATGCTAGAGTAATTGAATTAACTCTAACTGAAATAGATTAATGCTTTTTTCCTAAATGTTGAAATTTGTTTAAATCCATCAGCTCAAAAAGGCTTTCTCGGACAGACTTGGCGCAAGCTACTCCATTCTGCAGATCCCAAGGGAACCCTGGCCTTTACCATTACACCCCTGTACAGGGATAGATACTTACCATAGGCCCAGGGCTGCATCTACAGAGTAGCTGCTGGCCGGAGGAGCGAGCTTGAGGCTATAGTGGTTGATTCAACTCTAACTAAAGCTTTTTTTTCCTAAATACTGGGATCTGTTTAAGGCTCTTGGCTCAAACAGACTTCCTCGGACAGACTTGGCGCAAGCTACTCCATTCTGCAGATCCCAAGGGAACTCTGTTTTTTACCATTACACCCCTGTACAGGGATAGATACTTACCATAGGCCCAGGGTTGCATCTACAGAGTAGCTGCTGGCCGGAGGAGTGCGCTTGGGGCTTGAGTAGTTGAATCAATCCTAACTAAAGAAAAACCTATCTAATGCCACTTTCTTGTTAGGACCTGTCTGAGGCCTATGGCTCAAAAAAGCTTCTTTGGAAAGACTTGGCAAAAGCCAGTCTATCCTACAGGTTCCAAAGGAACTCTGGCCTTCACTCTTTCAGCTCTGTACAGCGATAAAGACTTATTGCAGGGCCTTGATTGCATCTACATAGTAGATACTGACTGGAGGGGCAAACTTAAGGCTAGAATGGTTCAGCCAACCCTAACTATTGCTACTTTCTTAAATGTTAGGATATTTCTGAGGCCGTTAGCTCAAACAGGCTTCCTTGGACAGACTGGGCGCAAAACACACCATTTCTGATGTTTCCAAATGAACCCTGGGCTTCACCCTTGAACCTCAATACAAGGACAGTTTCATAGTTTAAAGGTTGAAAGACACAAGTCCATCAAGTTCAACCTAAAAGCTAATGTGTTGATCCAGAGGAAGGCAAAAACCCCATGAGGCAGATGCTAATTGCCCCATATTAGAGGAAAAATTCCTTCCCGACTCCACATATGGCAATCAGACTAGTTCCCTGGATCAACGTCCCATAACAAAATCTAGTACGGATAACCTGCAATTTTATATTATTCAAGAAAGGCACACATATGCCCTCCTTGAATTTTTTTTAGAAAATTAAGTATTTCAAGTTCATGTGGTAGAGAGTTCCATAACCTCATTGCTCACACAATAAAAATTTGCCAACTAACTTCCTTTAGACAAAGTGAATTAGGATCTTTATGCTAGAGTAATTGAATTAACTCTAACTGAAATAGATTAATGCTTTTTTCCTAAATGTTGAAATTTGTTTAAATCCATCAGCTCAAAAAGGCTTTCTCGGACAGACTTGGCGCAAGCTACTCCATTCTGCAGATCCCAAGAGAACCCTGGCCTTTACCATTACACGCCTGTACATGGATAGATACTTACCATAGGCCCAGGGCTGCATCTACAGAGTAGCTGCTGGCCGGAGGAGCGAGCTTGAGGCTATAGTGGTTGATTCAACTCTAACTGAAGTTTTTTTTTCCCTAAATACTGGGATCTGTTTAAGGCTGTTGGCTCAAACAGACTTCCTCGGACAGACTTGGCGCAAGCTACTCCATTCTGCAGATCCCAAGGGAACCCAGGTTTTTACCATTACACCCCTGTACAGGGATAGATACTTACCATAGGCCCAGGGTTGCATCTACAGAGTAGCTGCTGGCCGGAGGAGTGCGCTTGAGGCTTGAGTAGTTGAATCAATCCTAACTAAAGAAAAACCTATCTAATGCCACTTTCTTGTTAGGACCTGTCTGAGGCCTATGGCTCAAAAAAGCTTCTTTGGAAAGACTTGGCAAAAGCCAGTCTATCCTACAGGTTCCAAAGGAACTCTGGCCTTCACTCTTACAGCCCTGTACAGCGATAAAGACTTATTACATGGCCTTGATTGCATCTACATAGTAGATGCTGACTGGAGGGGCAAACTTAAGGCTAGAATGGTTCAGCCACCCTAACTATTGCTACTTTCTGAAATGTTAGGATATTTCTGAGGCCGTTGGCTCAAACAGGCTTCCTTGAACAGACTGGGCGCAAAACACACCATTTCTGATGGTTCCAAATGAACCCTGGGCTTCACCCTTGAACCTCAATACAGGGACAGTTTCATAGTTTTAAGGTTGAAAGACACAAGTCCATCAAGTTCAACCTAAAAGCTAATGTGTTGATCCAGAGGAAGGCAAAAACCCCACGAGGCAGATGCTAATTGCCCCATTTTAGGGGAAAAATTCCTTTCCGACTCCACATATGGCAGTCAGACTAGTTCCCTGGATCAACGTAACATAACAAAATCTATTACCACTAACCTGAAATGTTATATTATTCAAGGAACATTTTTCATCAAGCAGTTTTCACCGAAAATGTGTTGCACAACTGTTTGAATCTCAGTAAATTCCTGCGCAACTTACATTTGAATACTCTGACCTTTTTACACCCACTCTTTTAACTTCTTAAATAGTGAACAGAGCTTATCTGGACCGCTTGTGGCTTAGCTTTACCTGAAAACTTATTACAAATTAGGCTGGAAAAGTGGTGTAAAATAGGACTGAAATTGACTCCATCTTTTGACTGGAGTACATTTCTTGAGGTGTAGTACGTCAGCTTTAAGGGGATATTTCAATAAATGAATGACCCTGGCTGCAGGTATAAAGAATCAAACTGTGCTGTCCTGACCCATTCCTGGGATTGTGTATGGCACTGACATCACCTCAATACTGCCGCAGCCAACAAATGTAATCAGACGGACTGCCCAGCTGAGCGCACTGAGCTGCTGCAGCACTGAGATGGTGGAACCTCTTTTTTTTAATTAAATGACCTGCAGCTAGGGACATTCATTTATTGAAAGGGAACAACCCCTTTAAGGATGAGTCAAGTTCATTAAGAGGTTTAGTCTTTTTAATGAATTTGGTGCACGTTCCTCCAATAGGCGCTTCATGAATGCTGGTATAGAAATCCACCAGCCTTGATGAATCGGCCACCATAGGTGTACATGGCATGAGCATATACAGAACAGTTGTGTAGTATACGTTACCAGGCCCTCATGATGCTCTTGGTCCTGGATGGCCTTCCACAGTCTGCTTTCTTGCTTCATCATCTTGAAGGGCTCCACTTTCTTTTCTTCTGGCTGGCATGGTGCGGCTCTATCATCCTGCTCCTTTAACACGAAGGGACGAATGACTGTAAAGCTGCCAGGAGCGTTTTTTTATCCCCTTAGATCATTGTGACACCACAAAGTGATGACATAGACAAGTGGGTGAGGCGCCTTTATTCAGTCATCGGGTGTGGTCAGAAGAAATTAGCATATTCCGTGATGTTACTACAATGAGAACAGACATGAACATTCTATTCGGAACCCGACCGCCATTATCAGCGGAACCTTCACTGCTGTCAGATTGGCACTAAAAACAAAAAGAGACCGCGGTGAACCTGGACAGTAACAATCTACAGGGACAGTGACTGCTAAGCGGACTTCATGTCAGATGTTATGCAGTTTTGTCAGAAAAAAAAACAATAAAATATATAAAAGACAGGCTCCAATAAACCTTAAACACTGGGCTGTAGTCACAGATTCTCCTTCCACCTGCAGCACATTGCTCCCCTGCCTAACCCTCCCCGTCCTGCAGCATGTTTCTCACCGCTTAATTCTCCCACTCCTGCAGCACATCACTCCCCTGTCTAAACCTCCCCCTCTTGCGGCACATTGCTCCCGTCTAATCCTCCCCTCCTTGCAGCACATTGTGCCCTTTCTAAATCTCCCCCTTCCTGCACCACATCACCCACTGCCAAATCCCCTCTTGCACCACATCGCCCACTGCCAAATCCTGCACTTCCTGCAGCATATCGCTCCCTGCCTAATCCTCTCCTATTGCATTACATCACTCCCCTGCATAAGCCACCTCTTCCTGCAGCACATCGCTTCCCTGCCTAAGCCTCCCCCTCCTGCATTACATCACTCCCCTGCCTAATCCTCCTCTTCCTGCAGCACAGCGCTCCCTGCCTAATCCTCCTCTTCCTGCAGCACATCGCTTCCCTGCCTAAGCCTCCCCCTCCTGCCTTACATCACTCCCCTGCCTAATCCTCCTCTTCCTGCAGCACAGCGCTCCCTGCCTAATCCTCCTCTTCCTGCAGCACATCGCTCCCCTGATCCCCTCTTACGTGACATCTTTTCTATCAGTTACATTTGTGAAGTAACTGCTGTCTCCTGTGAGCAGTGGAGAGCGAAGCTGAGAGCCAGGAGGCTCTGCCCCTCTGCCCCTTCTTGCCACATCATCATCCATCTACATCAGGGCTGTCAAACTCAAATATATAGAGGGCCAAAAGGAAGAGTTTAACTCAGAAAAATAAGTCAACACTTTATCAGATGTTTCTGTGAAAACTTGAGTACAACAAATAAGATTTTGTTATTTTCCCTCAGTTATAAAAAAAATAGTTATGAGAAAATTGTGACAAAAAGGAGTCATAAAATGCACCAAAATGAAATATCACAATTTATGGCTCAAATTGAGGTGAAGCAAGGAAGAGGTTGAGCTTAGCTAATGAGATGCATCAAACATACAGGTGCTTCTCACAAAATTAGAATATCATCAAAAAGTTAATTTATTTCAGTTCTTCAATCCAAAAAGTGAAACTCATATATTATACAGAGTCATTACAGAGTGATCTATTTCAAGTGTTTATTTCTGTTAATGTTGATAATGATGGCTTACAGCCAATGAAAACACAAAGTCATTATCTCAGTAAATTAGAATAATTAACAAAAATCACCTGCAAAGGCTTCTTACGCATTTAAAAAGGTCCCTTTGTCTGTTTCAGTAGGCTCCACAATCATGGGGAAGACTGCTGACTTGACAGATGTCCAGAAGGCAGTCATTGACACACTCCACAAGGAGTGTAAACCACAAAAGGTCATTGCTAAAGAAGCTGGCTGTTAACAGAGTGCTGTATCCAAGCATATTTATGGAAAGTTGAGTGGAAAGAAAAAGTGTGGTAGGAAGAGGTGCACAAGCAACCGGGATAACCGCAGCCTTGACAAGATTGTTAAGGAAAGGCCATTCAAACATTTGGGGAAGATTCACAAGGAGTGGACTGCTGCTGGAGTCATTGCTTCAAGAGCCACCACACACAGACGTATCCAGGACATGGGCTACAAGTGTCACATTCCTTGTGTCGAGCCACTCATCACCAATAGACAACGCCAGAAGCATCTTACCTGGGCCAAGGAGAAAAACACCTGGACTGTTGCTCAGTGGTCCAAGGTGTTGTTTTCCGATGAAAGTAAATTTTGCATTTAATTTGGAAATCAAGGTCCCAGAGTCTGGAGGAAGAGTGGAGAGGCCACAATCCAAGCTGCTGGAGGTCTCGTGTGAAGTTTCCACAATCGGTGATGGTTTGGGGAGCCATGTCATCTGCTGGTGTAGGTCCACTGTGTTTTATCAAGACCAAAGTCAGCGCAGCCGTCTACCAGGACATTGTAGAGCACTTCATGCTTCCCTCTGCCGACAAGCTTTATGGAGATGGAAATGTCATTTTCCAGCAGGACTTGGCACCTGTCCACACGGCCAAAAGTACCAATACCTGGTTTACACAACAGTATCACTGTGCTTGATTGGCAGCAAACTCACCTGACCTTAACCCCATAGAGAATCTATTATAGAGAATCTATGGGGTATTGTCAAGAGAAAGATGAGAGACACCAGACCCAACAATGCAGACGAGCTGAAGGCTTCTATCAAAGCCACCTGGGCTTCCATAACCCCTCAGCAGTGTCACAGGCTGATCGCCTCCATGCCACATTGCCGCATTGATGCAGTAATTGATGCAAAAGGAGCCTGGCCAAGTATTGAGGGCATTTACTGAACATACATTTCAGTAGGACAACATTTCAGATTTTAAAAACATTTTTCAAGCTGGTGTTATAAAGTATTCTAATTTACTGAGATAATAGCATTAACAGAAATAAACACTTAAAATAGATCACTCTGTCTGTAATGACTCTATATAATATGAGTTTTACTTTTTGTATTGAAGAACTGAAATAAATTAACTTTTTGATGATATTCTAATTTTGTGAGAAGCACCTATAGTATGCTATATGCCCAATTTTAACAAATGTACTGCAATTTTTGCTGAATGTGTTCAGAAATGTACAGATGTGTAAGCAGACAAATGCAGAGACTTAGGCTATGTGCCCACGATGCACAAAAGCTCCGGATTTTTCCTGAGCGTTTCTGCATCTCCCTGGCAGAAAAAACGCATGCGGATTGTACATGCGGATTGTACATGCGGATTGTACATGCGGATTGTATATGCGGATTGTACATGCGGATTGTGCATGCGGATTGTACATGCGGATTGTACATGCGGATTGTACATGCGGATTGTATATGCGGATTGTATATGCGGATTGTACATGCGGATTGTATATGCGGATTGTACATGCGGATTGTACATGCGTTTTTCCTGCCAAGGACATGCAGAAGTGAAGCGTTCTTCACATGCATTTCCACATGCGGGTTGATTTTAGCATCACTTGGAAAGTGCTTGTCAATTTGGTCACACTATAGAAATCCATGAAAACGGCATGGATTTATATAGTGTGACCCCAAAGACTGGTTAAAAATAAAAAAATCTACTGTATAATTGTCTTATCCCGTCTGTCTGTCTGTCTGTTTGTCCGTCTGTCCTGGAAATCCCGCGTCGCTCATTGGTCCGGCAGCGGCCAATCAGCGCCGCGGAATTTCTGAAAAAAGATGGCGGCCGTTAGCTGCTCATCTGCGGGACGGAGCTCAGCGGCGATGCAGCCGGGAGATGAGCGCCACGAGGCGCTCATCTCCCGGCCGGTACCAGCAGAAGGACATCGACCGCCGGACCCATCTGCGGGACGGAGATGCAGCCGGGAGCCAAGATCGTGTAGCCAAGATCGGTGATTGGTCGCGGCCGATATTTAAATTTGGCGCCCAAATCGGTGATTGGTCGCGGGCAGCGTCCGCGACCAATCAGTACAGTAGTGTTTAACTTTTGCGGCAAGATCAGTGATTGGTCGCGGGCCAAGACCGCGACCAATCACCGATTTGTGCGGCACAATTAAATAGCGGCCGCGACCAATTGGATGTCAGCGCCGCTCAACGGTCCTCCCTTCACACCCTAGCCGCATGGATGTCAGCGCCGCTCCCCGGTCCTCCCTTCACACCCTAGCCGCATGGATGTCAGCGCCGCTCCCCGGTCCTCCCTTCACACCCTAGCCGCTGATGTCCCCACAGTATCTGCATGGTGTTACAAAGGTCCGGACATTTGTGTTAAAAATCGCTGATTGGTCGCCGACGCTATTTAAATGTGGCGCCAAAATCGGTGATTGGTCGCGCCCAGCGTCGGCGACCAATCAGCGATTTTTAACACAATTGTCCGGACCTTTGTAACATCATGCGGATACTGTGGGGACATCAGCGGCTAGGGTGTGAAGGGAGGACCGGGGAGCGGCGCTGACATCCAATTGGTCGCAGCCGCTATTTAAATGTGCCGCACAAATCGGTGATTGGTCGCGGTCTTGGCCCGCGACCAATCACTGATCTTGCCGCAAAAGTTAAACACTACTGTGCTGATTGGTCGCGGACGCTGCCCGCGACCAATCACCGATTTGGGCGCCAAATTTAAATATCGGCCGCGACCAATCACCGATCTTGGCTCCACATTTAAACACCGCTGTACTGATTGGTCGCGGACGCTATTTAAATGTGGCGCCAAAATCGGTGATTGGTCGCGCCAAGCGTCGGCGACCAATCAGCACAGCGGTGTTTAAATGTGGAGCCAAGATCGGTGATTGGTCGCGGCCGATATTTAAATTTGGCGCCCAAATCGGTGATTGGTCGCGGGCAGCGCCAGCGACCAATCACCGATTTTTAACACAAATGTCCGGACCTTTGTAACACCATGCGGATACTGTGGGGACATCAGCGGCTAGGTTGTCAAGGGAGGACCGGGGAGCGGCGCTGCGGGTCCGGATACTTCTGCTGCGAGCAGTCGCTCATCTCCCGGCTTCTCGCAGCGGAAGTAGCCGCACAGGCAGCGGCGCTCCCCGGTCCTCACTAATACGATTCCGCTCCCCGGTCCTCACCAATACGATTCACTGATTGGTCTCGCTCTCCACACGCGACCAATCAGTGATCTTGGCGCTAAAGTTAAACACCGCTCTGCTGATTGGTCGCGGCCGCTGCCCGTGACCAATTCTCGATTTGGGCGCCACATTTAAATAGCGGCCGCGACCAATCACCGATCTTGCCGCCACATTTAAACACTGCTGTGCTGATTGGTCGCGGACGCCAGACGCGACCAATCAGCGATTTTGGCGCCAAATTTAAACCCGCTCCGCTAGTTGGTCGCGGATGCCGGCCGCGACTAATCAGCATTACTGGCGCCAAATTTAAACACCGCTCTGCTGATTGATCGCGGTCGCTGGCCGAGATCAATCAGCAGTATTGGCGCCAAATTTAAACACCGCTCTGCTGATTAGTCACGGTCGCCGTCCACGACCAATCAGCAATATTGACGCAAAATTTAAACACCGCTCTGCTGATTGGTCGCGGTCGCCGTCCGCGACCAATCAGCAGTATTGGCGCCAAATTTAAACCCCGCTATGCTGATTGGTCGCGGTTGCCGGCCGCGACCAATCAGCAGTATTGGCGCCAAATTTAAACACCGCTCTGCTGATTGGTCGCGGGCGGCGATTGCGACCAATCAGCATTATTGGCGCCAAATTTAAACCCCGCTCTGCTGATTGGTCGAGACAGCCGGCCGCCACCAATCAGCAATTTTGGCGCCAAATTTAAACCCCGCTCTGCTGATTGGTCGCGGTTGCCGGCCGCGACTAATCAGTATTGTTGGCGCCAAATTGCCGGCCGCGACTAATCAGCATTATTGCCGCCAAATTTAAACACCGCTCTGCTGAATGGTCGTGGCCGTGACCAGTCACTACTATTGGCGCCAAATTTAAACACCGCTTTGCTGATTGGTCGCGACCGGCGGCTGCAACCAATCAGCATTATTGGCGCAAAATTTAAACCCCGCTCTGCTGATTGGTCACGTTCGCTGGCCGCGACCAATCAGCATTATTGGCGCAAAATTTAAACCCCGCCCTGCTGATTAGTCGCGACTGCCGGCCGTGACCAATCAGCGATATAGCCGCTAAATTTCAACACCGCTTTGCTGATTGGTCGCGGTTGTTGGCTGCGACCAATCAGCGATTTTGGCGCCAAATTTAAACACCGCTCTGCTGATTGCGCCCGGTCTGCCGCATACATATTCTAGAATACCCGATGCGTTAGAATCAGGCCACCATCTATAAATCTATACTTAACTTCCGATGGCCCCCGCAGTCTTGCTTCGCTCCGTCCTGGCTGCCGGCAGATCGCGGTACACTGAAGGACCTGCTGTCACATGACTATGACGTCAGCGCTGGTCCTTCAGTCCATCGCGAGCTGCCGGCATGGGAGGACGAGCGCAGCGGGGGCCGTCAGAAGGTAAATATAACATTTATTTTATATTTTATTCTTTTTTTTGACAGGTTCTATGGTACCCGGGTCCGGAGGAGAGTCTCCCATCCTCCACACGCGGGTACCATCCGCACATTGAACGCATGTATTCCGCATGTGCTTATCTAGTGAAGCGGAATCCATTTGTTCCAATGCAAGTCAATGGCGGCGAAAAAGCAGCGCTTACGCGAAATAATTGGTAGTGCTGCGTTTTTTTCCGCAATGATAATCCGCAGTGGAAATTTCCGCAGCATGTGCACAGCACATGCGGACTATCATTGGGGAACATGGCAGACCTTCTAACATGCGTTTTTAAGCGTTTCTGCAGCGTTTTTGCCATGCCGAAACGCTTAAAAAACGCATTGTGGGCACACAGCCTTAGGCCATGTGCCCACGCAGCGTTTTTGTAGCATTTTTGCGGCATTTTTACGGCCGCGAAAACGTTTGTAGAACAGTCTGCCATGCAAAGCCATGTGAATTCGGATGTGCTGTGCACATGATGCGCTAATTTGCGCGCCGAATTCGCATTACTTTGCAAAACGCAGCATGACCATTTCTACTGCGATTACGCTGAAGCTTATTCGCGATGCGTGTGGTATCTGGGAGGAAGACGAGACTACAACTCCTCTTCATCCTGGCTACCACGCGGTGAAAAAAAGAAATAAAAAAGTTAAAAACAAACAAAACCTGTATATTCACCTCTCCGGCGGCCCCCGCTCTGCTCTCCGGTCTCCTCCGGTCTGCTGTCTGTACTGTCAGGACCTGCGGTGACGTCATTTAGTCAGGTGATGGTTGCATGACAGCTGACGTCGGCATCAGGTGATGGTCGCGTGACCATCAGCTGACTAAATGACGTCACCGCAGGTCCTGACCGTACACTGCAGGACGCTGAAGAGAGAAGACGCGGCCGGGAGCAGACCGGAGGAGACCGGAGAGCAGACCGGGGGCCGCCGGAGAGGTGAATATACCGTTGTTTTTTTTTATTTATTAACGTTTTCTTTTTTTTACTATAGATGCTGCATTTAAAGCATCTAAGTTGTTCACACATTATAGATCCATGTCGGTTGCATGGATTTATATTGTGTGATCAACTTGTCAAGCACTTTTCCAAGTGATGCTCAAAATTGCTTGGAAAAGTGCTTGAAAAAACGCATGTGAAAACGCTTCTCTCTGGCAGAAAAAACGCATGTAAATCTGCATCAAATCTGCTAGGTGTGCACACAGCCTTATAGCTGGTTTTGCTCTGAGCTGAGATGTCCAGGCTGAATAATGCTCTGGGAGCAGAACCCATCAGCAGAATCTGTCTGTTTCCTGCCTTGTAGCAGTGGATCCCGGCTATTTAGCTCACAGAGCATTGTCTACACAAGATACAATTGTATCCAATTTTCAGCTGGGAACAGGACTATGGACAAGTTTTGCAGCAACTGCATTTGTGATAGGAAATGTTGATCAATCTAGATTTTCTTCAGTGTTCTTATTCATTGCAGAAAATCTTAAAAAAGCCGAGGAATGTGGGCAACATGGTGGGTCAATGATTAACGCTGTGGGGCTGGGTTCATATAATAGCAAGGACAACATCTGCAAGGAGTTTGTATGTTCTCCCCGTGTTTGTATGGGTTTCCTCCGGGTTCTCCGGTTTCCTCCCACACTCCAAAGACATACTGATAGGGAATTCATATTGTGAGCCCCAATGGGGACAGTGATGATAATGTCTGTAAGGTGCTACGAAATCTAACGGCGCTATATAAGAGAGTAAAATAAATATATAACTAAATAAAATGAATGTATTAAAAGGCTAAGATTGCAAAGAGCTTGTAAAAACAAGAAACTTTGCAATTTCCTTCTTATTCAAAATCTTCTCTGTTCTCAAGAAGGAAAAGATTTTTAATTCTGCAGTGTACAGCTCATTGCTATGGTTACTGACCACCTGAGAAGTGGCTGGTCTCCTTGGCAAGAAGCGCTCACTTGCAGACTGGTGGACTTCAGCGCCCCTGTGCCTGTCCCATTCTGCAGAGGCAAAGCTGCCTCTGCCCGCAGAATGCAAGAGGGCACAATTCAGACAAGCGGCTCAGCCAAGCCACCGGCCAGAACTGTAAATCTTCAGCTTCTGATGAGAGGAACACAAGACCACCCCTTTAATAAAGGAGTAGAGCAGAACTCATACAGTGATTAGTGGGGGTCTGACACCTGAAATCCCCAGACATCAGCTACTTCTGCAAGATGATGTACACAGTGTTAAGAGCTGGAATAGCACAGCTCCGCACACTGTGCAATGGCTGGTTTCAGGTACTACAGCTCAGATCACAATCATTTCAATAGGAGCTGCAGTACCAAGATCGGCCACTACACAGTGTACAGCGCTGTGCTGTTTGGTCTCTACGCTGAGTATTTCCAGCTGCTGTCTTATTGGTGAGGGGGCCGTGTGTTGGAACCTCACTGATCTGATATTGATGACCAGGGTCGGACTGCGGTGTCTGGGGCCCACAGGGGAAATTAACTCTAGGGGCCCACCTACAGCAAGATGCAAATATCTGTTATCCGCTCTCGCTGTTATAGTGGAGCATTGACTGGCGGCTCCTGCACATCTACTGGGCGACACTCTAACTGGGATGGACATGTTTGCATTAAAGGGCTTCTTTGGTTAAAACTAGTGTTGAGCGAGTATGTTCTGTTAACCCTTTCGGCGAGTATGCTCGGGCCGAGCTCCGAGTATTTATAGCTGCTCGGTGATATGGTTGAATCGCTCCCGTGTGCATGATTTGCGACTGTTTGACGGTTTTAATACATGTGAGGAATGTGTAAGAAATAACCACCATAAATGAGGAGGGCACCATCTAATAAACGGGATCTACCTGCAGCATCTCATGAACTAACAAGTGGAAAATTATTTTTGGGAAAGAGGAGATGCTAACTAATAGTGATCACCAAAATGATAAAGAAAAAAATAAATAAATAGTGATCAATAGCAATATCAATCTATGAAAATATATCAATTTATTAAATACAAATGTTTCCTGACACATATACATGTAGTAACAAACTAACAAACATATAAAACACCATAAAATAGTGGAAAAACACCACTGTCTAAAGAGCCATCATTTTGGTGATCACTATTAGTTAGCAAATAATTTTCCGAATGTGTAAGAAATAGACATTCCTCACATGTATTAACCCCTTAAGCCGCGGAGCATTTTCCGTTTTTGCATTTTCGCTTTTTGCTCCACTTGTTCCCAGAGCCATAGCGTTTTTATTTTTTGGTCAATATGGCCATGTTAGGGCTTATTTTTTGCGGGACGAGTTGTACTTTTCAACGCCATTACTAGTTTTACCATGCCGTGTACGGGAAAACGGGAAAAAAATTCCAAGCGCCGTGAAATTCCAAAAAAAGTGCAATACCACTGAGGTTTTTTTTTATTTTTTTTTACCACGTTCACTGAATGCTAAAACTGACCTGCCATTATTATTCTCCAGGTCATTAAGAGTTCAAAGACACCAAACATGTATAGGTTCTTTTTTATTTAAGTGATGAAAAAAAATTCCAAAGTTTGGTAAAAAAAAAAAATGGTGCCATTTTCCGAGACCCGTAGCGTCTCCATTTTTCGGGATCTGGGACAGGGTGAGGGCTTATTTTTTGTGAACCGAGCTGAAGTTTTTATAGATGCTATTTTGGGGTAGATCCGATGTTTTGATCGCCTGTTATTGCATTTTATTGCAATTTTACGGCGACCAAAAAACGTAATTCTGTCGTTTAGAATTTTTTTCTCATTACGCCATTTACCGATCGCATTAATTCTTTTTTTATATTGATAGATAGGGCAATTCTAAATGCGGCGATACCAAATATGTGTATGTAGGGTTTTTTTTTATGATTTTATTTTGAATGAGGCGAAAGGGGGGTGATTTAAACTTTTATATTTTTTTATTTTTTTTCATATTTTTTAAAACTTTTTTTTTCACTTTTTGCTTGCTTCTGTAGTTTCCATAGGAGACTAGAAGCAGCAACTGTCCGATCGCCTCTGCTACATACAGGGGACGATCAGATCCCCTGTATGCAGCAGAAATGGTCCTGTGCTATGAGCGCCGACCACTAGGTGGCGCTCACAGCGACAGGATCATTACAACCACTGGTGTCTGCTGCAGACCCAGGGTTGTCATGACCACCCATCGGCGACCCACGATCATGTGACGGGGTTGCCGATGGGAGGGGTAAGTGACGCGCTTCCAGGAAGCGCGCATTAAATGCCGCTGTCAGAGATTGACAGCGGCATTTAATATGTTAACAGCCGCTGGTGGATCACGATTCCACCCGCGCCTGTTGCGGGCACATGTCAGCTGTAATAATCAGCTGACATGTGCTTGGTTCAGTGCGGGCTCAGCGCCGGAGCCCTCACTGAACCGGAGGATAACGACATGCGCGTACTAATACGTGACATGTCGTTAAGGGGTTAAAGCTGTCAAACAGTTGCAAATCATGCACACGGGAGCGATTCAACCATATCACCGAGCAGCTGTAAATACTCGGAGCTCGGGCCGAGCATACTCGGACAGAACATACTCGCTCAACACTAGTTAAAACAAGTTATCACCGATCCATGGGCTCTACAGGATAGGTGATCACTTATTGAGCATTTGTGTCCGAACATTGGAAAACGCACCTATCGGAAGAATGGGGAAGTTTTATCCCTGACAGAACACTTATCCCTATTTTAAAATGCTGCGGCAGGTGGGACGTCTGACCGCAGCTCTATTCATTCTCTTAGAGACTTGCAAAAAAGAGCAGCGCTCACAGCCACTGAGAGAATGAATGGATCAGTGGTCGCATCTCACATGCCGCTCCAGTCTAATGGGGAGAAAAGCTCCACATTCTGCCGGTGTGTGCAAGCAGTCAGACCCCCACCAATCAATATTATCAATGATCCTGTGGAGAGGTGATTACTTGTTTTCACCGGAGAACCCCTGTAGGTGCATCTCTGCCGCTCTTGTCCAAGTATTTAATCGCTAAGGCCACGGCCCTACTATCAGTATTCGGTCAGTGTCCAGTCAGTATTTTTTCTCAGGAGTGGGAGCCAAAACAGGTGATGAACAATCAGAGAAAAGGTATAATAGAAACAAGTCACCAATTCTGCATTAATCAACCATTCCTGGTTTCGGCAGCCACTCCTGAGAAAAATACTGACCAAATACTGATGGTGGGGCTGTGGCCTAATGGAAAAAAATCTTTTCCTAGTTAAGATCAGCGAGAATAAAATGACCGCCATACACAACACAGTCCACTATATCAACACCAATAATACCACATACAAAAGGGACAAATATCGCCACACCTTGACTAGATCACATATTACCACTACATAGTGACCGAATAATACCACATACAAGGAACAAATATGGCCAAACTATGACCAGACCATATATTACCACCCCAAGGTGACCAAATACTACAATACTGATCATGAATACAAAACCACAATACTAACAACACTGTTATTACCACCAGCAACATTATACACAGGAGCTCTGTATATAGTGTCAGTGTACAGGTAACACAGTGATCACCAGTGACATTATAGACAGGAGCTCTGTATATAGTGTATAGGTAATACAGTGATCACCAGTGACATACACAGGAGCTCTGTATATACTATATACACACGTGGTCAAAATTGTTGGTACCCCTCGTTTAATGAAAGAAAAACCCACAATGGTCACAGAAAAAACTTGAATCTGACAAAAGTAATAATAAATTAAAAATCGATGAAAATGAACAAATGAAAGACAGACATTGCTTTTCAACCCTGCTTCCACAGAATTTAAAAAAAAATTAAACTCTTGAAATAGGCCTGGACAGAAATGATGGTACCCCTGAAAATAATGTGACAAAAGGGACATGTTAAATCAAGTTGTGTCCACTAATTAGCATCACAGGTGTCGACAATCTTGTAATCAGTCAGTGGGCCTGTATATAGGGCTACAGATACTCACTGTGCTGTTTGGTGACATGGTGTGTACCACACTCAACATGGACCAAAGGAAGCAAAGGAAAGAGTTGTCTCAGGAGATTAGAAAGAAAATTATAGACAAGCATGTTAAAGGTAAAGGTTATAAGACCATCTCCAAGCAGCTTGATGTTCCTGTAACTACAGTTGCACATATTATTCAGAAATTTAAGATCCATGGGACTGTAGCCAACCTCCCTGGACGTGGCCGCAGGAGGAAAATTGATAACAAATCAAAGAGACGAATAATATGAATGGTAACAAAAGAGCCCAGGAAAACTTCTAAAGAGATTAAAGGTAAACTTCAAGCTCAAGGAACATCAGTGTCAGATCGCACCATCCGTCGTTGTTTGATCTAAAGTGGACTTCATGGGAGACGACCAAGGAGTACACCATTGTTGAAAAAAAATCATAAAAAAGCCAGACTGGAATTTGCCAAACTACATGTTCACAAGTCACAAAGCTTTTAGGAGAATGCCCTATGGACAGATGAGACAAAAATGGAAGTTTTTGGCAAGGCACATCAGATCTATGTTCACAGATGGAAAAATGAAGCATATCAAGATAAGAACACTGTCCCTACTGTGAAACACGGAGGAGTCTCTTTTATGTTTTGGGGCTGGTCTGCCGCATCTGGCACAGGGTGTCTTGAATCTGTGCAGGGTACAATGAAATCTCAAGACTATCAAGGGATTCTAGAGAGAAATGTGCTGCTCAGTGTCAGAAAGCGTGGTCTCAGTCGCAGGTCATGGGTCTTGCAACAGTATTATGACCCAAAACACACAGCTAAAAACACCCAACAATGGCTAAGAGGAAAACATTGGACTATTCTGAAGTGGCTTCTATGAGCCCTGACCTAAATCCTATTGAGCATCTTTGGAAAGAGCTGAAACATGCCGTCTGGAAAAGGCAACCTTCAACCATGAGACAACTGGAGCAGTTTGCTCATGAGGAGTGGGGCAAAATACCTGTGGAGAGGTGCAGAAGTCTCATTGACAGTTACAGGAGTCGTTTGATTGCAGTGATTGCCTCAAAAGGTTGTTCAGCAAAATATAAAGTTAAGAAGAACCATCATTTCTGTCCAGGCCTGTTTTATCAGTTTATTTATTTTTTTTTTATTCTGTGGAAGCAGAAAAGCAATGTCTGACTTTCATTTGTTCATTTTCATAGATTTTTAATTTATTATTACTTTTGTCAGATTCAAGTTATTTCTGTGACCATTGTGGGTTTTTCTTTCATTAAACGAGGGGTACCAACAGTTTTGACCACGTGTGTAGTGTAAGTGTACATGTGTGTCACCCTGGCCTGGATGCCACAAGCGTAATTAAAGCTGTGTCTGAGAGCAGGGGGGAGGTTCTCTAGTCAGGGGAACATTAGCATGCAATGCCTCCTGTCTCAGGCCAGTAGGGGGAGCAGGCTGCCCCTATAAAAGCTGGTGCTGAGGGCAGGGTTAGAGAGAACCCAGATGACCTGTCTCAGGACTGAGACGTGTCTCAGCAGAGCAGGGACAGACAGTTGCACTGCACCTAAGAGGAAGTGTGGCAGGAGGAGAGCCACAAGCCAGAGACAAGAGGCGAAGAGAGCCTGTCTTGGCAGATAACAGACTTAATCTACCAGAGTTTGGTGTCTGAGGCTGGAAGGATTCCACATCCCCCAGCAGAGAACCAGTCCGCAAGGGACTGTATATTCCTTGGCCTAAGAAGCCTGGAGGCCCTGCCACAACAGAAGGGACCAGTAAAGCCATACAAGGCTGGGAGCAGAAAGGAACCCACGTCGCAGGCCATACAGGCGAGAAAACATGGAAAGCTCGGAAACGTGGGCTGTTACCCTATCAGGAGGAGATAGCCAGAAGGAGCGCAGAAAGCACGGTAGGCCTACACCCTCACCCTGACCAGGGCCAATTTCCCCGTTGCTCTCAGACATCCAGGTCCCCTCCTAGCCGGGACTGTTTGTGGGTCAGTTTACCTGTTTAGTAAAGACCCTAGACTGCAACCTGTTGTCTGTGTGCTCCTTGCTCCTCCAGCACTATCAGCACTGGGACTCCCACTACCATCACTCCCAACATCCATTATACTGCCCTGGGGCCGCACTCTTCCCGTGGAGAGTCACACTACCCTAGCTGCACACCTCATCAGCCCCAGCGGTCTGCATGCAGCGGCGGTTCCTAATAACCGCAATCCATGGGTGGCGTAGTCGGACATTATCAGCAGAACATAGCAGACTACCATTGGCCTGACCACCCTGAGCCACGGAACCGGGTCGCCACTACTACCCCCATCGTCTCCCTATTGCCCGGATCCGAGTGCCGCACGGCCCAGGGGGCGAGTCAGCTTTGGCGTAGTCGGCAGGATTTCGTGCCCGCAACCACCGGGTACTGCGTGCCTGAAAAAGACTTTTGTAACTTACCTGTGGCAAAGTTTCCCGCCGTCCGGAGTCTTTTCCCGCCATCCGGAGCCGATTCCCGCCATCGGACGCCATCTTGGACCGTTTCCCGCCGTCTTCTGCCGCCTTCCCGCCATCCGCAGCTGCTTCCCGCCATCGGACGCCATCTTCAGGACGCCGCGCGGGAAGAAGAGGGGCGTGGACGTCAAAACCGCGCGAGATCCGAAGCTCCGCCTCACGCACCGACGCTGCGCAAGGTCCTGGAAGGGAGAGAGAGCGACGCTGACGTCATCAGGACGCGACGCCAGGTCCTCGTCCATACCAGCAACAGCGGAGCCGCGGCCTACAGAAGAGGATCGTCGGAAGGTAGGCCACGCGTAACTAGCGGGGGAGGAAGATGACGGACACAGAGGCGCCCACTACCACCAACGCAACTGCAGCAGCGGTGATGCCCTTTTCCTTGCCCTACATCCCTGGAGCGGCCTGGCTGCCCAAATACTCAGGGGAGCCCCATGCCCTAACTGACTTCAAGGAAAGGCTATACAGTTTGTTCCACGTTTACCCCCTGACAGAGGAACAGAAGGTCAGCATATTAACAGGGCAGTTAACTGGCGCAGCCCAGCGGGAGGTAAAATCATGGCCCACTGAGGAGAAAAGGACTGTGAAGGGTATTCTGGCCCGGCTGCGGGGTACCTTTGACACACGTACCTCCGCTGAGATTAAAATGAGGTTCTATGGATGTAAGCAGCGGGCACAGGACAGCATCAGAGAATATGCCCTAAATCTGCAGGAAGCCTTGAGGGCTATTCAACAAACTGACCCTGGCAGTGTGCAGGAAACGGATAAGCTGCTAACAGAACAATTCATAGAAGGTCTGCTGTCTAGCGCCCACAGGGCCCAACTGCGCCTCATGTTCTTTCAGAACCTCGACCTTACCTTTGCCCAATTTAAGGACAGGGCCATAAGGGTGCTCCGTGAATCTGCAACCAGTGGCGCTATAAACCCCCGGCGCCCTGCTATCACTTACCACCAGGAGGCGGCGCCCTCCTCTATGGACTCCGTGGAGGCTGATGCACAGGCCCTGAACCAAGCCCCGTCGAAAGATCTGCACCAACAAGTCCAGGAGCTGACCAGGAGCGTCGCGGCGTTGACCAGGACCGTCCAGGCGTTGCAAGTGGACCCGTCAAAACCCATCGAGCTGGCTTCAAGTCCGGAGGATGTCCCATGGCGTCGACAGAGGAGGATCCCGTCGTTCCGAGGGAGGCCCACAGACCGCTACGCAGAGGATGGACAGCCCATTTGCTGTCGATGCAACCAGCCCGGACACATTTCCAGGTACTGTAATTTAAACGGGTCCAACCTGGGGCAGAGGGCCAACCCCCAGGCATAAGATCACCAGGCCCTTACAATTGGCGTAATAAGTACGTTGGGGGGCGCCCGGTTTTACCCGTGGTGCTGGACGGTATCCCCATGAGCGCCTTGCTGGATACTGGGTCACAAGTAACCACTATCCCTTATGTACTTTTTAAGCAGTATTGGACTGATGCTGATATCACACGGTATCCAGACGGTAACTTGAGCATCATCGCCAGTAATGGCTTACCCGTGCCGCAGATGGGGTTCAAGGAGATGACCATTAAGATTGGTAAAGTTGAACTACCGGCACAGGGAGTGATTATTGTGGACATTGACCGTCGTGAAAGTCACCCTAAAATAACTGTGGGTACTAATGTAATTGAAAATTGTCTTTCAGAGGTAATTGTAATCTTACAACAGGTGGCGGTGAATGCTAGTTCCAGCCAACAGAGAGTCCTCAACAAGGAGATAAAAGCCCTGATGAGACGGCAGCAGGTAGAACTGTCTGGTGGTGAGATCGGTAGCGTAAGACTGAGTGACCCATTCCCCATTTCCATGCCTCCCAAAAGTGAAATGATGATCTGGTGTCGGACTGCAATCGGGTTGAGAGGTAGAGACTACCAAGCCATGGTAGAACCCGTGTACTCAGACAGCAGGCCCACCATTTTGACAGCCCGGGGGGTGGTTGATGTCCGTCATGGGAGGGTGCCCGTCCGCATTCTCAACATTGGGGAGAGGGAGGTACACTTACTCAGGTACGCTACACTCGCCAAGCTGTTTGTGGTCGAACACAAAGCTATCAGGGCCGTGGAACCCTTGCCTCCATCTCCTCAGGCGGAGGGTAATGGCTCCCAGAAACAAAAGGAGGACTGGTGCCAGAAACTCCACGTGGGTGCTGACTCCACTCCCCTGCACCAAAAACAAGGAGTCTACCGGGTGGTACAGGAGTACGAGAGAGTCTTTAGTAAGCACCCGCTAGACTTCGGCAGAGTAAAGGGGATAGAACACCACATCCCCACAGGGAGCCACCCACCGATAAAAGAGAGGCACAGACCTGTACCCCCTGCACATTATCAGAACGCAAGGGGCATGCTAAGAGAGATGAAAGAAGCTGGGGTTATTAGAGACAGCTGTAGCCCCTGGGCAGCCCCCTTGGTTCTGGTCAAAAAGAAAGACGGCACCATGAGAATGTGCGTCGACTATAGACAAATCAACCGTATCACTCACAAAGACGCATATCCGCTGCCTAGAATAGAGGAGTCTTTAGCCGCACTAAAATCAGCTAACTTCTTTTCTATTTTGGACCTTACTAGCGGGTACTGGCAGGTTCCTGTGGCAGAGGCTGACAAGGAGAAGACCGCCTTCACCACCCCGATGGGACTGAGTGAATTCAACTGCATGCCTTTCGGGCTCTGCAACGCACCAGGGACCTTCCAGCGGCTGATGGAATGCTGTCTAGGGCACCGAAACTTCGAGACGGTCCTCCTTTACCTGGACGACGTGATCGTCTATTCGAAGACCTACGAGGACCATCTGAAGCACCTGGCCGAGGTGTTCGAAGCCCTGGCAGGCTATGGCCTGAAGGTGAAACCATCGAAGTGTCACCTGCTGAAACCAAAGGTCCAGTACCTAGGGCACGTGGTAAGCGCGGAAGGAGTGGCCCCCGACCCTGACAAGGTCGCGGCAATCAAGAGCTGGCCAAGCCCCTCGAACATCAAAGAGGTGAGACAGTTTCTCGGGTTGGTAGGCTACTACCGAAGATTCATCCCCGGGTTCACCAAGATGGCAGCTCCTATGCAGGACCTCCTGATCGGACAGTCTAAGTCCAGGAGGCAAAAGCCGCCCTTCAAGTGGGATAAACCGGAAGAGGAGTCCTTCCGCCAGCTAAAGATGGCCCTCACAGGGGATGAGATCCTGGCCTACCCTGATTATGGCCAGCCTTTCATTCTCCACACAGATGCCAGTAATGTGGGACTGGGAGCCGTATTGTCCCAAAACCAACAGGGCAGAGAACGGGTGATCGCATACGCCAGCCGGAAGCTGAGGCCCACCGAGAGGAACCCGGAGAATTACAGCTCCTTCAAGCTAGAATTCTTGGCGGTGGTGTGGGCCGTGACGGAACGCTTCAAGCATTACCTGGCCTCCGCAAAGTTCACCATGTACACGGACAACAACCCGTTGACACACCTGGACAATGCAAGACTGGGTGCCCTGGAACAGCGGTGGATGGCCCGTCTCTCCAACTATGACTTCGTGATCAAGTACCGGGCAGGCAAAACCAACTCCAACGCGGACGCCCTATCAAGGATGTCTCACTTACCTGAAGGTGACGAAGACCCAGAAGAGCTGGAGGAGGTAGAACTCCCCGCGTTTCACCGGTATGGAGCCGCTCAACACTCTCACCGCGTGAAGGAGGAGGATCTAACAACTGTGATGATGAATCCCCTACCTCACCACAGCTGGGCCGAGACCCAAGATAGTGACCCTGCAGTCCGCCTGGTGAAAGATCTGCTGACCCGGGAAGATGCCCGCTTAGATCCAGATGCCCCAGAGGAAGCCAAGCAGCTATGGAAGGAGAAGAGCAAGCTGTTCCTCTACGAAGGCAAGTTGTGCAGAAGGATTGTCAACCACCGGACGCACGAGCTGACCTGGCAAGTCGTGGTCCCAAGGAGGGATGCAGCTATGGTCCTGGGGGCTTACCATGACAGAGCGGGACACTTCGGTTGGAAGAAACTGGAGTTCCTACTAAGAGGAAGATTCTTTTGGGTCGGCATGAGAGGAGCTGTAGAAAAATGGTGCAGAGACTGTGGCCCTTGTCACCTAAGGAGGAAGGACCGTGCCAGCCAGAAGACACCCTTGAGGCCCATCATCACCACGCAGCCTCTTGAGCTGGTAGCTCTGGACCATGTCAAATTGGCTCCCAGCCGGTCAGGATACATCTATGCCCTGACAATCGTGGACCACTATTCCCGTTTTCTAGTGGTGGTCCCGGTAAAGGACTTGACAGCCCAAACAGCGGCCAGAGCCTTCCAGCAATATTTCTGCCGTCCACACGGGTATCCGGAACAGGTCCTGACAGACCAGGGTCCAGCGTTCGAGGCTGAAATCTTCCAGGAGTTCTGCAACCTCTATGGCTGTAAGAAGATTCGTACAACGCCTTACCACCCCCAAACCAACGGGATGTGTGAGAAGATGAACAATATAGTCATTGATCTCCTGAAGACGTTGCCCCTGGAGGAACGCAGCCTGTGGCCAGAAAAACTGCCGGACCTGATAGACCTATACAACAATATCCTGGTGAATGCTACAAACTGCACCCCGGCTTACCTGATGCGAGCTAGACCAGGAAAGCTGCCCGTAGACCTGGAGATGGGAGTCCTAATACCTGAGGACACCTCCCCGGATGCGGACTGGGATACGGAAAGGCAACTGCAGTACAAGAAGGTACAGGAGAGTGTGGAGAAGAGCCTGGCCCAGGTGAGAGAGAAGCAAGAAAGACTCTTCAATCAACACGCCCCTGCTAGTCCCCTAGAACCTGGTGAGCAAGTCTTAAAGCGAAAAAGAAGGCTACATAAGTTGGACGACCAGTGGGAAAGGGAACCCTACACCATACTGCAGTCTGACCACGACAACCCAAAGGTGTGCGTAATCACCAAGGACGGAGGAGAAACCACTAGTGTCGTCTCCAGAGACCATCTCAAAAGGTGCCCCGAGCAACTCCGTAGTGCAGAAGAGGATCAGAGTGACCTTGAACCCGCAGAGGACAAGGAAGAAATGATCAGCACCGTTCTCGGAGAGTTTCCTCAGTCCTGGACTCGCATAAATGATGCCATAGTGGTACTTGTCCTGCATTTCCTGCAACCGGCACAGCAACAACCAACACCAGAGCCGGAAGGTGAAGAGGAGCAAGCAGTTCCAGAGGCAGAAGAGCCTGTACCAGCAGCCCAGGAGAGTCAACCCTCTGCTGACAGTGAGCCTGCCATGCCTGCGGTAAGCCAAAGGACCCGCAGACAGCTGCCTGCCCTACCTGTACACCCAGCTGGTAGCTGCACCCCTAACGCTAGTGGGGAAAGCCAAGTCAGTCCACCACCAGACAGTGGGCTACGTAGGTCAACCAGGAGCACAAAGGGACAGATACCCGCTCGCTGGAGAATATAGTGTACTAAAATTGTAAATAACCCTGTTGCCAAATGTTGAATTGTTTGCAAAGTTACATGCATGTTTGGTAATACTCTGTTTCAGTTTCTTGCAGCTACCGTAAGGACTCACAGGTTATGGACTTTTTATAACCGGGACCTTGTATGGACTGCGTTCAGAGCCTAACCCAGGAATGAACTAAGACTGTGAAGGACTTGGGGTAGGACAGACCCCCACCTGGTTAAGGTTCCCCGTTGTGCTGGTGATATGGACACCCGGTCACAGGCCACACTGTGACCTTAAGAACTCAATTTGTGCGTCGTCTGTCTATTAATGTTTTATTGTTTTGCATATTGTCTTTGTTTACTGTTTAGTCCCGGAGTACTAAATTTCACTAGGGGGGAATGTGTCACCCTGGCCTGGATGCCACAAGTGTAATTAAAGCTGTGTCTGAGAGCAGGGGGGAGGTTCTCTAGTCAGGGGAACATTAGCATGCAATGCCTCCTGTCTCAGGCCAGTAGGGGGAGCAGGCTGCCCCTATAAAAGCTGGTGCTGGGGGCAGGGTTAGAGAGAACCCAGATGACCTGTCTCAGGACTGAGACGTGTCTCAGCAGAGCAGGGACAGACAGTTGCACTGCACCTAAGAGGAAGTGTGGCAGGAGGAGAGCCACAAGCCAGAGACAAGAGGCGAAGCAAGCCTGTCTTGGCAGATAACAGACTTAATCTACCAGACTTTGGTGTCTGAGGCTGGAAGGATTCCACATCCCCCAGCAGAGAACCAGTCCGCAAGGGACTGTATATTCCTTGGCCTAAGAAGCCTGGAGGCCCTGCCACAACAGAAGGGACCAGTAAAGCCATACAAGGCTGGGAGGAGAAAGGAACCCACGTCGCAGGCCATACAGGCGAGAAAACACGGAAAGCTCGGAAACGTGGGCTGTTACCCTATCAGGAGGAGATAGCCAGAAGGAGCGCAGAAAGCACGGTAGGCCTACACCCTCACCCTGACCAGGGCCAATTTCCCCGTTGCTCTCAGACATCCAGGTCCCCTCCTAGCCGGGACTGTTTGTGGGTCAGTTTACCTGTTTAGTAAAGACCCTGGACTGCAACCTGTTGTCTGTGTGCTCCTTGCTCCTCCAGCACTATCAGCACTGGGACTCCCACTACCATCACTCCCAACATCCATTATACTGCCCTGGGGCCGCACTCTTCCCGTGGAGAGTCACACTACCCTAGCTGCACACCTCATCAGCCCCAGCGGTCTGCATGCAGCGGCGGTTCCTAATAACCGCAATCCACGGGTGGCGTAGTCGGACATTATCAGCAGAACATAGCAGACTACCATTGGCCTGACCACCCTGAGCCACGGAACCGGGTCGCCACTACTACCCCCATCGTCTCCCTATTGCCCGGATCCGAGTGCCCCACGGCCCAGGGGGCGAGTCACATGTAATACACTGACTCACCAGTGACGTCTCTAGGTGAAGTCCTTCATCTTCGCTTTTCTTCTTCATCTGGCACAGACGGCCATCACTTCTTCCAGCCAGGAATCATCTCTGCAGAAAATAACACACAGTTATCAATAACTGATCTCTTCTAGGGAATATTCCCACTCCACCCCCCGACTTCTACACTACACCAGTTGAAGAAAAAAAGCGATATAGTGCCGCCCTGCACAGTAACAGGAGCCCGCTTTTGTCCTATCCCATGGAAAACAATTTCCTAAAAAGTAAATTATATTACAGAAGTAATAATGTCTCTAATTGGACTCTAAAATAATAATGTTCCTCACTGGCCACCATAAACTAATAAAGTATGTTCCTCAATCTGGCCCCAAACAGTAATTAAGTCCCTTGTTCAGCCTGGCACCCCCATATATCCATCCTGGCCCCCCCTTCCCTGCATATATCCATCCTGACACCCCTCATATATCCCTTCTGGCCCCCATATGTCCAGTGTGACCCCTCCATATATTTATCCTAGCCCACGTGTATCGAGCCTGCCCCCTCCCATATACCCATCCTAGTCCCCCATGTGGCCCTCCTGTTCCCCCCATATATCCATCCTGGCCTCCATGTGTCCAGCCTGCCCCCCCACATATCCATCCTGGCCTCCATGTTTCCAGCCTGCCCCCCCATATATCTGTCCTGGCCTCCATGTGTCCAGCCTGCCCCCTCCCATATATCTGTCCTAAAGCCCCATGTGTCAAGCCTGCCCCCCATATATCCATCCTGGCCTCCATGTGTCCAGCATGCCCCCCCTACATATCCTTCCTGGCCTCCATGTGTCCAGCCTGCCCCCCACAATATATCCATCCTGGCCTCCATGTTTCCAGCCTGCCCCCCATATATCCATCCTGGCCTCCATGTGTCCAGCCTCCCCCTCATATATCCATCCTGCCCTTCCCCCCTGCATATATCCATCCTGACACCCCCCCATATATCCATACTGGCCCCCATATGTCCAGCGTGGCCCCTCCATATATTTATCCTAGCCCACGTGTATCGAGCCTGCCCCTCCACATATCTATCCTAGCCCCCCATGTGTCCAGCCTGCCCCCCACATATCCATCCTGGCCATCATGTGTCCAGCCTGCCCCGCCCCCCATATATCCGGCCCCCCCATATATCCATCCCCCTCACATATCCATCCTGGCCTCCATGTGTCCAGCCTGCCCCACCATATAGCCATCCTGCCCACCCTTTCCCATGTGTCCAGCCAGGCTCCCCCTTATGTGTCCAGCCAGGCTCCCCCCCTTGTGTGTCCAGCCAGGGTTCCCCCTTGTGTGTCCAGCCAGGCTCTCACCCTTGTGTGTCCAGCCAGTGTTCCCCCTTGTGTGTCCAGCCAGGGTTCCCCCTTGTGTGTCCAGCCAGGGTTCCCTCTTGTGTGTCCAGTCAGGGCTTCCCCTTGTGTGTCCAGCCAGGGCTCCCCCTTGTGGGTCCAGCCAGGGTTCCCCCTTGTGTGTCCATCCAGCTCCCCCCTTGTGTGTCCAGCCAGGGCTCCCCCTTGTGTGTCCAGTCAGTGCTCCCCCTTGTGTGTCCAGCCAGGGCTCCCCCTTGTGTGTCCAGCCAGGGCTCCCCCTTGTGTGTCCAGCCAGGGTTCCCTCTTGTGTGTCCAGTCAGGGCTCCCCCTTGTGTGTCCAGCCAGGGTTCCCTCTTGTGTGTCCAGTCAGGGCTCCCCCTTGTGTGTCCAGTCAGGGCTCCCCCTTGTGTGTCCAGCCAGGGCTTCTCCTTGTGTGTCCAGCCAGGGCTCCCCCTTGTGTGTCCAGCCAGGGCTCCCCCTTGTGTGTCCAGCAAGGCCCCCCTTGTGTGTCCATCCGGGCCCCCCCTTGTGTGTCCAGCCAGGGTCCCCCCTTGTGTGTCTAGCCGGGCCCCCCCTTGTGTGTCCAGCCAGGGGCCCATCCCATTCTGCATCCACTCATATACACACAGACACACACAGACACCTCTTACCTTCCTGCTCTCCCGTGCGGTGTCCTCCTTCTCCGGTGACGTCATACGCCGGCCGGGGAAGGGAGACGCGCAGCTTCAGCTGCTTCACTGGGACGTGTGTCGCGGCGGTTCAGGTAATGAACGCCGCGTGCGCGCGTCCCTGCATACACTGTGCCTGCGCTTTTAAAGGGCCCGTGCCCCTTAAAACCGCAGGTTTTTTTATTTTTTCATTCTCTTCTCCCCCTCTCCTCTGCAGAAGGGTACCCCGCCAGCCCAGTCCCACCCTGTTGATGACTTATCCTAAAATCGGTCATTAATATATAAGTCCTGGACAGTCCCGTTAAGCTTGTTTTACCTAGTTATAAAAGCCCTTTAAGTCCTCATTATAAGGTAAGGTATGAATGGATCTAATTAAATTCTCCAAAGAGAACTATTTATACATTTTAGTCACTGTGAGCTTTCTACAAGATATTGCGGGCAGTATATAGCGAATATACGGACACAGAGCCATTCGCCGGCTCAGATTGCCAATTAGCACGTTGTAAATATGAGACCTTGACATCATAGGTTACTTGGCTTAATATGAAATTGTCCCTCATGTGTACCGCATTGTGGGCAGGGACTATATGTACATCACTGCAGAATATGTTGGCAATAAAAAGTCAACAGAAATGAATATCATGCAGATCCTCACCAGGACTCCAGCAGTGTCACCATCCTGCCACCATACAGCTATAGAAGGACAATAAACCTGCAGGGTTCTCCCCTCAGTTATTTTTCCTTTAATTTTATTATCTGTTTCTTACTCACAGTGAAAGAACAGTCATCAGATATTTTATTCTTCACTTTTTATTTTACAGTCTCAGCTCTGAAGAATAGAACGTCTTATGAATAAATGACAGCTCACTTATTACAGTGGTGGCCAAAAGTATTGGCACCCCTGCAATTCTATCAGATAATACTCAGTTTCTTCCTGAAAATGATTGCAATCACAAATTCTTTGGTATTATTATCTTCATTTAATTTGCTTGCAAGGAAAAAACACAAAAGAGAATGAAGCAAAAATCAAATCATTGATCATTTCACACAAAACTCCAAAAATGGGCCAGACAAAAGTATTGGCACCCTCAGCCTAATACTTGGTTGCACAACCTTTAGCCAAAATAACTGCGAACAGCCACTTCCGGTAACCATCAATGAGTTTCTTACAATGCTCTGCTGGAATTGTAGACCATTCTTCTTTGGAAAACTGCTCCAGGTCCCTGATATTTGAAGGGTGCCTTCTCCAAACTGCCATTTTGTGATCTCTCCACAGGTGTTCTATGGGATTCAGGTCTGGACTCATTGCTGGCCACCTTAGAAGTCTCCAGTGCTTTCTCTAAAACCATTTTATAGTGCTTTTGGAAGTGTGTTTTGGGTCATTGTCCTGCTGGAAGACCCATGACCTCTAAGGGCGACCCAGCTTTCTCACACTGGGCCCTACATTATGCTGCAAAATTTGTTGGTAGTCTTCAGACTTCATAATGCCATGCACACGGTCAAGCAGTCCAGTGCCAGAGGCAGCAAAGCAACCCCAAAACATCAGGGAACCTCCGCCATGTTTGACTGTAGGTACCATGTTCTTTTCTTTGAATGCCTCTTTTTTTTTCCTGTACACTCTATGTTGATGGTTTTTCCCAAAAAGCTCGACTTTTGTCTCATCTGACTAGAGAACATTCTTCCAAAACATAGTAACATAGTTTGTAAACATAGTTAGTAAAGCCGAATAAAGACTTGCGTCCATCAAGTTCGACCTGTTAGTTCTGTAATTGGTAAAGTTGATCCAGAGGAGGGCAAAAACCCCAAATGATTTGGCCAATCTTCACCTGAGGAAAAATTCCCTCCTGACTCTGAAACCAGCAGTCAGAATAAATCCCTGTATCAACTTACTATTTTATTTTATTTTTAAGTATATGCTGAAATCTGCCTGGTATCTAGAAATGCATCCAGTCCCCGCTTGAACTGGTGTAGTGAATCTGACATCACCGTCTCCTCACTCTGTGAAATCCATATTCTCACTGCTCTTACCGTAAAGAACGCCTCTAGTGACGCTTACCCAATCTGAGTATATTCCATTTATAACCACCCTCTGCCTTCTATCCCTTAGCCAGTTAGCTACCCACTTGCAGACATTTTCCCCCAGCCCCATCATTCTCATTTTGTATACCAACCTATTATATGGCACGCTATCGAAAGCTTTTGAGAAGTCGAGATACACGACATCCACTGGTTCCCCCTGATCTACTCGAGAGCTAACCTCCTCGTAGAAGTCAATCAGGTTTGTTTGGCAGGAGCGATTCCTCATGAATCCATGTTGGTTCGGGATTAAAAGATTATTAGCATCAAGATGCTCCGTAATTGCCTCTTTAATGAAGCTTTCAAAAATTTTGCCCACAACGGACGTCAGACTCACCGGCCGATAGTTTCCGGCGTCACTTTTCGCTCCCTTTTTGAATATTGGCACTACATTCGCCTGTCGCCAATCAAGTGGCACAGACCCAGTCTCAACAGAGTCCTTAAATATAAGATATAACGGTCTGTCTATCACATTACTTAGTTCCCTTAGTACCCGTGGGTGTATGCCATCAGGTTCTGGTGATTTGTTTATTTTAATGTTACTGAGGCGTTTCTGTACCTCAACTTGGGTTAGATTTGTCATACTTAGTGGAGGATTAAGCTTGTCACTTCTCATTTCTCCTGTTAGTTTGATTTCCTTTGTGAAAGTTGTCGAAAAAAAATTATTTAATAGATTAGCTTTATCCTCATCTTTCTCTATGATTTTGCCTTCCTCACTTTTTATTGGTCCAATATTATCCGATTTAATCCTTTTACTATTTATATACGTAAAGAACAGTTTGGGATTTGATCTACTTTCCCTAGCAATACGTCTCTCTGTTTCCTCCTTCGCTATTTTTATTTGTTTTTTACAGGTTCTCGTTTTTTCCTTGTAACACATTAGTGCCTCCTTACTGTTTTCCTGTTTTAATCTCTTGAATGCCTCTTTTTTGCTATTTAACGCCCCTTTTACGTTCTTGTTCAACCATATTGGTTTCCTCTTATTTCTGGCCCTTTTATTCCCATACGGTATATACCTCTCGCACTGAGTATTCAGAATTCTTTTGAAGGTTTCCCATTTACTATTCGTATTCCATTGATTAAGTACTTTGTCCCAGTCAATAAGTTGAAGGCTTTCTTTCAGCTGATCAAACTTCGCCCTCCTAAAGTTTAATGTTTTTGTTGTTCCCTTATTGATAACCCTACTGAAGGGCATTTTGAAGTCGATAATATTATGGTCGCTATTACCTAGGTGCCCCCCTATCTGTACCTCAGTTATTCTATCAGGCCTATTAGTCAATATTAAGTCCAACACGGCCTTCCCTCTCGTTGGTTCCTGCACTAGTTGGGAGAGATAATTATCCTTAATATTTGTCAAGAACCTTTTTCCTTTCTGAGATCTACAGGTTTCTGTTTCCCAGTCAATATCCGGGTAGTTGAAATCCCCCATTACAATCACTTCATTATGTTTTGCTACTTTGTCTATTTGTCCTAATAGCAGATTCTCATTCTCCTCTGTTATATTGGGTGGCTTATAGCAGACCCCCAGTAATATTTTATTATTATTTTTAGTTCCCTCTATCTCTACCCACATGGACTCGACCCCCTCTTCTCCCTCTCCTATATCTTCCCTTAGTCTGGGTTTTAGACATGACTTTACATATAAGCAGACTCCTCCGCCTTTCCCCTGTTTCTGGTCCCTTCTAAATAAACTATAATCTAATAAATTTACCGCCCAGTCGTAGCTATCGTCTAGCCAAGTCTCTGTTATACCTACGATGTCATACCTCTCCTCCCATATAAGCGCCCGCAGCTCATCCGCCTTATTGGTCAGGCTTCTTGCGTTGGTCAGCATGCAAGGTAAAACTTTGGGGTTATTTAGCATCCTATTCTTCTTTAACGATCTAACTGTACTATCCCCACCCCCCTCTCCACCCTCATTATATTCACTTCTCCCCTTCCCCCTTGCTTGCCTCACATCCCACCTATTTCCTTGGTTTCCCCCCCCCCGTCTCTAGTTTAAAAACTCCTCCAACCTATTAGCTATCTTCTTCCCCAGCACCGCTGCACCCTCCCCATTGAGGTGCAGCCCGTCCCTACGGTAGAGCCTGTATCCGACCGCGAAGTCGGCCCAGTTCTCCATGAACCCAAACCCTTCTGCCTTGCACCAACTCTTTAGCCACTTATTCACCTCCCTAACTTCCTGTTGGCGCTCCTGTGTGGCTCGCGGGATTGGTAGTATTTCTGAGAAAACTACCTTGGAGGTCCTTGCCCTAAGCTTCCTACCTAGGTCCCTGAAATCATTTTTAAGGACCCTCCATCTACCACTCACTTTGTCATTGGTGCCGATGTGGACCATGACCGCTGGGTCTTCGCCAGCCCCACCCAGTAACCTGTCAACCCGATCCGCGATGTGCCGGACTCGAGCGCCAGGGAGGCAGCACACCGTTCGGCGATCCCGGTCTTTGTGACAGATTGCCCTGTCTGTCCCCCTAATAATAGAGTCACCCACTACCAGAACCTGTCTTGCCTGCCCTACACTTCCCCCCTCCCCCTCATTACTGGAGCATACACTCCCCCGGCAGTCAGAGGATCTGTCATGCACCAATAATGCCGGTTCTGAACCAGCCTTCCTATACTTCTTCCCTCTATCCCTCCTTACTGTTATCCAGCTCCCTGCCTGTTCAGCCTGCACTTCCCCTCTATGCTCCACCCCCAGTATTGACCCATTGAGTGTCTGCTCGGTGAGCAGCAAACTCCGTTCTATGTTGTCGATGCTCCTCAGTACCGCTATCTGAGCACTTAGATCCAGAATTTGGGCTTCCAAGTGCACGATATGCTCACATCTCTCGCAGCAGTATGGATCCTCGAGTGGGTGCTCACGGAATGCATACATTGCGCAAGATGTACACTGCACGGCTCCGTCCAACATGGACGTCATTCTAAATATGGGGATACAGTCAGTATATATATACAAGTACAAAACACAATTATTTATATATAGGTGTATGGACGGGGATCAATTAGGGATGTGCAAGTGTATCAATTAGATATTGACAGGGGATCAGTTAAGTATGGACGGGGGATCAATTAAGCATCAAGTATGGACGGGGGAATCAGCTAAGTAGGTCAGGTGGATTAATTAAGTAAAAAGTAAAGTAAAGAAAGAATGAAATACAGTCAGCAATTCAGTCCTAAGTCCTCCCTTCCAAACTCCCTGAATCCAAAGTCACTGAAAAACAAGTCACACACTTACTTTCGTTCGCACTTACGCTCCGGACACACGCAGCTCGTTCACACTCGCAAACTAAGAGATTTAAAGTGTTTTTTTTTTTTTTTTCCTTTTCCAGCAATGTACCCTTCACCTCAATGCACTTCCAAAGGACTATATGCCCAACCAGCTGCCCCTTATAAACCCTTAATTATGACCCCTTCCCCTTAATTAACCCCTTGTGAGTAAATCTACACCTCAGGATTTTAGTGCAATGTAGTTAACCTTTAAATACACAGGTAGTAAACTAAGAAACTAAAACTGTAGTGAGAAAATAGATTTTAAAAAGCCCAATAAATCTAAACAGGTAGAAAAGCACTCAGCAGATCACAATGCAGCACTCACCGCAATTCACACAGGTATTTTCTGCAGGATTCCCAATACCTCTTCACGCAATTCACACAGGTATTTTCTGCAGGATTCCCAATACCTCTTCACGCAATTCACACAGGTATTTTCTGCAGGATTCCCAATACCTCTTCACGCAATTCACACAGGTATTTTCTGCAGGATTCCCAATACCTCTTCACCTTCACCTCAATGCACTTCCAGTTCTAGGCTTTATCAGGTAAGTTTTGGCAAACTCCAGCCTGGCTTTTTTATGTCTCGGGGTAAGAAGTGGGGTCTTCCTGGGTATCCTACCATACAGTCCCTTTTCATTCAGACGCCGACGGATAGTACGGGTTGACACTGTTGTACCCTCAGACTGCAGGGCAGCTTGAACTTGTTTGGATGTTAGTCGAGGTTCTTTATCCACCATCCGCACAATCTTGCGCTGAAATCTCTCGTCAATTTTTCTTTTCCGTCCACATGTAGGGAGGTTAGCCACAGTGCCATGGGCTTTAAATTTCTTGATGACACTGCGCACGGAAGACACAGGAACATTCAGGTCTTTGGAGACGGACTTGTAGCCTTCAGATTGCTCATGCTTCCTCACAATTTGGTTTCACAAGTCCTCAGACAATTCTTTGGTCTTCTTTCTTTTCTCCATGCTCAATGTGGTATACACAAGGACACAGGACAGAGGTTGAGTCAACTTTAATCCATGTTAACTGGCTGCAAGTGTGATTTAGTTATTGCCAACACCTGTTAGGTGCCACAGGTAAGTTACAGGTGCTGTTAATTACACAAATTAGAGAAGCATCACATGATTTTTCAAACAGTGCCAATACTTTTGTCCATCCCCTTTTTTAGGTTTGATGTGGAATTATATCCAATTTGGCTTTAGGACAATTCTATTTGTGTTTTTTCATTGAAGACAAATTAAATGAAGATAATAATACCAAAGAATTTGTGATTGCAATCATTTTCAGGAAGAAACTGAGTATTATCTGACAGAATTGCCGGGGTGCCAATACTTTTGGCCACCACTGTATTTCATG
Source organism: Phyllobates terribilis (assembly GCF_046119375.1). NCBI lineage: Eukaryota > Metazoa > Chordata > Amphibia > Anura > Dendrobatidae > Phyllobates > Phyllobates terribilis. The sequence continues at coordinate 1,572,079 of NW_027362852.1, read as the reverse complement.
CGGCAGAAGTTAGCCTCCAGCAATGGAAGAGGGAACCGAGAAAGTGTAGAAAATGCTCTATCATGGCCGCAGTGGTAAGAGACATTGGAAATGCACGATCAAACCTATCATATCATAGGATTATCTATCATCTATCTATCCTTATATTCTCTATTTCATATCTATCTATCCATCCATCTATCTATCCATATATGTATCTATCTATCTTTCTATCTATCCATGTATGATGGATGGATAGATAGATGGATAGATGAATAAATAGATGGATAGATAGATGGATAGATAGATAAATAGATAGATAGATAGTGTAGGGATTTGTACTCACTGAGCCGCGTTGGAGGTAGGCACAGGTTCACACAGTGATGCAGTCCACGGGTTCAAACAAACTGGTGGCTTATTTTAGTGTCCATACACCAGTTAAGAAACAAAAGTTACAGCCTTTTCCTGGCACAAAAAGGAATAACAGAACAAAGCTCAAAATAACAAGTCCATGCAGCACGGATTCAGCCGTTTAAACAAGGTGCTTTTCTCTGCCTCCTGCAGAGTCTAAGAAGCACCTGCAAGGTCTGCTCACCTTGCCCAGCAAACACAGACAGACAGAGACAGGCGCAGCTGTCTTAAATTAGCCTTCCAAGACCGGACTGGAGGTAAGTGAGCAGCTGTTCCCCCCCCAGCTCTTTCAGCTGCTCATAAAACCCGGCCCTGTAATCCGGACCCATTAAATTCCTCTCAGCACTATGTGTGCTGGAGCCTGCTTCTCCGGATCCTACATCACCGAAGCATGGCACTTCGAGGACACATACCTCCCGTCCACGATCTGTCCGGCAGCAACCTTACATACACCCCCCCTCTGTCCAAAGCCGTAGGGCTTGGCACCTTCTGTCACCATACAATAAATCCTTGACAAGGCAGCGGCATTCCCATGTTGTTTCCCAGGCCTATGCTCTACCTGGAAACTAAAATCTTGTAGAGCCAGGAACCACCTAGTCACTCTGGCATTGTTTCCCTTCTTTTCTCGCATCCACCTCAATGGGGCATGGTCTGACACTAACCTGAACCTTCTACCTAATAGGTAATACCTCAGAGTGTCTAACGCCCACTTAATGGCCAAACATTCTTTTTCTACAATGGAGTAGTCCTTCTCACAAGCGGAGAGCTTCAGACTGAGGTATTTTACAGGGTGTTCTTCTCCGTTAATCTCCTGGGACAAGACTGCTCCCAGCCCGACATCCGATGCATCCATCTGGACCACAAACTCCTTGGAGAAGCTGGGTGCCACCAAGACTGGTTGTTTACAGAGGACCAGTTTCAATTCCTGGCAGGTCGCTTCTGCTTCCGGGGACCACTTGGCCATAGCTGACTTCATCCCTTTCAGAAGATCCATCAGTGGGGCTGCTATCAGGGCAAAGTTAGGGACAAATCTTCGATAGTAGCCCACAATGCCTAGAAACGCCCTGACCTGCTTCTTCGAGAGGGGCTGTGGCCAGTTCAAGATCGCCTCGACCTTATTTATTTGTGGTTTTATTTCCCCTCTACCAACCACGTACCCTAGGTACTTGGCTTCCTCCATCCCCATGGCACATTTCTTCGGGTTGATAGTAAAGCCCGCCTTCCTTAGGGCATCAAGTATGGCTTGAACTTTGTCCAGATGACTTTCCCAGTCCTGGCTAAATATGACGATAGCATCTAGGTAGGCCGCTGCATACTGTTTGTGGGGTGCTAAGATCCGGTCCATGGCTCTCTGGAAGGTGGCCGGAGCTCCCTTCAACCCAAACGGCATCCTGACGTATTGGCGTCGAGAAGGCTGTCTTCTCCTTAGCCTCTTTGGACAGGGGAATTTGCCAATATCCTTTGGTGAGGTCCAGAGTGGTGATGTACCGAGCCCGTCCTAGCCTTTCGATAAGCTCATCTACCCTAGGCATTGGGTAGGCGTCGAACTTTGAGACCTCCTTCAGCTTCCTATAGTCGTTGCAAAACCGCCATTCCCCATCTGGTTTCGGCACTAAGACTATAGGACTGGACCATCCACTTTTGGACTCTTCAATGACTCCCAGGTTTAGCATCCGCCTTACTTCTTTAGAGATCACCTCTCTGCGGGCTTCGGGGATCCGGTATGGTTTTAGATTGACGCGAACATGAGGCTCTGTGAGAACCTCATGCTCTATGACCTGAGTGAGTCCTGGCAACTCCGAAAACATGTCTTTATTTCGCTGTAACAACTCTTTGCACTGTTGCTTTTGGGCATGTGACAGTGACTCTGCCACCTTGACCTCTTTCACATCGGCCTCAGCCTCAGCCACTAAACAGGGAGCTTCCGCAGGCTCTCTATCTTGCCATGGCTTAATCAAGTTAACATGGTAAATTTGGTAGGGCTTCCTCTTCCCTGGTTGGTGGATCTTAAAGTTGACTTCCCCCACTTTCTCTACCACCTCATAGGGGCCCTGCCACTTGGCCATGAACTTGCTCTCCACTGTGGGACTAGCACAAGCACTTGATCTCCTGGGTTGAACGATCTCACCCTGGCCGACCTATTATACACCCTGGACTGTGCCTCTTGTGCCTTGAGGAGGTGCTCCCTCACAATGGGCATCACATGGGCAATCCTCTCTTGCATCTGGGCAACGTGCTCCACCACTCTCCTATAGGGAGTGGTCTCAGCTTCCCAGGACTCTTTCTCCACCTCCAGGAGTCCTGAGGGTGTCGTCCATAGAGTGGTTCAAACGGGGAGAAACCTGTGGAAGCTTTGGGAACTTCCCTCATGGCGAACAACATATAGTCCCAGTCTCGGCCATCCTTTTCCACTGCTTTCCTCAACATTGCTTTCAAGGTTTTGTTAAACCTCTCTACCAGTCCGTCCGTCTGAGGAGAGTACACGGAGGTTCTCAGTTGTGCAATCTGCAGTGTCTTGCACAATTCCCTCATGACCTTCGACATAAATGGAGTTCCTTGGTCTGTTAGGATCTCGTTAGGCAACCCGGTTCTTGAAAACATGTGGACTAACTCCCGGGCTATACACCTGGTGGAGGAGTTTCGTAGTGGTACGGCCTCCAGATACCATGTAGCATAATCTAATACCACCAGGATATACTGATGCCCTTGGGCGGACTTGACCAGAGGCCCCACTAGATCCATTGCTATGCGTTCGAATGGAACCTCGATGACTGGTAGTGGCACTAGGGGACTGCGGAAGTGGGCCACTGGGGAGGTTATCTGGCATGTGGGGCAGGAACGACAATAACTCTATATTTCTCTATAGCAACCTGGCCAGTAGAATCTTTGGAGGATCCGTTCTTGAATCTTGTCTGCACCCAGGTGACCACCCAACACATGAGAATGAGCCATGTCTAACACCCTGCGTCTATAGGGCCCTGGCACCAGCAACTGTTCTATTACCTCACCCCTTGGCTTGGTTATTCTGTACAGCAAATCCCCATTCACAGCAAAATGAGGGAACCGAGTGTCAGCCCCCGGTTCCTGAGGCACCCCATTTAACACAGTAACATTTTCAAAGGCCCCTTTCAGAGTTAAATCCCTGAGTTGGGCAGTTCCAAAGTTTCCCTCGGACACCTCCAGCTCAGGGATATTGGACTCAGGGGATGCTACTTCATCCTCATTGCCCACCAGCACACACATGGGAAACTCATCTACTATGTTCTGCGGGTAAGTTTCCTTAGGGGCGATCTGGCTGTCGTCCAAGCAACCAGGTGTCCCCGCTTTCCCCCACATTTCCCAGAATAATGCAAAGTAACGTCCAATTATTATGGGATGCAATAGGTCCTTAACGACCGCCACTTCATGAGATGTGGTGCCACAGTCTGTGTTTACATCCACCTGGGCCACAGGATAGTTCTTAGCGTCCCCATGGATACACCGGACATCCACCACCTTCCCAGAAACCAGCCGATGAGGGAGTGTGGCCCTTATCAGGGTCACCAAACTTCCTGAGACCAATAGTCCAGAGACTTGTGCCCCGTTAACTGACACTGAGCATGCCTGAGGGCCCTCGCCATGTTGACGAACCGCGCTGCAGGCGGGGTAGGCAAAATAAGAGCAACGCCGGCCCATGTTACAGTCCATTGGTTCAGAGGTTATGGGACACCGGGAGGCAATATGGCCAGGGGTATGACATCTCCAACACACTATATTATGGGGTGGGACCTTGGGCAGCAACTCAGACCCCTCCTGAACTCTAGGATGCCCCCCAGGTGTGGCGCTAGCTCGCTTCTTTTGGGTGTCCGCCACCTTTTGGGAACCCCAGTATTGAGAGGCTACGACCCCTTGTTTTCCCAACGGACTCTCAACCGCCTGGTATCTTTCCACCAACCCCACCAAGTCATCAGCATTATAGGGATCTCCCTGGGCAACCCAGGATTTTACCGACTTCGGGAGAGAGTGTATAAACCTGTCTATAACGACCTCTATCTCATATCATAGGACTATCTATCATCTATCTATTATCTATATGACGCGCCCCCTGGGCCATGGGGCACCCGGGACCGGACTTCAGGGCAATGCTGGGAGTAGTAGTGGCGACCCGGTCCCGTGGCTCAGGGTGGCCAGACCAATATTGTGGCAGTCTCTGTATCAGTATAATGCAATGTCCGACTACGCCACCCGTGGATTGCGGTCAATAAGAACCGCCGCTGCTGAGCAGACCTCTGAGGCTGATGTTGTGAGGGCAGCAGAGTGTAGTATAACTCCCCACGGGAGGAGTATAGCCTCAGGCTAGTGAGTGTGGATGATAGGAGTGATGGTGCACGAGCGCAGCAGGAACGACTCAGAGGCTTTGCAGTGCAGTTCAGGGTCTTTACTGATGGTGATAAGGCAGACCCTCCCGGGAGTACTGGCTAGCATAAGAGGCCTGGTCAGTCTGTGAGCAAACTGGAGTTCCCCTGGCCAGGTGGAGTTGTAGGCCTCCCCGACTATCTGCACTCTTCCTGGCTACCTTGCTGTAAGCGAGTGGAAGTAGCCCACGTCCCTGAGTGTTCCGTGTGGTGCTCACCTGTATGGCTGGTGACTTGGGGCCTTCTGATAGCCCCCGCTCCTCGATTGCAGTGCTGGTCCCTTGCTCGTGACTGAGCCTCCGGGCTTCTATGGCCAGAGGACTTGAAATCCCCTGCCGGCGGGTTTCTGCTGCTGGGTATATATAAGTCCCCGCAACCTCGGACTCCTGTGTCCGGTTCTCAGAGTCTTCTGCCAGGACGAACTCCGCTTAGCTCAAGTCCCTGGTCTTCAGCTCCTGCTCCTACAGAGCTCCTCGCTGTTACTTTCCCTGTGTCTGGAACTAACTCCAGGCTCTGACTTCACTAACCCCGCCCCAGATCCAGTTTATATAGGGCAGGTTCCTCCCCTATCTGGTCTGGGACAGGAGGTGTTGCATGTTTAAGGGCTCCGAACCAGGAAACCTCCCACTTGCTCTCAGACATAATATTTCTATTACAGTGGTAACCAGACCCTGGGGTGCCACATATCCATCTATCTATCTCATATCTATCTATCTATCAATCTCATATCTATCTATCTTCTCCACTTTTTATCTGGTCTCAGGTATGACTTTCATATTACCCACGACTGTTACTTGCCACAGGTGAGTTTTAACGAGCATCACATGCTTGAAGCAAAGTTGTTTTTCCACAATTTTGGAAAAGTGCCAACAATTTTGTCCGGCCCATTTTTGGAGTTTTGTGTGAAATTATGTCCAATTTGCCTTTTTTTCCCATTTTTTGTGCTGTTTCAATACACACAAAGGAAATAAATATTATAACAAATGTATAACAAAACGTGTAATTGTAATAATTTTCTGGGAGAAATACTTCACTTTCTGGAACAATCTCAAGGTTGCTAAACACTTCCAGCCATGACTGTGTGTATATATGGGCCCTCAATAAACCATCCCTCTCAACGAAAAGGCCACAGCAAGGGTCAGGAATCGGTGGCCTTCCCTCTCCGAATCTTAGGGAGAGACGGTTGTGCTTCCAGCATCCACCTAGGCTGCCACCCCAGTGGAACTAATAGCAGGGTTGCCAACTGTCCAGAAATTCTTGGACAGTCCATAAAAATAGGGCACTTTTTTCCCTGTCCGTAAAAAAAAATGTGATGCGTCCATAATCTTTCTGAAGCTGGAGAGACTTGTTCAGATGGAGGGAGATGTAGGGGCATCATATTGTGTATAGGGAGATGTAGGGGCATCATATTGTGTATAGGTATCATATTGTGTATCTGCATGTGTGGGGACATCATACGGTGTATATGGAGCTGTGAGCACATCATACTGTATTTAGGGAACAATGAGGGAATCATACTGTATACAAGGAGCTGTGGAAACATAATGCTGTGTAAAGGGTCTGTGGGGTCATCATCTAATATACAGTACAGACCAAAAGTTTGGACACACCTTCTCATTTAAAGATTTTTCTGTATTTTCATGACTATGAAAATTGTACATTCACACTGAAGGCATCAAAACTATGAATTACCACATGTGGAATTATATACTTAACAAAAAAAGTGTGAAACAACTGAAAATATGTCTTATATTCTAGGTTCTTCAAAGTAGCCACCTTTTGCTTTGATGACTGCTTTGCACACTCTTGGCATTCTCTTGATGAGCTTCAAGAGGTAGTCACCGGAAATGGTTTTCACTTCACAGGTGTGCCCTGTCAGGTTTAATAAGTGGGAGTTCTTGCCTTATAAATGGGGTTCGGATCATCAGCTGTGTTGTGCAGAAGTCTGGTGGATACACAGCTGATAGTCCTACTAAATAGACTGTTAGAATTTGTATTATGGCAAGAAAAAAGCAGCTAAGTAAAGAAAAATGAGTGGCCATCATTACTTTAAGAAATGAAGGTCAGTCAATGCAAAAAATTGGTAAAACTTTGAAAGTGTCCCCAAGTGCAGATGCAAAAACCATCAAGCGCTGCAAGAAACTGGCTCACATGAGGACTGCCCCAGGAAAGGAAGACCAAGAGTCACCTCTGCTTCTGAGGATAAGTTTATCCGAGTCACCAGCCTCAGAAATCGCAGGTTAACAGCAGCTCAGATTAGAGACCAGGTCAATGCCACACAGAGTTCTAGCAGCAGACACATCTCTTCAACAACTGTTAAGAGGAGACTTTGTGCAGCAGGCCTTCATGGTAAAATAGCTGCTAGGAAACCACTGCTAAGGACAGGCAACAAGCAGAAGAGACTTATTTGGGCTAAAGAACACAAGGAATGGACATTAGACCAGTGGAAATCTGTGCTTTGGTCTGATGAGTCTAAATTTGAGATCTTTGGTTCCAACCACCGTGTCTTTGTGCGATGCAGAAAAGGTGAACGGATGGACTCTACATGTCTGGTTCCCACCGAGAAGCATGGAGGAGGAGGTGTGATGGTGTGGGGGTGCTTTGCTGGTGACACTGTTGGGGATTTATTCAAAATTGAAGGCATACTGAACCAGCATGGCTACAACAGCATCTTGCAGCGGCATGCTATTCCATCCGGTTTGCGTTTAGTTGGACCATCATTTATTTTTCAACAGGACAATGACCCCAAACACACCTCCAGGCTGTGTAAGGGCTATTTGACCAAGAAGGAGAATGATGGGGTGCTACGCCAGATGACCTGGCCTCCACAGTCACCAGACCTGAACCCAATCGAGATGATTTGGGGTGAGCTGGACCGCAGAGTGAAGGCAAAAGGGCCAACAAGTGCTAAGCATCTCTGGGAACTCCTTCAAGATTGTTGGAAGACCATTTCCATTGACTACCTCTTGAAGCTCATCAAGAGAATGCCAAGAGTGTGCAAAGCAGTCATCAAAGCAAAAGGTGGCTACTTTGAAGAACCTAGAATATAAGACATATTTTCAGTTCTTTCACACTTTTTTGTTAAGTATATAATTCCACATGTGTTAATTCATAGTTTTGATGCCTTCAGTGTGAATGTACAATTTTCATAGTCATGAAAATACAGAAAAATCTTGAAATGAGAAGGTGTGTCCAAACTTTTGGTCTGTACTGTATATAATCGTCTTATCCCGTCTGTCTGTCTGTCCTTCTGTCCAGGAAATCCTGCGTCGCTGATTGGTCCAGCCGCGGCCAATCAGCGACGCGGGATTTCAGAAAAAGATGGCGGCCGTTAGCAGCTCATCTGCCGCACGGAGGTCAGCGGCGATGCAGCCGGGAGATGACCGGCGCTAGCCGCTCATCTCCCGGCTGCTCGCAGCAGAAGTACCGCGACCGGCGGCGCCGCTGATCTCCCGACGGCAAGTGTGAAGCGGGGAGCGGCGCCGCCAGTCGGGATACTTCGGCTGTGAGCAGCCGGCCATCTCCCGGTTCCTTGCAGCGGAAGTACCCGCACAGGTAGCGTCGCTGCCCGGTCCTCAGTAATACGATTCGCTGATTGGTCGGAATCAGCGATATTGGCGCCGCGACCAATCAGCGATACTGGCGCCAAATTTAAACACCGCTCTGCTGATTGGTCGTGGCCGGCGGCCGCGACCAATCAGCGATTTTGGCGCCACATTTAAACACCACTCTGTTGATTGCACCCGGTCGGCCGCATACAGATTCTAGAATTCCCGATGCGTTAGAATCGGGCCACCATCTAGTACTGTATATAAAGAGCTGTGGGAGCCATCACACTATATATAGAGACCTGTGAAAAGCTTATGTGTTGATCCAGAGGAAGTAAAAAAAAACCATGAGGCAGATGCTGCTTGCCCAAAATTAGGGGAAAAATTCCTTCCCGACTCCACATATGGCAATCAGACTAGTTGCTTGGATCAACGTCCCATAATAAAATCTAGTATGAATAACCTGTAATGTTATTCAAGAAAGTCACACAGGACCTCCTTGAACTTTTTTTTAGAGAATTAAGTATTACAAGGTCATGTGGTAGAGAGTTCCATACCTCACACAATAAAACATTGCCATCTAACTTCCTTTAGACAAAGCGAATTAGGAGCTTGATGCTAGAGTAGTTGAATTAAAACTGAAAAAAATTATTAACACAGCAAAAAAGAGGAACAGTATTTATTCTTCAGCCCAGGTCTCAAAACTAATGCACTAATCAGGATGAAGCAAACCATATAATAAAGGCAGGGGCAGCACAGGTGCAAAATACTGATGAGACAACCAACTCATAACCTACCAATTCTTGGAGGGGGTCATTGCTTAGTATTAAAACTGCACACAAAAAAATGGCTTGTATAGGTCACTGGTCACACACAGATTGTTAGGGGAATGGTTGCAAACAACTTTATTAAATAATGGAAAGCAAACGAACCCGGGGTCCGTGATGCAGCCTGGAGGACTGTGGACGAACACCTTCTGGGTAAGAAGGTAAAACAACCAACTGAAATAACAATCCCCCCCGTGTTACTGCACACCGGAACGGGAATAGGGATTCGCACTATCTCCATTAACTGCACGAGAGATGTGCGACAAATAATGGAGCCGTAGCCCTGTTAACTGCACAGAGGCTACGCAGCAGGCGCTCGGATGCGTGTGTGATTCACGCCGGCTTATACGTGCTCCCAGCCGGCTTGCTACCGGACTGAGGAGTATCTCTCCACGTGGCTAACAGGCGGTGCCGGGAATACGGAGTCCGCAGTCTGCTCGGGGTGTATAGCGACCCCCTTGTTGGAGCCAGAGTGTCAGACGAAGCTACCTGCCTCCCTCCATCTAAGGCTGTCTATCCCCTGCTAAACTTGCCTGTCAGAAGCTATAACAGCAAAAGCACACGTGGAGCCGAAACGACCAAGCGTCCACACAATAACACCAACTCAGCTCAATGATCAGAGTGCGCTGCCATGTTTGTGGGCGTGCTATTTAAATATTAAGCCCTGCCCATCGTCACATTATTGGTGACGTCACCCGCGACCAATCAGGCGGTGCCAGGTCACCGGATCAGCTGACTCCCAAACCACCAATCACGGTCCGCCATGTCACGGGCATGCTCAGTGCAGTGTATCCTGGACTTAGGCTGTAACAGCCCTGTTTCCCTCCGCAACCTATCCTTCATGTTGCTAGGAACAAAGACCCGAGAGACAGCTTGTACATCTCGTGCACCAGCTAGGCGTTGGGACCAATGACGATGATGCTGAGAAGCATCTGGACCGGAATGGGAGACCACAGAATCCACTGATGATTCTGAACCCATTTCGGATCCAGAAAACACCTGACGCCTAACACAGATAGTGCTCAATATAGGGCTTACAGCCTATTAGTGACCCTCATACTGTTAGATTAGGCAGGCTGCAAAGCACTATCTAAGTGCACCCCATGAGGACAAACCCCCTAGTTTACAAATCCAGCATTGATGGGCTTGTCTGAACCCTGAATAAAAATAACGTGCAAAATCTATATATGAGGTACTGGTAGATATTTTGGCGCTGGTCACGCACAGTGTCTGGTTTACAGCCTATTAGTGACGCCCATACTATTAGATTAGGCAGGCTATGCTCCCCTCATACACCTTACCACGGTGTGTAGTGTGACATGGAGCTAAACCCCCTGTCTGCTTAAGAATAAGGCTGCGAAAAACCTTCTCTTTATTGATAGTAGAGAAACCTCCATACAGTAGATGCGGAAAACATACGATGAACCCCAGTATTGTACCACATAGATAGGGCTCTTACCGGCTAAGCTTGGAGCAGGCTGTGTGCACAGAGCTCAAGATACAAAACTGTAGGGATGTGGACTGTCTTACCCTGTTCCTGCCCCTGAAGACAACAAACGCGTCATGTGAATACTGTCTTGCGGTTTTATATCTAAAAGTGATATGTGTCTTATGTAATGTATAATGGTGATGTAACAGCATGTGAAGTGTTAATGCATAATGTGAGTATAGCATAAGATAAGCTTAGGATACCATAAGACATAAGTATAACATAAACCCTAAAATACAAATTTTATTAAATCTCTTTAAAATCGGGACATGCGGCATAAAGATGATACGCATCAGTATTGCACTTTATCAAGATAAGTTCCTTTTATTGTTTAGTCTTGTGATCATTTATGTCATTGATACCTCTATGGGTGATTAATTCCAGGGCTGGCTAGGGTTATCCAGGGATAGCCGCCGTGGAGCGGGGGCGCCACAGTGTCAACATTAACTAGGGTGTCACCCTCCACTATAAGGCAGGTAATCAGCATCTAGGGTGTTGAACAGGGCTGATTGTAGCCTTTGTTTGGATGCCCGAATGTATCCTTTGGCTTGGAGGTCCAAAGATATTAGGAACGTTCTTGGGTGTTTTTATAAATTTGCACATTGTCACTTTATTCACTGTTGTCACTTTAATCATTTAGTACACACTGAGGATTGATTGTTTGATGTGATATCTGTACCAGTTTCTGGTAGACTGTTAGATCTTTGGTCTATGTAAGTGTGGCACCCCAGGGGTCTGGTTTCCACAGTAACAGCAATGTTATGTCTGAGAGCAGGTGGGAGGTCTCTTGGTCAGGAATCCTATGCATGCCACACCTCCTGCCCAGTCCTGGGAGGGGAAGGACTTCCCCTATATAAACCTGGGGCTGAGGCAGGGTTAGAGAGTTCAAAGGGAGAGTTCAGCCAGGAGGGCTGACAGGGAGCTGTGGCTCCGGCTGGGCCTAGCTCCTGGGCCATGCCAGAAGTAGAGACAGAGAAGAGAAGCAGCTATGGGAAGAAACAACAGGAGCTCTGTGGGAGCAGTGCTACAAGGAGTCAGGGGCTGGCAGCTGCAGAGCTCGCCCTGACTGAGAAGCTATCACCGGACCCGGAGTCCGAGGCTGTGGGGACTAACTCCTATCCAGCAGCAGAAACCGACCGGCAGGGGATTGCAGGTCCTCTGGCCCAGAAACCCGAAGGCACGGTCACACGCGTGGGACCAGCACCGCCGTCGTGGAGCGGAAGCTACTAGAAGGCCCCGAGTCACCGGCCATACGGGTGAGCACCACACGGTACACTCAGGGACGTGGGCTACTTATACCCGCCTCTAGCAAGGTAGCCAGAAGAGTAACGTTAGTTTGGGAGGCCTACAACTCCGCCTGGCCAGGGGAGATCCCATCTGCTCAAGGACTGACCAGGCCCCAATCGCTAGCCAGTACTCCGGGAGGGTCTGTCTTTGTCACCAGTAAAGACCCTGAACTACACCGTACCGTCTCCGAGTGGTTCCTGCTACCCCCATCATCCACGTCGGCTGCCCTGAGGCCATACCCCTCCCGTTGGGGGTTATACTATCACGCTGCACAATCCTACCACCGGCCTCAGCGGTCTGCCCTGCAGCAGCAGCTCCTTAGCTGCACTCAACGGGTGGCGTAGTCGTCCAACATCTACCGCTAATACAGCGCCACTTAGTCTGACTCCCTGGGCACGGACCGGGTCACCGCCACGAGACTACAACCCTCACCAGATCCGGCTCCGGGTAAGCTCCCGCGTGCGCAACGCTGCGCGACACAGGCCCAGGGGCGCGTCAACTTTTGGCGTAGTCGGCAGGATCTCGTGCCCGCAACCACCGGGTACTGCGTGCCTGAAAAAGACTGTTCAAACTTACCAGTGGTGAAGATTCCCGCCATCCGGCGCCATCTTCGGCCTTCTTCCCGCCCTCCGTGGAGGTTTCCCGCCATTGGACGCCATCTTGAGGACGCCGCGCGGGAAGAAGAGGGGCGTGGACTCCGAAAGCGCGCGAGAACTGAAGCCCCGCCTCACGTCCGGACGTTGCGTAAGGTCCTGGAAGGAGCCCAGCAGACGCCGACGTCACAGGAGCGCGACGGAAGGTCCTCAACCCTGACGATCCACTGCGGAGCCGCGGCCTACGGAAGAGGATCATCGCAAGGTAGGCCACGGTCCACTAGGGGGGAGAAGGATGTCGGATACGGAGGAGAGCTTCACCGCTCCAACCCCCGCCAGCGCCACCGCTGTTGCGGTCATGCCTTTCACCATGCCCTATATCCCGGGGGCAGCCTGGCTACCCCAGTACTCAGGGGAGTCACATACCCTGCAGGACTTTAGAGAAAAGCTGGATAGCCTCTTCCAGGTGTACCCCCTCACAGAAGAGCAAAAAGTGAGCATCCTGGTGGCCCAATTAACCGGGGCAGCCCAAAGGGAGGTAAAGTCCTGGCCACCTGGGAGGAGGACTGTCGCAGAGATACTAGCCCGGCTAACCAAGGAGGGGCTGCAGTGCTACCAATACGAGGAAAGCCAAGAGGACCCGGACGGGTCTGAGGACTACCCTCAGGAGGGAGCACAAAGAGGACACCGCTACTGAAGGGAAGTAGCATAAACAAAGAACTGTATATCGTTACCCGTCAGGGTATGAGAACTGATGCTAATTAAAATATGGTCCCCGTTGGGATTAGTGAATTGTTCCCCGTGTGTCCCTATCCCTTACCAGGCTGAGGACTGTGAGCAGCCATCCCCTATCCCTTACCAGGCTGAGGACTGTGAGCAGCCAATCCTTATCCCCACTGGCCGAGGACTGAGAGCGGCCATATCTTGTAAATAATTATGTGTCTCTAGTAATTTATAGGAGTCTTTGGTGGATTTACCGGGAATCCTGTGTACATAGTTGGAGCGTAACCTAGGGATGGACTAAAGACTGTTAAGGACTCGGGGCAGGACAGACCCCTACCTGGTTACGTCTCCCTGTTTTGGTGAAATGGACACCTTGCTTTTCTTCAAAGACTGCACCCGGTTGCGGACACGCCGTGACCATCTTTATGTGTTTTTCTTGTTGTATTATTATTGTTTATACCTTATTATGTTTTTCAAAAAAAAAATTGTTTAGTCCCGGAGTACTAAATTTCACTAGGGGGGAATGTGGCACCCCAGGGGTCTGGTTTCCACAGTAACAGCAATGTTATGTCTGAGAGCAGGTGGGAGGTCTCTTGGTCAGGAATCATATGCATGCCACACCTCCTGCCCAGTCCTGGGAGGGGAAGGACTTCCCCTATATAAACCTGGGGCTGAGGCAGGGTTAGAGAGTTCAAAGGGAGAGTTCAGCCAGGAGGGCTGACAGGGAGCTGTGGCTCCGGCTGGGCCCAGCTCCTGGGCCATGCCAGAAGTAGAGACAGAGAAGAGAAGCAGCTATGGGAAGAAACAACAGGAGCTCTGTGGGAGCAGTGCTACAAGGAGTCAGGGGCTGGCAGCTGCAGAGCTCGCCCTGACTGAGAAGCTATCACCGGACCCGGAGTCCGAGGCTGTGGGGACTAACTCCTATCCAGCAGCAGAAACCGACCGGCAGGGGATTGCAGGTCCTCTGGCCCAGAAACCCGAAGGCACGGTCACACGCGTGGGACCAGCACCGCCGTCGTGGAGCGGAAGCTACTAGAAGGCCCCGAGTCACCGGCCATACGGGTGAGCACCACACGGTACACTCAGGGACGTGGGCTACTTATACCCGCCTCTAGCAAGGTAGCCAGAAGAGTAACGTTAGTTTGGGAGGCCTACAACTCCGCCTGGCCAGGGGAGATCCCATCTGCTCAAGGACTGACCAGGCCCCAATCGCTAGCCAGTACTCCGGGAGGGTCTGTCTTTGTCACCAGTAAAGACCCTGAACTACACCGTACCGTCTCCGAGTGGTTCCTGCTACCCCCATCATCCACGTCGGCTGCCCTGAGGCCATACCCCTCCCGTTGGGGGTTATACTATCACGCTGCACAATCCTACCACCGGCCTCAGCGGTCTGCCCTGCAGCAGCAGCTCCTTAGCTGCACTCAACGGGTGGCGTAGTCGTCCAACATCTACCGCTAATACAGCGCCACTTAGTCTGACTCCCTGGGCACGGACCGGGTCACCGCCACGAGACTACAACCCTCACCAGATCCGGCTCCGGGTAAGCTCCCGCGTCCGCAACGCTGCGCGACACAGGCCCAGGGGCGCGTCATAAGTACGAATAAGGGACTTTTAGGGTCTAGGGGCAGCTGCCGTTCAGCAAGGGTGCCATTGTCATCTATATGTAGGATGCCCATCTCCGTTGACATGCAGGTTCAGGCTAGGGTATCTATAGGGTGAGTTTTATTGAAGTACAGTGGGTACGGAAAGCATTCAGACCCCTTTAAATTTTTCACTCTTTGTTTCATTGCAGCCATTTGGTAAATTCTAAAAAGTTCATTTTTTTCTCATTAAAGTACACTCTGCACCCCATCTTGACTGAAAAAAACAGAAATGTAGAAATTTTTGCAAATTTATTAAAAAAGGAAAACTGAAATATCACATGGTCATAAGTATTCAGACCCTTTGCTCATATTTAAGTCACATGTGTAACGGGTCTGGGAGGCGGAACCTCTGGGCTACTATACAAGGGGGTGGTCCTTGTAAGGGAGCGGGTGGCGACCAGGCAGGCAATCACAGCAGGTGACCGGGACAGTCTCTGGGTGTACGGGCAGGAGGTCACGGCAAGTGATCGAGGCAGTCTCTGGAAGAACGGGCTGGAGGTCACGGCAAGTGACCGGGCAGTCTCTGGAAGAACGGGCTGGAGGTCACGGCAAGTGACCGGGGCAGTCTCTAAGTAAAGGGTAGGTACGACCTGTGATGGCTGAACCTCCAGGTAGGCTAGCAAGGCAGATGGAGGATGTGTGCTCCCAGGTGAGCAAGCGAGAGTCTCTGGAATAGCAGGTGGTCACAGCACGTGACGGCGGAGCCTCCAGGTAGGCAAGCAGGCAGGTAGCGGAGAAGCGCTCCCAGGTGAGCGGGCAAGAGTCTCTGGAATAGCTGGTGGTCACAGCACGTGACAGCGGAGCCTCCGGGCTGGCAAGCAGGCAGGTAGCGGAGAAGCGCTCCCAGGTGAGCGGGCAAGAGTCTGGAATAGCTGGTGGTCACAGCACGTGACAGCGGAGCCTCCGGGTTGGCAAGCAGGCAGGTAGTGGAGAAGCGCTCCCAGGTGAGCGGGCAAGTGTCTGGAATAGCTGGTGGTCACAGCACGTGACAGCGGAGCCTCCGGGCAGGCAAGCAGGCAGGTAGCGGAGAAGCGCTCCCAGGTGAGCGGGCAAGCTGGTCCATAGACAGACTGACCGGAGTTGTAAGGCAGACCGTCGGACCTCAGGCAAGCAGGCAGGTAGCTGATGTGCACTCCCAGGTGAGCGGTCAAGTTGGTCCTTAGACAGACTGACCGGAGTTGTAAGGCAGACCGTCGGACCTCAGGCAGGCAGGCAGGTAACAGGAAATCAGGCAGGATTAGGACAGCAAGCTGGCAGGAATCTGGCAGGTAACTGGCAGGTAACTGGCAACGGGACCTGAGGGCTGAAGCAGAGTAGAACGGTGCAACAACATTGCTCGGGCACCTCCATTTTGGAGGAGGTGCCTTATATATGGTAAAGTCCTCCGGCCATTGGCCGGGGACTCCTTAGGACGGCGCGCGCGGCCCCTTTAAGAGGGAGGGAGGGCGCGCGCGCGCGCCCTAAGCACAGTGGCCGGGAAGGAGCGCGCGCTGCCAGCAGAGCGGGAGAGGGACGCCGGGCACGGAGCAGAGCGGTGAGGGGAACAGCGTCCCTGCCTAGCAGAGGGCAGGGACGCCGGCACTACAGTACCCCCCCCTTTAGGCCCCCCCTTTTTTAGGCCAGATAGAAATTTAGCTAGGATGAGAGGGGCATGGATGTTCTCCCGGGGCTCCCACGTTCTCTCCTCAGGACCAAACCCCTTCCAATCTACCAAAAAAAAGGTCTTTCCTCTTACCCTTTTGGTGGCAAGAATGTTCTCTACCTCAAACTCGTCCTCAGCAGAAACCGGAGCAGGAGGCGCACCTGTAGACTTGGAAAAAGAGTTAAGCACCACGGGTTTGAGGAGAGATACATGGAAGGAGTTAGGGATCCGTAAGTTGGCCGGGAGTTTCAATTTATAGGCCACCGGGTTGATCTGACTGATGACCTCCAGAGGACCGATGAACCGAGGCCCTAACTTGTAAGAAGGTATCTTGAGTCGAACATATTTAGATGAGAGCCAGACTTTATCTCCTGGACGAAATTGTGGAGGATCCAGGCGTTTTTTGTCAGCGTGTCTTTTCATACGCTCGGATGACAGAAGGAGTGCGGACCGGGTACTCTCCCATATGGAGGAAAATTTGCTAACGAGAGATTCCGCAGCCGGGTTGTCCACAGAGGTGGAGACAGGAAAAGGAATCCGAGGATGCTGACCAAAGACTACAAAAAACGGGGATTTGGAGGAGGATTCGCTCTCGTGATTATTATAAGAGAACTCGGCCCATGGTAGGAGATCCACCCAGTCAGAATGGTGGGCATTAACGAAGTGCCGGAGGTAACTGGTCAGGTTCTGATTGATCCGCTCCACTTGACCATTGGACTGTGGGTGGTAAGCGGAAGAGAAGTCCAGGGTGACGTCTAGTAGTTTACAAGTGGCTCTCCAGAAACGTGAGGTGAACTGTACCCCACGATCCGACACGATGTGGAGGGGCAGGCCATGAAGACGGAAGATGTGGCGGATAAAGTCTTTAGCCAGCTCGGGTGCAGACGGAAGGCCTGGCAGGGGAATAAAGTGAGCCATCTTGGAAAAGCGGTCAGCGACCACCCAAATGACCGTACAACCGGCAGAGACGGGGAGATCAGTTATAAAGTCCATTGCTATATGCTGCCAGGGGGCAGCAGGTACAGGAAGCGGAAGGAGGCGTCCGGCTGGCAGATGTCTCGGGACTTTGTTGCGGGCGCAGGACACACAGGCAGAAACAAAGTCTATTATGTCCTTGTGCAGGGTAGGCCACCAATAGTGCCGGGCAATAAGCTGGAGGGTCTTTTTCTGACCGGCGTGGCCAGCTAGTTTAGACGAATGGCCCCAGTGTAGGATCTTCTCCCGATCAGGTACTGAAACAAACGTCTTACCGGGAGGGAGACGATTTAGACTCACAGGAGCCACCTGCATTACTCTGGCGGGATCGATGATATGTTTAGGTTCTTCCTCGAGATCGGACACCAGAAAGGATCGGGACAAGGCGTCTGCTTTGACGTTTTTGTCAGCCGGGCGAAAATGAAGAACAAAATCAAAGCGAGCAAAAAACAAGGACCACCGGGCTTGGCGCGGGTTAAGTCTCTGGGCATGCTGGAGGTAAGCCAAGTTCTTGTGGTCAGTGTAAATTATTACCGGATGAAGAGCCCCCTCGAGTAGGTAACGCCACTCCTCCAACGCCAGCTTGATGGCCAATAACTCTCGGTCTCCTATGGAATAGTTGCGCTCAGAAGAGGAGAAGAGTTTGGAGAAGAAGCCACAAGTTACCATTCTCCCGGAAGATGATTTTTGAGTAAGTACCGCTCCGGCTCCAGAGGAGGAGGCGTCAACTTCCAGGAAGAACTGCTTGTTGCCGTCCGGGCGATGCAGCACCGGGGCGGAAGAGAAGGCCTGTTTTAGGGAAAGAAAGGCCTCCTCTGCTTCGGGCGGCCACTCTTTGGGATTAGTACCCTTACGGGTGAGCGCGTAAATTGGGGCAGTCCGGGAAGAGAAGTGCGGGATGAAGAGGCGGTAATAGTTGGCGAAGCCCAGGAACCGTTGAATAGCCTTCAACCCCTCTGGTCGGGGCCATTTCTCGATGGCAGACAGTTTCTCAGGATCCATTTGTAGGCCAGTCTGAGAGATAATGTAGCCCAGAAACGGAAGCGAGGTCTGCTCAAAGAGGCACTTCTCATATTTAGCGTAGAGATGGTTCTGCCTGAGCCTGAGCAGGACCTGACGAACATCCCTCCGGTGAGTCTGGAGATCCGGAGAGAAGACCAAGATGTCGTCCAGGTACACCACTACGCAGGAGTAGAGAAGGTCCCGGAAGATGTCATTGACCAACTCTTGAAAGACGGCAGGAACGTTACAGAGGCCAAAGGGCATTACCAGATATTCATAGTGGCCGTCCCGGGTGTTGAATGCCGTCTTCCATTCATCCCCCTGACGGATACGAACCAGGTTGTACGCCCCACGGAGATCCAGTTTGGTGAAGATTCTAGCCCCCCTCAGACGATCAAATAACTCCGGAATGAGCGGAAGGGGGTACTTATTCTTCACCGTGATCTGGTTAAGGCCTCTATAGTCTATACAGGGACGGAGAGAGCCGTCCTTCTTTTTGACGAAAAAGAAGCCTGCTCCCGCCGGGGAGGTAGATTTCCGGATGAATCCCCTGGCCAGATTCTCCTCAATATATTCGGACATCGACCGGGTCTCAGCAGCGGATAATGGATAAATACGCCCACGGGGAGAAGTACCAGGTAACAGGTCGATAGGGCAGTCGTATGGTCTATGAGGGGGTAGTGTCTCTGCCTCCTTTTTATTAAAGACATCAGCATAAGACCAATAAGGAATCGGAAGTCCAGGTAGATTAGCTGGGGTAGGAGAAGGACGGACGGGATGAACGGGAACCAGACAGGTCTTATGGCAGCCCTGTCCCCAGCGAAGGACTTCTCCGGTCTGCCAGTCAAGAACGGGTGCATGTTTCTGGAGCCAAGGTAGGCCTAGCAAGAGGGCGTGAGAGAGTCCAGGCAGAACATGGAAGGAGATACTTTCAGAATGCAGCATTCCCACCTGCAGAGTAATGGATTCGGTGATGAGTTGGATGGGGCGTGGTAAGAGCCCCCCATCCACGGCAGCAACAGACAAGGGTACAGCCAGAGGTTTGGTGGGGATGCGGTATTTCTCTACCAGGGACTGTGAAATAAGATTCCCGGCTGCTCCAGAGTCCAGTTGGGCTAGTTCGAAATAACGGTTCTCCCCGTAGACGATTGAAACTGACAACAGCAGGGATGGAGAGGATTTATTCTTGTCTAGGTGGACCTCTCTGAGCGAACCTAGACACAGGCGTTTCCCGACCTCTCCGGGCAGGCACGGATCCGGTGCTCCTTACTGCCACAGTAGAAGCAGGTCCCCTCGGCACGGCGTAAGTCCTGACGGGTCTTGACCATCTTGGTCTGGTCGACCTGCATAGGCTCAGGAGGGTGTACCTGGTTAGAGACAGAAGGAGTGACGGGTTTCTGAAAAGTAGGAGCTAGACGTGGTAACCTCCTCTCACGGGTGACCTCTCTGGCACGCTCCTGGAACCGTAGGTCAATCCGGGTGGCAAGAGTTATTAAGTCATCGAGAGTGGTAGGAATGTCCCGACCGGCAAGTTCATCTTTAATACGGCCGGACAGACCCTCCCAGAAGACGGAAACCAGAGCGTCGTTATCCCAGGCCAGCTCCGAGGCAAGGGTACGGAACCGTATGGCATATTGGCCCACGGTGAGACTTTCCTGATGGAGGCGTAGCAGCGATGATGCGGATGAGGTCTTCCGTCCGGGTTCGTCGAAGACTTTCCGGAAAGCCGTGAGAAAAGCAGGCAAGTTGGACACCAGGGGGTCTCCTCTCTCCCATAGAGGATTTAGCCAGGCCAGGGCCTCCCCGGTGAGATGGGACATGATGAATGCAATTTTGGCTCGGTCGGAGTTAAACTGGTGGGACAATAGTTCAAAGTGCAGGATGCACTGATTTATGAAGCCCCGAGCCTGGGCTGAGTCGCCTCCGAAGCGAGGAGGTGCAGAAAGCCGAGGTCCGGGGTAGGATATCATGGTGTTAGTGGACAGCGGAGCTGCCGGATTGCGAGACATGGCACTGGCGGAGGTTGTTGGTGGAGCAGTCAGAGTGTCCAGGCGAGTATTGACATTCCGCAGGTGACCCAGGATGGACTCCTGTTGGGACCTTTGACGGGACAGTTCATGACACAGGTCCGAGAGCGAGGGAGCTTGGGTGCCACCGGGTTCCATGGCCCGAGCAAACTGTAACGGGTCTGGGAGGCGGAACCTCTGGGCTACTATACAAGGGGGCGGTCCTTGTAAGGGAGCGGGTGGCGACCAGGCAGGCAATCACAGCAGGTGACCGGGACAGTCTCTGGGTGTACGGGCAGGAGGTCACGGCAAGTGATCGAGGCAGTCTCTGGAAGAACGGGCTGGAGGTCACGGCAAGTGACCGGGCAGTCTCTGGAAGAACGGGCTGGAGGTCACGGCAAGTGACCGGGGCAGTCTCTAGGTAAAGGGTGGGTACGACCTGTGATGGCTGAACCTCCAGGTAGGCTAGCAAGGCAGATGGAGGATGTGTGCTCCCAGGTGAGCAAGCGAGAGTCTCTGGAATAGCAGGTGGTCACAGCACGTGACGGCGGAGCCTCCAGGTAGGCAAGCAGGCAGGTAGCGGAGAAGCGCTCCCAGGTGAGCGGGCAAGAGTCTCTGGAATAGCTGGTGGTCACAGCACGTGACAGCGGAGCCTCCGGGCTGGCAAGCAGGCAGGTAGCGGAGAAGCGCTCCCAGGTGAGCGGGCAAGAGTCTGGAATAGCTGGTGGTCACAGCACGTGACAGCGGAGCCTCCGGGCTGGCAAGCAGGCAGGTAGCGGAGAAGCGCTCCCAGGTGAGCGAGCAAGAGTCTGGAATAGCTGGTGGTCACAGCACGTGACAGCGGAGCCTCCGGGCAGGCAAGCAGGCAGGTAGCGGAGAAGCGCTCCCAGGTGAGCGGGCAAGCTGGTCCATAGACAGACTGACCGGAGTTGTAAGGCAGACCGTCGGACCTCAGGCAAGCAGGCAGGTAGCTGATGTGTGCTCCCAGGTGAGCGGGCAAGTTGGTCCTTAGACAGACTGACCGGAGTTGTAAGGCAGACCGTCGGACCTCAGGCAGGCAGGCAGGTAACAGGAAATCAGGCAGGATTAGGACAGCAAGCTGGCAGGAATCTGGCAGGTAGCTGGCAACGGGACCTGAGGGCTGAAGCAGAGTAGAACGGTGCAACAACATTGCTCGGGCACCTCCATTTTGGAGGAGGTGCCTTATATATGGTAAAGTCCTCCGGCCATTGGCCGGGGACTCCTTAGGACGGCGCGCGCGGCCCCTTTAAGAGGGAGGGAGGGCGCGCGCGCGCGCCCTAAGCACAGTGGCCGGGAAGGAGCGCGCGCTGCCAGCAGAGCGGGAGAGGGACGCCGGGCACGGAGCAGAGCGGTGAGGGGAACAGCGTCCCTGCCTAGCAGAGGGCAGGGACGCCGGCACTACAACATGCTGTCCATTTCCTTGTGATCCTCCTTGAGATGGTTCTACTCTTTCATTGGAGTCCAGCTGTGTTTAATTAAACTGATAGGACTTGATTTGGAAAGGCACACACCTGTCTATATAAGACCTCACAGCTCACAGTGCATGTCAGACCAAATGACCAGTATTGAGTAGAAGCCCCCTTTTGAGCTAGTGCATCCATGAGTCTTCTTGGGAATGATGCAACAAGTTTTTCACACCTGGATTTGGGGTTCCTCTGCCATTCTTCCTTGCAGATCCTCTCCAGTTCTGTCAGGTTGGATGGTGAACGTTGGTGGACAGCCATTTTCAGGTCTCTCCAGAGATGTTCAATTGGGTTTAGGTCAGGGCTCTGGCTGGGCCAGTCTAGAATGGTCACAGAGTTGTTCTGAAGCCACTCCTTTGTTATTTTAACTGTGTGCTTAGGGTCATTGTCTTGTTGGAAGGTGAACCTTCGGCCAAGTCTGAGGTCCAGAGCACTCTGGAAGAGGTTTTCATCCAGGATATCTGTGTACTTGGCCGCATTCATGTTTCTTTCAATTCCAACCAGTCGTCCTGTCCCTGCAGCTGAAAAACACCCCCATGATGCTGCCACCACCATGTTTCACTGTTGGGATTGTATTGGGCAGGTGATGAGCAGTGCCTGGTTTTTTCCACACATACCCCTTAGAATTATCACCAAAAAGTTCTATCTTAGTCTCATCAGACCAAAGAATCTTATTTCTCATAGACTGGGAGTCCTTCATGTGTTTTTAAGCAAACTCTGTGCAGGCTTTCATATGTCTTGCACTGAGGAGAGGCTTCCGTTGGGCCACTCTGCCATAAAGGCTCGACTTGTGGAGGGCTGCAGTGATAGTTGACTTTATGCAACTTTCTCCCATCTCCCTACTGCATCTTTGGAGCTGAGCCACAGTGATCTTGGGGTTCATCTTTACCTCTCTCACCAAGGCTCTTCTCCCACGATTGCTCAGTTTAGCTGGACGGCCAGGTCTAGGAAGACTTCTGGTGGTCCCAAACTTCTTCCACTTAAGGATTATGGAGGCCACTGTGTTCTTAGGACCCTTGACTAATGCAGAAATTCTTTTGTAAACTTGGCCAGATCTGTGCCTTGCCACAATTCTGTCTCTAAGCTCCTTGGGCAGTGTCAGGATGACAGGTTTAATTTTACTTTGCCAGTAGTTTTTCCCTTAGCCAAGATGGCTTCCATTGCCTCACTGGGGTCATGTGTTTCCTGCCTGTGGACCTACTTAAACTGCATGTGTTGCAATCATGCCTTGCCTGAGTATTGTGTGCTTTTAGCTTTCTACTCACCTGTGCTAGCCCTCTGAATAGAGTCTTGCTGACCTTGTGTTTACTCCTAGTCATCCGCTGAAAGGATTGCTGCCTGAATCCTCTGCTAAGGGGACTTCTGCTGAAAGGAACCACTGGCTGTTGTTCACTCACGCTGGGATCTCTGAACTTTTGTCTTCCTGAAGAAAACTTCTCCTGGATCTCTACACCTCTGGTATAGTCACCATCTTGCTCTGTGTTTAAATACCCGGCTCCAGCTCTGCTTAAGACATCGCTGTTTCCTCCGCTGCACCTCCTGCATTCTTCAATATCCAGATCCATATTCCAGTTTGTCTTCTCTTCTGCACTACGTGAGTCCACAATCAACTGAGGAATACCTACGTCTGCTTACTATCCTTATTTCTGTTTGCATATTACTGTACCTAAGTAAACTTGGACTATCGTTAACGTTTACATACCCTAATAGTAATGAAGGCCGTGCCTTACAGATTAGGTTCTAAGAAGTATTGTTTGGAATGAACTTACCTTCATAAACTGTTTGCTGTGATCTTTTGCACTTGAGTTTAAAATAGACTTTCACACTACTCTTGTCTCAGTCTCTGCTTTTGGCCCACGCCATTGGACTTCAGGGTATCTACTAACATCGTAACAGGCAGTTCCTTTGAGCTCATGATTCTCATTTGGTCTGACATGCACTGTGAGCTGTGAGGTCTTATATAGACAGGTGTGTGCCTTTCCAAATCAAGTCCTATCAGTTTAATTAAACACAGCTGGACTCCAATGAAAGAGTAGAACCATCTCAAGGAGGATCACAAGAAATGGACAGCATGTGACTTAAATATGAGCAAAGGGTCTGAATACTTATGACCATGTGATATTTCAGTTTTCCTTTTTTAATAAATTTGCAAAAATTTCTACATTTCTGTTTTTTTTTCAGTCAAGATGGGGTGCACAGTGTACTTTAATGAGAAGAAAAAAAGAACTTTTTAGAATTTACCAAATGGCTGCAATGAAACAAAGAGTGAAAGATGTAAAGGGGTCTGAATGCTTTCCGTACCCACTGTATATAGTACTCAATGTTCCAGGCAGTGGGAGGCATTACTGGGATCCAGAGCAGTCGCTCCAGTCACGTCCAGAGCCTAAGGTCTGGCATAGGAGCTGCCGGACACTTTGTGTGCTCTGAAGTACAAAGGAAGATGGACAGGGACCTGCATAGATGGAAGTTGAAGGCCAGTCCCGGGTGCACTGCAGAGGTGGACGAGAAATACAGGATGAGCTAGCAACAGGGCTGAAGAGGAGTTATGCTAAGAAGGAGGATAATGTGAATTGCTGTGCCTTATCCCATCTGTACCCACCTGATGAACTTGAACTGTCAAGTATATGTTTGACTGTTACAAAGAACTTCGTGTTCCCTAAATTGTGAGCGGCGGCTTCTGAGGACAGAAGCCTGAAGGCAGTGGAGGCCTGCGGCCTACAAGAGAGTGTGCTGCACCCCACACCCTAGAGCACACTGGGACTGGGACACCCATTGTCTGTAAAGTGCCAGAGCGAAATCAGACCGACGTTCAGTCACGACTACCGCTCTGTGCCACTTTACAAGATGAGTGATAAGGGAACTTCTCCATCAGAAGAGACGAGGAAATAATGGTCGCTGCCCAAACTGTGACAAGAACAGGACCACAATGCAACAAGAACTGTCTCACAATGCTCTTGGAACTTTCCCATAATGCATTGCAAATTGAAACTAGAGCAAATACATTAAATCACTAGCAGACAGTGCCGTTATCAAACAATAAAAAAGAGACAGGATTCAAATGCAAGCAACATAATGTCAGAACTGATATACACATAAAGTGACTAGATTCCCTGGATAGCTAAATTCGCTGCTGAGGCAAGAACACGGGCTGCCCAGCACTATTTAAGTGCACCCCATGAAGATAGACACTCTAATTTACAAGGCCATAACACATAGGTGCATCTCACAAAATTAGAATATCATCAAAAAGTTAATTTATTTCAGTTCTTCAATGCAAAAAGTGAACCTCATATATTATATAGAGTCATTACAAACACAGTGATCTATTTCAAGTGTTTATTTCTGTTAATGTTGATGATTATGGCTTATAGCCAATGAAAACACAAAAGTCATTAACTCAGTAAATTAAAATAATTAACAAAAAACACCTGCAAAGACTTCCTAAGCATTTAAAAAGGTCCCTTAGTCTGTTTTAGTAGGCTCCACAATCATGACAATCATGGTGAAGACTGCTGACTTGACAGATGTCCAGAGTTCCAATTTTCATTTGAAATCAAGGTCCCAGAGTCTGGAAGAAGAGTGGAGAGGCCACAATCCAAGCTGCTTGAGGTCTAGTGTGAAGTTTCCACAATCAGTGATGGTTTGGGGAGCCGTGTCATCAGCGCAGCCGTCTACCAGGAAATTTTAGAGCACTTCATGCTTCCCTCTGCCACAGTATCAAGCTACCAGGGGGGCAAAGGGGGCGGTGGCCCCGGGCCCCTCGCTCTTAGGGGGCCCATCCAGGGCTACGCCAGTGTAACTGTATCTAGCATGCCCCTGGTGCCAGCATCGGGCCCCACTGCCCGCCACCGCCGCAAGTTTACTGATGAGAGAGGGAGCGCGGATCTCTCTCCCATTAGTCCCTTCTGTGACTGACGTCTCTGACATCATCACTTGGCGCCCAGCCCGCTGTGCTGAAGATGTGTGCGTGCTGGGTGCTCTGAGCAGCGAGGGAACCAGGAGGAGAGATGAGTACTGTTTATTTATTTTTTGCCGGGTGGGGGGCGGCATTATATTACAGACTCTGCCTATGGGAAGGGGGAGGTGCATTATACTACAGACTCTGCCTATGGGGGAGCATTATCCTAAAGACTCTGCCCACAGAGAGGGGGGGCTTTATACTAAAGACTCTGCCTATGGGGAGGGGGGGCATTATACTACAGACTGTCTATGGGGAGGGGGGGAGCATTATACTAAAGCCTCTGTCTATGGGGGGGCATTCTACTACAGACTCTGCCTATGGGGGGCATTATACTACAGACTCTGTTTATGAGCAGGGGAGAGCAGTAGACTACAGACTCTGCCTATGGGGGGACATTGTACTACAGACTCTGCCTATAAGAGGGGGAGCATTATACTACAGACTCTGCCTATGGGGGGTGCATTTTACTACAGACTCTGCCTATAGGTGGGGCATTATACTACAGACGCTGCCTATGAGATGGGGGGGGGGCATTATATCACAGACTCTGCCTATGAGGAGGGGGGGCACATTATACTACAGACTCTGCCTATGAGATGGGGGGGCATTATACTAAAGATTCTGCCTATGAGGAGGGGGGGATTATACTACAGACTCTGACTATGAGGAGGGGGGAGCATTATACTACAGACTCTGCCTATGGGGGGGCATTATACTACAGACTCTGCCTATAAGGAGGGGGGGAGCATTATACTACAGACTCTGCCTATGGGGGGGACATTGTACTACAGACTCTGCCTATAAGAGGGGGAGCATTATACTACAGACTCTGCCTATGGGGGGTGCATTTTACTACAGACTCTGCCTATAGGTGGGGCATTATACTACAGGCGCTGCCTATGAGATGGGGGGGCATTATACCACAGACTCTGCCTATGAGGAGGGGGGGCACATTACACTACAGACTCTGCCTATGAGATGGGGGGGGGCATTATACTACAGATTCTGCCTATGAGGAGGGGGGGGCATTATACTACAGACTCTGCCTATGAGGAGGGGGGAGCATTATACTACAGACTCTGCCTATGGGGGGGCATTATACTGCAGACTCTGCCTATGGGGGGGCATTATACCACAGACTCTGCCTATGAGGAGGGGGGGAGCATTATACTACAGACTCTGCCTATGGGGGGGAGCTTTATACTACAGACTCTGTCAATGGGGGGAGCATTTTACTACAGACTCTGCCTATAGGGGCGCATTATACTATACGAAGGACTATGGGGAGTGCATTATACTATATTGAGGACTATCTGGTGCATTATACTATATGTAGGCTATTTATACAGTGTGGGAGATAATGTGGGTTCTTTGAACAGCGTGGGGGCCATCATACAGTGTGGGAGATAATGTGGGGTCTTTGTATAGTGTGGAGGCCATCATACAGTGTTGGAGCCATCAGCTTGGGGGCTACTAAGGGGTCAGTATACTTTGTGGGGGTACTATACAGTGAGGGGGAATTATATCGTGAATAGGAGAACATCATACTGGTTAGAGCGGAGCTCTACATGGGGGGAGACTCAGGACATTATTAAATCTTAGGTGGGCACTTATTGTTATAGGGGAACTCAGGTTATCGTGACTGTCGAAGGGGCACTATTACTTTCTAGGGGGCACAATGTGGGCACTGTTTTCTAGGACACTTGCACACGGCATTACTTTATTTTAGAGGTTTGTTTTACCATCTAGAGGGCACACAGTAGGTGCAGTAATAGGGACACATTTTGCAGCAGAGGCTCAGTATTGGGGTATCAGCAGGATGAGAAGTTTGTGCAGGTTGGGGATAGATGTGGTCAGTGCCTGAAATGTAAGGAGTCAAATGTGTCTTTGTTGTGATCTCTGCATACCTGAGACTCTGAGCCCTGGCTGGAGAAGTTGTCGTGTCGGTCTGGGCCAGATGGAAAAGACGGGAAAAGTGAACAATTTAATCAGAAAGAACGTCAGCTGTAAGGTACTATATATAACTGAGCTGTGATCTCTTATATGTTTTGCAGGACTGGCATCTATCAATATATGTCACCATATGGCGGTAATATCAGTGCTGGTCTTTGTATAGAAATTATTTTTAGTAACAGCGCGGTCATCTGCTGAGGTTTTCCTACATCAACTATCTGGGTGCGCCGCTATAGTTGGAATCAGGGTTACCTGGTTAGAGGCCCACTCAGAAGTTTCGGCCCCCTGAACCAAAACCTTAGCTACGCCAAGCTTTTTGGAGATGGAAATTTCATTCTCCAGCAGGACTTGGCCCCTGTCCACACTGACAAAAGTACTAATACCTGGTTTAAAACAACAGTATCACTGTGCTTGATTGGCAGCAAACTCACCTGACCTTAACCCCATAAAGAATCTATTATAGAGAATCTATGGGGTATTGTCAAGAGGAAAATGAGAGACACCAGACCCAACAATGCAGACGAGCTGAAGGCTTCTATCAAAGCCACCTGGGCTTCCATAACCCCTCAGCAGTGTCACAGGCTGATCGCCTCCATGCCACATTGCCACATTGATGCAGTAATTGATGTAAAAGGATCCCCGACCAAGTATTGAGGGCATTTATTGAACATACATTTCAGTAGGATAACATTTTGGATTTTGAAAACATTTTTCAAGCTGTTGTTATAAGGTATTCTAATTAATTGAAATAATGACTTTTGAGTTTTCATTGGCTGTAAGCCATAATCATCAATATTAACAGAAATAAACACGTGAAATAGATCACTCTGTGTGTAATGGCTCTATATAATATATGAGTTTCACGTTTTGTATTGAAGAACTGAAATAAATTAACTTTTCTGGTGATATTCTAATTTTGTGAGATGCACCTGTAGATGGGCTTGGCTGCACCCTGAATAAAAATAGCATGTAAAAATATATATATGATATATATGAGGTATTGGTCGATATTTTGGCCAAAATATACAAGCTCGCAACCTGCTCAAGGGTCCTCATACTTGCGAGTCCCTACACTAACATTAAAAGCAAAGTCACAAAAACAAGGAATTAAAGTTCCCACCAAAATTCAAGAATTAACACAGCAAATACAGCAACAATAATTACAAGGATGCAGCAAACCGATATAATGAAGAAGTCAGCAACACAGGTGCAAAATATTGATGAGACAACCACTCACAACCTACCAATTCATGGAGGGGGTGATTGCTTAGTATTAAAACTGCACACAAATAAGCCTTGTATAGGGCACTGGTCACACATAGGTAGTGCACAATGTCTGGCTTACAGCCTATTAGTGAAGCCCAAACTATTAGATTAGGCGGGCTGTCCAGCACTTTTTAAGTGCACCCCATGAAGACAGACACCCTAGTTTACAAGGCCAACATTGATGGGTCTGGCTGCACCCTGAATAAAAATAACATGCAAAAAATATATATGATATACATGAGGTATTAGTAAATATTTTGGCCAAAATACACAAGCTCGCAACCCGCGTCAAGGGTCCTCATACTTGCGAGTCCCTACACTAACATTAAAAGCAAAGACAAATTTAAATTCCCACCAAAATTCAAGAATTAACACAGGAAAAAAGGGCAACAGTGTTTACCTGCCTAGGTCTCAGTACTAATCATACCATATAATAACGATGACAGCAATACAGGTGCAAAATACTGATGCGACAACCACTCACATATTACCAATTAATGGAGGGGGGTGATTACATAGTATTAAAACTGCACACAAAATTATATGGGATTGCTACATCCTAATAGTGCATTAGTTCTGAGATCTGGGCAGGTAAATGCTATATTAATAATTGATTTTTTGAGGAAAGTTAAATTCTCTTTTGTTGGCTTTACTTTTAATCTAACTGAAATACACATAAGCTTTTTTCCTAAACATTAGGATCTGTGTAGAGCCATCAGCTCAAAAAGGCTTCCTTTGACAGACTTGGCATAAGCAGGTCAAAAGGAACACTGATCTTTACGATTACACCCCTTTAGAGGAATGGAGACTTACCACATGCTCAGGGTTGCATCTACAGAGTAGCTGCTGGCCAGAGGAGCGAGCTTGAGGCTATAACTCTAACTAAAGCTTTTTTATTACTAAATGATGGGTTCTGTCTAAGGCCATTGGCTCAAAAAGGCTTCCTCGGACAGACTTGGCGCAAGCTACTCCATTCTGCAGATCCCAAGGGAACCCTGGCCTTTACCATTACACCCCTGTACAGGGATAGATACTTACCATAGGCCCAGGGTTGCATCTACAGAGTAGCTGCTGGCCGGAGGAGCGAGCTTGAGGCTATAGTGGTTGATTCAACTCTAACTAAAGCTTTTTTTTCCTAAATACTGGGATCTGTTTAAGGCTGTTGGCTCAAACAGACTTCCTCGGACAGACTTGGCGCAAGCTACTCCATTCTGCAGATCCCAAGGGAACCCTGGTTTTTACCATTACACCCCTGTACAGGGATAGATACTTACCATAGGCCCAGGGTTGCATCTACAGAGTAGCTGCTGGCCGGAGGAGTGCGCTTGAGGCTTGAGTAGTTGAGTCAATCCTAACTAAAGAAAAACCTATCTAATGACACTTTCTTGTTAGGACCTGTCTGAGGCCTATGGCTCAAAAAAGCTTCTTTGGAAAAACTTGGCAAAAGCCAGTCTATCCTACAGGTTCCAAGGGAACTCTGACCTTCACTCTTACATCCCTGTACAGTGATAAAGACTTATTACAGGGCCTTGATTGCATCTACATAGTAGATGCTGACTGGAGGGGCAAACTTAAGGTTAGAATGGTTCAGCCAACCCTAACTATTGCTACTTTCTTAAATGTTAGGATATTTCTGAGGCCGTTGGCTCAAACAGGCTTCCTTGGACAGACTTGGCGCAAAACACACCATTTCTGATGTTTCCAAATGAACCCTGGGCTTCACCCTTGAACCTCTATACAGGGACCGTTTCATAGTTTTAAGGTTGAAAGACACAAGTCCATCAAGTTCAACCTAAAAGCTAATGTGTTGATCCAGAGGAAGGCAAAAACCCCATGAGGCAGATGCTAATTGCCCCATATTAGGGGAAAAATTCCTTCCCGACTCCACATATGGCAATCAGACTAGTTCCCTGGATCAACGTCCCATAACAAAATCTAGTACGGATAACCTGCAATTTTATATTATTCAAGAAAGGCACACACATGCCCTCCTTGAATTTTTTTTAGAAAATTAAGTATTTCAATTTCATGTGGTAGAGAGTTTCATAACCTCATTGCTCACACAATAAAAATTTGCCAACTAACTTCCTTTAGACAAAGTGAATTAGGATCTTTATGCTAGAGTAATTGAATTAACGCTAACTGAAATAGATTAATGCTTTTTTCCTAAATGTTGAAATTTGTTTAAATCCATCAGCTCAAAAAGGCTTTCTCGGACAGACTTGGCGCAAGCTACTCCATTCTGCAGATCCCAAGGGAACCCTGGCCTTTACCATTACACCCCTGTACAGGGATAGATACTTACCATAGGCCCAGGGCTGCATCTACAGAGTAGCTGCTGGCCGGAGGAGCGAGCTTGAGGCTATAGTGGTTGATTCAACTCTAACTAAAGCTTTTTTTTCCTAAATACTGGGATCTGTTTAAGGCTGTTGGCTCAAACAGACTTCCTCGGACAGACTTGGCGCAAGCTACTCCATTCTGCAGATCCCAAGGGAACCCTGGTTTTTACCATTACACACCTGTACAGGGATAGATACTTACCATAGGCCCAGGGTTGTATCTACAGAGTAGCTGCTGGCCGGAGGAGTGCGCTTGAGGCTTGAGTAGTTGAATCAATCCTAACTAAAGAAAAACCTATCTAATGCCACTTTCTTGTTAGGACCTGTCTGAGGCCTATGGCTCAAAAAAGCTTCTTTGGAAAGACTTGGCAAAAGCCAGTCTATCCTACAGGTTCCAAAGGAACTCTGGCCTTCACTCTTACAGCCATGTACAGTGATAAAGACTTATTACAGGGCCTTGATTGCATCTACATAGTAGATGCTGACTGGAGGGGCAAACTTAAAGTTAAAATGGTTCAGCCAACCCTAACTATTGCTACTTTCTTAAATGTTAGGATATTTCTGAGGCCATTGGCTCAAACAGGCTTCCTTGGACAGACTTGGCGCAAGACACACCATTTCTGATGTTTCCAAATGAACCCTGGGCTTCACCCTTGAACCTCTATACAGGGACCGTTTCATAGTTTTAAGGTTGAAAGACACAAGTCTGTCAAGTTCAACCTAAAAGCTAATGTGTTGATCCAGAGGAAGGCAAAAACCCCATGAGGCAGATGCTAATTGCCCCATATTAGGGGAAAAATTCCTTCCCGACTCCACATATGGCAATCAGACTAGTTCCCTGGATCAACGTCCCATAACAAAATCTAGTACGGATAACCTGCAATTTTATATTATTTAAGAAAGGCACACACATGCCCTCCTTGAATTTTTTTTAGAAAATTAAGTATTTCAATTTCATGTGGTAGAGAGTTTCATAACCTCATTGCTCACACAATAAAAATTTGCCAACTAACTTCCTTTAGACAAAGTGAATTAGGATCTTTATGCTAGAGTAATTGAATTAACTCTAACTGAAATAGATTAATGCTTTTTTCCTAAATGTTGAAATTTGTTTAAATCCATCAGCTCAAAAAGGCTTTCTCGGACAGACTTGGCGCAAGCTACTCCATTCTGCAGATCCCAAGGGAACCCTGGCCTTTACCATTACACCCATGTACAGGGATAGATACTTACCACAGGCCCAGGGTTGCATCTACAGAGTAGCTGCTGGCCGGAGGAGCGAGCTTGAGGCTATAGTGGTTGATTCAACTCTAACTAAAGCTTTTTTTTCCTAAATACTGGGATCTGTTTAAGGCTGTTGGCTCAAACAGACTTCCTCGGACAGACTTGGCGCAAGCTACTCCATTCTGCAGATCCCAAGGGAACCCTGGTTTTTACCATTACACCCCTGTACAGGGATAGATACTTACCATAGGCCCAGGGTTGCATCTACAGAGTAGCTGCTGGCCGGAGGAGTGCGCTTGAGGCTTGAGTCAATCCTAACTAAAGAAAAACCTATCTAATGACACTTTCTTGTTAGGACCTGTCTGAGGCCTATGGCTCAAAAAAGCTTCTTTGGAAAAACTTGGCAAAAGCCAGTCTATCCTACAGGTTCCAAAGGAACTCTGACCTTCACTCTTACATCCCTGTACAGTGATAAAGACTTATTACAGGGCCTTGATTGCATCTACATAGTAGATGCTGACTGGAGGGGCAAACTTAAGGTTAGAATGGTTCAGCCAATCCTAACTATTGCTACTTTCTTAAATGTTAGGATATTTCTGAGGCCGTTGGCTCAAACAGGCTTCCTTGGACAGACTTGGCGCAAAACACACCATTTCTGATGTTTCCAAATGAACCCTGGGCTTCACCCTTGAACCTCTATACAGGGACCGTTTCATAGTTTTAAGGTTGAAAGACACAAGTCCATCAAGTTCAACCTAAAAGCTAATGTGTTGATCCAGAGGAAGGCAAAAACCCCATGAGGCAGATGCTAATTGCCCCATATTAGGGGAAAAATTCCTTCCCGACTCCACATATGGCAATCAGACTAGTTCCCTGGATCAACGTCCCATAACAAAATCTAGTACGGATAACCTGCAATTTTATATTATTCAAGAAAGGCACACACATGCCCTCCTTGAATTTTTTTTAGAAAATTAAGTATTTCAATTTCATGTGGTAGAGAGTTTCATAACCTCATTGCTCACACAATAAAAATTTGCCAACTAACTTCCTTTAGACAAAGTGAATTAGGATCTTTATGCTAGAGTAATTGAATTAACTCTAACTGAAATAGATTAATGCTTTTTTCCTAAATGTTGAAATTTGTTTAAATCCATCAGCTCAAAAAGGCTTTCTCGGACAGACTTGGCGCAAGCTACTCCATTCTGCAGATCCCAAGGGAACCCTGGCCTTTACCATTACACCCCTGTACAGGGATAGATACTTACCATAGGCCCAGGGCTGCATCTACAGAGTAGCTGCTGGCCGGAGGAGCGAGCTTGAGGCTATAGTGGTTGATTCAACTCTAACTAAAGCTTTTTTTTCCTAAATACTGGGATCTGTTTAAGGCTGTTGGCTCAAACAGACTTCCTCGGACAGACTTGGCGCAAGCTACTCCATTCTGCAGATCCCAAGGGAACCCTGGTTTTTACCATTACACACCTGTACAGGGATAGATACTTACCATAGGCCCAGGGTTGCATCTACAGAGTAGCTGCTGGCCGGAGGAGTGCGCTTGAGGCTTGAGTAGTTGAATCAATCCTAACTAAAGAAAAACCTATCTAATGCCACTTTCTTGTTAGGACCTGTCTGAGGCCTATGGCTCAAAAAAGCTTCTTTGGAAAGACTTGGCAAAAGCCAGTCTATCCTACAGGTTCCAAAGGAACTCTGGCCTTCACTCTTACAGCCATGTACAGTGATAAAGACTTATTACAGGGCCTTGATTGCATCTACATAGTAGATGCTGACTGGAGGGGCAAACTTAAAGTTAGAATGGTTCAGCCAACCCTAACTATTGCTACTTTCTTAAATGTTAGGATATTTCTGAGGCCATTGGCTCAAACAGGCTTCCTTGGACAGACTTGGCGCAAGACACACCATTTCTGATGTTTGCAAATGAACCCTGGGCTTCACCCTTGAACCTCTATACAGGGACCGTTTCATAGTTTTAAGGTTGAAAGACACAAGTCTGTCAAGTTCAACCTAAAAGCTAATGTGTTGATCCAGAGGAAGGCAAAAACCCCATGAGGCAGATGCTAATTGCCCCATATTAGGGGAAAAATTCCTTCCCGACTCCACATATGGCAATCAGACTAGTTCCCTGGATCAACGTCCCATAACAAAATCTAGTACGGATAACCTGCAATTTTATATTATTTAAGAAAGGCACACACATGCCCTCCTTGAATTTTTTTTAGAAAATTAAGTATTTCAATTTCATGTGGTAGAGAGTTTCATAACCTCATTGCTCACACAATAAAAATTTGCCAACTAACTTCCTTTAGACAAAGTGAATTAGGATCTTTATGCTAGAGTAATTGAATTAACTCTAACTGAAATAGATTAATGCTTTTTTCCTAAATGTTGAAATTTGTTTAAATCCATCAGCTCAAAAAGGCTTTCTCGGACAGACTTGGCGCAAGCTACTCCATTCTGCAGATCCCAAGGGAACCCTGGCCTTTACCATTACACCCCTGTACAGGGATAGATACTTACCATAGGCCCAGGGCTGCATCTACAGAGTAGCTGCTGGCCGGAGGAGCGAGCTTGAGGCTATAGTGGTTGATTCAACTCTAACTAAAGCTTTTTTTTCCTAAATACTGGGATCTGTTTAAGGCTGTTGGCTCAAACAGACTTCCTCGGACAGACTTGGCGCAAGCTACTCCATTCTGCAGATCCCAAGGGAACCCTGGTTTTTACCATTACACCCCTGTACAGGGATAGATACTTACCATAGGCCCAGGGTTGCATCTACAGAGTAGCTGCTGGCCGGAGGAGTGCGCTTGAGGCTTGAGTAGTTGAATCAATCCTAACTAAAGGAAAACCTATCTAATGCCACTTTCTTGTTAGGACCTGTCTGAGGCCTATGGCTCAAAAAAGCTTCTTTGGAAAGACTTGGCAAAAGCCAGTCTATCCTACAGGTTCCAAAGGAACTCTGGCCTTCACTCTTACAGCCCTGTACAGCGATAAAGACTTATTACAGGGCCTTGATTGCATCTACATAGTAGATGCTGACTGGAGGGGCAAACTTAAGGCTAGAATGGTTCAGCCAACCCTAACTATTGCTACTTTCTTAAATGTTAGGATATTTCTGAGGCCATTGGCTCAAACAGGCTTCCTTGGACAGACTTGGCGCAAGACACACCATTTCTGATGTTTGCAAATGAACCCTGGGCTTCACCCTTGAACCTCTATACAGGGACCGTTTCATAGTTTTAAGGTTGAAAGACACAAGTCTGTCAAGTTCAACCTAAAAGCTAATGTGTTGATCCAGAGGAAGGCAAAAACCCCATGAGGCAGATGCTAATTGCCCCATATTAGGGGAAAAATTCCTTCCCGACTCCACATATGGCAATCAGACTAGTTCCCTGGATCAACGTCCCATAACAAAATCTAGTACGGATAACCTGCAATTTTATATTATTTAAGAAAGGCACACACATGCCCTCCTTGAATTTTTTTTAGAAAATTAAGTATTTCAATTTCATGTGGTAGAGAGTTTCATAACCTCATTGCTCACACAATAAAAATTTGCCAACTAACTTCCTTTAGACAAAGTGAATTAGGATCTTTATGCTAGAGTAATTGAATTAACTCTAACTGAAATAGATTAATGCTTTTTTCCTAAATGTTGAAATTTGTTTAAATCCATCAGCTCAAAAAGGCTTTCTCGGACAGACTTGGCGCAAGCTACTCCATTCTGCAGATCCCAAGAGAACCCTGGCCTTTACCATTACACGCCTGTACATGGATAGATACTTACCATAGGCCCAGGGCTGCATCTACAGAGTAGCTGCTGGCCGGAGGAGCGAGCTTGAGGCTATAGTGGTTGATTCAACTCTAACTGAAGCTTTTTTTTTTCCTAAATACTGGGATCTGTTTAAGGCTGTTGGCTCAAACAGACTTCCTCGGACAGACTTGGCGCAAGCTACTCAATTCTGCAGATCCCAAGGGAACCCAGGTTTTTACCATTACACCCCTGTACAGGGATAGATACTTACCATAGGCCCAGGGTTGCATCTACAGAGTAGCTGCTGGCCGGAGGAGTGCGCTTGAGGCTTGAGTAGTTGAATCAATCCTAACTAAAGAAAAACCTATCTAATGCCACTTTCTTGTTAGGACCTGTCTGAGGCCTATGGCTCAAAAAAGCTTCTTTGGAAAGACTTGGCAAAAGCCAGTCTATCCTACAGGTTCCAAAGGAACTCTGGCCTTCACTCTTACAGCCCTGTACAGCGATAAAGACTTATTACATGGCCTTGATTGCATCTACATAGTAGATGCTGACTGGAGGGGCAAACTTAAGGCTAGAATGGTTCAGCCACCCTAACTATTGCTACTTTCTGAAATGTTAGGATATTTCTGAGGCCGTTGGCTCAAACAGGCTTCCTTGAACAGACTGGGCGCAAAACACACCATTTCTGATGGTTCCAAATGAACCCTGGGCTTCACCCTTGAACCTCAATACAGGGACAGTTTCATAGTTTTAAGGTTGAAAGACACAAGTCCATCAAGTTCAACCTAAAAGCTAATGTGTTGATCCAGAGGAAGGCAAAAACCCCACGAGGCAGATGCTAATTGCCCCATTTTAGGGGAAAAATTCCTTCCCGACTCCACATATGGCAGTCAGACTAGTTCCCTGGATCAACATAACATAACAAAATCTATTACCACTAACCTGAAATGTTATATTATTCAAGGAACATTTTTCATAAAGCAGTTTTCACCGAAAATGTGTTGCACAACTGTTTGAATCTCAGTAAATTCCTGCGCAACTTACATTTGAATACTCTGACCTTTTTACACCCACTCTTTTAACTTCTTAAATAGTGAACAGAGCTTATCTGGACCGCTTGTGGCTTAGCTTTACCTGAAAACTTATTACAAATTAGGCTGGAAAAGTGGTGTAAAATAGGACTGAAATTGACTCCATCTTTTGACTGGAGTACATTTCTTGAGGTGTAGTACGTCAGCTTTAAGGGGATATTTCAATAAATGAATGACCCTGGCTGCAGGTATAAAGAATCAAACTGTGCTGTCCTGACCCATTCCTGGGATTGTGTATGGCACTGACATCACCTCAATACTGCCGCAGCCAACAAATGTAATCAGACGGACTGCCCAGCTGAGCGCACTGAGCTGCTGCAGCTCTGAGATGGTGGAACCTCTTTTTTTTAATTAAATGACCTGCAGCTAGGGACATTCATTTATTGAAAGGGAACAACCCCTTTAAGGATGAGTCAAGTTCATTAAGAGGTTTAGTCTTTTTAATGAATTTGGTGCACGTTCCTCCAATAGGCGCTTCATGAATGCTGGTATAGAAATCCACCAGCCTTGATGAATCGGCCACCATAGGTGTACATGGCATGAGCATATACAGAACAGTTGTGTAGTATACGTTACCAGGCCCTCATGATGCTCTTGGTCCTGGATGGCCTTCCACAGTCTGCTTTCTTGCTTCATCATCTTGAAGGGCTCCACTTTCTTTTCTTCTGGCTGGCATGGTGCGGCTCTATCATCCTGCTCCTTTAACACGAAGGGACGAATGACTGTAAAGCTGCCAGGAGCGTTTTTTTATCCCCTTAGATCATTGTGACACCACAAAGTGATGACATAGACAAGTGGGTGAGGCGCCTTTATTCAGTCATCGGGTGTGGTCAGAAGAAATTAGCATATTCCGTGATGTTACAACAATGAGAACAGACATGAACATTCTATTCGGAACCCGACCGCCATTATCAGCGGAACCTTCACTGCTGTCAGATTGGCACTAAAAACAAAAAGAGACAGCGGTGAACCTGGACAGTAACAATCTACAGGGACAGTGACTGCTAAGCGGACTTCATGTCAGATGTTATGCAGTTTTGTCAGAAAAAAAACCAATAAAATATATAAAAGACAGGCTCCAATAAACCTTAAACACTGGGCTGTAGTCACAGATTCTCCTTCCACCTGCAGCACATTGCTCCCCTGCCTAACCCTCCCCGTCCTGCAGCATGTTTCTCACCGCTTAATTCTCCCACTCCTGCAGCACATCACTTCCCTGTCTAAACCTCCCCCTCTTGCGGCACATTGCTCCCGTCTAATCCTCCCCTCCTTGCAGCACATTGTGCCCTTTCTAAATCTCCCCCTTCCTGCACCACATCACCCACTGCCAAATCCCCTCTTGCACCACATCGCCCACTGCCAAATCCTGCACTTCCTGCAGCATATCGCTCCCTGCCTAATCCTCTCCTATTGCATTACATCACTCCCCTGCATAAGCCACCTCTTCCTGCAGCACATCGCTTCCCTGCCTAAGCCTCCCCCTCCTGCATTACATCACTCCCCTGCCTAATCCTCCTCTTCCTGCAGCACAGCGCTCCCTGCCTAATCCTCCTCTTCCTGCAGCACATCGCTCCCCTGACCCCCTCTTACGTGACATCTTTTCTATCAGTTACATTTGTGAAGTAACTGCTGTCTCCTGTGAGCAGTGGAGAGCGAAGCTGAGAGCCAGGAGGCTCTGCCCCTCTGCCCCTTCTTGCCACATCATCATCCATCTACATCAGGGCTGTCAAACTCAAATATATAGAGGGCCAAAAGGAAGAGTTTAACTCAGAAAAATAAGTCAACACTTTATCAGATGTTTCTGTGAAAACTTGAGTACAACAAATAAGATTTTGTTATTTTCCCTCAGTTATAAAAAAAATAGTTATGAGAAAAGTGTGACAAAAAGGAGTCATAAAATGCACCAAAATGAAATATCACAATTTATGGCTCAAATTGAGGTGAAGCAAGGAAGAGGTTGAGCTTAGCTAATGAGATGCATCAAACATACAGGTGCTTCTCACAAAATTAGAATATCATCAAAAAGTTAATTTATTTCAGTTCTTCAATCCAAAAAGTGAAACTCATATATTATACAGAGTCATTACAGAGTGATCTATTTCAAGTGTTTATTTCTGTTAATGTTGATAATGATGGCTTACAGCCAATGAAAACACAAAGTCATTATCTCAGTAAATTAGAATAATTAACAAAAATCACCTGCAAAGGCTTCTTACGCATTTAAAAAGGTCCCTTTGTCTGTTTCAGTAGGCTCCACAATCATGGGGAAGACTGCTGACTTGACAGATGTCCAGAAGGCAGTCATTGACACACTCCACAAGGAGTGTAAACCACAAAAGGTCATTGCTAAAGAAGCTGGCTGTTAACAGAGTGCTGTATCCAAGCATATTTATGGAAAGTTGAGTGGAAAGAAAAAGTGTGGTAGGAAGAGGTGCACAAGCAACCGGGATAACCGCAGCCTTGAAAAGATTGTTAAGGAAAGGACATTCAAACATTTGGGGAAGATTCACAAGGAGTGGACTGCTGCTGGAGTCATTGCTTCAAGAGCCACCACACACAGACGTATCCAGGACATGGGCTACAAGTGTCACATTCCTTGTGTCGAGCCACTCATCACCAATAGACAACGCCAGAAGCATCTTACCTGGGCCAAGGAGAAAAACACCTGGACTGTTGCTCAGTGGTCCAAGGTGTTGTTTTCCGATGAAAGTAAATTTTGCATTTAATTTGGAAATCAATGTCCCAGAGTCTGGAGGAAGAGTGGAGAGGCCACAATCCAAGCTGCTTGAGGTCTCGTGTGAAGTTTCCACAATCGGTGATGGTTTGGGGAGCCATGTCATCTTCTGGTGTAGGTCCACTGTGTTTTATCAAGACCAAAGTCAGCACAGCCGTCTACCAGGAAATTTTAGAGCACTTCATGCTTCCCTCTGCCGACAAGCTTTATGGAGATGGAAATGTCATTTTCCAGCAGGACTTGGCCCCTGTCCACACGGCCAAAAGTACCAATACCTGGTTTACACAACAGTATCACTGTGCTTGATTGGCAGCAAACTCACCTGACCTTAACCCCATAGAGAATCTATTATAGAGAATCTATGGGGTATTGTCAAGAGAAAGATGAGAGACACCAGACCCAACAATGCAGACGAGCTGAAGGCTTCTATCAAAGCCACCTGGGCTTCCATAACCCCTCAGCAGTGTCACAGGCTGATCGCCTCCATGCCACATTGCCGCATTGATGCAGTAATTGATGCAAAAGGAGCCTGGCTAAGTATTGAGGGCATTTACTGAACATACATTTCAGTAGGACAACATTTCAGATTTTAAAAACATTTTTCAAGCTGGTGTTATAAAGTATTCTAATTTACTGAGATAATAGCATTAACAGAAATAAACACTTGAAATAGATCACTCTGTCTGTAATGACTCTATATAATATGAGTTTTACTATTTGTATTGAAGAACTGAAATAAATTAACTTTTTGATGATATTCTAATTTTGTGAGAAGCACCTGTAGTATGCTATATGCCCAATTTTAACAAATGTACTGCAATTTTTCCTGAATGTGTTCAGAAATGTACTGATGTGTAAGCAGACAAATGCAGAGACATAGGCTATGTGCCCACGATGCACAAAAGCTCCGGATTTTTCCTGAGCGTTTCTGCATCTCCCTGGCAGAAAAAACGCATGCGGATTGTACACGCGGATTGTACATGCGGATTGTACATGCGGATTGTATATGCGGATTGTACATGCGGATTGTACATGCAGATTGTACATGCGGATTGTACATGCGGATTGTATATGCGGATTGTATATGCGGATTGTACATGCGGATTGTACATGCGGATTGTACATGCGTTTTTCCTGCCAGGGACATGCAGAAGTGAAGCGTTCTTCACATGCATTTCCACATGCGGGTTGACAAGCGCTTTACAAGCGATTTTAGCATCACTTGGAAAGTGCTTGTCAATTTGGTCACACTATAGAAATCCATGAAAACGGCATGGATTTATATAGTGTGACCCCAAAGACTGGTTAAAAATAAAAAAATCTACTGTATAATTGTCTTTTCCCATCTGTCTGTCTGTCTGTTTGTCCGTCTGTCCTGGAAATCCCGCGTCGCTCATTGGTCCGGCAGCGGCCAATCAGCGCCGTGGGATTTCTGAAAAAAGATGGCGGCCGTTAGCGGCTCATCTGCGGGACGGAGCTCAGCGGCGATGCAGCCGGGAGATGAGCGCCGCGAGGCGCTCATCTCCCGGCCGGTACCAGCAGAAGGACATCGACCGCCGGACCCATCTGCGGGACGGAGATACAGCCGGGAGCCAAAATAGTGTAGCCAAGATCGGTGATTGGTCGCGGCCGATATTTAAATTTGGCGCCCAAATCGGTGATTGGTCGCGGGCAGCGTCCGCGACCAATCAGTACAGTAGTGTTTAACTTTTGCGGCAAGATCAGTGATTGGTCGCGGGCCAAGACCGCGACCAATCACCGATTTGTGCGGCACATTTAAATAGCGGCCGCGACCAATTGGATGTCAGCGCCGCTCCCCGGTCCTCCCTTCACCCCCTAGCCGCATGGATGTCAGCGCCGCTCCCCGGTCCTCCCTTCACACCCTAGCCGCTGATGTCCCCACAGTATCTGCATGGTGTTACAAAGGTCCGGACATTTGTGTTAAAAATCGCTGATTGGTCGCCGACGCTATTTAAATGTGGCGCCAAAATCGGTGATTGGTCGCGCCCAGCGTCGGCGACCAATCAGCGATTTTTAACACAATTGTCCGGACCTTTGTAACACCATGCGGATACTGTGGGGACATCAGCGGCTAGGGTGTGAAGGGAGGACCGGGGAGCGGCGCTGACATCCAATTGGTCGCAGCCGCTATTTAAATGTGCCGCACAAATCGGTGATTGGTCGCGGTCTTGGCCCGCGACCAATCACTGATCTTGCCGCAAAAGTTAAACACTACTGTGCTGATTGGTCGCGGACGCTGCCCGCGACCAATCACCGATTTGGGCGCCAAATTTAAATATCGGCCGCGACCAATCACCGATCTTGGCTCCACATTTAAACACCGCTGTACTGATTGGTCGCGGACGCTATTTAAATGTGGCGCTAAAATCGGTGATTGATCGCGCCAAGCGTCGGCGACCAATCAGCACAGCGGTGTTTAAATGTGGAGCCAAGATCGGTGATTGGTCGCGGCCGATATTTAAATTTGGCGCCCAAATCGGTGATTGGTCGCGGGCAGCGCCAGCGACCAATCA
Source organism: Phyllobates terribilis (assembly GCF_046119375.1). Taxonomy (NCBI): domain Eukaryota; kingdom Metazoa; phylum Chordata; class Amphibia; order Anura; family Dendrobatidae; genus Phyllobates; species Phyllobates terribilis. The sequence goes on along the minus strand of NW_027362852.1, from coordinate 1,529,202 downwards.
CCGATTTTTAACACAAATGTCCGGACCTTTGTAACACCATGCGGATACTGTGGGGACATCAGCGGCTAGGGTGTCAAGGGAGGACCGGGGAGCGGCGCTGCGGGTCCGGATACTTCAGCTGCGAGCAGTCGCTCATCTCCCGGCTTCTCGCAGCGGAAGTAGCCGCACAGGCAGCGGCGCTCCCCGGTCCTCACTAATACGATTCCGCTCCCCGATCCTCACCAATACGATTCGCTGATTGGTCTCGCTCTCCACACGCGACCAATCAGTGATCTTGGCGCTAAAGTTAAACACCGCTCTGCTGATTGGTCGCGGCCGCTGCCCGTGACCAATCACCGATTTGGGCGCCACATTTAAATAGCGGCCGCGACCAATCACCGATCTTGCCGCCACATTTAAACACTGCTGTGCTGATTGGTCGCGGACGCCAGACGAGACCAATCAGCGATTTTGGCGCCAAATTTAAACCCGCTCCGCTAGTTGGTCGCGGATGCCGGCCGCGACTAATCAGCATTACTGGCGCCAAATTTAAACACCGCTCTGCTGATTGATCGCGGTCGCTGGCCGGGATCAATCAGCAGTATTGGCGCCAAATTTAAACACCGCTCTGCTGATTAGTCGCGGTCGCCGTCCGCGACCAATCAGCAATATTGGCGCAAAATTTAAACACCGCTCTGCTGATTGGTCGCGGTCGCCGTCCGCGACCAATCAGCAGTATTGGCGCCAAATTTAAACCCCGCTATGCTGATTGGTCGCGGTTGCCGGCCGCGACCAATCAGCAGTATTGGCGCCAAATTTAAACACCGCTCTGCTGATTGGTCGCGGTGGCCAGCCGCGACCAATCAGCGATTTTGGCGCCAAATTTAAACACCGCTCTGCTGATTGGTCGCGGGCGGCGATTGCGACCAATCAGCATTATTGGCGCCAAATTTAAACCCCGCTCTGCTGATTGGTCGAGACAGCCGGCCGCCACCAATCAGCAATTTTGGCGCCAAACTTAAACCCCGCTCTGCTGATTGGTCGCGGTTGCCGGCCGCGACTAATCAGTATTGTTGGCGCCAAATTGCCGGCCGCGACTAATCAGCATTATTGCCGCCAAATTTAAACACCGCTCTGCTGAATGGTCGTGGCCGTGACCAGTCACCACTATTGGCGCCAAATTTAAACACCGCTTTGGTGATTGGTCGCGACCGGCGGCTGCAACCAATCAGCATTATTGGCGCAAAATTTAAACCCCGCTCTGCTGATTGGTCACGTTCGCTGGCCGCGACCAATCAGCATTATTGGCGCAAAATTTAAACCCCGCCCTGCTGATTAGTCGCGACTGCCGGCCGTGACCAATCAGCGATATAGCCGCCAAATTTCAACACCGCTTTGCTGATTGGTCGCGGTTGTTGGCCGCGACCAATCAGCGATTTTGGCGCCAAATTTAAACACCGCTCTGCTGATTGCGCCCGGTCTGCCGCATACATATTCTAGAATACCCGATGCGTTAGAATCAGGCCACCATCTATAAATCTCTACTTAACTTCCGATGGCCCCCGCAGTCTTGCTTCGCTCCGTCCTGGCTTCCGGCAGATCGCGGTACACTGAAGGACCTGCTGTCACATGACTATGACGTCAGCGCAGGTCCTTCAGTCCATCGCGAGCTGCCGGCATGGGAGGACGAGCGCAGCGGGGGCTGTCAGAAGGTAAATATAACATTTATTTTATATTTTATTCTTTTTTTTGAAAGGTTCTATGGTACCCGGGTCCGGAGGAGAGTCTCCCATCCTCCACACGCGGGTACCATCCGCACATTGAACGCATGTATTCCGCATGTGCTTATCTAGTGAAGCGGAATCCATTTGTTCCAATGCAAGTCAATGGCGGCGAAAAAGCAGCGCTTACGCGAAATAATTGGTAGTGCTGCGTTTTTTTCCGCAATGATAATCCGCAGTGGAAATTTCCGCAGCATGTGCACAGCACATGCGGACTATCATTGGGGAACATGGCAGACCTTCTAACATGCGTTTTTAAGCGTTTCTGCAGCGTTTTTGCCATGCCGAAACGCTTAAAAAACGCATTGTGGGCACACAGCCTTAGGCCATGTGCCCACGTAGCGTTTTTGTAGCATTTTTGCGGCATTTTTACGGCCGCGAAAACGTTTGTAGAACAGTCTGCCATGCAAAGCCATGTGAATTCGGATGTGCTGTGCACATGATGCGCTAATTTGCGCGCCGAATTCGCATTACTTTGCAAAACGCAGCATGACCATTTCTACTGCGATTACGCTGAAGCTTATTCGCGATGCGTGTGGTATCTGGGAGGAAGACGAGACTACAACTCCTCTTCATCCCGGCTACCACGCGGTGAAAAAAAGAAATAAAAAAGTTAAAAACAAACAAAACCTGTATATTCACCTCTCCGGCGGCCCCCGGTCTGCTCTCCGGTCTCCTCCGGTCTGCTGTCTGTACTGTCAGGACCTGCGGTGACGTCATTTAGTCAGGTGATGGTCGCATGACCGCTGACGTCGGCATCAGGTGATGGTCGCGTGACCATCAGCTGACTAAATGACGTCACCGCAGGTCCTGACCGTACACTGCGGGACGCTGAAGAGAGAAGACGCGGCCGGGAGCAGACCGGAGGAGACCGGAGAGCAGACCGGGGGCCGCCGGAGAGGTGAATATACCGTTGTTTTTTTTTATTTATTAACGTTTTCTTTTTTTTACTATAGATGCTGCATTTAAAGCATCTAAGTTGTTCACACATTATAGATCCATGTCGGTTGCATGGATTTATATTGTGTGATCAACTTGTCAAGCACTTTTCCAAGTGATGCTCAAAATTGCTTGGAAAAGTGCTTGAAAAAACGCATGTGAAAACGATTCTCTCTGGCAGAAAAAACGCATGTAAATCTGCATCAAATCTGCTAGGTGTGCACACAGCCTTATAGCTGGTTTTGCTCTGAGCTGAGATGTCCAGGCTGAATAATGCTCTGGGAGCAGAACCCATCAGCAGAATCTGTCTGTTTCCTGCCTTGTAGCAGTGGATCCCGGCTATTTAGCTCACAGAGCATTGTCTACACAAGATACAATTGTATCCAATTTTCAGCTGGGAACAGGACTATGGACAAGTTTTGCAGCAACTGCATTTGTGATAGGAAATGTTGATCAATCTAGATTTTCTTCAGTGTTCTTATTCATTGCAGAAAATCTTAAAAAAGCCGAGGAATGTGGGCAACATGGTGGGTCAATGATTAACGCTGTGGGGCTGGGTTCATATAATAGCAAGGACAACATCTGCAAGGAGTTTGTATGTTCTCCCCGTGTTTGTATGGGTTTCCTCCGGGTTCTCCGGTTTCCTCCCACACTCCAAAGACATACTGATAGGGAATTCATATTGTGAGCCCCAATGGGGACAGTGATGATAATGTCTGTAAGGTGCTACGAAATCTAACGGCGCTATATAAGAGAGTAAAATAAATATATAACTAAATAAAATGAATGTATTAAAAGGCTAAGATTGCAAAGAGCTTGTAAAAACAAGAAACTTTGCAATTTCCTTCTTATTCAAAATCTTCTCTGTTCTCAAGAAGGAAAAGATTTTTAATTCTGCAGTGTACAGCTCATTGCTATGGTTACTGACCACCTGAGAAGTGGCTGGTCTCCTTTGCAAGAAGCGCTCACTTGCAGACTGGTGGACTTCAGCGCCCCTGTGCCTGTCCCATTCTGCAGAGGCAAAGCCGCCTCTGCCCGCAGAATGCAAGAGGGCACAATTCAGACAAGCGGCTCAGCCAAGCCACCGGCCAGAACTGTAAATCTTCAGCTTCTGATGAGAGGAACACAAGACCACCCCTTTAATAAAGGAGTAGAGCAGAACTCATACAGTGATTAGTGGGGGTCTGACACCTGAAATCCCCAGACATCAGCTACTTCTGCAAGATGATGTACACAGTGTTAAGAGCTGGAATAGCACAGCTTCGCACACTGTGCAATGGCTGGTTTCAGGTACTACAGCTCAGATCACAATCATTTCAATAGGAGCTGCAGTACCAAGATCGGCCACTACACAGTGTACAGCGCTGTGCTGTTTGGGCTCTCTACGCTGAGTATTTCCAGCTGCTGTCTTATTGGTGAGGGGGCCGTGTGTTGGAACCTCACTGATCTGATATTGATGACCAGGGTCGGACTGCGGTGTCTGGGGCCCACAGGGGAAATTAACTCTAGGGGCCCACCTACAGCAAGATGCAAATATCTGTTATCCGCTCTCGCTGTTATAGTGGAGCATTGACTGGCGGCTCCTGCACATCTACTGGGCGACACTCTAACTGGGATGGACATGTTTGCATTAAAGGGCTTCTTTGGTTAAAACTAGTGTTGAGCGAGTATGTTCTGTTAACCCTTTCGGCGAGTATGTTCGGGCCGAGCTCCGAGTATTTACAGCTGCTCGGTGATATGGTTGAATCGCTCCCGTGTGCATGATTTGCGACTGTTTGACGGTTTTAATACATGTGAGGAATGTGTAAGAAATAGACATTCCTCACATGTATTAACCCCTTAAGCCGCGGAACATTTTCCGTTTTTGCATTTTCGCTTTTTGCTCCACTTGTTCCCAGAGCCATAGCGTTTTTATTTTTTGGTCAATATGGCCATGTTAGGGCTTATTTTTTGCGGGACGAGTTGTACTTTTCAACGCCATTACTAGTTTTACCATGCCGTGTACGGGAAAACGGGAAAAAAATTCCAAGCGCCGTGAAATTGCAAAAAAAAGTGCAATACCACTGAGGTTTTTTTTAATTTTTTTTTACCACGTTCACTGAATGCTAAAACTGACCTGCCATTATTATTCTCCATGTCATTAAGAGCTCGTAGACACCAAACATGTATAGGTTCTTTTTTATTTAAGTGATGAAAAAAAATTCCAAAGTTTGGTAAAAAAAAAAAAAATGGTGCCATTTTCCGAGACCCGTAGCGTCTCCATTTTTCGGGATCTGGGGCAGGGTGAGGGCTTATTTTTTGTGAACCGAGCTGAAGTTTTTATAGATGCTATTTTGGGGTAGATCCGATGTTTTGATCGTCCGTTATTGCATTTTATTGCAATTTTACGGTGACCAAAAAACGTAATTCTGGCGTTTAGAATTTTTTTCTCATTACGCCATTTACCGATCGCATTAATTCTATTTTTATATTGATAGATCAGGCGATTCTGAACGCGGCAATACCAAATATGTGTATGTGGGGTTTATTTTATGATTTTATTTTGAATGGGGCGAAAGGGGGGTGATTTAAACTTTTAAATTTTTTTATTTTTTTTCATATTTTTTAAAACTTTTTTTTTCACTTTTTGCTTGCTTCTGTACTCTACATAGGAGACTTGAAGCAGCAACTGTCCGATCACCTCTGCTACATACAGGGAACCAGCAGATCCCCTGTATGCAGCAGAAATGGTCCTGTCCTATGAGCACCGACCACTAGATGGCGCTCATAGCAATTCCACCCGCGCCTGTTGCGGGCACATGTCAGCTGTAAGAATCAGCTGACATGTGCTTGGTTCAGTGCGGGCTCAGCGCCGGAGCCCTCACTGAACCGGAGGATAACGACTTGCGCGTACTAATACGTGACATGTCGTTAAGGGGTTAAAGCTGTCAAACAGTTGCAAATCATGCACACGGGAGCGATTCAACCATATCACCAAGCAGCTGTAAATACTCGGAGCTCGGGCCGAGCATACTCGGACAGAACATACTCGCTCAACACTAGTTAAAACAAGTTATCACCGATCCATGGGCTCTACAGGATAGGTGATCACTTATTGAGCATTTGTGTCCGAACATTGGAAAACGCACCTATCGGAAGAATGGGGAAGTTTTATCCCTGACAGAACACTTATCCCTATTTTAAAATGCTGCGGCAGGTGGGACGTCTGACCACAGCTCTATTCATTCTCTTAGAGACTTGCAAAAAAGAGCAGCGCTCACAGCCACTGAGCGAATGAATGGATCAGTGGTCGCATCTCACATGCCGCTCCAGCCTAATGGGGAGAAAAGCTCCACATTCTGCCGGTGTGTGCAAGCAGTCAGACCCCCACCAATCAATATTATCACTGATCCTGTGGAGAGGTGATTACTTGTTTTCACCGGAGAACCCCTGTAAGTGCATCTCTGCCGCTCTGGTCCAAGTATTTAATCGCTAAGGCCACGGCCCTACTATCAGTATTCAGTCAGTATCCAGTCAGTATTTTTTCTCAGGAGTGGGAGCCAAAACAGGTGATGAACAATCAGAGAAAAGGTATAATAGAAACAAGTCACCAATTCTGCATTTATCAACCATTCCTGGTTTCGGCAGCCACTCCTGAGAAAAATACTGACCAAATACTGATGGTGGGGCTGTGGCCTAATGGAAAAAAATCTTTTCCTAGTTAAGATCAGCGAGAACAAAATGACCGCCATACACAGCACAGTCCACTATATCAACACCAATAATACCACATACAAAAGGGACAAATATCGCCACACCTTGACTAGATCACATATTACCACTACATAGTGACTGAATAATACCACATACAAGGAACAAATATGGCCAAACTATGACCAGACCATATATTACCACCCCAAGGTGACCAAATACTACAGTACTGATCATGAATACAAAACCACAATACTAACAACACTGTTATTACCACCAGGAACATTATACACAGGAGCTCTGTATATATTGTCAGTGTACAGGTAACACAGTGATCACCAGTGACATTATAGACAGGAGCTCTGTATATAGTGTATAGGTAATACAGTGATCACCAGTGACATACACAGGAGCTCTGTATATACTATATACACACGTGGTCAAAATTGTTGGTACCCCTCGTTTAATGAAAGAAAAACCCACAATGGTCACAGAAAAAACTTGAATCTGACAAAAGTAATAATAAATTAAAAATCGATGAAAATGAACAAATGAAAGACAGACATTGCTTTTCAACCCTGCTTCCACAGAATTTAAAAAAAATTAAACTCTTGAAATAGGCCTGGACAGAAATGATGGTACCCCTGAAAATAATGTGACAAAAGGGACATGTTAAATCAAGTTGTGTCCACTAATTAGCATCACAGGTGTCTACAATCTTGTAATCAGTCAGTGGGCCTGTATATAGGGCTACAGATACTCACTGTGCTGTTTGGTGACATGGTGTGTACCACACTCAACATGGACCAAAGGAAGCAAAGGAAAGAGTTGTCTCAGGAGATTAGAAAGAAAATTATAGACAAGCATGTTAAAGGTAAAGGTTATAAGACCATCTCCAAGCAGCTTGATGTTCCTGTAACTACAGTTGCACATATTATTCAGAAATTTAAGATCCATGGGACTGTAGCCAACCTCCCTGGACGTGGCCGCAGGAGGAAAATTGATAACAAATCAAAGAGACGAATAATATGAATGGTAACAAAAGAGCCCAGGAAAACTTCTAAAGAGATTAAAGGTGAACTTCAAGCTCAAGGAACATCAGTGTCAGATCGCACCATCCGTCGTTGTTTGATCTAAAGTGGACTTCATGGGAGACGACCAAGGAGTACACCATTGTTGAAAAAAAATCATAAAAAAGCCAGACTGGAATTTGCCAAACTACATGTTCACAAGTCACAAAGCTTTTAGGAGAATGCCCTATGGACAGATGAGACAAAAATGGAAGTTTTTGGCAAGGCACATCAGATCTATGTTCACAGATGGAAAAATTAAGCATATCAAGATAAGAACACTGTCCCTACTGTGAAACATGGAGGAGTCTCTTTTATGTTTTGGGGCTGGTCTGCCGCATCTGGCACAGGGTGTCTTGAATCTGTGCAGGGTACAATGAAATCTCAAGACTATCAAGGGATTCTAGAGAGAAATGTGCTGCCCAGTGTCAGAAAGCATGGTCTCAGTCGCAGGTCATGGGTCTTGCAACAGTATTATGACCCAAAACACACAGCTAAAAACACCCAACAATGGCTAAGAGGAAAACATTGGACTATTCTGAAGTGACCTTCTATGAGCCCTGACCTAAATCCTATTGAGCATCTTTGGAAAGAGCTGAAACATGACGTCTGGAAAAGGCAACCTTCAACCATGAGACAACTGGAGCAGTTTGCTCATGAGGAGTGGCCAAAATACCTGTGGAGAGGTGCAGAAGTCTCATTGACAGTTACAGGAGTCGTTTGATTGCAGTGATTGCGTCAAAAGGTTGTTCAGCAAAATATTAAGTTAAGAAGAACCATCATTTCTGTCCAGGCCTGTTTCATCAGTTTATTTTATTTTTTTTATTCTGTGGAAGCAGAAAAGCAATGTCTGACTTTCATTTGTTCATTTTCATAGATTTTTAATTTATTATTACTTTTGTCAGATTCAAGTTATTTCTGTGACCATTGTGGGTTTTTCTTTCATTAAACGAGGGGTACCAACAGTTTTGACCACGTGTGTAGTGTAAGTGTACATGTGTGTCACCCTGGCCTGGATGCCACAAGTGTAATTAAAGCTGTGTCTGAGAGCAGGGGGGAGGTTCTCTAGTCAGGGGAACATTAGCATGCAATGCCTCCTGTCTCAGGCCAGTAGGGGGAGCAGGCTGCCCCTATAAAAGCTGGTGCTGAGGGCAGGGTTAGAGAGAACCCAGATGACCTGTCTCAGGACTGAGACGTGTCTCAGCAGAGCAGGGACAGACAGTTGCACTGCACCTAAGAGGAAGTGTGGCAGGAGGAGAGCCACAAGCCAGAGACAAGAGGCGAAGAGAGCCTGTCTTGGCAGATAACAGACTTAATCTACCAGACTTTGGTGTCTGAGGCTGGAAGGATTCCACATCCCCCAGCAGAGAACCAGTCCGCAAGGGACTGTATATTCCTTGGCCTAAGAAGCCTGGAGGCTCTGCAACAACAGAAGGGACCAGTAAAGCCATACAAGGCTGGGAGCAGAAAGGAACCCACGTCGCAGGCCATACAGGCGAGAAAACACGGAAAGCTCGGAAACGTGGGCTGTTACCCTATCAGGAGGAGATAGCCAGAAGGAGCGCAGAAAGCACGGTAGGCCTACACCCTCACCCTGACCAGGGCCAATTTCCCCGTTGCTCTCAGACATCCAGGTCCCCTCCTAGCCGGGACTGTTTGTGGGTCAGTTTACCTGTTTAGTAAAGACCCTGGACTGCAACCTGTTGTCTGTGTGCTCCTTGCTCCTCCAGCACTATCAGCACTGGGACTCCCACTACCATCACTCCCAACATCCATTATACTGCCCTGGGGCCGCACTCTTCCCGTGGAGAGTCACACTACCCTAGATGCACACCTCATCAGCCCCAGCGGTCTGCATGCAGCGGCGGTTCCTAATAACCGCAATCCACGGGTGGCGTAGTCGGACATTATCAGCAGAACATAGCAGACTACCATTGGCCTGACCACCCTGAGCCACGGAACCGGGTCGCCACTACTACCCCCATCGTCTCCCTATTGCCCGGATCCGAGTGCCCCACGGCCCAGGGGGCGAGTCAGCTTTGGCGTAGTCGGCAGGATTTCGTGCCCGCAACCACCGGGTACTGCGTGCCTGAAAAAGACTTTTGTAACTTACCTGTGGCAAAGTTTCCCGCCGTCCGGAGTCGTTTCCCGCCATCCGGAGCCGATTCCCGCCATCGGACGCCATCTTGGACCGTTTCCCGCCGTCTTCTGCCGCCTTCCCACCATCCGCAGCTGCTTCTCGCCATCGGACGCCATCTTCAGGACGCCGCGCGGGAAGAAGATGGGCGTGGACGTCAAAACCGCGCGAGATCCGAAGCTCCGCCCCACGCACCGACGCTGCGCAAGGTCCTGGAAGGGAGAGAGAGCGACGCTGACGTCATCAGGACGCGACGCCAGGTCCTCGTCCATAGCAGCAGCAGCGGAGCCGCGGCCTACAGAAGAGGATCGTCGGAAGGTAGGCCACGCGTAACTAGGGGGGGAGGAAGATGACGGACACAGAGGCGCCCACTACCACCAACGCAGCTGCAGCAGCGGTGATGCCCTTTTCCTTGCCCTACATCCCTGGAGCGGCCTGGCTGCCCAAATACTCAGGGGAGCCCCATGCCCTAACTGACTTCAAGGAAAGGCTATACAGTTTGTTCCACGTTTACCCCCTGACAGAGGAACAGAAGGTCAGCATATTAACAGGGCAGTTAACTGGCGCAGCCCAGCGGGAGGTAAATTCATGGCCCACTGAGGAGAAAAGGACTGTGAAGGGTATTCTGGCCCGGCTGCGGGGTACCTTTGACACACGTACCTCCGCTGAGATTAAAATGAGGTTCTATGGATGTAAGCAGCGGGCACAGGACAGCATCAGAGACTATGCCCTAAATCTGCAGGAAGCCTTGAGGGCTATTCAACAAACTGACCCTGGCAGTGTGCAGGAAACGGATAAGCTGCTAACAGAACAATTCATAGAAGGTCTGCTGTCTAGCGCCCACAGGGCCCAACTGCGCCTCATGTTCTTTCAGAACCCCGACCTGACCTTTGCCCAATTTAAGGACAGGGCCATAAGGGTGCTCCGTGAATCTGCAACCAGTAGCGCTATAAACCCCCGGCGCCCTGCTATCACTTACCTCCAGGAGGCGGCGCCCTCCTCTATGGACTCCGTGGAGGCTGATGCACAGGCCCTGAACCAAGCCCCGTCGAAAGATCTGCACCACCAAGTCCAGGAGCTGACCAGGAGCGTCGCGGCGTTGACCAGGACCGTCCAGGCGTTGCAAGTGGACCCGTCAAGACCCATCGAGCTAGCTTCAAGTCCGGAGAATGTCCCATGGCGTCGACAGAGGAGGATCCCGTCGTTCCGAGGGAGGCCCACAGACCGCTACGCAGAGGATGGACAGCCCATTTGCCGTCGATGCAACCAGCCCGGACACATTTCCAGGTACTGTAATTTAAACGGGTCCAACCTGGGGCAGAGGGCCAACCCCCAGGCATAAGATCACCAGGCCCTTACAATTGGCGTAATAAGTACGTTGGGGGGCGCACGGTTTTACCCGTGGTGCTGGACGGTATCCCCATGAGCGCCTTGCTGGATACTGGGTCACAAGTAACCACTATCCCTTATGTACTTTTTAAGCAGTATTGGACTGATGCTGATATCACACGGTATCCAGACGGTAACTTGAGCATCATCGCCAGTAAAGTTGAACTACCGGCACAGGGAGTGATTATTGTGGACATTGACCGTCATGAAAGTCACCCTAAAATAACTGTGGGTACTAACGTGATTGAAAATTGTCTTTCAGAGGTAATTGTAATCTTACAACAGGTGGCGGTGAATGCTAGTTCCAGCCAACAGAGAATCCTCAACAAGGAGATAAAGGCCCTGATGAGACGGCAGCAGGTAGAACTGTCTGGTGGTGAGATCGGTAGCGTAAGACTGAGTGACCCATTCCCCATTTCCATGCCTCCCAAAAGTGAAATGATGATCTGGTGTCGGACTGCAATCGGGTTGAGAGGTAGAGACTACCAAGACATGGTAGAACCCGTGTACTCAGACAGCAGGCCCACCATTTTGACAGCCCGGGTGGTGGTTGATGTCCGTCATGGGAGGGTGCCCGTCCGCATCCTCAACATTGGGGAGAGGGAGGTACACTTACCCAGGTACGCTACACTTGCCAAGCTGTTTGTGGTCGAACACAAAGCTATCAGGGCCGTGGAACCTTTGCCTCCATCTCCACAGGCGGAGAGTAATGGCTCCCAGAAACAAAAGGAGGACTGGTGCCAGAAACTCCACGTGGGTGCTGACTCCACTCCCCTGCACCAAAAACAAGGAGTCTACTGGGTGGTACAGGAGTACGAGAGAGTCTTTAGTAAGCACCCGCTAGACTTCGGCAGAGTAAAGGGGATAGAACACCACATCCCCACAGGGAGCCACCCACCGATAAAAGAGAGGCACAGACCTGTACCCCCTGCACATTATCAGAACGCAAGGGGCATGCTAAGAGAGATGAAAGAAGCTGGGGTTATTAGAGACAGCTGTAGCCCCTGGGCAGCCCCCTTGGTTCTGGTCAAAAAGAAAGACGGCACCATGAGAATGTGCGTCGACTATAGACAAATCAACCGTATCACTCACAAAGACGCATATCCGCTGCCTAGAATAGAGGAGTCTTTAGCCGCGCTAAAATCAGCTAACTTCTTTTCTACTTTGGACCTTACTAGCGGGTACTGGCAGGTTCCTGTGGCAGAGGCTGACAAGGAGAAGACCGCCTTCACCACCCCGATGGGACTGAGCGAATTCAACTGCATGCCTTTCGGGCTCTGCAACGCACCAGGGACCTTCCAGCGGCTGATGGAATGCTGTCTAGGGCACCGAAACTTCGAGACGGTCCTCCTTTACCTGGACGACGTGATCGTCTATTCGAAGACCTACGAGGACCATCTGAAGCACCTGGCCGAGATGTTCGAAGCCCTGGCAGGCTATGGCCTGAAGGTGAAACCATCGAAGTGTCACCTGCTGAAACCAAAGGTCCAGTACCTAGGGCACGTGGTAAGCGCGGAAGGAGTGGCCCCCGACCCTGACAAGGTCACGGCAATCAAGAGCTGGCCAAGCCCCTCGAACATCAAAGAGGTGAGACAGTTTCTCGGGTTGGTAGGCTACTACCGAAGATTCATCCCCGGGTTCACCAAGATGGCAGCTCCTATGCAGGACCTCCTGATCGGACAGTCTAAGTCCAGGAGCCAAAAGCCGCCCTTCAAGTGGGATAAACCGGAAGAGGAGTCCTTCCGCCAGCTAAAGATGGCCCTCACAGGGGATGAGATCCTGGCCTACCCTGATTATGGCCAGCCTTTCATTCTCCACACAGATGCCAGTAATGTGGGACTGGGAGCCGTATTGTCCCAAAACCAACAGGGCAGATAACAGGTGATCGCATACGCCAGCCGGAAGCTGAGGCCCACCGAAAGGAACCCGGAGAATTACAGCTCCTTCAAGCTAGAATTCTTGGCGGTGGTGTGGGCCGTGACGGAACGCTTCAAGCATTACCTGGCCTCCGCAAAGTTCACCGTGTACACGGACAACAACCCGTTGACACACCTGGACAATGCAAGACTGGGTGCCCTGGAACAGCGGTGGATGGCCCGTCTCTCCAACTATGACTTCGTGATCAAGTACCGGGCAGGCAAAACCAACGCCAACGCGGACGCCCTATCAAGGATGCCTCACTTACCTGAAGGTGACGAAGACCCAGAAGAGCTGGAGGAGGTAGAACTCCCCGCGTTTCACCGGTATGGAGCCGCCCAACACTCTCACCGCGTGAAGGAGGAGGATCTAACAACTGTGATGATGAATCCCCTACCTCACCACAGCTGGGCCGAGACCCAAGATAGTGACCCTGCAGTCCGCCTGGTGAAAGATCTGCTGACCCGGGAAGACGCCCGCTTATATCCAGATGCCCCAGAGGAAGCCAAGCAGCTATGGAAGGAGAAGAGCAAGCTGTTCCTCTACGAAGGCAAGTTGTGCAGAAGGATTGTCAACCACCGGACGCACGAGCTGACCTGGCAAGTCGTGGTCCCAAGGAGGGATGCAGCTATGGTCCTGGGGGCTTACCATGACAGAGCGGGACACTTCGGTTGGAAGAAACTGGAGTTCCTACTAAGAGGAAGATTCTTTTGGGTCGGCATGAGAGGAGCTGTAGAAAAATGGTGCAGAGACTGTGGCCCTTGTCACCTAAGGAGGAAGGACCGTGCCAGCCAGAAGACACCCTTGAGGCCCATCGTCACCACGCAGCCTCTTGAGCTGGTAGCTCTGGACCACGTCAAATTGGCTCCCAGCCAGTCAGGATACATCTATGCCCTGACAATCGTGGACCACTATTCCCGTTTTCTAGTGGTGGTCCCGGTAAAGGACTTGACAGCCCAAACAGCGGCCAGAGCCTTCCAGCAATATTTCTGCCGTCCACACGGGTATCCGGAACAGGTCCTGACAGACCAGGGTCCAGCGTTCGAGGCTGAAATCTTCCAGGAGTTCTGCAACCTCTATGGCTGTAAGAAGATTCGTACAACGCCTTACCACCCCCAAACCAACGGGATGTGTGAGAAGATGAACAATATAGTCATTGATCTCCTGAAGACGTTGCCCCTGGAGGAACGCAGCCTGTGGCCAGAAAAACTGCCGGACCTGATAGACCTATACAACAATATCCCGGTGAATGCTACAAACTGCACCCCGGCTTACCTGATGCGAGCTAGACCAGGAAAGCTGCCCGTAGACCTGGAGATGGGAGTCCTAATACCTGAGGACACCTCCCCGGATGCGGACTGGGATACGGAAAGGCAACTGCAGTACAAGAAGGTACAGGAGAGTGTGGAGAAGAGCCTGGCCCAGGTGAGAGAGAAGCAAGAAAGACTCTTCAATCAACACGCCCCTGCTAGTCCCCTAGAACCTGGTGAGCAAGTCCTAAAGCGAAAAAGAAGGCTACATAAGTTGGACGACCAGTGGGAAAGGGAACCCTACACCGTACTGCAGTCTGACCACGACAACCCAAAGGTGTGCGTAATCACCAATGACGGAGGAGAAACCACTAGTGTCGTCTCCAGAGACCATCTCAAAAGGTGCCCTGAGCAACTCCGTAGTGCAGAAGAGGATCAGAGTGACCTTGAACCCGCAGAGGACAAAGAAGAAATGATCAGCACCGTTCTCGGAGAGTTCCCTCAGTCCTGGACTCGCATAAATGATGCCATAGTGGTACCTGTCCTGCATTTCCTGCAACCGGCACAGCAACAACCAACACCAGAGCCGGAAGGTGAAGAGGAGCAAGCAGTTCCAGAGGCAGAAGAGCCTGTACCAGCAGCCCAGGAGAGTCAACCCTCTGCTGACAGTGAGCCTGCCATGCCTGCGGTAAGCCAAAGGACCCGCAGACAGCTGCCTGCCCTACCTGTACACCCAGCTGGTAGCTGCACCCCTAACGCTAGTGGGGAAAGCCAAGTCAGTCCACCACCAGACAGTGGGCTACGTAGGTCAACCAGGAGCACAAAGGGACAGATACCCGCTCGCTGGAGAATATAGAGTGTACTAAAATTGTAAATAACCCTGTTGCCAAATGTTGAATTGTTTGCAAAGTTACATGCATGTTTGGTAATACTCTGTTTCAGTTTCTTGCAGCTACCGTAAGGACTCACAGGTTATGGACTTTTTATAACCGGGACCTTGTATGGACTGCGTTCAGAGCCTAACCCAGGAATGAACTAAGACTGTGAAGGACTTGGGGTAGGACAGACCCCCACCTGGTTAAGGCTCCCCGTTGTGCTGGTGATATGGACACCCGGTCACAGGCCACACTGTGACCTTAAGAACTCAATTTGTGCGTCGTCTGTCTATTAATGTTTTATTGTTATGCATATTGTCTTTGTTTACTGTTTAGTCCCGGAGTACTAAATTTCACTAGGGGGGAATGTGTCACCCTGGCCTGGATGCCACAAGTGTAATTAAAGCTGTGTCTGAGAGCAGGGGGGAGGTTCTCTAGTCAGGGGAACATTAGCATGCAATGCCTCCTGTCTCAGGCCAGTAGGGGGAGCAGGCTGCCCCTATAAAAGCTGGTGCTGAGGTCAGGGTTAGAGAGAACCCAGATGACCTGTCTCAGGACTGAGACGTGTCTCAGCAGAGCAGGGACAGACAGTTGCACTGCACCTAAGAGGAAGTGTGGCAGGAGGAGAGCCACAAGCCAGAGACAAGAGGCGAAGCAAGCCTGTCTTGGTAGATAACAGACTTAATCTACCAGACTTTGGTGTCTGAGGCTGGAAGGATTCCACATCCCCCAGCAGAGAACCAGTCCGCAAGGGACTGTATATTCCTTGGCGTAAGAAGCCTAGAGGCCCTGCCACAACAGAAGGGACCAGTAAAGCCATACAAGGCTGGGAGCAGAAAGGAACCCACGTCGCAGGCCATACAGGCGAGAAAACACGGAAAGCTCGGAAACGTGGGCTGTTACCCTATCAGGAGGAGATAGCCAGAAGGAGTGCAGAAAGCACGGTAGGCCTACACCCTCACCCTGACCAGGGCCAATTTCCCTGTTGCTCTCAGACATCCAGGTCCCCTCCTAGCCGGGACTGTTTGTGGGTCAGTTTACCTGTTTAGTAAAGACCCTGGACTGCAACCTGTTGTCTGTGTGCTCCTTGCTCCTCCAGCACAATCAGCACTGGGACTCCCACTACCATCACTCCCAACATCCATTATACTGCCCTGGGGCCGCACTCTTCCCGTGGAGAGTCACACTACCCTAGCTGCACACCTCATCAGCCCCAGCGGTCTGCATGCAGCGGCGGTTCCTAATAACCGCAATCCACGGGTGGCGTAGTCGGACATTATCAGCAGAACATAGCAGACTACCATTGGCCTGACCACCCTGAGCCACAGAACCGGGTCGCCACTACTACCCCCATCGTCTCCCTATTGCACGGATCCGAGTGCCCCACGGCCCAGGGGGCGAGTCACATGTAATACACTGACTCACCAGTGACGTCTCTAGGTGAAGTCCTTCATCTTCGCTTTTCTTCTTCATCTGGCACAGACGGCCATCACTTCTTCCAGCCAGGAATCATCTCTGCAGAAAATAACACACAGTTATCAATAACTGATCTCTTCTAGGGAATATTCCCACTCCACCCCCCGACTTCTACACTACACCAGTTGAAGAAAAAAAGCGATATAGTGCCGCCCTGCACAGTAACAGGAGCCCGCTTTTGTCCTATCCCATGGAAAACAATTTCCTAAAAAGTAAATTATATTACAGAAGTAATAATGTCTCTAATTGGACTCTAAAATAATAATGTTCCTCACTGGCCACCATAAACTAATAAAGTATGTTCCTCTATCTGGCACCAAACAGTAATTAAGTCCCTTGTTCAGCCTGGCACCCCCATATATCCATCCTGGCCCCCCCTTCCCTGCATATATCCATCCTGACACCCCCCATATATCCCTTCTGGCCCCCATATGTCCAGTGTGACCCCTCCATATATTTATCCTAGCCCACGTGTATCGAGCCTGCCCCCTCCCATATACCCATCCTAGTCCCCCATGTGGCCCTCCTGTTCCCCCCATATATCCATCCTGGCCTCCATGTGTCCAGCCTGCCCCCCCACATATCCATCCTGGCCTCCATGTTTCCAGCCTGCCCCCCATATATCTGTCCTGGCCTCCATGTGTCCAGCCTGCCCCCTCCCATATATCTGTCCTAAAGCCCCATGTGTCAAGCCTGCCCCCCCATATATCCATCCTGGCCTCCATGTGTCCAGCATGCCCCCCCTACATATCCATCCTGGCCTCCATGTGTCCAGCCTGCCCCCCCCAATATATCCATCCTGGCCTCCATGTTTCCAGCCTGCCCCCCATATATCCATGCTGGCCTCCATGTGTCCAGCCTGCCCCCTCATATATCCATCCTGCCCTTCCCCCCTGCATATATCCATCCTGACACCCCCCCATATATCCATACTGGCCCCCATATGTCCAGCGTGGCCCCTCCATATATTTATCCTAGCCCACGTGTATCGAGCCTGCCCTCCCACATACCTATCCTAGCCCCCCATGTGTCCAGCCTGCCCCCCACATATCCATCCTGGCCATCATGTGTCCAGCCTGCCCCGCCCCCCATATATCCGGCCCCCCATATATCCATCCCCCTCACATATCCATCCTGGCCTCCATGTGTCCAGCCTGCCCCACCATATAGCCATCCTGCCCACCCTTTCCCATGTGTCCAGCCAGGCTCCCCCTTATGTGTCCAGCCAGGCTCCCCCCCTTGTGTGTCCAGCCAGGGTTCCCCCTTGTGTGTCCAGCCAGGCTCACACCCTTGTGTGTCCAGCCAGTGTTCCCCCTTGTGTGTCCAGCCAGGGTTCCCCCTTGTGTGTCCAGCCAGGGTTCCCACTTGTGTGTCCAGTCAGGGCTTCCCTTGTGTGTCCAGCCAGGGCTCCCCCTTGTGGGTCCAGCCAGGGTTCCCCCTTGTGTGTCCATCCAGCTCCCCCCTTGTGTGTCCAGCTAGGGCTCCCCCTTGTAGGTCCAGCCAGGGTTCCCCCTTGTGTGTCCATCCAGCTCCCCCCTTGTGGGGGCCCATCCCATTCTGCATCCACTCATATACACACAGACACACACACAGACACCTCTTGCCTTCCTGCTCTCCCGTGCGGTGTCCTCCTTCTCCGGCGGCTGAGTTGCGCGCCTCCTTCACTGCAGGCGCATGACGATGACGTCATACGCCGGCCGGGGAAGGGAGACGCGCAGCTTCAGCTGCTTCACTGGGACGTGTGTCGCGGCGGTTCAGGTAATGAACGCCGCGTGAGCGCGTCCCTGCATACACTGTGCCTGCGCTTTTAAAGGGCCCGTGCCCCTTAAAACCGCAGGTTTTTTTATTTTTTCATTCTCTTCTCCCCCTCTCCTCTGCAGAAGGGTACCCCGCCAGCCCAGTCCCTCCCTGTTGATGACTTATCCTAAAATCGGTCATTAATATATAAGTCCTGGACAGTCCCGTTAAGCTTGTTTTACCTAGTTATAAAAGCCCTTTAAGTCCTCATTATAAGGTAAGGTATGAATGGATCTAATTAAATTCTCCAAAGAGAACTATTTATACATTTTAGTCACTGTGAGCTTTCTACAAGATATTGCGGGCAGTATATAGCGAATATACGGACACAGAGCCATTCGCCGGCTCAGATTGCCAATAAGCACCTTGTAAATATGAGACCTTGACATCATAGGTTACTTGGCTTAATATGAAATTGTCCCTCATGTGTACCGCATTGTGGGCAGGGACTATATGTACATCACTGCAGAATATGTTGGCAATAAAAAGTCAACAGAAATGAATATCATGCAGATCCTCACCAGGACTCCAGCAGTGTCACCATCCTGCCACCATACAGCTATAGAAGGACAATAAACCTGCAGGGTTCTCCCCTCAGTTATTTTTTCCTTTAATTTTATTATCTGTTTCTTACTCACAGTGAAAGAACAGTCATCAGATATTTTATTGTTCACTTTTTATTTTACAGTCTCAGCTCTGAAGAATAGAACGTTGTAACATACCTGGCGGCGTCCTTGCATGGTGGTCCATCTCCCACTGTGCAAGAGCGCGCACTTGATCTCCTGTCCAGAATGTCTCTCTGGCTTCCCTCCATGCTGTCTGTTTGTGTCTGTTTCTGCTGCTTAAGGGCGGCGCCCGATCACTTCCTGCTTTTTGTACCTGCTGTGGGTCACACCTCTTGTGCGTCCTCAGCCTATTGCTGTCTGTCACCTGGTATATAGCTCAGCTGCGGCCATCTATCCCTGCCTGAGCATAGTGTTTCTTTCAGTGTGTGCTTGCACTCTGAAGGTGCCAGGTCCCGTTCTGTGTTCTCTTGTCTGCCTATCCTGGAGGCTGTATTTCCAGGCCTGTCTGAACACGCTCCTAGCCTGTTCCTCCTGCCTTCTAGGGGCCGATTACCTAGACCTGTTCCTGTATCTTGTCTGTCCTGTCTGAACACGCTCCTTGCCTGTTCGTCCTGCCTCTCTGGGGGCCGTATTCCCAGACCCGCTCCTGTATCCCGCTGCAGTGTCGGTCTCCTCCGTACACTCAGTTCCAGTCTGAACTCTCTCCTATCCTTTACCTGTTTTGCCTCTATGTCCGTTCCCTTCCTTTTTCTTCAGAGTCTGAACTCGTACCTAACTCCTGCTTGTTGTCTCTGTACTCCCGTTTGTGAGTTTGTGGTCCACTCGCTACTTCACTGCAAGTACCCTGTGGGTGTCTGGCTCTGCCTTTCCCTTCCTGTCTGTTCCGTGTGAACAGAGCCCTGTCCCCCCTACTCAGCCTAGCCTGCTCTGACTCCTTTGCTCACCGCTCCGGCGGTTCTAGCCTGCTCTGACTCCTTTGCTCACCGCTCCGGCGGTTCTAGTCTGCTCTGACTCCTTTGCTTACCGCTCCGGCGGTTCTAGCCTGCTCTGACTCCTTGCTCACTGCTCCGGCAGTCCTGTCCTGCCCTGCTTCTGCCCGCTGCTCCGGCAGTCCTGTCCTGCCCTGCTTCTGCCCGCTGCTCTGGCAGTCCTGTCCTGCCCTGCTTCTGCCCGCTGCTCCGGCAGTCCTGTCCTGCCCTGCTTCTGCCCGCTGCTCCGGCAGTCCTGTCCTGCCCTGCTTCTGCCCGCTGCTCCGGCAGTCCTGTCCTGCCCTGCTTCTGCCCGCTGCTCCGGCAGTCCTGTTCTGCCCTGCTTCTGCCCGCTGCTCCGGCAGTCCTGTCCTGCCCTGCTTCTGCCCGCTGCTCCGGCAGTCCTGTCCTGCCCTGCTTGTGCTCGCTGCTCCTGCAGCCCCGTCCTGCTCTGTTCTTGCCCACCGCTTCGGGCGTTCCCTCTCTGCTGTGGTTGTCTACCGCATCTGCGGTTCTGTGACCCAGTCTGTACTGGGTCTTAACCTTTCTGTGCTCCAGCCCGTCCTTTCGGCCAGTACCTCCCTGCCTGCATACTCGCCTGTATCCACCCATCTGCATACCTGCCGTGTTTGCTTATATCCACCAGTCTGTGCCAGCCTAACCTGCCTGTTCCTGAGTCCCAGTGTGTACTGGGTCCTATCCCGCCTGTGTTCCTACCTGCTAGTGCCTCCCTGTCTGCACTCTAGCTGCGCTTGCCTTTACCCGCCTGCCTGCATACCAGTCGTGCCTGCCTATACCCTCCAGTCTGTGCGCCAGCCTAACCAGCCTGATCCAGTAATCCCTGTGTGGGTCAACCCCCGTGTCCGGAGTTTGACCTGGAGTAGCACCTGGTCCCTCTGCCCGGTTTCTCCCTGGTGCACTGGCGTCGTATGCCGTCGTGCCATCTTGGTCGGATCGGCCAGATACTTAGTCACGCCCCTCCAGGCACTCTCCGGTTCATGGTCCAGTGGAATCACTACAATCACACGCACACGCCGCTCAGCCCGGGCGTGTGCATAACAGCATGCTCAGGCCATGGTTCCCGTTGAGCCCCACGGCCTTCGCTCTCTGAGAAGTTTTCCAGCGAATACATGCATTAAAATAAATAAATAATTTTTTTTTTTCCTTAGCTGAGTTCCAGGCGAATTACGCACCGTCCAGATGGATCTATCAGCTCTCGTTCCTGCGGATCCGCCACGTTACTATGGGGATCCAAGACAGTGTCGTGCATTTGTGGAGCAATGCATGCTACACTTTAAGGCCTACCCTCTCTATTTTCCTTCCGATTGGGCTAAAGTGGCCTTTATGATTGACTACCTAGCGGGTGATGCCTTGAAATGGGTCACCCCCCTATGGGAAGCATGGGATCCTGTCGTCCTTGACCTGCAGGCCTTCCTGGTGGCCTTTCGTATGGTCTTCGAGGACCCTAACCCTGAAGCCCCTGCTGAAGCTTCACTTCCCAATATCCCGGAGCAGCCCCGACGGGTAATGTGTGTGGGTAGCGCAATAGTCCTCCAGCCCAATGAGACTACTGCCCACCCAGAATCCTCACAGGGTGACTACGCTTTCCGGAATACTTCTCCCAACCTCAAGAGGCAGTCCAGACGTGCTAGACATAGAGGCAAGCCGTCACGCCAGGGTCTGTCCTCCCTGAGACCTCCTGACCCCAACCTTGAAGTCCCTACTGATGCTTCATCTCCCTGTATCCCGGAGAAGCCCCAACGGGTAATGTGCGTGGGTAGTGCACCAGTTCTCCTGCCCGAAGAGACTTCTGCCCATCCAGACTCCACACAGGAGAACTTCCTGCACCCGGCATCAGATGCTTCACCCACTTTAACCGGTGTGCATGTCCAAGGATGCTCCAAAGCTGTGGTTACCTCAGAGTCTGTGCACCTCTACTACCTGGCGGAGGACCCCCTGTTGCCTCCTGAATCCTCCGGGATACCACTCGATGACAAATGGAGAGAGAATTCTCTACACCCGGTACTCGATACTTTGTCCGCTTCGTCCTGTGAGCCTGACAATGGGTACCCCAAAGTGGTAGTTACCCCCGAGTCTCTACACCCCTCCGACCAGGCGGAGGACCTCCAGTTGTCTCCTGAACCCTTCGGGGTGCTACCTGGTAGCGAAAGGACAGAGACTCTCCTATACTCTGTACCTGATACCTCGCTCGCTTCGTCCAGTGAGTCCAACCTAGTGTACTCTGAAGCAGTGGTTACTCCCAAGTCTCTACACTCCTCTGACCAGGCGGAGGACCTCCAGTTGTCTCCAGAACCCTTCGGGGTGCCACCTGGTGGTAAATGGACAGAGACTTTCCTATATCCTGGATCTGATACCTCGCTTGCTTCGTCCAGTGAGTCCGACCTAGTGTACTCTGAAGCAGAGGTTACCCGTGAGTCTCTACACCCCTCTGACCAGGCGGAGGACCGCCAGTTGTCTCCAGAACCCTTCGGGGTGCCACCTGGTGGAGAATGGACAGAGACTTTCCTATACTCGGTACCCGATACCTCGCCTGCTTCGTCCAGTGAGTCCGACCTAGTGTACTCTGAAGCAGATGTTTTCTCTGAGCCTCTGCACTCTTCTGACCCGGCGGAGGACCTCCAGTTGTTTCCTGAATCCTCCGGGGTACCACCAGAAAACAAAGAGACAGTGACTTTTCCTCATTATGTACCTGATAACCCGTCTATTTCTTCCTGTGAGCTTGACAAGATGTACCTCGAAGCAGAGATTACCCCCAAGTCTCTGTCCCCCTCCAACCCGGTGGAGGACTTCCAGTTGTCTCCTGTACCCTCTGGGGTGCCACCTGAAAATATGTGGAGAGAGACTTCCTTGTGTGCTGTTCCTGGTACTCCACCCGTTTCGTCTGTTGCTAAGGGTGGCTGGATGGGAGGTAGCATCCTAGCTACCCAGAGGAGACCAGTTTTTCCGGTGGACAGTGGAAGTGATCTCTTCGAAGTGAAGAATTGGCCCTCGAATTCCCTGCGGAAGATTCTGGCAGGCCTGAAGAAGAGGGGGCGTAAGGGGGGGGGTACTGTAACATACCTGGCGGCGTCCTTGCATAGTGGTCCATCTCCCACTGTGCAAGAGCGCGCACTTGATCTCCTGTCCAGAATGTCTCTCTGGCTTCCCTCCATGCTATCTGTTTGTGTCTGTTTCTGCTGCTTAAGGGCGGCGCCCGATCACTTCCTGCTTTTTGTACCTGCTGTGGGTCACACCTCTTGTGCGTCCTCAGCCTATTGCTGTCTGTCACCTGGTATATAGCTCAGCTGCGGCCATCTATCCCTGCCTGAGCATAGTGTTTCTTTCAGTGTGTGCTTGCACTCTGAAGGTGCCAGGTCCCGTTCTGTGTTCTCTTGTCTGCCTATCCTGGAGGCTGTATTTCCAGGCCTGTCTGAACACGCTCCTAGCCTGTTCCTCCTGCCTTCTAGGGGCCGATTACCTAGACCTGTTCCTGTATCTTGTCTGTCCTGTCTGAACACGCTCCTTGCCTGTTCGTCCTGCCTCTCTGGGGGCCGTATTCCCAGACCCGCTCCTGTATCCCGCTGCAGTGTCGGTCTCCTCCGTACACTCAGTTCCAGTCTGAACTCTCTCCTATCCTTTACCTGTTTTGCCTCTATGTCCGTTCCCTTCCTTTTTCTTCAGAGTCTGAACTCGTACCTAACTCCTGCTTGTTGTCTCTGTACTCCCGTTTGTGAGTTTGTGGTCCACTCGCTACTTCACTACAAGTACCCTGTGGGTGTCTGGCTCTGCCTTTCCCTTCCTGTCTGTTCCGTGTGAACAGAGCCCTGTCCCCCCTACTCAGCCTAGCCTGCTCTGACTCCTTTGCTCACCGCTCCGGCGGTTCTAGCCTGCTCTGACTCCTTTGCTCACCGCTCCGGCGGTTCTAGTCTGCTCTGACTCCTTTGCTTACCGCTCCGGCGGTTCTAGCCTGCTCTGACTCCTTGCTCACTGCTCCGGCAGTCCTGTCCTGCCCTGCTTCTGCCCGCTGCTCCGGCAGTCCTGTCCTGCCCTGCTTCTGCCCGCTGCTCCGGCAGTCCTGTCCTGCCCTGCTTCTGCCCGCTGCTCCGGCAGTCCTGTCCTGCCCTGCTTCTGCCCGCTGCTCCGGCAGTCCTGTCCTGCCCTGCTTCTGCCCGCTGCTCCGGCAGTCCTGTCCTGCCCTGCTTCTGCCCGCTGCTCCGGCAGTCCTGTTCTGCCCTGCTTCTGCCCGCTGCTCCGGCAGTCCTGTCCTGCCCTGCTTCTGCCCGCTGCTCCGGCAGTCCTGTCCTGCCCTGCTTGTGCTCGCTGCTCCTGCAGCCCCGTCCTGCTCTGTTCTTGCCCACCGCTTCGGGCGTTCCCTCTCTGCTGTGGTTGTCTACCGCATCTGCGGTTCTGTGACCCAGTCTGTACTGGGTCTTAACCTTTCTGTGCTCCAGCCCGTCCTTTCGGCCAGTACCTCCCTGCCTGCATACTCGCCTGTATCCACCCATCTGCATACCTGCCGTGTTTGCTTATATCCACCAGTCTGTGCCAGCCTAACCTGCCTGTTCCTGAGTCCCAGTGTGTACTGGGTCCTATCCCGCCTGTGTTCCTACCTGCTAGTGCCTCCCTGTCTGCACTCTAGCTGCGCTTGCCTTTACCCGCCTGCCTGCATACCAGTCGTGCCTGCCTATACCCTCCAGTCTGTGCGCCAGCCTAACCAGCCTGATCCAGTAATCCCTGTGTGGGTCAACCCCCGTGTCCGGAGTTTGACCTGGAGTAGCACCTGGTCCCTCTGCCCGGTTTCTCCCTGGTGCACTGGCGTCGTATGCCGTCGTGCCATCTTGGTCGGATCGGCCAGATACTTAGTCACGCCCCTCCAGGCACTCTCCGGTTCATGGTCCAGTGGAATCACTACAATCACACGCACACGCCGCTCAGCCCGGGCGTGTGCATAACAAACGTCTTATGAATAAATGACAGCTCACTTATTACAGTGGTGGCCAAAAGTATTGGCACCCCTGCAATTCTGACAGATAATACTCAGTTTCTTCCTGAAAATGATTGCAATCACAAATTCTTTGGTATTATTATCTTCATTTAATTTGCTTGCAAGGAAAAAATACAAAAGAGAATGAAGCAAAAATCAAAACCTTGATCATTTCACACAAAACTCCAAAAATGGGCCAGACAAAAGTATTGGCACCCTCAGCCTAATACTTGGTTGCACAACCTTTAGCCAAAATAACTGCGAACAACCGCTTCCGGTAACCATCAATGAGTTTCTTACAATGCTTTGCTGGAATCGTAGACCATTCTTCTTTGGCAAACTGCTCCAGGTCCCTGATATTTGAAGGGTGCCTTCTCCAAACTGCCATTTTGTGATCTCTCCACAGGTGTTCTATGGGATTCAGGTCTGGACTCATTGCTGGCCACCTTAGAAGTCTCCAGTGCTTTCTCTAAAACCATTTTATAGTGCTTTTGGAAGTGTGTTTTGGGTCATTGTCCTGCTGGAAGACCCATGACCTCTAAGGGCGACCCAGCTTTCTCACACTGGGCCCTACATTATGCTGCAAAATTTGTTGGTAGTCTTCAGACTTCATAATGCCATGCACACGGTCAAGCAGTCCAGTGCCAGAGGCAGCAAAGCAACCCCAAAACATCAGGGAACCTCCGCCATGTTTGACTGTAGGGACCATGTTCTTTTCTTTGAATGCCTCTTTTTTTTTCCTGTACACTCTATGTTGATGGTTTTTCCCAAAAAGCTCGACTTTTATCTCATCTGACCAGAGAACATTCTTCCAAAACATAGTAACATAGTTTGTAAACATAGTTAGTAAAAGCCGAATAAAGACTTGCGTCCATCAAGTTCGACCTGTTAGTTCTGTAATTGCTAAAGTTGATCCAGAGGAGGGCAAAAACCCCAAATGATTTGGCCAATCTTCACCTGAGGAAAAATTCCCTCCTGACTCTGAAACCAGCAGTCAGAATAAATCCCTGTATCAACTTACTATTTTATTTTATTTTTAAGTATATGCTGAAATCTGCCTGGTATCTAGAAATGCATCCAGTCCCCGCTTGAACTGGTTTAGTGAATCTGACATTACCGTCTCCTCACTCAGTGAATTCCATATTCTCACTGCTCTTACCGTAAAAAACCCCTTCCTATGCTGGTGCTGAAACCTTTTCTCTTCCAGTCTTAGTGAATGCCCTCTTGTTACCGTAATATCCCTCCTTTTGAACAAATCCCTGGCAAGGTCTCTATACTGTCCCCTAACATATTTGTACACATTTATTATGTCCCCCCTCAACCTTCTCTTTTCCAGGCTGAATAGTCCTAGTTTTGCCAACCTCTCTGGGTATTGCAGTCCCTCCATTCCCTTTATTAATTTTGTTGCCCTCCTTTGTACCTTTTCAAGCTCATTTATATCCTTTCTATATATTGGGGCCCATAACTGAGCACAGTATTCCAAGTGTGGTCTGACCAGTGCTTTGTACAGTGGAAGAACAATGTTCTCATCCTTTGCAGCTATACCTCTTCCGATACATCCCATTACCCTGTTTGCCCTTACAGCAGCGGCCTGACTTTGGGCACTCCAATTTAGTTTGCCATCAGTCAAGATGCCCAAGTCCTTCTCCATCTCTGAATTCCCCAATGATTTCCCATTCAGTGAGTACTGGTGACTTCCATTTTTCCTTCCCATATGTATGACCTTACATTTCTCCTCGTTAAACCTCATTTGCCATTTAATGCTCCACCTACCCAGCTTATCCAAATCCCTCTGTAGGTCTTCACTATCCTCTTTTGTATTAATTGTTTTACATAACTTTGTGTCATCTGCAAATATTGATATTTTACTATTTATCCCGTTGACTATGTCGTTAATAAAGATATTAAATAACATTGGGCCTAGTACAGACCCCTGTGGTACCCCACTAGTGACGCTTACCCAATCTGAGTATATTCCATTTATAACCACCCTCTGCCTTCTATCCCTTAGCCAGTTAGCTACCCACTTGCAGACATTTTCCCCCAGCCCCATCATTCTCATTTTGTATACCAACCTATTATGTGGCACGCTATCGAAAGCTTTTGAGAAGTCGAGATACACGACATCCACTGGTTCCCCCTGATCTACTCGAGAGCTAACCTCCTCGTAGAAGTCAATCAGGTTTGTTTGGCAGGAGCGATTCCTCATGAATCCATGTTGGTTCGGGATTAAAAGATTATTAGCATCAAGATGCTCCATAATTGCCTCTTTAATGAAGCTTTCAAAAATTTTGCCCACAACGGACGTCAGACTCACCGGCCGATAGTTTCCGGCGTCACTTTTCGCTCCCTTTTTGAATATTGGCACTACATTCGCCTGTCGCCAATCAAGTGGCACAGACCCAGTCTCAACAGAGTCCTTAAATATAAGATATAACGGTCTGTCTATCACATTACTTAGTTCCCTTAGTACCCGTGGGTGTATGCCATCAGGTCCTGGTGATTTGTTTATTTTAATGTTACTGAGGCGTTTCTGTACCCCAGCTTGGGTTAGATTTGTCATACTTAGTGGAGGATTAAGTTTGTCACTTCTCATTTCTCCTGTTAGTTCGATTTCCTTTGTGAAAGTTGTCGAAAAAAAATTATTTAATAGATTAGCTTTATCCTCATCTTTCTCTATGATTTTGCCTTCCTCACTTTTTATCGGTCCAATATTATCCGATTTAATCCTTTTACTATTTATATACGTAAAGAACAGTTTGGGATTTGATCTACTTTCCCTAGCAATACGTCTCTCTGTTTCCTCCTTCGCTATTTTTATTTGTTTTTTGCAGGTTCTCGTTTTTTCCTTGTAACACATTAGTGCCTCCTTACTGTTTTCCTGTTTTAATCTCTTGAATGCCTCTTTTTTGCTATTTAACGCCCCTTTTACGTTCTTGTTCAACCATATTGGTTTCCTCTTATTTCTGGCCCTTTTATTCCCATACGGTATATACCTCTCGCACTGAGTATTCAGAATTCTTTTGAAGGTTTCCCATTTACTATTCGTATTCCATTGATTAAGTACTTTGTCCCAGTCAATAAGTTGAAGGTTTTCTTTCAGCTGATCAAACTTCGCCCTCCTAAAGTTTAATGTTTTTGTTGTTCCCTTATTGATAACCCTACTGAAGGGCATTTTGAAGTCGATAATATTATGGTCGCTATTACCTAGGTGCCCCCCTATCTGTACCTCAGTTATTCTATCAGGCCTATTAGTCAATATTAAGTCTAACACGGCCTTCCCTCTCGTTGGTTCCTGCACTAGTTGGGAGAGATAATTATCCTTAATATTTGTCAAGAACCTTTTTCCTTTCTGAGATCTACAGGTTTCTGTTTCCCAGTCAATATCCGGGTAGTTGAAATCCCCCATTACAATCACTTCATTATGTTTTGCTACTTTGTCTATTTGTCCTAATAGCAGTTTCTCATTCTCCTCTGTTATATTGGGTGGCTTATAGCAGACCCCCAGTAATATTTTATTATTATTTTTAGTTCCTTCTATCTCTACCCACATGGACTCGACCCCCTCTTCTCCCTCTCCTATATCTTCCCTTAGTCTGGGTTTTAGACATGACTTTACATATAAGCAGACTCCTCCGCCTTTCCCCTGTTTCCGGTCCCTTCTAAATAAACTATAATCTAATAAATTTACCGCCCAGTCGTAGCTATCGTCTAGCCAAGTCTCTGTTATACCTACGATGTCATACCTCTCCTCCCATATAAGCGCCCGCAGCTCATCCGCCTTATTGGTCAGGCTTCTTGCGTTGGTCAGCATGCAAGATAAAACTTTGTGGTTATTTAGCATCCTATTCTTCTCTAACGATCTAACTGTACTATCCCCACCCCCCTCTCCACCTTCATTATATTCACTTCTCCCCTTCCCCCTTGCTTGCCTCACATCCCACCTATTTCCTTGGTTCCCCCCCCCCCGTCTCTAGTTTAAAAACTCCTCCAACCTATTAGCCATCTTCTTCCCCAGCACCGCTGCACCCTCCCCATTGAGGTGCAGCCCGTCCCTACGGTAGAGCCTGTAGCCGACCGCGAAGTCGGCCCAGTTCTCCATGAACCCAAACCCTTCTGCCTTGCACCAACTCTTTAGCCACTTATTCACCTCCCTAACCTCCTGTTGGCGCTCCTGTGTGGCTCGCGGGATTGGTAGTATTTCTGAGAAAACTACCTTGGAGGTCCTTGCCCTAAGCTTCCTACCTAGGTC
The DNA here is from genome assembly GCF_046119375.1 of Phyllobates terribilis. Taxonomy (NCBI): domain Eukaryota; kingdom Metazoa; phylum Chordata; class Amphibia; order Anura; family Dendrobatidae; genus Phyllobates; species Phyllobates terribilis. The sequence goes on along the minus strand of NW_027362852.1, from coordinate 1,500,132 downwards.
CCTGAAATAATTTTTAAGGACCCTCCATCTACCACTCACTTTGTCATTGGTGCCGATGTGGACCATGACCAATGGGTCTTCGCCAGCCCCACCCAGTAACCTGTCAACCCGATCCGCGATGTGCCGGACTCGAGCGCCAGGGAGGCAGCACACCGTTCGGCGATCCCGGTCTTTGTGACAGATTGCCCTGTCTGTCCCCCTAATAATAGAGTCACCCACTACCAGAACCTGTCTTGCCTGCCCTACACTTCCCCCCTCCCCCTCATTACTGGAGCATACACTCCCCCGGCGGTCAGAGGATCTGTCGTGCTCCAATAATGCCGGTTCTGAACGAGCCTTCCTATACTTCTTCCCTCTATCCCTCCTTACTGTTATCCAGCTCCCTGCCTGTTCAGCCTGCACTTCCCCTCTATGCTCCACCCCCAGTATTGACCCATTGAGTGTCTGCTCGGTGAGCAGCAAACTCCGTTCTATGTTGTCGATGCTCCTCAGTACCGCTATCTGAGCACTTAGATCCAGAATTTGGGCTTCCAAGTGCACGATATGCTCACATCTCTCGCAGCAGTATGGATCCTCGAGCGGGTGCTCACGGAATGCATACATTGCGCAAGATGTACACTGCACGGCTCCGTCCAACATGGACGTCATTCTAAATATGGGGATACAGTCAGTATATATATACAAGTACAAAACACAATTATTTATATATAGGTGTATGGACGGGGATCAATTAGGGATGTGCAAGTGTATCAATTAGATATCGGCGGGGGATCAGTTAAGTATGGACGGGGGATCAATTAAGTATCAAGTATGGACGGGGGAATCAGCTAAGTAGGTCAGGTGGATTAATTAAGTAAAAAGTAAAGTAAAGAAAGAATGAAATACAGTCAGCAATTCAGTCCTAAGTCCTCCCTTCCAAACTCCCTGAATCCAAAGTCACTGAAAAACAAGTCACACACTTACTTTCGTTCGCACTTACGCTCCGGACACACGCAGCTCGTTCACACTCGCAAACTAAGAGATTTAAAGTGTTTTTTTTTTTTTCCTTTTCCAGCAATGTACCCTTCACCTCAATGCACTTCCAAAGGACTTTATGCCCAACCAGCTGCCCCTTATAAACCCTTAATTATGACCCCTTCCCCTTAATTAACCCCTTGTGAGTAAATCTACACCTCAGGATTTTAGTGCAATGTAGTTAACCCTTAAATACACAGGTAGTAAACTAAGAAACTAAAACTGTAGTGAGAAAATAGATTTTTAATAGCCCAATAAATCTAAACAGGTAGAAAAGCACTCAGCAGATCACAATGCAGCACTCACCGCAATTCACACAGGTATTTTCTGCAGGATTCCCAATACCTCTTCACTGAAAAACAAGTCACACACTTACTTTCGTTCGCACTTACGCTCCGGACACACGCAGCTCGTTCACACTCGCAAACTAAGAGATTTAAAGTGTTTTTTTTTTTTTCCTTTTCCAGCAATGTACCCTTCACCTCAATGCACTTCCAAAGGACTTTATGCCCAACCAGCTGCCCCTTATAAACCCTTAATTATGACCCCTTCCCCTTAATTAACCCCTTGTGAGTAAATCTACACCTCAGGATTTTAGTGCAATGTAGTTAACCCTTAAATACACAGGTAGTAAACTAAGAAACTAAAACTGTAGTGAGAAAATAGATTTTAAAAAGCCCAATAAATCTAAACAGGTAGAAAAGCACTCAGCAGATCACAATGCAGCACTCACCGCAATTCACACAGGTATTTTCTGCAGGATTCCCAATACCTCTTCACGCAATTCACACAGGTATTTTCTGCAGGATTCCCAATACCTCTTCACGCAATTCACACAGGTATTTTCTGCAGGATTCCCAATACCTCTTCACCTTCACCTCAATGCACTTCCAGTTTTAGGCTTTATCAGGTAAGTTTTGGCAAACTCCAGCCTGGCTTTTTTATGTCTCGGGGTAAGAAGTGGGGTCTTCCTGGGTATCCTACCATACAGTCCCTTTTCATTCAGACGCCGACGGATAGTACGGGTTGACACTGTTGTAGCCTCGGACTGCAGGGCAGCTTGAACTTGTTTGGATGTTAGTCGAGGTTCTTTATCCACCATCCGCACAATCTTGCATTGAAATCTCTCGTCAATTTTTCTTTTCCGTCCACATGTAGGGAGGTTAGCCACAGTGCCATGGGCTTTAAACTTCTTGATGACACTGCGCACGGAAGACACAGGAACATTCAGGTCTTTGGAGACGGACTTGTAGCCTTCAGATTGCTCATGCTTCCTCACAATTTGGTTTCACAAGTCCGCAAACAGTTCTTTGGTCTTCTTTCTTTTCTCCATGCTCAATGTGGTACACACAAGGACACAGGACAGAAGTTGAGTCAACTTTAATCCATGTTAACTGGCTGCAAGTGTGATTTAGTTATTGCCAACACCTGTTAGGTGCCACAGGTGCTCTTTCAGCTGCTCATAAAACCCGGCCCTGTAATCCGGACCCATTAAATTCCTCTCAGCACTATGTGTGCTGGAGCCTGCTTCTCCGGATCCTACATCACCGAAGCATGGCACTTCGAGGACACATACCTCCCGTCCACGATCTGTCCGGCAGCAACCTTACATACACCCCCCCTCTGTCCAAAGCCGTAGGGCTTGGCACCTTCTGTCACCATACAATAAACCCTTGACAAGGCAGCGGCATTCCCATGTTGTTTCCCAGGCCTATGCTCTACCCGGAAACTAAAATCTTGTAGAGCCAGGAACCACCTAGTCACTCTGGCATTGTTTCCCTTCTTTTCTCGCATCCACCTCAATGGGGCATGGTCTGACACTAACCTGAACCTTCTACCTAATAGGTAATACCTCAGAGTGTTTAACGCCCACTTAATGGCCAAACATTCTTTTTCTACAATGGAGTAGTCCTTCTCACAAGCGGAGAGCTTCAGACTGAGGTATTTTACAGGGTGTTCTTCTCCGTTAATCTCCTGGGACAAGACTGCTCCCAGCCCGACATCCGATGCATCCATCTGGACCACAAACTCCTTGGAGAAGCTGGGTGCCACCAAGACTGGTTGTTTACAGAGGACCAGTTTCAATTCCTGGCAGGTCGCTTCTGCTTCCGGGGACCACTTGGCCATAGCTGACTTCATCCCTTTCGGAAGATCCATCAGTGGGGCTGCTATCAGGGCAAAGTTAGGGACAAATCTTCGATAGTAGCCCACAATGCCTAGAAACGCCATGACCTGCTTCTTCGAGAGGGGCTGTGGCCAGTTCAAGATCGCCTCGACCTTATTTATTTGTGGTTTTATTTCCCCTCTACCAACCACGTACCCTAGGTACTTGGCTTCCTCCATCCCCATGGCACATTTCTTCGGGTTGATAGTAAAGCCCGCCTTCCTTAGGGCATCAAGTATGGCTTGAACTTTGTCCAGATGACTTTCCCAGTCCTGGCTAAATATGATGATGGCATCTAGGTAGGCCGCTGCATACTGTTTGTGGGGTGCTAAGATCCGGTCCATGGCTCTCTGGAAGGTGGCCGGAGCTCCCTTCAACCCAAACGGCATCCTGACGTATTGGCGTCGAGAAGGCTGTCTTCTCCTTAGCCTCTTTGGACAGGGGAATTTGCCAATATCCTTTGGTGAGGTCCAGAGTGGTGATGTACCGAGCGGGTCCTAGCCTTTCGATAAGCTCATCTACCCTAGGCATTGGGTAGGCGTCGAACTTTGAGACCTCGTTCAGCTTCCTATAGTCGTTGCAAAACCGCCATTCCCCATCTGGTTTCGGCACTAAGACTATAGGACTGGACCATCCACTTTTGGACTCTTCAATGACTCCCAGGTTTAGCATCCGCCTTACTTCTTTAGAGATCACCTCTCTGCGGGCTTCGGGGATCCGGTATGGTTTTAGATTGACGCGAACATGAGGCTCTGTGAGAACCTCATGCTCTATGACCTGAGTGAGTCCTGGCAACTCCGAAAACATGTCTTTATTTCGCTGTAACAACTCTTTGCACTGTTGCTTTTGGGCATGTGACAGTGACTCTGCCACCTTGACCTCTTTCACATCGGCCTCAGCCTCAGCCATTAAACAGGGAGCTTCCGCAGGCTCTCTATCTTGCCATGGCTTAATCAAGTTAACATGGTAAATTTGGTAGGGCTTCCTCTTCCCTGGTTGGTGGATCTTAAAGTTGACTTCCCCCACTTTCTCTACCACCTCATAGGGGCCCTGCCACTTGGCCATGAACTTGTCTCCACTGTGGGACTAGCACAAGCACTCGATCTCCTGGGTTGAACGATCTCACCCTGGCCGACCTATTATACACCCTGGACTGTGCCTCTTGTGCCTTAAGGAGGTGCTCCCTCACAATGGGCATCACATGGGCAATCCTCTCTTGCATCTGGGCAACGTGCTCCACCACTCTCCTATAGGGAGTGGTCTCAGCTTCCCAGGACTCTTTCTCCACCTCCAGGAGTCCTGAGGGTGTCGTCCATAGAGTGGTTCAAACGGGGAGAAACCTGTGGAAGCTTTGGGAACTTCCCTCATGGCGAACAACATATAGTCCCAGTCTCGGCCATCCTTTTCCACTGCTTTCCTCAACATTGCTTTCAAGGTTTTGTTAAACCTCTCTACCAGTCCGTCCGTCTGGGGAGAGTACACGGAGGTTCTCAGTTGTGCAATCTGCAGTGTCTTGCACAATTCCCTCATGACCTTCGACATAAATGGAGTTCCTTGCTCTGTTAGGATCTCGTTAGGCAACCCAGTTCTTGAAAACATGTGGTCTAACTCCCGGGCTATACACCTGGTGGAGGAGTTTCGTAGTGGTACGGCCTCCAGATACCATGTAGCTAATCTAATACCACCAGGATATACTGATGCACTTGGGCGGACTTGACCAGAGGCCCCACTAGATCCATTGCTATGCGTTCGAATGGAACCTCGATGACTGGTAGTGGCACTAGGGGACTGCGGAAGTGGGCCACTGGGGAGGTTATCTGGCATGTGGGGCAGGAACGACAATAACTCTATATTTCTCTATAGCAACCTGGCCAGTAGAATCTTTGGAGGATCCGTTCTTGAATCTTGTCTGCACCCAGGTGACCACCCAACACATGAGAATGAGCCATGTCTAACACCCTGCGTCTATAGGGCCCTGGCACCAGCAACTGTTCTATTACCTCACCCCTTGGCTTGGTTATTCTGTACAGCAAATCCCCATTCACAGCAAAATGAGGGAACCGAGTGTCAGCCCCCGGTTCCTGAGGCACCCCATTTAACACAGTAACATTTTCAAAGGCCCCTTTCAGAGTTAAATCCCTGAGTTGGGCAGTTCCAAAGTTTCCCTCGGACACCTAAAGCTCAGGGATATTGGACTCAGGGGATGCTACTTCAGCCTCATTGCCCACCAGCACACACATGGGAAACTCATCTACTATGTTCTGCGGGTAAGTTTCCTTAGGGGCGATCTGGCTGTCGTCCAAGCAACCAGGTGTCCCCGCTTTCCCCCACATTTCCCAGAATAATGCAAAGTAACGTCCAATTATTATGGGATGCAATAGGTCCTTAACGACCGCCACTTCATGAGATGTGGTGCCACAGTCTGTGTTTACATCCACCTGGGCCACAGGATAGTTCTTAGCGTCCCCATTGATACACCGGACACCCACCACCTTCCCAGAAACCAGCCGATGAGGGAGTGTGGCCCTTATCAGGGTCACCAAACTTCCTGAGACCAATAGTCCAGAGACTTGTGCCCCGTTAACTGACACTGAGCATGCCTGAGGGCCCTCGCCATGTTGACGAACCGCGCTGCAGGCGGGGTAGGCAAAATAAGAGCAACGCCGGCCCATGTTACAGTCCATTGGTTCAGAGGTTATGGGACACCGGGAGGCAATATGGCCAGGGGTATGACATCTCCAACACACTATATTATGGGGTGGGACCTTGGGCAGCAACTCAGACCCCTCCTGAACTCTAGGATGCCCCCCAGGTGTGGCGCTAGCTCCCTTCTTTTGGGTGTCCGCCACCTTTTGGGAACCCCAGTATTGAGAGGCTACGACCCCTTGTTTTCCCAACGGACTCTCAACCGCCTGGTATCTTTCCACCAACCCCACCAAGTCATCAGCATTATAGGGATCTCCCTGGGCAACCCAGGATTTTACCGACTTCGGGAGAGAGTGTATAAACCTGTCTATAACGACCTCTATCTCATATCATAGGACTATCTATCATCTATCTATTATCTATATGACGCGCCCCCTGGGCCATGGGGCACCCGGGACCGGACTTCAGGGCAATACTGGGAGTAGTTGTGGCGACCTGGTCCCGTGGCTCAGGGTGGCCAGACCAATATTGTGGCAGTCTCTGTATCAGTATAATGCAATGTCCGACTACGCCACCCGTGGATTGCGGTCAATAAGAACCGCCGCTGCTGAGCAGACCTCTGAGGCTGAGGTTGTGAGGGCAGCAGAGTGTAGTATAACTCCCCACGGGAGGAGTATAGCCTCAGGCTAGTGAGTGTGGATGATAGGAGTGATGGTACACGAGCGCAGCAGGAACGACTCAGAGGCTTTGCAGTGCAGTTCAGGGTCTTTACTGATGGTGATAAGGCAGACCCTCCCGGGAGTACTGGCTAGCATAAGAGGCCTGGTCAGTCTGTGAGCAAACTGGAGTTCCCCTGGCCAGGTGGAGTTGTAGGCCTCCCCGACTATCTGCACTCTTCCTGGCTACCTTGCTGTAAGCGAGTGGAAGTAGCCCACGTCCCTGAGTGTTCCGTGTGGTGCTCACCTGTATGGCTGGTGACTTGGGGCCTTCTGATAGCCCCCGCTCCTCGATTGCAGTGCTGGTCCCTTGCTCGTGACTGAGCCTCCGGGCTTCTATGGCGAGAGGACTTGAAATCCCCTGCCGGCGGGGTTCTGCTGCTGGGTATATATAAGTCCCCGCAACCTCGGACTCCTGTGTCCGGTTCTCAGAGTCTTCTGCCAGGACGAACTCCGCTTAGCTCAAGTCCCTGGTCTTCAGCTCCTGCTCCTACAGAGCTCCTCGCTGTTACTTTCCCTGTGTCTGGAACTAACTCCAGGCTCTGACTTCACTAACCCCGCCCCAGATCCAGTTTATATAGGGCAGGTTCCTCCCCTATCTGGTCTGGGACAGGAGGTGTTGCATGTTTAAGGGCTCCGAACCAGGAAACCTCCCACTTGCTCTCAGACATAATATTTCTATTACAGTGGTAACCAGACCCCTGGGGTGCCACATATCCATCTATCTATCTCATATCTATCTATCTATCAATCTCATATCTATCTATCTTCTCCACTTTTTATCTGGTCTCAGGTATGACTTTCATATTACCCACGACTGTTACTTGCCACAGGTGAGTTTTAACGAGCATCACATGCTTGAAGCAAAGTTGTTTTTCCACAATTTTGGAAAAGTGCCAACAATTTTGTCCGGCCCATTTTTGGAGTTTTGTGTGAAATTATGTCCAATTTGCCTTTTTTTCCCATTTTTTTGTGCTGTTTCAATACACACAAAGGAAATAAATATTATAACAAATGTATAACAAAACATGTGTAATTGTAATAATTTTCTGGGAGAAATACTTCACTTTCTGGAACAATCTCAAGGTTGCTAAACACTTCCGGCCATGACTGTGTGTATATATGGGCCCTCAATAAACCATCCCTCTCAACGAAAAGGCCACAGCAAGGGTCAGGAATCGGTGGCCTTCCCTCTCCGAATCTTAGGGAGAGACGGTTGTGCTTCCAGCATCCACCTAGGCTGCCACCCCAGTGGAACTAATAGCAGGGTAGCCAACTGTCCAGAAATTCTTGGACAGTCCATAAAAATAGGGCACTTTTTTCCCTGTCCGTAAAAAAAATGTGATGCGTCCATAATCTTTCTGAAGCTGGAGAGACTTGTTCAGATGGAGGGAGATGTAGGGGCATCATATTGTGTATAGGGAGATGTAGGGGCATCATATTGTGTATAGGTATCATATTGTGTATCTGCATGTGTGGGGACATCATACGGTGTATATGGAGCTGTGAGCACATCATACTGTATTTAGGGAACAATGAGGGAATCATACTGTATACAAGGAGCTGTGGAAACATAATGCTGTGTAAAGGGTCTGTGGGGTCATCATCTAATATACAGTACAGACCAAAAGTTTGGACACACCTTCTCATTTAAAGATTTTTCTGTATTTTCATGACTATGAAAATTGTACATTCACACTGAAGGCATCAAAACTATGAATTAACACATGTGAAATTATATACTTAACAAAAAAAGTGTGAAACAACTGAAAATATGTCTTATATTCTAGGTTCTTCAAAGTAGCCACCTTTTGCTTTGATGACTGCTTTGCACACTCTTGGCATTCTCTTGATGAGCTTCAAGAGGTAGTCACCGGAAATGGTTTTCACTTCACAGGTGTGCCCTGTCAGGTTTAATAAGTGGGAGTTCTTGCCTTATAAATGGGGTTCGGATCATCAGCTGTGTTGTGCAGAAGTCTGGTGGATACACAGCTGATAGTTCTACTAAATAGACTGTTAGAATTTGTATTATGGCAAGAAAAAAGCAGCTAAGTAAAGAAAAATGAGTGGCCATCATTACTTTAAGAAATGAAGGTCAGTCAATGCAAAAAATTGGTAAAACTTTGAAAGTGTCCCCAAGTGCAGATGCAAAAAGCATCAAGCGCTGCAAGAAACTGGCTCACATGAGGACTGCCCCAGGAAAGGAAGACCAAGAGTCACCTCTGCTTCTGAGGATAAGTTTATCCGAGTCACCAGCCTCAGAAATCGCAGGTTAACAGCAGCTCAGATTAGAGACCAGGTCAATGCCACACAGAGTTCTAGCAGCAGACACATCTCTTCAACAACTGTTAAGAGGAGACTTTGTGCAGCAGGCCTTCATGGTAAAATAGCTGCTAGGAAACCACTGCTAAGGACAGGCAACAAGCAGAAGAGACTTATTTGGGCTAAAGAACACAAGGAATGGACATTAGACCAGTGGAAATCTGTGCTTTGGTCTGATGAGTTTAAATTTGAGATCTTTGGTTCCAACCACCGTGTCTTTGTGCGATGCAGAAAAGGTGAACGGATGGACTCTACATGTCTGGTTCCCACCGAGAAGCATGGAGGAGGAGGTGTGATGGTGTGGGGGTGCTTTGCTGGTGACACTGTTGGGGATTTATTCAAAATTGAAGGCATACTGAACCAGCATGGCTACAACAGCATCTTGCAGCGGCATGCTATTCCATCCGGTTTGCGTTTAGTTGGACCATCATTTATTTTTCAACAGGACAATGACCCCAAACACACCTCCAGGCTGTGTAAGGGCTATTTGACCAAGAAGGAGAATGATAGGGTGCTACGCCAGATGACCTGGCCTCCACAGTCACCAGACCTGAACCCAATCGAGATGATTTGGGGTGAGCTGGACCGCAGAGTGAAGGCAAAAGGGCCAACAAGTGCTAAGCATCTCTGGGAACTCCTTCAAGATTGTTGGAAGACCATTTCCATTGACTACCTCTTGAAGCTCATCAAGAGAATGCCAAGAGTGTGCAAAGCAGTCATCAAAGCAAAAGGTGGCTACTTTGAAGAACCTAGAATATAAGACATATTTTCAGTTGTTTCACACTTTTTTGTTAAGTATATAATTCCACATGTGTTAATTCATAGTTTTGATGCCTTCAGTGTGAATGTACAATTTTCATAGTCATGAAAATACAGAAAAATCTTGAAATGAGAAGGTGTGTCCAAACTTTTGGTCTGTACTGTATATAATCGTCTAATCCCGTCTGTCTGTCTGTCCTTCTGTCCAGGAAATCCTGCGTCGCTGATTGGTCCAGCCGCGGCCAATCAGCGACGCGGGATTTCAGAAAAAGATGGCGGCCGTTAGCAGCTCATCTGCCGCACGGAGGTCAGCGGCGATGCAGCCGGGAGATGACCGGCGCTAGCCGCTCATCTCCCGGCTGCTCGCAGCAGAAGTACCGCGACCGGCGGCACTGCTGACCTCCATGCGGCTACCGTCGGGAGATCAATGGCTAGGGCCGCTGATCTCCCGACGGCAAGTGAGAAGCTAGGACCGGGGAGTGGCGCCGCCAGTCGGGATACTTCGGCTGTGAGCAGCCGGCCATCTCCCGGTTCCTCGCAGCGGAAGTACCCGCACAGGTAGCGTCGCTGCCCGGTCCTCAGTAATACGATTCGCTGATTGGTCGGAATCAGCGATATTGGCGCCGCGACCAATCAGCGATACTGGCGCCAAATTTAAACACCGCTCTGCTGATTGGTCGTGGCCGGCGGCCGCGACCAATCAGCGATTTTGGCGCCACATTTAAACACCACTCTGTTGATTGCGCCTGGTCGGCCGCATACAGATTCTAGAATACCCGATGCGTTAGAATCGGGACACCATCTAGTACTGTATATAAAGAGCTGTGGAAGCCATCACACTATATATAGAGACCTGTGAAAAGCTAATGTGTTGATCCAGAGGAAGTCAAAAAACCCCATGAGGCAGATGCTGCTTGCCCAAAATTAGGGGAAAAATTCCTTCCCGACTCCACATATGGCAATCAGACTAGTTGCTTGGATCAACGTCCCATAACAAAATCTAGTATGAATAACCTGTAATATTATTCAAGAAAGTCACACAGGACCTCCTTGAACTTTTTTTTAGAGAATTAAGTATTACAAGGTCATGTGGTAGAGAGTTCCATACCTCACACAATAAAACATTGCCATCTAACTTCCTTTAGACAAAGCGAATTAGGAGCTTGATGCTAGAGTAGTTGAATTAAAACTGAAAAAAATTATTAACACAGCAAAAAAGAGGAACAGTATTTATTCTCCAGCCCAGGTCTCAAAACGAATGCACTAATCAGGATGAAGCAAACCATATAATAAAGGCAGGGGCAGCACAGGTGCAAAATACTGATGAGACAACCAACTCATAACCTACCAATTCTTGGAGGGGGTCATTGCTTAGTATTAAAACTGCACACAAAAAATGGCTTGTATAGGTCACTGGTCACACACAAATTGTTAGGGGAATGGTTGCAAACAACTTTATTAAATAATGGAAAGCCAACGAACCCGGGGTCCGCGATGCAGCCTGGAGGACTGCGGACGAACACCTTCCGGGTAAGAAGGTAAAACAACCAACTGAAATAACAATCCCCCCCGTGTTACTGCACACCGGAACGGGAATAGGGATTCGCACTATCTCCGTTAACTGCACGAGAGATGTGCGACAAATAATGTAGCTGTAGCCCTGTTAACTGCACAGAGGCTACGCAGCAGGCGCTCGGATGCGTGTGTGATTCACGCCGGCTTATACGTGCTCCCAGCCGGCTTGCTACCGGACTGAGGAGTATCTCTCCACGTGGCTAACAGGCGGTGCCGGGAATACGGAGTCCGCAGTCTGCTCGGGGTGTATAGCGACCCCCTTGTTGGAGCCAGAGTGTCAGACGAAGCTACCTGCCTCCCTCCATCTAAGGCTGTCTATCCCCTGCTAAACCTGCCTGTCAGAAGCTATAACAGCAAAAGCACACGTGGAGCCGAAACGACCAAGCGTCCACACAATAACACCAACTCAGCTCAATGATCAGAGTGCGCCGCCATGTTTGTGGGCGTGCTATTTAAATATTAAGCCCTGCCCATCGTCACATTATTGGTGACGTCACCCGCGACCAATCAGGCGGTGCCAGGTCACCGGATCAGCTGACTCCCAAACCACCAATCACGGTCCGCCATGTCACGGGCATGCTCAGTGCAGTGTATCCTGGACTTAGGCTGTAACAGCCCTGTTTCCCTCCGCAACCTATCCTTCATGTTGCTAGGAACAAAGACCCGAGAGACAACTTGTACATCTCGTGCACCAGCTAGGCGTTGGGACTGACGATGATGCTGAGAAGCATCTGGACCGGAATGGGAGACCACAGAATCCACTGATGATTCTGAACCCATTTCGGATCCAGAAAACACCTGACGCCTAACACAGATAGTGCTCAATATAGGGCTTACAGCCTATTAGTGACCCTCATACTGTTAGATTAGGCAGGCTGCAAAGCACTATCTAAGTGCACCCCATGAGGACAAACCCCCTAGTTTACAAATCCAGCATTGATGGGCTTGTCTGAACCCTGAATAAAAATAACGTGCAAAATCTATATATGAGGTACTGGTAGATATTTTGGCGCTGGTCACGTACAGTGTCTGGTTTACAGCCTATTAGTGACGCCCATACTATTAGATTAGGCAGGCTATGCTCCCCTCATACACCTTACCACGGTGTGTAGTGTGACATGGAGCTAAACCCCCTGTCTGCTTAAGAATAAGGCTGCGAAAAACCTTCTCTTTATTGATAGTAGAGAAACCTCCATACAGTAGATGCGGAAAACATACGATGAACCCCAGTATTGTACCACATAGATAGGGCTCTTACCGGCTAAGCTTGGAGCAGGCTGTGTGCACAGAGCTCAAGATACAAAACTGTAGGGATGTGGACTGTCTTACCCTGTTCCTGCCCCTGAAGACAACAAACGCGTCATGTGAATACTGTCTTGCGGTTTTATATCTAAAAGTGATATGTGTCTTATGTAATGTATAATGGTGATGTAACAGCATGTGAAGTGTTAATGCATAATGTGAGTATAGCATAAGATAAGCTTAGGATACCATAAGACATAAGTATAACATAAACCCTAAAATACAAATTTTATTAAATCTCTTTAAAATCGGGACATGCGGCATAAAGATGATCCGCATCAGTATTGCACTTTATCAAGATAAGTTCCTTTTATTGTTTAGTCTTGTGATCATTTATGTCATTGATACCTCTATGGGTGATTAATTCCAGGGCTGGCTAGGGTTATCCAGGGATAGCCGCCGTGGAGCGGGGCGCCACAGTGTCAACATTAACTAGGGTGTCACCCTCCACTATAAGGCAGGTAATCAGCATCTAGGGTGTTGAACAGGGCTGATTGTAGCCTTTGTTTGGATGCCCGAATGTATCCTTTGGCTTGGAGGTCCAAAGATATTAGGAACGTTCTTGGGTGTTTTTATAAATTTGCACATTGTCACTTTATTCACTGTTGTCACTTTAATCATTTAGTACACACTGAGGATTGATTGTTTGATGTGATATCTGTACTAGTGTTGAGCCACCCCCGTAGTGTTCGGGTTCGGTTCGGTTCGTCGAACACCGGGATGTTCGAGGAACTGTTCGTCGAACTGTTCGTCGAACACCTTAGAACACCGTCGAACACCGTTAAAACCAATGGCAGGCAAACAAAAACACATAGAAACACATAGAAAACACCTGCAAAGGTGTCCAAAAGCTGACAAACTGCTCAGAAGACACTCTCTTTAAAAAAGCCGGCCGGCAAATTCAGCAGCGGCATACACCGGTACCCGACAATTTAGACAAGAAGGAATAGAGCATCACACATAGATTAGATAGATAGAAACATGTCAGTCACACATATAAGAAGCACAGTGACAGTGTTGGTTACTGCACTTGTCATTTAGTGTAAAGGATTTATTAAAAAAAATATTAGTGTTTTCATGCACCGTCTCTTTAAAAAAGCCGGCCGGCAATTCAGCATCTGTACCCGACAATTTAGAACAGAAAGAATAGAGCTTCACACATAGATTAGATAGATAGAAACATGTCAGTCACATATATAATAAGTACAGTGATAGTGTTGCTTACTGTACTTGTCATTTAGTGTAAAGGATTTATTTAAAAAAATAATAGTGTTTTCATGCACTGTCTCTTTAAAAAAGCCGGCCGGCAATTCAGCAGCGGTACCCGACAATTTAGAACAGAAAGATAGAGCATCACACATAGATTAGATAGATAGAAACATGTCAGTCACATATATATGAAGTACAGTGATAGTGTTGGTTACTGTACTTGTCATTTAGTATTAAAATAAAGGATTTATTATTAAAAAAATTGGCGTGGGGTTCCCCTTAATTTTAGGCTCTAGCGGAGGTTAAGCAGACAGCTGGGGCAGATGTTTGAAGCCTGGGAAGGGGGTAATACCCACGGAGCTTCCCAGGCTACTAATATCAGCCCCCAGCTGAATACATAGCCTTTACTAGCTATTAAAATGGGGGACCCCCCAAAAAAAATGACGTGGGGTCCCCCCTAATTTAATAGCTAGCAAAGGCTAGGCAGACAGCTGGGGGCTGATATTAATAGCCCAGGAAGGGAGCCATGAATATTGGCCCCCTCCCAGGCTAGAAACACCAGCCGTCAGCCGCCCCAGAAATGGCGCATTCAGAGGATGCGCCAATTCTGGCACTTAGCCTCGCTCTTCCACGCTGCCCTGGTGCGGTGGCAGGGGGTAATAGGGTTGGGGTTGATGTCAGCTTATAATGCCAGCTGACATCAAGCCCAGGTTAGTAATGGAGAGGCGTCTATAAGACACCCCCATTACTAACCCCATAGTCAAAGTTAAAAAAAACACAAACACCCAGAATAAAGTCCTTTAATTGAAATAAAGACACAATCCTTTATTGTTCTAAATTAAACCATACTTACCATCACGCCCATTCCAGCTGAAGCCAACGATCTTCTGCAATAAAAGAAAAATAATAAAGCAACCTCATCCTTACCTTTCCATGGTTCCCACGACAGCTTCAGCTCTGCTACATCGAGATGACAGGCTGGACCGCAGCAGAACGCTGCCATCCAGCCTGTCATCCCGCAGACACTGAGAAGCGCAGGCTTGCTTGCGCTGCTCAGCGTCTCTCTGTGACGACATCCAGATGAGCCGAGTTCATGTCCAATGAACTCGGCTCACCTCATGCACGTCACTGACAGCGTGGGAAAATTCTCACGCTGAAGCGCTGATTGCAGGAGAATTTTCCCACGCTGTCAGTGACGTGCAGGAGGTGAGCTGAGTTCATTGGACATGAGCTGGGGGCTGGAATCCGCAGCGCAGGGAGGCCCAAGCTTTCTGGGCCACCCCCGCTGCAAATTGCAGTCCGCAGCCACCCCGGAAAATGGCGCGTTCATAGAAGCGCCATCTTCTGGCGCTGTACCCAACTCATCCAGGGCCCTGATGCGGTGGCTCACTGGGTAATAAAGGGGTTAGGGCCAGCTTGGCATTATCAGCTGGCCCTAAGCCCGAAATTCATGGGGTCACACCAATATTAGACATGACCACCATGAATTTCTAGTAAAGTATTTAAAAAAAACACAACACCCAGAAAAAAGTCCTTTAATTGAAATAAACACACAATTCTTTATTGTTCTAAATTAAACCATACTTACCATCACGCCCATTCCAGCTGAAGCCAACGATCTCCTGAAATAAAAGAAAAATAATAAAGCAACATCATCCTTACCTTTCCATGGTTCCCATGACAGCTTCAGCTCTGCTACATCGAGATGACAGGCTGGACCGCAGCAGAACGCTGCCATCCAGCCTGTCATCCCGCAGACACTGAGAAGCGCAGGCTTGCTTGCGCTCCACAGTGTCTCTCTGTGAGGGCATCCAGATGAGCCGAGTTAATGTCCAATGAACTCGGCTCACCTCATGCACGTCACTGACAGCGTGGGAAAATTCTCCTGCACTCAGCGCTTCAGCGTGGGAGAATTCTCACACTGAAGCGCTGAGTGCAGGAGAATTCTCCCACGCTGTCAGTGACGTGCAGGAGGTGAGCTGAGTTCATTGGACATGAGCTCACCTTATGCACGTCACTGACAGCGTGGGAGAATTCTCCTGCACTCACCGCTTCAGCGTGAGAATTTTCCCACGCTGTCAGTGACGTGCATGAGGTGAGCCGAGTTCATTGGACATGAACTCGGCTCATCTGGATGTCGTCACAGAGAGACGCTGAGCAGCGCAAGCAAGCCTGCGCTTCTCAGTGTCTGCGGGATGAGAGGCTGGATGGCAGCATTCTGCTGCGGTCCAGCCTGTCATCTCGATGTAGCAGAGCTGAAGCTGTCGTGGGAACCATGGAAAGGTAAGGATGAGGTTGCTTTATTATTTTTCTTTTATTGCAGGAGATCGTTGGCTTCAGCTGGAATGGGCGTGACGGTAAGTATGGTTTAATTTAGAACAATAAAGGATTGTGTCTTTATTTCAATTAAAGGACTTTATTCTGGGTGTTTGTGTTTTTTTTAACTTTGACTATGGGGTTAGTAATGGGGGTGTCTTATAGACGCCTCTCCATTACTAACCTGGGCTTGATGTCAGCTGGCATTATAAGCTGACATCAACCCCAACCCTATTACCCCCTGCCACCGCACCAGGGCAGCGTGGAAGAGCGAGGCTAGGTGCCAGAATTGGCGCATCCTATGAATGCGCCATTTCTGGGGCGGCTGACGGCTGGTGTTTCTAGCCTGGGAGGGGGCCAATATTCATGGCTCCCTTCCTGGGCTATTAATATCAGCCCCCAGCTGTCTGCCTAGCCTTTGCTAGCTATTAAATTAGGGGGGACCCCACGTCATTTTTTTGGGGGGGTCCCCCATTTTAATAGCTAGTAAAGGCTATGTATTCAGCTGGGGGCTGATATTAGTAGCCTGGGAAGCTCCGTGGGTATTACCCCCTTCCCAGGCTTCAAACATCTGCCCCAGCCGTCTGCTTAACCTCCGCTAGAGCCTAAAATTAAGGGGAACCCCACGCCAATTTTTTTAATAATAAATCCTTTATTTTAATACTAAATGACAAGTACAGTAACCACACGGTCACTGTACTTCATATATATGTGACTGACATGTTTCTATCTATCTAATCTATGTGTGAAGCTCTATTCTGTCTGTTATAAATTGTCGGGTACCGCTGCTGAATTGCCGGCCGGCTTTTTTAAAGAGACGGTGCACGAAAACACTAATTTTTTTTTGATAAATCCTTTACGCTAAATGACAAGTACAGTAAGCAGCACTTTCACTGTACTTTGTATATATGTGGCTGACATGTTTATATCTATCTAATCTATGTGTGAAGCTCTATTCTTTCTATTCTAAATTGTCGGGTACAGGTGTATGCCGCTGCTGAATTGCCGGCTTTTCATGTTTCACTGTTGGCACTGTTCCCATCGATTTGGGCAATCACTGTAATGCCACAACCACCATGGCTGTGGCATTACAGTGAGTGGCAGACAATCCCTGCATGATTGGTGCTCTAAATAGCGCCAGACATGCAGGACACGCTTTTGGTGCACGAACAGTTATCGAACATAACCTCGAACAGCCGAATTTTTTGCAAATCGTTCGGGTTCGTCGAACAACTCGAACACCGCCCAAAACAGCTCGAATTTGAGATTGGCAAACAGTTCTAGTCGAACACCGCTCATCTCTAATCTGTACCAGTTTCTGGTAGACTGTCAGATCTTTGGTCTATGTAAGTACGAATAAGGGACTTTTAGGGTCTAGGGGCAGCTGCCGTTCAGCAAGGGTGCCATTGTCATCTATATGTAGGATGCCCATCTCCATTGACATGCAGGTTCAGGCTAGGGTATCTATAGGGTGAGTTTTATTGAAGTACAGTGGGTACGGAAAGCATTCAGACCCCTTTAAATTTTTCACTCTTTGTTTCATTGCAGCCATTTGGTAAATTCTAAAAAGTTCATTTTTTTCTCATTAAAGTCCACTCTGCACCCCATGTTGACTGAAAAAAACAGAAATGTAGAAATTTTTGCAAATTTATTAAAAAAGGAAAACTGAAATATCACATGGTCATAAGTATTCAGACCCTTTGCTCATATTTAAGTCACATGCTGTCCATTTCCTTGTGATCCTCCTTGAGATGGTTCTACTCTTTCATTGGAGTCCAGCTGTGTTTATTTAAACTGATAGGACTTGATTTGGAAAGGCACACACCTGTCTATATAAGACCTCACAGCTCACAGTGCATGTCAGACCAAATGACCAGTATTGAGTAGAAGCCCCCTTTTGAGCTAGTGCATCCATGAGTCTTCTTGGGAATGATGCAACAAGTTTTTCACACCTGGATTTGGGGTTCCTCTGCCATTCTTCCTTGCAGATCCTCTCCAGTTCTGTCAGGTTGGATGGTGAACGTTGGTGGACAGCCATTTTCAGGTCTCTCCAGAGATGTTCAATTGGGTTTAGGTCAGGGCTCTGGCTGGGCCAGTCTAGAATGGTCACAGAGTTGTTCTGAAGCCACTCCTTTGTTATTTTAACTGTGTGCATAGGGTCATTGTCTTGTTGGAAGGTGAACCTTCGGCCAAGTCTGAGGTCCAGAGCACTCTGGAAGAGGTTTTCATCCAGGATATCTGTGTACTTGGCCACATTCATGTTTCTTTCAATTCCAACCAGTCGTCCTGTCCCTGCAGCTGAAAAACACCCCCATGATGCTGCCACCACCATGTTTCACTGTTGGGATTGTATTGGGCAGGTGATGAGCAGTGCCTGGTTTTCTCCACACATACCCCTTAGAATTATCACCAAAAAGTTCTATCTTAGTCTCATCAGACCAAAGAATCTTATTTCTCATAGACTGGGAGTCCTTCATGTGTTTTTAAGCAAACTCTGTGCAGGCTTCCATATGTCTTGCACTGAGGAGAAGCTTCCTTTGGGCCACTCTGCCATAAAGGCTCGACTTGTGGAGGGCTGCAGTGATAGTTGACTTTATGCAACTTTCTCCCATCTCCCTACTGCATCTTTGGAGCTCAGCCACAGTGATCTTGGGGTTCATCTTTACCTCTCTCACCAAGGCTCTTCTCCCACGATTGCTCAGTTGAGCTGGACGGCCAGGTCTAGGAAGACTTCTGGTGGTCCCAAACTTTTTCCACTTAAGGATTATGGAGGCCACTGTGTTCTTAGGACCCTTGACTAATGCAGAAATTCTTTTGTAAACTTGGCCAGATCTGTGCCTTGCCACAATTCTGTCTCTAAGCTCCTTGGGCAGTGTCAGGATGCCAGGTTTAATTTTACTTTGCCAGTAGTTTTTCCCTTAGCCAAGATGGCTTCCATTGCCTCACTGGGGTCATGTGTTTCCTGCCTGTGGACCTACTTAAACTGCATGTGTTGCAATCATGCCTTGCCTGAGTATTGTGTGCTTTTAGCTTTCTACTCACCTGTGCTAGCCCTCTGAATAGAGTCTTGCTGACTTTGTGTTTACTCCTAGTCATCCGCTGAAAGGATTGCTGCCTGAATCCTCTGCTAAGGGGACTTCTGCTGAAAGGAACTGCTGGCTGTTGTTCACTCACGCTGGGATCTCTGAACTTTTGTCTTCCTGAAGAAAACTTCTCCTGGATCTCTACACCTCTGGTATAGTCACCATCTTGCTCTGTGTTTAAATACCCGGCTCCAGCTCTGCTTAAGACATCGCTGTTTCCTCCGCTGCACCTCCTGCATTCTTCAATATCCAGATCCATATTCCAGTTTGTCTTCTCTTCTGCACTACGTGAGTCCACAATCAACTGAGGAATACCTACGTCTGCTTACTATCCTTATTTCTGTTTGCATATTACTGTACCTAAGTAAACTTGGACTATCGTTAACGTTTACATACCCTAATAGTAATGAAGGCCGTGCCTTACAGATTAGGTTCTAAGAAGTGTTGTTTGGAATGAACTTACCTTCATAAACTGTTTGCTGTGATCTTTTGCACTTGAGTTTAAAATAGACTTTCACACTACTCTTGTCTCAGTCTCTGCTTTTGGCCCACGCCATTGGACTTCAGGGTATCTACTAACATCGTAACAGGCAGTTCCTTTGAGCTCATGATTCTCATTTGATCTGACATGCACTGTGAGCTGTGAGGTCTTATATAGACAGGTGTGTGCCTTTCCAAATCAAGTCCTATCAGTTTAATTAAACACAGCTGGACTCCAATGAAAGAGTAGAACCATCTCAAAGAGGATCACAAGGAAATGGACAGCATGTGACTTAAATATGAGCAAAGGGTCTGAATACTTATGACCATGTGATATTTCAGTTTTCCTTTTTTAATAAATTTGCAAAAATTTCTACATTTCTGTTTTTTTTCAGTCAAGATGGGGTGCACAGTGTACTTTAATGAGAAAAAAAAAGAACTTTTTAGAATTTACCAAATGGCTGCAATGAAACAAAGAGTGAAAGATGTAAAGGGGTCTGAATGCTTTCCGTACCCACTGTATATAGTACTCAATGTTCCAGGCAGTGGGAGGCATTACTGGGATCCAGAGCAGTCGCTCCAGTCACGTCCAGAGCCTAAGGTCTGGCATAGGAGCTGCCGGACACTTTGTGTGCTCTGAAGTACAAAGGAAGATGGACAGGGACCTGCATAGATGGAAGTTGAAGGCCAGTCCCGGGTGCACTGCAGAGGTGGACGAGAAATACAGGATGAGCTAGCAACAGGGCTGAAGAGGAGTTATGCTAAGAAGGAGGATAATGTGAATTGCTGTGCCTTATCCCATCTGTACCCACCTGATGAACTTGAACTGTCAAGTATATGTTTGACTGTTACAAAGAACTTCGTGTCCCCTAAATTGTGAGCGGCGGCTTCTGAGGACAGAAGCCTGAAGGCAGTGGAGGCCTGCGGCCTACAAGAGAGTGTGCTGCACCCCACACCCTAGAGCACACTGGGACTGGGACACCCATTGTCTGTAAAGTGCCAGAGCGAAATCAGACAGACGTTCAGTCACGACTACCGCTCTGTGCCACTTTACAAGATGAGTGATAAGGGAACTTCTCCATCAGAAGAGAAGAGGAAATAATGGTCGCTGCCCAAACTGTGACAAGAACAGGACCACAATGCAACAAGAACTGTCTCACAATGCTCTTGGAACTTTCCCATAATGCATTGCAAATTGAAACTAGAGCAAATACATTAAATCACTAGCAGACAGTGCCGTTATCAAACAATAAAAAAGAGACAGGATTCAAATGCAAGCAACATAATGTCAGAACTGATATACACATAAAGTGACTAGATTCCCTGGATAGCTAAATTCGCTGCTGAGGCAAGAACACGGGCTGCCCAGCACTATTTAAGTGCACCCCATGAAGATAGACACTCTAATTTACAAGGCCATAACATATAGGTGCATCTCACAAAATTAGAATATCATCAAAAAGTTAATTTATTTCAGTTCTTCAATGCAAAAAGTGAACCTCATATATTATATAGAGTCATTACAAACACAGTGATCTATTTCAAGTGTTTATTTCTGTTAATGTTGATGATTATGGCTTATAGCCAATGAAAACACAAAAGTCATTAACTCAGTAAATTAAAATAATTAACAAAAAACACCTGCAAAGACTTCCTAAGCATTTAAAAAGGTCCCTTAGTCTGTTTTAGTAGGCTCCACAATCATGACAATCATGGTGAAGACTGCTGACTTGACAGATGTCCAGAGTTCCAATTTTCATTTGAAATCAAGGTCCCAGAGTCTGGAAGAAGAGTGGAGAGGCCACAATCCAAGCTGCTTGAGGTCTAGTGTGAAGTTTCCACAATCAGTGATGGTTTGGGGAGCCGTGTCATCTGCTGGTGTAGGTCCACTGTGTTTTTTCAACACCAAAGTCAGCGCAGCCGTCTACCAGGAAATTTTAGAGCACTTCATGCTTCCCTCTGCCACAGTATCAAGCTACCAGGAGGGCAAAGGGGGCGGTGGCCCCGGGCCCCTCGCTCTTAGGGGGCCCATCCAGGGCTACGCCAGTGTAACTGTATCTAGCATGCCCCTGGTGCCAGCATCGGGCCCCACTGCCCGCCACCGCCGCAAGTTTACTGATGAGAGAGGGAGCGCGGATCTCTCTCCCATTAGTCCCTTCTGTGACTGACGTCTCTGACATCATCACTTGGCGCCCAGCCCGCTGTGCTGAAGATGTGTGCGTGCTGGGTGCTCTGAGCAGCGAGGGAACCAGGAGGAGAGATGAGTACTGTTTATTTATTTTTTGCCGGGTGGGGGGCGGCATTATATTACAGACTCTGCCTATGGGAAGGGGGAGGTGCATTATACTACAGACTCTGCCTATGGGGGAGCATTATCCTAAAGACTCTGCCCACAGAGAGGGGGGGCATTATACTAAAGACTCTGCCTATGGGGAGGGGGAGCATTATACTACAGACTGTCTATGGGGAGGGGGGGAGCATTATACTAAAGCCTCTGTCTATGGGGGGGCATTCTACTACAGACTCTGCCTATGGGGGGCATTATACTACAGACTCTGTTTATGAGCAGGGGAGAGCAGTAGACTACAGACTCTGCCTATGGGGGCACATTGTACTACAGACTCTGCCTATAAGAGGGGGAGCATTATACTACAGACTCTGCCTATGGGGGGTGCATTTTACTACATACTCTGCCTATAGGTGGGGCATTATACTACAGACGCTGCCTATGAGATGGGGGGGGCATTATATCACAGACTCTGCCTATGAGGAGGGGGGGCACATTATACTACAGACTCTGCCTATGAGATGGGGGGGCATTATACTAAAGATTCTGCCTATGAGGAGGGGGGGATTATACTACAGACTCTGACTATGAGGAGGGGGGAGCATTATACTACAGACTCTGCCTATGGGGGGGCATTATACTACAGACTCTGCCTATAAGGAGGGGGGGAGCATTATACTACAGACTCTGCCTATGGGGGGGACATTGTACTACAGACTCTGCCTATAAGAGGGGGAGCATTATACTACAGACTCTGCCTATGGGGGGTGCATTTTACTACAGACTCTGCCTTTAGGTGGGGCATTATACTACAGGCGCTGCCTATGAGATGGGGGGGCATTATACCACAGACTCTGCCTATGAGGAGGGGGGGCACATTACACTACAGACTCTGCCTATGAGATGGGGGGGGGCATTATACTACAGATTCTGCCTATGAGGAGGGGGGGGCATTATACTACAGACTCTGCCTATGAGGAGGGGGGAGCATTATACTACAGACTCTGCCTATGGGGGGGCATTATACTGCAGACTCTGCCTATGGGGGGGCATTATACCACAGACTCTGCCTATGAGGAGGGGGGGAGCATTATACTACAGACTCTGCCTATGGGGGGGAGCTTTATACTACAGACTCTGTCAATGGGGGGAGCATTTTACTACAGACTCTGCCTATAGGGGCGCATTATACTATACGAAGGACTATGGGGAGTGCATTATACTATATTGAGGACTATCTGGTGCATTATACTATATGTAGGCTATTTATACAGTGTGGGAGATAATGTGGGTTCTTTGAACAGCGTGGGGGCCATCATACAGTGTGGGAGATAATGTGGGGTCTTTGTATAGTGTGGAGGCCATCATACAGTGTTGGAGCCATCAGCTTGGGGGCTACTAAGGGGTCAGTATACTTTGTGGGGGTACTATACAGTGAGGGGGAATTATATCGTGAATAGGAGAACATCATACTGGTTAGAGCGGAGCTCTACATGGGGGGAGACTCAGGACATTATTAAATCTTAGGTGGGCACTTATTGTTATAGGGGAACTCAGGTTATCGTGACTGTCGAAGGGGCACTATTACTTTCTAGGGGGCACAATGTGGGCACTGTTTTCTAGGACACTTGCACACGGCATTACTTTATTTTAGAGGTTTGTTTTACCATCTAGAGGGCACACAGTAGGTGCAGTAATAGGGACACATTTTGCAGCAGAGGCTCAGTATTGGGGTATCAGCAGGATGAGAAGTTTGTGCAGGTTGGGGATAGATGTGGTCAGTGCCTGAAATGTAAGGAGTCAAATGTGTCTTTGTTGTGATCTCTGCATACCTGAGACTCTGAGCCCTGGCTGGAGAAGTTGTCGTGTCGGTCTGGGCCAGATGGAAAAGACGGGAAAAGTGAACAATTTAATCAGAAAGAACGTCAGCTGTAAGGTACTATATATAACTGAGCTGTGATCTCTTATATGTTTTGCAGGACTGGCATCTATCAATATATGTCACCATATGGCGGTAATATCAGTGCTGGTCTTTGTATAGAGATTATTTTTAGTAACAGCGCGGTCATCTGCTGAGGTTTTCCTACATCAACTATCTGGGTGCGCCGCTATAGTTGGAATCAGGGTTACCTGGTTAGAGGCCCACTCAGAAGTTTCGGCCCCCTGAACCAAAACCTTAGCTACGCCAAGCTTTTTGGAGATGGAAATTTCATTCTCCAGCAGGACTTGGCCCCTGTCCACACTGACAAAAGTACTAATACCTGGTTTAAAACAACAGTATCACTGTGCTTGATTGGCAGCAAGCTCACCTGACCTTAACCCCATAAAGAATCTATGGGGTATTGTCAAGAGGAAAATGAGAGACACCAGACCCAACAATGCAGACGAGCTGAAGGCTTCTATCAAAGCCACCTGGGCTTCCATAACCCCTCAGCAGTGCCACAGGCTGATCCCTCCATGCCACATTGCCACATTGATGCAGTAATTGATGTAAAAGGATCCCCGACCAAGTATTGAGGGCATTTATTGAACATACATTTCAGTAGGATAACATTTTGGATTTTGAAAACATTTTTCAAGCTGTTGTTATAAGGTATTCTAATTAATTGAAATAATGACTTTTGAGTTTTCATTGGCTGTAAGCCATAATCATCAATATTAACAGAAATAAACACGTGAAATAGATCACTCTGTGTGTAATGGCTCTATATAATATATGAGTTTCACGTTTTGTATTGAAGAACTGAAATAAATTAACTTTTCTGGTGATATTCTAATTTTGTGAGATGCACCTGTAGATGGGCTTGGCTGCACCCTGAATAAAAATAGCATGTAAAAAATATATATGATATATATGAGGTATTGGTCGATATTTTGGCCAAAATATACAAGCTCGCAACCTGCTCAAGGGTCCTCATACTTGCGAGTCCCTACACTAACATTAAAAGCAAAGTCACAAAAACAAGGAATTAAAGTTCCCACCAAAATTCAAGAATTAACACAGCAAATACAGCAACAATAATTACAAGGATGCAGCAAACCCATATAATGAAGAAGTCAGCAACACAGGTGCAAAATATTGATGAGACAACCACTCACAACCTACCAATTCATGGAGGGGGTGATTGCTTAGTATTAAAACTGCACACAAATAAGCCTTGTATAGGGCACTGGTCACACATAGGTAGTGCACAATGTCTGGCTTACAGCCTATTAGTGAAGCCCAAACTATTAGATTAGGCGGGCTGTCCAGCACTTTTTAAGTGCACCCCATGAAGACAGACACCCTACTTTACAAGGCCAACATTGATGGGTCTGGCTGCACCCTGAATAAAAATAACGTGCAAAAAATATATATGATATATATGAGGTATTAGTAAATATTTTGGCCAAAATACACAAGCTCGCAACCCGCGTCAAGGGTCCTCATACTTGCGAGTCCCTACACTAACATTAAAAGCAAAGACAAATTTAAATTCCCACCAAAATTCAAGAATTAACACAGGAAAAAAGGGCAACAGTGTTTACCTGCCTAGGTCTCAGTACTAATCATACCATATAATAACGATGACAGCAATACAGGTGCAAAATACTGATGCGACAACCACTCACATATTACCAATTAATGGAGGGGGGTGATTACATAGTATTAAAACTGCACACAAAATTATATGGGATTGCTACATCCTAATAGTGCATTAGTTCTGAGATCTGGGCAGGTAAATGCTATATTAATAATTGATTTTTTGAGGAAAGTTAAATTCTCTTTTGTTGTCTTTACTTTTAATCTAACTGAAATACACATAAGCTTTTTTCCTAAACATTAGGATCTGTGTAGAGCCATCAGCTCAAAAAGGCTTCCTTTGACAGACTTGGCATAAGCAGGTCAAAAGGAACCCTGATCTTTACCATTACACCCCTTTAGAGGAATGGAGACTTACCACATGCTCAGGGTTGCATCTACAGAGTAGCTGCTGGCCAGAGGAGCGAGCTTGAGGCTATAACTCTAACTAAAGCTTTTTTATTACTAAATGATGGGTTCTGTCTAAGGCCATTGGCTCAAAAAGGCTTCCTCGGACAGACTTGGCGCAAGCTACTCCATTCTGCAGATCCCAAGGGAACCCTGGCCTTTACCATTACACCCCTGTACAGGGATAGATACTTACCATAGGCCCAGGGTTGCATCTACAGAGTAGCTGCTGGCCGGAGGAGTGCGCTTGAGGCTTGAGTAGTTGAGTCAATCCTAACTAAAGAAAAACCTATCTAATGACACTTTCTTGTTAGGACCTGTCTGAGGCCTATGGCTCAAAAAAGCTTCTTTGGAAAAACTTGGCAAAAGCCAGTCTATCCTACAGGTTCCAAAGGAACTCTGACCTTCACTCTTACATCCCTGTACAGTGATAAAGACTTATTACAGGGCCTTGATTGCATCTACATAGTAGATGCTGACTGGAGGGGCAAACTTAAGGTTAGAATGGTTCAGCCAACCCTAACTATTGCTACTTTCTTAAATGTTAGGATATTTCTGAGGCCGTTGGCTCAAACAGGCTTCCTTGGACAGACTTGGCGCAAAACACACCATTTCTGATGTTTCCAAATGAACCCTGGGCTTCACCCTTGAACCTCTATACAGGGACCGTTTCATAGTTTTAAGGTTGAAAGACACAAGTCCATCAAGTTCAACCTAAAAGCTAATGTGTTGATCCAGAGGAAGGCAAAAACCCCATGAGGCAGATGCTAATTGCCCCATATTAGGGGAAAAATTCCTTCCCGACTCCACATATGGCAATCAGACTAGTTCCCTGGATCAACGTCCCATAACAAAATCTAGTACGGATAACCTGCAATTTTATATTATTCAAGAAAGGCACACACATGCCCTCCTTGAATTTTTTTTAGAAAATTAAGTATTTCAATTTCATGTGGTAGAGAGTTTCATAACCTCATTGCTCACACAATAAAAATTTGCCAACTAACTTCCTTTAGACAAAGTGAATTAGGATCTTTATGCTAGAGTAATTGAATTAACTCTAACTGAAATAGATTAATGCTTTTTTCCTAAATGTTGAAATTTGTTTAAATCCATCAGCTCAAAAAGGCTTTCTCGGACAGACTTGGCGCAAGCTACTCCATTCTGCAGATCCCAAGGGAACCCTGGCCTTTACCATTACACCCCTGTACAGGGATAGATACTTACCATAGGCCCAGGGCTGCATCTACAGAGTAGCTGCTGGCCGGAGGAGCGAGCTTGAGGCTATAGTGGTTGATTCAACTCTAACTAAAGCTTTTTTTTCCTAAATACTGGGATCTGTTTAAGGCTGTTGGCTCAAACAGACTTCCTCGGACAGACTTGGCGCAAGCTACTCCATTCTGCAGATCCCAAGGGAACCCTGGTTTTTACCATTACACCCCTGTACAGGGATAGATACTTACCATAGGCCCAGGGTTGCATCTACAGAGTAGCTGCTGGCCGGAGGAGTGCGCTTGAGGCTTGAGTAGTTGAGTCAATCCTAACTAAAGAAAAACCTATCTAATGACACTTTCTTGTTAGGACCTGTCTGAGGCCTATGGCTCAAAAAAGCTTCTTTGGAAAAACTTGGCAAAAGCCAGTCTATCCTACAGGTTCCAAAGGAACTCTGACCTTCACTCTTACATCCCTGTACAGTGATAAAGACTTATTACAGGGCCTTGATTGCATCTACATAGTAGATGCTGACTGGAGGGGCAAACTTAAGGTTAGAATGGTTCAGCCAACCCTAACTATTGCTACTTTCTTAAATGTTAGGATATTTCTGAGGCCGTTGGCTCAAACAGGCTTCCTTGGACAGACTTGGCGCAAAACACACCATTTCTGATGTTTCCAAATGAACCCTGGGCTTCACCCTTGAACCTCTATACAGGGACCGTTTCATAGTTTTAAGGTTGAAAGACACAAGTCCATCAAGTTCAACCTAAAAGCTAATGTGTTGATCCAGAGGAAGGCAAAAACCCCATGAGGCAGATGCTAATTGCCCCATATTAGGGGAAAAATTCCTTCCCGACTCCACATATGGCAATCAGACTAGTTCCCTGGATCAACGTCCCATAACAAAATCTAGTACGGATAACCTGCAATTTTATATTATTCAAGAAAGGCACACACATGCCCTTCTTGAATTTTTTTTAGAAAATTAAGTATTTCAATTTCATGTGGTAGAGAGTTTCATAACCTCATTGCTCACACAATAAAAATTTGCCAACTAACTTCCTTTAGACAAAGTGAATTAGGATCTTTATGCTAGAGTAATTGAATTAACTCTAACTGAAATAGATTAATGCTTTTTTCCTAAATGTTGAAATTTGTTTAAATCCATCAGCTCAAAAAGGCTTTCTCGGACAGACTTGGCGCAAGATACTCCATTCTGCAGATCCCAAGGGAACCCTGGCCTTTACCATTACACCCCTGTACAGGGATAGATACTTACCATAGGCCCAGGGCTGCATCTACAGAGTAGCTGCTGGCCGGAGGAGCGAGCTTGAGGCTATAGTGGTTGATTCAACTCTAACTAAAGCTTTTTTTTCCTAAATACTGGGATCTGTTTAAGGCTGTTGGCTCAAACAGACTTCCTCGGACAGACTTGGCGCAAGCTACTCCATTCTGCAGATCCCAAGGGAACCCTGGTTTTTACCATTACACACCTGTACAGGGATAGATACTTACCATAGGCCCAGGGTTGCATCTACAGAGTAGCTGCTGGCCGGAGGAGTGCGCTTGAGGCTTGAGTAGTTGAATCAATCCTAACTAAAGAAAAACCTATCTAATGCCACTTTCTTGTTAGGACCTGTCTGAGGCCTATGGCTCAAAAAAGCTTCTTTGGAAAGACTTGGCAAAAGCCAGTCTATCCTACAGGTTCCAAAGGAACTCTGGCCTTCACTCTTACAGCCATGTACAGTGATAAAGACTTATTACGGGGCCTTGATTGCATCTACATAGTAGATGCTGACTGGAGGGGCAAACTTAAAGTTAGAATGGTTCAGCCAACCCTAGCTATTGCTACTTTCTTAAATGTTAGGATATTTCTGAGGCCATTGGCTCAAACAGGCTTCCTTGGACAGACTTGGCGCAAGACACACCATTTCTGATGTTTGCAAATGAACCCTGGGCTTCACCCTTGAACCTCTATACAGGGACCGTTTCATAGTTTTAAGGTTGAAAGACACAAGTCTGTCAAGTTCAACCTAAAAGCTAATGTGTTGATCCAGAGGAAGGCAAAAACCCCATGAGGCAGATGCTAATTGCCCCATATTAGGGGAAAAATTCCTTCCCGACTCCACATATGGCAATCAGACTAGTTCCCTGGATCAACGTCCCATAACAAAATCTAGTACGGATAACCTGCAATTTTATATTATTTAAGAAAGGCACACACATGCCCTCCTTGAATTTTTTTTAGAAAATTAAGTATTTCAATTTCATGTGGTAGAGAGTTTCATAACCTCATTGCTCACACAATAAAAATTTGCCAACTAACTTCCTTTAGACAAAGTGAATTAGGATCTTTATGCTAGAGTAATTGAATTAACTCTAACTGAAATAGATTAATGCTTTTTTCCTAAATGTTGAAATTTGTTTAAATCCATCAGCTCAAAAAGGCTTTCTCGGACAGACTTGGCGCAAGCTACTCCATTCTGCAGATCCCAAGGGAACCCTGGCCTTTACCATTACACCCCTGTACAGGGATAGATACTTACCATAGGCCCAGGGCTGCATCTACAGAGTAGCTGCTGGCCGGAGGAGCGAGCTTGAGGCTATAGTGGTTGATTCAACTCTAACTAAAGCTTTTTTTTTCCTAAATACTGGGATCTGTTTAAGGCTGTTGGCTCAAACAGACTTCCTCGGACAGACTTGGCGCAAGCTACTCCATTCTGCAGATCCCAAGGGAACCCTGGTTTTTACCATTACACCCCTGTACAGGGATAGATACTTACCATAGGCCCAGGGTTGCATCTACAGAGTAGCTGCTGGCCGGAGGAGTGCGCTTGAGGCTTGAGTAGTTGAATCAATCCTAACTAAAGGAAAACCTATCTAATGCCACTTTCTTGTTAGGACCTGTCTGAGGCCTATGGCTCAAAAAAGCTTCTTTGGAAAGACTTGGCAAAAGCCAGTCTATCCTACAGGTTCCAAAGGAACTCTGGCCTTCACTCTTACAGCCCTGTACAGCGATAAAGACTTATTACAGGGCCTTGATTGCATCTACATAGTAGATGCTGACTGGAGGGGCAAACTTAAGGCTAGAATGGTTCAGCCAACCCTAACTATTGCTACTTTCTTCAATGTTAAGATATTTCTGAGGCCGTTGGCTCAAACAGGCTTCCTTGGACAGACTGGGCGCAAAACACACCATTTCTGATGTTTCCAAATGAACCCTGGGCTTCACCCTTGAACCTCTATACAGGGACCGTTTCATAGTTTTAAGGTTGAAAGACACAAGTCCATCAAGTTCAACCTAAAAGCTAATGTGTTGATCCAGAGGAAGGCAAAAACCCCATGAGGCAGATGCTAATTGCCCCATATTAGGGGAAAAATTCCTTCCCGACTCCACATATGGCAATCAGACTAGTTCCCTGGATCAACGTCCCATAACAAAATCTAGTACGGATAACCTGCAATTTTATATTATTCAAGAAAGGCACACACATGCCCTCCTTGAATTTTTTTTAGAAAATTAAGTATTTCAATTTCATGTGGTAGAGAGTTTCATAACCTCATTGCTCACACAATAAAAATTTGCCAACTAACTTCCTTTAGACAAAGTGAATTAGGATCTTTATGCTAGAGTAATTGAATTAACTCTAACTGAAATAGATTAATGCTTTTTTCCTAAATGTTGAAATTTGTTTAAATCCATCAGCTCAAAAAGGCTTTCTCGGACAGACTTGGCGCAAGCTACTCCATTCTGCAGATCCCAAGGGAACCCTGGCCTTTACCATTACACCCC
This sequence comes from Phyllobates terribilis, assembly GCF_046119375.1. Classification (NCBI taxonomy): domain Eukaryota; kingdom Metazoa; phylum Chordata; class Amphibia; order Anura; family Dendrobatidae; genus Phyllobates; species Phyllobates terribilis. The sequence continues at coordinate 1,469,281 of NW_027362852.1, read as the reverse complement.
TGTACAGGGATAGATACTTACCATAGGCCCAGGGCTGCATCTACAGAGTAGCTGCTGGCCGGAGGAGCGAGCTTGAGGCTATAGTGGTTGATTCAACTCTAACTAAAGCTTTTTTTTCCTAAATACTGGGATCTGTTTAAGGCTCTTGGCTCAAACAGACTTCCTCGGACAGACTTGGCGCAAGCTACTCCATTCTGCAGATCCCAAGGGAACCCTGTTTTTTACCATTACACCCCTGTACAGGGATAGATACTTACCATAGGCCCAGGGTTGCATCTACAGAGTAGCTGCTGGCCGGAGGAGTGCGCTTGGGGCTTGAGTAGTTGAATCAATCCTAGCTAAAGAAAAACCTATCTAATGCCACTTTCTTGTTAGGACCTGTCTGAGGCCTATGGCTCAAAAAAGCTTCTTTGGAAAGACTTGGCAAAAGCCAGTCTATCCTACAGGTTCCAAAGGAACTCTGGCCTTCACTCTTTCAGCTCTGTACAGCGATAAAGACTTATTGCAGGGCCTTGATTGCATCTACATAGTAGATACTGACTGGAGGGGCAAACTTAAGGCTAGAATGGTTCAGCCAACCCTAACTATTGCTACTTTCTTAAATGTTAGGATATTTCTGAGGCCGTTAGCTCAAACAGGCTTCCTTGGACAGACTGGGCGCAAAACACACCATTTCTGATGTTTCCAAATGAACCCTGGGCTTCACCCTTGAACCTCAATACAAGGACAGTTTCATAGTTTAAAGGTTGAAAGACACAAGTCCATCAAGTTCAACCTAAAAGCTAATGTGTTGATCCAGAGGAAGGCAAAAACCCCATGAGGCAGATGCTAATTGCCCCATATTAGAGGAAAAATTCCTTCCCGACTCCACATATGGCAATCAGACTAGTTCCCTGGATCAACGTCCCATAACAAAATCTAGTACGGATAACCTGCAATTTTATATTATTCAAGAAAGGCACACATATGCCCTCCTTGAATTTTTTTTAGAAAATTAAGTATTTCAAGTTCATGTGGTAGAGAGTTCCATAACCTCATTGCTCACACAATAAAAATTTGCCAACTAACTTCCTTTAGACAAAGTGAATTAGGATCTTTATGCTAGAGTAATTGAATTAACTCTAACTGAAATAGATTAATGCTTTTTTCCTAAATGTTGAAATTTGTTTAAATCCATCAGCTCAAAAAGGCTTTCTCGGACAGACTTGGCGCAAGCTACTCCATTCTGCAGATCCCAAGAGAACCCTGGCCTTTACCATTACACGCCTGTACATGGATAGATACTTACCATAGGCCCAGGGCTGCATCTACAGAGTAGCTGCTGGCCGGAGGAGCGAGCTTGAGGCTATAGTGGTTGATTCAACTCTAACTGAAGCTTTTTTTTTTCCTAAATACTGGGATCTGTTTAAGGCTGTTGGCTCAAACAGACTTCCTCGGACAGACTTGGCGCAAGCTACTCCATTCTGCAGATCCCAAGGGAACCCAGGTTTTTACCATTACACCCCTGTACAGGGATAGATACTTACCATAGGCCCAGGGTTGCATCTACAGAGTAGCTGCTGGCCGGAGGAGTGCGCTTGAGGCTTGAGTAGTTGAATCAATCCTAACTAAAGAAAAACCTATCTAATGCCACTTTCTTGTTAGGACCTGTCTGAGGCCTATGGCTCAAAAAAGCTTCTTTGGAAAGACTTGGCAAAAGCCAGTCTATCCTACAGGTTCCAAAGGAACTCTGGCCTTCACTCTTACAGCCCTGTACAGCGATAAAGACTTATTACATGGCCTTGATTGCATCTACATAGTAGATGCTGACTGGAGGGGCAAACTTAAGGCTAGAATGGTTCAGCCACCCTAACTATTGCTACTTTCTGAAATGTTAGGATATTTCTGAGGCCGTTGGCTCAAACAGGCTTCCTTGAACAGACTGGGCGCAAAACACACCATTTCTGATGGTTCCAAATGAACCCTGGGCTTCACCCTTGAACCTCAATACAGGGACAGTTTCATAGTTTTAAGGTTGAAAGACACAAGTCCATCAAGTTCAACCTAAAAGCTAATGTGTTGATCCAGAGGAAGGCAAAAACCCCACGAGGCAGATGCTAATTGCCCCATTTTAGGGGAAAAATTCCTTCCCGACTCCACATATGGCAGTCAGACTAGTTCCCTGGATCAACGTAACATAACAAAATCTATTACCACTAACCTGAAATGTTATATTATTCAAGGAACATTTTTCATCAAGCAGTTTTCACCGAAAATGTGTTGCACAACTGTTTGAATCTCAGTAAATTCCTGCGCAACTTACATTTGAATACTCTGACCTTTTTACACCCACTCTTTTAACTTCTTAAATAGTGAACAGAGCTTATCTGGACCGCTTGTGGCTTAGCTTTACCTGAAAACTTATTACAAATTAGGCTGGAAAAGTGGTGTAAAATAGGACTGAAATTGACTCCATCTTTTGACTGGAGTACATTTCTTGAGGTGTAGTACGTCAGCTTTAAGGGGATATTTCAATAAATGAATGACCCTGGCTGCAGGTATAAAGAATCAAACTGTGCTGTCCTGACCCATTCCTGGGATTGTGTATGGCACTGACATCACCTCAATACTGCCGCAGCCAACAAATGTAATCAGACGGACTGCCCAGCTGAGCGCACTGAGCTGCTGCAGCTCTGAGATGGTGGAACCTCTTTTTTTTAATTAAATGACCTGCAGCTAGGGACATTCATTTATTGAAAGGGAACAACCCCTTTAAGGATGAGTCAAGTTCATTAAGAGGTTTAGTCTTTTTAATGAATTTGGTGCACGTTCCTCCAATAGGCGCTTCATGAATGCTGGTATAGAAATCCACCAGCCTTGATGAATCGGCCACCATAGGTGTACATGGCATGAGCATATACAGAACAGTTGTGTAGTATACGTTACCAGGCCCTCATGATGCTCTTGGTCCTGGATGGCCTTCCACAGTCTGCTTTCTTGCTTCATCATCTTGAAGGGCTCCACTTTCTTTTCTTCTGGCTGGCATGGTGCGGCTCTATCATCCTGCTCCTTTAACACGAAGGGACGAATGACTGTAAAGCTGCCAGGAGCGTTTTTTTATCCCCTTAGATCATTGTGACACCACAAAGTGATGACATAGACAAGTGGGTGAGGCGCCTTTATTCAGTCATCGGGTGTGGTCAGAAGAAATTAGCATATTCCGTGATGTTACTACAATGAGAACAGACATGAACATTCTATTCGGAACCCGACCGCCATTATCAGCGGAACCTTCACTGCTGTCAGATTGGCACTAAAAACAAAAAGAGACCGCGGTGAACCTGGACAGTAACAATCTACAGGGACAGTGACTGCTAAGCGGACTTCATGTCAGATGTTATGCAGTTTTGTCAGAAAAAAAAACAATAAAATATATAAAAGACAGGCTCCAATAAACCTTAAACACTGGGCTGTAGTCACAGATTCTCCTTCCACCTGCAGCACATTGCTCCCCTGCCTAACCCTCCCCGTCCTGCAGCATGTTTCTCACCGCTTAATTCTCCCACTCCTGCAGCACATCACTCCCCTGTCTAAACCTCCCCCTCTTGCGGCACATTGCTCCCGTCTAATCCTCCCCTCCTTGCAGCACATTGTGCCCTTTCTAAATCTCCCCCTTCCTGCACCACATCACCCACTGCCAAATCCCCTCTTGCACCACATCGCCCACTGCCAAATCCTGCACTTCCTGCAGCATATCGCTCCCTGCCTAATCCTCTCCTATTGCATTACATCACTCCCCTGCATAAGCCACCTCTTCCTGCAGCACATCGCTTCCCTGCCTAAGCCTCCCCCTCCTGCATTACATCACTCCCCTGCCTAATCCTCCTCTTCCTGCAGCACAGCGCTCCCTGCCTAATCCTCCTCTTCCTGCAGCACATCGCTTCCCTGCCTAAGCCTCCCCCTCCTGCCTTACATCACTCCCCTGCCTAATCCTCCTCTTCCTGCAGCACAGCGCTCCCTGCCTAATCCTCCTCTTCCTGCAGCACATCGCTCCCCTGACCCCCTCTTACGTGACATCTTTTCTATCAGTTACATTTGTGAAGTAACTGCTGTCTCCTGTGAGCAGTGGAGAGCGAAGCTGAGAGCCAGGAGGCTCTGCCCCTCTGCCCCTTCTTGCCACATCATCATCCATCTACATCAGGGCTGTCAAACTCAAATATATAGAGGGCCAAAAGGAAGAGTTTAACTCAGAAAAATAAGTCAACACTTTATCAGATGTTTCTGTGAAAACTTGAGTACAACAAATAAGATTTTGTTATTTTCCCTCAGTTATAAAAAAAATAGTTATGAGAAAAGTGTGACAAAAAGGAGTCATAAAATGCACCAAAATGAAATATCACAATTTATGGCTCAAATTGAGGTGAAGCAAGGAAGAGGTTGAGCTTAGCTAATGAGATGCATCAAACATACAGGTGCTTCTCACAAAATTAGAATATCATCAAAAAGTTAATTTATTTCAGTTCTTCAATCCAAAAAGTGAAACTCATATATTATACAGAGTCATTACAGAGTGATCTATTTCAAGTGTTTATTTCTGTTAATGTTGATAATGATGGCTTACAGCCAATGAAAACACAAAGTCATTATCTCAGTAAATTAGAATAATTAACAAAAATCACCTGCAAAGGCTTCTTACGCATTTAAAAAGGTCCCTTTGTCTGTTTCAGTAGGCTCCACAATCATGGGGAAGACTGCTGACTTACAGATGTCCAGAAGGCAGTCATTGACACACTCCACAAGGCGTGTAAACCACAAAAGGTCATTGCTAAAGAAGCTGGCTGTTAACAGAGTGCTGTATCCAAGCATATTTATGGAAAGTTGAGTGGAAAGAAAAAGTGTGGTAGGAAGAGGTGCACAAGCAACCGGGATAACCGCAGCCTTGAAAAGATTGTTAAGGAAAGGCCATTCAAACATTTGGGGAAGATTCACAAGGAGTGGACTGCTGCTGGAGTCATTGCTTCAAGAGCCATCACACACAGACGTATCCAGGACATGGGCTACAAGTGTCACATTCCTTGTGTCGAGCCACTCATGACCAATAGACAATGCCAGAAGCGTCTTACCTGGGCCAAGGAGAAAAACACCTGGACTGTTGCTCAGTGGTCCAAGGTGTTGTTTTCCGATGAAAGTAAATTTTGCATTTAATTTGGAAATCAAGGTCCCAGAGTCTGGAGGAAGAGTGGAGAGGCCACAATCCAAGCTGCTTGAGGTCTCGTGTGAAGTTTCCACAATCGGTGATGGTTTGGGGAGCCATGTCATCTGCTGGTGTAGGTCCACTGTGTTTTATCAAGACCAAAGTCAGCGCAGCCGTCTACCAGGACATTGTAGAGCCCTTCATGCTTCTCTCTGCCCACAAGCTTTTTGGAGATGGAAATGTCATTTTCCAGCAGGACTTGGCCCCTGTCCACACGGCCAAAAGTACCAATACCTGGTTTACACAACAGTATCACTGTGCTTGATTGGCAGCAAACTCACCTGACCTTAACCCCATAGAGAATCTATTATAGAGAATCTATGGGGTATTGTCAAGAGAAAGATGAGAGACACCAGACCCAACAATGCAGACGAGCTGAAGGCTTCTATCAAAGCCACCTGGGCTTCCATAACCCCTCAGCAGTGTCACAGGCTGATCGCCTCCATGCCACATTGCCGCATTGATGCAGTAATTGATGCAAAAGGAGCCTGGCCAAGTATTGAGGGCATTTACTGAACATACATTTCAGTAGGACAACATTTCAGATTTTAAAAACATTTTTCAAGCTGGTGTTATAAAGTATTCTAATTTACTGAGATAATAGCATTAACAGAAATAAACACTTAAAATAGATCACTCTGTCTGTAATGACTCTATATAATATGAGTTTTACTTTTTGTATTGAAGAACTGAAATAAATTAACTTTTTGATGATATTCTAATTTTGTGAGAAGCACCTATAGTATGCTATATGCCCAATTTTAACAAATGTACTGCAATTTTTGCTGAATGTGTTCAGAAATGTACAGATGTGTAAGCAGACAAATGCAGAGACTTAGGCTATGTGCCCACGATGCACAAAAGCTCCGGATTTTTCCTGAGCGTTTCTGCATCTCCCTGGCAGAAAAAACGCATGCGGATTGTACATGCGGATTGTACATGCGGATTGTACATGCGGATTGTATATGCGGATTGTACATGCGGATTGTGCATGCGGATTATACATGCGGATTGTACATGCGGATTGTACATGCGGATTGTATATGCGGATTGTATATGCGGATTGTACATGCGGATTGTACATGCGGATTGTATATGCGGATTGTACATGCGGATTGTACATGCGGATTGTATATGCGGATTGTACATGCGGATTGTACATGCGGATTGTACATGCGTTTTTCCTGCCAGGGACATGCAGAAGTGAAGCGTTCTTCACATGCATTTCCACATGCGGGTTGACAAGCGCTTTACAAGTGATTTTAGCATCACTTGGAAAGTGCTTGTCAATTTGGTCACACTATAGAAATCCATGAAAACGGCATGGATTTATATAGTGTGACCCCAAAGACTGGTTAAAAATAAAAAAATCTACTGTATAATTGTCTTATCCCGTCTGTCTGTCTGTCTGTTTGTCCGTCTGTCCTGGAAATCCCGCGTCGCTCATTGGTCCGGCAGCGGCCAATCAGCGCCGCGGGATTTCTGAAAAAAGATGGCGGCCGTTAGCGGCTCATCTGCGGGACGGAGCTCAGCGGCGATGCAGCCGGGAGATGAGCGCCGCGAGGCGCTCATCTCCCGGCCGGTACCAGCAGAAGGACATCGACCGCCGGACCCATCTGCGGGACGGAGATGCAGCCGGGAGCCAAGATCGTGTAGCCAAGATCGGTGATTGGTCGCGGCCGATATTTAAATTTGGCGCCCAAATCGGTGATTGGTCGCGGGCAGCGTCCGCGACCAATCAGTACAGTAGTGTTTAACTTTTGCGGCAAGATCAGTGATTGGTCGCGGGCCAAGACCGCGACCAATCACCGATTTGTGCGGCACATTTAAATAGCGGCCGCGACCAATTGGATGTCAGCGCCGCTCAACGGTCCTCCCTTCACACCCTAGCCGCATGGATGTCAGCGCCGCTCCCCGGTCCTCCCTTCACACCCTAGCCGCATGGATGTCAGCGCCACTCCCCGGTCCTCCCTTCACACCCTAGCCGCTGATGTCCCCACAGTATCTGCATGGTGTTACAAAGGTCCGGACATTTGTGTTAAAAATCGCTGATTGGTCGCCGACGCTATTTAAATGTGGCGCCAAAATCGGTGATTGGTCGCGCCCAGGGTCGGCGACCAATCAGCGATTTTTAACACAATTGTCCGGACCTTTGTAACATCATGCGGATACTGTGGGGACATCAGCGGCTAGGGTGTGAAGGGAGGACCGGGGAGCGGCGCTGACATCCAATTGGTCGCAGCCGCTATTTAAATGTGCCGCACAAATCAGTGATTGGTCGCGGTCTTGGCCCGCGACCAATCACTGATCTTGCCGCAAAAGTTAAACACTACTGTGCTGATTGGTCGCGGACGCTGCCTGCGACCAATCACCGATTTGGGCGCCAAATTTAAATATCGGCCGCGACCAATCACCGATCTTGGCTCCACATTTAAACACCGCTGTACTGATTGGTCGCGGACGCTATTTAAATGTGGCGCCAAAATCGGTGATTGGTCGCGCCAAGCGTCGGCGACCAATCAGCACAGCGGTGTTTAAATGTGGAGCCAAGATCGGTGATTGGTCGCGGCCGATATTTAAATTTGGCGCCCAAATCGGTGATTGGTCGCGGGCAGCGCCAGCGACCAATCACCGATTTTTAACACAAATGTCCGGACCTTTGTAACACCATGCGGATACTGTGGGGACATCAGCGGCTAGGGTGTCAAGGGAGGACCGGGGAGCGGCGCTGCGGGTCCGGATACTTCTGCTGCAAGCAGTCGCTCATCTCCCGGCTTCTCGCAGCGGAAGTAGCCGCACAGGCAGCGGCGCTCCCCGGTCCTCACTAATACGATTCCGCTCCCCGGTCCTCACCAATACGATTCACTGATTGGTCTCGCTCTCCACACGCGACCAATCAGTGATCTTGGCGCTAAAGTTAAACACCGCTCTGCTGATTGGTCGCGGCCGCTGCCCGTGACCAATCACCGATTTGGGCGCCACATTTAAATAGCGGCCGCGACCAATCACCGATCTTGCCGCCACATTTAAACACTGCTGTGCTGATTGGTCGCGGACGCCAGACGCGACCAATCAGCGATTTTGGCGCCAAATTTAAACCCGCTCCGCTAGTTGGTCGCGGATGCCGGCCGCGACTAATCAGCATTACTGGCGCCAAATTTAAACACCGCTCTGCTGATTGATCGCGGTCGCTGGCCGAGATCAATCAGCAGTATTGGCGCCAAATTTAAACACCGCTCTGCTGATTAGTCGCGGTCGCCGTCCACGACCAATCAGCAATATTGGCGCAAAATTTAAACACCGCTCTGCTGATTGGTCGCGGTCGCCGTCCGCGACCAATCAGCAGTATTGGCGCCAAATTTAAACCCCGCTATGCTGATTGGTCGCGGTTGCCGGCCGCGACCAATCAGCAGTATTGGCGCCAAATTTAAACACCGCTCTGCTGATTGGTCGCGGGCGGCGATTGCGACCAATCAGCATTATTGGCGCCAAATTTAAACCCCGCTCTGCTGATTGGTCGAGACAGCCGGCCGCCACCAATCAGCAATTTTGGCGCCAAATTTAAACCCCGCTCTGCTGATTGGTCGCGGTTGCCGGCCGCGACTAATCAGTATTGTTGGCGCCAAATTGCCGGCCGCGACTAATCAGCATTATTGCCGCCAAATTTAAACACCGCTCTGCTGAATGGTCGTGGCCGTGACCAGTCACTACTATTGGCGCCAAATTTAAACACCGCTTTGCTGATTGGTCGCGACCGGCGGCTGCAACCAATCAGCATTATTGGCGCAAAATTTAAACCCCGCTCTGCTGATTGGTCACGTTCGCTGGCCGCGACCAATCAGCATTATTGGTGCAAAATTTAAACCCCGCCCTGCTGATTAGTCGCGACTGCCGGCCGTGACCAATCAGCGATATAGCCGCTAAATTTCAACACCGCTTTGCTGATTGGTCGCGGTTGTTGGCCGCGACCAATCAGCGATTTTGGCGCCAAATTTAAACACCGCTCTGCTGATTGCGCCCGGTCTGCCGCATACATATTCTAGAATACCCGATGCGTTAGAATCAGGCCACCATCTATAAATCTATACTTAACTTCCGATGGCCCCCGCAGTCTTGCTTCGCTCCGTCCTGGCTGCCGGCAGATCGCGGTACACTGAAGGACCTGCTGTCACATGACTATGACGTCAGCGCAGGTCCTTCAGTCCATCGCGAGCTGCCGGCATGGGAGGACGAGCGCAGCGGGGGCCGTCAGAAGGTAAATATAACATTTATTTTATATTTTATTCTTTTTTTTGACAGGTTCTATGGTACCCGGGTCCGGAGGAGAGTCTCCCATCCTCCACACGCGGGTACCATCCGCACATTGAACGCATGTATTCCGCATGTGCTTATCTAGTGAAGCGGAATCCATTTGTTCCAATGCAAGTCAATGGCGGCGAAAAAGCAGCGCTTACGCGAAATAATTGGTAGTGCTGCGTTTTTTTCCGCAATGATAATCCGCAGTGGAAATTTCCGCAGCATGTGCACAGCACATGCGGACTATCATTGGGGAACATGGCAGACCTTCTAACATGCGTTTTTAAGCGTTTCTGCAGCGTTTTTGCCATGCCGAAACGCTTAAAAAACGCATTGTGGGCACACAGCCTTAGGCCATGTGCCCACGCAGCGTTTTTGTAGCATTTTTGCGGCATTTTTACGGCCGCGAAAACGTTTGTAGAACAGTCTGCCATGCAAAGCCATGTGAATTCGGATGTGCTGTGCACATGATGCGCTAATTTGCGCGCCGAATTCGCATTACTTTGCAAAACGCAGCATGACCATTTCTGCTGCGATTACGCTGAAGCTTATTCGCGATGCGTGTGGTATCTGGGAGGAAGACGAGACTACAACTCCTCTTCATCCCGGCTACCACGCGGTGAAAAAAAGAAATAAAAAAGTTAAAAACAAACAAAACCTGTATATTCACCTCTCCGGCGGCCCCCGCTCTGCTCTCCGGTCTCCTCCGGTCTGCTGTCTGTACTGTCAGGACCTGCGGTGACGTCATTTAGTCAGGTGATGGTTGCATGACAGCTGACGTCGGCATCAGGTGATGGTCGCGTGACCATCAGCTGACTAAATGACGTCACCGCAGGTCCTGACCGTACACTGCAGGACGCTGAAGAGAGAAGACGCGGCCGGGAGCAGACCGGAGGAGACCGGAGAGCAGACCGGGGGCCGCCGGAGAGGTGAATATACCGTTGTTTTTTTTTATTTATTAACGTTTTCTTTTTTTTACTATAGATGCTGCATTTAAAGCATCTAAGTTGTTCACACATTATAGATCCATGTCGGTTGCATGGATTTATATTGTGTGATCAACTTGTCAAGCACTTTTCCAAGTGATGCTCAAAATTGCTTGGAAAAGTGCTTGAAAAAACGCATGTGAAAACGCTTCTCTCTGGCAGAAAAAACGCATGTAAATCTGCATCAAATCTGCTAGGTGTGCACACAGCCTTATAGCTGGTTTTGCTCTGAGCTGAGATGTCCAGGCTGAATAATGCTCTGGGAGCAGAACCCATCAGCAGAATCTGTCTGTTTCCTGCCTTGTAGCAGTGGATCCCGGCTATTTAGCTCACAGAGCATTGTCTACACAAGATACAATTGTATCCAATTTTCAGCTGGGAACAGGACTATGGACAAGTTTTGCAGCAACTGCATTTGTGATAGGAAATGTTGATCAATCTAGATTTTCTTCAGTGTTCTTATTCATTGCAGAAAATCTTAAAAAAGCCGAGGAATGTGGGCAACATGGTGGGTCAATGATTAACGCTGTGGGGCTGGGTTCATATAATAGCAAGGACAACATCTGCAAGGAGTTTGTATGTTCTCCCCGTGTTTGTATGGGTTTCCTCCGGGTTCTCCGGTTTCCTCCCACACTCCAAAGACATACTGATAGGGAATTCATATTGTGAGCCCCAATGGGGACAGTGATGATAATGTCTGTAAGGTGCTACGAAATCTAACGGCGCTATATAAGAGAGTAAAATAAATATATAACTAAATAAAATGAATGTATTAAAAGGCTAAGATTGCAAAGAGCTTGTAAAAACAAGAAACTTTGCAATTTCCTTCTTATTCAAAATCTTCTCTGTTCTCAAGAAGGAAAAGATTTTTAATTCTGCAGTGTACAGCTCATTGCTATGGTTACTGACCACCTGAGAAGTGGCCGGTCTCCTTGGCAAGAAGCGCTCACTTGCAGACTGGTGGACTTCAGCGCCCCTGTGCCTGTCCCATTCTGCAGAGGCAAAGCTGCCTCTGCCCGCAGAATGCAAGAGGGCACAATTCAGACAAGCGGCTCAGCCAAGCCACCGGCCAGAACTGTAAATCTTCAGCTTCTGATGAGAGGAACACAAGACCACCCCTTTAATAAAGGAGTAGAGCAGAACTCATACAGTGATTAGTGGGGGTCTGACACCTGAAATCCCCAGACATCAGCTACTTCTGCAAGATGATGTACACAGTGTTAAGAGCTGGAATAGCACAGCTCCGCACACTGTGCAATGGCTGGTTTCAGGTACTACAGCTCAGATCACAATCATTTCAATAGGAGCTGCAGTACCAAGATCGGCCACTACACAGTGTACAGCGCTGTGCTGTTTGGGCTCTCTACGCTGAGTATTTCCAGCTGCTGTCTTATTGGTGAGGGGGCCGTGTGTTGGAACCTCACTGATCTGATATTGATGACCAGGGTCGGACTGCGGTGTCTGGGGCCCACAGGGGAAATTAACTCTAGGGGCCCACCTACAGCAAGATGCAAATATCTGTTATCCGCTCTCCCTGTTATAGTGGAGCATTGACTGGCGGCTCCTGCACATCTACTGGGCGACACTCTAACTGGGATGGACATGTTTGCATTAAAGGGCTTCTTTGGTTAAAACTAGTGTTGAGCGAGTATGTTCTGTTAACCCTTTCGGCGAGTATGCTCGGGCCGAGCTCCGAGTATTTATAGCTGCTCGGTGATATGGTTGAATCGCTCCCGTGTGCATGATTTGCGACTGTTTGACGGTTTTAATACATGTGAGGAATGTGTAAGAAATAACCACCATAAATGAGGAGGGCACCATCTAATAAACGGGATCTACCTGCAGCATCTCATGAACTAACAAGTGGAAAATTATTTTTGGGAAAGAGGAGATGCTAACTAATAGTGATCACCAAAATGATAAAGAAAAAAATAAATAAATAGTGATCAATAGCAATATCAATCTATGAAAATATATCAATTTATTAAATACAAATGTTTCCTGACACATATACATGTAGTAACAAACTAACAAACATATAAAACACCATAAAATAGTGGAAAAACACCACTGTCTAAAGAGCCATCATTTTGGTGATCACTATTAGTTAGCAAATAATTTTCCGAATGTGTAAGAAATAGACATTCCTCACATGTATTAACCCCTTAAGCCGCGGAGCATTTTCCGTTTTTGCATTTTCGCTTTTTGCTCCACTTGTTCCCAGAGCCATAGCGTTTTTATTTTTTGGTCAATATGGCCATGTTAGGGCTTATTTTTTGCGGGACGAGTTGTACTTTTCAACGCCATTACTAGTTTTACCATGCCGTGTACGGGAAAACGGGAAAAAAATTCCAAGCGCCGTGAAATTCCAAAAAAAGTGCAATACCACTGAGGTTTTTTTTAATTTTTTTTTACCACGTTCACTGAATGCTAAAACTGACCTGCCATTATTATTCTCCAGGTCATTAAGAGTTCAAAGACACCAAACATGTATAGGTTCTTTTTTATTTAAGTGATGAAAAAAAATTCCAAAGTTTGGTAAAAAAAAAAAATGGTGCCATTTTCCGAGACCCGTAGCGTCTCCATTTTTCGGGATCTGGGACAGGGTGAGGGCTTATTTTTTGTGAACCGAGCTGAAGTTTTTATAGATGCTATTTTGGGGTAGATCCAATGTTTTGATCGCCCGTTATTGCATTTTATTGCAATTTTACGGCGACCAAAAAACGTAATTCTGTCGTTTAGAATTTTTTTCTCATTACGCCATTTACCGATCGCATTAATTCTTTTTTTATATTGATAGATAGGGCAATTCTAAATGCGGCAATACCAAATATGTGTATGTAGGGTTTTTTTTTTATGATTTTATTTTGAATGAGGCGAAAGGGGGGTGATTTAAACTTTTATATTTTTTTATTTTTTTTCATATTTTTTAAAACTTTTTTTTTCACTTTTTGCTTGCTTCTGTAGTTTCCATAGGAGACTAGAAGCAGCAACTGTCCGATCGCCTCTGCTACATACAGGGGACGATCAGATCCCCTGTATGCAGCAGAAATGGTCCTGTGCTATGAGCGCCGACCACTAGGTGGCGCTCACAGCGACAGGATCATTACAACCACTGGTGTCTGCTGCAGACCCAGGGTTGTCATGACCACCCATCGGCGACCCACGATCATGTGACGGGGTTGCCGATGGGAGGGGTAAGTGACGCGCTTCCAGGAAGCGCGCATTAAATGCCGCTGTCAGAGATTGACAGCGGCATTTAATATGTTAACAGCCGCTGGTGGATCACGATTCCACCCGCGCCTGTTGCGGGCACATGTCAGCTGTAATAATCAGCTGACATGTGCTTGGTTCAGTGCGGGCTCAGCGCCGGAGCCCTCACTGAACCGGAGGATAACGACATGCGCGTACTAATACGTGACATGTCGTTAAGGGGTTAAAGCTGTCAAACAGTTGCAAATCATGCACACGGGAGCGATTCAACCATATCACCGAGCAGCTGTAAATACTCGGAGCTCGGGCCGAGCATACTCGGACAGAACATACTCGCTCAACACTAGTTAAAACAAGTTATCACCGATCCATGGGCTCTACAGGATAGGTGATCACTTATTGAGCATTTGTGTCCGAACATTGGAAAACGCACCTATCGGAAGAATGGGGAAGTTTTATCCCTGACAGAACACTTATCCCTATTTTAAAATGCTGCGGCAGGTGGGACGTCTGACCGCAGCTCTATTCATTCTCTTAGAGACTTGCAAAAAAGAGCAGCGCTCACAGCCACTGAGAGAATGAATGGATCAGTGGTCGCATCTCACATGCCGCTCCAGTCTAATGGGGAGAAAAGCTCCACATTCTGCCGGTGTGTGCAAGCAGTCAGACCCCCACCAATCAATATTATCACTGATCCTGTGGAGAGGTGATTACTTGTTTTCACCGGAGAACCCCTGTAAGTGCATCTCTGCCGCTCTTGTCCAAGTATTTAATCGCTAAGGCCACGGCCCTACTATCAGTATTCGGTCAGTGTCCAGTCAGTATTTTTTCTCAGGAGTGGGAGCCAAAACAGGTGATGAACAATCAGAGAAAAGGTATAATAGAAACAAGTCACCAATTCTGCATTAATCAACCATTCCTGGTTTCGGCAGCCACTCCTGAGAAAAATACTGACCAAATACTGATGGTGGGGCTGTGGCCTAATGGAAAAAAATCTTTTCCTAGTTAAGATCAGCGAGAATAAAATGACCGCCATACACAACACAGTCCACTATATCAACACCAATAATACCACATACAAAAGGGACAAATATCGCCACACCTTGACTAGATCACATATTACCACTACATAGTGACCGAATAATACCACATACAAGGAACAAATATGGCCAAACTATGACCAGACCATATATTACCACCCCAAGGTGACCAAATACTACAATACTGATCATGAATACAAAACCACAATACTAACAACACTGTTATTACCACCAGCAACATTATACACAGGAGCTCTGTATATAGTGTCAGTGTACAGGTAACACAGTGATCACCAGTGACATTATAGACAGGAGCTCTGTATATAGTGTATAGGTAATACAGTGATCACTAGTGACATACACAGGAGCTCTGTATATACTATATACACACGTGGTCAAAATTGTTGGTACCCCTCGTTTAATGAAAGAAAAACCCACAATGGTCACAGAAAAAACTTGAATCTGACAAAAGTAATAATAAATTAAAAATCGATGAAAATGAACAAATGAAAGTCAGACATTGCTTTTCAACCCTGCTTCCACAGAATTTAAAAAAAAATTAAACTCTTGAAATAGGCCTGGACAGAAATGATGGTACCCCTGAAAATAATGTGACAAAAGGGACATGTTAAATCAAGTTGTGTCCACTAATTAGCATCACAGGTGTCGACAATCTTGTAATCAGTCAGTGGGCCTGTATATAGGGCTACAGATACTCACTGTGCTGTTTGGTGACATGGTGTGTACCACACTCAACATGGACCAAAGGAAGCAAAGGAAAGAGTTGTCTCAGGAGATTAGAAAGAAAATTATAGACAAGCATGTTAAAGGTAAAGGTTATAAGACCATCTCCAAGCAGCTTGATGTTCCTGTAACTACAGTTGCACATATTATTCAGAAATTTAAGATCCATGGGACTGTAGCCAACCTCCCTGGACGTGGCCGCAGGAGGAAAATTGATAACAAATCAAAGAGACGAATAATATGAATGGTAACAAAAGAGCCCAGGAAAACTTCTAAAGAGATTAAAGGTAAACTTCAAGCTCAAGGAACATCAGTGTCAGATCGCACCATCCGTCGTTGTTTGATCTAAAGTGGACTTCATGGGAGACGACCAAGGAGTACACCATTGTTGAAAAAAAATCATAAAAAAGCCAGACTGGAATTTGCCAAACTACATGTTCACAAGTCACAAAGCTTTTAGGAGAATGCCCTATGGACAGATGAGACAAAAATGGAAGTTTTTGGCAAGGCACATCAGATCTATGTTCACAGATGGAAAAATGAAGCATATCAAGATAAGAACACTGTCCCTACTGTGAAACACGGAGGAGTCTCTTTTATGTTTTGGGGCTGGTCTGCCGCATCTGGCACAGGGTGTCTTGAATCTGTGCAGGGTACAATGAAATCTCAAGACTATCAAGGGATTCTAGAGAGAAATGTGCTGCCCAGTGTCAGAAAGCGTGGTCTCAGTCGCAGGTCATGGGTCTTGCAACAGTATTATGACCCAAAACACACAGCTAAAAACACCCAACAATGGCTAAGAGGAAAACATTGGACTATTCTGAAGTGGCTTCTATGAGCCCTGACCTAAATCCTATTGAGCATCTTTGGAAAGAGCTGAAACATGCCGTCTGGAAAAGGCAACCTTCAACCATGAGACAACTGGAGCAGTTTGCTCATGAGGAGTGGCCAAAATACCTGTGGAGAGGTGCAGAAGTCTCATTGACAGTTACAGGAGTCGTTTGATTGCAGTGATTGCCTCAAAAGGTTGTTCAGCAAAATATAAAGTTAAGAAGAACCATCATTTCTGTCCAGGCCTGTTTTATCAGTTTATTTTTATTTTTTTTATTCTGTGGAAGCAGAAAAGCAATGTCTGACTTTCATTTGTTCATTTTCATAGATTTTTAATTTATTATTACTTTTGTCAGATTCAAGTTATTTCTGTGACCATTGTGGGTTTTTCTTTCATTAAACGAGGGGTACCAACAGTTTTGACCACGTGTGTAGTGTAAGTGTACATGTGTGTCACCCTGGCCTGGATGCCACAAGTGTAATTAAAGCTGTGTCTGAGAGCAGGGGGGAGGTTCTCTAGTCAGGGGAACATTAGCATGCAATGCCTCCTGTCTCAGGCCAGTAGGGGGAGCAGGCTGCCCCTATAAAAGCTGGTGCTGAGGGCAGGGTTAGAGAGAACCCAGATGACCTGTCTCAGGACTGAGACGTGTCTCAGCAGAGCAGGGACAGACAGTTGCACTGCACCTAAGAGGAAGTGTGGCAGGAGGAGAGCCACAAGCCAGAGACAAGAGGCGAAGAGAGCCTGTCTTGGCAGATAACAGACTTAATCTACCAGAGTTTGGTGTCTGAGGCTGGAAGGATTCCACATCCCCCAGCAGAGAACCAGTCCGCAAGGGACTGTATATTCCTTGGCCTAAGAAGCCTGGAGGCCCTGCCACAACAGAAGGGACCAGTAAAGCCATACAAGGCTGGGAGGAGAAAGGAACCCACGTCGCAGGCCATACAGGCGAGAAAACATGGAAAGCTCGGAAACGTGGGCTGTTACCCTATCAGGAGGAGATAGCCAGAAGGAGCGCAGAAAGCACGGTAGGCCTACACCCTCACCCTGACCAGGGCCAATTTCCCCGTTGCTCTCAGACATCCAGGTCCCCTCCTAGCCGGGACTGTTTGTGGGTCAGTTTACCTGTTTAGTAAAGACCCTAGACTGCAACCTGTTGTCTGTGTGCTCCTTGCTCCTCCAGCACTATCAGCACTGGGACTCCCACTACCATCACTCCCAACATCCATTATACTGCCCTGGGGCCGCACTCTTCCCGTGGAGAGTCACACTACCCTAGCTGCACACCTCGTCAGCCCCAGCGGTCTGCATGCAGCGGCGGTTCCTAATAACCGCAATCCATGGGTGGCGTAGTCGGACATTATCAGCAGAACATAGCAGACTACCATTGGCCTGACCACCCTGAGCCATGGAACCGGGTCGCCACTACTACCCCCATCATCTCCCTATTGCCCGGATCCGAGTGCCGCACGGCCCAGGGGGCGAGTCAGCTTTGGCGTAGTCGGCAGGATTTCGTGCCCGCAACCACCGGGTACTGCGTGCCTGAAAAAGACTTTTGTAACTTACCTGTGGCAAAGTTTCCCGCCGTCCGGAGTCTTTTCCCGCCATCCGGAGCCGATTCCCGCCATCGGACGCCATCTTGGACCGTTTCCCGCCGTCTTCTGCCGCCTTCCCGCCATCCGCAGCTGCTTCCCGCCATCGGACGCCATCTTCAGGACGCCGCGCGGGAAGAAGAGGGGCGTGGACGTCAAAACCGCGCGAGATCCGAAGCTCCGCCTCACGCACCGACGCTGCGCAAGGTCCTGGAAGGGAGAGAGAGCGACGCTGACGTCATCAGGACGCGACGCCAGGTCCTCGTCCATAGCAGCAGCAGCGGAGCCGCGGCCTACAGAAGAGGATCGTCGGAAGGTAGGCCACGCGTAACTAGCGGGGGAGGAAGATGACGGACACAGAGGCGTCCACTACCACCAACGCAACTGCAGCAGCGGTGATGCCCTTTTCCTTGCCCTACATCCCTGGAGCGGCCTGGCTGCCCAAATACTCAGGGGAGCCCCATGCCCTAACTGACTTCAAGGAAAGGCTATACAGTTTGTTCCACGTTTACCCCCTGACAGAGGAACAGAAGGTCAGCATATTAACAGGGCAGTTAACTGGCGCAGCCCAGCGGGAGGTAAAATCATGGCCCACTGAGGAGAAAAGGACTGTGAAGGGTATTCTGGCCCGGCTGCGGGGTACCTTTGACACACGTACCTCCGCTGAGATTAAAATGAGGTTCTATGGATGTAAGCAGCGGGCACAGGACAGCATCAGAGACTATGCCCTAAATCTGCAGGAAGCCTTGAGGGCTATTCAACAAACTGACCCTGGCAGTGTGCAGGAAACGGATAAGCTGCTAACAGAACAATTCATAGAAGGTCTGCTGTCTAGCGCCCACAGGGCCCAACTGCGCCTCATGTTCTTTCAGAACCTCGACCTTACCTTTGCCCAATTTAAGGACAGGGCCATAAGGGTGCTCCGTGAATCTGCAACCAGTGGCGCTATAAACCCCCGGCGCCCTGCTATCACTTACCACCAGGAGGCGGCGCCCTCCTCTATGGACTCCGTGGAGGCTGATGCACAGGCCCTGAACCAAGCCCCGTCGAAAGATCTGCACCAACAAGTCCAGGAGCTGACCAGGAGCGTCGCGGCGTTGACCAGGACCGTCCAGGCGTTGCAAGTGGACCCGTCAAAACCCATCGAGCTGGCTTCAAGTCCAGAGGATGTCCCATGGCGTCGAAAGAGGAGGATCCCGTCGTTCCGAGGGAGGCCCACAGACCGCTACACAGAGGATGGACAGCCCATTTGCTGTCGATGCAACCAGCCCGGACACATTTCCAGGTACTGTAATTTAAACGGGTCCAACCTGGGGCAGAGGGCCAACCCCCAGGCATAAGATCACCAGGCCCTTACAATTGGCGTAATAAGTACGTTGGGGGGCGCCCGGTTTTACCCGTGGTGCTGGACGGTATCCCCATGAGCGCCTTGCTGGATACTGGGTCACAAGTAACCACTATCCCTTATGTACTTTTTAAGCAGTATTGGACTGATGCTGATATCACACGGTATCCAGACGGTAACTTGAGCATCATCGCCAGTAATGGCTTACCCGTGCCGCAGATGGGGTTCAAGGAGATGACCATTAAGATTGGTAAAGTTGAACTACCGGCACAGGGAGTGATTATTGTGGACATTGACCGTCGTGAAAGTCACCCTAAAATAACTGTGGGTACTAATGTAATTGAAAATTGTCTTTCAGAGGTAATTGTAATCTTACAACAGGTGGCGGTGAATGCTAGTTCCAGCCAACAGAGAGTCCTCAACAAGGAGATAAAAGCCCTGATGAGACGGCAGCAGGTAGAACTGTCTGGTGGTGAGATCGGTAGCGTAAGACTGAGTGACCCATTCCCCATTTCCATGCCTCCCAAAAGTGAAATGATGATCTGGTGTCGGACTGCAATCGGGTTGAGAGGTAGAGACTACCAAGCCATGGTAGAACCCGTGTACTCAGACAGCAGGCCCACCATTTTGACAGCCCGGGGGGTGGTTGATGTCCGTCATGGGAGGGTGCCCGTCCGCATTCTCAACATTGGGGAGAGGGAGGTACACTTACCCAGGTACGCTACACTCGCCAAGCTGTTTGTGGTCGAACACAAAGCTATCAGGGCCGTGGAACCCTTGCCTCCATCTCCTCAGGCGGAGGGTAATGGCTCCCAGAAACAAAAGGAGGACTGGTGCCAGAAACTCCACGTGGGTGCTGACTCCACTCCCCTGCACCAAAAACAAGGAGTCTACCGGGTGGTACAGGAGTACGAGAGAGTCTTTAGTAAGCACCCGCTAGACTTCGGCAGAGTAAAGGGGATAGAACACCACATCCCCACAGGGAGCCACCCACCGATAAAAGAGAGGCACAGACCTGTACCCCCTGCACATTATCAGAACGCAAGGGGCATGCTAAGAGAGATGAAAGAAGCTGGGGTTATTAGAGACAGCTGTAGCCCCTGGGCAGCCCCCTTGGTTCTGGTCAAAAAGAAAGACGGCACCATGAGAATGTGCGTCGACTATAGACAAATCAACCGTATCACTCACAAAGACGCATATCCGCTGCCTAGAATAGAGGAGTCTTTAGCCGCACTAAAATCAGCTAACTTCTTTTCTACTTTGGACCTTACTAGCGGGTACTGGCAGGTTCCTGTGGCAGAGGCTGACAAGGAGAAGACCGCCTTCACCACCCCGATGGGACTGAGCGAATTCAACTGCATGCCTTTCGGGCTCTGCAACGCACCAGGGACCTTCCAGCGGCTGATGGAATGCTGTCTAGGGCACCGAAACTCCGAGACGGTCCTCCTTTACCTGGACGACGTGATCGTCTATTCGAAGACCTACGAGGACCATCTGAAGCACCTGGCCGAGGTGTTCGAAGCCCTGGCAGGCTATGGCCTGAAGGTGAAACCATCGAAGTGTCACCTGCTGAAACCAAAGGTCCAGTACCTAGGGCACGTGGTAAGCGCGGAAGGAGTGGCCCCCGACCCTGACAAGGTCGCGGCAATCAAGAGCTGGCCAAGCCCCTCGAACATCAAAGAGGTGAGACAGTTTCTCGGGTTGGTAGGCTACTACCGAAGATTCATCCCCGGGTTCACCAAGATGGCAGCTCCTATGCAGGACCTCCTGATCGGACAGTCTAAGTCCAGGAGGCAAAAGCCGCCCTTCAAGTGGGATAAACCGGAAGAGGAGTCCTTCCGCCAGCTAAAGATGGCCCTCACAGGGGATGAGATCCTGGCCTACCCTGATTATGGCCAGCCTTTCATTCTCCACACAGATGCCAGTAATGTGGGACTGGGAGCCGTATTGTCCCAAAACCAACAGGGCAGAGAACGGGTGATCGCATACGCCAGCCGGAAGCTGAGGCCCACCGAGAGGAACCCGGAGAATTACAGCTCCTTCAAGCTAGAATTCTTGGCGGTGGTGTGGGCCGTGACGGAACGCTTCAAGCATTACCTGGCCTCCGCAAAGTTCACCATGTACACGGACAACAACCCGTTGACACACCTGGACAATGCAAGACTGGGTGCCCTGGAACAGCGGTGGATGGCCCGTCTCTCCAACTATGACTTCGTGATCAAGTACCGGGCAGGCAAAACCAACTCCAACGCGGACGCCCTATCAAGGATGCCACACTTACCTGAAGGTGACGAAGACCCAGAAGAGCTGGAGGAGGTAGAACTCCCCGCGTTTCACCGGTATGGAGCCGCTCAACACTCTCACCGCGTGAAGGAGGAGGATCTAACAACTGTGATGATGAATCCCCTACCTCACCACAGCTGGGCCGAGACCCAAGATAGTGACCCTGCAGTCCGCCTGGTGAAAGATCTGCTGACCCGGGAAGACGCCCGCTTAGATCCAGATGCCCCAGAGGAAGCCAAGCAGCTATGGAAGGAGAAGAGCAAGCTGTTCCTCTACGAAGGCAAGTTGTGCAGAAGGATTGTCAACCACCGGACGCACGAGCTGACCTGGCAAGTCGTGGTCCCAAGGAGGGATGCAGCTATGGTCCTGGGGGCTTACCATGACAGAGCGGGACACTTCGGTTGGAAGAAACTGGAGTTCCTACTAAGAGGAAGATTCTTTTGGGTCGGCATGAGAGGAGCTGTAGAAAAATGGTGCAGAGACTGTGGCCCTTGTCACCTAAGGAGGAAGGACCGTGCCAGCCAGAAGACACCCTTGAGGCCCATCATCACCACGCAGCCTCTTGAGCTGGTAGCTCTGGACCATGTCAAATTGGCTCCCAGCCGGTCAGGATACATCTATGCCCTGACAATCGTGGACCACTATTCCCGTTTTCTAGTGGTGGTCCCGGTAAAGGACTTGACAGCCCAAACAGCGGCCAGAGCCTTCCAGCAATATTTCTGCCGTCCACACGGGTATCCGGAACAGGTCCTGACAGACCAGGGTCCAGCGTTCGAGGCTGAAATCTTCCAGGAGTTCTGCAACCTCTATGGCTGTAAGAAGATTCGTACAACGCCTTACCACCCCCAAACCAACGGGATGTGTGAGAACATGAACAATATAGTCATTGATCTCCTGAAGACGTTGCCCCTGGAGGAACGCAGCCTGTGGCCAGAAAAACTGCCGGACCTGATAGACCTATACAACAATATCCTGGTGAATGCTACAAACTGCACCCCGGCTTACCTGATGCGAGCTAGACCAGGAAAGCTGCCCGTAGACCTGGAGATGGGAGTCCTAATACCTGAGGACACCTCCCCGGATGCGGACTGGGATACGGAAAGGCAACTGCAGTACAAGAAGGTACAGGAGAGTGTGGAGAAGAGCCTGGCCCAGGTGAGAGAGAAGCAAGAAAGACTCTTCAATCAACACGCCCCTGCTAGTCCCCTAGAACCTGGTGAGCAAGTCCTAAAGCGAAAAAGAAGGCTACATAAGTTGGACGACCAGTGGGAAAGGGAACCCTACACCGTACTGCAGTCTGACCACGACAACCCAAAGGTGTGCGTAATCACCAAGGACGGAGGAGAAACCACTAGTGTCGTCTCCAGAGACCATCTCAAAAGGTGCCCCGAGCAACTCCGTAGTGCAGAAGAGGATCAGAGTGACCTTGAACCCGCAGAGGACAAGGAAGAAATGATCAGCACCGTTCTCGGAGAGTTTCCTCAGTCCTGGACTCGCATAAATGATGCCATAGTGGTACTTGTCCTGCATTTCCTGCAACCGGCACAGCAACAACCAACACCAGAGCCGGAAGGTGAAGAGGAGCAAGCAGTTCCAGAGGCAGAAGAGCCTGTACCAGCAGCCCAGGAGAGTCAACCCTCTGCTGACAGTGAGCCTGCCATGCCTGCGGTAAGCCAAAGGACCCGCAGACAGCTGCCTGCCCTACCTGTACACCCAGCTGGTAGCTGCACCCCTAACGCTAGTGGGGAAAGCCAAGTCAGTCCACCACCAGACAGTGGGCTACGTAGGTCAACCAGGAGCACAAAGGGACAGATACCCGCTCGCTGGAGAATATAGTGTACTAAAATTGTAAATAACCCTGTTGCCAAATGTTGAATTGTTTGCAAAGTTACATGCATGTTTGGTAATACTCTGTTTCAGTTTCTTGCAGCTACCGTAAGGACTCACAGGTTATGGACTTTTTATAACCGGGACCTTGTATGGACTGCGTTCAGAGCCTAACCCAGGAATGAACTAAGACTGTGAAGGACTTGGGGTAGGACAGACCCCCACCTGGTTAAGGTTCCCCGTTGTGCTGGTGATATGGACACCCGGTCACAGGCCACACTGTGACCTTAAGAACTCAATTTGTGCGTCGTCTGTCTATTAATGTTTTATTGTTTTGCATATTGTCTTTGTTTACTGTTTAGTCCCGGAGTACTAAATTTCACTAGGGGGGAATGTGTCACCCTGGCCTGGATGCCACAAGTGTAATTAAAGCTGTGTCTGAGAGCAGGGGGGAGGTTCTCTAGTCAGGGGAACATTAGCATGCAATGCCTCCTGTCTCAGGCCAGTAGGGGGAGCAGGCTGCCCCTATAAAAGCTGGTGCTGGGGGCAGGGTTAGAGAGAACCCAGATGACCTGTCTCAGGACTGAGACGTGTCTCAGCAGAGCAGGGACAGACAGTTGCACTGCACCTAAGAGGAAGTGTGGCAGGAGGAGAGCCACAAGCCAGAGACAAGAGGCGAAGCAAGCCTGTCTTGGCAGATAACAGACTTAATCTACCAGACTTTGGTGTCTGAGGCTGGAAGGATTCCACATCCCCCAGCAGAGAACCAGTCCGCAAGGGACTGTATATTCCTTGGCCTAAGAAGCCTGGAGGCCCTGCCACAACAGAAGGGACCAGTAAAGCCATACAAGGCTGGGAGGAGAAAGGAACCCACGTCGCAGGCCATACAGGCGAGAAAACACGGAAAGCTCGGAAACGTGGGCTGTTACCCTATCAGGAGGAGATAGCCAGAAGGAGCGCAGAAAGCACGGTAGGCCTACACCCTCACCCTGACCAGGGCCAATTTCCCCGTTGCTCTCAGACATCCAGGTCCCCTCCTAGCCGGGACTGTTTGTGGGTCAGTTTACCTGTTTAGTAAAGACCCTGGACTGCAATCTGTTGTCTGTGTGCTCCTTGCTCCTCCAGCACTATCAGCACTGGGACTCCCACTACCATCACTCCCAACATCCATTATACTGCCCTGGGGCCGCACTCTTCCCGTGGAGAGTCACACTACCCTAGCTGCACACCTCATCAGCCCCAGCGGTCTGCATGCAGCGGCGGTTCCTAATAACCGCAATCCACGGGTGGCGTAGTCGGACATTATCAGCAGAACATAGCAGACTGACCACCCTGAGCCACGGAACCGGGTCGCCACTACTACCCCCATCGTCTCCCTATTGCCCGGATCCGAGTGCCCCACGGCCCAGGGGGCGAGTCACATGTAATACACTGACTCACCAGTGACGTCTCTAGGTGAAGTCCTTCATCTTCGCTTTTCTTCTTCATCTGGCACAGACGGCCATCACTTCTTCCAGCCAGGAATCATCTCTGCAGAAAATAACACACAGTTATCAATAACTGATCTCTTCTAGGGAATATTCCCACTCCACCCCCCGACTTCTACACTACACCAGTTGAAGAAAAAAAGCGATATAGTGCCGCACTGCACAGTAACAGGAGCCCGCTTTTGTCCTATCCCATGGAAAACAATTTCCTAAAAAGTAAATTATATTACAGAAGTAATAATGTCTCTAATTGGACTCTAAAATAATAATGTTCCTCACTGGCCACCATAAACTAATAAAGTATGTTCCTCAATCTGGCCCCAAACAGTAATTAAGTCCCTTGTTCAGCCTGGCACCCCCATATATCCATCCTGGCCCCCCCTTCCCTGCATATATCCATCCTGACACCCCCCATATATCCCTTCTGGCCCCCATATGTCCAGTGTGACCCCTCCATATATTTATCCTAGCCCACGTGTATCGAGCCTGCCCCCTCCCATATACCCATCCTAGTCCCCCATGTGGCCCTCCTGTTCCCCCCATATATCCATCCTGGCCTCCATGTGTCCAGCCTGCCCCCCCACATATCCATCCTGGCCTCCATGTTTCCAGCCTGCCCCCCCATATATCTGTCCTGGCCTCCATGTGTCCAGCCTGCCCCCTCCCATATATCTGTCCTAAAGCCCCATGTGTCAAGCCTGCCCCCCATATATCCATCCTGGCCTCCATGTGTCCAGCATGCCCCCCCAACATATCCTTCCTGGCCTCCATGTGTCCAGCCTGCCCCCCACAATATATCCATCCTGGCCTCCATGTTTCCAGCCTGCCCCCCATATATCCATCCTGGCCTCCATGTGTCCAGCCTCCCCCTCATATATCCATCCTGCCCTTCCCCCCTGCATATATCCATCCTGACACCCCCCCATATATCCATACTGGCCCCCATATGTCCAGCGTGGCCCCTCCATATATTTATCCTAGCCCACGTGTATCGAGCCTGCCCCTCCACATATCTATCCTAGCCCCCCATGTGTCCAGCCTGCCCCCCACATATCCATCCTGGCCATCATGTGTCCAGCCTGCCCCGCCCCCCATATATCCGGCCCCCCCATATATCCATCCCCCTCACATATCCATCCTGGCCTCCATGTGTCCAGCCTGCCCCACCATATAGCCATCCTGCCCACCCTTTCCCATGTGTCCATCCAGGCTCCCCCCCTTATGTGTCCAGCCAGGCTCCCCCCCTTGTGTGTCCAGCCAGGGTTCCCCCTTGTGTGTCCAGCCAGGCTCTCACCCTTGTGTGTCCAGCCAGTGTTCCCCCTTGTGTGTCCAGCCAGGGTTCCCCCTTGTGTGTCCAGCCAGGGTTCCCTCTTGTGTGTCCAGTCAGGGCTTCCCCTTGTGTGTCCAGCCAGGGCTCCCCCTTGTGGGTCCAGCCAGGGTTCCCCCTTGTGTGTCCATCCAGCTCCCCCCTTGTGTGTCCAGCCAGGGCTCCCCCTTGTGTGTCCAGTCAGGGCTCCCCCTTGTGTGTCCAGCCAGGGCTCCCCCTTGTGTGTCCAGCCAGGGCTCCCCCTTGTGTGTCCAGCCAGGGTTCCCTCTTGTGTGTCCAGTCAGGGCTCCCCCTTGTGTGTCCAGTCAGGGCTCCCCCTTGTGTGTCCAGCCAGGGCTTCTCCTTGTGTGTCCAGCCAGGGCTCCCCCTTGTGTGTCCAGCCAGGGCTCCCCCTTGTGTGTCCAGCAAGGCCCCCCTTGTGTGTCCATCCGGGCCCCCCCTTGTGTGTCCAGCCAGGGTCCCCCCTTGTGTGTCTAGCCGGGCCCCCCCTTGTGTGTCCAGCCAGGGGCCCATCCCATTCTGCATCCACTCATATACACACAGACACACACACAGACACCTCTTACCTTCCTGCTCTCCCGTGCGGTGTCCTCCTTCTCCGGTGACGTCATACGCCGGCCGGGGAAGGGAGACGCGCAGCTTCAGCTGCTTCACTGGGACGTGTGTCGCGGCGGTTCAGGTAATGAACGCCGCGTACGCGCGTCCCTGCATACACTGTGCCAGCGCTTTTAAAGGGCCCGTGCCCCTTAAAACCGCAGGTTTTTTTATTTTTTCATTCTCTTCTCCCCCTCTCCTCTGCAGAAGGGTACCCCGCCAGCCCAGTCCCACCCTGTTGATGACTTATCCTAAAATCGGTCATTAATATATAAGTCCTGGACAGTCCCGTTAAGCTTGTTTTACCTAGTTATAAAAGCCCTTTAAGTCCTCATTATAAGGTAAGGTATGAATGGATCTAATTAAATTCTCCAAAGAGAACTATTTATACATTTTAGTCACTGTGAGCTTTCTACAAGATATTGCGGGCAGTATATAGCGAATATACGGACACAGAGCCATTCGCCGGCTCAGATTGCCAATAAGCACGTTGTAAATATGAGACCTTGACATCATAGGTTACTTGGCTTAATATGAAATTGTCCCTCATGTGTACCGCATTGTGGGCAGGGACTATATGTACATCACTGCAGAATATGTTGGCAATAAAAAGTCAACAGAAATGAATATCATGCAGATCCTCACCAGGACTCCAGCAGTGTCACCATCCTGCCACCATACAGCTATAGAAGGACAATAAACCTGCAGGGTTCTCCCCTCAGTTATTTTTCCTTTAATTTTATTATCTGTTTCTTACTCACAGTGAAAGAACAGTCATCAGATATTTTATTCTTCACTTTTTATTTTACAGTCTCAGCTCTGAAGAATAGAACGTCTTATGAATAAATGACAGCTCACTTATTACAGTGGTGGCCAAAAGTATTGGCACCCCTGCAATTCTATCAGATAATACTCAGTTTCTTCCTGAAAATGATTGCAATCACAAATTCTTTGGTATTATTATCTTCATTTAATTTGCTTGCAAGGAAAAAACACAAAAGAGAATGAAGCAAAAATCAAATCATTGATCATTTCACACAAAACTCCAAAAATGGGCCAGACAAAAGTATTGGCACCCTCAGCCTAATACTTGGTTGCACAACCTTTAGCCAAAATAACTGCGAACAGCCACTTCCGGTAACCATCAATGAGTTTCTTACAATGCTCTGCTGGAATTGTAGACCATTCTTCTTTGGAAAACTGCTCCAGGTCCCTGATATTTGAAGGGTGCCTTCTCCAAACTGCCATTTTGTGATCTCTCCACAGGTGTTCTATGGGATTCAGGTCTGGACTCATTGCTGGCCACCTTAGAAGTCTCCAGTGCTTTCTCTAAAACCATTTTATAGTGCTTTTGGAAGTGTGTTTTGGGTCATTGTCCTGCTGGAAGACCCATGACCTCTAAGGGCGACCCAGCTTTCTCACACTGGGCCCTACATTATGCTGCAAAATTTGTTGGTAGTCTTCAGACTTCATAATGCCATGCACACGGTCAAGCAGTCCAGTGCCAGAGGCAGCAAAGCAACCCCAAAACATCAGGGAACCTCCGCCATGTTTGACTGTAGGGACCATGTTCTTTTCTTTGAATGCCTCTTTTTTTTTCCTGTACACTCTATGTTGATGGTTTTTCCCAAAAAGCTCGACTTTTGTCTCATCTGACCAGAGAACATTCTTCCAAAACATAGTAACATAGTTTGTAAACATAGTTAGTAAAGCCGAATAAAGACTTGCGTCCATCAAGTTCGACCTGTTAGTTCTGTAATTGGTAAAGTTGATCCAGAGGAGGGCAAAAACCCCAAATGATTTGGCCAATCTTCACCTGAGGAAAAATTCCCTCCTGACTCTGAAACCAGCAGTCAGAATAAATCCCTGTATCAACTTACTATTTTATTTTATTTTTAAGTATATGCTGAAATCTGCCTGGTATCTAGAAATGCATCCAGTCCCCGCTTGAACTGGTGTAGTGAATCTGACATCACCGTCTCCTCACTCTGTGAAATCCATATTCTCACTGCTCTTACCGTAAAGAACGCCTCTAGTGACGCTTACCCAATCTGAGTATATTCCATTTATAACCACCCTCTGCCTTCTATCCCTTAGCCAGTTAGCTACCCACTTGCAGACATTTTCCCCCAGCCCCATCATTCTCATTTTGTATACCAACCTATTATGTGGCACGCTATCGAAAGCTTTTGAGAAGTCGAGATACACGACATCCACTGGTTCCCCCTGATCTACTCGAGAGCTCACCTCCTCGTAGAAGTCAATCAGGTTTGTTTGGCAGGAGCGATTCCTCATGAATCCATGTTGGTTCGGGATTAAAAGATTATTAGCATCAAGATGCTCCGTAATTGCCTCTTTAATGAAGCTTTCAAAAATTTTGCCCACAACGGACGTCAGACTCACCGGCCGATAGTTTCCGGCGTCACTTTTCGCTCCCTTTTTGAATATTGGCACTACATTCGCCTGTCGCCAATCAAGTGGCACAGACCCAGTCTCAACAGAGTCCTTAAATATAAGATATAACGGTCTGTCTATCACATTACTTAGTTCCCTTAGTACCCGTGGGTGTATGCCATCAGGTTCTGGTGATTTGTTTATTTTAATGTTACTGAGGCGTTTCTGTACCTCAACTTGGGTTAGATTTGTCATACTTAGTGGAGGATTAAGCTTGTCACTTCTCATTTCTCCTGTTAGTTTGATTTCCTTTGTGAAAGTTGTCGAAAAAAAATTATTTAATAGATTAGCTTTATCCTCATCTTTCTCTATGATTTTGCCTTCCTCACTTTTTATTGGTCCAATATTATCCGATTTAATCCTTTTACTATTTATATACGTAAAGAACAGTTTGGGATTTGATCTACTTTCCCTAGCAATACGTCTCTCTGTTTCCTCCTTCGCTATTTTTATTTGTTTTTTACAGGTTCTCGTTTTTTCCTTGTAACACATTAGTGCCTCCTTACTGTTTTCCTGTTTTAATCTCTTGAATGCCTCTTTTTTGCTATTTAACGCCCCTTTTACGTTCTTGTTCAACCATATTGGTTTCCTCTTATTTCTGGCCCTTTTATTCCCATACGGTATATACCTCTCGCACTGAGTATTCAGAATTCTTTTGAAGGTTTCCCATTTACTATTCGTATTCCATTGATTAAGTACTTTGTCCCAGTCAATAAGTTGAAGGCTTTCTTTCAGCTGATCAAACTTCGCCCTCCTAAAGTTTAATGTTTTTGTTGTTCCCTTATTGATAACCCTACTGAAGGGCATTTTGAAGTCGATAATATTATGGTCGCTATTACCTAGGTGCCCCCCTATCTGTACCTCAGTTATTCTATCAGGCCTATTAGTCAATATTAAGTCCAACACGGCCTTCCCTCTCGTTGGTTCCTGCACTAGTTGGGAGAGATAATTATCCTTAATATTTGTCAAGAACCTTTTTCCTTTCTGAGATCTACAGGTTTCTGTTTCCCAGTCAATATCCGGGTAGTTGAAATCCCCCATTACAATCACTTCATTATGTTTTGCTACTTTGTCTATTTGTCCTAATAGCAGATTCTCATTCTCCTCTGTTATATTGGGTGGCTTATAGCAGACCCCCAGTAATATTTTATTATTATTTTTAGTTCCCTCTATCTCTACCCACATGGACTCGACCCCCTCTTCTCCCTCTCCTATATCTTCCCTTAGTCTGGGTTTTAGACATGACTTTACATATAAGCAGACTCCTCCGCCTTTCCCCTGTTTCTGGTCCCTTCTAAATAAACTATAATCTAATAAATTTACCGCCCAGTCGTAGCTATCGTCTAGCCAAGTCTCTGTTATACCTACGATGTCATACCTCTCCTCCCATATAAGCGCCCGCAGCTCATCCGCCTTATTGGTCAGGCTTCTTGCGTTGGTCAGCATGCAAGATAAAACTTTGGGGTTATTTAGCATCCTATTCTTCTCTAACGATCTAACTGTACTATCCCCACCCCCCTCTCCACCCTCATTATATTCACTTCTCCCCTTCCCCCTTGCTTGCCTCACATCCCACCTATTTCCTTGGTTTCCCCCCCCGTCTCGTTTAAAAACTCCTCCAACCTATTAGCTATCTTCTTCCCCAGCACCGCTGCACCCTCCCCATTGAGGTGCAGCCCATCCCTACGGTAGAGCCTGTATCCGACCGCGAAGTCGGCCCAGTTCTCCATGAACCCAAACCCTTCTGCCTTGCACCAACTCTTTAGCCACTTATTCACCTCCCTAACTTCCTGTTGGCGCTCCTGTGTGGCTCGCGGGATTGGTAGTATTTCTGAGAAAACTACCTTGGAGGTCCTTGCCCTAAGCTTCCTACCTAGGTCCCTGAAATCATTTTTAAGGACCCTCCATCTACCACTCACTTTGTCATTGGTGCCGATGTGGACCATGACCGCTGGGTCTTCGCCAGCCCCACCCAGTAACCTGTCAACCCGATCCGCGATGTGCCGGACTCGAGCGCCAGGGAGGCAGCACACCGTTCGGCGATCCCGGTCTTTGTGACAGATTGCCCTGTCTGTCCCCCTAATAATAGAGTCACCCACTACCAGAACCTGTCTTGCCTGCCCTACACTTCCCCCCTCCCCCTCATTACTGGAGCATACACTCCCCCGGCGGTCAGAGGATCTGTCATGCTCCAATAATGCCGGTTCTGAACCAGCCTTCCTATACTTCTTCCCTCTATCCCTCCTTACTGTTATCCAGCTCCCTGCCTGTTCAGCCTGCACTTCCCCTCTATGCTCCACCCCCAGTATTGACCCATTGAGTGTCTGCTCGGTGAGCAGCAAACTCCGTTCTATGTTGTCGATGCTCCTCAGTACCGCTATCTGAGCACTTAGATCCAGAATTTGGGCTTCCAAGTGCACGATATGCTCACATCTCTCGCAGCAGTATGGATCCTCGAGTGGGTGCTCACGGAATGCATACATTGCGCAAGATGTACACTGCACGGCTCCGTCCAACATGGACGTCATTCTAAATATGGGGATACAGTCAGTATATATATACAAGTACAAAACACAATTATTTATATATAGGTGTATGGACGGGGATCAATTAGGGATGTGCAAGTGTATCAATTAGATATTGACAGGGGATCAGTTAAGTATGGACGGGGGATCAATTAAGCATCAAGTATGGACGGGGGAATCAGCTAAGTAGGTCAGGTGGATTAATTAAGTAAAAAGTAAAGTAAAGAAAGAATGAAATACAGTCAGCAATTCAGTCCTAAGTCCTCCCTTCCAAACTCCCTGAATCCAAAGTCACTGAAAAACAAGTCACACAATTACTTTCGTTCGCACTTACGCTCCGGACACACGCAGCTCGTTCACACTCGCAAACTAAGAGATTTAAAGTGTTTTTTTTTTTTTTTCCTTTTCCAGCAATGTACCCTTCACCTCAATGCACTTCCAAAGGACTTTATGCCCAACCAGCTGCCCCTTATAAACCCTTAATTATGACCCCTTCCCCTTAATTAACCCCTTGTGAGTAAATCTACACCTCAGGATTTTAGTGCAATGTAGTTAACCTTTAAATACACAGGTAGTAAACTAAGAAACTAAAACTGTAGTGAGAAAATAGATTTTAAAAAGCCCAATAAATCTAAACAGGTAGAAAAGCACTCAGCAGATCACAATGCAGCACTCACCGCAATTCACACAGGTATTTTCTGCAGGATTCCCAATACCTCTTCACGCAATTCACACAGGTATTTTCTGCAGGATTCCCAATACCTCTTCACGCAATTCACACAGGTATTTTCTGCAGGATTCCCAATACCTCTTCACGCAATTCACACAGGTATTTTCTGCAGGATTCCCAATACCTCTTCACCTTCACCTCAATGCACTTCCAGTTCTAGGCTTTATCAGGTAAGTTTTGGCAAACTCCAGCCTGGCTTTTTTATGTCTCGGGGTAAGAAGTGGGGTCTTCCTGGGTATCCTACCATACAGTCCCTTTTCATTCAGACGCCGACGGATAGTACGGGTTGACACTGTTGTACCCTCAGACTGCAGGGCAGCTTGAACTTGTTTGGATGTTAGTCGAGGTTCTTTATCCACCATCCGCACAATCTTGCGCTGAAATCTCTCGTCAATTTTTCTTTTCCGTCCACATGTAGGGAGGTTAGCCACAGTGCCATGGGCTTTAAATTTCTTGATGACACTGCGCACGGAAGACACAGGAACATTCAGGTCTTTGGAGACGGACTTGTAGCCTTCAGATTGCTCATGCTTCCTCACAATTTGGTTTCACAAGTCCTCAGACAATTCTTTGGTCTTCTTTCTTTTCTCCATGCTCAATGTGGTATACACAAGGACACAGGACAGAGGTTGAGTCAACTTTAATCCATGTTAACTGGCTGCAAGTGTGATTTAGTTATTGCCAACACCTGTTAGGTGCCACAGGTAAGTTACAGGTGCTGTTAATTACACAAATTAGAGAAGCATCACATGATTTTTCAAACAGTGCCAATACTTTTGTCCATCCCCTTTTTTAGGTTTGATGTGGAATTATATCCAATTTGGCTTTAGGACAATTCTATTTGTGTTTTTTCATTGAAGACAAATTAAATGAAGATAATAATACCAAAGAATTTGTGATTGCAATCATTTTCAGGAAGAAACTGAGTATTATCTGACAGAATTGCCGGGGTGCCAATACTTTTGGCCACCACTGTATTTCATGCGGTAGAAGTTAGCCTCCAGCAATGGAAGAGGGAACCGAGAAAGTGTAGAAAATGCTCTATCATGGCCGCAGTGGTAAGAGACATTGGAAATGCACGATCAAACCTATCATATCATAGGATTATCTATCATCTATCTATCCTTATATTCTCTATTTCATATCTATCTATCCATCTATCTATCCATATATGTATCTATCTATCTTTCTATCTATCCATGTATGATGGATGGATAGATAGATGGATAGATGAATAAATAGATGGATAGATAGATGGATAGATAGATAAATAGATAGATAGATAGTGTAGGGATTTGTACTCACTGAGCCGCGTTGGAGGTAGGCACAGGTTCACACAGTGATGCAGTCCACGGGTTCAAACAAACTAGTGGCTTATTTTAGTGTCCATACACCAGTTAAGAAACAAAAGTTACAGCCTTTTCCTGGCACAAAAAGGAATAACAGAACAAAGCTCAAAATAACAAGTCCATGCAGCACGGATTCAGCCGTTTAAACAAGGTGCTTTTCTCTGCCTCCTGCAGAGTCTAAGAAGCACCTGCAAGGTCTGCTCACCTTGCCCAGCAAACACAGACAGACAGAGACAGGCGCAGCTGTCTTAAATTAGCCTTCCAAGACCGGACTGGAGGTAAGTGAGCAGCTGTTCCCCCCCAGCTCTTTCAGCTGCTCATAAAACCCGGCCCTGTAATCCGGACCCATTAAATTCCTCTCAGCACTATGTGTGCTGGAGCCTGCTTCTCCGGATCCTACATCACCGAAGCATGGCACTTCGAGGACACATACCTCCCGTCCACGATCTGTCCGGCAGCAACCTTACATACACCCCCCCTCTGTCCAAAGCCGTAGGGCTTGGCACCTTCTGTCACCATACAATAAATCCTTGACAAGGCAGCGGCATTCCCATGTTGTTTCCCAGGCCTATGCTCTACCTGGAAACTAAAATCTTGTAGAGCCAGGAACCACCTAGTCACTCTGGCATTGTTTCCCTTCTTTTCTCGCATCCACCTCAATGGGGCATGGTCTGACACTAACCTGAACCTTCTACCTAATAGGTAATACCTCAGAGTGTCTAACGCCCACTTAATGGCCAAACATTCTTTTTCTACAATGGAGTAGTCCTTCTCACAAGCGGAGAGCTTCAGACTGAGGTATTTTACAGGGTGTTCTTCTCCGTTAATCTCCTGGGACAAGACTGCTCCCAGCCCGACATCCGATGCATCCATCTGGACCACAAACTCCTTGGAGAAGCTGGGTGCCACCAAGACTGGTTGTTTACAGAGGACCAGTTTCAATTCCTGGCAGGTCGCTTCTGCTTCCGGGGACCACTTGGCCATAGCTGACTTCATCCCTTTCAGAAGATCCATCAGTGGGGCTGCTATCAGGGCAAAGTTAGGGACAAATCTTCGATAGTAGCCCACAATGCCTAGAAACGCCCTGACCTGCTTCTTCGAGAGGGGCTGTGGCCAGTTCAAGATCGCCTCGACCTTATTTATTTGTGGTTTTATTTCCCCTCTACCAACCACGTACCCTAGGTACTTGGCTTCCTCCATCCCCATGGCACATTTCTTCGGGTTGATAGTAAAGCCCGCCTTCCTTAGGGCATCAAGTATGGCTTGAACTTTGTCCAGATGACTTTCCCAGTCCTGGCTAAATATGACGATAGCATCTAGGTAGGCCGCTGCATACTGTTTGTGGGGTGCTAAGATCCGGTCCATGGCTCTCTGGAAGGTGGCCGGAGCTCCCTTCAACCCAAACGGCATCCTGACGTATTGGCGTCGAGAAGGCTGTCTTCTCCTTAGCCTCTTTGGACAGGGGAATTTGCCAATATCCTTTGGTGAGGTCCAGAGTGGTGATGTACCGAGCCCGTCCTAGCCTTTCGATAAGCTCATCTACCCTAGGCATTGGGTAGGCGTCGAACTTTGAGACCTCCTTCAGCTTCCTATAGTCGTTGCAAAACCGCCATTCCCCATCTGGTTTCGGCACTAAGACTATAGGACTGGACCATCCACTTTTGGACTCTTCAATGACTCCCAGGTTTAGCATCCGCCTTACTTCTTTAGAGATCACCTCTCTGCGGGCTTCGGGGATCCGGTATGGTTTTAGATTGACGCGAACATGAGGCTCTGTGAGAACCTCATGCTCTATGACCTGAGTGAGTCCTGGCAACTCCGAAAACATGTCTTTATTTCGCTGTAACAACTCTTTGCACTGTTGCTTTTGGGCATGTGACAGTGACTCTGCCACCTTGACCTCTTTCACATCGGCCTCAGCCTCAGCCACTAAACAGGGAGCTTCCGCAGGCTCTCTATCTTGCCATGGCTTAATCAAGTTAACATGGTAAATTTGGTAGGGCTTCCTCTTCCCTGGTTGGTGGATCTTAAAGTTGACTTCCCCCACTTTCTCTACCACCTCATAGGGGCCCTGCCACTTGGCCATGAACTTGCTCTCCACTGTGGGACTAGCACAAGCACTTGATCTCCTGGGTTGAACGATCTCACCCTGGCCGACCTATTATACACCCTGGACTGTGCCTCTTGTGCCTTGAGGAGGTGCTCCCTCACAATGGGCATCACATGGGCAATCCTCTCTTGCATCTGGGCAACGTGCTCCACCACTCTCCTATAGGGAGTGGTCTCAGCTTCCCAGGACTCTTTCTCCACCTCCAGGAGTCCTGAGGGTGTCGTCCATAGAGTGGTTCAAACGGGGAGAAACCTGTGGAAGCTTTGGGAACTTCCCTCATGGCGAACAACATATAGTCCCAGTCTCGGCCATCCTTTTCCACTGCTTTCCTCAACATTGCTTTCAAGGTTTTGTTAAACCTCTCTACCAGTCCGTCCGTCTGTGGAGAGTACACGGAGGTTCTCAGTTGTGCAATCTGCAGTGTCTTGCACAATTCCCTCATGACCTTCGACATAAATGGAGTTCCTTGGTCTGTTAGGATCTCGTTAGGCAACCCGGTTCTTGAAAACATGTGGACTAACTCCCGGGCTATACACCTGGTGGAGGAGTTTCGTAGTGGTACGGCCTCCAGATACCATGTAGCATAATCTAATACCACCAGGATATACTGATGCCCTTGGGCGGACTTGACCAGAGGCCCCACTAGATCCATTGCTATGCGTTCGAATGGAACCTCGATGACTGGTAGTGGCACTAGGGGACTGCGGAAGTGGGCCACTGGGGAGGTTATCTGGCATGTGGGGCAGGAACGACAATAACTCTATATTTCTCTATAGCAACCTGGCCAGTAGAATCTTTGGAGGATCCGTTCTTGAATCTTGTCTGCACCCAGGTGACCACCCAACACATGAGAATGAGCCATGTCTAACACCCTGCGTCTATAGGGCCCTGGCACCAGCAACTGTTCTATTACCTCACCCCTTGGCTTGGTTATTCTGTACAGCAAATCCCCATTCACAGCAAAATGAGGGAACCGAGTGTCAGCCCCCGGTTCCTGAGGCACCCCATTTAACACAGTAACATTTTCAAAGGCCCCTTTCAGAGTTAAATCCCTGAGTTGGGCAGTTCCAAAGTTTCCCTCGGACACCTCCAGCTCAGGGATATTGGACTCAGGGGATGCTACTTCATCCTCATTGCCCACCAGCACACACATGGGAAACTCATCTACTATGTTCTGCGGGTAAGTTTCCTTAGGGGCGATCTGGCTGTCGTCCAAGCAACCAGGTGTCCCCGCTTTCCCCCACATTTCCCAGAATAATGCAAAGTAACGTCCAATTATTATGGGATGCAATAGGTCCTTAACGACCGCCACTTCATGAGATGTGGTGCCACAGTCTGTGTTTACATCCACCTGGGCCACAGGATAGTTCTTAGCGTCCCCATGGATACACCGGACATCCA
The DNA here is from genome assembly GCF_046119375.1 of Phyllobates terribilis. Lineage (NCBI taxonomy): Eukaryota > Metazoa > Chordata > Amphibia > Anura > Dendrobatidae > Phyllobates > Phyllobates terribilis. Next base: position 1,431,916 of record NW_027362852.1, on the reverse strand, counting down.
CCACCTTCCCAGAAACCAGCCGATGAGGGAGTGTGGCCCTTATCAGGGTCACCAAACTTCCTGAGACCAATAGTCCAGAGACTTGTGCCCCGTTAACTGACACTGAGCATGCCTGAGGGCCCTCGCCATGTTGACGAACCGCGCTGCAGGCGGGGTAGGCAAAATAAGAGCAACGCCGGCCCATGTTACAGTCCATTGGTTCAGAGGTTATGGGACACCGGGAGGCAATATGGCCAGGGGTATGACATCTCCAACACACTATATTATGGGGTGGGACCTTGGGCAGCAACTCAGACCCCTCCTGAACTCTAGGATGCCCCCCAGGTGTGGCGCTAGCTCGCTTCTTTTGGGTGTCCGCCACCTTTTGGGAACCCCAGTATTGAGAGGCTACGACCCCTTGTTTTCCCAACGGACTCTCAACCGCCTGGTATCTTTCCACCAACCCCACCAAGTCATCAGCATTATAGGGATCTCCCTGGGCAACCCAGGATTTTACCGACTTCGGGAGAGAGTGTATAAACCTGTCTATAACGACCTCTATCTCATATCATAGGACTATCTATCATCTATCTATTATCTATATGACGCGCCCCCTGGGCCATGGGGCACCCGGGACCGGACTTCAGGGCAATGCTGGGAGTAGTAGTGGCGACCCGGTCCCGTGGCTCAGGGTGGCCAGACCAATATTGTGGCAGTCTCTGTATCAGTATAATGCAATGTCCGACTACGCCACCCGTGGATTGCGGTCAATAAGAACCGCCGCTGCTGAGCAGACCTCTGAGGCTGATGTTGTGAGGGCAGCAGAGTGTAGTATAACTCCCCACGGGAGGAGTATAGCCTCAGGCTAGTGAGTGTGGATGATAGGAGTGATGGTGCACGAGCGCAGCAGGAACGACTCAGAGGCTTTGCAGTGCAGTTCAGGGTCTTTACTGATGGTGATAAGGCAGACCCTCCCGGGAGTACTGGCTAGCATAAGAGGCCTGGTCAGTCTGTGAGCAAACTGGAGTTCCCCTGGCCAGGTGGAGTTGTAGGCCTCCCCGACTATCTGCACTCTTCCTGGCTACCTTGCTGTAAGCGAGTGGAAGTAGCCCACGTCCCTGAGTGTTCCGTGTGGTGCTCACCTGTATGGCTGGTGACTTGGGGCCTTCTGATAGCCCCCGCTCCTCGATTGCAGTGCTGGTCCCTTGCTCGTGACTGAGCCTCCGGGCTTCTATGGCCAGAGGACTTGAAATCCCCTGCCGGCGGGTTTCTGCTGCTGGGTATATATAAGTCCCCGCAACCTCGGACTCCTGTGTCCGGTTCTCAGAGTCTTCTGCCAGGACGAACTCCGCTTAGCTCAAGTCCCTGGTCTTCAGCTCCTGCTCCTACAGAGCTCCTCGCTGTTACTTTCCCTGTGTCTGGAACTAACTCCAGGCTCTGACTTCACTAACCCCGCCCCAGATCCAGTTTATATAGGGCAGGTTCCTCCCCTATCTGGTCTGGGACAGGAGGTGTTGCATGTTTAAGGGCTCCGAACCAGGAAACCTCCCACTTGCTCTCAGACATAATATTTCTATTACAGTGGTAACCAGACCCTGGGGTGCCACATATCCATCTATCTATCTCATATCTATCTATCTATCAATCTCATATCTATCTATCTTCTCCACTTTTTATCTGGTCTCAGGTATGACTTTCATATTACCCACGACTGTTACTTGCCACAGGTGAGTTTTAACGAGCATCACATGCTTGAAGCAAAGTTGTTTTTCCACAATTTTGGAAAAGTGCCAACAATTTTGTCCGGCCCATTTTTGGAGTTTTGTGTGAAATTATGTCCAATTTGCCTTTTTTTCCCATTTTTTGTGCTGTTTCAATACACACAAAGGAAATAAATATTATAACAAATGTATAACAAAACGTGTAATTGTAATAATTTTCTGGGAGAAATACTTCACTTTCTGGAACAATCTCAAGGTTGCTAAACACTTCCAGCCATGACTGTGTGTATATATGGGCCCTCAATAAACCATCCCTCTCAACGAAAAGGCCACAGCAAGGGTCAGGAATCGGTGGCCTTCCCTCTCCGAATCTTAGGGAGAGACGGTTGTGCTTCCAGCATCCACCTAGGCTGCCACCCCAGTGGAACTAATAGCAGGGTTGCCAACTGTCCAGAAATTCTTGGACAGTCCATAAAAATAGGGCACTTTTTTCCCTGTCCGTAAAAAAAAATGTGATGCGTCCATAATCTTTCTGAAGCTGGAGAGACTTGTTCAGATGGAGGGAGATGTAGGGGCATCATATTGTGTATAGGGAGATGTAGGGGCATCATATTGTGTATAGGTATCATATTGTGTATCTGCATGTGTGGGGACATCATACGGTGTATATGGAGCTGTGAGCACATCATACTGTATTTAGGGAACAATGAGGGAATCATACTGTATACAAGGAGCTGTGGAAACATAATGCTGTGTAAAGGGTCTGTGGGGTCATCATCTAATATACAGTACAGACCAAAAGTTTGGACACACCTTCTCATTTCAAGATTTTTCTGTATTTTCATGACTATGAAAATTGTACATTCACACTGAAGGCATCAAAACTATGAATTACCACATGTGGAATTATATACTTAACAAAAAAAGTGTGAAACAACTGAAAATATGTCTTATATTCTAGGTTCTTCAAAGTAGCCACCTTTTGCTTTGATGACTGCTTTGCACACTCTTGGCATTCTCTTGATGAGCTTCAAGAGGTAGTCACCGGAAATGGTTTTCACTTCACAGGTGTGCCCTGTCAGGTTTAATAAGTGGGAGTTCTTGCCTTATAAATGGGGTTCGGATCATCAGCTGTGTTGTGCAGAAGTCTGGTGGATACACAGCTGATAGTCCTACTAAATAGACTGTTAGAATTTGTATTATGGCAAGAAAAAAGCAGCTAAGTAAAGAAAAATGAGTGGCCATCATTACTTTAAGAAATGAAGGTCAGTCAATGCAAAAAATTGGTAAAACTTTGAAAGTGTCCCCAAGTGCAGATGCAAAAACCATCAAGCGCTGCAAGAAACTGGCTCACATGAGGACTGCCCCAGGAAAGGAAGACCAAGAGTCACCTCTGCTTCTGAGGATAAGTTTATCTGAGTCACCAGCCTCAGAAATCGCAGGTTAACAGCAGCTCAGATTAGAGACCAGGTCAATGCCACACAGAGTTCTAGCAGCAGACACATCTCTTCAACAACTGTTAAGAGGAGACTTTGTGCAGCAGGCCTTCATGGTAAAATAGCTGCTAGGAAACCACTGCTAAGGACAGGCAACAAGCAGAAGAGACTTATTTGGGCTAAAGAACACAAGGAATGGACATTAGACCAGTGGAAATCTGTGCTTTGGTCTGATGAGTCTAAATTTGAGATCTTTGGTTCCAACCACCGTGTCTTTGTGCGATGCAGAAAAGGTGAACGGATGGACTCTACATGTCTGGTTCCCACCGAGAAGCATGGAGGAGGAGGTGTGATGGTGTGGGGGTGCTTTGCTGGTGACACTGTTGGGGATTTATTCAAAATTGAAGGCATACTGAACCAGCATGGCTACAACAGCATCTTGCAGCGGCATGCTATTCCATCCGGTTTGCGTTTAGTTGGACCATCATTTATTTTTCAACAGGACAATGACCCCAAACACACCTCCAGGCTGTGTAAGGGCTATTTGACCAAGAAGGAGAATGATGGGGTGCTACGCCAGATGACCTGGCCTCCACAGTCACCAGACCTGAACCCAATCGAGATGATTTGGGGTGAGCTGGACCGCAGAGTGAAAGCAAAAGGGCCAACAAGTGCTAAGCATCTCTGGGAACTCCTTCAAGATTGTTGGAAGACCATTTCCATTGACTACCTCTTGAAGCTCATCAAGAGAATGCCAAGAGTGTGCAAAGCAGTCATCAAAGCAAAAGGTGGCTACTTTGAAGAACCTAGAATATAAGACATATTTTCAGTTGTTTCACACTTTTTTGTTAAGTATATAATTCCACATGTGTTAATTCATAGTTTTGATGCCTTCAGTGTGAATGTACAATTTTCATAGTCATGAAAATACAGAAAAATCTTGAAATGAGAAGGTGTGTCCAAACTTTTGGTCTGTACTGTATATAATCGTCTTATCCCGTCTGTCTGTCTGTCCTTCTGTCCAGGAAATCCTGCGTCGCTGATTGGTCCAGCCGCGGCCAATCAGCGACGCGGGATTTCAGAAAAAGATGGCGGCCGTTAGCAGCTCATCTGCCGCACGGAGGTCAGCGGCGATGCAGCCGGGAGATGACCGGCGCTAGCCGCTCATCTCCCGGCTGCTCGCAGCAGAAGTACCGCGACCGGCGGCGCCGCTGATCTCCCGACGGCAAGTGTGAAGCGAGGACCGGGGAGCGGCGCCGCCAGTCGGGATACTTCGGCTGTGAGCAGCCGGCCATCTCCCGGTTCCTTGCAGCGGAAGTACCCGCACAGGTAGCGTCGCTGCCCGGTCCTCAGTAATACGATTCGCTGATTGGTCGGAATCAGCGATATTGGCGCCGCGACCAATCAGCGATACTGGCGCCAAATTTAAACACCGCTCTGCTGATTGGTCGTGGCCGGCGGCCGCGACCAATCAGCGATTTTGGCGCCACATTTAAACACCACTCTGTTGATTGCGCCTGGTCGGCCGCATACAGATTCTAGAATACCCGATGCGTTAGAATCGGGCCACCATCTAGTACTGTATATAAAGAGCTGTGGGAGCCATCACACTATATATAGAGACCTGTGAAAAGCTTATGTGTTGATCCAGAGGAAGTCAAAAAAAACCATGAGGCAGATGCTGCTTGCCCAAAATTAGGGGAAAAATTCCTTCCCGACTCCACATATGGCAATCAGACTAGTTGCTTGGATCAACGTCCCATAATAAAATCTAGTATGAATAACCTGTAATGTTATTCAAGAAAGTCACACAGGACCTCCTTGAACTTTTTTTTAGAGAATTAAGTATTACAAGGTCATGTGGTAGAGAGTTCCATACCTCACACAATAAAACATTGCCATCTAACTTCCTTTAGACAAAGCGAATTAGGAGCTTGATGCTAGAGTAGTTGAATTAAAACTGAAAAAAATTATTAACACAGCAAAAAAGAGGAACAGTATTTATTCTCCAGCCCAGGTCTCAAAACTAATGCACTAATCAGGATGAAGCAAACCATATAATAAAGGCAGGGGCAGCACAGGTGCAAAATACTGATGAGACAACCAACTCATAACCTACCAATTCTTGGAGGGGGTCATTGCTTAGTATTAAAACTGCACACAAAAAAATGGCTTGTATAGGTCACTGGTCACACACAGATTGTTAGGGGAATGGTTGCAAACAACTTTATTAAATAATGGAAAGCAAACGAACCCGGGGTCCGTGATGCAGCCTGGAGGACTGTGGACGAACACCTTCCGGGTAAGAAGGTAAAACAACCAACTGAAATAACAATCCCCCCCGTGTTACTGCACACCGGAACGGGAATAGGGATTCGCACTATCTCCATTAACTGATGTGCGACAAATAATGGAGCCGTAGCCCTGTTAACTGCACAGCGGCTACGCAGCAGGCGCTCGGATGCGTGTGTGATTCACGCCGGCTTATACGTGCTCCCAGCCGGCTTGCTACCGGACTGAGGAGTATCTCTCCACGTGGCTAACAGGCGGTGCCGGGAATACGGAGTCCGCAGTCTGCTCGGGGTGTATAGAGACCCCCTTGTTGGAGCCAGAGTGTCAGACGAAGCTACCTGCCTCCCTCCATCTAAGGCTGTCTATCCCCTGCTAAACCTGCCTGTCAGAAGCTATAACAGCAAAAGCACACGTGGAGCCGAAACGACCAAGCGTCCACACAATAACACCAACTCAGCTCAATGATCAGAGTGCGCCGCCATGTTTGTGGGCGTGCTATTTAAATATTAAGCCCTGCCCATCGTCACATTATTGGTGACGTCACCCGCGACCAATCAGGCGGTGCCAGGTCACCGGATCAGCTGACTCCCAAACCACCAATCACGGTCCGCCATGTCACGGGCATGCTCAGTGCAGTGTATCCTGGACTTAGGCTGTAACAGCCCTGTTTCCCTCCGCAACCTATCCTTCATGTTGCTAGGAACAAAGACCCGAGAGACAACTTGTACATCTCGTGCACCAGCTAGGCGTTGGGACTGACGATGATGCTGAGAAGCATCTGGACCGGAATGGGAGACCACAGAATCCACTGATGATTCTGAACCCATTTCGGATCCAGAAAACACCTGACGCCTAACACAGATAGTGCTCAATATAGGGCTTACAGCCTATTAGTGACCCTCATACTGTTAGATTAGGCAGGCTGCAAAGCACTATCTAAGTGCACCCCATGAGGACAAACCCCCTAGTTTACAAATCCAGCATTGATGGGCTTGTCTGAACCCTGAATAAAAATAACGTGCAAAATCTATATATGAGGTACTGGTAGATATTTTGGCGCTGGTCACGCACAGTGTCTGGTTTACAGCCTATTAGTGACGCCCATACTATTAGATTAGGCAGGCTATGCTCCCCTCATACACCTTACCACGGTGTGTAGTGTGACATGGAGCTAAACCCCCTGTCTGCTTAAGAATAAGGCTGCGAAAAACCTTCTCTTTATTGATAGTAGAGAAACCTCCATACAGTAGATGCGGAAAACATACGATGAACCCCAGTATTGTACCACATAGATAGGGCTCTTACCGGCTAAGCTTGGAGCAGGCTGTGTGCACAGAGCTCAAGATACAAAACTGTAGGGATGTGGACTGTCTTACCCTGTTCCTGCCCCTGAAGACAACAAACGCGTCATGTGAATACTGTCTTGCGGTTTTATATCTAAAAGTGATATGTGTCTTATGTAATGTATAATGGTGATGTAACAGCATGTGAAGTGTTAATGCATAATGTGAGTATAGCATAAGATAAGCTTAGGATACCATAAGACATAAGTATAACATAAATCCTAAAATACAAATTTTATTAAATCTCTTTAAAATCGGGACATGCGGCATAAAGATGATACGCATCAGTATTGCACTTTATCAAGATAAGTTCCTTTTATTGTTTAGTCTTGTGATCATTTATGTCATTGATACCTCTATGGGTGATTAATTCCAGGGCTGGCTAGGGTTATCCAGGGATAGCCGCCGTGGAGCGGGGGCGCCACAGTGTCAACATTAACTAGGGTGTCACCCTCCACTATAAGGCAGGTAATCAGCATCTAGGGTGTTGAACAGGGCTGATTGTAGCCTTTGTTTGGATGCCCGAATGTATCCTTTGGCTTGGAGGTCCAAAGATATTAGGAACGTTCTTGGGTGTTTTTATAAATTTGCACATTGTCACTTTATTCACTGTTGTCACTTTAATCATTTAGTACACACTGAGGATTGATTGTTTGATGTGATATCTGTACCAGTTTCTGGTAGACTGTTAGATCTTTGGTCTATGTAAGTGTGGCACCCCAGGGGTCTGGTTTCCACAGTAACAGCAATGTTATGTCTGAGAGCAGGTGGGAGGTCTCTTGGTCAGGAATCCTATGCATGCCACACCTCCTGCCCAGTCCTGGGAGGGGAAGGACTTCCCCTATATAAACCTGGGGCTGAGGCAGGGTTAGAGAGTTCAAAGGGAGAGTTCAGCCAGGAGGGCTGACAGGGAGCTGTGGCTCCGGCTGGGCCTAGCTCCTGGGCCATGCCAGAAGTAGAGACAGAGAAGAGAAGCAGCTATGGGAAGAAACAACAGGAGCTCTGTGGGAGCAGTGCTACAAGGAGTCAGGGGCTGGCAGCTGCAGAGCTCGCCCTGACTGAGAAGCTATCACCGGACCCGGAGTCCGAGGCTGTGGGGACTAACTCCTATCCAGCAGCAGAAACCGACCGGCAGGGGATTGCAGGTCCTCTGGCCCAGAAACCCGAAGGCACGGTCACACGCGTGGGACCAGCACCGCCGTCGTGGAGCGGAAGCTACTAGAAGGCCCCGAGTCACCGGCCATACGGGTGAGCACCACACGGTACACTCAGGGACGTGGGCTACTTATACCCGCCTCTAGCAAGGTAGCCAGAAGAGTAACGTTAGTTTGGGAGGCCTACAACTCCGCCTGGCCAGGGGAGATCCCATCTGCTCAAGGACTGACCAGGCCCCAATCGCTAGCCAGTACTCCGGGAGAGTCTGTCTTTGTCACCAGTAAAGACCCTGAACTACACCGTACCGTCTCCGAGTGGTTCCTGCTACCCCCATCATCCACGTCGGCTGCCCTGAGGCCATACCCCTCCCGTTGGGGGTTATACTATCACGCTGCACAATCCTACCACCGGCCTCAGCGGTCTGCCCTGCAGCAGCAGCTCCTTAGCTGCACTCAACGGGTGGCGTAGTCGTCCAACATCTACCGCTAATACAGCGCCACTTAGTCTGACTCCCTGGGCACGGACCGGGTCACCGCCACGAGACTACAACCCTCACCAGATCCGGCTCCGGGTAAGCTCCCGCGTGCGCAACGCTGCGCGACACAGGCCCAGGGGCGCGTCAACTTTTGGCGTAGTCGGCAGGATCTCGTGCCCGCAACCACCGGGTACTGCGTGCCTGAAAAAGACTGTTCAAACTTACCAGTGGTGAAGATTCCCGCCATCCGGCGCCATCTTCGACCTTCTTCCCGCCCTCCGTGGAGGTTTCCCGCCATTGGACGCCATCTTGAGGACGCCGCGCGGGAAGAAGAGGGGCGTGGACTCCGAAAGCGCGCGAGAACTGAAGCCCCGCCTCACGTCCGGACGTTGCGTAAGGTCCTGGAAGGAGCCCAGCAGACGCCGACGTCACAGGAGCGCGACGGAAGGTCCTCAACCCTGACGATCCACTGCGGAGCCGCGGCCTACGGAAGAGGATCATCGCAAGGTAGGCCACGGTCCACTAGGGGGGAGAAGGATGTCGGATACGGAGGAGAGCTTCACCGCTCCAAGCCCCGCCAGCGCCACCGCTGTTGCGGTCATGCCTTTCACCATGCCCTATATCCCGGGGGCAGCCTGGCTACCCCAGTACTCAGGGGAGTCACATACCCTGCAGGACTTTAGAGAAAAGCTGGATAGCCTCTTCCAGGTGTACCCCCTCACAGAAGAGCAAAAAGTGAGCATCCTGGTGGCCCAATTAACCGGGGCAGCCCAAAGGGAGGTAAAGTCCTGGCCACCTGGGAGGAGGACTGTCGCAGAGATACTAGCCCGGCTAACCAAGGAGGGGCTGCAGTGCTACCAATACGAGGAAAGCCAAGAGGACCCGGACGGGTCTGAGGACTACCCTCAGGAGGGAGCACAAAGAGGACACCGCTACTGAAGGGAAGTAGCATAAACAAAGAACTGTATATCGTTACCCGTCAGGGTATGAGAACTGATGCTAATTAAAATATGGTCCCCGTTGGGATTAGTGAATTGTTCCCCGTGTGTCCCTATCCCTTACCAGGCTGAGGACTGTGAGCAGCCATCCCCTATCCCTTACCAGGCTGAGGACTGTGAGCAGCCAATCCTTATCCCCACTGGCCGAGGACTGAGAGCGGCCATATCTTGTAAATAATTATGTGTCTCTAGTAATTTATAGGAGTCTTTGGTGGATTTACCGGGAATCCTGTGTACATAGTTGGAGCGTAACCTAGGGATGGACTAAAGACTGTTAAGGACTCGGGGCAGGACAGACCCCTACCTGGTTACGTCTCCCTGTTTTGGTGAAATGGACACCTTGCTTTTCTTCAAAGACTGCACCCGGTTGCGGACACGCCGTGACCATCTTTATGTGTTTTTCTTGTTGTATTATTATTGTTTATACCTTATTATGTTTTTCAAAAAAAAAATTGTTTAGTCCCGGAGTACTAAATTTCACTAGGGGGGAATGTGGCACCCCAGGGGTCTGGTTTCCACAGTAACAGCAATGTTATGTCTGAGAGCAGGTGGGAGGTCTCTTGGTCAGGAATCCTATGCATGCCACACCTCCTGCCCAGTCCTGGGAGGGGAAGGACTTCCCCTATATAAACCTGGGGCTGAGGCAGGGTTAGAGAGTTCAAAGGGAGAGTTCAGCCAGGAGGGCTGACAGGGAGCTGTGGCTCCGGCTGGGCCCAGCTCCTGGGCCATGCCAGAAGTAGAGACAGAGAAGAGAAGCAGCTATGGGAAGAAACAACAGGAGCTCTGTGGGAGCAGTGCTACAAGGAGTCAGGGGCTGGCAGCTGCAGAGCTCGCCCTGACTGAGAAGCTATCACCGGACCCGGAGTCCGAGGCTGTGGGGACTAACTCCTATCCAGCAGCAGAAACCGACCGGCAGGGGATTGCAGGTCCTCTGGCCCAGAAACCCGAAGGCACGGTCACACGCGTGGGACCAGCACCGCCGTCGTGGAGTGGAAGCTACTAGAAGGCCCCGAGTCACCGGCCATACGGGTGAGCACCACACGGTACACTCAGGGACGTGGGCTACTTATACCCGCCTCTAGCAAGGTAGCCAGAAGAGTAACGTTAGTTTGGGAGGCCTACAACTCAGCCTGGCCAGGGGAGATCCCATCTGCTCAAGGACTGACCAGGCCCCAATCGCTAGCCAGTACTCCGGGAGGGTCTGTCTTTGTCACCAGTAAAGACCCTGAACTACACCGTACCGTCTCCGAGTGGTTCCTGCTACGCCCATCATCCACGTCGGCTGCCCTGAGGCCATACCCCTCCCGTTGGGGGTTATACTATCACGCTGCACAATCCTACCACCGGCCTCAGCGGTCTGCCCTGCAGCAGCAGCTCCTTAGCTGCACTCAACGGGTGGCGTAGTCGTCCAACATCTACCGCTAATACAGCGCCACTTAGTCTGACTCCCTGGGCACGGACCGGGTCACCGCCACGAGACTACAACCCTCACCAGATCCGGCTCCGGGTAAGCTCCCGCGTGCGCAACGCTGCGCGACACAGGCCCAGGGGCGCGTCATAAGTACGAATAAGGGACTTTTAGGGTCTAAGGGCAGCTGCCGTTCAGCAAGGGTGCCATTGTCATCTATATGTAGGATGCCCATCTCCGTTGACATGCAGGTTCAGGCTAGGGTATCTATAGGGTGAGTTTTATTGAAGTACAGTGGGTACGGAAAGCATTCAGACCCCTTTAAATTTTTCACTCTTTGTTTCATTGCAGCCATTTGGTAAATTCTAAAAAGTTCATTTTTTTCTCATTAAAGTACACTCTGCACCCCATCTTGACTGAAAAAAACAGAAATGTAGAAATTTTTGCAAATTTATTAAAAAAGGAAAACTGAAATATCACATGGTCATAAGTATTCAGACCCTTTGCTCATATTTAAGTCACATGTGTAACGGGTCTGGGAGGCGGAACCTCTGGGCTACTATACAAGGGGGTGGTCCTTGTAAGGGAGCGGGTGGCGACCAGGCAGGCAATCACAGCAGGTGACCGGGACAGTCTCTGGGTGTACGGGCAGGAGGTCACGGCAAGTGATCGAGGCAGTCTCTGGAAGAACGGGCTGGAGGTCACGGCAAGTGACCGGGCAGTCTCTGGAAGAACGGGCTGGAGGTCACGGCAAGTGACCGGGGCAGTCTCTAAGTAAAGGGTAGGTACGACCTGTGATGGCTGAACCTCCAGGTAGGCTAGCAAGGCAGATGGAGGATGTGTGCTCCCAGGTGAGCAAGCGAGAGTCTCTGGAATAGCAGGTGGTCACAGCACGTGACGGCGGAGCCTCCAGGTAGGCAAGCAGGCAGGTAGCGGAGAAGCGCTCCCAGGTGAGCGGGCAAGAGTCTCTGGAATAGCTGGTGGTCACAGCACGTGACAGCGGAGCCTCCGGGCTGGCAAGCAGGCAGGTAGCGGAGAAGCGCTCCCAGGTGAGCGGGCAAGAGTCTGGAATAGCTGGTGGTCACAGCACGTGACAGCGGAGCCTCCGGGTTGGCAAGCAGGCAGGTAGTGGAGAAGCGCTCCCAGGTGAGCGGGCAAGTGTCTGGAATAGCTGGTGGTCACAGCACGTGACAGCGGAGCCTCCGGGCAGGCAAGCAGGCAGGTAGCGGAGAAGCGCTCCCAGGTGAGCGGGCAAGCTGGTCCATAGACAGACTGACCGGAGTTGTAAGGCAGACCGTCGGACCTCAGGCAAGCAGGCAGGTAGCTGATGTGCACTCCCAGGTGAGCGGGCAAGTTGGTCCTTAGACAGACTGACCGGAGTTGTAAGGCAGACCGTCGGACCTCAGGCAGGCAGGCAGGTAACAGGAAATCAGGCAGGATTAGGACAGCAAGCTGGCAGGAATCTGGCAGGTAACTGGCAGGTAACTGGCAACGGGACCTGAGGGCTGAAGCAGAGTAGAACGGTGCAACAACATTGCTCGGGCACCTCCATTTTGGAGGAGGTGCCTTATATATGGTAAAGTCCTCCGGCCATTGGCCGGGGACTCCTTAGGACGGCGCGCGCGGCCCCTTTAAGGGGGAGGGAGGGCGCGCGCGCGCGCCCTAAGCACAGTGGCCGGGAAGGAGCACGCGCTGCCAGCAGAGCGGGAGAGGGACGCCGGGCACGGAGCAGAGCGGTGAGGGGAACAGCGTCCCTGCCTAGCAGAGGGCAGGGACGCCGGCACTACAGTACCCCCCCCTTTAGGCCCCCCCTTTTTTAGGCCAGATAGAAATTTAGCTAGGATGAGAGGGGCATGGATGTTCTCCCGGGGCTCCCACGTTCTCTCCTCAGGACCAAACCCCTTCCAATCTACCAAAAAAAAGGTCTTTCCTCTTACCCTTTTGGTGGCAAGAATGTTCTCTACCTCAAACTCGTCCTCAGCAGAAACCGGAGCAGGAGGCGCACCTGTAGACTTGGAAAAAGAGTTAAGCACCACGGGTTTGAGGAGAGATACATGGAAGGAGTTAGGGATCCGTAAGTTGGCCGGGAGTTTCAATTTATAGGCCACCGGGTTGATCTGACTGATGACCTCCAGAGGACCGATGAACCGAGGCCCTAACTTGTAAGAAGGTATCTTGAGTCGAACATATTTAGATGAGAGCCAGACTTTATCTCCTGGACGAAATTGTGGAGGATCCAGGCGTTTTTTGTCAGCGTGTCTTTTCATACGCTCGGATGACAGAAGGAGTGCGGACCGGGTACTCTCCCATATGGAGGAAAATTTGCTAACGAGAGATTCCGCAGCCGGGTTGTCCACAGAGGTGGAGACAGGAAAAGGAATCCGAGGATGCTGACCAAAGACTACAAAAAACGGGGATTTGGAGGAGGATTCGCTCTCGTGATTATTATAAGAGAACTCGGCCCATGGTAGGAGATCCACCCAGTCAGAATGGTGGGCATTAACGAAGTGCCGGAGGTAACTGGTCAGGTTCTGATTGATCCGCTCCACTTGACCATTGGACTGTGGGTGGTAAGCGGAAGAGAAGTCCAGGGTGACGTCTAGTAGTTTACAAGTGGCTCTCCAGAAACGTGAGGTGAACTGTACCCCACGATCCGACACGATGTGGAGGGGCAGGCCATGAAGACGGAAGATGTGGCGGATAAAGTCTTTAGCCAGCTCGGGTGCAGACGGAAGGCCTGGCAGGGGAATAAAGTGAGCCATCTTGGAAAAGCGGTCAGCGACCACCCAAATGACCGTACAACCGGCAGAGATGGGGAGATCAGTTATAAAGTCCATTGCTATATGCTGCCAGGGGGCAGCAGGTACAGGAAGCGGAAGGAGGCGTCCGGCTGGCAGATGTCTCGGGACTTTGTTGCGGGCGCAGGACACACAGGCAGAAACAAAGTCTATTATGTCCTTGTGCAGGGTAGGCCACCAATAGTGCCGGGCAATAAGCTGGAGGGTCTTTTTCTGACCGGCGTGGCCAGCTAGTTTAGACGAATGGCCCCAGTGTAGGATCTTCTCCCGATCAGGTACTGAAACAAACGTCTTACCGGGAGGGAGACGATTTAGACTCACAGGAGCCACCTGCATTACTCTGGCGGGATCGATGATATGTTTAGGTTCTTCCTCGAGATCGGACACCAGAAAGGATCGGGACAAGGCGTCTGCTTTGACGTTTTTGTCAGCCGGGCGAAAATGAAGAACAAAATCAAAGCGAGCAAAAAACAAGGACCACCGGGCTTGGCGCGGGTTAAGTCTCTGGTCATGCTGGAGGTAAGCCAAGTTCTTGTGGTCAGTGTAAATTATTACCGGATGAAGAGCCCCCTCGAGTAGGTAACGCCACTCCTCCAACGCCAGCTTGATGGCCAATAACTCTCGGTCTCCTATGGAATAGTTGCGCTCAGAAGAGGAGAAGAGTTTGGAAAAGAAGCCACAAGTTACCATTCTCCCGGAAGATGATTTTTGAGTAAGTACCGCTCCGGCTCCAGAGGAGGAGGCGTCAACTTCCAGGAAGAACTGCTTGTTGCCGTCCGGGCGATGCAGCACCGGGGCGGAAGAGAAGGCCTGTTTTAGGGAAAGAAAGGCCTCCTCTGCTTCGGGCGGCCACTCTTTGGGATTAGTACCCTTACGGGTGAGCGCGGAAATTGGGGCAGTCCGGGAAGAGAAGTGCGGGATGAAGAGGCGGTAATAGTTGGCGAAGCCCAGGAACCGTTGAATAGCCTTCAACCCCTCTGGTCGGGGCCATTTCTCGATGGCAGACAGTTTCTCAGGATCCATTTGTAGGCCAGTCTGAGAGATAATGTAGCCCAGAAACGGAAGCGAGGTCTGCTCAAAGAGGCACTTCTCATATTTAGCGTAGAGATGGTTCTGCCTGAGCCTGAGCAGGACCTGACGAACATCCCTCCGGTGAGTCTGGAGATCCGGAGAGAAGACCAAGATGTCGTCCAGGTACACCACTACGCAGGAGTAGAGAAGGTCCCGGAAGATGTCATTGACCAACTCTTGAAAGACGGCAGGAGCGTTACAGAGGCCAAAGGGCATTACCAGATATTCATAGTGGCCGTCCCGGGTGTTGAATGCCGTCTTCCATTCATCCCCCTGACGGATACGAACCAGGTTGTACGCCCCACGGAGATCCAGTTTGGTGAAGATTCTAGCCCCCCTCAGACGATCAAATAACTCCAGAATGAGCGGAAGGGGGTACTTATTCTTCACCGTGATCTGGTTAAGGCCTCTATAGTCTATACAGGGACGGAGAGAGCCGTCCTTCTTTTTGACGAAAAAGAAGCCTGCTCCCGCCGGGGAGGTAGATTTCCGGATGAATCCCCTGGCCAGATTCTCCTCAATATATTCGGACATCGACCGGGTCTCAGCAGCGGATAATGGATAAATACGCCCACGGGGAGAAGTACCAGGTAACAGGTCGATAGGGCAGTCGTATGGTCTATGAGGGGGTAGTGTCTCTGCCTCCTTTTTATTAAAGACATCAGCATAAGACCAATAAGGAATCGGAAGTCCAGGTAGATTAGCTGGGGTAGGAGAAGGACGGACGGGATGAACGGGAACCAGACAGGTCTTATGGCAGCCCTGTCCCCAGCGAAGGACTTCTCCGGTCTGCCAGTCAGGAACGGGTGCATGTTTCTGGAGCCAAGGTAGGCCTAGCAAGAGGGCGTGAGAGAGTCCAGGCAGAACATGGAAGGAGATACTTTCAGAATGCAGCATTCCCACCTGCAGAGTAATGGATTCGGTGATGAGTTGGATGGGGCGTGGTAAGAGCCCCCCATCCACGGCAGCAACAGACAAGGGTACAGCCAGAGGTTTGGTGGGGATGCGGTATTTCTCTACCAGGGACTGTGAAATAAGATTCCCGGCTGCTCCAGAGTCCAGTTGGGCTAGTTCGAAATAACGGTTCTCCCCGTAGACGATTGAAACTGACAACAGCAGGGATGGAGAGGATTTATTCTTGTCTAGGTGGACCTCTCTGAGCGAACCTAGACACAGGCGTTTCCCGACCTCTCCGGGCAGGCACGGATCCGGTGCTCCTTACTGCCACAGTAGAAGCAGGTCCCCTCGGCACGGCGTAAGTCCTGACGGGTCTTGACCATCTTGGTCTGGTCGACCTGCATAGGCTCAGGAGGGTGTACCTGGTTAGAGACAGAAGGAGTGACGGGTTTCTGAAAAGTAGGAGCTAGACGTGGTAACCTCCTCTCACGGGTGACCTCTCTGGCACGCTCCTGGAACCGTAGGTCAATCCGGGTGGCAAGAGTTATTAAGTCATCGAGAGTGGTAGGAATGTCCCGACCGGCAAGTTCATCTTTAATACGGCCGGACAGACCCTCCCAGAAGACGGAAACCAGAGCGTCGTTATCCCAGGCCAGCTCCGAGGCAAGGGTACGGAACCGTATGGCATATTGGCCCACGGTGAGACTTTCCTGACGGAGGCGTAGCAGCGATGATGCGGATGAGGTCTTCCGTCCGGGTTCGTCGAAGACTTTCCGGAAAGCCGTGAGAAAAGCAGGCAAGTTGGACACCAGGGGGTCTCCTCTCTCCCATAGAGGATTTAGCCAGGCCAGGGCCTCCCCGGTGAGATGGGACATGATGAATGCAATTTTGGCTCGGTCGGAGTTAAACTGGTGGGACAATAGTTCAAAGTGCAGGGTGCACTGATTTATGAAGCCCCGAGCCTGTGCTGAGTCGCCTCCGAAGCGAGGAGGTGCAGAAAGCCGAGGTCCGGGGTAGGATATCATGGTGTTAGTGGACAGCGGAGCTGCCGGATTGCGAGACATGGCACTGGCGGAGGTTGTTGGTGGAGCAGTCAGAGTGTCCAGGCGAGTATTGACATTCCGCAGGTGACCCAGGATGGACTCCTGTTGGGACCTTTGACGGGACAGTTCATGACACAGGTCCGAGAGCGAGGGAGCTTGGGTGCCACCGGGTTCCATGGCCCGAGCAAACTGTAACGGGTCTGGGAGGCGGAACCTCTGGGCTACTATACAAGGGGGCGGTCCTTGTAAGGGAGCGGGTGGCGACCAGGCAGGCAATCACAGCAGGTGACCGGGACAGTCTCTGGGTGTACGGGCAGGAGGTCACGGCAAGTGATCGAGGCAGTCTCTGGAAGAACGGGCTGGAGGTCACGGCAAGTGACCGGGCAGTCTCTGGAAGAACGGGCTGGAGGTCACGGCAAGTGACCGGGGCAGTCTCTAGGTAAAGGGTAGGTACGACCTGTGATGGCTGAACCTCCAGGTAGGCTAGCAAGGCAGATGGAGGATGTGTGCTCCCAGGTGAGCAAGCGAGAGTCTCTGGAATAGCAGGTGGTCACAGCACGTGACGGCGGAGCCTCCAGGTAGGCAAGCAGGCAGGTAGCGGAGAAGCGCTCCCAGGTGAGCGGGCAAGAGTCTCTGGAATAGCTGGTGGTCACAGCACGTGACAGCGGAGCCTCCGGGCTGGCAAGCAGGCAGGTAGCGGAGAAGCGCTCCCAGGTGAGCGGGCAAGAGTCTGGAATAGCTGGTGGTCACAGCACGTGACAGCGGAGCCTCCGGGCTGGCAAGCAGGCAGGTAGCGGAGAAGCGCTCCCAGGTGAGCGAGCAAGAGTCTGGAATAGCTGGTGGTCACAGCACGTGACAGCGGAGCCTCCGGGCAGGCAAGCAGGCAGGTAGCGGAGAAGCGCTCCCAGGTGAGCGGGCAAGCTGGTCCATAGACAGACTGACCGGAGTTGTAAGGCAGACCGTCGGACCTCAGGCAAGCAGGCAGGTAGCTGATGTGCGCTCCCAGGTGAGCGGGCAAGTTGGTCCTTAGACAGACTGACCGGAGTTGTAAGGCAGACCGTCGGACCTCAGGCAGGCAGGCAGGTAACAGGAAATCAGGCAGGATTAGGACAGCAAGCTGGCAGGAATCTGGCAGGTAACTGGCAACGGGACCTGAGGGCTGAAGCAGAGTAGAACGGTGCAACAACATTGCTCGGGCACCTCCATTTTGGAGGAGGTGCCTTATATATGGTAAAGTCCTCCGGCCATTGGCCGGGGACTCCTTAGGACGGCGCGCGCGGCCCCTTTAAGAGGGAGGGAGGGCGCGCGCGCGCGCCCTAAGCACAGTGGCCGGGAAGGAGCGCGCGCTGCCAGCAGAGCGGGAGAGGGACGCCGGGCACGGAGCAGAGCGGTGAGGGGAACAGCGTCCCTGCCTAGCAGAGGGCAGGGACGCCGGCACTACAACATGCTGTCCATTTCCTTGTGATCCTCCTTGAGATGGTTCTACTCTTTCATTGGAGTCCAGCTGTGTTTAATTAAACTGATAGGACTTGATTTGGAAAGGCACACACCTGTCTATATAAGACCTCACAGCTCACAGTGCATGTCAGACCAAATGACCAGTATTGAGTAGAAGCCCCCTTTTGAGCTAGTGCATCCATGAGTCTTCTTGGGAATGATGCAACAAGTTTTTCACACCTGGATTTGGGGTTCCTCTGCCATTCTTCCTTGCAGATCCTCTCCAGTTCTGTCAGGTTGGATGGTGAACGTTGGTGGACAGCCATTTTCAGGTCTCTCCAGAGATGTTCAATTGGGTTTAGGTCAGGGCTCTGGCTGGGCCAGTCTAGAATGGTCACAGAGTTGTTCTGAAGCCACTCCTTTGTTATTTTAACTGTGTGCTTAGGGTCATTGTCTTGTTGGAAGGTGAACCTTCGGCCAAGTCTGAGGTCCAGAGCACTCTGGAAGAGGTTTTCATCCAGGATATCTGTGTACTTGGCCGCATTCATGTTTCTTTCAATTCCAACCAGTCGTCCTGTCCCTGCAGCTGAAAAACACCCCCATGATGCTGCCACCACCATGTTTCACTGTTGGGATTGTATTGGGCAGGTGATGAGCAGTGCCTGGTTTTTTCCACACATACCCCTTAGAATTATCACCAAAAAGTTCTATCTTAGTCTCATCAGACCAAAGAATCTTATTTCTCATAGACTGGGAGTCCTTCATGTGTTTTTAAGCAAACTCTGTGCAGGCTTTCATATGTCTTGCACTGAGGAGAGGCTTCCGTTGGGCCACTCTGCCATAAAGGCTCGACTTGTGGAGGGCTGCAGTGATAGTTGACTTTATGCAACTTTCTCCCATCTCCCTACTGCATCTTTGGAGCTGAGCCACAGTGATCTTGGGGTTCATCTTTACCTCTCTCACCAAGGCTCTTCTCCCACGATTGCTCAGTTTAGCTGGACGGCCAGGTCTAGGAAGACTTCTGGTGGTCCCAAACTTCTTCCACTTAAGGATTATGGAGGCCACTGTGTTCTTAGGACCATTGACTAATGCAGAAATTCTTTTGTAAACTTGGCCAGATCTGTGCCTTGCCACAATTCTGTCTCTAAGCTCCTTGGGCAGTGTCAGGATGCCAGGTTTAATTTTACTTTGCCAGTAGTTTTTCCCTTAGCCAAGATGGCTTCCATTGCCTCACTGGGGTCATGTGTTTCCTGCCTGTGGACCTACTTAAACTGCATGTGTTGCAATCATGCCTTGCCTGAGTATTGTGTGCTTTTAGCTTTCTACTCACCTGTGCTAGCCCTCTGAATAGAGTCTTGCTGACCTTGTGTTTACTCCTAGTCATCCGCTGAAAGGATTGCTGCCTGAATCCTCTGCTAAGGGGACTTCTGCTGAAAGGAACCACTGGCTGTTGTTCACTCACGCTGGGATCTCTGAACTTTTGTCTTCCTGAAGAAAACTTCTCCTGGATCTCTACACCTCTGGTATAGTCACCATCTTGCTCTGTGTTTAAATACCCGGCTCCAGCTCTGCTTAAGACATCGCTGTTTCCTCCACTGCACCTCCTGCATTCTTCAATATCCAGATCCATATTCCAGTTTGTCTTCTCTTCTGCACTACGTGAGTCCACAATCAACTGAGGAATGCCTACGTCTGCTTACTATCCTTATTTCTGTTTGCATATTACTGTACCTAAGTAAACTTGAACTATGGTTAACTTTTGCATACCCTAATAGTAATGAAGGCCGTGCCTTACAGATTAGGTTCTAAGAAGTATTGTTTGGAATGAACTTACCTTCATAAACTGTTTGCTGTGATCTTTTGCACTTGAGTTTAAAATAGACTTTCACACTACTCTTGTCTCAGTCTCTGCTTTTGGCCCACGCCATTGGACTTCAGGGTATCTACTAACATCGTAACAGGCAGTTCCTTTGAGCTCATGATTCTCATTTGGTCTGACATGCACTGTGAGCTGTGAGGTCTTATATAGACAGGTGTGTGCCTTTCCAAATCAAGTCCTATCAGTTTAATTAAACACAGCTGGACTCCAATGAAAGAGTAGAACCATCTCAAGGAGGATCACAAGAAATGGACAGCATGTGACTTAAATATGAGCAAAGGGTCTGAATACTTATGACCATGTGATATTTCAGTTTTCCTTTTTTAATAAATTTGCAAAAATTTCTACATTTCTGTTTTTTTTCAGTCAAGATGGGGTGCACAGTGGACTTTAATGAGAAAAAAAAAAGAACTTTTTAGAATTTACCAAATGGCTGCAATGAAACAAAGAGTGAAAGATGTAAAGGGGTCTGAATGCTTTCCGTACCCACTGTATATAGTACTCAATGTTCCAGGCAGTGGGAGGCATTACTGGGATCCAGAGCAGTCGCTCCAGTCACGTCCAGAGCCTAAGGTCTGGCATAGGAGCTGCCGGACACTTTGTGTGCTCTGAAGTACAAAGGAAGATGGACAGGGACCTGCATAGATGGAAGTTGAAGGCCAGTCCCGGGTGCACTGCAGAGGTGGACGAGAAATACAGGATGAGCTAGCAACAGGGCTGAAGAGGAGTTATGCTAAGAAGGAGGATAATGTGAATTGCTGTGCCTTATCCCATCTGTACCCACCTGATGAACTTGAACTGTCAAATATATGTTTGACTGTTACAAAGAACTTTGTGTCCCCTAAATTGTGTGCGGCGGCTTCTGAGGACAGAAGCCTGAAGGCAGTGGAGGCCTGCGGCCTACAAGAGAGTGTGCTGCACCCCACACCCTAGAGCACACTGGGACTGGGACACCCATTGTCTGTAAAGTGCCAGAGCGAAATCAGACCGACGTTCAGTCACGACTACCGCTCTGTGCCACTTTACAAGATGAGTGATAAGGGAACTTCTCCATCAGAAGAGAAGAGGAAATAATGGTCGCTGCCCAAACTGTGACAAGAACAGGACCACAATGCAACAAGAACTGTCTCACAATGCTCTTGGAACTTTCCCATAATGCATTGCAAATTGAAACTAGAGCAAATACATTAAATCACTAGCAGACAGTGCAGTTATCAAACAATAAAAAAGAGACAGGATTCAAATGCAAGCAACATAATGTCAGAACTGATATACACATAAAGTGACTAGATTCCCTGGATAGCTAAATTCGCTGCTGAGGCAAAAACACGGGCTGCCCAGCACTATTTAAGTGCACCCCATGAAGATAAACACTCTAATTTACAAGGCCATAACATATAGGTGCATCTCACAAAATTAGAATATCATCAAAAAGTTAATTTATTTCAGTTCTTCAATGCAAAAAGTGAACCTCATATATTATATAGAGTCATTACAAACACAGTGATCTATTTCAAGTGTTTATTTCTGTTAATGTTGATGATTATGGCTTATAGCCAATGAAAACACAAAAGTCATTAACTCAGTAAATTAAAATAATTAACAAAAAACACCTGCAAAGACTTCCTAAGCATTTAAAAAGGTCCCTTAGTCTGTTTTAGTAGGCTCCACAATCATGACAATCATGATGAAGACTGCTGGCTTGACAGATGTCCAGAGTTCCAATTTTCATTTGAAATCAAGGTCCCAGAGTCTGGAAGAAGAGTGGAGAGGCCACAATCCAAGCTGCTTGAGGTCTAGTGTGAAGTTTCCACAATCAGTGATGGTTTGGGGAGCCGTGTCATCTGCTGGTGTAGGTCCACTGTGTTTTTTCAACACAAAAGTCAGCGCAGCCGTCTACCAGGAAATTTTAGAGCACTTCATGCTTCCCTCTGCCACAGTATCAAGCTACCAGGGGGGCAAAGGGGGCGGTGGCCCCGGGCCCCTCGCTCTTAGGGGGCCCATCCAGGGCTACGCCAGTGTAACTGTATCTAGCATGCCCCTGGTGCCAGCATCGGGCCCCACTGCCCGCCACCGCCGCAAGTTTACTGATGAGAGAGGGAGCGCGGATCTCTCTCCCATTAGTCCCTTCTGTGACTGACGTCTCTGACATCATCACTTGGCGCCCAGCCCGCTGTGCTGAAGATGTGTGCGTGCTGGGTGCTCTGAGCAGCGAGGGAACCAGGAGGAGAGATGAGTACTGTTTATTTATTTTTTGCCGGGTGGGGGGCGGCATTATATTACAGACTCTGCCTATGGGAAGGGGGAGGTGCATTATACTACAGACTCTGCCTATGGGGGAGCATTATCTTAAAGACTCTGCCCACAGAGAGGGGGGGCATTATACTAAAGACTCTGCCTATGGGGAGGGGGGGCATTATACTACAGACTGTCTATGGGGAGGGGGGGAGCATTATACTAAAGCCTCTGTCTATGGGGGGGCATTCTACTACAGACTCTGCCTATGGGGGGCATTATACTACAGACTCTGTTTATGAGCAGGGGAGAGCAGTAGACTACAGACTCTGCCTATGGGGGGACATTGTACTACAGACTCTGCCTATAAGAGGGGGAGCATTATACTACAGACTCTGCCTATGGGGGGTGCATTTTACTACAGACTCTGCCTATAGGTGGGGCATTATACTACAGACGCTGCCTATGAGATGGGGGGGGGCATTATATCACAGACTCTGCCTATGAGGAGGGGGGGCACATTATACTACAGACTCTGCCTATGAGATGGGGGGGCATTATACTACAGATTCTGCCTATGAGGAGGGGGGGGGATTATACTACAGACTCTGACTATGAGGAGGGGGGAGCATTATACTACAGACTCTGCCTATGGGTGGGCATTATACTGCAGACTCTGCCTATGGGGGGGCATTATACTACAGACTCTGCCTATGAGGAGGGGGGGAGCATTATACTACAGACTCTGCCTATGGGGGGGACATTGTACTACAGACTCTGCCTATAAGAGGGGGAGCATTATACTACAGACTCTGTCTATGGGGGGTGCATTTTACTACAGACTCTGCCTATAAGTGGGGCATTATACTACAGACGCTGCCTATGAGATGGGGGGGCATTATACCACAGACTCTGCCTATGAGGAGGGGGGGCACATTACACTACAGACTCTGCCTATGAGATGGGGGGGGCATTATACTACAGATTCTGCCTATGAGGAGGGGGGGGCATTATACTACAGACTCTGCCTATGAGGAGGGGGGAGCATTATACTACAGACTCTGCCTATGGGGGGGCATTATACTGCAGACTCTGCCTATGGGGGGGCATTATACCACAGACTCTGCCTATGAGGAGGGGGGGAGCATTATACTACAGACTCTGCCTATGGGGGGGAGCTTTATACTACAGACTCTGTCAATGGGGGGAGCATTTTACTACAGACTCTGCCTATAGGGGCGCATTATACTATACGAAGGACTATGGGGAGTGCATTATACTATATTGAGGACTATCTGGCGCATTATACTATATGTAGGCTATTTATACAGTGTGGGAGATAATGTGGGTTCTTTGAACAGCGTGGGGGCCATCATACAGTGTGGGAGATAATGTGGGGTCTTTGTATAGTGTGGAGGCCATCATACAGTGTTGGAGCCATCAGCTTGGGGGCTACTAAGGGGTCAGTATACTTTGTGGGGGTACTATACAGTGAGGGGGAATTATATCGTGAATAGGAGAACATCATACTGGTTAGAGCGGAGCTCTACATGGGGGGAGACTCAGGACATTATTAAATCTTAGGTGGGGACTTATTCTTATAGGGGAACTCAGGTTATCGTGACTGTCGAAGGGGCACTATTACTTTCTAGGGGGCACAATGCGGGCACTGTTTTCTAGGACACTTGCACACGGCATTACTTTATTTTAGAGGTTTGTTTTACCATCTAGAGGGCACACAGTAGGTGCAGTAATAGGGACACATTTTGCAGCAGAGGCTCAGTATTGGGGTATCAGCAGGATGAGAAGTTTGTGCAGGTTGGGGATAGATGTGGTCAGTGCCTGAAATGTAAGGAGTCAAATGTGTCTTTGTTGTGATCTCTGCATACCTGAGACTCTGAGTCCTGGCTGGAGAAGTTGTCGTGTCGGTCTGGGCCAGATGGAAAAGACGGGAAAAGTGAACAATTTAATCAGAAAGAACGTCAGCTGTAAGGTACTATATATAACTGAGCTGTGATCTCTTATATGTTCTGCAGGACTGGCATCTATCAATATATGTCACCATATGGCGGTAATATCAGTGCTGGTCTTTGTATAGAGATTATTTTTAGTAACAGCGCGGTCATCTGCTGAGGTTTTCCTACATCAACTATCTGGGTGCGCCGCTATAGTTGGAATCAGGGTTACCTGGTTAGAGGCCCACTCAGAAGTTTCGGCCCCCTGAAACAAAACCTTAGCTACGCCAAGCTTTTTGGAGATGGAAATTTCATTCTCCAGCAGGACTTGGCCCCTGTCCACACTGACAAAAGTACCAATACCTGGTTTAAAACAACAGTATCACTGTGCTTGATTGGCAGCAAACTCACCTGACCTTAACCCCATAAAGAATCTATGGGGTATTGTCAAGAGGAAAATGAGAGACACCAGACCCAACAATGCAGACGACCTGAAGGCTTCTATCAAAGCCACCTGGGCTTCCATAACCCCTCAGCAGTGTCACAGGCTGATCCCTCCATGCCATATTGCCGCATTGATGCAGTAATTGATGTAAAAGGATCCCCGACCAAGTATTGAGGGCATTTATTGAACATAGATTTCAGTAGGATAACATTTTGGATTTTGAAAACATTTTTCAAGCTGTTGTTATAAGGTATTCTAATTAATTGAAATAATGACTTTTGAGTTTTCATTGGCTGTAAGCCATAATCATCAACATTAACAGAAATAAACACGTGAAATAGATCACTCTGTGTGTAATGGCTCTATATAATATATGAGTTTCACGTTTTGTATTGAAGAACTGAAATAAATTAACTTTTATGGTGATATTCTAATTTTGTGAGATGCACCTGTAGATGGGCTTGGCTGCACCCTGAATAAAAATAGCATGTAAAAAATATATATGATATATATGAGGTATTGGTCGATATTTTGGCCAAAATATACAAGCTCGCAACCTGCTCAAGGGTCCTCATACTTACGAGTCCCTACACTAACATTAAAAGCAAAGTCACAAAAACAAGGAATTAAAGTTCCCACCAAAATTCAAGAATTAACACAGCAAATACAGCAACAATAATTACAAGGATGCAGCAAACCCATATAATGAAGAAGTCAGCAACACAGGTGCAAAATATTGATGAGACAACCACTCACAACCTACCAATTCATGGAGGGGGTGATTGCTTAGTATTAAAACTGCACACAAATAAGCCTTGTATAGGGCACTGGTCACACATAGGTAGTGCACAATGTCTGGCTTACAGCCTATTAGTGAAGCCCAAACTATTAGATTAGGCGGGCTGCCCAGCACTTTTTAAGTACACCCCATGAAGACAGACACCCTAGTTTACAAGGCCAACATTGATGGGTCTGGCTGCACCCTGAATAAAAATAATGTGCAAAAAATATATATGATATATATGAGGTATTAGTAAATATTTTGGCCAAAATACACAAGCTCGCAACCCGCGTCAAGGGTCCTCATACTTGCGAGTCCCTACACTAACATTAAAAGCAAAGACAAATTTAAATTCCCACCAAAATTCAAGAATTAACACAGGAAAAAAGGGCAACAGTGTTTACCTGCCTAGGTCTCAGTACTAATCATACCATATAATAACGATGACAGCAATACAGGTGCAAAATACTGATGCGACAACCACTCACATATTACCAATTAATGGAGGGGGGTGATTACATAGTATTAAAACTGCACACAAAATTATATGGGATTGCTACATCCTAATAGTGCATTAGTTCTGAGATCTGGGCAGGTAAATGCTATATTAATAATTGATTTTTTGGGGAAAGTTAAATTCTCTTTTGTTGGCTTTACTTTTAATCTAACTGAAATACACATAAGCTTTTTTCCTAAACATTAGGATCTGTTTAGAGCCATCAGCTCAAAAAGGCTTCCTTTGACAGACTTGGCATAAGCAGGTCAAAAGGAACCCTGATCTTTACCATTACACCCCTTTACAGGAATGGAGACTTACCACATGCTCAGGGTTGCATCTACAGAGTAGCTGCTGGCCAGAGGAGCGAGCTTGAGGCTATAACTCTAACTAAAGCTTTTTTATTACTAAATGATGGGTTCTGTCTAAGGCCATTGGCTCAAAAAGACTTCCTCGGACAGACTTGGCGCAAGCTACTCCATTCTGCAGATCCCAAGGGAACCCTGGCCTTTACCATTACACCCCTGTACAGGGATAGATACTTACCATAGGCCCAGGGTTGCATCTACAGAGTAGCTGCTGGCCGGAGGAGCGAGCTTGAGGCTATAGTGGTTGATTCAACTCTAACTAAAGCTTTTTTTTCCTAAATACTGGGATCTGTTTAAGGCTGTTGGCTCAAACAGACTTCCTCGGACAGACTTGGCGCAAGCTACTCCATTCTGCAGATCCCAAGGGAACCCTGGTTTTTACCATTACACCCCTGTACAGGGATAGATACTTACCATAGGCCCAGGGTTGCATCTACAGAGTAGCTGCTGGCCGGAGGAGTGCGCTTGAGGCTTGAGTAGTTGAGTCAATCCTAACTAAAGAAAAACCTATCTAATGACACTTTCTTGTTAGGACCTGTCTGAGGCCTATGGCTCAAAAAAGCTTCTTTGGAAAAACTTGGCAAAAGCCAGTCTATCCTACAGGTTCCAAAGGAACTCTGACCTTCACTCTTACAGCCCTGTACAGTGATAAAGACTTATTACAGGGCCTTGATTGCATCTACATAGTAGATGCTGACTGGAGGGGCAAACTTAAGGTTAGAATGGTTCAGCCAACCCTAACTATTGCTACTTTCTTAAATGTTAGGATATTTCTGAGGCCGTTGGCTCAAACAGGCTTCCTTGGACAGACTTGGCGCAAAACACACCATTTCTGATGTTTCCAAATGAACCCTGGGCTTCACCCTTGAACCTCTATACAGGGACCGTTTCATAGTTTTAAGGTTGAAAGACACAAGTCCATCAAGTTCAACCTAAAAGCTAATGTGTTGATCCAGAGGAAGGCAAAAACCCCATGAGGCAGATGCTAATTGCCCCATATTAGGGGAAAAATTCCTTCCCGACTCCACATATGGCAATCAGACTAGTTCCCTGGATCAACGTCCCATAACAAAATCTAGTACGGATCACCTGCAATTTTATATTATTCAAGAAAGGCACACACATGCCCTCCTTGAATTTTTTTTTAGAAAATTAAGTATTTCAATTTCATGTGGTAGAGAGTTTCATAACCTCATTGCTCACACAATAAAAATTTGCCAACTAACTTCCTTTAGACAAAGTGAATTAGGATCTTTATGCTAGAGTAATTGAACTAACTCTAACTGAAATAGATTAATGCTTTTTTCCTAAATGTTGAAATTTGTTTAAATCCATCAGCTCAAAAAGGCTTTCTCGGACAGACTTGGCGCAAGCTACTCCATTCTGCAGATCCCAAGGGAACCCTGGCCTTTACCATTACACCCCTGTACAGGGATAGATACTTACCATAGGCCCAGGGCTGCATCTACAGAGTAGCTGCTGGCCGGAGGAGCGAGCTTGAGGCTATAGTGGTTGATTCAACTCTAACTAAAGCTTTTTTTTCCTAAATACTGGGATCTGTTTAAGGCTGTTGGCTCAAACAGACTTCCTCGGACAGACTTGGCGCAAGCTACTCCATTCTGCAGATCCCAAGGGAACTCTGGTTTTTACCATTACACACCTGTACAGGGATAGATACTTACCATAGGCCCAGGGTTGCATCTACACAGTAGCTGCTGGCCGGAGGAGTGCGCTTGAGGCTTGAGTAGTTGAATCAATCCTAACTAAAGAAAAACCTATCTAATGCCACTTTCTTGTTAGGACCTGTCTGAGGCCTATGGCTCAAAAAAGCTTCTTTGGACAGACTTGGCAAAAGCCAGTCTATCCTACAGGTTCCAAAGGAACTCTGTCCTTCACTCTTACAGCCCTGTACAGTGATAAAGACTTATTACAGGGCCTTGATTGCATCTACATAGTAGATGCTGACTGGAGGGGCAAACTTAAAGTTAGAATGGTTCAGCCAACCCTAACTATTGCTACTTTTTTAAATGTTAGGATATTTCTGAGGCCATTAGCTCAAACAGGCTTCCTTGGACAGACTTGGCGCAAAACACACCATTTCTGATGTTTCCAAATGAACCCTGGACTTCACCCTTGAACCTTTATACAGGGACCGTTTCATAGTTTTAAGGTTGAAAGACACAAGTCTGTCAAGTTCAACCTAAAAGCTAATGTGTTGATCCAGAGGAAGGCAAAAACCCCATGAGGCAGATGCTAATTGCCCCATATTAGGGGAAAAATTCCTTCCCGACTCCACATATGGCAATCAGACTAGTTCCCTGGATCAACGTCCCATAACAAAATCTAGTACGGATAACCTGCAATTTTATATTATTTAAGAAAGGCACACACATGCCCTCCTTGAATTTTTTTTAGAAAATTAAGTATTTCAATTTCATGTGGTAGAGAGTTTCATAACCTCATTGCTCACACAATAAAAATTTGCCAACTAACTTCCTTTAGACAAAGTGAATTAGGATCTTTATGCTAGAGTAATTGAATTAACTCTAACTGAAATAGATTAATGCTTTTTTCCTAAATGTTGAAATTTGTTTAAATCCATCAGCTCAAAAAGGCTTTCTCGGACAGACTTGGCGCAAGCTACTCCATTCTGCAGATCCCAAGGGAACCCTGGCCTTTACCATTACACCCCTGTACAGGGATAGATACTTACCATAGGCCCAGGGCTGCATCTACAGAGTAGCTGCTGGCCGGAGGAGCGAGCTTGAGGCTATAGTGGTTGATTCAACTCTAACTAAAGCTTTTTTTTCCTAAATACTGGGATCTGTTTAAGGCTGTTGGCTCAAACAGACTTCCTCGGACAGACTTGGCGCAAGCTACTCCATTCTGCAGATCCCAAGGGAACCCTGGTTTTTACCATTACACCCCTGTGCAGGGATAGATACTTACCATAGGCCCAGGGTTGCATCTACAGAGTAGCTGCTGGCCGGAGGAGTGCGCTTGAGGCTTGAGTAGTTGAATCAATCCTAACTAAAGAAAAACCTATCTAATGCCACTTTCTTGTTAGGACCTGTCTGAGGCCTATGGCTCAAAAAAGCTTCTTTGGAAAGACTTGGCAAAAGCCAGTCTATCCTACAGGTTCCAAAGGAACTCTGGCCTTCACTCTTACAGCCCTGTACAGCGATAAAGACTTATTACAGGGCCTTGATTGCATCTACATAGTAGATGCTGACTGGAGGGGCAAACTTAAGGCTACAATGGTTCAGCCAACCCTAACTATTGCTACTTTCTTAAATGTTAAGATATTTCTGAGGCTGTTGGCTCAAACAGGCTTCCTTGGACAGACTGGGCGCAAAACACACCATTTCTGATGTTTCCAAATGAACCCTGGGCTTCACCCTTGAACCTCTATACAGGAACCGTTTCATAGTTTTAAGGTTGAAAGACACAAGTCCATCAAGTTCAACCTAAAAGCTAATGTGTTGATCCAGAGGAAGGCAAAAACCCCATGAGGCAGATGCTAATTGCCCCATATTAGGGGAAAAATTCCTTCCCGACTCCACATATGGCAATCAGACTAGTTCCCTGGATCAACGTCCCATAACAAAATCTAGTACGGATAACCTGCAATTTTATATTATTCAAGAAAGGCACACACATGCCCTCCTTGAATTTTTTTTAGAAAATTAAGTATTTCAATTTCATGTGGTAGAGAGTTTCATAACCTCATTGCTCACACAATAAAAATTTGCCAACTAACTTCCTTTAGACAAAGTGAATTAGGAGCTTTATGCTAGAGTAATTGAATTAACTCTAACTGAAATATATTAATGCTTTTTTCCTAAATGTTGAAATTTGTTTAAATCCATCAGCTCAAAAAGGCTTTCTCGGACAGACTTGGCGCAAGCTACTCCATTCTGCAGATCCCAAGGGAACCCTGGCCTTTACCATTACACCCCTGTACAGGGATAGATACTTACCATAGACCCAGGGTTGCATCTACAGAGTAGCTGCTGGCCGGAGGAGCGAGCTTGAGGCTATAGTGGTTGATTCAACTCTAACTAAAGCTTTTTTTTCCTAAATACTGGGATCTGTTTAAGGCTGTTGGCTCAAACAGACTTCCTTGGACAGACTTGGCGCAAGCTACTCCATTCTGCAGATCCCAAGGGAACCCTGGTTTTTACCATTACACCCCTGTACAGGGATAGATACTTACCATAGGCCCAGGGTTGCATCTACAGAGTAGCTGCTGGCCGGAGGTGTGCGCTTGAGGCTTGAGTAGTTGAATCAATCCTAACTAAAGAAAAACCTATCTAATGCCACTTTCTTGTTAGGACCTGTCTGAGGCCTATGGCTCAAAAAAGCTTCTTTGGAAAGACTTGGCAAAAGCCAGTCTATCCTACAGGTTCCAAAGGAACTCTGGCCTTCACTCTTAAAGCCCTGTACAGTGATAAAGACTTATTACAGGGCCTTGATTGCATCTACATAGTAGATGTTGACTGGAGGGGCAAACTTAAGGCTAGAATGGTTCAGCCAACCCTAACTATTGTTACTTTCTTAAATGTTAAGATATTTCTGAGGCCGTTGGCTCAAACAGGCTTCCTTGGACAGACTGGGCGCAAAACACACCATTTCTGATGTTTCCAAATGAACCCTGGGCTTCACCCTTGAACCTCTATACAGGGACCGTTTCATAGTTTTAAGGTTGAAAGACACAAGTCCATCAAGTTCAACCTAAAAGCTAATGTGTTGATCCAGAGGAAGGCAAAAACCCCATGAGGCAGATGCTAATTGCCCCATATTAGGGGAAAAATTCCTTCCCGACTCCACATATGGCAATCAGACTAGTTCCCTGGATCAACGTCCCATACCAAAATCTAGTACGGATAACCTGCAATTTTATATTATTCAAGAAAGGCACACACATACCCTCCTTGAATTTTTTTTAGAAAATTAAGTATTTCAATTTCATGTGGTAGAGAGTTTCATAACCTCATTGCTCACACAATAAAAATTTGCCAACTAACTTCCTTTAGACAAAGTGAATTAGGATCTTTATGCTAGAGTAATTGAATTAACTCTAACTGAAATAGATTAATGCTTTTTTCCTAAATGTTGAAATTTGTTTAAATCCATCAGCTCAAAAAGGCTTTCTCGGACAGACTTGGCGCAAGCTACTCCATTCTGCAGATCCCAAGGGAACCCTGGCCTTTACCATTACACCCCTGTACAGGGATAGATACTTACCATAGGCCCAGGGCTGCATCTACAGAGTAGCTGCTGGCCGGAGGAGCGAGCTTGAGGCTATAGTGGTTGATTCAACTCTAACTAAAGCTTTTTTTTCCTAAATACTGGGATCTGTTTAAGGCTGTTGGCTCAAACAGACTTCCTCGGACAGACTTGGCGCAAGCTACTCCATTCTGCAGATCCCAAGGGAACCCTGGTTTTTACCATTACACACCTGTACAGGGATAGATACTTATCATAGGCCCAGGGTTGCATCTACAGAGTAGCTGCTGGCCGGAGGAGTGCGCTTGAGGCTTGAGTAGTTGAATCAATCCTAACTAAAGGAAAACCTATCTAATGACACTTTCTTGTTAGGACCTGTCTGAGGCCTATGGCTCAAAAAAGCTTCTTTGGAAAGACTTGGCAAAAGCCAGTCTATGATACAGGTTCCAAAGGAACTCTGGCCTTCACTCTTAAAGCCCTGTACAGTGATAAAGACTTATTACAGGGCCTTGATTGCATCTACATAGTAGATGCTGACTGGAGGGGCAAACTTAAAGTTAGAATGGTTCAGCCAACCCTAACTATTGCTACTTTCTTAAATGTTAGGATATTTCTGAGGCCATTGGCTCAAACAGGCTTCCTTGGACAGACTTGGCGCAAAACACACCATTTCTGATGTTTCCAAATGAACCCTGGGCTTCACCCTTGAACCTCTATACAGGGACTGTTTCATAGTTTTAAGGTTGAAAGACACAAGTCTGTCAAGTTCAACCTAAAAGCTAATGTGTTGATCCAGAGGAAGGCAAAAACCCCATGAGGCAGATGCTAATTGCCCCATATTAGGGGAAAAATTCCTTCCCGACTCCACATATGGCAATCAGACTAGTTCCCTGGATCAACGTCCCATAACAAAATCTAGTACGGATAACCTGCAATTTTATATTATTTAAGAAAGGCACACACATGCCCTCCTTGAATTTTTTTTAGAAAATTAAGTATTTCAATTTCATGTGGTAGAGAGTTTCATAACCTCATTGCTCACACAATAAAAATTTGCCAACTAACTTCCTTTAGACAAAGTGAATTAGGATCTTTATGCTAGAGTAATTGAATTAACTCTAACTGAAATAGATTAATGCTTTTTTCCTAAATGTTGAAATTTGTTTAAATCCATCAGCTCAAAAAGGCTTTCTCGGACAGACTTGGCGCAAGCTACTCCATTCTGCAGATCCCAAGGGAACCCTGGCCTTTACCATTACACCCCTGTACAGGGATAGATACTTACCATAGGCCCAGGGCTGCATCTACAGAGTAGCTGCTGGCCGGAGGAGCGAGCTTGAGGCTATAGTGGTTGATTCAACTCTAACTAAAGCTTTTTTTTCCTAAATACTGGGATCTGTTTAAGGCTGTTGGCTCAAACAGACTTCCTCGGACAGACTTGGCGCAAGCTACTCCATTCTGCAGATCCCAAGGGAACCCTGTTTTTTACCATTACACCCCTGTACAGGGATAGATACTTACCATAGGCCCAGGGTTGCATCTACAGATTAGCTGCTGGCCGGAGGAGTGCGCTTGAGGCTTGAGTAGTTGAATCAATCCTAACTAAAGAAAAACCTATCTAATGCCACTTTCTTGTTAGGACCTGTCTGAGGCCTATGGCTCAAAAAAGCTTCTTTGGAAAGACTTGGCAAAAGCCAGTCTATCCTACAGGTTCCAAAGGAACTCTGGCCTTCACTCTTTCAGCTCTGTACAGCGATAAAGACTTATTGCAGGGCCTTGATTGCATCTACATAGTAGATACTGACTGGAGGGGCAAACTTAAGGCTAAAATTGTTCAGCCAACCCTAACTATTGCTACTTTCTTAAATGTTAGGATATTTCTGAGGCCGTTGGCTCAAACAGGCTTCCTTGGACAGACTGGGCGCAAAACACACCATTTCTGATGTTTCCAAATGAACCCTGGGCTTCACCCTTGAACCTCAATACATGGACAGTTTCATAGTTTTAAGGTTGAAAGACACAAGTCCATCAAGTTCAACCTAAAAGCTAATGTGTTGATCCAGAGGAAGGCAAAAACCCCATGAGGCAGATGCTAATTGCCCCATATTAGAGGAAAAATTCCTTCCCGACTCCACATATGGCAATCAGACTAGTTCCCTGGATCAACGTCCCATAACAAAATCTAGTACGGATAACCTGCAATTTTATATTATTCAAGAAAGGCACACATATGCCCTCCTTGAATTTTTTTTAGAAAATTAAGTATTTCAAGTTAATGTGGTAGAGAGTTCCATAACCTCATTGCTCACACAATAAAAATTTGCCAACTAACTTCCTTTAGACAAAGTGAATTAGGATCTTTATGCTAGAGTAATTGAATTAACTCTAACTGAAATAGATTAATGCTTTTTTCCTAAATGTTGAAATTTGTTTAAATCCATCAGCTCAAAAAGGCTTTCTCGGACAGACTTGGCGCAAGCTACTCCATTCTGCAGATCCCAAGGGAACCCTGGCCTTTACCATTACACGTCTGTACATGGATAGATACTTACCATAGGCCCAGGGCTGCATCTACAGAGTAGCTGCTGGCCGGAGGAGCGAGCTTGAGGCTATAGTGGTTGATTCAACTCTAACTGAAGCTTTTTTTTTCCCTAAATACTGGGATCTGTTTAAGGCTGTTGGCTCAAACAGACTTCCTCGGACAGACTTGGCGCAAGCTACTCCATTCTGCAGATCCCAAGGGAACCCAGGTTTTTACCATTACACCCCTGTACAGGGATAGATACTTACCATAGGCCCAGGGTTGCATCTACAGAGTAGCTGCTGGCCGGAGGAGTGCGCTTGAGGCTTGAGTAGTTGAATCAATCCTAACTAAAGAAAAACCTATCTAATGCCACTTTCTTGTTAGAACCTGTCTGAGGCCTATGGCTCAAAAAAGCTTCTTTGGAAAGACTTGGCAAAAGCCAGTCTATCCTACAGGTTCCAAAGGAACTCTGGCCTTCACTCTTACAGCCCTGTACAGCGATAAAGACTTATTACATGGCCTTGATTGCATCTACATAGTAGATGCTGACTGGAGGGGCAAACTTAAGGCTAGAATTTTTCAGCCACCCTAACTATTGCTACTTTCTGAAATGTTAGGATATTTCTGAGGCCGTTGGCTCAAACAGGCTTCCTTGGACAGACTGGGCGCGAAACACACCATTTCTGATGGTTCCAAATGAACCCTGGGCTTCACCCTTGAACCTCAATACAGGGACAGTTTCATAGTTTTAAGGTTGAAAGACACAAGTCCATCAAGTTCAACCTAAAAGCTAATGTGTTGATCCAGAGGAAGGCAAAAACCCCATGAGGCAGATGCTAATTGCCCCATTTTAGGGGAAAAATTCCTTCCCGACTCCACATATGGCAATCAGAGTAGTTCCCTGGATCAACGTCCCATAATAAAATCTATTACCACTAACCTGAAATGTTATATTATTCAAGGAACATTTTTCATCAAGCAGTTTTCACCGGAAATGTGTTGCACAACTATTTGAATCTCAGTAAATTCCTGCACAACTTACATTTAAATACTCTGACCTTTTTACACCCACTCTTTTAACTTCTTAAATAGTGAACAGAGCTTATCTGGACCGCTTGTGGCTTAGCTTTACCTGAAAACTTATTACAAATTAGGCTGGAAAAGTGGTGTAAAATAGGACTGAAATTGACTCCATCTTTTGACTGGAGTACATTTCTTGAGGTGTAGTACGTCAGCTTTAAGGGGATATTTCAATAAATGAATGACCCTGGCTGCAGGTATAAAGAATCAAACTGTGCTGTCCTGACCCATTCCTGGGATTGTGTATGGCACTGACATCACCTCAATACTGCCGCAGCCAACAAATGTAATCAGACGGACTGCCCAGCTGAGCGCACTGAG
Source organism: Phyllobates terribilis (assembly GCF_046119375.1). Lineage (NCBI taxonomy): Eukaryota > Metazoa > Chordata > Amphibia > Anura > Dendrobatidae > Phyllobates > Phyllobates terribilis. Next base: position 1,396,550 of record NW_027362852.1, on the reverse strand, counting down.
CTGCTGCAGCTCTGAGATGGTGGAACCTCTTTTTTTTAATTAAATGACCTGCAGCTAGGGACATTCATTTATTGAAAGGGAACAACCCCTTTAAGGATGAGTCAAGTTCATTAAGAGGTTTAGTCTTTTTAATGAATTTGGTGCACGTTCCTCCAATAGGCGCTTCATGAATGCTGGTATAGAAATCCACCAGCCTTGATGAATCGGCCACCATAGGTTTACATGGCATGAGCATATACAGAACAGTTGTGTAGTATACGTTACCAGGCCCTCATGATGCTCTTGGTCCTGGATGGCCTTCCACAGTCTGCTTTCTTGCTTCATCATCTTGAAGGGCTCCACTTTCTTTTCTTCTGGCTGGCATGGTGCGGCTCTATCATCCTGCTCCTTTAACACGAAGGGACGACTGTAAAGCTGCCAGGAGCGTTTTTTTTATCCCCTTAGATCATTGTGACACCACAAAGTGATGACATAGACAAGTGGGTGAGGCGCCTTTATTCAGTCATCGGGTGTGGTCAGAAGAAATTAGCATATTCCGTGATGTTACTACAATGAGAACAGACATGAACATTCTATTCGGAACCCGACCGCCATTATCAGCGGAACCTTCACTGCTGTCAGATTGGCACTAAAAACAAAAAGAGACCGCGGTGAACCTGGACAGTAACAATCTACAGGGACTGTGACTGCTAAGCGGACTTCATGTCAGATGTTATGCAGTTTTGTCAGAAAAAAAACAATAAAATATATAAAAGACAGGCTCCAATAAACCTTAAACACTGGGCTGTAGTCACAGATTCTCCTTCCACCTGCAGCACATTGCTCCCCTGCCTAACCCTCCCCGTCCTGCAGCATGTTTCTCACCGCTTAATTCTCCCACTCCTGCAGCACATCACTCCCCTGTCTAAACCCCCCCCTCTTGCGGCACATTGCTCCCGTCTAATCCTCCCCTCCTTGCAGCACATTGTGCCCTTTCTAAATCTCCCCCTTCCTGCACCACATCACCCACTGCCAAATCCCCTCTTGCACCACATCGCCCACTGCCAAATCCTGCACTTCCTGCAGCACATCGCTCCCTGACTAATCCTCTCCTATTGCATTACATCACTCCCCTGCATAAGCCACCTCTTCCTGCAGCACATCGCTTCCCTGCCTAAGCCTCCCCCTCCTGCATTACATCACTCCCTTGCCTAATCCTCCTCTTCCTGCAGCACAGCGCTCCCTGCCTAATCCTCCTCTTCCTGCAGCACATCGCTCCCCTGACCCCCTCTTACGTGACATCTTTTCTATCAGTTACATTTGTGAAGTAACTGCTGTCTCCTGTGAGCAGTGGAGAGCGAAGCTGAGAGCCAGGAGGCTCTGCCCCTCTGCCCCTTCTTGCCACATCATCATCCATCTACATCAGGGCTGTCAAACTCAAATATATAGAGGGCCAAAAGGAAGAGTTTAACTCAGAAAAATAAGTCAACACTTTATCAGATGTTTCTGTGAAAACTTGAGTACAACAAATAAGATTTTGTTATTTTCCCTCAGTTATAAAAAAAATAGTTATGAGAAAAGTGTGACAAAGAGGAGTCATAAAATGTACCAAAATGAAATATCACAATTTATGGCTCAAATTGAGGTGAAGCAAGGAAGAGGTTGAGCTTAGCTAATGAGATGCATCAAACATACAGGTGCTTCTCACAAAATTAGAATATCATCAAAAAGTTTATTTATTTCAGTTCTTCAATCCAAAAAGTGAAACTCATATATTATACAGAGTCATTACAGAGTGATCTATTTCAAGTGTTTATTTCTGTTAATGTTGATAATGATGGCTTACAGCCAATGAAAACACAAAGTCATTATCTCAGTAAATTAGAATAATTAACAAAAAACACCTGCAAAGGCTTCTTACACATTTAAAAAGGTCCCTTTGTCTGTTTCAGTAGGCTCCACAATCATGGGGAAGACTGATGACTTGACAGATGTCCAGAAGGCAGTCATTGACACACTCCACAAGGAGTGTAAACCACAAAAGGTCATTGCTAAAGAAGCTGGCTGTTAACAGAGTGCTGTATCCAAGCATATTTATGGAAAGTTGAGTGGAAAGAAAAAGTGTGGTAGGAAGAGGTGCACAAGCAACCGGGATAACCGCAGCCTTGAAAAGATTGTTAAGGAAAGGCCATTCAAACATTTGGGGAAGATTCACAAGGAGTGGACTGCTGCTGGAGTCATTTCTTCAAGAGCCACCACACACAGACGTATCCAGGACATGGGCTACAAGTGTCACATTCCTTGTGTCGAGCCACTCATCACCAATAGACAACGCCAGAAGCATCTTACCTGGGCCAAGGAGAAAAACACCTGGACTGTTGCTCAGTGGTCCAAGGTGTTGTTTTCCGACGAAAGTAAATTTTGCATTTAATTTGGAAATCAAGGTCCCAGAGTCTGGAGGAAGAGTGGAGAGGCCACAATCCAAGCTGCTGGAGGTCTCGTGTGAAGTTTCCACAATCGGTGATGGTTTGGGGAGCCATGTCATCTGCTGGTGTAGGTCCACTGTGTTTTATCAAGACCAAAGTCAGCGCACCCGTCTACCAGGACATTGTAGAGCCCTTCATGCTTCCCTCTGCCCACAAGCTTTTTGGAGATGGAAATGTCATTTTCCAGCAGGACTTGGCCCCTGTCCACACTGCCAAAAGTACCAATACCTGGTTTACACAACAGTATCACTGTGCTTGATTGGCAGCAAACTCACCTGACCTTAACCCCATAGAGAATCTATTATAGAGAATCTATGGGGTATTGTCAAGAGAAAGATGAGAGACACCAGACCCAACAATGCAGACGAGCTGAAGGCTTCTATCAAAGCCACCTGGGCTTCCATAACACCTCAGCAGTGTCACAGGCTGATCGCCTCCATGCCACATTGCCGCATTGATGCAGTAATTGATGCAAAAGGAGCCTGGCCAAGTATTGAGGGCATTTACTGAACATACATTTCAGTAGGACAACATTTCAGATTTTAAAAACATTTTTCAAGCTGGTGTTATAAAGTATTCTAATTTACTGAGATAATAACATTAACAGAAATAAACACTTGAAATAGATCACTCTGTCTGTAATGACTCTATATAATATGAGTTTTACTATTTGTATTGAAGAACTGAAATAAATTAACTTTTTGATGATATTCTAATTTTGTGAGAAGCACCTATAGTATGCTATATGCCCAATTTTAACAAATGTACTGCAATTTTTGCTGAATGTGTTCAGAAATGTACTGATGTGTAAGCAGACAAATGCAGAGACTTAGGCTATGTGCCCACGATGCAGAAATGCTCCGGATTTTTCCTGAGCGTTTCTGCATCTCGCTGGCAGAAAAAACGCATGCGGATTGTACATGCGGATTGTACATGCGGATTGTACACGCGGATTGTACACGCGGAATGTACACGCGGATTGTACATGCGGATTGTATATGCGGATTGTACACGCGGATTGTACATGCGGATTGTATATGCGGATTGTACACGCGGATTGTACATGCGGATTGTATATGCGGATTGTACACGCGGATTGTACACGCGGATTGTACATGCGGATTGTATATGCGGATTGTACACGCGGATTGTACATGCGGATTGTATATGCGGATTGTACATGCGTTTTTCCTGCCAGGGACATGCAGAAGTGGAGCGTTCTTCACATGCATTTCCGCATGCGGGTTGACAAGCGCTTTACAAGCGATTTTAGCATCACTTGGAAAGTGCTTGTCAACTTGGTCACACTATAGAAATCCATGAAAACGGCATGGATTTATATAGTGTGACCCCAACGACTGGTTAAAAATAAAAAAATAAATCTATACTTACCTTCCGATGGCCCCCGCAGTCTCGCTTCGCTCCGTCCTGGCTGCCGGCAGATCGCGGTACACTGAAGGACCTGCCGTCACATGACTATGACGTCAGCGCTGGTCCTTCAGTCCATCGCGAGCTGCCGACATGGGAGGACGAGCGCAGCGGGGGCCGTCAGAAGGTAAATATAACATTTATTTTTTATTTTATTCTTTATTTTGACAGGTTCTATGGTACCCGGGTCCGGAGGAGAGTCTCCCATCCTCCACACGCGGGTACCATCCGCACATTGAACGCATGTATTCCGCATGTGCTTATCTAGTGAAGCGGAATCCATGCGTTCCAATGCAAGTCAATGGCCAGGAAAACGCTGCGCTTCCGCAAAATAATTGGTAGTGCTGCGTTTTTTTCCGCAATGATAATCCGCAGCGGAAATTTCCGCAGCATGTGCACAGCACATGCGGACTATCATTGGGGAACATGGCAGACCTTCTACCATGCGTCTTTAAGCGTTTCTGCAGCGTTTTTGCCATGCGGAAACGCTTAAAATACGCGTCGTGGGCACACAGCCTTAGGCTATGTGCCCACGTAGCGTTTTTGTAGCGTTTTTGCGGCGTTTTTACGGCCGCGAAAATGCTTGTAAAACAGTCTGCCATGCAAAGCCATGTGAATTCGGATGTGCTGTGCACATGATGCGCTAATTTGCGCGCCGAATTCGCATTACTTTGCAAAACGCAGCATGACCATTTCTACTGCGATTACGCTGAAGCTTATTCGCGATGCGTGTGGTATCTGGGAGGAAGACGAGACTACAACTCCTCTTCATCCCGGCTACCACGCGGTGAAAAAAAGAAATAAAAAAGTTAAAAACAAACAAAACCTGTATATTCACCTCTCCGGCGGCCCCCGGTCTGCTCTCCGGTCTCCTCCGGTCTGCTGTCTGTACTGTCAGGACCTGCGCTGACGTCATTTAGTCAGGTGATGGTCGCATGACCGCTGACGTCGGCATCAGGTGATGGTCGCGTGGCCATCAGCTGACTAAATGACGTCACCGCAGGTCCTGACCGTACACTGCGGGACGCTGAAGAGAGAAGACGCGGCCGGGAGCAGACCGGAGGAGACCGGAGAGCAGACCGGGGGCCGCCGGAGAGGTGAATATACAGTTGTTTTTTTTTATTTATTAACGTTTTGATTCTTTTTTTTACTATAGATGCTGCATTTAAAGCATCTAAGTTGTTCACACATTATAGATCCATTTCGGTTGCATGGATTTATATTGTGTGATCAACTTATCAAGCACTTTTCCAAGTGATGCTCAAAATCGCTTGGAAAATTGCTTGAAAAAATGCATGTGAAAACGCTTCTCTCTAGCAGAAAAAACGCATGTAAATCTGCATCAAATCTGCTAGGTGTGCACACAGCCTTATAGCTGGTTTTGCTCTGAGCTGAGATGTCCAGGCTGAATAATGCTCTGGGAGCAGAACCCATCAGCAGAATCTGTCTGTTTCCTGCCTTGTAGCAGTGGATCCCGGCTATTTAGCTCACAGAGCATTGTCTACACAAGATACAATTCTATCCAATTTTCAGCTGGGAACAGGACTATGGACAAGTTTTGCAGCAACTGCATTTGTGATATTAAATGTTGATCAATCTAGATTTTCTTCAGTGTTCTTATTCATTGCAGAAAATCTTAAAAAAGCCGAGGAATGTGGGCAACATGGTGGGTCAATGATTAACGCTGTGGGGCTGGGTTCATATAATAGCAAGGACAACATCTGCAAGGAGTTTGTATGTTCTCCCCGTGTTTGTGTGGGTTTCCTCCGGGTTCTCCGGTTTCCTCCCACACTCCAAAGACATACTGATAGGGAATTCATATTGTGAGCCCCAATGGGGACAGTGATGATAATGTCTGTAAGGTGCTACAAAATCTAACGGCGCTATATAAGAGAGTAAAATAAATATATAACTAAATAAAATGAATGTATTAAAAGGCTAAGATTGCAAAGAGCTTGTAAAAACAAGAAACTTTGCAATTTCCTTCTTATTCAAAATCTTCTCTGTTCTCAAGAAGGAAAAGATTTTTAATTCTGCAGTGTACAGCTCATTGCTATGGTTACTGACCACCTGAGAAGTGGCTGGTCTCCTTGGCAAGAAGCGCTCACTTGCAGACTGGTGGACTTCAGCGCCCCTGTGCCTGTCCCATTCTGCAGAGGCAAAGCCGCCTCTGCCCGCAGAATGCAAGAGGGCACAATTCAGACAAGCGGCTCAGCCAAGCCACCGGCCAGAACTGTAAATCTTCAGCTTCTGATGAGAGGAACACAAGACCACCCCTTTAATAAAGGAGTAGAGCAGAACTCATACAGTGATTAGTGGGGGTCTGACACCTGAAATCCCCAGACATCAGCTACTTCTGCAAGATGATGTACACAGTGTTAAGAGCTGGAATAGCACAGCTCCGCACACTGTGCAATGGCTGGTTTCAGGTACTACAGCTCAGATCACAATCATTTCAATAGGAGCTGCAGTACCAAGATCGGCCACTACACAGTGTACAGAGCTGTGCTGTTTGGGCTCTCTACGCTGAGTATTTCCAGCTGCTGTCTTATTGGTGAGGGGGCCGTGTGTTGGAACCTCACTGATCTGATATTGATGACCAGGGTCGGACTGCGGTGTCTGGGGCCCACAGGGGAAATTAACTCTAGGGGCCCACCTACAGCAAGATGCAAATATCTGTTATCCGCTCTCCCTGTTATAGTGGAGCATTGACTGGCGGCTCCTGCACATCTACTGGGCGACACTCTAACTGGGATGGACATGTTTGCATTAAAGAGCTTCTTTGGTTAAAACTAGTGTTGAGCGAGTATGTTCTGTTAACCCTTTCGGCGAGTATGCTCGGGCCGAGCTCCGAGTATTTATAGCTCCTCGGTGATATGGTTGAATCGCTCCCGTGTGCATGATTTGCGACTGTTTGACGGTTTTAATACATGTGAGCAGGGTCGGTCTGGGCTGGCGGGATACCGGGAAATTTCCCGGTGGGCCCCGCCCCCTGCTGCAGAGTAGAGGGGGGAGAAGAGAACAAAAAAAAATCCTGCGGTTTTAAGGGGCACGGGCCCTTTAAAAGCGCAGGCATAGTGTATGCAGGGACGCGCGCACGCAGCGTTCATTACCTGAACCACCGCGGCGCACGTCCCTGTGAAGCAGCTGAAGCTGCGTGTCTCCCTTCGCCGGCCGGCGTATGACGTCATCGTCATGCGCCTGCTGTGAAGGAGGCGCGCAACTCAGGAGAAGGAGGACACCGCACGGGATCGCAGGAAGGTAAGAGGTGTGTGTGTGTGTGTGTGTGTGTGTGTAATGGTCTGGACACACAAGGCGGGGGCCAGCAGGACACACAAGGGGGGGCCCAGCTGGACAGACCCACAAGGGGGGGGGCCCAGCTGGACAGACACACAAGGGGGGGCCCAGCTGGACAGACACACAAGGGGGGACCAAGTTGGACAGACACACAAGGGGGGACCAAGTTGGACAGACACACAAGGGGGGGGCCCAGCTGGACAGACACACAAGGGGGGGCCCAGCTGGACAGACACACAAGGGGGGGGCCAAGTTGGACAGACACACAAGGGGGTGGCCAAGTTGGACAGACACACAAAGGGGGGGCCCAGCTGGACAGACACACAAGGGGGGGCCAAGTTGGACAGACACACAAGGGGGGGCCCAGCTGGACAGACACACAAGGGGGGGGCCCAGCTGGACAGACACACAAGGGGGGGCCAAGTTGGACAGACACACAAGGGGGGGCCCAGCTGGACAGACACACAAGGGGGGGGCCCAGCTGGACAGACACACAAGGGGGGGGCCCAGCTGGACAGACACACAAGGGGGGGCCAAGCTGGACAGACACACAAGGGGTGGGCCCAGCTGGACAGACACACAAGGGGGGGCCCAGCTGGACAGACACACAAGGGGGGGCCCAGCTGGACAGACACACAAGGGGGGGCCCAGCTGGACAGACACACAAGGGGGGGCCCAGCTGGACAGACACACAAGGGGGGGCCCAGCTGGACAGACACACAAGGGGGGGCCCAGCTGGACAGACACACAAGGGGGGCCCAGCTGGACAGACACACAAGGGGGGGCCCAGCTGGACAGACACACAAGGGGGGGCCCAGCTGGACAGACACACAAGGGGGGGCCCAGCTGGACAGACACACAAGGGGGGGCCCAGCTGGACAGACACACAAGGGGGGCCCAGCTGGACAGACACACAAGGGGGGGCCCAGCTGGACAGACACACAAGGGGGGGGCCCAGCTGGACAGACACACAAGGGGGGGCCAAGTTGGACAGACACACAAGGGGGGGCCCAGCTGGACAGACACACAAGGGGGGGGCCCAGCTGGACAGACACACAAGGGGGGGCCCAGCTGGACAGACACACAAGGGGGGGCCAAGCTGGACAGACACACAAGGGGTGGGCCCAGCTGGACAGACACACAAGGGGGGGCCCAGCTGGACAGACACACAAGGGGGGGCCCAGCTGGACAGACACACAAGGGGGGGACCAGCTGGAGAGACACACAAGGGGGGGCCCAGCTGGACAGACACACAAGGGGGGGCCCAGCTGGACAGACACACAAGGGGGGGCCCAGCTGGACAGACACACAAGGGGGGGCCCAGCTGGACAGACACACAAGGGGGGGCCCAGCTGGACAGACACACAAGGGGGGCCCAGCTGGACAGACACACAAGGGGGGCCCAGCTGGACAGACACACAAGGGAGGCCCAGCTGGACAGACACACAAGGGGGGGCCAAGCTGGACAGACACACAAGGGGGGGCCAAGTTGGACAGACACACAAGGGGGGGGCCCAGCTGGACAGACACACAAGGGGGGGCCCAGCTGGACAGACACACGAGGGGGGACCCAGCTGGACAGACACACGAGGGGGGGCCCAGCTGGACAGACACACGAGGGGGGGCCCAGCTGGACAGACACACGAGGGGGGGCCCAGCTGGACGGACACACGAGGGGGGGCCCAGCTGGACGGACACACGAGGGGGGGCCCAGCTGGACAGACACACAAGGGGGGGCCCAGCTGGACAGACACACAAGGGGGGGCCAAGTTGGACAGACACACAAGGGGGGGGCCCAGCTGGACAGACACACAAGGGGGGGCCCAGCTGGACAGACACACGAGGGGGGACCCAGCTGGACAGACACACGAGGGGGGGCCCAGCTGGACAGACACACGAGGGGGGGCCCAGCTGGACAGACACACGAGGGGGGGCCCAGCTGGACGGACACACGAGGGGGGGCCCAGCTGGACGGACACACGAGGGGGTGCCCAGCTGGACGGACACACGAGGGGGGGCCCAGCTGGACGGACACACGAGGGGGTGCCCAGCTGGACGGACACACGAGGGGGGGCCCAGCTGGACACACGAGGGGGGAACCCTGGCTGGATACGCAAGGGGGGGGCCCTGGCTGGACACGCAAGGGGGGGAGCCTTGGCTGGACATGCAAGGGGGGAGCCCTGGCTGGACACGCAAGGGAGAGGAGCCCTGGCTGGACACACAAGGGGGAGCCCTGGCAGGACACACAAGGGGGAACCAAGGTGGACCCAGGCAAAGGGGGGTGGGCAGGATGGGTATATGGGGGGCAGGCTGGACACATGGAGGCCAGAATGGATATATGGGGGGCAGGATGGATATATGGGGGGGCAGGATGGATATATGGGGGGGCAAGATGGATATATGGAGGCCAGGATGGATATATGGGGGGGGGCAAGCTGGACTTATGGAGGCCAGGATGGATATATGGGGGAGGGGGGGCAGGCTGAACACATGGAGGCCAGGATGGATATATGGGGGGGACAGGCTGGACACATGGGGTGCTAGGATGAATATGTGGGGGGGGCGGGCTCGATACACATGGGCTAGCGTAAATATATGGAGGGGCACGCTGGATATATGGGGGGTGTCAGGATGGATATATGCAGGGGGTAAGGGCAGTATGGATATATGAGGGGAGAGGCTGGACACATGGAGGCCAGGATGAATATGTAGAGGGCAGGCTGGACACATGGAGGATATATGGGGGGGACATATGGGGGCGCAGGCTGGAAACATGGAAGCAAGGATGGATATGTGGGGGGGCAGACTGGCACATGGGGGGGCTAGGATGGGTATATGGGAGGGGGCAGGCTCGATACACATGTGCTAGGATAAATATATGGAGGGGTCACACTAGACAAATGGTGGCCAGAAGGGACATATGGGGGTGCCTGGCTAGACAAGGGACTTAATTACTGTTTGGGAGCCAGATTGAGGAACATACTTTATTAGTTTATGGTGACCAGTGGGGAACATTATTACTTTAGATTCCAATTATTATTACATTATTACTTCTGTAATATAATTTACTTTTTAGGAAATTGTTTTCCATGGGATGGGACAAAAGAGGAGTCCTGTTACTGTGCAGGACGGCACTATGTTGCTTTTTTTCTTCAACTGGTGTAGTGTAGAGGTCGGGGGGGGAAAGTGGGAATATTCTCTAGAAGAGATCAGTTATTAATAACTGTGTGTTATTTTCTGCAGAGATGATTCCTGGCTGGAAGAAGTGATGGCCGTCTGTGCCAGATGAAGAAGAAAAGCGAAGATGAAGGACTTCACCTAGAGACATCACTGGTGAGTCAGTGTATTACATGTACACTTACACTACACACGTGGTCAAAATTGTTGGTACCCCTCGTTTAATGAAAGAAAAACCCACAATGGTCACAGAAATAACTTCAATCTGATAAATTACAAATTTTTGAAAATGAAGAGATGAAGGTCAGACATTGATTTTCTGCTTCCACAGAATTTAAAAAAAAATTAACCTCATGAAATCGGCCTGGACAGAAATGATGGTTCTTCTTCTTAACTTAATATTTTGTTGAACCTTTTGAGGCAATCACTGCAATCAAACGATTCCTGTAACTGTCAATGAGACTTCTGCGCCTCTCGACAGGTATTTTGGCCGACTCCTCATGAGCAAACTGCTCCAGTTGTCTCGTGTTTGAAGGTTGCCTTTTCCAGAATGTTTCAGCTCTTTCCAAAGATGCTCCATAGGATTTAGTTCAGGGCTCATATAAGCCACTTCAGAATAGTCCAATGTTTTCCTCTTAGCCATTCTTGGGTGTTTTTAGCTGTGTGTGTTTTGGGTCATTATCCTGTTGCTAGACCTGCGACTGAGACCAAGCTTTCTGACACTGGGCAGCACATTTCTCTCTAGAATCCCTTGATAGTCTTGAGATTTCATTGTACCCTGCACAGATTCAAGACACCCTGTGCCAGGTGCAGCAAAGCAGCCCCAGAACATAACAGAGCCTCCACCATGTTTCACAGTAGGGACAGTGTTCTTTTCTTGATATTTTTCCATCTGTGAACATAGAGCTGATGTGCCTTGCCAAAAACTTCAATTTTTGTCTCATCTGTCCATAGTACATTCTCCCAGAAGATTTGTGGCTTGTCAACATGTAGTTTGGCAAATTCCAGTCTGGCCTTTTTACTATTTTTTTTTTCTACAATGGTGTTCTCCTTGGTCGTCTTACATGAAGTTCACTTTGGATCAAACAACGGTGGATAGTACGATCTGACACTGATGTTCCTTGAGCTTGAAGTTCACCTTTAATCTCTTTAGAAGTTATTCTGGGCTCTTTTGTTACCATTCATATTATCCGTCTCTTTGATTTGTCATCAATTTTCCTCCTGCAGCCACGTCCAGGGAGGTTGGCTACAGTCCCATGGATCTTAAATTTCTGAATAATATGTGCACCTGTAGTCACAGAAACATCAAGCTGCTTGGAGATGGTCTTATAACCTTTACCTTTTAACATGCTTTTCTATAATTTTCTTTCTAATCTCCTGAGACAGCTCTTTCCTTTGCTTCTTCTGGTCCATGTTGAGTGTGGTACACACCATGTCACCAAACAACACAGTGAGTATCTGTAGCCCTATATACAAGCACAGTGAGTATCTGTAGCCCTATATACAAGCACAGTGAGTATCTGTAACCCTATATACAGGCACAGTGAATATCTGTAACCCTATATACAGGCACAGTGAGTATCTGTAACCCTATATACAAGCACAGTGAGTATCTGTAACCCTATATACAGGCACAGTGAATATCTGTAACCCTATATACAGGCACAGTGAGTATCTGTAACCCTATATACAGGCACAGTGAGTATCTGTAACCCTATATACAGGCACAGTGAGTATCTGTAGCCCTATATACAGGCACAGTGAGTATCTGCAGCCCTATATATAGCACAGTGAGTATCTGTAGCCCTATATACAGGCCCACTGACTGATTACAAGATTGTAGACACCTGTGATGCTAATTAGTGGACACAACTTTATTTAACATGTCCCTTTTGTCACATTATTTTCAGGGGTACCATCATTTCTGTCCAGGCCGATTTCATGAGTTTAATTTTTTTTTTTAATTCAGTGGAAGCAGAAAAGCAATGTCTGACTTTCATTTGTTCATTTTCATAGATTTTTAATTTATTATTACTTTTGTCAGATTCAAGTTATTTCTGTGATCATTGTGGGTTTTTCTTTCATTAAACGAGGGGTACCAACAATTCTGACCACGTGTGTGTATATAGTATATACAGAACTCCTGTGTATGTCACTGGTGATCACTATATTATGTATACACTATATACAGAGCTTCTGTGTATAATGTCACTTGTGACCACTGTATTACCTGTGCAATATATACAGAGCTCCTGTGTATAATGTCACTGGTGACCACTGTATTACCTGTACACTATATACAGAGCTCCTGTGTATAATGTCACTGGTGACCACTGTAATACCTGTACACTAAATACAGAGCTCCAGTGTATAATGTCACTGGTGATCACTGTATTACCTGTACACTGACACTCTATACAGAGCTCCTGTGTATAATGTCACTGGTGAACCCTGTATTACCTGTACACTGACACTATATACTGAGCTCCAGTGTATAATGTCACTGGTGGTCACTGTATTGCCTGTACACTGTACACTATATACAGAGCTCCTGTGTATAATGTCACTGGTGATCCCTGTATTACCTGTACACTGACACTATATACAGAGCTCCTGTGTATAATGTCACTGGTGATCCCTGTATTACCTGTACACTGACACTATATACAGAGCTCCTGTGTATAATGTCACTGGTGGTAATAACAGTGTTGTTAGTATTGTGGTTTGTATTCATGATCAGTATTGTAGTATTTGGTCACTTTGGGGTGGTAATATGTGGTCTGGTCATGGTGTGGCCGTATTTGTTCCTTGTATGTAGTATTATTCGGTCACTATGTGGTGGTAATATGTGATCTAGTCATGGTGTGGCGATATTTGTCTCTTTTGTATGTGGTATTATTGGTGTTGATATAGTGGACTGTGTTGTGTATGGCAGTCATTTTGTTCTTGCTGATATTAACTAGGAAAAGATTTTTTTCCATTAGGCCACAGCCCCACCATCAGTATTCGGTCAGTATTTTTTCTCAGGAGTAGCTGCCAAAACCAGGAGTGGGTGATAAATACAGAATTGGTGACTTGTTTCTATTATACCTTTTCTCTGATTGTTCCTCACCTGGTTTTGGCTCCCACTCCTGAGAAAAAATACTGACTGAATACTGACCAAATACTGATAGTAGGGCCGCAGCCTTAGAGATTAAATACTTGGACCAGAGCGGCAGAGATGCACTTACAGGGGTTCTCCGGTGAAAACAAGTAATCACCTCTCCACAGGATCAGTGATGATATTGATTGGTGGGGGTCTGACTGCTGGGACACAATCGGCAGAATGTGGAGCTTTTCTCCCCATTAGACTGGAGCGGCATGTGAGATGCGACCACTCATCCAGTCATTCCCTCAGTGACTGTGAGCGCTGCTCTTTTTTGGAAGCTGCATTTTAAAATGGGGATAAGTGTCCTGTCAGGGATGAAACTTCCCCATTCTTCTGATAGGCGCCTTTTCCAATGTTCGGACCCAAACGATCAATAAGTGATCACCGATCCTGTGGATCCCATGGATCGGTGATAACTTGTTTTAACCAAAGAAGCCCTTTAATGCAAACTACCGTAATTGCACATCCCAGTTATAGTGGTGCACAGTAGATGTGCAGGAGCCGCCAGTCAATGCTCCACTATAACAGGGATAGCGGAAAACAGATATTTGCATATGGCTGTAGGTGGGCCCCTAGAGTCAGTTCTCCCTGTGGGCCCCAGACACCCCAGTCCGACCCTGCATGTGAGGAATGTGTAAGAAATAGACATTCCTCACATGTATTAACCCCTTAAGCCGCGGAGCATTTTCCGTTTTTGCATTTTCGCTTTTTGCTCCACTTGTTCCCAGAGCCATAGCGTTTTTATTTTTTAGTCAATATGGCCATGTTAGGGCTTATTTTTTGCGGGACGAGTTGTACTTTTTAACGCCATTACTAGTTTTACCATGCCGTGTACGGGAAAACGGGAAAAAAATTCCAAGCGCCGTGAAATTGCAAAAAAAGTGCAATACCACTGAGGTTTTTTTTTATTTTTTTTACCACGTTCACTGAATGCTAAAACTGACCTGCCATTATTATTCTCCAGGTCATTACGAGTTCGTAGACACCAAACATGTATAGGTTCTTTTTTATTTAAGTGATGAAAAAAAATTCCAAAGTTTGGTAAAAAAAAAAAAAATGGTGCCATTTTCCGAGACCCGTAGCGTCTCCATTTTTCGGGATCTGGGGCAGGGTGAGGGCTTATTTTTTGTGAACCGAGCTGAAGTTTTTATAGATGCTATTTTGGGGTAGATCCGATGTTTTGATCGCCCGTTATTGCATTTTATTGCAATTTTACGGTGACCAAAAAACGTAATTCTGGCGTTTAGAATTTTTTTCTCATTACGCCATTTACCGATCGCATTAATTCTATTTTTATATTGATAGATCAGGCGATTCTGAACGCGGCAATGCCAAATATGTGTATGTGGGGTTTATTTTATGATTTTAGGGGGTGATTTAAACTTTTACATTTTTTTATTTTTTTTCATATTTTTAAAACTTTTTTTTTTCACTTTTTGCTTGCTTCTGTAGTCTCCATAGGAGACTTGAAGCAGCAACTGTCCGATCGCCTCTGCTACATACAGGGGACCAGCAGTTCCCCTGTATGCAGCAGAAATGGTCCTGTCCTATGAGCGCCGACCACTAGATGGCGCTCATAGCGACAGGATCATTACAACCACTGGTGTCTGCTGCAGACCCAGGGTTGTCATGACCACACATCGCCGACCCGCGATCATGTGACGGGGTCGCCGATGGGCGGGGTAAGTGACGCGCTTCCAGGAAGCGCGCATTAAATGCCGCTGTCGGAGATTGACAGCGGCATTTAATATGTTAACAGCCGCTGGTGGATCGCGATTCCACCCGCGCCTGTTGCGGGCACATGTCAGCTGTAATAATCAGCTGACATGTGCTTGGTTCAGTGCGGGCTCAGCGCCGGAGCCCTCACTGAACCGGAGGATAACGACATGCGCGTACTAATACGTGACATGTCGTTAAGGGGTTAAAGCTGTCAAACAGTTGCAAATCATGCACACGGGAGCGATTCAACCATATCACCGAGCAGCTGTAAATACTCGGCGCTCGGCCCGAGCATACTCGGACAGAACATACTCGCTCAACACTAGTTAAAACAAGTTACCAACGATCCATGGGCTCTACAGGATAGGTGATCACTTATTGAGCATTTGTGTCCGAACATTGGAAAACGCACCTATCGGAAGAATGGGGAAGTTTTATCCCTGACAGAACACTTATCCCTATTTTAAAATGCTGCGGCAGGTGGGACGTCTGACCGCAGCTCTATTCATTCTCTTAGAGACTTGCAAAAAAGAGCAGCGCTCACAGCCACTGAGAGAATGAATGGATCAGTGGTCGCATCTCACATGCCGCTCCAGTCTAATGGGGAGAAAAGCTCCACATTCTGCCGGTGTGTGCAAGCAGTCAGACCCCCACCAATCAATATTATCAATGATCCTGTGGAGAGGTGATTACTTGTTTTCACCGGAGAACCCCTGTAAGTGCATCTCTGCGAGATCCGAAGCTCCGCCCCACGCACCGACGCTGCGCAAGGTCCTGGAAGGGAGAGAGAGCGACGCTGACGTCATCAGGACGCGACGCCAGGTCCTCGTCCATAGCAGCAGCAGCGGAGCCGCGGCCTACAGAAGAGGATCGTCGGAAGGTAGGCCACGCGTAACTAGGGGAGGAGGAAGATGACGGACACAGAGGCGCCCACTACCACCAACGCAACTGCAGCAGCGGTGATGCCCTTTTCCTTGCCCTACATCCCTGGAGCGGCCTGGCTGCCCAAATACTCAGGGGAGCCCCATGCCCTAACTGACTTCAAGGAAAGGCTATACAGTTTGTTCCACGTTTACCCCCTGACAGTGGAACAGAAGGTCAGCATATTAACAGGGCAGTTAACTGGCGCAGCCCAGCGGGAGGTAAAATCATGGCCCACTGAGGAGAAAAGGACTGTGAAGGGTATTCTGGCCCGGCTGCGGGGTACCTTTGACACACGTACCTCCGCTGAGATTAAAATGAGGTTATATGGATGTAAGCAGCGGGCACAGGACAGCATCAGAGACTATGCCCTAAATCTGCAGGAAGCCTTGAGGGCTATTCAACAAACTGACCCTGGCAGTGTGCAGGAAACGGATAAGCTGCTAACAGAACAATTCATAGAAGGTCTGCTGTCTAGCGCCCACAGGGCCCAACTGCGCCTCATGTTCTTTCAGAACCTCGACCTGACCTTTGCCCAATTTAAGGACAGGGCCATAAGGGTGCTCCGTGAATCTGCAACCAGTGGCGCTATAAACCCCCGGCGCCCTGCTATCACTTACCACCAGGAGGCGGCGCCCTCCTCTATGGACTCTGTGGAGACTGATGCACAGGCCCTGAACCAAGCCCCGTCGAAAGATCTGCACCAACAAGTCCAGGAGCTGACCAGGAGCGTCGCGGCGTTGACCAGGACCGTCCAGGCATTGCAAGTGGACCCGTCAAGACCCATCGAGCTGGCTTCAAGTCCGGAGGATGTCCCATGGCGTCGACAGAGGAGGATCCCGTCGTTCCGAGGGAGGCCCACAGACCGCTACGCAGAGGATGGACAGCCCATTTGCCGTCGATGCAACCAGCCCGGACACATTTCCAGGTACTGTAATTTAAACGGGTCCAACCTGGGGCAGAGGGCCAACCCCCAGGCATAAGATCACCAGGCCCTTACAATTGGCGTAATAAGTACGTTGGGGGGCGCCCGGTTTTACCCGTGGTGCTGGACGGTATCCCCATGAGCGCCTTGCTGGATACTGGGTCACAAGTAACCACTATCCCTTATGTACTTTTTAAGCAGTATTGGACTGATGCTGATATCACACGGTATCCAGACGGTAACTTGAGCATCATCGCCAGTAATGGCTTACCCGTGCCGCAGATGGGGTTCAAGGAGATGACCATTAAGATTGGTAAAGTTGAACTACCGGCACAGGGAGTGATTATTGTGGACATTGACCGTCGTGAAAGTCACCCTAAAATAACTGTGGGTACTAATGTAATTGAAAATTGTCTTTCAGAGGTAATTGTAATCTTACAACAGGTGGCGGTGAATGCTAGTTCCAGCCAACAGAGAGTTCTCAACAAGGAGATAAAGGCCCTGATGAGACGGCAGCAGGTAGAACTGTCTGGTGGTGAGATCGGTAGCGTAAGACTGAGTGACCCATTCCCCATTTCCATGCCTCCCAAAAGTGAAATGATGATCTGGTGTCGGACTGCAATCGGGTTGAGAGGTAGAGACTACCAAGCCATGGTAGAACCCGTGTACTCAGACAGCAGGCCCACCATTTTGACAGCCCGGGGGGTGGTTGATGTCCGTCATGGGAGGGTGCCCGTCCGCATCCTCAACATTGGGGAGAGGGAGGTACACTTACCCAGGTACGCTACACTCGCCAAGCTGTTTGTGGTCGAACACAAAGCTATCAGGGCCGTGGAACCCTTGCCTCCATCTCCTCAGGCGGAGGGTAATGGCTCCCAGAAACAAAAGGAGGACTGGTGCCAGAAACTCCACGTGGGTGCTGACTCCACTCCCCTGCACCAAAAACAAGGAGTCTACCGGGTGGTACAGGAGTACGAGAGAGTCTTTAGTAAGCACCCGCTAGACTTCGGCAGAGTAAAGGGGATAGAACACCACATCCCCACAGGGAGCCACCCACCGATAAAAGAGAGGCACAGACCTGTACCCCCTGCACATTATCAGAACGCAAGGGGCATGCTAAGAGAGATGAAAGAAGCTGGGGTAATTAGAGACAGCTGTAGCCCCTGGGCAGCCCCCTTGGTTCTGGTCAAAAAGAAAGACGGCACCATGAGAATGTGCGTCGACTATAGACAAATCAACCGTATCACTCACAAAGACGCATATCCGCTGCCTAGAATAGAGGAGTCTTTAGCCGCACTAAAATCAGCTAACTTCTTTTCTACTTTGGACCTTACTAGCGGGTACTGGCAGGTTCCTGTGGCAGAGGCTGACAAGGAGAAGACCGCCTTCACCACACCGATGGGACTGAGCGAATTCAACTGCATGCCTTTCGGGCTCTGCAACGCACCAGGGACCTTCCAGCGGCTGATGGAATGCTGTCTAGGGCACCGAAACTTCGAGACGGTCCTCCTTTACCTGGACGACGTGATCGTCTATTCGAAGACCTACGAGGACCATCTGAAGCACCTGGCCGAGGTGTTCGAAGCCCTGGCAGGCTATGGCCTGAAGGTGAAACCATCGAAGTGTCACCTGCTGAAACCAAAGGTCCAGTACCTAGGGCACGTGGTAAGCGCGGAAGGAGTGGCCCCCGACCCTGACAAGGTCACGGCAATCAAGAGCTGGCCAAGCCCCTCGAACATCAAAGAGGTGAGACAGTTTCTCGGGTTGGTAGGCTACTACCGAAGATTCATCCCCGGGTTCACCAAGATGGCAGCTCCTATGCAGGACCTCCTGATCGGACAGTCTAAGTCCAGGAGGCAAAAGCCGCCCTTCAAGTGGGATAAACCGGAAGAGGAGTCCTTCCGCCAGCTAAAGATGGCCCTCACAGGGGATGAGATCCTGGCCTACCCTGATTATGGCCAGCCTTTCATTCTCCACACAGATGCCAGTAATGTGGGACTGGGAGCCGTATTGTCCCAAAACCAACAGGGCAGAGAACGGGTGATCGCATACGCCAGCCGGAAGCTGAGGCCCACCGAGAGGAACCCGGAGAATTACAGCTCCTTCAAGCTAGAATTCTTGGCGGTGGTGTGGGCCGTGACGGAACGCTTCAAGCATTACCTGGCCTCCGCAAAGTTCACCGTGTACACGGACAACAACCCGTTGACACACCTGGACAATGCAAGACTGGGTGCCCTGGAACAGCGGTGGATGGCCCGTCTCTCCAACTATGACTTCGTGATCAAGTACCGGGCAGGCAAAACCAACTCCAACGCGGACGCCCTATCAAGGATGCCTCACTTACCTGAAGGTGACGAAGACCCAGAAGAGCTGGAGGAGGTAGAACTCCCCGCGTTTCACCGGTATGGAGCCGCTCAACACTCTCACCGCGCGAAGGAGGAGGATCTAACAACTGTGATGATGAATCCCCTACCTCACCACAGCTGGGCCGAGACCCAAGATAGTGACCCTGCAGTCCGCCTGGTGAAAGATCTGCTGACCCGGGAAGACGCCCGCTTAGATCCAGATGCCCCAGAGGAAGCCAAGCAGCTATGGAAGGAGAAGAGCAAGCTGTTCCTCTACGAAGGCAAGTTGTGCAGAAGGATTGTCAACCACCGGACGCACGAGCTGACCTGGCAAGTCGTGGTCCCAAGGAGGGATGCAGCTATGGTCCTGGGGGCTTACCATGACAGAGCGGGACACTTCGGTTGGAAGAAACTGGAGTTCCTACTAAGAGGAAGATTCTTTTGGGTCGGCATGAGAGGAGCTGTAGAAAAATGGTGCAGAGACTGTGGCCCTTGTCACCTAAGGAGGAAGGACCGTGCCAGCCAGAAGACACCCTTGAGGCCCATCATCACCACGCAGCCTCTTGAGCTGGTAGCTCTGGACCATGTCAAATTGGCTCCCAGCCGGTCAGGATACATCTATGCCCTGACAATCGTGGACCACTATTCCCGTTTTCTAGTGGTGGTCCCGGTAAAGGACTTGACAGCCCAAACAGCGGCCAGAGCCTTCCAGCAATATTTCTGCCGTCCACACGGGTATCCGGAACAGGTCCTGACAGACCAGGGTCCAGCGTTCGAGGCTGAAATCTTCCAGGAGTTCTGCAACCTCTATGGCTGTAAGAAGATTCGTACAACGCCTTACCACCCCCAAACCAACGGGATGTGTGAGAAGATGAACAATATAGTCATTGATCTCCTGAAGACGTTGCCCCTGGAGGAACGCAGCCTGTGGCCAGAAAAACTGCCGGACCTGATAGACCTATACAACAATATCCCGGTGAATGCTACAAACTGCACCCCGGCTTACCTGATGCAAGCTAGACCAGGAAAGCTGCCCGTAGACCTGGAGATAGGAGTCCTAATACCTGAGGACACCTCCCCGGATGCGGACTGGGATACGGAAAGGCAACTGCAGTACAAGAAGGTACAGGAGAGTGTGGAGAAGAGCCTGGCCCAGGTGAGAGAGAAGCAAGAAAGACTCTTCAATCAACACGCCCCTGCTAGTCCCCTAGAACCTGGTGAGCAAGTCCTAAAGCGAAAAAGAAGGCTACATAAGTTGGACGACCAGTGGGAAAGGGAACCCTACACCGTACTGCAGTCTGACCACGACAACCCAAAGGTGTGCGTAATCACCAAGGACGGAGGAGAAACCACTAGTGTCGTCTCCAGAGACCATCTCAAAAGGTGCCCCGAGCAACTCCGTAGTGCAGAAGAGGATCAGAGTGACCTTGAACCCGCAGAGGACAAGGAAGAAATGATCAGCACCGTTCTCGGAGAGTTTCCTCAGTCCTGGACTCGCATAAATGATGCCATAGTGGTACCTGTCCTGCATTTCCTGCAACCGGCACAGCAACAACCAACTCCAGAGCCGGAAGGTGAAGAGGAGCAAGCAGTTCCAGAGGCAGAAGAGCCTGTACCAGCAGCCCAGGAGAGTCAACCCTCTGCTGACAGTGAGCCTGCCATGCCTGTGGTAAGCCAAAGGACTCGCAGACAGCTGCCTGCCCTACCTGTACACCCAGCTGGTAGCTGCACCCCTAACGCTAGTGGGGAAAGCCAAGTCAGTCCACTACCAGACAGTGGGCTACGTAGGTCAACCAGGAGCACAAAGGGACAGATACCCGCTCGCTGGAGAATATAGAGTGTACTAAAATTGTAAATAACCCTGTTGCCAAATGTTGAATTGTTTGCAAAGTTACATGCATGTTTGGTAATACTCTGTTTCAGTTTCTTGCAGCTACCGTAAGGACTCACAGGTTATGGACTTTTTATAACCGGGACCTTGTATGGACTGCGTTCAGAGCCTAACCCAGGAATGAACTAAGACTGTGAAGGACTTGGGGTAGGACAGACCCCCACCTGGTTAAGGCTCCCCGTTGTGCTGGTGATATGGACACCCGGTCACAGGCCACACTGTGACCTTAAGAACTCAATTTGTGCGTCGTCTGTCTATTAATGTTTTATTGTTATGCATATTGTCTTTGTTTACTGTTTAGTCCCGGAGTACTAAATTTCACTAGGGGGGAATGTGTCACCCTGGCCTGGATGCCACAAGTGTAATTAAAGCTGTGTCTGAGAGCAGGGGGGAGGTTCTCTAGTCAGGGGAACATTAGCATGCAATGCCTCCTGTCTCAGGCCAGTAGGGGGAGCAGGCTGCCCCTATAAAAGCTGGTGCTGGGGGCAGGGTTAGAGAGAACCCAGATGACCTGTCTCAGGACTGAGACGTGTCTCAGCAGAGCAGGGACAGACAGTTGCACTGCACCTAAGAGGAAGTGTGGCAGGAGGAGAGCCACAAGCCAGAGACAAGAGGCGAAGCAAGCCTGTCTTGGCAGATAACAGACTTAATCTACCAGACTTTGGTGTCTGAGGCTGGAAGGATTCCACATCCCCCAGCAGAGAACCAGTCCGCAAGGGACTGTATATTCCTTGGCCTAAGAAGCCTGGAGGCCCTGCCACAACAGAAGGGACCAGTAAAGCCATACAAGGCTGGGAGCAGAAAGGAACCCACGTCGCAGGCCATACAGGCGAGAAAACACGGAAAGCTCGGAAACGTGGGCTGTTACCCTATCAGGAGGAGATAGCCAGAAGGAGCGCAGAAAGCACGGTAGGCCTACACCCTCACCCTGACCAGGGCCAATTTCCCCGTTGCTCTCAGACATCCAGGTCCCCTCCTAGCCGGGACTGTTTGTGGGTCAGTTTACCTGTTTAGTAAAGACCCTGGACTGCAACCTGTTGTCTGTGTGCTCCTTGCTCCTCCAGCACTATCAGCACTGGGACTCCCACTACCATCACTCCCAACATCCATTATACTGCCCTGGGGCCGCACTCTTCCCGTGGAGAGTCACACTACCCTAGCTGCACACCTCATCAGCCCCAGCGGTCTGCATGCAGCGGCGGTTCCTAATAACCGCAATCCACGGGTGGCGTAGTCGGACATTATCAGCAGAACATAGCAGACTACCATTGGCCTGACCACCCTGAGCCACGGAACCGGGTCACCACTACTACCCCCATCGTCTCCCTATTGCCCGGATCCGAGTGCCCCACGGCCCAGGGGGCGAGTCACATGTAATACACTGACTCACCAGTGACGTCTCTAGGTGAAGTCCTTCATCTTCGCTTTTCTTCTTCATCTGGCACAGACGGCCATCACTTCTTCCAGCCAGGAATCATCTCTGCAGAAAATAACACACAGTTATCAATAACTGATCTCTTCTAGGGAATATTCCCACTCCACCCCCCCGACTTCTACACTACACCAGTTGAAGAAAAAAAGCGATATAGTGCCGCCCTGCACAGTAACAGGAGCCCGCTTTTGTCCTATCCCATGGAAAACAATTTCCTAAAAAGTAAATTATATTACAGAAGTAATAATGTCTCTAATTGGACTCTAAAATAATAATGTTCCTCACTGGCCACCATAAACTAATAAAGTATGTTCCTCAATCTGGCCCCAAACAGTAATTAAGTCCCTTGTTCAGCCTGGCACCCCCATATATCCATCCTGGCCCCCCCTTCCCTGCATATATCCATCCTGACACCCCCCATATATCCCTTCTGGCCCCCATATGTCCAGTGTGACCCCTCCATATATTTATCCTAGCCCACGTGTATCGAGCCTGCCCCCTCCCATATACCCATCCTAGTCCCCCATGTGGCCCTCCTGTTCCCCCCATATATCCATCCTGGCCTCCATGTGTCCAGGCTGCCCCCCCACATATCCATCCTGGCCTCCATGTTTCCAGCCTGCCCTCCCATATATCTGTCCTGGCCTCCATGTGTTCAGCCTGCCCCCTCCCATATATCTGTCCTAAAGCCCCATGTGTCAAGCCTGCCCCCCATATATCCATCCTGGCCTCCATTTGTCCAGCATGCCCCCCCTACATATCCTTCCTGGCCTCCATGTGTCCAGCCTGCCCCCCACAATATATCCATCCTGGCCTCCATGTTTCCAGCCTGCCCCCCATATATCCATCCTGACCTCCATGTGTCCAGCCTGCCCCCTCATATATCCATCCTGCCCTTCCCCCCTGCATATATCCATCCTTACACCCCCCCATATATCCATACTGGCCCCCATATGTCCAGCGTGGCCCCTCCATATATTTATCCTAGCCCATGTGTATCGAGCCTGCCCCTCCACATATCTATCCTAGCCCCCCATGTGTCCAGCCTGCCCCCCACATATCCATCCTGGCCATCATGTGTCCAGCCTGCCCCGCCCCCCATATATCCGGCCCCCCCATATATCCATCCCCCTCACATATCCATCCTGGCCTCCATGTGTCCAGCCTGCCCCACCATATAGCCATCCTGCCCACCCTTTCCCATGTGTCCAGCCAGGCTCCCCCTTATGTGTCCAGCCAGGCTCCCCCCCTTGTGTGTCCAGCCAGGGTTCCCCTTTTTGTGTCCAGCCAGGCTCTCACCCTTGTGTGTCCAGCCAGTGTCCCCCCTTGTGTGTCCAGCCAGGGTTCCCCCTTGTGTGTCCAGCCAGGGTTCCCTCTTGTGTGTCCAGTCAGGGCTTCCCCTTGTGTGTCCAGCCAGGGCTCCCCTTGTGGGTCCAGCCAGGGTTCCCCCTTGTGTGTCCATCCAGCTCCCCCCTTGTGTGTCCAGCCAGGGCTCCCCCTTGTGTGTCCAGTCAGGGCTCCCCCTTGTGTGTCCAGCCAGGGCTTCCCCTTGTGTGTCCAGCCAGGGTTCCCTCTTGTGTGTCCAGTCAGGGCTCCCCCTTGTGTGTCCAGTCAGGGCTCCCCCTTGTGTGTCCAGCCAGGGCTTCCCCTTGTGTGTCCAGCCAGGGCTCCCCCTTGTGTGTCCAGCCAGGGCTCCCCCTTGTGTGTCCAGCAAGGCCCCCCTTGTGTGTCCATCCGGGCCCCCCCTTGTGTGTCCAGCCAGGGTCCCCCCTTGTGTGTCTAGCCGGGCCCCCCCTTGTGTGTCCAGCCAGGGGCCCATCCCATTCTGCATCCACTCATATACACACAGACACACACACAGACACCTCTTACCTTCCTGCTCTCCCGTGCGGTGTCCTCCTTCTCCGGTGACGTCATACGCCGGCCGGGGAAGGGAGACGCGCAGCTTCAGCTGCTTCACTGGGACGTGTGTCGCGGCGGTTCAGGTAATGAACGCCGCGTGCGCGCGTCCCTGCATATGTGGCACCCCAGGGGTCTGGTTTCCACAGTAATGTAATGTTATGTCTGAGAGCAGGTGGGAGGTCCTTTGGTCAGGGATCCTGTGCATGCCACACCTCCTGCCCAGTCTTGGGAGGGGAAGGACTTCCCCTATATAAACCCGGGGCTGAGGTAGGGTTAGGCAGTCAAGGAGAGTAGAGACGAGAAACAGTCATAGGAAGAGACAGCAGAAGCAATACTACTACGAGTCAGGGGCTGGCAGCTGCAGAGCTCGCCCTGACTGAGAAGATTTCTTACCGGACCCGGAGTCCGAGGCTGTGGGGACTAACTCCTACCCAGCAGCAGAAACCGACCGGCAGGGGATTGCAGGTCCTCTGGCCCAGAAACCCGAAGGCACGGTCACACGCGTGGGACCAGCACCGCCATCGTGGAGCGGAAGCCATTAGAAGGCCCCGAGTCACCGGTCATACGGGTGAGCACCACACGGTACACTCAGGGACGTGGGCTACTTTTACCCGCCTCTAGCAAGGTAGCCAGAAGAGTACAGTTAGTTGGGAAGGCCTACAACTCCGCCTGGCCAGGGGAGATCCCATCTGCTCAAGGACTGACCAGGCCCCGATTGCTAGCAAGTACTCCGGGAGGGTCTATCTTTGTCACCAGTAAAGACCCTGAACTACACCGCATCGTCTCTGAGTGGTTCCTGCTACCCCCATCATCCACGTCGGCTGCCCTGAGGCCATACCCCTCCCGTTGGGGGTTATACCATCCACGCTGCACCATCCTTCCACCGGCCTCAGCGGTCTGCCCTGCAGCGGCAGCTCCATAGCTGCATTCAACGGGTGGCGTAGTCATCCAACATCCACTGCTAATTTACCGCCACTTAGTCTGACTCCCTGGGCACGGACCGGGTCACCGCCACAAGACTACTACCCTCATCTGATCCGGCTCCGGGTAAGCTCCCGCGTGCGCAACGCAGCGCGACACAGGCCCAGGGGCGCGTCAACTTTTGGCGTAGTCGGCAGGATTTCGTGCCCGCAACCACCGGGTACTGCGTGCCTGAAAAAGAGACTTTTCAAACTCACCTGTGGTGAAGATTCCCGCCATCCGGCGCCATCTTCAGCCTTCTTCCCGCCATCGGTGAAGTTTCCCGCCATCCGGCGCCATCTTCAGCCTTCTTCCCGCCATCGGTGAAGATTCCCGCCATCCGGCGCCATCTTCAGCCTTCTTCCCGCCATCCGTGGAGTTTTCCCGCCATTGGACGCCATCTTGAGGACGCCGCGCGGGAAGAAGAGGGGCGTGGACTCCGAAAGCGCGCGAGAACTGAAGCCCCGCCTCACGTCCGGACGTTGCGTAAGGTCCTGGAAGGAGCCCAGCAGACGCCGACGTCACAGGAGCGCGACGGAAGGTCCTCAACCCTGACGATCCACTGCGGAGCCGCGGCCTACGGAAGAGGATCATCGCAAGGTAGGCCATGGTCCACTAGGGGGGAGGAAGATGTCGGATACGGAGGAGAGCTTCACTGCCTCAACCCCCGCCAGCGCTACCGCTGCTGCAGTTATGCCCTTCACCATGCCCTATATCCCAGGAGCAGCTTGGCTACCCCAGTACTCAGGGGAGTCGCATACCCTGCATGACTTTAGAGAGAAGCTGGATAGCCTCTTCCAGGTGTACCCCCTCACAGAAGAGCAAAAAGTGAGCATCCTGGTGGCCCAACTAACCGGGGCAGCCAAAAGGGAAGTAAAATCTTGGCCACCTGGGAGGAAGACTGTCGCAGGGATACTAACCCGGCTGAAGGACACCTTTGATACCCGCACCTCAGCCGAGATTAAGCTTAGATTCTACGGGTGCAAGCAGCGAGCGCATGAGAGTATAAGGGACTATGCACTAAACCTACAAGAGGCCCTGAGGGCCATTAAGCAGACCGACCCTGATGGAGTGGGAGATGAGGACAGGCTGTTGACCGAACAGTTTATAGAGGGACTATATTGTAATACCCACCGAACCCAGTTGCGGGCAATGGCTTTACAGGATCCCCATCTGGGCTTTGCACAGTTCAAGGACAGAGCCATCCGGGTGCTCCGAGAACCGGCACCGGGTGGCGTTGTGACCCACAGGCGCCCTGCTATCACTTACCACCAGGAGGCGGCGCCCTTGTCGGCAGGGCCTGTGGGAGCTGATGCACAGGCTTTGGACAATGACCCGGCTCCAGAACTACACCATCAGGTCCAAGAGCTAGCTAAGAGCGTTGCTGCGCTAACCCGAACTGTGCAGTCTTTACAGGCTTCCACTCCAGGGAAGATCCAGCTGGCATCCGGACCGGAGGACATCCCGTGGCGTCGACCAAGGAGGACCCCACCGGCCAGAGGAAGACCCAGTGACCGATACAGCGAGGACGATCGACCCATCTGCCGCCACTGCAATCAACCCGGACATATGGCAAGGTACTGTTCTTTAAACGGGCACAACCTGGGGTAGAGGGCCAACCCCCAGGAAAAAGATCACCAGGCCCATCGAACTGGTGCGACAGATATGTGGGAGGACGTCCAGTCTTGCCTGTGGTACTGGATGGCATTCCCATGAGTGCCCTACTGGACACCGGGTCACAGGTCACCACCATCTCGTACGTGCTCTTTAAGCAGTACTGGAATGACTCGGATATTACCCGCTACCCTGACGACGACTTGAGTATCATCGCCAGCAATGGCCAGCCCGTGCCACAGATCGGATTTAAAGAGGTGACCATCAAAATCGGTAGAGTCGAACTGGCAGCACAGGGACTGATCATTGTAGACATTGACAAACATGAGAGCCACCCAAAAATAACTCTAGGAACTAATGTAATTGAAAATTGTCTTGCAGAGGTGATTTTCCTTCTACAGCAGGTTGCCAAGAACGCCAGCTCCGGCGATCAGCGAGTGCTCCAGAAAGAGATCCGGGCACTGATGCGACGGCAACAGGTGGAACTCTCCGGCGGTGAGATTGGTAGCGTAAGAATGTGTGACCCTTTCCCTATTGCCATGCCCCCAAAAAGTGAAATGATGATTTGGTGCCGGGCAGCTATTGGTCTGAGAGGTAGAGATTACCAGGCAATGGTAGAACCAGTTTACTCAGACAGTAGGCCCACCATTTTGACAGCACGGGGGGTGGTCAATGTACGCCATGGGAGGGTGCCCGTTCGCATAATCAATATCGGGGAGAGGGAAGTGTACCTGCCCCGGTATGCCACGCTAGCCAAATTATATACCATCAACCAAAACTCTATACAGTCTGTGGAACCCTTGCCTCCATCTCACCCGGAGGAAGGTAACGGCTCTAAGAAAGTAATGGAGGATTGGTGTCAGCAACTACACTTGGGAACTGACGCCACTCCCTCCCACCAGAAACAGGGAGTCTACCGGGTGGTTCAAGAGTATGAGAGAGTGTTTAGTAAACACCCGTTAGACTTCGGGCGAGTCAAGGGGGTAGAACACCGCATCCCCACGGGAGATCATCCTCCCATAAAAGAGAGGTATCGACCCGTACCCCCTGCACATTACCAACACGCCAAGGGGATGCTTAGAGACATGAAGGAGGCTGGGGTAATCCGGGATAGCTGTAGCCCCTGGGCAGCCCCACTAGTTTTAGTCAAAAAGAAAGACAACACCATGAGGATGTGTGTAGATTACCGGAAAATCAACCGTATCACACACAAGGATGCGTACCCCTTACCAAGGATAGAGGAGTCATTGGCTGCTTTAAGATCTGCTAACTTCTTCTCTACCTTGGATCTCACTAGCGGGTACTGGCAGGTTCCTGTAGCAGAGGCGGACCGGGAGAAGACCGCATTCACCACCCCGATGGGACTTAGCGAGTTCACCTGCATGCCGTTCGGACTCTGCAACGCCCCAGGAACCTTCCAACGATTAATGGAGTGCTGTCTGGGCCACAGAAACTTCGAGACGGTCCTGTTGTACCTGGACGATGTCATCGTATACTCCAAGACTTATGAGGACCACCTGAAACACCTGGCGGAGGTGTTCGAAGCTCTGGCGAGTTACGGCCTAAAGGTGAAACCCTCCAAGTGTCACCTCCTGAAACCAAAGGTGCAGTACCTGGGACACGTGGTGAGCGCTGACGGAGTGGCTCCCGACCCTGATAAGATCACCGCAATTAAGGGATGGCCAAGCCCCTCCAGCGTAAAAGAAGTGCGGCAGTTCCTCGGGTTGGTAGGCTACTACCGAAGGTTTATTCCCGGTTTCACCAAAAAGGCAGCGCCTATGCAGGACCTCCTGATAGGCCAGTCCCGGAAGGCCAAGAACCAGAAGCCGCCCTTCAAATGGGAGGAGCTAGAAGAAGAGTCCTTCCGCCAGCTGAAGATGGCCCTCACGGGGGATGAAATCTTGGCATACCCGGATTATAGCCAGCCCTTCATCCTCTACACCGACGCCAGTAACATCGGGCTAGGAGCCGTACTGTCCCAGATCCAGCAGGGGAAAGAACGAGTAATCGCCTACGCCAGCCGAAAACTGCGACCCACCGAAAGGAACCCCGAGAATTATAGCTCATTTAAGCTAGAGTTCCTGGCCGTGGTATGGGCAGTCACTGAGCGCTTTAAGCATTACCTTGCTTCTTCCCGGTTCACCGTGTACACGGATAACAACCCGTTGACACACCTGGACACGGCAAGACTCGGTGCCCTGGAGCAGAGGTGGATGGCCCGTCTGTCCAACTACGAGTTCACAATCAAATACCGGGCAGGGCGCTCCAATACTAACGTGGACGCCCTGTCCAGGATGCCCAACCTGCCGGACGAAGGAGAAGATCCGGAGGGACTGGAAGAAATTGAACTCCCTGCGTTCCACCGTCATGGGACTATCCAGTATTCCCACCGGGTAAGGAGTAAGCAGGCTGCTACGTTGAACCCCTTACCTCACCACAACTGGGCGGAAACGCAAGACAGCGACCCTGCCGTCCGACTGGTGAAGGAGATGCTGACTCGGCCGGAGGCTCGCCTTGAACCAGACGCTCCGGAGGAAGCCAAACAACTATGGGCGGAGAAGAGTCGACTGTTCCTTTACAAGGGGAAGTTGTGCCGCAGAATGGTCAACTCCCGGACGCATGAACTACTCTGGCAAGTAGTGGTGCCACGAAGAGACGCAGCCATGGTGATGGAGGCATACCACGACGGAGCTGGACACTTCGGGTGGAAGAAGCTGGAGTTCCTGCTGCGCGAGCGGTTCCACTGGGTAGGCATGAGGGGAACCATCGAGAAGTGGTGCAGGGACTGTGGCCCGTGCAATCTGAGAAGGAAGGACCGGGCCAGCCAGAAGACTCCCCTGCAATCTATCGTCACCCGGCAACCGTTGGAACTGGTAGCCTTGGATCATGTAAAACTGACCCCAAGCAGAAGTGGCTACGTCTACGCGTTAACCATCGTGGATCATTACTCCCGGTTCTTGGTTGTCGTCCCCGTCAAGGACTTAACGGCTCAAACAGCAGCTAGAGCCTTCCAGCAGCACTTCTGCCGTCCACACGGGTACCCGGACCAAGTGCTGACGGACCAGGGACCTGTCTTTGAAGCGGAGGTCTTCCAGGAATTCTGCAATCTGTATGGCTGCCGGAAGATAAATACGACACCCTACCATCCGCAAACTAATGGACTTTGTGAAAAAATGAACCAGGTGGTAATGGATCTTCTAAAAACGTTGCCCCTGGAAGAACGCAGTCTGTGGCCTGAGAAGTTGCCCGATCTGGTGGACCTATACAACCACATCCCGGTAGGTTCCACCAACTGTACCCCGGCTTACCTAATGAGGGCGAGACCTGGTAAGTTACCTGTTGACCTGGAAATGGGAGTCCTGACACCTGAGGACACTTCACCAGAAGCAGACTGGGACACAGAGAGGCAACAGCAGTACCGGAAAGTACAGGAGAGCGTGGAGCGAAGTCTCTGTCAGGCTAGGGAAAGGCAAGAGAAAACTTACAACCAGTATGCTCCCGCTGTTCCCCTGGTACCCGGAGAGCAGGTCTTGAAGAGGAAAAGACGGCTCCACAAGTTGGACGACCAGTGGGAGAAGGACCCGTACACCGTACTGCCCTCAAGCCACGAGAACCCGAAGGTCTGTACCATCAGTAAAGACGGAGGGGAGACCACAGCCATTGTATCCCGGGACCACCTGAAGAAGTGTCCCGAACAACTGAGGAACCCTGAAGAGGAACAAGAAGACCATCGACCCGTAGAGGAAAGGGAAGATATGGTTAGTACCGTGCTCGGGGACTTCCCTCGGTCTTGGACTCAAGTCAATGGTGCAGTTGTGGTACCCGTACTCACCTTCCTCCAACCATCATCCCAAGTACCTACGGAGCAACCGGTAGAGCTGGAAGAACAGCCGGTCCAGGAGGCAGAAGACTCTACACAAGCAGACCCGGAAAATCAACCCTCTGCTTATAGTGAGCCTGCCATACCCCTAGTGAGCCAGAGGGCCCATAGACAGCGGCCCAGTTTACCCTTGACAGCTCCTACACCCTGTAGTTCAGGGCCAGACAGTCAGCTCCGTAGGTCCACTAGGGCCACTAGAGGCCAGTTACCCACACGTTGGAGGATCTAAATGTTTAAGCTGTCTTATAATGTTTACCTGTTTATAGTTGCTTGTGTATAATTTTGTGTTTCTAGTTATTTTTAGGAGTCCTTGGTGGATTTACCGGGAATCCTTGTACAATTAGTTGGAGCGTAACCCAGGATGGACTAAAGACTGTTAAGGACTCGGGGCAGGACAGGCCCCTACCTGGTTACGTCTCCCTGTTTTGGTGAAATGGACACCTTGCTTTCCCTCAAAGACTGCACCCGGTTGCGGACACGCCGTGACCATCGTTATGTGTCTCTTTATTATAATGTTTTGGTTGTACTCTGTTATGTTTTTCCAAAAATATGTTTAGTCCCGGAGTACTAAATTTCACTAGGGGGGAATGTGGCACCCCAGGGGTCTGGTTTCCACAGTAATGTAATGTTATGTCTGAGAGCAGGTGGGAGGTCCTTTGGTCAGGGATCCTGTGCATGCCACACCTCCTGCCCAGTCTTGGGAGGGGAAGGACTTCCCCTATATAAACCCGGGGCTGAGGCAGGGTTAGGCAGTCAAGGAGAGTAGAGACGAGAAACAGTCATAGGAAGAGACAGCAGAAGCAGTACTACTACGAGTCAGGGGCTGGCAGCTGCAGAGCTCGCCCTGACTGAGAAGATTTCTTACCGGACCCGGAGTCCGAGGCTGTGGGGACTAACTCCTACCCAGCAGCAGAAACCGACCGGCAGGGGATTGCAGGTCCTCTGGCCCAGAAACCCGAAGGCACGGTCACACGCGTGGGACCAGCACCGCCATCGTGGAGCGGAAGCCATTAGAAGGCCCCGAGTCACCGGCCATACGGGTGAGCACCACACGGTACACTCAGGGACGTGGGCTACTTTTACCCGCCTCTAGCAAGGTAGCCAGAAGAGTACAGTTAGTTGGGAAGGCCTACAACTCCGCCTGGCCAGGGGAGATCCCATCTGCTCAAGGACTGACCAGGCCCCGATTGCTAGCAAGTACTCCGGGAGGGTCTATCTTTGTCACCAGTAAAGACCCTGAACTACACCGCATCGTCTCTGAGTGGTTCCTGCTACCCCCATCATCCACGTCGGCTGCCCTGAGGCCATACCCCTCCCGTTGGGGGTTATACCATCCACGCTGCACCATCCTTCCACCGGCCTCAGCAGTCTGCCCTGCAGCGGCAGCTCCATAGCTGCATTCAACGGGTGGCGTAGTCATCCAACATCCACTGCTAATTTACCGCCACTTAGTCTGACTCCCTGGGCACGGACCGGGTCACCGCCACAAGACTACTACCCTCATCTGATCCGGCTCCGGGTAAGCTCCCGCGTGCGCAACGCAGCGCGACACAGGCCCAGGGGCGCGTCACATACACTGTGCCTGCGCTTTTAAAGGGCCCGTGCCCCTTAAAACCGCAGGTTTTTTTATTTTTTCATTCTCTTCTCCCCCTCTCCTCTGCAGAAGGGTACCCCGCCAGCCCAGTCCCACCCTGTTGATGACTTATCCTAAAATCGGTCATTAATATATAAGTCCTGGACAGTCCCGTTAAGCTTGTTTTACCTAGTTATAAAAGCCCTTTAAGTCCTCATTATAAGGTAAGGTATGAATGGATCTAATTAAATTCTCCAAAGAGAACTATTTATACATTTTAGTCACTGTGAGCTTTCTACAAGATATTGCGGGCAGTATATAGCGAATATACGGACACAGAGCCATTCGCCGGCTCAGATTGCCAATAAGCACCTTGTAAATATGAGACCTTGACATCATAGGTTACTTGGCTTAATATGAAATTGTCCCTCATGTGTACCGCATTGTGGGCAGGGACTATATGTACATCACTGCAGAATATGTTGGCAATAAAAAGTCAACAGAAATGAATATCATGCAGATCCTCACCAGGACTCCAGCAGTGTCACCATCCTGCCACCATACAGCTATAGAAGGACAATAAACCTGCAGGGTTCTCCCCTCAGTTATTTTTCCTTTAATTTTATTATCTGTTTCTTACTCACAGTGAAAGAACAGTCATCAGATATTTTATTCTTCACTTTTTATTTTACAGTCTCAGCTCTGAAGAATAGAACGTCTTATGAATAAATGACAGCTCACTTATTACAGTGGTGGCCAAAAGTATTGGCACCCCTGCAATTCTATCAGATAATACTCAGTTTCTTCCTGAAAATGATTGCAATCACAAATTCTTTGGTATTATTATCTTCATTTAATTTGCTTGCAAGGAAAAAACACAAAAGAGAATGAAGCAAAAATCAAATCATTGATCATTTCACACAAAACTCCAAAAATGGGCCAGACAAAAGTATTGGCACCCTCAGCCTAATACTTGGTTGCACAACCTTTAGCCAAAATAACTGCGAACAGCCACTTCCGGTAACCATCAATGAGTTTCTTACAATGCTCTGCTGGAATTGTAGACCATTCTTCTTTGGCAAACTGCTCCAGGTCCCTGATATTTGAAGGGTGCCTTCTCCAAACTGCCATTTTGTGATCTCTCCACTGGTGTTCTATGGGATTCAGGTCTGGACTCATTGCTGGCCACCTTAGAAGTCTCCAGTGCTTTCTGTAAAACCATTTTATAGTGCTTTTGGAAGTGTGTTTTGGGTCATTGTCCTGCTGGAAGACCCATGACCTCTAAGGGCGACCCAGCTTTCTCACACTGGGCCCTACATTATGCTGCAAAATTTGTTGGTAGTCTTCAGACTTCATAATGCCATGCACACTGTCAAGCAGTCCAGTGCCAGAGGCAGCAAAGCAACCCCAAAACATCAGGGAACCTCCGCCATGTTTGACTGTAGGGACCATGTTCTTTTCTTTGAATGCCTCTTTTTTTTCCTGTACACTCTATGTTGATGGTTTTTCCCAAAAAGCTCGACTTTTGTCTCATCTGACCAGAGAACATTCTTCTAAAACATAGTAACATAGTTTGTAAACATAGTTAGTAAAGCCGAATAAAGACTTGCGTCCATCAAGTTCGACCTGTTAGTTCTGTAATTGGTAAAGTTGATCCAGAGGAGGGCAAAAACCCCAAATGATTTGGCCAATCTTCACCTGAGGAAAAATTCCCTCCTGACTCTGAAACCAGCAGTCAGAATAAATCCCTGTATCAACTTACTATTTTATTTTATTTTTAAGTATATGCTGAAATCTGCCTGGTATCTAGAAATGCATCCAGTCCCCGCTTGAACTGGTGTAGTGAATCTGACATCACCGTCTCCTCACTCTGTGAATTCCATATTCTCACTGCTCTTACCGTAAAGAACCCCTCTAGTGACGCTTACCCAATCTGAGTATATTCCATTTATAACCACCCTCTGCCTTCTATCCCTTAGCCAGTTAGCTACCCACTTGCAGACATTTTCCCCCAGCCCCATCATTCTCATTTTGTATACCAACCTATTATGTGGCACGCTATCGAAAGCTTTTGAGAAGTCGAGATACACGACATCCACTGGTTCCCCCTGATCTACTCGAGAGCTAATCTCCTCGTAGAAGTCAATCAGGTTTGTTTGGCAGGAGCGATTCCTCATGAATCCATGTTGGTTCGGGATTAAAAGATTATTAGCATCAAGATGCTCCGTAATTGCCTCTTTAATGAAGCTTTCAAAAATTTTGCCCACAACGGACGTCAGACTCACCGGCCGATAGTTTCCGGCGTCACTTTTCGCTCCCTTTTTGAATATTGGCACTACATTCGCCTGTCGCCAATCAAGTGGCACAGACCCAGTCTCAACAGAGTCCTTAAATATAAGATATAACGGTCTGTCTATCACATTACTTAGTTCCCTTAGTACCCGTGGGTGTATGCCATCAGGTTCTGGTGATTTGTTTATTTTAATGTTACTGAGGCGTTTCTGTACCCCAGCTTGGGTTAGATTTGTCATACTTAGTGGAGGATTAAGCTTGTCACTTCTCATTTCTCCTGTTAGTTTGATTTCCTTTGTGAAAGTTGTCGAAAAAAAATTATTTAATAGATTAGCTTTATCCTCATCTTTCTCTATGATTTTGCCTTCCTCACTTTTTATTGGTCCAATATTATCCGATTTAATCCTTTTACTATTTATATACGTAAAGAACAGTTTGGGATTTGATCTACTTTCCCTAGCAATACGTCTCTCTGTTTCCTCCTTCGCTATTTTTATTTGTTTTTTACAGGTTCTCGTTTTTTCCTTGTAACACATTAGTGCCTCCTTACTGTTTTCCTGTTTTAATCTCTTGAATGCCTCTTTTTTGCTATTTAACGCCCCTTTTACGTTCTTGTTCAACCATATTGGTTTCCTCTTATTTCTGGCCCTTTTATTCCCATACGGTATATACCTCTCGCACTGAGTATTCAGAATTCTTTTGAAGGTTTCCCATTTACTATTCGTATTCCTTTGATTAAGAACTTTGTCCCAGTCAATAAGTTGAAGGCTTTCTTTCAGCTGATCAAACTTCGCCCTCCTAAAGTTTAATGTTTTTGTTGTTCCCTTATTGATAACCCTACTGAAGGGCATTTTGAAGTCGATAATATTATGGTCGCTATTACCTAGGTGCCC
This sequence comes from Phyllobates terribilis, assembly GCF_046119375.1. Classification (NCBI taxonomy): domain Eukaryota; kingdom Metazoa; phylum Chordata; class Amphibia; order Anura; family Dendrobatidae; genus Phyllobates; species Phyllobates terribilis. The sequence continues at coordinate 1,360,688 of NW_027362852.1, read as the reverse complement.
CCCTATCTGTACCTCAGTTATTCTATCAGGCCTATTAGTCAATATTAAGTCCAACACGGCCTTCCCTCTCGTTGGTTCCTGCACTAGTTGGGAGAGATAATTATCCTTAATATTTGTCAAGAACCTTTTTCCTTTCTGAGATCTACAGGTTTCTGTTTCCCAGTCAATATCCGGGTAGTTGAAATCCCCCATTACAATCACTTCATTATGTTTTGCTACTTTGTCTATTTGTCCTAATAGCAGATTCTCATTCTCCTCTGTTATATTGGGTGGCTTATAGCAGACCCCCAGTAATATTTTATTATTATTTTTAGTTCCCTCTATCTCTACCCACATGGACTCGACCCCCTCTTCTCCCTCTCCTATATCTTCCCTTAGTCTGGGTTTTAGACATGACTTTACATATAAGCAGACTCCTCCGCCTTTCCCCTGTTTCCGGTCCCTTCTAAGTAAACTATAATCTAATAAATTTACCGCCCAGTCGTAGCTATCGTCTAGCCAAGTCTCTGTTATACCTACGATGTCATACCTCTCCTCCCATATAAGCGCCCGCAGCTCATCCGCCTTATTGGTCAGGCTTCTTGCGTTGGTCAGCATGCAAGATAAAACTTTGGGTTTATTTAGCATCCTATTCTTCTCTAACGATCTAACTGTACTATCCCCACCCCCCTCTCCACCCTCATTATATTCACTTCTCCCCTTCCCCCTTGCTTGCCTCACATCCCACCTATTTCCTTGGTTTCCCCCCCCCCCATCTCTAGTTTAAAAACTCCTCCAACCTATTAGCTATCTTCTTCCCCAGCACCGCTGCACCCTCCCCATTGAGGTGCAGCCCGTCCCTACGGTAGAGCTTGTATCCGACCGCGAAGTCGGCCCAGTTCTCCATGAACCCAAACCCTTCTGCCTTGCACCAACTCTTTAGCCACTTATTCACCTCCCTAACTTCCTGTTGGCGCTCCTGTGTGGCTCGCGGGATTGGTAGTATTTCTGAGAAAACTACCTTGGAGGTCCTTGCCCTAAGCTTCCTACCTAGGTCCCTGAAATCATTTTTAAGGACCCTCCATCTACCACTCACTTTGTCATTGGTGCCGATGTGGACCATGACCGCTGGGTCTTCGCCAGCCCCACCCAGTAACCTGTCAACCCGATCCGCGATGTGCCGGACTCGAGCGCCAGGGAGGCAGCACACCGTTCGGCGATCCCGGTCTTTGTGACAGATTGCCCTGTCTGTCCCCCTAATAATAGAGTCACCCACTACCAGAACCTGTCTTGCCTGCCCTACACTTCCCCCCTCCCCCTCATTACTGGAGGATACACTCCCCCGGCGGTCACAGGATCTGTCATGCTCCAATAATGCCGGTTCTGAACCAGCCTTCCTATACTTCTTCCCTCTATCCCTCCTTACTGTTATCCAGCTCCCTGCCTGTTCAGCCTGCACTTCCCCTCTATGCTCCACCCCCAGTATTGACCCATTGAGTGTCTGCTCGGTGAGCAGCAAACTCCGTTCTATGTTGTCGATGCTCCTCAGTACCGCTATCTGAGCACTTAGATCCAGAATTTGGGCTTCCAAGTGCACGATATGCTCACATCTCTCGCAGCAGTATGGATCCTCGAGTGGGTGCTCACGGAATGCATACATTGCGCAAGATGTACACTGCACGGCTCCGTCCAACATGGACGTCATTCTAAATATGGGGATACAGTCAGTATATATATACAAGTACAAAACACAATTATTTATATATAGGTGTATGGACGGGGATCAATTAGGGATGTGCAAGTGTATCAATTAGATATTGGCAGGGGATCAGTTAAGTATGGACGGGGGATGAATTAAGTATCAAGTATGGACGGGGGAATCAGCTAAGTAGGTCAGGTGGATTAATTAAGTAAAAAGTAAAGTAAAGAAAGAATGAAATACAGTCAGCAATTCAGTCCTAAGTCCTCCCTTCCAAACTCCCTGAATCCAAAGTCACTGAAAAACAAGTCACACACTTACTTTCGTTCGCACTTACGCTCCGGACACACGCAGCTCGTTCACACTCGCAAACTAAGAGATTTAAAGTGTTTTTTTTTTTTTTTTTTTTCCTTTTCCAGCAATGTACCCTTCACCTCAATGCACTTCCAAAGGACTTTATGCCCAACCAGCTGCCCCTTATAAACCCTTAATTATGACCCCTTCCCCTTAATTAACCCCTTGTGAGTAAATCTACACCTCAGGATTTTAGTGCAATGTAGTTAACCTTTAAATACACAGGTAGTAAACTAAGAAACTAAAACTGTAGTGAGAAAATAGATTTTAAAAAGCCCAATAAATCTAAACAGGTAGAAAAGCACTCAGCAGATCACAATGCAGCACTCACCGCAATTCACACAGGTATTTTCTGCAGGATTCCCAATACCTCTTCACGCAATTCACACAGGTATTTTCTGCAGGATTCCCAATACCTCTTCACGCAATTCACACAGGTTTTTCTTGCAGGATTCCCAATACCTCTTCACGCAATTCACACAGGTATTTTCTGCAGGATTCCCAATACCTCTTCACCTTCACCTCAATGCACTTCCAGTTCTAGGCTTTATCAGGTAAGTTTTGGCAAACTCCAGCCTGGCTTTTTTATGTCTCGGGGTAAGAAGTGGGGTCTTCCTGGGTATCCTACCATACAGTCCCTTTTCATTCAGACGCCGACCGATAGTACGGGTTGACACTGTTGTAGCCTTGGACTGCAGGGCAGCTTGAACTTGTTTGGATGTTAGTCGAGGTTCTTTATCCACCATCCGCACAATCTTGCGTTGAAATCTCTCGTCAATTTTTCTTTTCCGTCCACATGTAGGGAGGTTAGCCACAGTGCCATGGGCTTTAAATTTCTTGATGACACTGCGCACGGAAGACACAGGAACATTCAGGTCTTTGGAGACGGACTTGTAGCCTTCAGATTGCTCATGCTTCCTCACAATTTGGTTTCACAAGTCCTCAGACAATTCTTTGGTCTTCTTTCTTTTCTCCATGCTCAATGTGGTATACACAAGGACACAGGACAGAGGTTGAGTCAACTTTAATCCATGTTAACTGGCTGCAAGTGTGATTTAGTTATTGCCAACACCTGTTAGGTGCCACAGGTAAGTTACAGGTGCTGTTAATTACACGAATTAGAGAAGCATCACATGATTTTTCAAACAGTGCCAATACTTTTGTCCATCCCCTTTTTTAGGTTTGATGTGGAATTATATCCAATTTGGCTTTAGGACAATTCTATTTGTGTTTTTTCATTGAAGACAAATTAAATGAAGATAATAATACCAAAGAATTTGTGATTGCAATCATTTTCAGGAAGAAACTGAGTATTATCTGACAGAATTGCCGGGGTGCCAATACTTTTGGCCACCACTGTATTTCATGCGGCAGAAGTTAGCCTCCAGCAATGGAAGAGGGAACCGAGAAAGTGTAGAAAATGCTCTATCATGGCAGCAGTGGTAAGAGACATTGGAAATGCACGATCAAACCTATCATATCATAGGATTATCTATCATCTATCTATCCTTATATACTCTATTTCATATCTATCTATCCATCTATCTATCCATATATGTATCTATCTATCTTTCTATCTATCCATGTATGATGGATGGATAGATAGATGGATAGATGAATAAATAGATGGATAGATAGATGGATAGATAGATAAATAGATAGATAGATAGTGTAGGGATTTGTACTCACTGAGCCGCGTTGGAGGTAGGCACAGGTTCACACAGTGATGCAGTCCACGGGTTCAAACAAACTGGTGGCTTATTTTAGTGTCCATACACCAGTTAAGAAACAAAAGTTACAGCCTTTTCCTGGCACAAAAAGGAATAACAGAACAAAGCTCAAAATAACAAGTCCATGCAGCACGGCTTCAGCCGCTTAAACAAGGTGCTTTTCTCTGCCTCCTGCAGAGTCTAAGAAGCACCTGCAAGGTCTGCTCACCTTGCCCAGCAAACACAGACAGACAGAGACAGGCGCAGCTGTCTTAAATTAGCCTTCCAAGACCTGGACTGGAGGTAAGGGAGCAGCTGTTCCCCCCAGCTCTTTCAGCTGCTCACAAAACCCGGCCCTGTAATCCGGACCCATTAAATTCCTCTCAGCACTATGTGTGCTGGAGCCTGCTTCTCCGGATCCTACATCACCGAAGCATGGCACTTCGAGGACACATACCTCCCGTCCACGATCTGTCCGGCAGCAACCTTACATACACCCCCCCTCTGTCCAAAGCCGTAGGGCTTGGCACCTTCTGTCACCATACAATAAATCCTTGACAAGGCAGCGGCATTCCCATGTTGTTTCCCAGGCCTATGCTCTACCCGGAAACTAAAATCTTGTAGAGCCAGGAACCACCTAGTCACTCTGGCATTGTTTCCCTTCTTTTCTCGCATCCACCTCAATGGGGCATGGTCTGACACTACCCTGAACCTTCTACCTAATAGGTAATACCTCAGAGTGTCTAACGCCCACTTAATGGCCAAACATTCTTTTTCTACAATGGAGTAGTCCTTCTCACAAGCGGAGAGCTTCAGACTGAGGTATTTTACAGGGTGTTCTTCTCCGTTAATCTCCTGGGACAAGACTGCTCCCAGCCCGACATCCGATGCATCCATCTGGACCACAAACTCCTTGGAGAAGCTGGGTGCCACCAAGACTGGTTGTTTACAGAGGACCAGTTTCAATTCCTGGCAGGTCGCTTCTGCTTCCGGGGACCACTTGGCCATAGCTGACTTCATCCCTTTCAGAAGATCCATCAGTGGGGCTGCTATCAGGGCAAAGTTAGGGACAAATCTTCGATAGTAGCCCACAATGCCTAGAAACGCCCTGACCTGCTTCTTCGAGAGGGGCTGTGGCCAGTTCAAGATCGCCTTGACCTTATTTATTTGTGGTTTTATTTCCCCTCTACCAACCACGTACCCTAGGTACTTGGCTTCCTCCATCCCCATGGCACATTTCTTCGGGTTGATAGTAAAGCCCGCCTTCCTTAGGGCATCAAGTATGGCTTGAACTTTGTCCAGATGACTTTCCCAGTCCTGGCTAAATATGACGATAGCATCTAGGTAGGCCGCTGCATACTGTTTGTGGGGTGCTAAGATCCGGTCCATGGCTCTCTGGAAGGTGGCCGGAGCTCCCTTCAACCCAAACGGCATCCTGACGTATTGGCGTCGAGAAGGCTGTCTTCTCCTTAGCCTCTTTGGACAGGGGAATTTGCCAATATCCTTTGGTGAAGTCCAGAGTGGTGATGTACCGAGTGGGTCCTAGCCTTTCGATAAGCTCATCTACCCTAGGCATTGGGTAGGCGTCGAGCTTTGAGACCTCCTTCAGCTTCCTATAGTCGTTGCAAAACCGCCATTCCCCATCTGGTTTCGGCACTAAGACTATAGGACTGGACCATCGACTTTTGGACTCTTCAATGACTCCCAGGTTTAGCATCCGCCTTACTTCTTTAGAGATCACCTCTCTGCGGGCTTCGGGGATCCGGTATGGTTTTAGATTGACGCGAACATGAGGCTCTGTGAGAACCTCATGCTCTATGACCTGAGTGAGTCCTGGCAACTCCGAAAACATGTCTTTATTTCGCTGTAACAACTCTTTGCACTGTTGCTTTTGGGCATGTGACAGTGACTCTGCCACCTTGACCTCTTTCATATCGGCCTCAGCCTCAGCCACTAAACAGGGAGCTTCCGCAGGCTCTCTATCTTGCCATGGCTTAATCAAGTTAACATGGTAAATTTGGTAGGGCTTCCTCTTCCCTGGTTGGTGGATCTTAAAGTTGACTTCCCCCACTTTCTCTACCACCTCATAGGGGCCCTGCCACTTGGCCATGAACTTGCTCTCCACTGTGGGACTAGCACAAGCACTCGATCTCCTGGGTTGAACGATCTCACCCTGGCCGACCTATTATACACCCTGGACTGTGCCTCTTGTGCCTTGAGGAGGTGCTCCCTCACAATGGGCATCACATGGGCAATCCTCTCTTGCATCTGGGCAACGTGCTCCACCACTCTCCTATAGGGAGTGGTCTCAGCTTCCCAGGACTCTTTCTCCACCTCCAGGAGTCCTGAGGGTGTCGTCCATAGAGTGGTTCAAACGGGGAGAAACCTGTGGAAGCTTTGGGAACTTCCCTCATGGCGAACAACATATAGTCCCAGTCTCGGCCATCCTTTTCCACTGCTTTCCTCAACATTGCTTTCAAGGTTTTGTTAAACCTCTCTACCAGTCCGTCCGTCTGGGGAGAGTACACGGAGGTTCTCAGTTGTGCAATCTGCAGTGTCTTGCACAATTCCCTCATGACCTTCGACATAAATGGAGTTCCTTGGTCTGTTAGGATCTCGTTAGGCAACCCGGTTCTTGAAAACATGTGGACTAACTCCCGGGCTATACACCTGGTGGAGGAGTTTCGTAGTGGTACGGCCTCCAGATACCATGTAGCATAATCTAATACCACCAGGATATACTGATGCCCTTGGGCGGACTTGACCAGAGGCCCCACTAGATCCATTGCTATGCGTTCGAATGGAACCTCGATGACTGGTAGTGGCACTAGGGGACTGCGGAAGTGGGCCACTGGGGAGGTTATCTGGCATGTGGGGCAGGAACGACAATAACTCTATATTTCTCTATAGCAACCTGGCCAGTAGAATCTTTGGAGGATCCGTTCTTGAATCTTGTCTGCACCCAGGTGACCACCCAACACATGAGAATGAGCCATGTCTAACACCCTGCGTCTATAGGGCCCTGGCACCAGCAACTGTTCTATTACCTCACCCCTTGGCTTGGTTATTCTGTACAGCAAATCCCCATTCACAGCAAAATGAGGGAACCGAGTGTCAGCCCCCGGTTCCTGAGGCACCCCATTTAACACAGTAACATTTTCAAAGGCCCCTTTCAGAGTTAAATCCCTGAGTTGGGCAGTTCTAAAGTTTCCCTCGGACACCTCCAGCTCAGGGATATTGGACTCAGGGGATGCTACTTCATCCTCATTGCCCACCAGCACACACATGGGAAACTCATCTACTATGTTCTGCGGGTAAGTTTCCTTAGGGGCGATCTGGCTGTCGTCCAAGCAACCAGGTGTCCCCGCTTTCCCCCACATTTCCCAGAATAATGCAAAGTAACGTCCAATTATTATGGGATGCAATAGGTCCTTAACGACCGCCACTTCATGAGATGTGGTGCCACAGTCTGTGTTTACATCCACCTGGGCCACAGGATAGTTCTTAGCGTCCCCATGGATACACCGGACATCCACCACCTTCCCAGAAACCAGCCGATGAGGGAGTGTGGCCCTTATCAGGGTCACCAAACTTCCTGAGACCAATAGTCCAGAGACTTGTGCCCCGTTAACTGACACTGAGCATGCCTGAGGGCCCTCGCCATGTTGACGAACCGCGCTGCAGGCGGGGTAGGCAAAATAAGAGCAACGCCGGCCCATGTTACAGTCCATTGGTTCAGAGGTTATGGGACACTGGGAGGCAATATGGCCAGGGGTATGACATCTCCAACACACTATATTATGGGGTGGGACCTTGGGCAGCAACTCAGACCCCTCCTGAACTCTAGGATGCCCCCCAGGTGTGGCGCTAGCTTGCTTCTTTTGGGTGTCCGCCACCTTTTGGGAACCCCAGTATTGAGAGGCTACGACCCCTTGTTTTCCCAACGGACTCTCAACCGCCTGGTATCTTTCCACCAACCCCACCAAGTCATCAGCATTATAGGGATCTCCCTGGGCAACCCAGGATTTTACCGACTTCGGGAGAGAGTGTATAAACCTGTCTATAACGACCTCTATCTCATATCATAGAACAATCTATCATCTATCTATTATCTATATGACGCGCCCCCTGCGCCATGGGGCACCCGGGACCGGACTTCAGGGCAATGCTGGGAGTAGTAGTGGCGACCCGGTCCCGTGGCTCAGGGTGGCCAGACCAATATTGTGGCAGTCTCTGTATCAGTATAATGCAATGTCCGACTACGCCACCCGTGGATTGCGGTCAATAAGAACCGCCGCTGCTGAGCAGACCTGAGCAGACCTCTGAGGCTGATGTTGTGAGGGCAGCAGAGTGTAGTATAACTCCCCACGGGAGGAGTATAGCCTCAGGCTAGTGAGTGTGGATGATAGGAGTGATGGTGCACGAGCGCAGCAGGAATGACTCAGAGGCTTTGCAGTGCAGTTCAGGGTCTTTACTGATGGTGATAAGGCAGACCCTCCCGGGAGTACTGGCTAGCATAAGAGGCCTGGTCAGTCTGTGAGCAAACTGGAGTTCCCCTGGCCAGGTGGAGTTGTAGGCCTCCCTTACTATCTGCACTCTTCCTGGCTACCTTGCTGTAAGCGAGTGGAAGTAGCCCACGTCCCTGAGTGTTCCGTGTGGTGCTCACCTGTATGGCTGGTGACTTGGGGCCTTCTGATAGCCCCCGCTCCTCGATTGCAGTGCTGGTCCCTTGCTCGTGACTGAGCCTCCGGGCTTCTATGGCCAGAGGACTTGAAATCCCCTGCCGGCGGGTTTCTGCTGCTGGGTATATATAAGTCCCCGCAACCTCGGACTCCTGTGTCCGGTTCTCAGAGTCTTCTGCCAGGACGAACTCCGCTTAGCTCAAGTCCCTGGTCTTCAGCTCCTGCTCCTACAGAGCTCCTCACTGTTACTTTCCCTGTGTCTGGAACTAACTCCAGGCTCTGACTTCACTAACCCCGCCCCAGATCCAGTTTATATAGGGCAGGTTCCTCCCCTATCTGGTCTGGGACAGGAGGTGTTGCATGTTTAAGGGCTCCGAACCAGGAAACCTCCCACTTGCTCTCAGACATAATATTTCTATTACAGTGGTAACCAGACCCTGGGGTGCCACATATCCATCTATCTATCTCATATCTATCTATCTATCAATCTCATATCTATCTATCTTCTCCACTTTTTATCTGGTCTCAGGTATGACTTTCATATTACCCACGACTGTTACTTGCCACAGGTGAGTTTTAACGAGCATCACATGCTTGAAGCAAAGTTGTTTTTCCACAATTTTGGAAAAGTGCCAACAATTTTGTCCGGCCCATTTTTGGAGTTTTATGTGAAATTATGTCCAATTTGCCTTTTTTTCCCATTTTTTTGTGCTGTTTCAATACACACAAAGGAAATAAATATTATAACAAATGTATAACAAAACATGTGTAATTGTAATAATTTTCTGGGAGAAATACTTCACTTTCTGGAACAATCTCAAGGTTGCTAAACACTTCCGGCCATGACTGTGTGTATATATGGGCCCTCAATAAACCATCCCTCTCAACGAAAAGGCCACAGCAAGGGTCAGGAATCGGTGGCCTTCCCTCTCCGAATCTTAGGGAGAGACGGTTGTGCTTCCAGCATCCACCTAGGCTGCCACCCCAGTGGAACTAATAGCAGGGTAGCCAACTGTCCAGAAATTCTTGGACAGTCCATAAAAATAGGGCACTTTTTTCCCTGTCCGTAAAAAAAAATGTGATGCGTCCATAATCTTTCTGAAGCTGGAGAGACTTGTTCAGATGGAGGGAGATGTAGGGGCATCATATTGTGTATAGGGAGATGTAGGGGCATCATATTGTGTATAGGTATCATATTGTGTATCTGCATGTGTGGGGACATCATACGGTGTATATGGAGCTGTGAGCACATCATACTGTATTTAGGGAACAATGAGGGAATCATACTGTATACAAGGAGCTGTGGAAACATAATGCTGTGTAAAGGGTCTGTGGGGTCATCATCTAATATACAGTACAGACCAAAAGTTTGGACACACCTTCTCATTTAAAGATTTTTCTGTATTTTCATGACTATGAAAATTGTACATTCACACTGAAGGCATCAAAACTATGAATTAACACATGTGGAATTATATACTTAACAAAAAAAGTGTGAAACAACTGAAAATATGTCTTATATTCTAGGTTCTTCAAAGTAGCCACCTTTTGCTTTGATGACTGCTTTGCACACTCTTGGCATTCTCTTGATGAGCTTCAAGAGGTAGTCACCGGAAATGGTTTTCACTTCACAGGTGTGCCCTGTCAGGTTTAATAAGTGGGAGTTCTTGCCTTATAAATGGGGTTCGGATCATCAGCTGTGTTGTGCAGAAGTCTGGTGGATACACAGCTGATAGTCCTACTAAATAGACTGTTAGAATTTGTATTATGGCAAGAAAAAAGCAGCTAAGTAAAGAAAAATGAGTGGCCATCATTACTTTAAGAAATGAAGGTCAGTCAATGCAAAAAATTGGTAAAACTTTGAAAGTGTCCCCAAGTGCAGATGCAAAAACCATCAAGCGCTGCAAGAAACTGGCTCACATGAGGACTGCCCCAGGAAAGGAAGACCAAGAGTCACCTCTGCTTCTGAGGATAAGTTTATCCGAGTCACCAGCCTCAGAAATCGCAGGTTAACAGCAGCTCAGATTAGAGACCAGGTCAATGCCACACAGAGTTCTAGCAGCAGACACATCTCTTCAACAACTGTTAAGAGGAGACTTTGTGCAGCAGGCCTTCATGGTAAAATAGCTGCTAGGAAACCACTGCTAAGGACAGGCAACAAGCAGAAGAGACTTATTTGGGCTAAAGAACACAAGGAATGGACATTAGACCAGTGGAAATCTGTGCTTTGGTCTGATGAGTCTAAATTTGAGATCTTTGGTTCCAACCACCGTGTCTTTGTGCGATGCAGAAAAGGTGAACGGATGGACTCTACATGTCTGGTTCCCACCGAGAAGCATGGAGGAGGAGGTGTGATGGTGTGGGGGTGCTTTGCTGGTGACACTGTTGGGGATTTATTCAAAATTGAAGGCATACTGAACCAGCATGGCTACAACAGCATCTTGCAGCGGCATGCTATTCCATCCGGTTTGCGTTTAGTTGGACCATCATTTATTTTTCAATAGGACAATGACCCCAAACACACCTCCAGGCTGTGTAAGGGCTATTTGACCAAGAAGGAGAATGATGGGGTGCTACGCCAGATGACCTGGCCTCCACAGTCACCAGACCTGAACCCAATCGAGATGATTTGGGGTGAGCTGGACCGCAGAGTGAAGGCAAAAGGGCCAACAAGTGCTAAGCATCTCTGGGAACTCCTTCAAGATTGTTGGAAGACCATTTCCATTGACTACCTCTTGAAGCTCATCAAGAGAATGCCAAGAGTGTGCAAAGCAGTCATCAAAGCAAAAGGTGGCTACTTTGAAGAACCTAGAATATAAGACATATTTTCAGTTGTTTCACACTTTTTTGTTAAGTATATAATTCCACATGTGTTAATTCATAGTTTTGATGCCTTCAGTGTGAATGTACAATTTTCATAGTCATGAAAATACAGAAAAATCTTGAAATGAGAAGGTGTGTCCAAACTTTTGGTCTGTACTGTATATAATCGTCTTATCCCGTCTGTCTGTCTGTCCTTCTGTCCAGGAAATCCTGCGTCGCTGATTGGTCCAGCCGCGGCCAATCAGCGACGCGGGATTTCAGAAAAAGATGGCGGCCGTTAGCAGCTCATCTGCCGCATGGAGGTCAGCGGCGATGCAGCCGGGAGATGACCGGCGCTAGCCGCTCATCTCCCGGCTGCTCGCAGCAGAAGTACCGCGACCGGCGGCGCCGCTGACCTCCATGCGGCTACCGTCGGGAGATCAATGGCTAGGGCCGCTGATCTCCCGACGGCAAGTGTGAAGCGAGGACCGGGGAGCGGCGCCGCCAGTCGGGATACTTTGGCTGTGAGCAGCCGGCCATCTCCCGGTTCCTTGCAGCGGAAGTACCCGCACAGGTAGCGTCGCTGCCCGGTCCTCAGTAATACGATTCGCTGATTGGTCGGAATCAGCGATATTGGCGCCGCGACCAATCAGCGATACTGGCGCCAAATTTAAACACCGCTCTGCTGATTGGTCGTGGCCGGCGGCCGCGACCAATCAGCGATTTTGGCGCCACATTTAAACACCACTCTGTTGATTGCGCCTGGTCGGCCGCATACAGATTCTAGAATACCCGATGCGTTAGAATCGGGCCACCATCTAGTACTGTATATAAAGAGCTGTGGGAGCCATCACACTATATATAGAGACCTGTGAAAAGCTTATGTGTTGATCCAGAGGAAGTCAAAAAAACCCATGAGGCAGATGCTGCTTGCCCAAAATTAGGGGAAAAATTCCTTCCCGACTCCACATATGGCAATCAGACTAGTTGCTTGGATCAACGTCCCATAACAAAATCTAGTATGAATAACCTGTAATGTTATTCAAGAAAGTCACACAGGACCTCCTTGAACTTTTTTTTAGAGAATTAAGTATTACAAGGTCATGTGGTAGAGAGTTCCATACCTCACACAATAAAACATTGCCATCTAACTTCCTTTAGACAAAGCGAATTAGGAGCTTGATGCTAGAGTAGTTGAATTAAAACTGAAAAAAATTATTAACACAGCAAAAAAGAGGAACAGTATTTATTCTCCAGCCCAGGTCTCAAAACGAATGCACTAATCAGGATGAAGCAAACCATATAATAAAGGCAGGGGCAGCACAGGTGCAAAATACTGATGAGACAACCAACTCATAACCTACCAATTCTTGGAGGGGGTCATTGCTTAGTATTAAAACTGCACACAAAAAATGGCTTGTATAGGTCACTGATCACACACAGATTGTTAGGGGAATGGTTGCAAACAACTTTATTAAATAATGGAAAGCAAACGAACCCGGGGTCCGTGATGCAGCCTGGAGGACTGCGGACGAACACCTTCCGGGTAAGAAGGTAAAACAACCAACTGAAATAACAATCCCCCCCGTGTTACTGCACACCGGAACGGGAATAGGGATTCGCTCCGTTAACTGCACGAGAGATGTGCGACAAATAATGGAGCCGTAGCCCTGTTAACTGCACAGAGGCTACGCAGCAGGCGCTCGGATGCGTGTGTGATTCACGCCGGCTTATACGTGCTCCCAGCCGGCTTGCTACCGGACTGAGGAGTATCTCTCCACGTGGCTAACAGGCGGTGCCGGGAATACGGAGTCCGCAGTCTGCTCGGGGTGTATAGCGACCCCCTTGTTGGAGCCAGAGTGTCAGACGAAGCTACCTGCCTCCCTCCATCTAAGGCTGTCTATCCCCTGCTAAACCTGCCTGTCAGAAGCTATAACAGCAAAAGCACACGTGGAGCCGAAACGACCAAGCGTCCACACAATAACACCAACTCAGCTCAATGATCAGAGTGCGCCGCCATGTTTGTGGGCGTGCTATTTAAATATTAAATATTAAGCCCTGCCCATCGTCACATTATTGGTGACGTCACCCGCGACCAATCAGGCGGTGCCAGGTCACCGGATCAGCTGACTCCCAAACCACTAATCACGGTCCGCCATGTCACGGGCATGCTCAGTGCAGTGTATCCTGGACTTAGGCTGTAACAGCCCTGTTTCCCTCCGCAACCTATCTTTCATGTTGCTAGGAACAAAGACCCAAGAGACTGCTTGTACATCTCGTGCACCAGCTAGGCGTTGGGACTGACGATGATGCTGAGCAGCATCTGGACCGGAACGGGAGACCACAGAATCCACTGATGATTCTGAACCCATTTCAGATCCAGAAAACACCTGACGCCTAACACAGATAGTGCTCAATATAGGGTTTACAGCCTATTAGTGACCCTCATACTGTTAGATTAGGCAGGCTGCAAAGCACTATCTAAGTGCACCCCATGAGGACAGACCCCCTAGTTTACAAATCCAGCATTGATGGGCTTGTCTGAACCCTGAATAAAAATAACGTGCAAAATCTATATATGAGGTACTGGTAGATATTTTGGCGCTGGTCACGCACAGTGTCTGGTTTACAGCCTATTAGTGACGCCCATACTATTAGATTAGGCAGGCTATGCTCCCCTCATACACCTTACCACGGTGTGTAGTGTGACATGGAGCTAAACCCCCTGTCTTCTTAAGAATAAGGCTGCGAAAACCCTTCTCTTTATTGATAGTAGAGAAACCTCCATACAGTAGATGCGGAAAACATACGATGAACCCCAGTATTGTACCACATAGATAGGGCTCTTACCGGCTAAGCTTGGAGCAGGCTGTGTGCACAGAGCCCAAGATACAAAACTGTAGGGATGTGGACTGTCTTACCCTGTTCCTGCCCCTGAAGACAACAAACACGTCATGTGAATACTGTCTTGCGGTTTTATATCTAAAAGTGATATGTGTCTTATGTAATGTATAATGGTGATGTAACAGCATGTGAAGTGTTAATGCATAATGTGAGTATAGCATAAGATAAGCTTAGGATACCATAAGACATAAGTATAACATAAACCCTAAAATACAAATTTTATTAAATCTCTTTAAAATCGGGACATGCGGCATAAAGATGATCCGCATCAGTATTGCACTTTATCAAGATAAGTTCCTTTTATTGTTTAGTCTTGTGATCATTTATGTCATTGATACCTCTATGGGTGATTAATTCCAGGGCTGGCTAGGGTTATCCAGGGATAGCCGCCGTGGAGCGGGGGCGCCACAGTGTCAACATTAACTAGGGTGTCACCCTCCACTATAAGGCAGGTAATCAGCATCTAGGGTGTTGAACAGGGCTGATTGTAGCCTTTGTTTGGATGCCCGAATGTATCCTTTGGCTTGGAGGTCCAAAGATATTAGGAACGTTCTTGGGTGTTTTTATAAATTTGCACATTGTCACTTTATTCACTGTTGTCACTTTAATCATTTAGTACACACTGAGGATTGATTGTTTGATGTGATATCTGTACCAGTTTCTGGTAGACTGTCAGATCTTTGGTCTATGTAAGTACGAATAAGGGACTTTTAGGGTCTAGGGGCAGCTGCCGTTCAGCAAGGGTGCCATTGTCATCTATATGTAGGATGCCCATCTCCATTGACATGCAGGTTCAGACTAGGGTATCTATAGGGTGAGTTTTATTGAAGTACAGTGGGTACGGAAAGCATTCAGACCCCTTTAAATTTTTCACTCTTTGTTTCATTGCAGCCATTTGGTAAATTCTAAAAAGTTCATTTTTTTCTCATTAAAGTCCACTCTGCACCCCATGTTGACTGAAAAAAACAGAAATGTAGAAATTTCTGCAAATTTATTAAAAAAGGAAAACTGAAATATCACATGGTCATAAGTATTCAGACCCTTTGCTCATATTTAAGTCACATGCTGTCCATTTCCTTGTGATCCTCCTTGAGATGGTTCTACTCTTTCATTGGAGTCCAGCTGTGTTTAATTAAACTGATAGGACTTGATTTGGAAAGGCACACACCTGTCTATATAAGACCTCACAGCTCACAGTGCATGTCAGACCAAATGACCAGTATTGAGTAGAAGCCCCCTTTTGAGCTAGTGCATCCATGAGCCTTCTTGGGAATGATGCAACAAGTTTTTCACACCTGGATTTGGGGTTCCTCTGCCATTCTTCCTTGCAGATCCTCTCCAGTTCTGTCAGGTTGGATGGTGAACGTTGGTGGACAGCCATTTTCAGGTCTCTCCAGAGATGTTCAATTGGGTTTAGGTCAGGGCTCTGGCTAGGCCAGTCTAGAATGGTCACAGAGTTGTTCTGAAGCCACTCCTTTGTTATTTTAACTGTGTGCATAGGGTCATTGTCTTGTTGGAAGGTGAACCTTCGGCCAAGTCTGAGGTCCAGAGCACTCTGGAAGAGGTTTTCATCCAGGATATCTGTGTACTTGGCCACATTCATGTTTCTTTCAATTCCAACCAGTCGTCCTGTCCCTGCAGCTGAAAAACACCCCCATGATGCTGCCACCACCATGTTTCACTGTTGGGATTGTATTGGGCAGGTGATGAGCAGTGCCTGGTTTTCTCCACACATACCCCTTAGAATTATCACCAAAAAGTTCTATCTTAGTCTCATCAGACCAAAGAATCTTATTTCTCATAGACTGGGAGTCCTTCATGTGTTTTTAAGCAAACTCTGTGCAGGCTTTCATATGTCTTGCACTGAGGAGAGGCTTCCGTTGGGCCACTCTGCCATAAAGGCTCGACTTGTGGAGGGCTGCAGTGATAGTTGACTTTATGCAACTTTCTCCCATCTCCCTACTGCATCTTTGGAGCTCAGCCACAGTGATCTTGGGGTTCATCTTTACCTCTCTCACCAAGGCTCTTCTCCCACGATTGCTCAGTTGAGCTGGACGGCCAGGTCTAGGAAGACTTCTGGTGGTCCCAAACTTTTTCCACTTAAGGATTATGGAGGCCACTGTGTTCTTAGGACCCTTGACTAATGCAGAAATTCTTTTGTAAACTTGGCCAGATCTGTGCCTTGCCACAATTCTGTCTCTAAGCTCCTTTGGCAGTGTCAGGATGCCAGGTTTAATTTTACTTTGCCAGTAGTTTTTCCCTTAGCCAAGATGGCTTCCATTGCCTCACTGGGGTCATGTGTTTCCTGCCTGTGGACCTACTTAAACTGCATGTGTTGCAATCATGCCTTGCCTGAGTATTGTGTGCTTTTAGCTTTCTACTCACCTGTGCTAGCCCTCTGAATAGAGTCTTGCTGACTTTGTGTTTACTCCTAGTCATCCGCTGAAAGGATTGCTGCCTGAATCCTCTGCTAAGGGGACTTCTGCTGAAAGGAACCGCTGGCTGTTGTTCACTCACGCTGGGATCTCTGAACTTTTGTCTTCCTGAAGAAAACTTCTCCTGGATCTCTACACCTCTGGTATAGTCACCATCTTGCTCTGTGTTTAAATACCCGGCTCCAGCTCTGCTTAAGACATCGCTGTTTCCTCCACTGCACCTCCTGCATTCTTCAATATCCAGATCCATATTCCAGTTTGTCTTCTCTTCTGCACTACGTGAGTCCACAATCAACTGAGGAATGCCTACGTCTGCTTACTATCCTTATTTCTGTTTGCATATTACTGTACCTAAGTAAACTTGAACTATGGTTAACTTTTGCATACCCTAATAGTAATGAAGCCTGTGCCTTACAGATTAGGTTCTAAGAAGTATTGTTTGGAATGAACTTACCTTCATAAACTGTTTGCTGTGATCTTTTGCACTTGAGTTTAAAATAGACTTTCACACTACTCTTGTCTCAGTCTCTGCTTTTGGCCCACGCCATTGGACTTCAGGGTATCTACTAACATCGTAACAGGCAGTTCCTTTGAGCTCATGATTCTCATTTGGTCTGACATGCACTGTGAGCTGTGAGGTCTTATATAGACAGGTGTGTGCCTTTCCAAATCAAGTCCTATCAGTTTAATTAAACACAGCTGGACTCCAATGAAAGAGTAGAACCATCTCAAGGAGGATCACAAGAAATGGACAGCATGTGACTTAAATATGAGCAAAGGGTCTGAATACTTATGACCATGTGATATTTCAGTTTTCCTTTTTTAATAAATTTGCAAAAATTTCTACATTTCTGTTTTTTTTCAGTCAAGATCGGGTGCACAGTGTACTTTAATGAGAAAAAAAATGAACTTTTTAGAATTTACCAAATGGCTGCAATGAAACAAAGAGTGAAAGATGTAAAGGGGTCTGAATGCTTTCCGTACCCACTGTATATAGTACTCAATGTTCCAGGCAGTGGGAGGCATTACTGGGATCCAGAGCAGTCGCTCCAGTCACGTCCAGAGCCTAAGGTCTGGCATAGGAGCTGCCGGACACTTTGTGTGCTCTGAAGTACAAAGGAAGATGGACAGGGACCTGCATAGATGGAAGTTGAAGGCCAGTCCCGGGTGCACTGTGACGCGCCCCTGGGCCTGTGTCGCGCTGCGGTGCGCACGCGGGAGCTTACCCGGAGCCGGATCCGTGGAGGGTTGTAGTCTCGTGGCGGTGACCCGGTCCGTGCCCAGGGAGTCAAACTGGACGGCAGTCTACTAGTAGTAAATAGTTGATGACTACGCCACCCGTTGAGTGCAGCCAGGGAGCTGCTGCTGCGGGGCAGACCGCTGAGGCCGATGGTAGGATTATGCAGCGTGATAGTATAACCCCCAACGGGAGGGGTATGGTCTCAGGGCAGCCGACGTGGATGATGGGGGTAGCAGGAACCACTCAGAGACGGTACGGTGTAGTTCAGGGTCTTTACTGGTGACAATGATAGACCCTCCCGGAGTACTTGCTAGCGAACGGGGCCTGGTCAGTCCTTGAGCAGATGGGATCTCCCCTGGCCAGGCGTAGTTGTAGGCCTCCCAAACTGACTGTACTCTTCTGGCTACCTTGCTAGAAGCTGATGTAAGTAGCCCACGTCCCTGAGTGTACCGTGTGGTGCTCACCCGTATGGCCGGTGACTCGGGGCCTTCTAATGGCTTCCGCTCCACGATGGCGGTGCTGGTCCCACGCGTGTGACCGTGCCTTCGGGCTTCTGGGCCAGAGGACCTGAAATCCCCTGCCTGACGGATTCTGCTGCTGGGTAGGAGTTAGTCCCCACAGCCTCGGACTCCGGGTCCGGAAAGAAGTCTTCTTAGTCAGGGCGAGCTCTGCGGCTGCCAGCCCCTGACTCCTTGTAACTCTGCTGTTTCCTATGCTGCTTCTTGTCTCTACTCCACTTGTCTCACTCACCCTGCCTCAGCCCCGGGTTTATACAGGGGAAGTTCTTCCCCTCCCAAGACTGGGCAGGAGGTGTGGCATGCACAGGATCCCTGACCAAAGGACCTCCCACCTGCTCTCAGACATAACATTACATTACTGTGGAAAACCAGACCCCTGGGGTGCCACATTCCCCCCTTGTGAAATTTAGTACTCCGGGACTAAACACATTTAGAAAAACATAACAAGGCAAAAACATTAATAATACAATAAGAAAACATATAAAGATGGTTACGGCGTGTCCGCAACCGGGTGCAGTCTCTGAAGAGAGCAAGGTGTCCATTTCACCAACACAGGGAGACGTAACCAGGTAGGGGTCTGTCCTACCCCGAGTCCTTAACAGTCTCTAGTCCATCCTGGGTTACGCTCCAACTATGTACAAGGATTCCCGGTAAATCCACCAAGGATTCCTAAAAATAACTAGAAACACAAAATTATACACAAGCAACAAGACACAGAAAAACATAAATAAAACAATTTATACACTTTAAATTCTCCAGCGTGCGGGTAACTGGCCTCTAGTGGCCCGAGTGGACCTACGGAGCTGACTGTCTGGCCCTGAACTACAGGGTGTAGGAGCTGTCAAGGGTAAACTGGGCAGCTGTCTACCGGCTCTTTGTCTCACTAGGGGTACGGCAGGCTCACTATAAGCAGAGGGTTGATTCTCCTGTTCTGCTTGTGTGGAGTCTTCTGCCTCCTGGACCGGCTGTTCTTCCAGCTCTACCCGTTGCTCCGTAGGTTCTTGGGATGATAGTTGGAGGAAGGTGAGTACGGGTACCACAACTGCACCATTGACTTGAGTCCAAGACTGAGGGAAGTCCCCGAGCACGGTACTAACCATATCTTCCCTTTCTTCCACGGGTCGATGGTCTTCTTGTTCCTCTTCAGGGTTCCTCAGTTGTTCGGGACACTTCTTCAGGTGGTCCCGGGATACAATGGCTGTGGTTTCCCCTCCGTCTTTACTGATGGTACAGACCTTCGGGTTCTCGTGGCTTGAGGGCAGTACGGTGTACGGGTCCTTCTCCCACTGGTCGTCCAACTTGTGGAGCCGTCTCTTCCTCTTCAAGACCTGCTCTCCGGGTACCAGGGGAACAGCGGGAGCATACTGGTTGTAAGTTTTCTCTTGTCTTTCCCTAGCCTGACAGAGACTTCGCTCCACGCTCTCCTGTACTCTCCGGTACTGCTGCTGCCTCTCTGTGTCCCAGTCTGTTTCTGGTGAAGTGTCCTCGGGGGTCAGGACTCCCATTTCCAGGTCAACAGGTAACTTACCAGGTCTTGCCCTCATTAGGTAAGCCGGGGTACAGTTGGTGGAACCTACCGGGATGTGGTTGTATAGGTCCACCAGATCGGGCAACTTTTCAGGCCACAGACTGCGTTCTTCCAGGGGCAACGTTTTTAGAAGATCCATTACCACCTGGTTCATTTTTTCACAAAGTCCATTAGTCTGCGGATGGTAGGGTGTCGTCCTTATCTTCCGGCAGCCATACAGATTGCAGAATTCCTGAAAGACCTCCGCTTCAAAGGCAGGTCCCTGGTCCGTCAGCACTTGGTCCGGGTACCCGTGTGGACGGCAGAAGTGCTGCTGGAAGGCTCTAGCTGCTGTTTGAGCCGTTAAGTCCTTGACGGGGACGACAACCAAGAACCGGGAGTAATGATCCACGATGGTTAACGCGTAGACGTAGCCACTTCTGCTTGGGGTCAGTTTTACATGATCCAAGGCTACCAGTTCCAACGGTTGCCGGGTGACGATGGACTGCAGGGGAGTCTTCTGGCTGGCTCGGTCCTTCCTTCTCAGGTTGCACGGGCCACAATCTCTGCACCACTTCTCGATGGTTCCCCTCATGCCTACCCAGTGGAACCGCTCGCGCAGCAGGAACTCCAGCTTTTTCCACCCAAAGTGTCCAGCTCCGTCGTGGTATGCCTCCATCACCATGGCTGCGTCTCTTCGTGGCACCACTACTTGCCAGAGTAATTCATGCGTCCGGGAGTTAACCATTCTGCGGCACAACTTCCCTTTGTAAAGGAACAGTCGACTCTTCTCTGCCCATAGTTGTTTGGCTTCCTCCGGAGCGTCTGGTTCAAGGCGAGCCTCCGGCCGAGTCAGCATCTCCTTCACCAGTCGGACGGCAGGGTCGCTGTCTTGCGTTTCCGCCCAGTTGTAGTGGGGTAAGGGGTTCAACGTAGCAGCCTGCTTACTCCTTACCCGGTGGGAATACTGAATAGTCCCATGACGGTGGAACGCAGGGAGTTCAACTTCTTCCAGTCCCTCCGGATCTTCTCCTCCGTCCGGCAGGTTGGGCATCCTGGACAGGGCGTCCGCGTTGGTATTGGAGCGTCCTGCCCGGTATTTAATTGTGAACTCGTAGTTGGACAGACGGGCCATCCACCTCTGCTCCAGGGCACCGAGTCTTGCCGTGTCCAGGTGTGTCAGCGGGTTGTTATCCGTGTACACGGTGAACCGGGAAGAAGCGAGGTAATGCTTAAAGCGCTCAGTGATTGCCCATACTACGGCCAGGAACTCTAACTTAAATGAGCTGTAATTCTCGGGGTTCCTTTCGGTGGGTCGCAGTTTTCGGCTGGCGTAGGCGATTACTCGTTCCTTCCCCTGCTGGATCTGGGACAGTACGGCTCCTAGCCCGATGTTACTGGCGTCGGTGTAGAGGATAAAGGGCTGGCTATAATCCGGGTACGCCAGGATTTCGTCCCCCGTGAGGGCCATCTTCAGCTGGCGGAAGGTCTCTTCTTCCAGCTCTTCCCATTTGAAGGGCGGCTTCTGGTTCTTGGCCTTCCGGGACTGGCCTATCAGGAGGTCCTGCATAGGTGCTGCCTTTTTGGTGAAACCGGGAATAAACCTTCGGTAGTAGCCTACCAACCCGAGGAACTGCCGCACTTCTTTTACGCTGGAGGGGCTTGGCCATTCCTTAATGGCGGTGATTTTATCAGGGTCGGGAGCCACTCCGTCAGCGCTCACTACGTGTCCCAGGTACTGCACCTTTGGTTTCAGGAGGTGACACTTGGAGGGTTTCACCTTTAGGCCGTAACTCGCCAGAGCCTCGAACACTTCCGCCAGGTGTTTCAGGTGGTCCTCATACGTCTTGGAATATACGATGACATCGTCCAGGTACAACAGGACCGTCTCGAAGTTTCTGTGGCCCAGACAACACTCCATTAGGCGTTGGAAGGTTCCTGGTGCGTTGCAGAGTCCGAACGGCATGCAGGTGAACTCGCTAAGTCCCATCGGGGTGGTGAATGCGGTCTTCTCCCGGTCCGCCTCTGCTACAGGAACCTGCCAGTACCCGCTAGTGAGATCCAAGGTAGAGAAGAAGTTAGCAGATCTTAAAGCAGCCAATGACTCCTCTATCCTTGGTAAGGGGTACGCATCCTTGTGTGTGATACGGTTGATTTTCCGGTAATCTACACACATCCTCATGGTGTTGTCTTTCTTTTTGACTAAAACTAATGGGGCTGCCCAGGGGCTACAACTATCCCGGATTACCCCAGCCTCCTTCATGTCTCTAAGCATCCCCTTGGCGTGTTGGTAATGTGCAGGGGGTACGGGTCGATACCTCTCTTTTATGGGAGGATGATCTCCCGTGGGGATGCGATGTTCTACCCCCTTGACTCGCCCGAAGTCTAACGGGTGTTTACTAAACACTCTCTCATACTCTTGAACCACCCGATAGACTCCTTGTTTCTGATGTGAGGGAGTGGAGTCAGTACCCAGATGTAGTTGCTGACCCCAGTCTTCCATGTCTTTCTTAGAGCCGTTACCTTCCTCCGGGTGAGATGGAGGCAAGGGTTCCACAGATTGTATAGAATTTTGATTAGTGATATATAATTTGGCTAGCGTGGCATACCGGGGCAGGTACACTTCCCTCTCCCCGATATTTATTATGCGAATGGGCACCCTCCCATGGCGTACATTGACGACCCCCCGTGCTGTCAAAATGGTGGGCCTACTGTCTGAGTAAACTGGTTCTACCATTGCCTGGTAATCTCTACCTCTCAGACCAATAGCTGCCCGGCACCAAATCATCATTTCACTTTTTGGGGGCATGGCAATAGGAAAAGGGTCACACATTCTTACGCTACCAATCTCACCGCCGGAGAGTTCCACTTGTTGCCGTTGCATCAGTGCCCGGATCTCTTTCTGGAGCACCCGCTGCTCGCCGGAGCTGGCATTCTTGGCAACCTGCTGTAAAAGGAAAATCACCTCTGCAAGACAATTTTCAATTACATTAGTTCCTAGAGTTATTTTTGGGTGACTCTCATGTTTATCAATATCTACAATGATCAGTCCCTGTGCGGCCAGTTCGACTCTACCAATTTTGATGGTCACCTCTTTAAATCCGATCTGTGGCACGGGCTGACCATTGCTGGCGATGATACTCAAGTCGTCGTCGGGGTAGCGGGTAATATCCGAGTCATTCCAGTACTGCTTGAAGAGCACGTACGGGATGGTGGTGACCTGTGACCCGGTGTCCAGTAGGGCACTCATGGGAATGCCATCCAGTACCACAGGCAAGACTGGACGTCCTCCCACATATCTGTCGCGCCAGTTCGATGGGCCTGGTGATCTTTTTCCTGGGGGTTGGCCCTCTACCCCAGGTTGTGCCCGTTTAAAGAACAGTACCTTGCCATATGTCCGGGTTGATTGCAGCGGCGGCAGATGGGTCGTCCGTCCTCACTGTATCGGTCACTGGGTCTTCCTCTGGCCGGTGGGGTCCTCCTTGGTCGACGCCACGGGATGTCCTCCGGTCCGGATGCCAGCTGGATCTTCCCTGGGGTGGAAACCTGTAAAGACTGCACAGTTCGGGTTAGCGCAGCAACGCTCTTAGCTAGCTCTTGGACCTGATGGTGTAGGTCTGGAGCCGGGTCATTGTCCAAAGCCTGCGCATCAGCTCCCACAGGCCCTGCTGACAAGGGCGCCGCCTCCTGGTAGTAAGTGGTAGTGGGGCGTCTGTGGGTCACAACGCCACCTGGTGCCGGTTCTCGGAGCACCCGGATGGCTCTGTCCTTGAACTGTGCAAAGTCCAGATGGGGATCCTGTAAGGCCATTGCCCGCAACTGGGTTCGGTGGGCATTGCAATATAAACCCTCTATAAATTGTTCAGTCAACAGCCTGTCCTCGTTTCCCACCCCATCAGGGTCGGTCTGCTTTATGGCCCTCAGGGCCTCTTGTAGGTTTAGTGCATAGTCCCTTATACTCTCATACGCTCGCTGCTTGCACCCGTAGAATCTAAGCTTAATCTCGGCTGAGGTGCGGGTATCAAAGGTGTCCCTCAGCCGGGTTAGTATCCCTGCGACAGTCTTCCTCCCAGGTGGCCAGGATTTTACTTCCCTTTTGGCTGCCCCTGTTAGTTGGGCCACCAGGATGCTCACTTTTTGCTCTTCTGTGAGGGGGTACACCTGGAAGAGGCTATCCAGCTTTTCTCTAAAGTCATGCAGGGTATGTGACTCCCCTGAGTACTGGGGTAGCCAAGCTGCTCCCGGGATATAGGGCATGGTGAAGGGCATAACTGCAGCAGCGGTAGCGCTGGCGGGGGTTGAGGCAGTGAAGCTCTCCTCCGTATCCGACATCTTCCTCCCCCCTAGTGGACCGTGGCCTACCTTGCGATGATCCTCTTCCGTAGGCCGCGGCTCCGCAGTGGATCGTCAGGGTTGAGGACCTTCCGTCGCGCTCCTGTGACGTCGGCGTCTGCTGGGCTCCTTCCAGGACCTTACGCAACGTCCGGACGTGAGGCGGGGCTTCAGTTCTCGCGCGCTTTCGGAGTCCACGCCCCTCTTCTTCCCGCGCGGCGTCCTCAAGATGGCGTCCAATGGCGGGAAAACTCCACGGATGGCGGGAAGAAGGTCGAAGATGGCGCCGGATGGCGGGAAAACTTCGCGGATGGCGGGAAGAAGGTAGAAGATGGCGCCGGATGGCGGGAAACCTCCACGGATAGCGGGAATCTTCACCACTGGTAAGTTTGAACAGTCTTTGCTTTTCAGGCACGCAGTACCCGGTGGTTGCGGGCACGAAATCCTGCCGACTACGCCAAAATTGACGCGCCCCTGGGCCTGTGTCGCGCTGCGGTGCGCACGCGGGAGCTTACCCGGAGCCGGATCCGTGGAGGGTTGTAGTCTCGTGGCGGTGACCCAGTCCGTGCCCAGGGAGTCAAACTGGACGGCAGTCTACTAGTAGTAAATAGTTGATGACTACGCCACCCGTTGAGTGCAGCCAGGGAGCTGCTGCTGCGGGGCAGACCGCTGAGGCCGATGGTAGGATTATGCAGCGTGATAGTATAACCCCCAACGGGAGGGGTATGGTCTCAGGGCAGCCGACGTGGATGATGGGGGTAGCAGGAACCACTCAGAGACGGTACGGTGTAGTTCAGGGTCTTTACTGGTGACAATGATAGACCCTCCCGGAGTACTTGCTAGCGAACGGGGCCTGGTCAGTCCTTGAGCAGATGGGATCTCCCCTGGCCAGGCGTAGTTGTAGGCCTCCCAAACTGACTGTACTCTTCTGGCTACCTTGCTAGAAGCTGATGTAAGTAGCCCACGTCCCTGAGTGTACCGTGTGGTGCTCACCCGTATGGCCGGTGACTCGGGGCCTTCTAATGGCTTCCGCTCCACGATGGCGGTGCTGGTCCCACGCGTGTGACCGTGCCTTCGGGCTTCTGGGCCAGAGGACCTGAAATCCCCTGCCTGACGGATTCTGCTGCTGGGTAGGAGTTAGTCCCCACAGCCTCGGACTCCGGGTCCGGAAAGAAGTCTTCTTAGTCAGGGCGAGCTCTGCGGCTGCCAGCCCCTGACTCCTTGTAACTCTGCTGTTTCCTATGCTGCTTCTTGTCTCTACTCCACTTGTCTCACTCACCCTGCCTCAGCCCCGGGTTTATACAGGGGAAGTTCTTCCCCTCCCAAGACTGGGCAGGAGGTGTGGCATGCACAGGATCCCTGACCAAAGGACCTCCCACCTGCTCTCAGACATAACATTACATTACTGTGGAAAACCAGACCCCTGGGGTGCCACAACTGCAGAGGTGGACGAGAAATACAGGATGAGCTAGCAACAGGGCTGAAGAGGAGTTATGCTAAGAAGGAGGATAATGTGAATTGCTGTGCCTTATCCCATCTGTACCCACCTGATGAACTTGAACTGTCAAGTATATGTTTGACTGTTACAAAGAACTTCGTGTCCCCTAAATTGTGAGCGGCGGCTTCTGAGGACAGAAGCCTGAAGGCAGTGGAGGCCTGCGGCCTACAAGAGAGTGTGCTGCACCCCACACCCTAGAGCACACTGGGACTGGGACACCCATTGTCTGTAAAGTGCCAGAGCGAAATCAGACCGACGTTCAGTCACGACTACCGCTCTGTGCCACTTTACAAGATGAGTGATAAGGGAACTTCTCCATCAGAAGAGAAGAGGAAATAATGGTCGCTGCCCAAACTGTGACAAGAACAGGACCACAATGCAACAAGAACTGTCTCACAATGCTCTTGGAACTTTCCCATAATGCATTGCAAATTGAAACTAGAGCAAATACATTAAATCACTAGCAGACAGTGCAGTTATCAAACAATAAAAAAGAGACAGGATTCAAATGCAAGCAACATAATGTCAGAACTGATATACACATAAAGTGACTAGATTCCCTGGATAGCTAAATTCGCTGCTGAGGCAAGAACACGGGCTGCCCAGCACTATTTAAGTGCACCCCATGAAGATAGACACTCTAATTTACAAGGCCATAACATATAGGTGCATCTCACAAAATTAGAATATCATCAAAAAGTTAATTTATTTCAGTTCTTCAATGCAAAAAGTGAACCTCATATATTATATAGAGTCATTACAAACACAGTGATCTATTTCAAGTGTTTATTTCTGTTAATGTTGATGATTATGGCTTATAGCCAATGAAAACACAAAAGTCATTAACTCAGTAAATTAAAATAATTAACAAAAAACACCTGCAAAGACTTCCTAAGCATTTAAAAAGGTCCCTTAGTCTGTTTTAGTAGGCTCCACAATCATGACAATCATGATGAAGACTGCTGGCTTGACAGATGTCCAGAGTTCCAATTTTCATTTGAAATCAAGGTCCCAGAGTCTGGAAGAAGAGTGGAGAGGCCACAATCCAAGCTGCTTGAGGTCTAGTGTGAAGTTTCCACAATCAGTGATGGTTTGGGGAGCCGTGTCATCTGCTGGTGTAGGTCCACTGTGTTTTTTCAACACAAAAGTCAGCGCAGCCGTCTACCAGGAAATTTTAGAGCACTTCATGCTTCCCTCTGCCACAGTATCAAGCTACCAGGGGGGCAAAGGGGGCGGTGGCCCCGGGCCCCTCGCTCTTAGGGGGCCCATCCAGGGCTACGCCAGTGTAACTGTATCTAGCATGCCCCTGGTGCCAGCATCGGGCCCCACTGCCCGCCACCGCCGCAAGTTTACTGATGAGAGAGGGAGCGCGGATCTCTCTCCCATTAGTCCCTTCTGTGACTGACGTCTCTGACATCATCACTTGGCGCCCAGCCCGCTGTGCTGAAGATGTGTGCGTGCTGGGTGCTCTGAGCAGCGAGGGAACCAGGAGGAGAGATGAGTACTGTTTATTTATTTTTTGCCGGGTGGGGGGCGGCATTATATTACAGACTCTGCCTATGGGAAGGGGGAGGTGCATTATACTACAGACTCTGCCTATGAGATGGGGGGGCATTATACTACAGATTCTGCCTATGAGGAGGGGGGGGATTATACTACAGACTCTGACTATGAGGAGGGGGGAGCATTATACTACAGACTCTGCCTATGGGGGGGGCATTATACTGCAGACTCTGCCTATGGGGGGGCATTATACTACAGACTCTGCCTATGAGGAGGGGGGGAGCATTATACTACAGACTCTGCCTATGGGGGGGACATTGTACTACAGACTCTGCCTATAAGAGGGGGAGCATTATACTACAGACTCTGCCTATGGGGGGTGCATTTTACTACAGACTCTGCCTATAAGTGGGGCATTATACTACAGACGCTGCCTATGAGATGGGGGGGGGCATTATACCACAGACTCTGCCTATGAGGAGGGGGGGCACATTACACTACAGACTCTGCCTATGAGATCGGGGGGGGGCATTATACTACAGATTCTGCCTATGAGGAGGGGGGAGGCATTATACTACAGACTCTGCCTATGAGGAGGGGGGAGCATTATACTACAGACTCTGCCTATGGGGGGGGCATTATACTGCAGACTCTGCCTATGGGGGGGCATTATACCACAGACTCTGCCTATGAGGAGGGGGGGAGCATTATACTACAGACTCTGCCTATGGGGGGGAGCTTTATACTACAGACTCTGTCAATGGGGGGAGCATTTTACTACAGACTCTGCCTATAGGGGCGCATTATACTATACGAAGGACTATGGGGAGTGCATTATACTATATTGAGGACTATCTGGTGCATTATACTATATGTAGGCTATTTATACAGTGTGGGAGATAATGTGGGTTCTTTGAACAGCGTGGGGGCCATCATACAGTGTTGGAGATAATGTGGGGTCTTTGTATAGTGTGGAGGCCATCATACAGTGTTGGAGCCATCAGCTTGGGGGCTACTAAGGGGTCAGTATACTTTGTGGGGGAACTATACAGTGAGGGGGAATTATATCGTGAATAGGAGAACATCATACTGGTTAGAGCGGAGCTCTACATGGGGGGAGACTCAGGACATTATTAAATCTTAGGTGGGCACTTATTCTTATAGGGGAACTCAGGTTATCGTGACTGTCGAAGGGGCACTATTACTTTCTAGGGGGCACAATGCGGGCACTGTTTTCTAGGACACTTGCACACGGCATTACTTTATTTTAGAGGTTTGTTTTACCATCTAGAGGGCACACAGTAGGTGCAGTAATAGGGACACATTTTGCAGCAGAGGCTCAGTATTGGGGTATCAGCAGGATGAGAAGTTTGTGCAGGTTGGGGATAGATGTGGTCAGTGCCTGAAATGTAAGGAGTCAAATGTGTCTTTGTTGTGATCTCTGCATACCTGAGACTCTGAGCCCTGGCTGGAGAAGTTGTCGTGTCGGTCTGGGCCAGATGGAAAAGACGGGAAAAGTGAACAATTTAATCAGAAAGAACGTTAGCTGTAAGGTACTATATATAACTGAGCTGTGATCTCTTATATGTTCTGCAGGACTGGCATCTATCAATATATGTCACCATATGGCGGTAATATCAGTGCTGGTCTTTGTATAGAGATTATTTTTAGTAACAGCGCGGTCATCTGCTGAGGTTTTCCTACATCAACTATCTGGGTGCGCCGCTATAGTTGGAATCAGGGTTACCTGGTTAGAGGCCCACTCAGAAGTTTCGGCCCCCTGAAACAAAACCTTAGCTACGCCAAGCTTTTTGGAGATGGAAATGTCATTCTCCAGCAGGACTTGGCCCCTGTCCACACTGACAAAAGTACTAATACCTGGTTTAAAACAACAGTATCACTGTGCTTGATTGGCAGCAAACTCACCTGACCTTAACCCCATAAAGAATCTATGGGGTATTGTCAAGAGGAAAATGAGAGACACCAGACCCAACAATGCAGACGACCTGAAGGCTTCTATCAAAGCCACCTGGGCTTCCATAACCCCTCAGCAGTGCCACAGGCTGATCCCTCCATGCCATATTGCCGCATTGATGCAGTAATTGATGTAAAAGGATCCCCGACCAAGTATTGAGGGCATTTATTGAACATAGATTTCAGTAGGATAACATTTTGGATTTTGAAAACATTTTTCAAGCTGTTGTTATAAGGTATTCTAATTAATTGAAATAATGACTTTTGAGTTTTCATTGGCTGTAAGCCATAATCATCAACATTAACAGAAATAAACACGTGAAATAGATCACTCTGTGTGTAATGGCTCTATATAATATATGAGTTTCACGTTTTGTATTGAAGAACTGAAATAAATTAACTTTTCTGGTGATATTCTAATTTTGTGAGATGCATCTGTAGATGGGCTTGGCTGCACCCTGAATAAAAATAGCATGTAAAAAATATATATGATATATATGAGGTATTGGTCGATATTTTGGCCAAAATATACAAGCTCGCAACCTGCTCAAGGGTCCTCATACTTACGAGTCCCTACACTAACATTAAAAGCAAAGTCACAAAAACAAGGAATTAAAGTTCCCACCAAAATTCAAGAATTAACACAGCAAATACAGCAACAATAATTACAAGGATGCAGCAAACCCATATAATGAAGAAGTCAGCAACACAGGTGCAAAATATTGATGAGACAACCACTCACAACCTACCAATTCATGGAGGGGGTGATTGCTTAGTATTAAAACTGCACACAAATAAGCCTTGTATAGGGCACTGGTCACACATAGGTAGTGCACAATGTCTGGCTTACAGCCTATTAGTGAAGCCCAAACTATTAGATTAGGCGGGCTGCCCAGCACTTTTTAAGTACACCCCATGAAGACAGACACCCTAGTTTACAAGGCCAACATTGATGGGTCTGGCTGCACCCTGAATAAAAATAACGTGCAAAAAATATATATGATATATATGAGGTATTAGTAAATATTTTGGCCAAAATACACAAGCTCGCAACCCGCGTCAAGGGTCCTCATACTTGCGAGTCCCTACACTAACATTAAAAGCAAAGACAAATTTAAATTCCCACCAAAATTCAAGAATTAACACAGGAAAAAAGGGCAACAGTGTTTACCTGCCTAGGTCTCAGTACTAATCATACCATATAATAACGATGACAGCAATACAGGTGCAAAATACTGATGCGACAACCACTCACATATTACCAATTAATGGAGGGGGGTGATTACATAGTATTAAAACTGCACACAAAATTATATGGGATTGCTACATCCTAATAGTGCATTAGTTCTGAGATCTGGGCAGGTAAATGCTATATTAATAATTGATTTTTTGGGGAAAGTTAAATTCTCTTTTGTTGGCTTTACTTTTAATCTAACTGAAATACACATAAGCTTTTTTCCTAAACATTAGGATCTGTTTAGAGCCATCAGCTCAAAAAGGCTTCCTTTGACAGACTTGGCATAAGCAGGTCAAAAGGAACCCTGATCTTTACCATTACACCCCTTTACAGGAATGGAGACTTACCACATGCTCAGGGTTGCATCTACAGAGTAGCTGCTGGCCAGAGGAGCGAGCTTGAGGCTATAACTCTAACTAAAGCTTTTTTATTACTAAATGATGGGTTCTGTCTAAGGCCATTGGCTCAAAAAGACTTCCTCGGACAGACTTGGCGCAAGCTACTCCATTCTGCAGATCCCAAGGGAACCCTGGCCTTTACCATTACACCCCTGTACAGGGATAGATACTTACCATAGGCCCAGGGTTGCATCTACAGAGTAGCTGCTGGCCGGAGGAGCGAGCTTGAGGCTATAGTGGTTGATTCAACTCTAACTAAAGCTTTTTTTTCCTAAATACTGGGATCTGTTTAAGGCTGTTGGCTCAAACAGACTTCCTCGGACAGACTTGGCGCAAGCTACTCCATTCTGCAGATCCCAAGGGAACCCTGGTTTTTACCATTACACCCCTGTACAGGGATAGATACTTACCATAGGCCCAGGGTTGCATCTACAGAGTAGCTGCTGGCCGGAGGAGTGCGCTTGAGGCTTGAGTAGTTGAGTCAATCCTAACTAAAGAAAAACCTATCTAATGACACTTTCTTGTTAGGACCTGTCTGAGGCCTATGGCTCAAAAAAGCTTCTTTGGAAAAACTTGGCAAAAGCCAGTCTATCCTACAGGTTCCAAAGGAACTCTGACCTTCACTCTTACAGCCCTGTACAGTGATAAAGACTTATTACAGGGCCTTGATTGCATCTACATAGTAGATGCTGACTGGAGGGGCAAACTTAAGGTTAGAATGGTTCAGCCAACCCTAACTATTGCTACTTTCTTAAATGTTAGGATATTTCTGAGGCCGTTGGCTCAAACAGGCTTCCTTGGACAGACTTGGCGCAAAACACACCATTTCTGATGTTTCCAAATGAACCCTGGGCTTCACCCTTGAACCTCTATACAGGGACCGTTTCATAGTTTTAAGGTTGAAAGACACAAGTCCATCAAGTTCAACCTAAAAGCTAATGTGTTGATCCAGAGGAAGGCAAAAACCCCATGAGGCAGATGCTAATTGCCCCATATTAGGGGAAAAATTCCTTCCCGACTCCACATATGGCAATCAGACTAGTTCCCTGGATCAACGTCCCATAACAAAATCTAGTACGGATCACCTGCAATTTTATATTATTCAAGAAAGGCACACACATGCCCTCCTTGAATTTTTTTTTAGAAAATTAAGTATTTCAATTTCATGTGGTAGAGAGTTTCATAACCTCATTGCTCACACAATAAAAATTTGCCAACTAACTTCCTTTAGACAAAGTGAATTAGGATCATTATGCTAGAGTAATTGAACTAACTCTAACTGAAATAGATTAATGCTTTTTTCCTAAATGTTGAAATTTGTTTAAATCCATCAGCTCAAAAATGCTTTCTCGGACAGACTTGGCGCAAGCTACTCCATTCTGCAGATCCCAAGGGAACCCTGGCCTTTACCATTACACCCCTGTACAGGGATAGATACTTACCATAGGCCCAGGGCTGCATCTACAGAGTAGCTGCTGGCCGGAGGAGCGAGCTTGAGGCTATAGTGGTTGATTCAACTCTAACTAAAGCTTTTTTTTCCTAAATACTGGGATCTGTTTAAGGCTGTTGGCTCAAACAGACTTCCTTGGACAGACTTGGCGCAAGCTACTCCATTCTGCAGATCCCAAGGGAACCCTGGTTTTTACCATTACACACCTGTACAGGGATAGATACTTACCATAGGCCCAGGGTTGCATCTACAGAGTAGCTGCTGGCCGGAGGAGTGCGCTTGAGGCTTGAGTAGTTGAATCAATCCTAACTAAAGAAAAACCTATCTAATGACACTTTCTTGTTAGGACCTGTCTGAGGCCTATGGCTCAAAAAAGCTTCTTTGGAAAGACTTGGCAAAAGCCAGTCTATCCTACAGGTTCCAAAGGAACTCTGTCCTTCACTCTTACAGCCCTGTACAGTGATAAAGACTTATTACAGGGCCTTGATTGCATCTACATAGTAGATGCTGACTGGAGGGGCAAACTTAAAGTTAGAATGGTTCAGCCAACCCTAACTATTGCTACTTTCTTAAATGTTAGGATATTTCTGAGGCCATTAGCTCAAACAGGCTTCCTTGGACAGACTTGGCGCAAAACACACCATTTCTGATGTTTCCAAATGAACCCTGGGCTTCACCCTTGAACCTCTATACAGGGACCGTTTCATAGTTTTAAGGTTGAAAGACACAAGTCTGTCAAGTTCAACCTAAAAGCTAATGTGTTGATCCAGAGGAAGGCAAAAACCCCATGAGGCAGATGCTAATTGCCCCATATTAGGGGAAAAATTCCTTCCCGACTCCACATATGGCAATCAGACTAGTTCCCTGGATCAACGTCCCATAACAAAATCTAGTACGGATAACCTGCAATTTTATATTATTTAAGAAAGGCACACACATGCCCTCCTTGAATTTTTTTTAGAAAATTAAGTATTTCAATTTCATGTGGTAGAGAGTTTCATAACCTCATTGCTCACACAATAAAAATTTGCCAACTAACTTCCTTTAGACAAAGTGAATTAGGATCTTTATGCTAGAGTAATTGAATTAACTCTAACTGAAATAGATTAATGCTTTTTTCCTAAATGTTGAAATTTGTTTAAATCCATCAGCTCAAAAAGGCTTTCTCGGACAGACTTGGCGCAAGCTACTCCATTCTGCAGATCCCAAGGGAACCCTGGCCTTTACCATTACACCCCTGTACAGGGATAGATACTTACCATAGGCCCAGGGCTGCATCTACAGAGTAGCTGCTGGCCGGAGGAGCGAGCTTGAGGCTATAGTGGTTGATTCAACTCTAACTAAAGCTTTTTTTTCCTAAATACTGGGATCTGTTTAAGGCTGTTGGCTCAAACAGACTTCCTCGGACAGACTTGTCGCAAGCTACTCCATTCTGCAGATCCCAAGGGAACCCTGGTTTTTACCATTACACACCTGTACAGGGATAGATACTTACCATAGGCCCAGGGTTGCATCTACAGAGTAGCTGCTGGCCGGAGGAGTGCGCTTGAGGCTTGAGTAGTTGAATCAATCCTAACTAAAGAAAAACCTATCTAATGACACTTTCTTGTTAGGACCTGTCTGAGGCCTATGGCTCAAAAAAGCTTCTTTGGAAAGACTTGGCAAAAGCCAGTCTATCCTACAGGTTCCAAAGGAACTCTGTCCTTCACTCTTACAGCCCTGTACAGTGATAAAGACTTATTACAGGGCCTTGATTGCATCTACATGGTAGATGCTGACTGGAGGGGCAAACTTAAAGTTAGAATGGTTCAGCCAACCCTAACTATTGCTACTTTCTTAAATGTTAGGATATTTCTGAGGCCATTAGCTCAAACAGGCTTCCTTGGACAGACTTGGCGCAAAACACACCATTTCTGATGTTTCCAAATGAACCCTGGGCTTCACCCTTGAACCTCTATACAGGGACCGTTTCATAGTTTTAAGGTTGAAAGACACAAGTCTGTCAAGTTCAACCTAAAAGCTAATGTGTTGATCCAGAGGAAGGCAAAAACCCCATGAGGCAGATGCTAATTGCCCCATATTAGGGGAAAAATTCCTTCCCGACTCCACATATGGCAATCAGACTAGTTCCCTGGATCAACGTCCGATAACAAAATCTAGTACGGATAACCTGCAATTTTATATTATTTAAGAAAGGCACACACATGCCCTCCTTGAATTTTTTTTAGAAAATTAAGTATTTCAATTTCATGTGGTAGAGAGTTTCATAACCTCATTGCTCACACAATAAAAATTTGCAAACTAACTTCCTTTAGACAAAGTGAATTAGGATCTTTATGCTAGAGTAATTGAATTAACTCTAACTGAAATAGATTAATGCTTTTTTCCTAAATGTTGAAATTTGTTTAAATCCATCAGCTCAAAAAGCCTTTCTCGGACAGACTTGGCGCAAGCTACTCCATTCTGCAGATCCCAAGGGAACCCTGGCCTTTACCAATACACCCCTGTACAGGGATAGATACTTACCATAGGCCCAGGGCTGCATCTACAGAGTAGCTGCTGGCCAGAGGAGCGAGCTTGAGGCTATAGTGGTTGATTCAACTCTAACTAAAGCTTTTTTTTCCTAAATACTGGGATCTGTTTAAGGCTGTTGGCTCAAACAGACTTCCTCGGACAGACTTGGCGCAAGCTACTCCATTCTGCAGATCCCAAGGGAACCCTGGTTTTTACCATTACACCCCTGTACAGGGCTAGATACTTACCATAGGCCCAGGGTTGCATCTACAGAGTAGCTGCTGGCCGGAGGAGTGCGCTTGAGGCTTGAGTATTTGAATCAATCCTAACTAAAGAAAAATCTATCTAATGCCACTTTCTTGTTAGGACCTGTCTGAGGCCTATGGCTCAAAAAAGCTTCTTTGGAAAGACTTGGCAAAAGCCAGTCTATCCTACAGGTTCCAAAGGAACTCTGGCCTTCACTCTTACAGCCCTGTACAGCGATAAAGACTTATTACAGGGCCTTGATTGCATCTACATAGTAGATGCTGACTGGAGGGGCAAACTTAAGGCTAGAATGGTTCAGCCAACCCTAACTATTGCTACTTTCTTAAATGTTAAGATATTTCTGAGGCCGTTGGCTCAAACAGGCTTCCTTGGACAGACTGGGCGCAAAACACACCATTTCTGATGTTTCCAAATGAACCCTGGGCTTCACCCTTGAACCTCTATACAGGGACCGTTTCATAGTTTTAAGGTTGAAAGACACAAGTCCATCAAGTTCAACCTAAAAGCTAATGTGTTGATCCAGAGGAAGGCAAAAACCCCATGAGGCAGATGCTAATTGCCCCATATTAGGGGAAAAATTCCTTCCCGACTCCACATATGGCAATCAGACTAGTTCCCTGGATCAACGTCCCATAACAAAATCTAGTACGGATAACCTGCAATTTTATATTATTTAAGAAAGGCACACACATGCCCTCCTTGAATTTTTTTTAGAAAATTAAGTATTTCAATTTCATGTGGTAGAGAGTTTCATAACCTCATTGCTCACACAATAAAAATTTGCCAACTAACTTCCTTTAGACAAAGTGAATTAGGATCTTTATGCTAGAGTAATTGAATTAACTCTAACTGAAATAGATTAATGCTTTTTTCCTAAATGTTGAAATTTGTTTAAATCCATCAGCTCAAAAAGGCTTTCTCGGACAGACTTGGCGCAAGCTACTCCATTCTGCAGATCCCAAGGGAACCCTGGCCTTTACCATTACACCCCTGTACAGGGATAGATACTTACCATAGGCCCAGGGCTGCATCTACAGAGTAGCTGCTGGCCGGAGGAGCGAGCTTGAGGCTATAGTGGTTGATTCAACTCTAACTAAAGCTTTTTTTTCCTAAATACTGGGATCTGTTTAAGGCTGTTGGCTCAAACAGACTTCCTCGGACAGACTTGTCGCAAGCTACTCCATTCTGCAGATCCCAAGGGAACCCTGGTTTTTACCATTACACACCTGTACAGGGATAGATACTTACCATAGGCCCAGGGTTGCATCTACAGAGTAGCTGCTGGCCGGAGGAGTGCGCTTGAGGCTTGAGTAGTTGAATCAATCCTAACTAAAGAAAAACCTATCTAATGACACTTTCTTGTTAGGACCTGTCTGAGGCCTATGGCTCAAAAAAGCTTCTTTGGAAAGACTTGGCAAAAGCCAGTCTATCCTACAGGTTCCAAAGGAACTCTGGCCTTCACTCTTACAGCCCTGTACAGCGATAAAGACTTATTACAGGGCCTTGATTGCATCTACATAGTAGATGCTGACTGGAGGGCAAACTTAAGGCTAGAATGGTTCAGCCAACCCTAACTATTGCTACTTTCTTAAATGTTAGGATATTTCTGAGGCCATTGGCTCAAACAGGCTTCCTTGGACAGACTGGGCGCAAAACACACCATTTCTGATGTTTCCAAATGAACCCTGGGCTTCACCCTTGAACCTCTATACAGGGACCGTTTCATAGTTTTAAGGTTGAAAGACACAAGTCTGTCAAGTTCAACCTAAAAGCTAATGTGTTGATCCAGAGGAAGGCAAAAACCCCATGAGGCAGATGCTAATTGCCCCATATTAGGGGAAAAATTCCTTCCCGACTCCACATATGGCAATCAGACTAGTTCCCTGGATCAACGTCCCATAACAAAATCTAGTACGGATAACCTGCAATTTTATATTATTTAAGAAAGGCACACACATGCCCTCCTTGAATTTTTTTTAGAAAATTAAGTATTTCAATTTCATGTGGTAGAGAGTTTCATAACCTCATTGCTCACACAATAAAAATTTGCAAACTAACTTCCTTTAGACAAAGTGAATTAGGATCTTTATGCTAGAGTAATTGAATTAACTCTAACTGAAATAGATTAATGCTTTTTTCCTAAATGTTGAAATTTGTTTAAATCCATCAGCTCAAAAATGCTTTCTCGGACAGACTTGGCGCAAGCTACTCCATTCTGCAGATCCCAAGGGAACCCTGGCCTTTACCATTACACCCCTGTACAGGGATAGATACTTACCATAGGCCCAGGGCTGCATCTACAGAGTAGCTGCTGGCCGGAGGAGCGAGCTTGAAGCTATAGTGGTTGATTCAACTCTAACTAAAGCTTTTTTTTCCGAAATACTGGGATCTGTTTAAGGCTGTTGGCTCAAACAGACTTCCTCGGACAGACTTGGCGCAAGCTACTCCATTCTGCAGATCCCAAGGGAACCCTGGTTTTTACCATTACACACCTGTACAGGGATAGATACTTACCATAGGCCCAGGGTTGCATCTACAGAGTAGCTGCTGGCCGGAGGAGTGCACTTGAGGCTTGAGTAGTTGAATCAATCCTAACTAAAGAAAAACCTATCTAATGACACTTTCTTGTTAGGACCTGTCTGAGGCCTATGGCTCAAAAAAGCTTCTTTGGAAAGACTTGGCAAAAGCCAGTCTATCCTACAGGTTCCAAAGGAACTCTGTCCTTCACTCTTACAGCCCTGTACAGTGATAAAGACTTATTACAGGGCCTTGATTGCATCTACATAGTAGATGCTGACTGGAGGGGCAAACTTAAAGTTAGAATGGTTCAGCCAACCCTAACTATTGCTACTTTCTTAAATGTTAGGATATTTCTGAGGCCATTAGCTCAAACAGGCTTCCTTGGACAGACTTGGCGCAAAACACACCATTTCTGATGTTTCCAAATGAACCCTGGGCTTCACCCTTGAACCTCTATACAGGGACCGTTTCATAGTTTTAAGGTTGAAAGACACAAGTCTGTCAAGTTCAACCTAAAAGCTAATGTGTTGATCCAGAGGAAGGCAAAAACCCCATGAGGCAGATGCTAATTGCCCCATATTAGGGGAAAAATTCCTTCCCGACTCCACATATGGCAATCAGACTAGTTCCCTGGATCAACGTCCCATAACAAAATCTAGTACGGATAACCTGCAATTTTATATTATTTAAGAAAGGCACACACATGCCCTCCTTGAATTTTTTTTAGAAAATTAAGTATTTCAATTTCATGTGGTAGAGAGTTTCATAACCTCATTGCTCACACAATAAAAATTTGCCAACTAACTTCCTTTAGACAAAGTGAATTAGGATCTTTATGCTAGAGTAATTGAATTAACTCTAACTGAAATAGATTAATGCTTTTTTCCTAAATGTTGAAATTTGTTTAAATCCATCAGCTCAAAAAGGCTTTCTCGGACAGACTTGGCGCAAGCTACTCCATTCTGCAGATCCCAAGGGAACCCTGGCCTTTACCATTACACCCCTGTACAGGGATAGATACTTACCATAGGCCCAGGGCTGCATCTACAGAGTAGCTGCTGGCCGGAGGAGCGAGCTTGAGGCTATAGTGGTTGATTCAACTCTAACTAAAGCTTTTTTTTCCTAAATACTGGGATCTGTTTAAGGCTGTTGGCTCAAACAGACTTCCTCGGACAGACTTGTCGCAAGCTACTCCATTCTGCAGATCCCAAGGGAACCCTGGTTTTTACCATTACACACCTGTACAGGGATAGATACTTACCATAGGCCCAGGGTTGCATCTACAGAGTAGCTGCTGGCCGGAGGAGTGCGCTTGAGGCTTGAGTAGTTGAATCAATCCTAACTAAAGAAAAACCTATCTAATGACACTTTCTTGTTAGGACCTGTCTGAGGCCTATGGCTCAAAAAAGCTTCTTTGGAAAGACTTGGCAAAAGCCAGTCTATCCTACAGGTTCCAAAGGAACTCTGTCCTTCACTCTTACAGCCCTGTACAGTGATAAAGACTTATTACAGGGCCTTGATTGCATCTACATGGTAGATGCTGACTGGAGGGGCAAACTTAAAGTTAGAATGGTTCAGCCAACCCTAACTATTGCTACTTTCTTAAATGTTAGGATATTTCTGAGGCCATTAGCTCAAACAGGCTTCCTTGGACAGACTTGGCGCAAAACACACCATTTCTGATGTTTCCAAATGAACCCTGGGCTTCACCCTTGAACCTCTATACAGGGACCGTTTCATAGTTTTAAGGTTGAAAGACACAAGTCTGTCAAGTTCAACCTAAAAGCTAATGTGTTGATCCAGAGGAAGGCAAAAACCCCATGAGGCAGATGCTAATTGCCCCATATTAGGGGAAAAATTCCTTCCCGACTCCACATATGGCAATCAGACTAGTTCCCTGGATCAACGTCCCATAACAAAATCTAGTACGGATAACCTGCAATTTTATATTATTTAAGAAAGGCACACACATGCCCTCCTTGAATTTTTTTTAGAAAATTAAGTATTTCAATTTCATGTGGTAGAGAGTTTCATAACCTCATTGCTCACACAATAAAAATTTGCCAACTAACTTCCTTTAGACAAAGTGAATTAGGATCTTTATGCTAGAGTAATTGAATTAACTCTAACTGAAATAGATTAATGCTTTTTTCCTAAATGTTGAAATTTGTTTAAATCCATCAGCTCAAAAAGGCTTTCTCGGACAGACTTGGCGCAAGCTACTCCATTCTGCAGATCCCAAGGGAACCCTGGCCTTTACCATTACACCCCTGTACAGGGATAGATACTTACCATAGGTCCAGGGCTGCATCTACAGAGTAGCTGCTGGCCGGAGGAGCGAGCTTGAGGCTATAGTGGTTGATTCAACTCTAACTAAAGCTTTTTTTTCCTAAATACTGGGATCTGTTTAAGGCTGTTGGCTCAAACAGACTTCCTCGGACAGACTTGGCGCAAGCTACTGCATTCTG
This sequence comes from Phyllobates terribilis, assembly GCF_046119375.1. Lineage (NCBI taxonomy): Eukaryota > Metazoa > Chordata > Amphibia > Anura > Dendrobatidae > Phyllobates > Phyllobates terribilis. Next base: position 1,320,698 of record NW_027362852.1, on the reverse strand, counting down.
CAGATCCCAAGGGAACCCTGGTTTTTACCATTACACCCCTGTACAGGGATAGATACTTACCATAGGCCCAGGGTTGCATCTACAGAGTAGCTGCTAGCCGGAGGAGTGCGCTTGAGGCTTGAGTAGTTGAATCAATCCTAACTAAAGAAAAACCTATCTAATGACACTTTCTTGTTAGGACCTGTCTGAGGCCTATGGCTCAAAAAAGCTTCTTTGGAAAGACTTGGCAAAAGCCAGTCTATCCTACAGGTTCCAAAGGAACTCTGGCCTTCACTCTTACAGCCCTGTACAGCGATAAAGACTTATTACAGGGCCTTGATTGCATCTACATAGTAGATACTGACTGGAGGGGCAAACTTAAGGCTAGAATGGTTCAGCCAACCCTAACTATTGCTACTTTCTTAAATGTTAGGATATTTCTGAGGCCATTGGCTCAAACAGGCTTCCTTGGACAGACTGGGCGCAAAACACACCATTTCTGATGTTTCCAAATGAACCCTGGGCTTCACCCTTGAACCTCTATACAGGGACCGTTTCATAGTTTTAAGGTTGAAAGACACAAGTCTGTCAAGTTCAACCTAAAAGCTAATGTGTTGATCCAGAGGAAGGCAAAAACCCCATGAGGCAGATGCTAATTGCCCCATATTAGGGGAAAAATTCCTTCCCGACTCCACATATGGCAATCAGACTAGTTCCCTGGATCAACGTCCGATAACAAAATCTAGTACGGATAACCTGCAATTTTATATTATTTAAGAAAGGCACACACATGCCCTCCTTGAATTTTTTTTAGAAAATTAAGTATTTCAATTTCATGTGGTAGAGAGTTTCATAACCTCATTGCTCACACAATAAAAATTTGCAAACTAACTTCCTTTAGACAAAGTGAATTAGGATCTTTATGCTAGAGTAATTGAATTAACTCTAACTGAAATAGATTAATGCTTTTTTCCTAAATGTTGAAATTTGTTTAAATCCATCAGCTCAAAAAGCCTTTCTCGGACAGACTTGGCGCAAGCTACTCCATTCTGCAGATCCCAAGGGAACCCTGGCCTTTACCATTACACCCCTGTACAGGGATAGATACTTACCATAGGCCCAGGGCTGCATCTACAGAGTAGCTGCTGGCCGGAGGAGCGAGCTTGAGGCTATAGTGGTTGATTCAACTCTAACTAAAGCTTTTTTTTCCTAAATACTGGGATCTGTTTAAGGCTGTTGGCTCAAACAGACTTCCTCGGACAGACTTGGCGCAAGCTACTCCATTCTGCAGATCCCAAGGGAACCCTGGTTTTTACCATTACACCCCTGTACAGGGCTAGATACTTACCATAGGCCCAGGGTTGCATCTACAGAGTAGCTGCTGGCCGGAGGAGTGCGCTTGAGGCTTGAGTATTTGAATCAATCCTAACTAAAGAAAAATCTATCTAATGCCACTTTCTTGTTAGGACCTGTCTGAGGCCTATGGCTCAAAAAAGCTTCTTTGGAAAGACTTGGCAAAAGCCAGTCTATCCTACAGGTTCCAAAGGAACTCTGGCCTTCACTCTTACAGCCCTGTACAGCGATAAAGACTTATTACAGGGCCTTGATTGCATCTACATAGTAGATGCTGACTGGAGGGGCAAACTTAAGGCTAGAATGGTTCAGCCAACCCTAACTATTGCTACTTTCTTAAATGTTAAGATATTTCTGAGGCCGTTGGCTCAAACAGGCTTCCTTGGACAGACTGGGCGCAAAACACACCATTTCTGATGTTTCCAAATGAACCCTGGGCTTCACCCTTGAACCTCTATACAGGGACCGTTTCATAGTTTTAAGGTTGAAAGACACAAGTCCATCAAGTTCAACCTAAAAGCTAATGTGTTGATCCAGAGGAAGGCAAAAACCCCATGAGGCAGATGCTAATTGCCCCATATTAGGGGAAAAATTCCTTCCCGACTCCACATATGGCAATCAGACTAGTTCCCTGGATCAACGTCCCATAACAAAATCTAGTACGGATAACCTGCAATTTTATATTATTTAAGAAAGGCACACACATGCCCTCCTTGAATTTTTTTTAGAAAATTAAGTATTTCAATTTCATGTGGTAGAGAGTTTCATAACCTCATTGCTCACACAATAAAAATTTGCCAACTAACTTCCTTTAGACAAAGTGAATTAGGATCTTTATGCTAGAGTAATTGAATTAACTCTAACTGAAATAGATTAATGCTTTTTTCCTAAATGTTGAAATTTGTTTAAATCCATCAGCTCAAAAAGGCTTTCTCGGACAGACTTGGCGCAAGCTACTCCATTCTGCAGATCCCAAGGGAACCCTGGCCTTTACCATTACACCCCTGTACAGGGATAGATACTTACCATAGGCCCAGGGCTGCATCTACAGAGTAGCTGCTGGCCGGAGGAGCGAGCTTGAGGCTATAGTGGTTGATTCAACTCTAACTAAAGCTTTTTTTTCCTAAATACTGGGATCTGTTTAAGGCTGTTGGCTCAAACAGACTTCCTCGGACAGACTTGTCGCAAGCTACTCCATTCTGCAGATCCCAAGGGAACCCTGGTTTTTACCATTACACACCTGTACAGGGATAGATACTTACCATAGGCCCAGGGTTGCATCTACAGAGTAGCTGCTGGCCGGAGGAGTGCGCTTGAGGCTTGAGTAGTTGAATCAATCCTAACTAAAGAAAAACCTATCTAATGACACTTTCTTGTTAGGACCTGTCTGAGGCCTATGGCTCAAAAAAGCTTCTTTGGAAAGACTTGGCAAAAGCCAGTCTATCCTACAGGTTCCAAAGGAACTCTGTCCTTCACTCTTACAGCCCTGTACAGTGATAAAGACTTATTACAGGGCCTTGATTGCATCTACATAGTAGATGCTGACTGGAGGGGCAAACTTAAAGTTAGAATGGTTCAGCCAACCCTAACTATTGCTACTTTCTTAAATGTTAGGATATTTCTGAGGCCATTAGCTCAAACAGGCTTCCTTGGACAGACTTGGCGCAAAACACACCATTTCTGATGTTTCCAAATGAACCCTGGGCTTCACCCTTGAACCTCTATACAGGGACCGTTTCATAGTTTTAAGGTTGAAAGACACAAGTCTGTCAAGTTCAACCTAAAAGCTAATGTGTTGATCCAGAGGAAGGCAAAAACCCCATGAGGCAGATGCTAATTGCCCCATATTAGGGGAAAAATTCCTTCCCGACTCCACATATGGCAATCAGACTAGTTCCCTGGATCAACGTCCCATAACAAAATCTAGTACGGATAACCTGCAATTTTATATTATTTAAGAAAGGCACACACATGCCCTCCTTGAATTTTTTTTAGAAAATTAAGTATTTCAATTTCATGTGGTAGAGAGTTTCATAACCTCATTGCTCACACAATAAAAATTTGCCAACTAACTTCCTTTAGACAAAGTGAATTAGGATCTTTATGCTAGAGTAATTGAATTAACTCTAACTGAAATAGATTAATGCTTTTTTCCTAAATGTTGAAATTTGTTTAAATCCATCAGCTCAAAAAGGCTTTCTCGGACAGACTTGGCGCAAGCTACTCCATTCTGCAGATCCCAAGGGAACCCTGGCCTTTACCATTACACCCCTGTACAGGGATAGATACTTACCATAGGTCCAGGGCTGCATCTACAGAGTAGCTGCTGGCCGGAGGAGCGAGCTTGAGGCTATAGTGGTTGATTCAACTTTAACTAAAGCTTTTTTTTCCTAAATACTGGGATCTGTTTAAGGCTGTTGGCTCAAACAGACTTCCTCGGACAGACTTGGCGCAAGCTACTGCATTCTGCAGATCCCAAGGGAACCCTGGTTTTTACCATTACACCCCTGTACAGGGATAGATACTTACCATAGGCCCAGGGTTGCATCTACAGAGTAGCTGCTAGCCGGAGGAGTGCGCTTGAGGCTTGAGTAGTTGAATCAATCCTAACTAAAGAAAAACCTATCTAATGACACTTTCTTGTTAGGACCTGTCTGAGGCCTATGGCTCAAAAAAGCTTCTTTGGAAAGACTTGGCAAAAGCCAGTCTATCCTACAGGTTCCAAAGGAACTCTGGCCTTCACTCTTACAGCCCTGTACAGCGATAAAGACTTATTACAGGGCCTTGATTGCATCTACATAGTAGATGCTGACTGGAGGGCAAACTTAAGGCTAGAATGGTTCAGCCAACCCTAACTATTGCTACTTTCTTAAATGTTAGGATATTTCTGAGGCCATTGGCTCAAACAGGCTTCCTTGGACAGACTGGGCGCAAAACACACCATTTCTGATGTTTCCAAATGAACCCTGGGCTTCACCCTTGAACCTCTATACAGGGACCGTTTCATAGTTTTAAGGTTGAAAGACACAAGTCTGTCAAGTTCAACCTAAAAGCTAATGTGTTGATCCAGAGGAAGGCAAAAACCCCATGAGGCAGATGCTAATTGCCCCATATTAGGGGAAAAATTCCTTCCCGACTCCACATATGGCAATCAGACTAGTTCCCTGGATCAACGTCCGATAACAAAATCTAGTACGGATAACCTGCAATTTTATATTATTTAAGAAAGGCACACACATGCCCTCCTTGAATTTTTTTTAGAAAATTAAGTATTTCAATTTCATGTGGTAGAGAGTTTCATAACCTCATTGCTCACACAATAAAAATTTGCAAACTAACTTCCTTTAGACAAAGTGAATTAGGATCTTTATGCTAGAGTAATTGAATTAACTCTAACTGAAATAGATTAATGCTTTTTTCCTAAATGTTGAAATTTGTTTAAATCCATCAGCTCAAAAAGCCTTTCTCGGACAGACTTGGCGCAAGCTACTCCATTCTGCAGATCCCAAGGGAACCCTGGCCTTTACCATTACACCCCTGTACAGGGATAGATACTTACCATAGGCCCAGGGCTGCATCTACAGAGTAGCTGCTGGCCAGAGGAGCGAGCTTGAGGCTATAGTGGTTGATTCAACTCTAACTAAAGCTTTTTTTTCCTAAATACTGGGATCTGTTTAAGGCTGTTGGCTCAAACAGACTTCCTCGGACAGACTTGGCGCAAGCTACTCCATTCTGCAGATCCCAAGGGAACCCTGGTTTTTACCATTACACCCCTGTACAGGGCTAGATACTTACCATAGGCCCAGGGTTGCATCTACAGAGTAGCTGCTGGCCGGAGGAGTGCGCTTGAGGCTTGAGTATTTGAATCAATCCTAACTAAAGAAAAATCTATCTAATGCCACTTTCTTGTTAGGACCTGTCTGAGGCCTATGGCTCAAAAAAGCTTCTTTGGAAAGACTTGGCAAAAGCCAGTCTATCCTACAGGTTCCAAAGGAACTCTGGCCTTCACTCTTACAGCCCTGTACAGCGATAAAGACTTATTACAGGGCCTTGATTGCATCTACATAGTAGATGCTGACTGGAGGGGCAAACTTAAGGCTAGAATGGTTCAGCCAACCCTAACTATTGCTACTTTCTTAAATGTTAAGATATTTCTGAGGCCGTTGGCTCAAACAGGCTTCCTTGGACAGACTGGGCGCAAAACACACCATTTCTGATGTTTCCAAATGAACCCTGGGCTTCACCCTTGAACCTCTATACAGGGACCGTTTCATAGTTTTAAGGTTGAAAGACACAAGTCCATCAAGTTCAACCTAAAAGCTAATGTGTTGATCCAGAGGAAGGCAAAAACCCCATGAGGCAGATGCTAATTGCCCCATATTAGGGGAAAAATTCCTTCCCGACTCCACATATGGCAATCAGACTAGTTCCCTGGATCAACGTCCCATAACAAAATCTAGTACGGATAACCTGCAATTTTATATTATTTAAGAAAGGCACACACATGCCCTCCTTGAATTTTTTTTAGAAAATTAAGTATTTCAATTTCATGTGGTAGAGAGTTTCATAACCTCATTGCTCACACAATAAAAATTTGCCAACTAACTTCCTTTAGACAAAGTGAATTAGGATCTTTATGCTAGAGTAATTGAATTAACTCTAACTGAAATAGATTAATGCTTTTTTCCTAAATGTTGAAATTTGTTTAAATCCATCAGCTCAAAAAGGCTTTCTCGGACAGACTTGGCGCAAGCTACTCCATTCTGCAGATCCCAAGGGAACCCTGGCCTTTACCATTACACCCCTGTACAGGGATAGATACTTACCATAGGCCCAGGGCTGCATCTACAGAGTAGCTGCTGGCCGGAGGAGCGAGCTTGAGGCTATAGTGGTTGATTCAACTCTAACTAAAGCTTTTTTTTCCTAAATACTGGGATCTGTTTAAGGCTGTTGGCTCAAACAGACTTCCTCGGACAGACTTGTCGCAAGCTACTCCATTCTGCAGATCCCAAGGGAACCCTGGTTTTTACCATTACACACCTGTACAGGGATAGATACTTACCATAGGCCCAGGGTTGCATCTACAGAGTAGCTGCTGGCCGGAGGAGTGCGCTTGAGGCTTGAGTAGTTGAATCAATCCTAACTAAAGAAAAACCTATCTAATGACACTTTCTTGTTAGGACCTGTCTGAGGCCTATGGCTCAAAAAAGCTTCTTTGGAAAGACTTGGCAAAAGCCAGTCTATCCTACAGGTTCCAAAGGAACTCTGTCCTTCACTCTTACAGCCCTGTACAGTGATAAAGACTTATTACAGGGCCTTGATTGCATCTACATAGTAGATGCTGACTGGAGGGGCAAACTTAAAGTTAGAATGGTTCAGCCAACCCTAACTATTGCTACTTTCTTAAATGTTAGGATATTTCTGAGGCCATTAGCTCAAACAGGCTTCCTTGGACAGACTTGGCGCAAAACACACCATTTCTGATGTTTCCAAATGAACCCTGGGCTTCACCCTTGAACCTCTATACAGGGACCGTTTCATAGTTTTAAGGTTGAAAGACACAAGTCTGTCAAGTTCAACCTAAAAGCTAATGTGTTGATCCAGAGGAAGGCAAAAACCCCATGAGGCAGATGCTAATTGCCCCATATTAGGGGAAAAATTCCTTCCCGACTCCACATATGGCAATCAGACTAGTTCCCTGGATCAACGTCCCATAACAAAATCTAGTACGGATAACCTGCAATTTTATATTATTTAAGAAAGGCACACACATGCCCTCCTTGAATTTTTTTTAGAAAATTAAGTATTTCAATTTCATGTGGTAGAGAGTTTCATAACCTCATTGCTCACACAATAAAAATTTGCCAACTAACTTCCTTTAGACAAAGTGAATTAGGATCTTTATGCTAGAGTAATTGAATTAACTCTAACTGAAATAGATTAATGCTTTTTTCCTAAATGTTGAAATTTGTTTAAATCCATCAGCTCAAAAAGGCTTTCTCGGACAGACTTGGCGCAAGCTACTCCATTCTGCAGATCCCAAGGGAACCCTGGCCTTTACCATTACACCCCTGTACAGGGATAGATACTTACCATAGGTCCAGGGCTGCATCTACAGAGTAGCTGCTGGCCGGAGGAGCGAGCTTGAGGCTATAGTGGTTGATTCAACTTTAACTAAAGCTTTTTTTTCCTAAATACTGGGATCTGTTTAAGGCTGTTGGCTCAAACAGACTTCCTCGGACAGACTTGGCGCAAGCTACTGCATTCTGCAGATCCCAAGGGAACCCTGGTTTTTACCATTACACCCCTGTACAGGGATAGATACTTACCATAGGCCCAGGGTTGCATCTACAGAGTAGCTGCTAGCCGGAGGAGTGCGCTTGAGGCTTGAGTAGTTGAATCAATCCTAACTAAAGAAAAACCTATCTAATGACACTTTCTTGTTAGGACCTGTCTGAGGCCTATGGCTCAAAAAAGCTTCTTTGGAAAGACTTGGCAAAAGCCAGTCTATCCTACAGGTTCCAAAGGAACTCTGGCCTTCACTCTTACAGCCCTGTACAGCGATAAAGACTTATTACAGGGCCTTGATTGCATCTACATAGTAGATGCTGACTGGAGGGCAAACTTAAGGCTAGAATGGTTCAGCCAACCCTAACTATTGCTACTTTCTTAAATGTTAGGATATTTCTGAGGCCATTGGCTCAAACAGGCTTCCTTGGACAGACTGGGCGCAAAACACACCATTTCTGATGTTTCCAAATGAACCCTGGGCTTCACCCTTGAACCTCTATACAGGGACCGTTTCATAGTTTTAAGGTTGAAAGACACAAGTCTGTCAAGTTCAACCTAAAAGCTAATGTGTTGATCCAGAGGAAGGCAAAAACCCCATGAGGCAGATGCTAATTGCCCCATATTAGGGGAAAAATTCCTTCCCGACTCCACATATGGCAATCAGACTAGTTCCCTGGATCAACGTCCCATAACAAAATCTAGTACGGATAACCTGCAATTTTATATTATTTAAGAAAGGCACACACATGCCCTCCTTGAATTTTTTTTAGAAAATTAAGTATTTCAATTTCATGTGGTAGAGAGTTTCATAACCTCATTGCTCACACAATAAAAATTTGCCAACTAACTTCCTTTAGACAAAGTGAATTAGGATCTTTATGCTAGAGTAATTGAATTAACTCTAACTGAAATAGATTAATGCTTTTTTCCTAAATGTTGAAATTTGTTTAAATCCATCAGCTCAAAAATGCTTTCTCGGACAGACTTGGCGCAAGCTACTCCATTCTGCAGATCCCAAGGGAACCCTGGCCTTTACCATTACACCCCTGTACAGGGATAGATACTTACCATAGGCCCAGGGCTGCATCTACAGAGTAGCTGCTGGCCGGAGGAGCGAGCTTGAGGCTATAGTGGTTGATTCAACTCTAACTAAAGCTTTTTTTTCCGAAATACTGGGATCTGTTTAAGGCTGTTGGCTCAAACAGACTTCCTCGGACAGACTTGGCGCAAGCTACTCCATTCTGCAGATCCCAAGGGAACCCTGGTTTTTACCATTACACACCTGTACAGGGATAGATACTTACCATAGGCCCAGGGTTGCATCTACAGAGTAGCTGCTGGCCGGAGGAGTGCGCTTGAGGCTTGAGTAGTTGAATCAATCCTAACTAAAGAAAAACCTATCTAATGACACTTTCTTGTTAGGACCTGTCTGAGGCCTATGGCTCAAAAAAGCTTCTTTGGAAAGACTTGGCAAAAGCCAGTCTATCCTACAGGTTCCAAAGGAACTCTGGCCTTCACTCTTACAGCCCTGTACAGTGATAAAGACTTATTACAGGGCCTTGATTGCATCTACATAGTAGATGCTGACTGGAGGGGCAAACTTAAAGTTAGAATGGTTCAGCCAACCCTAACTATTGCTACTTTCTTAAATGTTAGGATATTTCTGAGGCCATTAGCTCAAACAGGCTTCCTTGGACAGACTTGGCGCAAAACACACCATTTCTGATGTTTCCAAATGAACCCTGGGCTTCACCCTTGAACCTCTATACAGGGACCGTTTCATAGTTTTAAGGTTGAAAGACACAAGTCTGTCAAGTTCAACCTAAAAGCTAATGTGTTGATCCAGAGGAAGGCAAAAACCCCATGAGGCAGATGCTAATTGCCCCATATTAGGGGAAAAATTCCTTCCCGACTCCACATATGGCAATCAGACTAGTTCCCTGGATCAACGTCCCATAACAAAATCTAGTACGGATAACCTGCAATTTTATATTATTTAAGAAAGGCACACACATGCCCTCCTTGAATTTTTTTTAGAAAATTAAGTATTTCAATTTCATGTGGTAGAGAGTTTCATAACCTCATTGCTCACACAATAAAAATTTGCCAACTAACTTCCTTTAGACAAAGTGAATTAGGATCTTTATGCTAGAGTAATTGAATTAACTCTAACTGAAATAGATTAATGCTTTTTTCCTAAATGTTGAAATTTGTTTAAATCCATCAGCTCAAAAAGGCTTTCTCGGACAGACTTGGCGCAAGCTACTCCATTCTGCAGATCCCAAGGGAACCCTGGCCTTTACCATTACACCCCTGTACAGGGATAGATACTTACCATAGGCCCAGGGCTGCATCTACAGAGTAGCTGCTGGCCGGAGGAGCGAGCTTGAGGCTATAGTGGTTGATTCAACTCTAACTAAAGCTTTTTTTTCCTAAATACTGGGATCTGTTTAAGGCTGTTGGCTCAAACAGACTTCCTCGGACAGACTTGTCGCAAGCTACTCCATTCTGCAGATCCCAAGGGAACCCTGGTTTTTACCATTACACACCTGTACAGGGATAGATACTTACCATAGGCCCAGGGTTGCATCTACAGAGTAGCTGCTGGCCGGAGGAGTGCGCTTGAGGCTTGAGTAGTTGAATCAATCCTAACTAAAGAAAAACCTATCTAATGACACTTTCTTGTTAGGACCTGTCTGAGGCCTATGGCTCAAAAAAGCTTCTTTGGAAAGACTTGGCAAAAGCCAGTCTATCCTACAGGTTCCAAAGGAACTCTGTCCTTCACTCTTACAGCCCTGTACAGTGATAAAGACTTATTACAGGTCCTTGATTGCATCTACATAGTAGATGCTGACTGGAGGGGCAAACTTAAAGTTAGAATGGTTCAGCCAACCCTAACTATTGCTACTTTCTTAAATGTTAGGATATTTCTGAGGCCATTAGCTCAAACAGCCTTCCTTGGACAGACTTGGCGCAAAACACACCATTTCTGATGTTTCCAAATGAACCCTGGGCTTCACCCTTGAACCTCTATACAGGGACCGTTTCATAGTTTTAAGGTTGAAAGACACAAGTCTGTCAAGTTCAACCTAAAAGCTAATGTGTTGATCCAGAGGAAGGCAAAAACCCCATGAGGCAGATGCTAATTACCCCATATTAGGGGAAAAATTCCTTCCCGACTCCACATATGGCAATCAGACTAGTTCCCTGGATCAACGTCCCATAACAAAATCTAGTACGGATAACCTGCAATTTTATATTATTTAAGAAAGGCACACACATGCCCTCCTTGAATTTTTTTTAGAAAATTAAGTATTTCAATTTCATGTGGTAGAGAGTTTCATAACCTCATTGCTCACACAATAAAAATTTGCCAACTAACTTCCTTTAGACAAAGTGAATTAGGATCTTTATGCTAGAGTAATTGAATTAACTCTAACTGAAATAGATTAATGCTTTTTTCCTAAATGTTGAAATTTGTTTAAATCCATCAGCTCAAAAAGGCTTTCTCGGACAGACTTGGCGCAAGCTACTCCATTCTGCAGATCCCAAGGGAACCCTGGCCTTTACCATTACACCCCTGTACAGGGATAGATACTTACCATAGGTCCAGGGCTGCATCTACAGAGTAGCTGCTGGCCGGAGGAGCGAGCTTGAGGCTATAGTGGTTGATTCAACTCTAACTAAAGCTTTTTTTTCCTAAATACTGGGATCTGTTTAAGGCTGTTGGCTCAAACAGACTTCCTCGGACAGACTTGGCGCAAGCTACTGCATTCTGCAGATCCCAAGGGAACCCTGGTTTTTACCATTACACCCCTGTACAGGGATAGATACTTACCATAGGCCCAGGGTTGCATCTACAGAGTAGCTGCTAGCCGGAGGAGTGCGCTTGAGGCTTGAGTAGTTGAATCAATCCTAACTAAAGAAAAACCTATCTAATGACATTTTCTTGTTAGGACCTGTCTGAGGCCTATGGCTCAAAAAAGCTTCTTTGGAAAGACTTGGCAAAAGCCAGTCTATCCTACAGGTTCCAAAGGAACTCTGGCCTTCACTCTTACAGCCCTGTACAGCGATAAAGACTTATTACAGGGCCTTGATTGCATCTACATAGTAGATACTGACTGGAGGGGCAAACTTAAGGCTAGAATGGTTCAGCCAACCCTAACTATTGCTACTTTCTTAAATGTTAGGATATTTCTGAGGCCATTAGCTCAAACAGGCTTCCTTGGACAGACTTGGCGCAAAACACACCATTTCTGATGTTTCCAAATGAACCCTGGGCTTCACCCTTGAACCTCTATACAGGGACCGTTTCATAGTTTTAAGGTTGAAAGACACAAGTCTGTCAAGTTCAACCTAAAAGCTAATGTGTTGATCCAGAGGAAGGCAAAAACCCCATGAGGCAGATGCTAATTGCCCCATATTAGGGGAAAAATTCCTTCCCGACTCCACATATGGCAATCAGACTAGTTCCCTGGATCAACGTCCCATAACAAAATCTAGTACGGATAACCTGCAATTTTATATTATTTAAGAAAGGCACACACATGCCCTCCTTGAATTTCTTTTAGAAAATTAAGTATTTCAATTTCATGTGGTAGAGAGTTTCATAACCTCATTGCTCACACAATAAAAATTTGTCAACTAACTTCCTTTAGACAAAGTGAATTAGGATCTTTATGCTAGAGTAATTGAATTAACTCTAACTGAAATAGATTAATGCTTTTTTCCTAAATGTTGAAATTTGTTTAAATCCATCAGCTCAAAAAGGCTTTCTCGGACAGACTTGGCGCAAGCTACTCCATTCTGCAGATCCCAAGGGAACCCTGGCCTTTACCATTACACCCCTGTACAGGGATAGATACTTACCATAGGTCCAGGGCTGCATCTACAGAGTAGCTGCTGGCCGGAGGAGCGAGCTTGAGGCTATAGTGGTTGATTCAACTTTAACTAAAGCTTTTTTTTCCTAAATACTGGGATCTGTTTAAGGCTGTTGGCTCAAACAGACTTCCTCGGACAGACTTGGCGCAAGCTACTGCATTCTGCAGATCCCAAGGGAACCCTGGTTTTTACCATTACACCCCTGTACAGGGATAGATACTTACCATAGGCCCAGGGTTGCATCTACAGAGTAGCTGCTAGCCGGAGGAGTGCGCTTGAGGCTTGAGTAGTTGAATCAATCCTAACTAAAGAAAAACCTATCTAATGACACTTTCTTGTTAGGACCTGTCTGAGGCCTATGGCTCAAAAAAGCTTCTTTGGAAAGACTTGGCAAAAGCCAGTCTATCCTACAGGTTCCAAAGGAACTCTGGCCTTCACTCTTACAGCCCTGTACAGCGATAAAGACTTATTACAGGGCCTTGATTGCATCTACATAGTAGATGCTGACTGGAGGGGCAAACTTAAGGCTAGAATGGTTCAGCCAACCCTAACTATTGCTACTTTCTTAAATGTTAGGATATTTCTGAGGCCATTGGCTCAAACAGGCTTCCTTGGACAGACTGGGCGCAAAACACACCATTTCTGATGTTTCCAAATGAACCCTGGGCTTCACCCTTGAACCTCTATACAGGGACCGTTTCATAGTTTTAAGGTTGAAAGACACAAGTCTGTCAAGTTCAACCTAAAAGCTAATGTGTTGATCCAGAGGAAGGCAAAAACCCCATGAGGCAGATGCTAATTGCCCCATATTAGGGGAAAAATTCCTTCCCGACTCCACATATGGCAATCAGACTAGTTCCCTGGATCAACGTCCCATAACAAAATCTAGTACGGATAACCTGCAATTTTATATTATTTAAGAAAGGCACACACATGCCCTCCTTGAATTTTTTTTAGAAAATTAAGTATTTCAATTTCATGTGGTAGAGAGTTTCATAACCTCATTGCTCACACAATAAAAATTTGCAAACTAACTTCCTTTAGACAAAGTGAATTAGGATCTTTATGCTAGAGTAATTGAATTAACTCTAACTGAAATAGATTAATGCTTTTTTCCTAAATGTTGAAATTTGTTTAAATCCATCAGCTCAAAAAGGCTTTCTCGGACAGACTTGGCGCAAGCTACTCCATTCTGCAGATCCCAAGGGAACCCTGGCCTTTACCATTATACCCCTGTACAGGGATAGATACTTACCATAGGCCCAGGGCTGCATCTACAGAGTAGCTGCTGGCCAGAGGAGCGAGCTTGAGGCTATAGTGGTTGATTCAACTCTAACTAAAGCTTTTTTTCCTAAATACTGGGATCTGTTTAAGGCTGTTGGCTCAAACAGACTTCCTCGGACAGACTTGGCGCAAGCTACTCCATTCTGCAGATCCCAAGGGAACCCTGGTTTTTACCATTACACCCCTGTACAGGGCTAGATACTTACCATAGGCCCAGGGTTGCATCTACAGAGTAGCTGCTGGCCGGAGGAGTGCGCTTGAGGCTTGAGTATTTGAATCAATCCTAACTAAAGAAAAATCTATCTAATGCCACTTTCTTGTTAGGACCTGTCTGAGGCCTATGGCTCAAAAAAGCTTCTTTGGAAAGACTTGGCAAAAGCCAGTCTATCCTACAGGTTCCAAAGGAACTCTGGCCTTCACTCTTACAGCCCTGTACAGCGATAAAGACTTATTACAGGGCCTTGATTGCATCTACATAGTAGATGCTGACTGGAGGGGCAAACTTAAGGCTAGAATGGTTCAGCCAACCCTAACTATTGCTACTTTCTTAAATGTTAAGATATTTCTGAGGCCGTTGGCTCAAACAGGCTTCCTTGGACAGACTGGGCGCAAAACACACCATTTCTGATGTTTCCAAATGAACCCTGGGCTTCACCCTTGAACCTCTATACAGGGACCGTTTCATAGTTTTAAGGTTGAAAGACACAAGTCCATCAAGTTCAACCTAAAAGCTAATGTGTTGATCCAGAGGAAGGCAAAAACCCCATGAGGCAGATGCTAATTGCCCCATATTAGGGGAAAAATTCCTTTCCGACTCCACATATGGCAATCAGACTAGTTCCCTGGATCAACGTCCCATAACAAAATCTAGTACGGATAACCTGCAATTTTATATTATTTAAGAAAGGCACACACATGCCCTCCTTGAATTTTTTTTAGAAAATTAAGTATTTCAATTTCATGTGGTAGAGAGTTTCATAACCTCATTGCTCACACAATAAAAATTTGCCAACTAACTTCCTTTAGACAAAGTGAATTAGGATCTTTATGCTAGAGTAATTGAATTAACTCTAACTGAAATAGATTAATGCTTTTTTCCTAAATGTTGAAATTTGTTTAAATCCATCAGCTCAAAAAGGCTTTCTCGGACAGACTTGGCGCAAGCTACTCCATTCTGCAGATCCGAAGGGAACCCTGGCCTTTACCATTACACGCCTGTACATGGATAGATACTTACCATAGGCCCAGAGCTGCATCTACAGAGTAGCTGCTGGCCGGAGGAGCGAGCTTGAGGCTATAGTGGTTGATTCAACTCTAACTGAAGCTTTTTTTTTCCCTAAATACTGGGATCTGTTTAAGGCTGTTGGCTCAAACAGACTTCCTTGGACAGACTTGGCGCAAGCTACTCCATTCTGCAGATCCCAAGGGAACCCAGGTTTTTACCATTACACCCCTGTACAGGGATAGATACTTACCATAGGCCCAGGGTTGCATCTACAGAGTAGCTGCTGGCCGGAGGAGTGCGCTTGAGGCTTGAGTAGTTGAATCAATCCTAACTAAAGAAAAACCTATCTAATGCCACTTTCTTGTTAGGACCTGTCTGAGGCCTATGGGTCAAAAAAGCTTCTTTGGAAAGACTTGGCAAAAGCCAGTCTATCCTACAGGTTCCAAAGGAACTCTGGCCTTCACTCTTACAGCCCTGTACAGCGATAAAGACTTATTACATGGCCTTGATTGCATCTACATAGTAGATGCTGACTGGAGGGGCAAACTTAAGGCTAGAATGGTTCAGCCACCCTAACTATTGCTACTTTCTGAAATGTTAGGATATTTCTGAGGCCGTTGGCTCAAACAGGCTTCCTTGGACAGACTGGGCGCAAAACACACCATTTCTGATGGTTCCAAATGAACCCTGGGCTTCACCCTTGAACCTCAATACAGGGACAGTTTCATAGTTTTAAGGTTGAAAGACACAAGTCTGTCAAGTTCAACCTAAAAGCTAATGTGTTGATCCAGAGGAACGCAAAAACCCCATGAGGCAGATGCTAATTGCCCCATATTAGGGGAAAAATTCCTTCCCGACTCCACATATGGCAATCAGACTAGTTCCCTGGATCAACGTCCCATAACAAAATCTAGTACGGATAACCTGCAATTTTATATTATTCAAGAAAGGCACACATATGCCCTCCTTGAATTTTTTTTAGAAAATTAAGTATTTCAAGTTAATGTGGTAGAGAGTTCCATAACCTCATTGCTCACACAATAAAAATTTGCCAACTAACTTCCTTTAGACAAAGTGAATTAGGATCTTTATGCTAGAGTAATTGAATTAACTCTAACTGAAATAGATTAATGCTTTTTTCCTAAATGTTGAAATTTGTTTAAATCCATCAGCTCAAAAAGGCTTTCTCGGACAGACTTGGCGCAAGCTACTCCATTCTGCAGATCCGAAGGGAACCCTGGCCTTTACCATTACACGCCTGTACATGGATAGATACTTACCATAGGCCCAGGGCTGCATCTACAGAGTAGCTGCTGGCCGGAGGAGCGAGCTTGAGGCTATAGTGGTTGATTCAACTCTAACTGAAGCTTTTTTTTTCCCTAAATACTGGGATCTGTTTAAGGCTGTTGGCTCAAACAGACTTCCTCGGACAGACTTGGCGCAAGCTACTCCATTCTGCAGATCCCAAGGGAACCCAGGTTTTTACCATTACACCCCTGTACAGGGATAGATACTTACCATAGGCCCAGGGTTGCATCTACAGAGTAGCTGCTGGCCGGAGGAGTGCGCTTGAGGCTTGAGTAGTTGAATCAATCCTAACTAAAGAAAAACCTATCTAATGCCACTTTCTTGTTAGGACCTGTCTGAGGCCTATGGGTCAAAAAAGCTTCTTTGGAAAGACTTGGCAAAAGCCAGTCTATCCTACAGGTTCCAAAGGAACTCTGGCCTTCACTCTTACAGCCCTGTACAGCGATAAAGACTTATTACATGGCCTTGATTGCATCTACATAGTAGATGCTGACTGGAGGGGCAAACTTAAGGCTAGAATGGTTCAGCCACCCTAACTATTGCTACTTTCTGAAATGTTAGGATATTTCTGAGGCCGTTGGCTCAAACAGGCTTCCTTGGACAGACTGGGCGCAAAACACACCATTTCTGATGGTTCCAAATGAACCCTGGGCTTCACCCTTGAACCTCAATACAGGGACAGTTTCATAGTTTTAAGGTTGAAAGACACAAGTCCATCAAGTTCAACCTAAAAGCTAATGTGTTGATCCAGAGGAAGGCAAAAACCCCATGAGGCAGATGCTAATTGCCCCATTTTAGGGGAAAAATTCCTTCCCGACTCCACATATGGCAATCAGACTAGTTCCCTGGATCAACGTCCCATAATAAAATCTATTACCACTAACCTGAAATGTTATATTATTCAAGGAACATTTTTCATCAAGCAGTTTTCACCGGAAATGTGTTGCACAACTGTTTGAATCTCAGTAAATTCCTGCACAACTTACATTTAAATACTCTGACCTTTTTACACCCACTCTTTTAACTTCTTAAATAGTGAACAGAGCTTATCTGGACCGCTTGTGGCTTAGCTTTACCTGAAAACTTATTACAAATTAGGCTGGAAAAGTGGTGTAAATTAGGACTGAAATTGACTCCATCTTTTGACTGGAGTACATTTCTTGAGGTGTAGTACGTCAGCTTTAAGGGGATATTTCAATAAATGAATGACCCTAGCTGCAGGTATAAAGAATCAAACTGTGCTGTCCTGACCCATTCCTGGGATTGTGTATGGCACTGACATCACCTCAATACTGCCGCAGCCAACAAATGTAATCAGACGGACTGCCCAGCTGAGCACACTGAGCTGCTGCAGCTCTGAGATGGTGGAACCTCTTTTTTTTAATTAAATGACCTGCAGCTAGGGACATTCATTTATTGAAAGGGAACAACCCCTTTAAGGATGAGTCAAGTTCATTAAGAGGTTTAGTCTTTTTAATGAATTTGGTGCACGTTCCTCCAATAGGCGCTTCATGAATGCTGGTATAGAAATCCACCAGCCTTGATGAATCGGCCACCATAGGTTTACATGGCATGAGCATATACAGAACAGTTGTGTAGTATACGTTACCAGGCCCTCATGATGCTCTTGGTCCTGGATGGCCTTCCACAGTCTGCTTTCTTGCTTCATCATCTTGAAGGGCTCCACTTTCTTTTCTTCTGGCTGGCATGGTGCGGCTCTATCATCCTGCTCCTTTAACACGAAGGGACGAATGACTGTAAAGCTGCCAGGAGCGTTTTTTTATCCCCTTAGATCATTGTGACACCACAAAGTGATGACATAGACAAGTGGGTGAGGCGCCTTTATTCAGTCATCGGGTGTGGTCAGAAGAAATTAGCATATTCCGTGATGTTACTACAATGAGAACAGACATGAACATTCTATTCGGAACCCGACCGCCATTATCAGCGGAACCTTCACTGCTGTCAGATTGGCACTAAAAACAAAAAGAGACCGCGGTGAACCTGGACAGTAACAATCTACAGGGACTGTGACTGCTAAGCGGACTTCATGTCAGATGTTATGCAGTTTTGTCAGAAAAAAAAACAATAAAATATATAAAAGACAGGCTCCAATAAACCTTAAACACTGGGCTGTAGTCACAGATTCTCCTTCCACCTGCAGCACATTGCTCCCCTGCCTAACCCTCCCCGTCCTGCAGCATGTTTCTCACCGCTTAATTCTCCCACTCCTGCAGCACATCACTCCCCTGTCTAAACCTCCCCCTCTTGCGGCACATTGCTCCCGTCTAATCCTCCCCTCCTTGCAGCACATTGTGCCCTTTCTAAATCTCCCCCTTCCTGCACCACATCACCCACTGCCAAATCCCCTCTTGCACCACATCGCCCACTGCCAAATCCTGCACTTCCTGCAGCACATCGCTCCCTGCCTAATCCTCTCCTATTGCATTACATCACTCCCCTGCATAAGCCACCTCTTCCTGCAGCACATCGCTTCCCTGCCTAAGCCTCCCCCTCCTGCATTACATCACTCCCCTGCCTAATCCTCCTCTTCCTGCAGCACAGCGCTCCCTGCCTAATCCTCCTCTTCCTGCAGCACATCGCTCCCTGCATGATTCTCCCTATCCTGCATTACATCACTCCCCTGCATAATCCTCCTCTCCCTGCAGCACACCACTCCCCTGGCTAATCTTCCCCCTCCTGCAGCACATCGCTCCCCTGATCCCCTCTTACGTGACATCTTTTCTATCAGTTACATTTGTGAAGTAACTGCTGTCTCCTGTGAGCAGTGGAGAGCGAAGCTGAGAGCCGGGAGGCTCTGCCCCTCTGCCCCTTCTTGCCACATCATCATCCATCTACATCAGGGCTGTCAAACTCAAATATATAGAGGGCCAAAAGGAAGAGTTTAACTCAGAAAAATAAGTCAACACTTTATCAGATGTTTCTGTGAAAACTTGAGTACAACAAATAAGATTTTGTTATTTTCCCTCAGTTATAAAAAAAATAGTTATGAGAAAAGTGTGACAAAAAGGAGTCATAAAATGCACCAAAATGAAATATCACAATTTATGGCTCAAATTGAGGTGAAGCAAGGAAGAGGTTGAGCTTAGCTAATGAGATGCATCAAACATACAGGTGCTTCTCACAAAATTAGAATATCATCAAAAAGTTTATTTATTTCAGTTCTTCAATCCAAAAAGTGAAACTCATATATTATACAGAGTCATTACAGAGTGATCTATTTCAAGTGTTTATTTCTGTTAATGTTGATAATGATGGCTTACAGCCAATGAAAACACAAAGTTATTATCTCAGTAAATTAGAATAATTAACAAAAAACACCTGCAAAGGCTTCTTACGCATTTAAAAAGGTCCCTTTGTCTGTTTCAGTAGGCTCCACAATCATGGGGAAGACTGATGACTTGACAGATGTCCAGAAGGCAGTCATTGACACACTCCACAAGGAGTGTAAACCACAAAAGGTCATTGCTAAAGAAGCTGGCTGTTAACAGAGTGCTGTATCCAAGCATATTTATGGAAAGTTGAGTGGAAAGAAAAAGTGTGGTAGGAAGAGGTGCACAAGCAACCGGGATAACCGCAGCCTTGAAAAGATTGTTAAGGAAAGGCCATTCAAACATTTGGGGAAGATTCACAAGGAGTGGACTGCTGCTGGAGTCATTGCTTCAAGAGCCACCACACACAGACGTCTCCAGGACATGGGCTACAAGTGTCACATTCCTTGTGTTGAGCCACTCATCACCAATAGACAACGCCAGAAGCATCTTACCTGGGCCAAGGAGAAAAACACCTGGACTGTTGCTCAGTGGTCCAAGGTGTTGTTTTCCGATGAAAGTAAATTTTGCATTTAATTTGGAAATGAAGGACCCAGAGTCTGGAGGAAGAGTGGAGAGGCCACAATCCAAGCTGCTTGAGGTCTCGTGTGAAGTTTCCACAATCGGTGATGGTTTGGGGAGCCATGTCATCTGCTGGTGTAGGTCCACTGTGTTTTATCAAGACCAAAGTCAGCGCACCCGTCTACCAGGACATTGTAGAGCCCTTCATGCTTCCCTCTGCCCACAAGCTTTTTGGAGATGGAAATGTCATTTTCCAGCAGGACTTGGCCCCTGTCCACACTGCCAAAAGTACCAATACCTGGTTTACACAACAGTATCACTGTGCTTGATTGGCAGCAAACTCACCTGACCTTAACCCCATAGAGAATCTATTATAGAGAATCTATGGGGTATTGTCAAGAGAAAGATGAGAGACACCAGACCCAACAATGCAGACGAGCTGAAGGCTTCTATCAAAGCCACCTGGGCTTCCATAACCCCTCAGCAGTGTCACAGGCTGATCGCCTCCATGCCACATTGCCGCATTGATGCAGTAATTGATGCAAAAGGAGCCTGGTCAAGTATTGAGGGCATTTACTGAACATACATTTCAGTAGGAAAATCTTTTCAGATTTTAAAAACATTTTTCAAGCTGGTGTTATAAAGTATTCTAATTTACTGAGATAATAACATTAACAGAAATAAACACTTGAAATAGATCACTCTGTCTGTAATGACTCTATATAATATGAGTTTTACTATTTGTATTGAAGAACTGAAATAAATTAACTTTTTGATGATATTCTAATTTTGTGAGAAGCACCTATAGTATGCTATATGCCCAATTTTAACAAATGTACTGCAATTTTTGCTGAATGTGTTCAGAAATGTACTGATGTGTAAGCAGAAAAATGCAGAGACTTAGGCTATGTGCCCACGATGCAGAAATGCTCCGGATTTTTCCTGAGCGTTTCTGCATCTCGCTGGCAGAAAAAACGCATGCGGATTGTACATGCGGATTGTACATGCGGATTGTACACGCGGATTGTACACGCGGATTGTACACGCGGATTGTACACGCGGATTGTATATGCGGATTGTACACGCGGATTGTACATGCGGATTGTATATGCGGATTGTACACGCGGATTGTACATGCGGATTGTATATGCGGATTGTACACGCGGATTGTACACGCGGATTGTACATGCGGATTGTACATGCGGATTGTATATGCGGATTGTACACGCGGATTGTACATGCGGATTGTATATGCGGATTGTACATGCGTTTTTCCTGCCAGGGACATGCAGAAGTGGAGCGTTCTTCACATGCATTTCCGCATGCGGGTTGACAAGCGCTTTACAAGCGATTTTAGCATCACTTGGAAAGTGCTTGTCAACTTGGTCACACTATAGAAATCCATGAAAACGGCATGGATTTATATAGTGTGACCCCAACGACTGGTTAAAAATAAAAAAATAAATCTATACTTACCTTCCGATGGCCCCCGCAGTCTCGCTTCGCTCCGTCCTGGCTGCCGGCAGATCGCAGTACACTGAAGGACCTGCCGTCACATGACTATGACGTCAGCGCTGGTCCTTCAGTCCATCGCGAGCTGCCGACATGGGAGGACGAGCGCAGCGGGGGCCGTCAGAAGGTAAATATAACATTTATTTTTTATTTTATTCTTTATTTTGACAGGTTCTATGGTACCCGGGTCCGGAGGAGAGTCTCCCATCCTCCTCACCCGGGTACCATCCGCACATTGAACGCATGTATTCCGCATGTGCTTATCTAGTGAAGCGGAATCCATGCGTTCCAATGCAAGTCAATGGCCAGGAAAACGCTGCGCTTCCGCAAAATAATTGGTAGTGCTGCGTTTTTTTCCGCAATGATAATCCGCAGCGGAAATTTCCGCAGCATGTGCACAGCACATGCGGACTATCATTGGGGAACATGGCAGACCTTCTAACATGCGTCTTTAAGCGTTTCTGCAGCGTTTTTGCCATGCGGAAACGCTTAAAATACGCGTCGTGGGCACACAGCCTTAGGCTATGTGCCCACGTAGCGTTTTTGTAGCGTTTTTGCGGCGTTTTTACGGCCGCGAAAACGCTTGTAAAACAGTCTGCCATGCAAAGCCATGTGAATTCGGATGTGCTGTGCACATGATGCGCTAATTTGCGCGCCGAATTCGCATTACTTTGCAAAACGCAGCATGACCATTTCTACTGCGATTACGCTGAAGCTTATTCGCGATGCGTGTGGTATCTGGGAGGAAGACGAGACTACAACTCCTCTTCATCCCGGCTACCACGCGGTGAAAAAAAGAAATAAAAAAGTTAAAAACAAACAAAACCTGTATATTCACCTCTCCGGCGGCCCCCGGTCTGCTCTCCGGTCTCCTCCGGTCTGCTGTCTGTACTGTCAGGACCTGCGCTGACGTCATTTAGTCAGGTGATGGTCGCATGACCGCTGACGTCGGCATCAGGTGATGGTCGCGTGGCCATCAGCTGACTAAATGACGTCACCGCAGGTCCTGACCGTACACTGCGGGACGCTGAAGAGAGAAGACGCGGCCGGGAGCAGACCGGAGGAGACCGGAGAGCAGACCGGGGGCCGCCGGAGAGGTGAATATACAGTTGTTTTTTTTTATTTATTAACGTTTTGATTCTTTTTTTTACTATAGATGCTGCATTTAAAGCATCTAAGTTGTTCACACATTATAGATCCATTTCGGTTGCATGGATTTATATTGTGTGATCAACTTATCAAGCACTTTTCCAAGTGATGCTCAAAATCGCTTGGAAAATTGCTTGAAAAAATGCATGTGAAAACGCTTCTCTCTAGCAGAAAAAACGCATGTAAATCTGCATCAAATCTGCTAGGTGTGCACACAGCCTTATAGCTGGTTTTGCTCTGAGCTGAGATGTCCAGGCTGAATAATGCTCTGGGAGCAGAACCCATCAGCAGAATCTGTCTGTTTCCTGCCTTGTAGCAGTGGATCCCGGCTATTTAGCTCACAGAGCATTGTCTACACAAGATACAATTGTATCCAATTTTCAGCTGGGAACAGGACTATGGACAAGTTTTGCAGCAACTGCATTTGTGATATTAAATGTTGATCAATCTAGATTTTCTTCAGTGTTCTTATTCATTGCAGAAAATCTTAAAAAAGCCGAGGAATGTGGGCAACATGGTGGGTCAATGATTAACGCTGTGGGGCTGGGTTCATATAATAGCAAGGACAACATCTGCAAGGAGTTTGTATGTTCTCCCCGTGTTTGTGTGGGTTTCCTCCGGGTTCTCCGGTTTCCTCCCACACTCCAAAGACATACTGATAGGGAATTCATATTGTGAGCCCCAATGGGGACAGTGATGATAATGTCTGTAAGGGTGCTACAAAATCTAACGGCGCTATATAAGAGAGTAAAATAAATATATAACTAAATAAAATGAATGTATTAAAAGGCTAAGATTGCAAAGAGCTTGTAAAAACAAGAAACTTTGCAATTTCCTTCTTATTCAAAATCTTCTCTGTTCTCAAGAAGGAAAAGATTTTTAATTCTGCAGTGTACAGCTCATTGCTATGGTTACTGACCACCTGAGAAGTGGCTGGTCTCCTTGGCAAGAAGCGCTCACTTGCAGACTGGTGGACTTCAGCGCCCCTGTGCCTGTCCCATTCTGCAGAGGCAAAGCCGCCTCTGCCCGCAGAATGCAAGAGGGCACAATTCAGACAAGCGGCTCAGCCAAGCCACCGGCCAGAACTGTAAATCTTCAGCTTCTGATGAGAGGAACACAAGACCACCCCTTTAATAAAGGAGTAGAGCAGAACTCATACAGTGATTAGTGGGGGTCTGACACCTGAAATCCCCAGACATCAGCTACTTCTGCAAGATGATGTACACAGTGTTAAGAGCTGGAATAGCACAGCTCCGCACACTGTGCAATGGCTGGTTTCGGGTACTACAGCTCAGATCACAATCATTTCAATAGGAGCTGCAGTACCAAGATCGGCCACTACACAGTGTACAGAGCTGTGCTGTTTGGGCTCTCTACGCTGAGTATTTCCAGCTGCTGTCTTATTGGTGAGGGGGCCGTGTGTTGGAACCTCACTGATCTGATATTGATGACCAGGGTCGGACTGCGGTGTCTGGGGCCCACAGGGGAAATTAACTCTAGGGGCCCACCTACAGCAAGATGCAAATATCTGTTATCCGCTCTCCCTGTTATAGTGGAGCATTGACTGGCGGCTCCTGCACATCTACTGGGCGACACTCTAACTGGGATGGACATGTTTGCATTAAAGAGCTTCTTTGGTTAAAACTAGTGTTGAGCGAGTATGTTCTGTTAACCCTTTCGGCGAGTATGCTCGGGCCGAGCTCCGAGTATTTATAGCTCCTCGGTGATATGGTTGAATCGCTCCCGTGTGCATGATTTGCGACTGTTTGACGGTTTTAATACATGTGAGCAGGGTCGGTCTGGGCTGGCGGGATACCGGGAAATTTCCCGGTGGGCCCCGCCCCCTGCTGCAGAGTAGAGGGGGGAGAAGAGAACAAAAAAAAATCCTGCGGTTTTAAGGGGCACGGGCCCTTTAAAAGCGCAGGCATAGTGTATGCAGGGACGCGCGCACGCAGCGTTCATTACCTGAACCACCGCGGCGCACGTCCCTGTGAAGCAGCTGAAGCTGCGTGTCTCCCTTCGCCGGCCGGCGTATGACGTCATCGTCATGCGCCTGCTGTGAAGGAGGCGCGCAACTCAGGAGAAGGAGGACACCGCACGGGATCGCAGGAAGGTAAGAGGTGTGTGTGTGTGTGTGTGTGTGTGTATGTGTGTGTGTGTGTGTAATGGTCTGGACACACAAGGCGGGGGCCAGCAGGACACACAAGGGGGGGGGCCCAGCTGGACAGACACACAAGGGGGGGCCCAGCTGGACAGACACACAAGGGGGGACCAAGTTGGACAGACACACAAGGGGGGGGCCCAGCTGGACAGACACACAAGGGGGGGCCCAGCTGGACAGACACACAAGGGGGGGGGCAAGTTGGACAGACACACAAGGGGGGGGCCAAGTTGGACAGACACACAAGGGGGGGGCCCAGCTGGACAGACACACAAGGGGGGGCCAAGTTGGACAGACACACAAAGGGGGGCCCAGCTGGACAGACACACAAGGGGGGGGCCCAGCTGGACAGACACACAAGGGGGGGCCAAGTTGGACAGACACACAAGGGGGGGCCCAGCTGGACAGACACACAAGGGGGGGGCCCAGCTGGACAGACACACAAGGGGGGGCCCAGCTGGACAGACACACAAGGGGGGGCCAAGCTGGACAGACACACAAGGGGTGGGCCCAGCTGGACAGACACACAAGGGGGGGCCCAGCTGGACAGACACACAAGGGGGGGCCCAGCTGGACAGACACACAAGGGGGGCCCAGCTGGACAGACACACAAGGGGGGGCCCAGCTGGACAGACACACAAGGGGGGGGCCAGCTGGACAGACACACAAGGGGGGGCCCAGCTGGACAGACACACAAGGGGGGGCCCAGCTGGACAGACACACAAGGGGGGGCCCAGCTGGACAGACACACAAGGGGGGGCCCAGCTGGACAGACACACAAGGGGGGCCCAGCTGGACAGACACACAAGGGGCTCCCAGCTGGACAGACACACAAGGGGGCCCAGCTGGACAGACACACAAGGGGGGGCCAAGCTGGACAGACACACAAGGGGGGGCCAAGTTGGACAGACACACAAGGGGGGGGCCCAGCTGGACAGACACACAAGGGGGGGCCCAGCTGGACAGACACACGAGGGGGGACCCAGCTGGACAGACACACGAGGGGGGGCCCAGCTGGACAGACACACGAGGGGGGGCCCAGCTGGACAGACACACGAGGGGGGGCCCAGCTGGACGGACACACGAGGGGGGGCCCAGCTGGACGGACACACGAGGGGGGGCCCAGCTGGACGGACACACGAGGGGGGGCCCAGCTGGACGGACACACGAGGGGGGGCCCAGCTGGACGGACACACGAGGGGGGGCCCAGCTGGACACACGAGGGGGGAACCCTGGCTGGACACGCAAGGGGGGGGCCCTGGCTGGACACGCAAGGGGGGGAGCCTTGGCTGGACACGCAAGGGGGGAGCCCTGGCTGGACACGCAAGGGAGGGGAGCCCTGGCTGGACACACAAGGGGGAGCCCTGGCAGGACACACAAGGGGGAACCAAGGTGGACCCAGGCAAAGGGGGGTGGGCAGGATGGGTATATGGGGGCAGGCTGGACACATGGAGGCCAGGATGGATATATGGGGGGCAGGATGGATATATGGGGGGGGCAGGATGGATATATGGGGGGGAAAGATGGATATATGGAGGCCAGGATGGATATATGGGGGGGGGCAAGCTGGACTTATGGAGGCCAGGATGGATATATGGGGGAGGGGGGGCAGGCTGAACACATGGAGGCCAGGATGGATATATGGGGGGGGACAGGCTGGACACATGGGGAGCTAGGATGAATATGTGGGGGGGCGGGCTCGATACACATGGGCTAGCATAAATATATGGAGGGGCACGCTGGATATATGGGGGGTGTCAGGATGGATATATGCAGGGGGTAAGGGCAGTATGGATATATGAGGGGAGAGGCTGGACACATGGAGGCCAGGATGAATATGTAGAGGGCAGGCTGGACACATGGAGGATATATGGGGGGGACATATGGGGGCGCAGGCTGGAAACATGGAAGCAAGGATGGATATGTGGGGGGGCAGACTGGCACATGGGGGGGCTAGGATGGGTATATGGGAGGGGGCAGGCTCGATACACATGTGCTAGGATAAATATATGGAGGGGTCACACTAGACAAATGGTGGCCAGAAGGGACATATGGGGGTGCCTGGCTAGACAAGGGACTTAATTACTGTTTGGGAGCCAGATTGAGGAACATACTTTACTAGTTTATGGTGACCAGTGGGGAACATTATTACTTTAGATTCCAATTATTATTACATTATTACTTCTGTAATATAATTTACTTTTTAGGAAATTGTTTTCCATGGGATGGGACAAAAGAGAGGTCCTGTTACTGTGCAGGACGGCACTATGTTGCTTTTTTTCTTCAACTGGTGTAGTGTAGAGGTCGGGGGGGGAAAGTGGGAATATTCTCTAGAAGAGATCAGTTATTAATAACTGTGTGTTATTTTCTGCAGAGATGATTCCTGGCTGGAAGAAGTGATGGCCGTCTGTGCCAGATGAAGAAGAAAAGCGAAGATGAAGGACTTCACCTAGAGACATCACTGGTGAGTCAATGTATTACATGTACACTTACACTACACACGTGGTCAAAATTGTTGGTACCCCTCGTTTAATGAAAGAAAAACCCACAATGGTCACAGAAATAACTTCAATCTGATAAATTACAAATTTTTGAAAATGAAGAGATGAAGGTCAGACATTGATTTTCTGCTTCCACAGAATTTAAAAAAAAATTAACCTCATGAAATTGGCCTGGACAGAAATGATGGTTCTTCTTCTTAACTTAATATTTTGTTGAACCTTTTGAGGCAATCACTGCAATCAAACGATTCCTGTAACTGTCAATGAGACTTCTGCGCCTCTCGACAGGTATTTTGGCCGACTCCTCATGAGCAAACTGCTCCAGTTGTCTCGTGTTTGAAGGTTGCCTTTTCCAGAATGTTTCAGCTCTTTCCAAAGATGCTCCATAGGATTTAGGTCAGGGCTCATAGAAGCCACTTCAGAATAGTCCAATGTTTTCCTCTTAGCCATTCTTGGGTGTTTTTAGCTGTGTGTGTTTTGGGTCATTATCCTGTTGCTAGACCTGCGACTGAGACCAAGCTTTCTGACACTGGGCAGCACATTTCTCTCTAGAATCCCTTGATAGTCTTGAGATTTCATTGTACCCTGCACAGATTCAAGACACCCTGTGCCAGGTGCAGCAAAGCAGCCCCAGAACATAACAGAGCCTCCACCATGTTTCACAGTAGGGACAGTGTTCTTTTCTTGATATTTTTCCATCTGTGAACATAGAGCTGATGTGCCTTGCCAAAAACTTCAATTTTTGTCTCATCTGTCCATAGTACATTCTCCCAGAAGCTTTGTGGCTTGTCAACATGTAGTTTGGCAAATTCCAGTCTTGCTTTTTTACTATTTTTTTTTTCAACAATGGTGTTCTCCTTGGTCGTCTTACATGAAGTTCACTTTGGATCAAACAACGGTGGATAGTACGATCTGACACTGATGTTCCTTGAGCTTGAAGTTCACCTTTAATCTCTTTAGAAGTTATTCTGGGCTCTTTTGTTACCATTCATATTATCCGTCTCTTTGATTTGTCATCAATTTTCCTCCTGCAGCCACGTCCAGGGAGGTTGGCTACAGTCCCATGGATCTTAAATTTCTGAATAATATGTGCACCTGTAGTCACAGAAACATCAAGCTGCTTGGAGATGGTCTTATAACCTTTACCTTTTAACATGCTTTTCTATAATTTTCTTTCTAATCTCCTGAGACAGCTCTTTCCTTTGCTTCTTCTGGTCCATGTTGAGTGTGGTACACACCATGTCACCAAACAACACAGTGAGTATCTGTAGCCCTATATACAAGCACAGTGAGTATCTGTAGCCCTATATACAAGCACAGTGAGTATCTGTAACTCTATATACAGGCACAGTGAATATCTGTAACCCTATATACAGGCACAGTGAGTATCTGTATCCCTATATACAAGCACAGTGAGTATCTGTAACCCTATATACAGGCACAGTGAATATCTGTAACCCTATATACAGGCACAGTGAGTATCTGTAACCCTATATACAGGCACAGTGAGTATCTGTAACCCTATATACAGGCACAGTGAGTATCTGTAGCCCTATATACAGGCACAGTGAGTATCTGCAGCCCTATATATAGCACAGTGAGTATCTGTAGCCCTATATACAGGCCCACTGACTGATTACAAGATTGTAGACACCTGTGATGCTAATTAGTGGACACAACTTTATTTAACATGTCCCTTTTGTCACATTATTTTCAGGGGTACCATCATTTCTGTCCAGGCTGATTTCATGAGTTTAATTTTTTTTTTTAATTCAGTGGAAGCAGAAAAGCAATGTCTGACTTTCGTTTGTTCATTTTCATAGATTTTTAATTTATTATTACTTTTGTCAGATTCAAGTTATTTCTGTGACCATTGTGGGTTTTTCTTTCATTAAACGAGGGGTACCAACAATTCTGACCACGTGTGTGTATATAGTATATACAGAACTCCTGTGTATGTCACTGGTGATCACTATATTATGTATACACTATATACAGAGCTTCTGTGTATAATGTCACTTGTGACCACTGTATTACCTGTGCAATATATACAGAGCTCCTGTGTATAATGTCACTGGTGACCACTGTATTACCTGTACACTATATACAGAGCTCCTGTGTATAATGTCACTGGTGACCACTGTAATACCTGTACACTAAATACAGAGCTCCAGTGTATAATGTCACTGGTGATCACTGTATTACCTGTACACTGACACTCTATACAGAGCTCCTGTGTATAATGTCACTGGTGAACCCTGTATTACCTGTACACTGACACTATATACTGAGCTCCAGTGTATAATGTCACTGGTGGTCACTGTATTGCCTGTACACTGTACACTATATACAGAGCTCCTGTGTATAATGTCACTGGTGATCCCTGTATTACCTGTACACTGACACTATATACAGAGCTCCTGTGTATAATGTCACTGGTGATCCCTGTATTACCTGTACACTGACACTATATACAGAGCTCCTGTGTATAATGTCACTGGTGGTAATAACAGTGTTGTTAGTATTGTGGTTTGTATTCATGATCAGTATTGTAGTATTTGGTCACTTTGGGGTGGTAATATGTGGTCTGGTCATGGTGTGGCCGTATTTGTTCCTTGTATGTAGTATTATTCGGTCACTATGTGGTGGTAATATGTGATCTAGTCATGGTGTGGCGATATTTGTCTCTTTTGTATGTGGTATTATTGGTGTTGATATAGTGGACTGTGTTGTGTATGGCAGTCATTTTGTTCTTGCTGATATTAACTAGGAAAAGATTTTTTTCCATTAGGCCACAGCCCCACCATCAGTATTCGGTCAGTATTTTTTCTCAGGAGTAGCTGCCAAAACCAGGAGTGGGTGATAAATACAGAATTGGTGACTTGTTTCTATTATACCTTTTCTCTGATTGTTCCTCACCTGGTTTTGGCTCCCACTCCTGAGAAAAAATACTGACTGAATACTGACCAAATACTGATAGTAGGGCCGCAGCCTTAGAGATTAAATACTTGGACCAGAGCGGCAGAGATGCACTTACAGGGGTTCTCCGGTGAAAACAAGTAATCACCTCTCCACAGGATCAGTGATGATATTGATTGGTGGGGGTCTGACTGCTGGGACACAATCGGCAGAATGTGGAGCTTTTCTCCCCATTAGACTGGAGCGGCATGTGAGATGCGACCACTCATCCAGTCATTCCCTCAGTGACTGTGAGCGCTGCTCTTTTTTGGAAGCTGCATTTTAAAATGGGGATAAGTGTCCTGTCAGGGATGAAACTTCCCCATTCTTCTGATAGGCGCCTTTTCCAATGTTCGGACCCAAACGATCAATAAGTGATCACCGATCCTGTGGATCCCATGGATCGGTGATAACTTGTTTTAACCAAAGAAGCCCTTTAATGCAAACTACCGTAATTGCACATCCCAGTTATAGTGGTGCACAGTAGATGTGCAGGAGCCGCCAGTCAATGCTCCACTATAACAGGGATAGCGGAAAACAGATATTTGCATATGGCTGTAGGTGGGCCCCTAGAGTCAGTTCTCCCTGTGGGCCCCAGACACCCCAGTCCGACCCTGCATGTGAGGAATGTGTAAGAAATAGACATTCCTCACATGTATTAACCCCTTAAGCCGCGGAGCATTTTCCGTTTTTGCATTTTCGCTTTTTGCTCCACTTGTTCCCAGAGCCATAGCGTTTTTATTTTTTAGTCAATATGGCCATGTTAGGGCTTATTTTTTGCGGGACGAGTTGTACTTTTTAACGCCATTACTAGTTTTACCATGCCGTGTACGGGAAAACGGGAAAAAAATTCCAAGAGCCGTGAAATTGCAAAAAAAGTGCAATACCACTGAGGTTTTTTTTTATTTTTTTTACCACGTTCACTGAATGCTAAAACTGACCTGCCATTATTATTCTCCAGGTCATTACGAGTTCGTAGACACCAAACATGTATAGGTTCTTTTTTATTTAAGTGATGAAAAAAAATTCCAAAGTTTGGTAAAAAAAAAAAAAATGGTGCCATTTCCGAGACCCGTAGCGTCTCCATTTTTCGGGATCTGGGGCAGGGTGAGGGCTTATTTTTTGTGAACCGAGCTGAAGTTTTTATAGATGCTATTTTGGGGTAGATCCGATGTTTTGATCGCCCGTTATTGCATTTTATTGCAATTTTACGGTGACCAAAAAACGTAATTCTGGCGTTTAGAATTTTTTTCTCATTACGCCATTTACCGATCGCATTAATTCTATTTTTATATTGATAGATCAGGCTATTCTGAACGCGGCAATGCCAAATATGTGTATGTGGGGTTTATTTTATGATTTTAGGGGGTGATTTAAACTTTTACATTTTTTTATTTTTTTCATATTTTTTAAAACTTTTTTTTTTCACTTTTTGCTTGCTTCTGTAGTCTCCATAGGTGACTTGAAGCAGCAACTGTCCGATCGCCTCTGCTACATACAGGGGACGATCAGATCCCCTGTATGCAGCAGAAATGGTCCTGTGCTATGAGCGCCGACCACTAGATGGCGCTCATAGCGACAGGATCATTACAACCACTGGTGTCTGCTGCAGACCCAGGGTTGTCATGACCACACATCGCCGACCCGCGATCATGTGACGGGGTCGCCGATGGGCGGGGTAAGTGACGCGCTTCCAGGAAGCGCGCATTAAATGCCGCTGTCGGAGATTGACAGCGGCATTTAATATGTTAACAGCCGCTGGTGGATCGCGATTCCACCCGCGCCTGTTGCGCGCACATGTCAGCTGTAATAATCAGCTGACATGTGCTTGGTTCAGTGCGGGCTCAGCGCCGGAGCCCTCACTGAACCGGAGGATAACGACATGCGCGTACTAATACGTGACATGTCGTTAAGGGGTTAAAGCTGTCAAACAGTTGCAAATCATGCACACGGGAGCGATTCAACCATATCACCGAGCAGCTGTAAATACTCGGCGCTCGGCCCGAGCATACTCGGACAGAACATACTCGCTCAACACTAGTTAAAACAAGTTATCAACGATCCATGGGCTCTACAGGATAGGTGATCACTTATTGAGCATTTGTGTCCGAACATTGGAAAACGCACCTATCGGAAGAATGGGGAAGTTTTATCCCTGACAGAACACTTATCCCTATTTTAAAATGCTGCGGCAGGTGGGACGTCTGACCGCAGCTCTATTCATTCTCTTAGAGACTTGCAAAAAAGAGCAGCGCTCACAGCCACTGAGAGAATGAATGGATCAGTGGTCGCATCTCACATGCCGCTCCAGTCTAATGGGGAGAAAAGCTCCACATTCTGCCGGTGTGTGCAAGCAGTCAGACCCCCACCAATCAATATTATCAATGATCCTGTGGAGAGGTGATTACTTGTTTTCACCGGAGAACCCCTGTAAGTGCATCTCTGCCGCTCTGGTCCAAGTATTTAATCGCTAAGGCCACGGCCCTACTATCAGTATTCGGTCAGTGTCCAGTCAGTATTTTTTCTCAGGAGTGGGAGCCAAAACAGGTGATGAACAATCAGAGAAAAGGTATAATAGAAACAAGTCACCAATTCTGCATTAATCAACCATTCCTGGTTTCGGCAGCCACTCCTGAGAAAAATACTGACCAAATACTGATGGTGGGGCTGTGGCCTAATGGAAAAAAATCTTTTCCTAGTTAAGATCAGCGAGAATAAAATGACCGCCATACACAACACAGTCCACTATATCAACACCAATAATACCACATACAAAAGGGACAAATATCGCCACACCTTGACTAGATCACATATTACCACTACATAGTGACCGAATAATACCACATACAAGGAACAAATATGGCCAAACTATGACCAGACCATATATTACCACCCCAAGGTGACCAAATACTACAATACTGATCATGAATACAAAACCACAATACTAACAACACTGTTATTACCACCAGCAACATTATACACAGGAGCTCTGTATATAGTGTCAGTGTACAGGTAACACAGTGATCACCAGTGACATTATAGACAGGAGCTCTGTATATAGTGTATAGGTAATACAGTGATCACCAGTGACATACACAGGAGCTCTGTATATACTATATACACACGTGGTCAAAATTGTTGGTACCCCTCGTTTAATGAAAGAAAAACCCACAATGGTCACAGAAAAAACTTGAATCTGACAAAAGTAATAATAAATTAAAAATCGATGAAAATGAACAAATGAAAGACAGACATTGCTTTTCAACCCTGCTTCCACAGAATTTAAAAAAAAATTAAACTCTTGAAATAGGCCTGGACAGAAATGATGGTACCCCTGAAAATAATGTGACAAAAGGGACATGTTAAATCAAGTTGTGTCCACTAATTAGCATCACAGGTGTCGACAATCTTGTAATCAGTCAGTGGGCCTGTATATAGGGCTACAGATACTCACTATGCTGTTTGGTGACATGGTGTGTACCACACTCAACATGGACCAAAGGAAGCAAAGGAAAGAGTTGTCTCAGGAGATTAGAAAGAAAATTATAGACAAGCATGTTAAAGGTAAAGGTTATAAGACCATCTCCAAGCAGCTTGATGTTCCTGTAACTACAGTTGCACATATTATTCAGAAATTTAAGATCCATGGGACTGTAGCCAACCTCCCTGGACGTGGCCGCAGGAGGAAAATTGATAACAAATCAAAGAGACGAATAATATGAATGGTAACAAAAGAGCCCAGGAAAACTTCTAAAGAGATTAAAGGTGAACTTCAAGCTCAAGGAACATCAGTGTCAGATCGCACCATCCGTCGTTGTTTGATCTAAAGTGGACTTCATGGGAGACGACCAAGGAGTACACCATTGTTGAAAAAAAATCATAAAAAAGCCAGACTGGAATTTGCCAAACTACATGTTCACAAGTCACAAAGCTTTTAGGAGAATGCCCTATGGACAGATGAGACAAAAATGGAAGTTTTTGGCAAGGCACATCAGATCTATGTTCACAGATGGAAAAATGAAGCATATCAAGATAAGAACACTGTCCCTACTGTGAAACATGGAGGAGTCTCTTTTATGTTTTGGGGCTGGTCTGCCGCATCTGGCACAGGGTGTCTTGAATCTGTGCAGGGTACAATGAAATCTCAAGACTATCAAGGGATTCTAGAGAGAAATGTGCTGCCCAGTGTCAGAAAGCGTGGTCTCAGTCGCAGGTCATGGGTCTTGCAACAGTATTATGACCCAAAACACACAGCTAAAAACACCCAACAATGGCTAAGAGGAAAACATTGGACTATTCTGAAGTGGCTTCTATGAGCCCTGACCTAAATCCTATTGAGCATCTTTGGAAAGAGCTGAAACATGCCGTCTGGAAAAGGCAACCTTCAAGCATGAGACAACTGGAGCAGTTTGCTCATGAGGAGTGGCCAAAATACCTGTGGAGAGGTGCAGAAGTCTCATTGACAGTTACAGGAGTCGTTTGATTGCAGTGATTGCCTCAAAAGGTTGTTCAGCAAAATATAAAGTTAAGAAGAACCATCATTTCTGTCCAGGCCTGTTTCATCAGTTTATTTATTTTTTTTTATTCTGTGGAAGCAGAAAAGCAATGTCTGACTTTCATTTGTTCATTTTCATAGATTTTTAATTTATTATTACTTTTGTCAGATTCAAGTTATTTCTGTGACCATTGTGGGTTTTTCTTTCATTAAACGAGGGGTACCAACAGTTTTGACCACGTGTGTAGTGTAAGTGTACATGTGTGTCACCCTAGCCTGGATGCCACAAGTGTAATTAAAGCTGTGTCTGAGAGCAGGGGGGAGGTTCTCTAGTCAGGGGAACATTAGCATGCAATGCCTCCTGTCTCAGGCCAGTAGGGGGAGCAGGCTGCCCCTATAAAAGCTGGTGCTGAGGGCAGGGTTAGAGAGAACCCAGATGACCTGTCTCAGGACTGAGACGTGTCTCAGCAGAGCAGGGACAGACAGTTGCACTGCACCTAAGAGGAAGTGTGGCAGGAGGAGAGCCACAAGCCAGAGACAAGAGGCGAAGAGAGCCTGTCTTGGCAGATAACAGACTTAATCTACCAGAGTTTGGTGTCTGAGGCTGGAAGGATTCCACATCCCCCAGCAGAGAACCAGTCCGCAAGGGACTGTATATTCCTTGGCCTAAGAAGCCTGGAGGCCCTGCCACAACAGAAGGGACCAGTAAAGCCATACAAGGCTGGGAGCAGAAAGGAACCCACGTCGCAGGCCATACAGGCAAGAAAACATGGAAAGCTCGGAAACGTGGGCTGTTACCCTATCAGGAGGAGATAGCCAGAAGGAGCGCAGAATGCACGGTAGGCCTACACCCTCACCCTGACCAGGGCCAATTTCCCCGTTGCTCTCAGACATCCAGGTCCCTTCCTAGCCGGGACTGTTTGTGGGTCAGTTTACCTGTTTAGTAAAGACCCTAGACTGCAACCTGTTGTCTGTGTGCTCCTTGCTCCTCCAGCACTATCAGCACTGGGACTCCCACTACCATCACTCCCAACATCCATTATACTGCCCTGGGGCCGCACTCTTCCCGTGGAGAGTCACACTACCCTAGCTGCACACCTCATCAGTCCCAGCGGTCTGCAGGCAGCGGCGGTTCCTAATAACCGCAATCCATGGGTGGCGTAGTCAGACATTATCAGCAGAACATAGCAGACTACCATTGGCCTGACCACCCTGAGCCACGGAACCGGGTCGCCACTACTACCCCCATCGTCTCCCTATTGCCCGGATCCGAGTGCCGCACGGCCCAGGGGGCGAGTCAGCTTTGGCGTAGTCGGCAGGATTTCGTGCCCGCAACCACCGGGTACTGCGTGCCTGAAAAAGACTTTTGTAACTTACCTGTGGCAAAGTTTCCCGCCGTCCGGAGTCTTTTCCCGCCATCCGGAGCCGATTCCCGCCATCGGACGCCATCTTGGACCGTTTCCCGCCATCTTCTGCCGTCTTCCCGCCATCCGCAGCTGCTTCCCGCCATCGGACGCCATCTTCAGGACGCCGCGCGGGAAGAAGAGGGGCGTGGACGTCAAAACCGCGCGAGATCCGAAGCTCCGCCGCACGCACCGACGCTGCGCAAGGTCCTGGAAGGGAGAGAGAGCGACGCTGACGTCATCAGGACGCGACGCCAGGTCCTCGTCCATAGCAGCAGCAGCGGAGCCGCGGCCTACAGAAGAGGATCGTCGGAAGGTAGGCCACGCGTAACTAGGGGGGGAGGAAGATGACGGACACAGAGGCGCCCACTACCACCAACGCAACTACAGCAGCGGTGATGCCCTTTTCCTTGCCCTACATCCCTGGAGCGGCCTGGCTGCCCAAATACTCAGGGGAGCCCCATGCCCTAACTGACTTCAAGGAAAGGCTATACAGTTTGTTCCACGTTTACCCCCTGACAGAGGAACAGAAGGTCAGCATATTAACAGGGCAGTTAACTGGCGCAGCCCAGCGGGAGGTAAAATCATGGCCCACTGAGGAGAAAAGGACTGTGAAGGGTATTCTGGCCCGGCTGCGGGGTACCTTTGACACACGTACCTCTGCTGAGATTAAAATGAGGTTCTATGGATGTAAGCAGCGGGCACAGGACAGCATCAGAGACTATGCCCTAAATCTGCAGGAAGCCTTGAGGGCTATTCAACAAACTGACCCTGGCAGTGTGCAGGAAACGGATAAGCTGCTAACAGAACAATTCATAGAAGGTCTGCTGTCTAGCGCCCACAGGGCCCAACTGCGCCTCATGTTCTTTCAGAACCTCGACCTGACCTTTGCCCAATTTAAGGACAGGGCCATAAGGGTGCTCCGTGAATCTGCAACCAGTGGCGCTATAAACCCCCGGCGCCCTGCTATCACTTACCACCAGGAGGCGGCGCCCTCCTCTATGGACTCCGTGGAGGCTGATGCACAGGCCCTGAACCAAGCCCCGTCGAAAGATCTGCACCAACAAGTCCAGGAGCTGACCAGGAGCGTCGCGGCGTTGACCAGGACCGTCCAGGCGTTGCAAGTGGACCCGTCAAGACCCATCGAGCTGGCTTCAAGTCCGGAGGATGTCCCATGGCGTCGACAGAGGAGGATCCCGTCGTTCCGAGGGAGGCCCACAGACCGCTACGCAGAGGATGGACAGCCCATTTGCCGTCGATGCAACCAGCCCGGACACATTTCCAGGTACTGTAATTTAAACGGGTCCAACCTGGGGCAGAGGGCCAACCCCCAGGCATAAGATCACCAGGCCCTTACAATTGGCGTAATAAGTACGTTGGGGGGCGCCCAGTTTTACCCGTGGTGCTGGACGGTATCCCCATGAGCGCCTTGCTGGATACTGGGTCACAAGTAACCACTATCCCTTATGTACTTTTTAAGCAGTATTGGACTGATGTTGATATCATACGGTATCCAGACGGTAACTTGAGCAACATCGCCAGTAATGGCTTACCCGTGCCGCAGATGGGGTTCAAGGAGATGACCATTAAGATTGGTAAAGTTGAACTACCGGCACAGGGAGTGATTATTGTGGACATTGACCGTCGTGAAAGTTACCCTAAAATAACTGTGGGTACTAATGTAATTGAAAATTGTCTTTCAGAGGTAATTGTAATCTTACAACAGGTGGCGGTGAATGCTAGTTCCAGCCAACAGAGAGTTCTCAACAAGGAGATAAAGGCCCTGATGAGACGGCAGCAGGTAGAACTGTCTGGTGGTGAGATCGGTAGCGTAAGACTGAGTGACCCATTCCCCATTTCCATGCCTCCCAAAAGTGAAATGATGATCTGGTGTCGGACTGCAATCGGGTTGAGAGGTAGAGACTACCAAGCCATGGTAGAACCCGTGTACTCAGACAGCAGGCCCACCATTTTGACAGCCCGGGGGGTGGTTGATGTCCGTCATGGGAGGGTGCCCGTCCGCATCCTCAACATTGGGGAGAGGGAGGTACACTTACCCAGGT
This sequence comes from Phyllobates terribilis, assembly GCF_046119375.1. NCBI lineage: Eukaryota > Metazoa > Chordata > Amphibia > Anura > Dendrobatidae > Phyllobates > Phyllobates terribilis. The sequence continues at coordinate 1,282,281 of NW_027362852.1, read as the reverse complement.
ACGCTACACTCGCCAAGCTGTTTGTGGTCGAACACAAAGCTATCAGGGCCGTGGAACCCTTGCCTCCATCTCCTCAGGCGGAGGGTAATGGCTCCCAGAAACAAAAGGAGGACTGGTGCCAGAAACTCCACGTGGGTGCTGACTCCACTCCCCTGCACCAAAAACAAGGAGTCTACCGGGTGGTACAGGAGTACGAGAGAGTCTTTAGTAAGCACCCGCTAGACTTCGGCAGAGTAAAGGGGATAGAACACCACATCCCCACAGGGAGCCACCCACCGATAAAAGAGAGGCACAGACCTGTACCCCCTGCACATTATCAGAACGCAAGGGGCATGCTAAGAGAGATGAAAGAAGCTGGGGTTATTAGAGACAGCTGTAGCCCCTGGGCAGCCCCCTTGGTTCTGGTCAAAAAGAAAGACGGCACCATGAGAATGTGCGTCGACTATAGACAAATCAACCGTATCACTCACAAAGACGCATATCCGCTGCCTAGAATAGAGGAGTCTTTAGCCGCACTAAAATCAGCTAACTTCTTTTCTACTTTGGACCTTACTAGCGGGTACTGGCAGGTTCCTGTGGCAGAGGCTGACAAGGAGAAGACCGCCTTCACCACCCCGATGGGACTGAGCGAATTCAACTGCATGCCTTTCGGGCTCTGCAACGCACCAGGGACCTTCCAGCGGCTGATGGAATGCTGTCTAGGGCACCGAAACTTCGAGACGGTCCTCCTTTACCTGGACGACGTGATCGTCTATTCGAAGACCTACGAGGACCATCTGAAGCACCTGGCCGAGGTGTTCGAAGCCCTGGCAGGCTATGGCCTGAAGGTGAAACCATCGAAGTGTCACCTGCTGAAACCAAAGGTCCAGTACCTAGGGCACGTGGTAAGCGCGGAAGGAGTGGCCCCCGACCCTGACAAGGTCACGGCAATCAAGAGCTGGCCAAGCCCCTCGAACATCAAAGAGGTGAGACAGTTTCTCGGGTTGGTAGGCTACTACCAAAGATTCATCCCCGGGTTCACCAAGATGGCAGCTCCTATGCAGGACCTCCTGATCGGACAGTCTAAGTCCAGGAGGCAAAAGCCGCCCTTCAAGTGGGATAAACCGGAAGAGGAGTCCTTCCGCCAGCTAAAGATGGCCCTCACAGGGGATGAGATCCTGGCCTACCCTGATTATGGCCAGCCTTTCATTCTCCACACAGATGCCAGTAATGTGGGACTGGGAGCCGTATTGTCCCAAAACCAACAGGGCAGAGAACGGGTGATCGCATACGCCAACCAGAAGCTGAGGCCCACAGAGAGGAACCCGGAGAATTACAGCTCCTTCAAGCTAGAATTCTTGGCGGTGGTGTGGGCCGTGACGGAACGCTTCAAGCATTACCTGGCCTCCGCAAAGTTCACCGTGTACACGGACAACAACCCGTTGACACACCTGGACAATGCAAGACTGGGTGCCCTGGAACAGCGGTGGATGGCCCGTCTCTCCAACTATGACTTCGTGATCAAGTACCGGGGAGGCAAAACCAACTCCAACGCGGACGCCCTATCAAGGATGCCTCACTTACCTGAAGGTGACGAAGACCCAGAAGAGCTGGAGGAGGTAGAACTCCCCGCGTTTCACCGGTATGGAGCCGCTCAACACTCTCACCGCGTGAAGGAGGAGGATCTAACAACTGTGATGATGAATCCCCTACCTCACCACAGCTGGGCCGAGACCCAAGATAGTGACCCTGCAGTCCGCCTGGTGAAAGATCTGCTGACCCGGGAAGACGCCCGCTTAGATCCAGATGCCCCAGAGGAAGCCAAGCAGCTATGGAAGGAGAAGAGCAAGCTGTTCCTCTACGAAGGCAAGTTGTGCAGAAGGATTGTCAACCACCGGACGCACGAGCTGACCTGGCAAGTCGTGGTCCCAAGGAGGGATGCAGCTATGGTCCTGGGGGCTTACCATGACAGAGCGGGACACTTCGGTTGGAAGAAACTGGAGTTCCTACTAAGAGGAAGATTCTTTTGGGTCGGCATGAGAGGAGCTGTAGAAAAATGGTGCAGAGACTGTGGCCCTTGTCACCTAAGGAGGAAGGACCGTGCCAGCCAGAAGACACCCTTGAGGCCCATCATCACCACGCAGCCTCTTGAGCTGGTAGCTCTGGACCATGTCAAATTGGCTCCCAGCCGGTCAGGATACATCTATGCCCTGACAATCGTGGACCACTATTCCCGTTTTCTAGTGGTGGTCCCGGTAAAGGACTTGACAGCCCAAACAGCGGCCAGAGCCTTCCAGCAATATTTCTGCCGTCCACACGGGTATCCGGAACAGGTCCTGACAGACCAGGGTCCAGCGTTCGAGGCTGAAATCTTCCAGGAGTTCTGCAACCTCTATGGCTGTAAGAAGATTCGTACAACGCCTTACCACCCCCAAACCAACGGGATGTGTGAGAAGATGAACAATATAGTCATTGATCTCCTGAAGACGTTGCCCCTGGAGGAACGCAGCCTGTGGCCAGAAAAACTGCCGGACCTGATAGACCTATACAACAATATCCCAGTGAATGCTACAAACTGCACCCCGGCTTACCTGATGCGAGCTAGACCAGGAAAGCTGCCCGTAGACCTGGAGATGGGAGTCCTAATACCTGAGGACACCTCCCCGGATGCGGACTGGGATACGGAAAGGCAACTGCAGTACAAGAAGGTACAGGAGAGTGTGGAGAAGAGCCTGGCCCAGGTGAGAGAGAAGCAAGAAAGACTCTTCAATCAACACGCCCCTGCTAGTCCCCTAGAACCTGGTGAGCAAGTCCTAAAGCGAAAAAGAAGGCTACATAAGTTGGACGACCAGTGGGAAAGGGAACCCTACACCGTACTGCAGTCTGACCACGACAACCCAAAGGTGTGCGTAATCACCAAGGACGGAGGAGAAACCACTAGTGTCGTCTCCAGAGACCATCTCAAAAGGTGCCCCGAGCAACTCCGTAGTGCAGAAGAGGATCAGAGTGACCTTGAACCCGCAGAGGACAAGGAAGAAATGATCAGCACCGTTCTCGGAGAGTTTCCTCAGTCCTGGACTCGCATAAATGATGCCATAGTGGTACCTGTCCTGCATTTCCTGCAACCGGCACAGCAACAACCAACACCAGAGCCGGAAGGTGAAGAGGAGCAAGCAGTTCCAGAGGCAGAAGAGCCTGTACCAGCAGCCCAGGAGAGTCAACCCTCTGCTGACAGTGAGCCTGCCATGCCTGCGGTAAGCCAAAGGACCCGCAGACAGCTGCCTGCCCTACCTGTACACCCAGCTGGTAGCTGCACCCCTAACGCTAGTGGGGAAAGCCAAGTCAGTCCACCACCAGACAGTGGGCTACGTAGGTCAACCAGGAGCACAAAGGGACAGATACCCGCTCGCTGGAGAATATAGAGTGTACTAAAATTGTAAATAACCCTGTTGCCAAATGTTGAATTGTTTGCAAAGTTACATGCATGTTTGGTAATACTCTGTTTCAGTTTCTTGCAGCTACCGTAAGGACTCACAGGTTATGGACTTTTTATAACCGGGACCTTGTATGGACTGCGTTCCGAGCCTAACCCAGGAATGAACTAAGACTGTGAAGGACTTGGGGTAGGACAGACCCCCACCTGGTTAAGGCTCCCCGTTGTGCTGGTGATATGGACACCCGGTCACAGGCCACACTGTGACCTTAAGAACTCAATTTGTGCGTCGTCTGTCTATTAATGTTTTATTGTTATGCATATTGTCTTTGTTTACTGTTTAGTCCCGGAGTACTAAATTTCACTAGGGGGGAATGTGTCACCCTGGCCTGGATGCCACAAGTGTAATTAAAGCTGTGTCTGAGAGCAGGGGGGAGGTTCTCTAGTCAGGGGAACATTAGCATGCAATGCCTCCTGTCTCAGGCCAGTAGGGGGAGCAGGCTGCCCCTATAAAAGCTGGTGCTGGGGGCAGGGTTAGAGAGAACCCAGATGACCTGTCTCAGGACTGAGACGTGTCTCAGCAGAGCAGGGAAAGACAGTTGCACTGCACCTAAGAGGAAGTGTGGCAGGAGGAGAGCCACAAGTCAGAGACAAGAGGCGAAGCAAGCCTGTCTTGGCAGATAATAGACTTAATCTACCAGACTTTGGTGTCTGAGGCTGGAAGGATTCCACACCCCCCAGCAGAGAACCAGTCCGCAAGGGACTGTATATTCCTTGGCCTAAGAAGCCTGGAGGCCCTGCCACAACAGAAGGGACCAGTAAAGCCATACAAGGATGGGAGCAGAAAGGAACCCACGTCGCAGGCCATACAGGCGAGAAAACACGGAAAGCTCGGAAACGTGGGCTGTTACCCTATCAGGAGGAGATAGCCAGAAGGAGCGCAGAAAGCACGGTAGGCCTACACCCTCACCCTGACCAGGGCCAATTTCCCCGTTGCTCTCAGACATCCAGGTCCCCTCCTAGCCGGGACTGTTTGTGGGTCAGTTTACCTGTTTAGTAAAGACCCTGGACTGCAACCTGTTGTCTGTGTGCTCCTTGCTCCTCCAGCACTATCAGCACTGGGACTCCCACTACCATCACTCCCAACATCCATTATACTGCCCTGGGGCCGCACTCTTCCCGTGGAGAGTCACACTACCCTAGCTGCACACCTCATCAGCCCCAGCGGTCTGCATGCAGCGGCGGTTCCTAATAACCGCAATCCACGGGTGGCGTAGTCGGACATTATCAGCAGAACATAGCAGACTACCATTGGCCTGACCACCCTGAGCCACGGAACCGGGTCGCCACTACTACCCGCATCGTCTCCCTATTGCCCGGATCCGAGTGCCCCACGGCCCAGGGGGCGAGTCACATGTAATACACTGACTCACCAGTGACGTCTCTAGGTGAAGTCCTTCATCTTCGCTTTTCTTCTTCATCTGGCACAGACGGCCATCACTTCTTCCAGCCAGGAATCATCTCTGCAGAAAATAACACACAGTTATCAATAACTGATCTCTTCTAGGGAATATTCCCACTCCACCCCCCGACTTCTACACTACACCAGTTGAAGAAAAAAAGCGATATAGTGCCGCCCTGCACAGTAACAGGAGCCCGCTTTTGTCCTATCCCATGGAAAACAATTTCCTAAAAAGTAAATTATATTACAGAAGTAATAATGTCTCTAATTGGACTCTAAAATAATAATGTTCCTCACTGGCCACCATAAACTAATAAAGTATGTTCCTCAATCTGGCCCCAAACAGTAATTAAGTCCCTTGTTCAGCCTGGCACCCCCATATATCCATCCTGGCCCCCCCTTCCCTGCATATATCCATCCTGACACCCCCCATATATCCCTTCTGGCCCCCATATGTCCAGTGTGACCCCTCCATATATTTATCCTAGCCCACGTGTATCGAGCTTGCCCCCTCCCATATACCCATCCTAGTCCCCCATGTGGCCCTCCTGTTCCCCCCATATATCCATCCTGGCCTCCATGTGTCCAGCCTGCTCCCCCACATATCCATCCTGGCCTCCATGTTTCCAGCCTGCCCCCCCATATATCTGTCCTGGCCTCCATGTGTCCAGCCTGCCCCCTCCCATATATCTGTCCTAAAGCCCCATGTGTCAAGCCTGCCCCCCATATATCCATCCTGGCCTCCATGTGTCCAGAATGCCCCCCCTACATATCCTTCCTGGCCTCCATGTGTCCAGCCTGCCCCCCACAATATATCCATCCTGGCCTCCATGTTTCCAGCCTGCCCCCCATATATCCATCCTGGCCTCCATGTGTCCAGCCTGCCCCCTCATATATCCATCCTGCCCTTCCCCCCTGCATATATCCATCCTGACACCCCCCCATATATCCATACTGGCCCCCATATGTCCAGCGTGGCCCCTCCATATATTTATCCTAGCCCACGTGTATCGAGCCTGCCCCTCCACATATCTATCCTAGCCCCCCATGTGTCCAGCCTGCCCCCCACATATCCATCCTGGCCATCATGTGTCCAGCCTGCCCCGCCCCCCATATATCCGGCCCCCCCATATATCCATCCCCCTCACATATCCATCCTGGCCTCCATGTGTCCAGCCTGCCCCACCATATAGCCATCCTGCCCACCCTTTCCCATGTGTCCAGCCAGGCTCCCCCTTATGTGTCCATCCAGGCTCCCCCCTTGTGTGTCCAGCCAGGGTTCCCCCTTGTGTGTCCAGCCAGGCTCTCACCCTTGTGTGTCCAGCCAGTGTTCCCCCTTGTGTGTCCAGCCAGGGTTCCCCCTTGTGTGTCCAGCCAGGGTTCCCTCTTGTGTGTCCAGCCAGGGCTCCCCCATGTGTGTCCAGTCAGGGCTCCCCCTTGTGTGTCCAGCCAGGGCTCCCCCTTGTGTGTCCAGCCAGGACTCCCCCTTGTGTGTCCAGCCAGGGTTCCCTCTTGTGTGTCCAGTCAGGGCTCCCCCTTGTGTGTCCAGTCAGGGCTCCCCCTTGTGTGTCCAGCCAGGGCTTCCCCTTGTGTGTCCAGCCAGGGCTCCCCCTTGTGTGTTCAGCCAGGGCTCCCCCTTTTGTGTCCAGCAAGGCCCCCCTTGTGTGTCCATCCGGGCCCCCCCTTGTGTGTCCAGCCAGGGTCCCCCCTTGTGTGTCTAGCCGGGCCCCCCCTTGTGTGTCCAGCCAGGGGCCCATCCCATTCTGCATCCACTCATATACACACAGACACACACACAGACACCTCTTACCTTCCTGCTCTCCCGTGCGGTGTCCTCCTTCTCCGGTGACGTCATACGCCGGCCGGGGAAGGGAGACGCGCAGCTTCAGCTGCTTCACTGGGACGTGTGTCGCGGCGGTTCAGGTAATGAACGCCGCGTGCGCGCGTCCCTGCATACACTGTGCCTGCGCTTTTAAAGGGCCCGTGCCCCTTAAAACCGCAGGTTTTTTTATTTTTTCATTCTCTTCTCCCCCTCTCCTCTGCAGAAGGGTACCCCGCCAGCCCAGTCCCACCCTGTTGATGACTTATCCTAAAATCGGTCATTAATATATAAGTCCTGAACAGTCCCGTTAAGCTTGTTTTACCTAGTTGTAAAAGCCCTTTAAGTCCTCATTATAAGGTAAGGTATCAATGGATCTAATTAAATTCTCCAAAGAGAACTATTTATACATTTTAGTCACTGTGAGCTTTCTACAAGATATTGCGGGCAGTATATAGCGAATATACGGACACAGAGCCATTCGCCGGCTCAGATTGCCAATAAGCACCTTGTAAATATGAGACCTTGACATCATAGGTTACTTGGCTTAATATGAAATTGTCCCTCATGTGTACCGCATTGTGGGCAGGGACTATATGTACATCACTGCAGAATATGTTGGCAATAAAAAGTCAACAGAAATGAATATCATGCAGATCCTCACCAGGACTCCAGCAGTGTCACCATCCTGCCACCATACAGCTATAGAAGGACAATAAACCTGCAGGGTTCTCCCCTCAGTTATTTTTCCTTTAATTTTATTATCTGTTTCTTACTCACAGTGAAAGAACAGTCATCAGATATTTTATTCTTCACTTTTTATTTTACAGTCTCAGCTCTGAAGAATAGAACGTCTTATGAATAAATGACAGCTCACTTATTACAGTGGTGGCCAAAAGTATTGGCACCCCTGCAATTCTATCAGATAATACTCAGTTTCTTCCTGAAAATGATTGCAATCACAAATTCTTTGGTATTATTATCTTCATTTAATTTGCTTGCAAGGAAAAAACACAAAAGAGAATGAAGCAAAAATCAAATCATTGATCATTTCACACAAAACTCCAAAAATGGGCCAGACAAAAGTATTGGCACCCTCAGCCTAATACTTGGTTGCACAACCTTTAGCCAAAATAACTGCGAACAGCCACTTCCGGTAACCATCAATGAGTTTCTTACAATGCTCTGCTGGAATTGTAGACCATTCTTCTTTGGCAAACTGCTCCAGGTCCCTGATATTTGAAGGGTGCCTTCTCCAAACTGCCATTTTGTGATCTCTCCACAGGTGTTCTATGGGATTCAGGTCTGGACTCATTGCTGGCCACCTTGGAAGTCTCCAGTGCTTTCTCTAAAACCATTTTATAGTGCTTTTGGAAGTGTGTTTTGGGTCATTGTCCTGCTGGAAGACCCATGACCTCTAAGGGCGACCCAGCTTTCTCACACTGGGCCCTACATTATGCTGCAAAATTTGTTGGTAGTCTTCAGACTTCATAATGCCATGCACACTGTCAAGCAGTCCAGTGCCAGAGGCAGCAAAGCAACCCCAAAACATCAGGGAACCTCCGCCATGTTTGACTGTAGGGACCATGTTCTTGTCTTTGAATGCCTCTTTTTTTTTCCTGTACACTCTATGTTGATGGTTTTTCCCAAAAAGCTCGACTTTTGTCTCATCTGACCAGAGAACATTCTTCCAAAACATAGTAACATAGTTTGTAAACATAGTTAGTAAAGCCGAATAAAGACTTGCGTCCATCAAGTTCGACCTGTTAGTTCTGTAATTGGTAAAGTTGATCCAGAGGAGGGCAAAAACCCCAAATGATTTGGCCAATCTTCACCTGAGGAAAAATTCCCTCCTGACTCTGAAACCAGCAGTCAGAATAAATCCCTGTATCAACTTACTATTTTATTTTATTTTTAAGTATATGCTGAAATCTGCCTGGTATCTAGAAATGCATCCAGTCCCCGCTTGAACTGGTGTAGTGAATCTGACATCACCGTCTCCTCACTCTGTGAATTCCATATTCTCACTGCTCTTACCGTAAAGAACCCCTCTAGTGACGCTTACCCAATCTGAGTATATTCCATTTATAACCACCCTCTGCCTTCTATCCCTTAGCCAGTTAGCTACCCACTTGCAGACATTTTCCCCCAGCCCCATCATTCTCATTTTGTATACCAACCTATTATGTGGCACGCTATCGAAAGCTTTTGAGAAGTCGAGATACACGATATCCACTGGTTCCCCCTGATCTACTCGAGAGCTAATCTCCTCGTAGAAGTCAATCAGGTTTGTTTGGCAGGAGCGATTCTTCATGAATCCATGTTGGTTCGGGATTAAAAGATTATTAGCATCAAGATGCTCCGTAATTGCCTCTTTAATGAAGCTTTCAAAAATTTTGCCCACAACGGACGTCAGACTCACCGGCCGATAGTTTCCGGCGTCACTTTTCGCTCCCTTTTTGAATATTGGCACTACATTCGCCTGTCGCCAATCAAGTGGCACAGACCCAGTCTCAACAGAGTCCTTAAATATAAGATATAACGGTCTGTCTATCACATTACTTAGTTCCCTTAGTACCCGTGGGTGTATGCCATCAGGTTCTGGTGATTTGTTTATTTTAATGTTACTGAGGCGTTTCTGTACCCCAGCTTGGGTTAGATTTGTCATACTTAGTGGAGGATTAAGCTTGTCACTTCTCATTTCTCCTGTTAGTTTGATTTCCTTTGTGAAAGTTGTCGAAAAAAAATTATTTAATAGATTAGCTTTATCCTCATCTTTCTCTATGATTTTGCCTTCCTCACTTTTTATTGGTCCAATATTATCCGATTTAATCCTTTTACTATTTATATACGTAAAGAACAGTTTGGGATTTGATCTACTTTCCCTAGCAATACGTCTCTCTGTTTCCTCCTTCGCTATTTTTATTTGTTTTTTACAGGTTCTCGTTTTTTCCTTGTAACACATTAGTGCCTCCTTACTGTTTTCCTGTTTTAATCTCTTGAATGCCTCTTTTTTGCTATTTAACGCCCCTTTTACGTTCTTGTTCAACCATATTGGTTTCCTCTTATTTCTGGCCCTTTTATTCCCATATGGTATATACCTCTCGCACTGAGTATTCAGAATTCTTTTGAAGGTTTCCCATTTACTATTCGTATTCCTTTGATTAAGAACTTTGTCCCAGTCAATAAGTTGAAGGCTTTCTTTCAGCTGATCAAACTTCGCCCTCCTAAAGTTTAATGTTTTTGTTGTTCCCTTATTGATAACCCTACTGAAGGGCATTTTGAAGTCGATAATATTATGGTCGCTATTACCTAGGTGCCCCCCTATCTGTACCTCAGTTATTCTATCAGGCCTATTAGTCAATATTAAGTCCAACACGGCCTTCCCTCTCGTTGGTTCCTGCACTAGTTGAGAGAGATAATTATCCTTAATATTTGTCAAGAACCTTTTTCCTTTCTGAGATCTACAGGTTTCTGTTTCCCAGTTAATATCCGGGTAGTTGAAATCCCCCATTACAATCACTTCATTATGTTTTGCTACTTTGTCTATTTGTCCTAATAGCAGATTCTCATTCTCCTCTGTTATATTGGGTGGCTTATAGCAGACCCCCAGTAATATTTTATTATTATTTTTAGTTCCCTCTATCTCTACCCACATGGACTCGACCCCCTCTTCTCCCTCTCCTATATCTTCCCTTAGTCTGGGTTTTAGACATGACTTTACATATAAGCAGACTCCTCCGCCTTTCCCCTGTTTCCGGTCCCTTCTAAATAAACTATAATCTAATAAATTTACCGCCCAGTCGTAGCTATCGTCTAGCCAAGTCTCTGTTATACCTACGATGTCATACCTCTCCTCCGATATAAGCGCCCGCAGCTCATCCGCCTTATTGGTCAGGCTTCTTGCGTTGGTCAGCATGCAAGATAAAACTTTGGGGTTATTTAGCATCCTATTCTTCTCTAACGATCTAACTGTACTATCCCCACCCCCCTCTCCACCCTCATTATATTCACTTCTCCCCTTCCCCCTTGCTTGCCTCACATCCCACCTATTTCCTTGGTTTCCCCCCCCCCGTCTCTAGTTTAAAAACTCCTCCAACCTATTAGCTATCTTCTTCCCCAGCACCGCTGCACCCTCCCCATTGAGGTGCAGCCCGTCCCTACGGTAGAGCCTGTATCCGACCGCGAAGTCGGCCCAGTTCTCCATGAACCCAAACCCTTCTGCCTTGCACCAACTCTTTAGCCACTTATTCACCTCCCTAACTTCCTGTTGGCGCTCCTGTGTGGCTCGCGGGATTGGTAGTATTTCTGAGAAAACTACCTTGGAGGTCCTTGCCCTAAGCTTCCTACCTAGGTCCCTGAAATCATTTTTAAGGACCCTCCATCTACCACTCACTTTGTCATTGGTGCCGATGTGGACCATGACCGCTGGGTCTTCGCCAGCCCCACCCAGTAACCTGTCAACCCGATCCGCGATGTGCCGGACTCGAGCGCCAGGGAGGCAGCACACCGTTCGGCGATCCCGGTCTTTGTGACAGATTGCCCTGTCTGTCCCCCTAATAATAGAGTCGCCCACTACCAGAACCTGTCTTGCCTGCCCTACACTTCCCCCCTCCCCCTCATTACTGGAGCATACACTCCCCCGGCGGTCAGAGGATCTGTCATGCTCCAATAATGCCGGTTCTGAACCAGCCTTCCTATACTTCTTCCCTCTATCCCTCCTTACTGTTATCCAGCTCCCTGCCTGTTCAGCCTGCACTTCACCTCTATGCTCCACCCCCAGTATTGACCCATTGAGTGTCTGCTCGGTGAGCAGCAAACTCCGTTCTATGTTGTCGATGCTCCTCAGTACCGCTATCTGAGCACTTAGATCCAGAATTTGGGCTTCCGAGTGCACGATATGCTCACATCTCTCGCAGCAGTATGGATCCTCGAGTGGGTGCTCACGGAATGCATACATTGCGCAAGATGTACACTGCACGGCTCCGTCCAACATGGACGTCATTCTAAATATGGGGATACAGTCAGTATATATATACAAGTACAAAACACAATTATTTATATATAGGTGTATGGACGGGGATCAATTAGGGATGTGCAAGTGTATCAATTAGATATTGGCAGGGGATCAGTTAAGTATGGACGGGGGATGAATTAAGTATCAAGTATGGACGGGGGAATCAGCTAAGTAGGTCAGGTGGATTAATTAAGTAAAAAGTAAAGTAAAGAAAGAATGAAATACAGTCAGCAATTCAGTCCTAAGTCCTCCCTTCCAAACTCCCTGAATCCAAAGTCACTGAAAAACAAGTCACACACTTACTTTCGTTCGCACTTACGCTCCGGACACACGCAGCTCGTTCACACTCGCAAACTAAGAGATTTAAAGTGTTTTTTTTTTTTTTTCCTTTTCCAGCAATGTACCCTTCACCTCAATGCACTTCCAAAGGACTTTATGCCCAACCAGCTGCCCCTTATAAACCCTTAATTATGACCCCTTCCCCTTAATTAACCCCTTGTAAGTAAATCTACACCTCAGGATTTTAGTGCAATGTAGTTAACCTTTAAATACACAGGTAGTAAACTAAGAAACTAAAACTGTAGTGAGAAAATAGATTTTAAAAAGCCCAATGAATCTAAACAGGTAGAAAAGCACTCAGCAGATCACAATGCAGCACTCACCGCAATTCACACAGGTATTTTCTGCAGGATTCCCAATACCTCTTCACGCAATTCACACACGTATTTTCTGCAGGATTCCCAATACCTCTTCACGCAATTCACACAGGTATTTTCTGCAGGATTCCCAATACCTCTTCACGCAATTCACACAGGTATTTTCTGCAGGATTCCCAATACCTCTTCACCTTCACCTCAATGCACTTCCAGTTCTAGGCTTTATCAGGTAAGTTTTGGCAAACTCCAGCCTGGCTTTTTTATGTCTCGGGGTAAGAAGTGGGGTCTTCCTGGGTATCCTACCATACAGTCCCTTTTCATTCAGACGTCGACGGATAGTACGGGTTGACACTGTTGTACCCTCAGACTGCAGGGCAGCTTGAACTTGTTTGGATGTTAGTCGAGGTTCTTTATCCACCATCCGCACAATCTTGCGTTGAAATCTCTCGTCAATTTTTCTTTTCCGTCCACATGTAGGGAGGTTAGCCACAGTGCCATGGGCTTTAAATTTCTTGATGACACTGCGCACGGAAGACACAGGAACATTCAGGTCTTTGGAGACGGACTTGTAGCCTTCAGATTGCTCATGCTTCCTCACAATTTGGTTTCACAAGTCCTCAGACAATTCTTTGGTCTTCTTTCTTTTCTCCATGCTCAATGTGGTACACACAAGGACACAGGACAGAGGTTGAGTCAACTTTAATCCATGTTAACTGGCTGCAAGTGTGATTTAGTTATTGCCAACACCTGTTAGGTGCCACAGGTAAGTTACAGGTGCTGTTAATTACACGAATTAGAGAAGCATCACATGATTTTTCAAACAGTGCCAATACTTTTGTCCATCCCCTTTTTTAGGTTTGATGTGGAATTATATCCAATTTGGCTTTGGGACAATTCTATTTGTGTTTTTTCATTGAAGACAAATTAAATGAAGATAATAATACCAAAGAATTTGTGATTGCAATCATTTTCAGGAAGAAACTGAGTATTATCTGACAGAATTGCCGGGGTGCCAATACTTTTGGCCACCACTGTATTTCATGCGGCAGAAGTTAGCCTCCAGCAATGGAAGAGGGAACCGAGAAAGTGTAGAAAATGCTCTATCATGGCAGCAGTGGTAAGAGACATTGGAAATGCACGATCAAACCTATCATATCATAGGATTATCTATCATCTATCTATCCTTATATACTCTATTTCATATCTATCTATCCATCTATCTATCCATATATGTATCTATCTACAGTACAGACCAAAAGTTTGGACACACCTTCTCATTTAAAGATTTTTCTGTATTTTCATGACTAGGAAAATTGTACATTCACACTGAAGGCATCAAAACTATGAATTAACACATGTGGAATTATATACTTAACAAAAAAGTGTGAAACAACTGAAAATATGTGTTATATTCTAGGTTCTTCAAAGTAGCCACCTTTTGCTTTGATGACTGGTTTGCACACTCTTGATGAGCTTCAAGAGGTAGTCGCCGGAAATGGTCTTCCAACAATCTTGAAGGAGTTCCCAGAGATGCTTAGCACTTGTTGGCCCTTTTGCCTTCACTCTGCGGTCCAGCTCACCCCAAATCATCTCGATTGGGTTCAGGTCTGGTGACTGTGGAGGCCAGGTCATCTGGCGTAGCACCCCATCACTCTCCTTCTTGGTCAAATAGCCCTTACACAGCCTGGAGGTGTGTTTGGGATCATTGTCCTGTTGAAAAATAAATGATGGTCCAACTAAACGCAAACCGGATGGAATAGCATGCCGCTGCAAGATGCTGTGGTAGCCATGCTGGTTCAGTATGCCTTCAATTTTGAATAAATCCCCAACAGTGTCACCAACAAAGCCCCCCCACACCATCACACCTCCTCCTCCTCCATGCTTCACGGTGGGAACCAGGCATGTAGAGTCATGCGTCGCAGAAAGACACGGTGGTTGGAACCAAAGATCTCAAATTTGGACTCATCAGACCAAAGCACAGATTTCCACTGGTCTAATGTCCATTCCTTGTGTTCTTTAGCCCAACCAAGTCTCTTCTGTTTGTTGCCTGTCCTTAGCAGTGGTTTCCTAGCAGCTATTTTACCATGAAGGCCTGCTGCACAAAGTCTCCTCTTAACAGTTGTTGTAGAGATGTGTCTGCTGCTAGAACTCTGTGTGGCATTGACCTGGTCTCTAATCTGAGCTGCTGTTAACCTGTGATTTCTGAGGCTGGTGACTCGGATAAGCTTATCCTCAGAAGCAGAGGTGACTCTTGGTCTTCCATTCCTGGGGCGGTCCTCATGTGAGCCAGTTTCTTTGTAGCGCTTGATGGTTTTTGCAACTGCACTTGGGGACACTTTCAAAGTTTGCCCAATTTTTCGGACTGACTGACCTTCATTTCTTAAAGTAATGATGGCCACTCGTTTTTCTTTTCTTAGCTGCTTTTTTCTTGTCATAATACAAATTCTAACAGTCTATTCAGTAGGACTATTAGCTGTGTATCCACCAGACTTCTGCACAACACAACTGATGGTCCCAACGTCATTTATAAGGCAAGAAATCCCACTTATTAAACCTGACAGGGCACACCTGTGAAGTGAAAACCATTTCCGGTGACTACCTCTTGAAGCTCATCAAGAGAATACCAAGAGTGTGCAAAGCAGTCATCAAAGCAAAAGGTGGCTACTTTGAAGAACCTAGAATATAAGACATATTTTCAGTTGTTTCACACTTTTTTGTTAAGTATACAATTCCACATGTGGTAATTCATAGTTTTGATGCCTTCAGTGTGAATGTACAATTTTCCTAGTCATGAAAATACAGAAAAATCTTTAAATGAGAAGGTGTGTCCAAACTTTTGGTCTGTACTGTATCTTTCTATCTATCCATGTATGATGGATGGATAGATAGATAGATGGATAGATGAATAAATAGATGGATAGATAGATAGATAGATAGATAGATAGATAGATAAATAGATAGATAGATAGATAGTGTAGGGATTTGTACTCACTGAGCCGCGTTGGAGGTAGGCACAGGTTCACACAGTGATGCAGTCCACGGGTTCAAACAAACTGGTGGCTTATTTTAGTGTCCATACACCAGTTAAGAAACAAAAGTTACAGCCTTTTCCTGGCACAAAAAGGAATAACAGAACAAAGCTCAAAATAACAAGTCCATGCAGCACGGCTTCAGCCGTTTAAACAAGGTGCTTTTCTCTGCCTCCTGCAGAGTCTAAGAAGCACCTGCAAGGTCTGCTCACCTTGCCCAGCAAACACAGACAGACAGAGACAGGCGCAGCTGTCTTAAATTAGCCTTCCAAGACCTGGACTGGAGGTAAGTGAGAAGCTGTTCCCCCCAGCTCTTTCAGCTGCTCATAAAACCCGGCCCTGTAATCCGGACCCATTAAATTCCTCTCAGCACTATGTGTGCTGGAGCCTCCTTCTCCGGATCCTACATCACCGAAGCATGGCACTTCGAGGACACATACCTCCCGTCCACGATCTGTCCGGCAGCAACCTTACATACACCCCCCCTCTGTCCAAAGCCGTAGGGCTTGGCACCTTCTGTCACCATACAATAAATCCTTGACAAGGCAGCGGCATTCCCATGTTGTTTCCCAGGCCTATGCTCTACCCGGAAACTAAAATCTTGTAGAGCCAGGAACCACCTAGTCACTCTGGCATTGTTTCCCTTCTTTTCTCGCATCCACCTCAATGGGGCATGGTCTGACACTAACCTGAACCTTCTACCTAATAGGTAATACCTCAGAGTGTCTAACGCCCACTTAATGGCCAAACATTCTTTTTCTACAATGGAGTAGTCCTTCTCACAAGCGGAGAGCTTCAGACTGAGGTATTTTACAGGGTGTTCTTCTCCGTTAATCTCCTGGGACAAGACTGCTCCCAGCCCGACATCCGATGCATCCATCTGGACCACAAACTCCTTGGAGAAGCTGGGTGCCACCAAGACTGGTTGTTTACAGAGGACCAGTTTCAATTCCTGGCAGGTCGCTTCTGCTTCCGGGGACCACTTGGCCATAGCTGACTTCATCCCTTTCAGAAGATCCATCAGTGGGGCTGCTATCAGGGCAAAGTTAGGGACAAATCTTCGATAGTAGCCCACAATGCCTAGAAACGCCCTGACCTGCTTCTTCGAGAGGGGCTGTGGCCAGTTCAAGATCGACTTGACCTTATTTATTTGTGGTTTTATTTCCTCTCTACCAACCACGTACCCTAAGTACTTGGCTTCCTCCATCCCCATGGCACATTTCTTCGGGTTGATAGTAAAGCCCGCCTTCCTTAGGGCATCAAGTATGGCTTGAACTTTGTCCAGATGACTTTCCCAGTCCTGGCTAAATATGACGATAGCATCTAGGTAGGCCGCAGCATACTGTTTGTGGGGTGCTAAGATCCGGTCCATGGCTCTCTGGAAGGTGGCCGGAGCTCCCTTCAACTCAAACGGCATCCTGACGTATTGGCGTCGAGAAGGCTGTCTTCTCCTTAGCCTCTTTGGACAGGGGAATTTGCCAATATCCTTTGGTGAGGTCCAGAGTGGTGATGTACCGAGCGGGTCCTAGCCTTTCCATAAGCTCATCTACCCTAGGCATTGGGTAGGCGTCGAACTTTGAGACCTCCTTCAGCTTCCTATAGTCGTTGCAAAACCGCCATTCCCCATCTGGTTTCGGCACTAAGACTATAGGACTGGACCATCCACTTTTGGACTCTTCAATGACTCCCAGGTTTAGCATCCGCCTTACTTCTTTAGAGATCACCTCTCTGCGGGCTTCGGGGATCTGGTATGGTTTTAGATTGACGCGAACATGAGGCTCTGTGAGAACCTCATGCTCTATGACCTGAGTGAGTCCTGGCAACTCCGAAAACATGTCTTTATTTCGCTGTAACAACTCTTTGCACTGTTGCTTTTGGGCATGTGACAGTGACTCTGCCACCTTGACCTCTTTCACATCGGCCTCAGCCTCAGCCACTAAACAGGGAGTTTCCGCAGGCTCTCTATCTTGCCATGGCTTAATCAAGTTAACATGGTAAATTTGGTAGGGCTTCCTCTTCCCTGGTTGGTGGATCTTAAAGTTGACTTCCCCCACTTTCTCTACCACCTCATAGGGGCCCTGCCACTTGGCCATGAACTTGCTCTCCACTGTGGGACTAGCACAAGCACTCGATCTCCTGGGTTGAACGATCTCACCCTGGCCGACCTATTATACACCCTGGACTGTGCCTCTTGTGCCTTGAGGAGGTGCTCCCTCACAATGGGCATCACATGGGCAATCCTCTCTTGCATCTGGGCAACGTGCTCCACCACTCTCCTATAGGGAGTGGTCTCAGCTTCCCAGGACTCTTTCTCCACCTCCAGGAGTCCTGAGGGTGTCGTCCATAGAGTGGTTCAAACGGGGAGAAACCTGTGGAAGCTTTGGGAACTTCCCTCATGGCGAACAACATATAGTCCCAGTCTCGGCCATCCTTTTCCACTGCTTTCCTCAACATTGCTTTCAAGGTTTTGTTAAACCTCTCTACCAGTCCGTCCGTCTGGGGAGAGTACACGGAGGTTCTCAGTTGTGCAATCTGCAGTGTCTTGCACAATTCCCTCATGACCTTCGACATAAATGGAGTTCCTTGGTCTGTTAGGATCTCGTTAGGCAACCCGGTTCTTGAAAACATGTGGACTAACTCCCGGGCTATACACCTGGTGGAGGAGTTTCGTAGTGGTACGGCCTCCAGATACCATGTAGCATAATCTAATACCACCAGGATATACTGATGCCCTTGGGCGGACTTGACCAGAGGCCCCACTAGATCCATTGCTATGCGTTCGAATGGAACCTCGATGACTGGTAGTGGCACTAGGGGACTGCGGAAGTGGGCCACTGGGGAGGTTATCTGGCATGTGGGGCAGGAACGACAATAACTCTATATTTCTCTATAGCAACCTGGCCAGTAGAATCTTTGGAGGATCCGTTCTTGAATCTTGTCTGCACCCAGGTGACCACCCAACACATGAGAATGAGCCATGTCTAACACCCTGCGTCTATAGGGCCCTGGCACCAGCAACTGTTCTATTACCTCACCCCTTGGCTTGGTTATTCTGTACAGCAAATCCCCATTCACAGCAAAATGAGGGAACTGAGTGTCAGCCCCCGGTTCCTGAGGCACCCCATTTAACACAGTAACATTTTCAAAGGCCCCTTTCAGAGTTAAATCCCTGAGTTGGGCAGTTCCAAAGTTTCCCTCGGACACCTCCAGCTCAGGGATATTGGACTCAGGGGATGCTACTTCATCCTCATTGCCCACCAGCACACACATGGGAAACTCATCTACTATGTTCTGAGGGTAAGTTTCCTTAGGGGCGATCTGGCTGTCGTCCAAGCAACCAGGTGTCCCCGCTTTCCCCCACATTTCCCAGAATAATGCAAAGTAACGTCCAATTATTATGGGATGCAATAGGTCCTTAACGACCGCCACTTCATGAGATGTGGTGCCACAGTCTGTGTTTACATCCACCTGGGCCACAGGATAGTTCTTAGCGTCCCCATGGATACACCGGACATCCACCACCTTCCCAGAAACCAGCCGATGAGGGAGTGTGGCCCTTATCAGGGTCACCAAACTTCCTGAGACCAATAGTCCAGAGACTTGTGCCCCGTTAACTGACACTGAGCATGCCTGAGGGCCCTCGCCATGTTGACGAACCGCGCTGCAGGCGGGGTAGGCAAAATAAGAGCAACGCCGGCCCATGTTACAGTCCATTGGTTCAGAGGTTATGGGACACCGGGAGGCAATATGGCCAGGGGTATGACATCTCCAACACACTATATTATGGGGTGGGACCTTGGGCAGCAACTCAGACCCCTCCTGAACTCTAGGATGCCCCACAGGTGTGGCGCTAGCTCGCTTCTTTTGGGTGTCCGCCACCTTTTGGGAACCCCAGTATTGAGAGGCTACGACCCCTTGTTTTCCCAACGGACTCTCAACTCCCAACTCTTTCCACCAACCCCACCAAGTCATCAGCATTATAGGGATCTCCCTGGGCAACCCAGGATTTTACCGACTTCGGGAGAGAGTGTATAAACCTGTCTATAACGACCTCTATCTCATATCATAGGACTATCTATCATCTATCTATTATCTATATGACGCGCCACCTGGGCCATGGGGCACCCGGGACCGGACTTCAGGGCAATGCTGGGAGTAGTAGTGGCGACCCGGTCCCGTGGCTCAGGGTGGCCAGACCAATATTGTGGCAGTCTCTGTATCAGTATAATGCAATGTCCGACTACGCCACCCGTGGATTGCGGTCAATAAGAACCGCCGCTGCTGAGCAGACCTCTGAGGCTGATGTTGTGAGGGCAGCAGAGTGTAGTATAACTCCCCACGGGAGGAGTATAGCCTCAGGCTAGTGAGTGTGGATGATAGGAGTGATGGTGCACGAGCGCAGCAGGAACGACTCAGAGGCTTTGCAGTGCAGTTCAGGGTCTTTACTGATGGTGATAAGGCAGATCCTCCCGGGAGTACTGGCTAGCATAAGAGGCCTGGTCAGTCTGTGAGCAAACTGGAGTTCCCCTGGCCAGGTGGAGTTGTAGGCCTCCCTGACTATCTGCACTCTTCCTGGCTACCTTGCTGTAAGCGAGTGGAAGTAGCCCACGTCCCTGAGTGTTCCGTGTGGTGCTCACCTGTATGGCTGGTGACTTGGGGCCTTCTGATAGCCCCCGCTCCTCGATTGCAGTGCTGGTCCCTTGCTCGTGACTGAGCCTCCGGGCTTCTATGGCCAGAGGACTTGAAATCCCCTGCCGGCGGGTTTCTGCTGCTGGGTATATATAAGTCCCCGCAACCTCAGACTCCTGTGTCCGGTTCTCAGAGTCTTCTGCCAGGACGAACTCCGCTTAGCTCAAGTCCCTGGTCTTCAGCTCCTGCTCCTACAGAGCTCCTCGCTGTTACTTTCCCTGTGTCTGGAACTAACTCCAGGCTCTGACTTCACTAACCCCGCCCCAGATCCAGTTTATATAGGGCAGGTTCCTCCCCTATCTGGTCTGGGACAGGAGGTGTTGCATGTTTAAGGGCTCCGAACCAGGAAACCTCCCACTTGCTCTCAGACATAATATTTCTATTACAGTGGTAACCAGACCCTGGGGTGCCACATATCCATCTATCTATCTCATATCTATCTATCTATCAATCTCATATCTATCTATCTTCTCCACTTTTTATCTGGTCTCAGGTATGACTTTCATATTACCCACGACTGTTACTTGCCACAGGTGAGTTTTAACGAGCATCACATGCTTGAAGCAAAGTTGTTTTTCCACAATTTTGGAAAAGTGCCAACAATTTTGTCCGGCCCATTTTTGGAGTTTTGTGTGAAATTATGTCCAATTTGCCTTTTTTTCCCATTTTTTTGTGCTGTTTCAATACACACAAAGGAAATAAATATTATAACAAATGTATAACAAAACATGTGTAATTGTAATAATTTTCTGGGAGAAATACTTCACTTTCTGGAACAATCTCAAGGTTGCTAAACACTTCCGGCCATGACTGTGTGTATATATGGGCCCTCAATAAACCATCCCTCTCAACGAAAAGGCCACAGCAAGGGTCAGGAATCGGTGGCCTTCCCTCTCCGAATCTTAGGGAGAGACGGTTGTGCTTCCAGCATCCACCTAGGCTGCCACCCCAGTGGAACTAATAGCAGGGTAGCCAACAGTCCAGAAATTCTTGGACAGTCCATAAAAATAGGGCACTTTTTTCCCTGTCCGTAAAAAAAAATGTGATGCGTCCATAATCTTTCTGAAGCTGGAGAGACTTGTTCAGATGGAGGGAGATGTAGGGGCATCATATTGTGTATAGGGAGATGTAGGGGCATCATATTGTGTATAGGTATCATATTGTGTATCTGCATGTGTGGGGACATCATACGGTGTATATGGAGCTGTGAGCACATCATACTGTATTTAGGGAACAATGAGGGAATCATACTGTATACAAGGAGCTGTGGAAACATAATGCTGTGTAAAGGGTCTGTGGGGTCATCATCTAATATACAGTACAGACCAAAAGTTTGGACACACCTTCTCATTTAAAGATTTTTCTGTATTTTCATGACTATGAAAATTGTACATTCACACTGAAGGCATCAAAACTATGAATTAACACATGTGGAATTATATACTTAACAAAAAAAGTGTGAAACAACTGAAAATATGTCTTATATTCTAGGTTCTTCAAAGTAGCCACCTTTTGCTTTGATGACTGCTTTGCACACTCTTGGCATTCTCTTGATGAGCTTCAAGAGGTAGTCACCGGAAATGGTTTTCACTTCACAGGTGTGCCCTGTCAGGTTTAATAAGTGGGAGTTCTTGCCTTATAAATGGGGTTCGGATCATCAGCTGTGTTGTGCAGAAGTCTGGTGGATACACAGCTGATAGTCCTACTAAATAGACTGTTAGAATTTGTATTATGGCAAGAAAAAAGCAGCTAAGTAAAGAAAAATGAGTGGCCATCATTACTTTAAGAAATGAAGGTCAGTCAATGCAAAAAAATTGGTAAAACTTTGAAAGTGTCCCCAAGTGCAGATGCAAAAACCATCAAGCGCTGCAAGAAACTGGCTCACATGAGGACTGCCCCAGAAAAGGAAGACCAAGAGTCACCTCTGCTTCTGAGGATAAGTTTATCCGAGTCACCAGCCTCAGAAATCGCAGGTTAACAGCAGCTCAGATTAGAGACCAGGTCAATGCCACACAGAGTTCTAGCAGCAGACACATCTCTTCAACAACTGTTAAGAGGAGACTTTGTGCAGCAGGCCTTCATGGTAAAATAGCTGCTAGGAAACCACTGCTAAGGACAGGCAACAAGCAGAAGAGACTTATTTGGGCTAAAGAACACAAGGAATGGACATTAGACCAGTGGAAATCTGTGCTTTGGTCTGATGAGTCTAAATTTGAGATCTTTGGTTCCAACCACCGTGTCTTTGTGCGATGCAGAAAAGGTGAACGGATGGACTCTACATGTCTGGTTCCCACCGAGAAGCATGGAGGAGGAGGTGTGATGGTGTGGGGGTGCTTTGCTGGTGACACTGTTGGGGATTTATTCAAAATTGAAGGCATACTGAACCAGCATGGCTACAACAGCATCTTGCAGCGGCATGCTATTCCATCCGGTTTGCATTTAGTTGGACCATCATTTATTTTTCAACAGGACAATGACCCCAAACACACCTCCAGGCTGTGTAAGGGCTATTTGACCAAGAAGGAGAATGATGGGGTGCTACGCCAGATGACCTGGCCTCCACAGTCACCAGACCTGAACCCAATCGAGATGATTTGGGGTGAGCTGGACCGCAGAGTGAAGGCAAAAGGGCCAACAAGTGCTAAGCATCTCTGGGAACTCCTTCAAGATTGTTGGAAGACCATTTCCATTGACTACCTCTTGAAGCTCATCAAGAGAATGCCAAGAGTGTGCAAAGCAGTCATCAAAGCAAAAGGTGGCTACTTTGAAGAACCTAGAATATAAGACATATTTTCAGTTGTTTCACACTTTTTTGTTAAGTATATAATTCCACATGTGTTAATTCATAGTTTTGATGCCTTCAGTGTGAATGTACAATTTTCATAGTCATGAAAATACAGAAAAATCTTGAAATGAGAAGGTGTGTCCAAACTTTTGGTCTGTACTGTATATAATCGTCTTATCCCGTCTGTCTGTCTGTCCTTCTGTCCAGGAAATCCTGCGTCGCTGATTGGTCCAGCCGCGGCCAATCAGCGACGCGGGATTTCAGAAAAAGATGGCGGCCGTTAGCAGCTCATCTGCCGCACGGAGGTCAGCGGCGATGCAGCCGGGAGATGACCGGCGCTAGCCGCTCATCTCCCGGCTGCTCGCAGCAGAAGTACCGCGACCGGCGGCGCCGCTGACCTCCATGCGGCTACCGTCGGGAGATCAATGGCTAGGGCCGCTGATCTCCCGACGGCAAGTGTGAAGCGAGGACCGGGGAGCGGCGCCGCCAGTCGGGATACTTCGGCTGTGAGCAGCCGGCCATCTCCCGGTTCCTTGCAGCGGAAGTACCCGCACAGGTAGCGTCGCTGCCCGGTCCTCAGTAATACGATTCGCTGATTGGTCGGAATCAGCGATATTGGCGCCGCGACCAATCAGCGATACTGGCGCCAAATTTAAACACCGCTCTGCTGATTGGTCGTGGCCGGCGGCCGCAACCAATCAGCGATTTTGGCGCCACATTTAAACACCACTCTGTTGATTGCGCCTGGTCGGCCGCATACAGATTCTAGAATACCCGATGCGTTAGAATCGGGCCACCATCTAGTACTGTATATAAAGAGCTGTGGGAGCCATCACACTATATATAGAGACCTGTGAAAAGCTTATGTGTTGATCCAGAGGAAGTCAAAAAAACCCATGAGGCAGATGCTGCTTGCCCAAAATTAGGGGAAAAATTCCTTCCCGACTCCACATATGGCAATCAGACTAGTTGCTTGGATCAACGTCCCATAACAAAATCTAGTATGAATAACCTGTAATGTTATTCAAGAAAGTCACACAGGACCTCCTTGAACTTTTTTTTAGAGAATTAAGTATTACAAGGTCATGTGGTAGAGAGTTCCATACCTCACACAATAAAACATTGCCATCTAACTTCCTTTAGACAAAGCGAATTAGGAGCTTGATGCTAGAGTAGTTGAATTAAAACTGGAAAAAATTATTAACACAGCAAAAAAGAGGAACAGTATTTATTCTCCAGCCCAGGTCTCAAAACTAATGCACTAATCAGGATGAAGCAAACCATATAATAAAGGCAGGGGCAGCACAGGTGCAAAATACTGATGAGACAACCAACTCATAACCTACCAATTCTTGGAGGGGGTCATTGCTTAGTATTAAAACTGCACACAAAAAATGGCTTGTATAGGTCACTGGTCACACACAGATTGTTAGGGGAATGGTTGCAAACAACTTTATTAAATAATGGAAAGCAAACGAACCCGGGGTCCGTGATGCAGCCTGGAGGACTGCGGACGAACACCTTCCGGGTAAGTAGGTAAAACAACCAACTGAAATAACAATCCCCCCCGTGTTACTGCACACCGGAACGGTAATAGGGATTCGCACTATCTCCGTTAACTGCACGAGAGATGTGCGACAAATAATGGAGCCGTAGCCCTGTTAACTGCACAGAGGCTACGCAGCAGGCGCTAGGATGCGTGTGTGATTCACGCCGGCTTATACGTGCTCCCAGCCGGCGTGCTACCGGACTGAGGAGTATCTCTCCACGTGGCTAACAGGCGGTGCCGGGAATACGGAGTCCGCAGTCTGCTCGGGGTGTATAGCGACCCCCTTGTTGGAGCCAGAGTGTCAGACGAAGCTACCTGCCTCCCTCCATCTAAGGCTGTCTATCCCCTGCTAAACCTGCCTGTCAGAAGCTATAACAGCAAAAGCACACGTGGAGCCGAAACGACCAAGCGACCACACAATAACACCAACTCAGCTCAATGATCAGAGTGCGCCGCCATGTTTGTGGGCGTGCTATTTAAATATTAAGCCCTGCCCATCGTCACATTATTGGTGACGTCACCCGCGACCAATCAGGCGGTGCCAGGTCACCGGATCAGCTGACTTCCAAACCACCAATCACGGTCCGCCATGTCACGGGCATGCTCAGTGCAGTGTATCCTGGACTTAGGCTGTAACAGCCCTGTTTCCCTCCGCAACCTATCCTTCATGTTGCTAGGAACAAAGACCCGAGAGACAGCTTGTACATCTCGTGCACCAGCTAGGCGTTGGGACCGATGACGATGCTGAGAAGCATCTGGACCGGAATGGGAGACCACAGAATCCACTGATGATTCTGAACCCATTTCGGATCCAGAAAACACCTGACGCCTAACACAGATAGTGCTCAATATAGGGCTTACAGCCTATTAGTGACCCTCATACTGTTAGATTAGGCAGGCTGCAAAGCACTATCTAAGTGCACCCCATGAGGACAGACCCCCTAGTTTACAAATCCAGCATTGATGGGCTTATCTGAACCCTGAATAAAAATAACGTGCAAAATCTATATATGAGGTACTGGTAGATATTTTGGCGCTGGTCACGCACAGTGTCTGGTTTACAGCCTATTAGTGACGCCCATACTATTAGATTAGGCAGGCTATGCTCCCCTCATACACCTTACCACGGTGTGTAGTGTGACATGGAGCTAAACCCCCTGTCTTCTTAAGAATAAGGCTGCGAAAACCTTCTCTTTATTGATAGTAGAGAAACCTCCATACAGTAGATGCGGAAAACATACGATGAACCCCAGTATTGTACCACATAGATAGGGCTCTTACCGGCTAAGCTTGGAGCAGGCTGTGTGCACAGAGCCCAAGATACAAAACTGTAGGGATGTGGACTGTCTTACCCTGTTCCTGCCCCTGAAGACAACAAACGCGTCATGTGAATACTGTCTTGCGGTTTTATATCTAAAAGTGATATGTGTCTTATGTAATGTATAATGGTGATGTAACAGCATGTGAAGTGTTAATGCATAATGTGAGTATAGCATAAGATAAGCTTAGGATACCATAAGACATAAGTATAACATAAACCCTAAAATACAAATTTTATTAAATCTCTTTAAAATCGGGACATGCGGCATAAAGATGATCCGCATCAGTATTGCACTTTATCAAGATAAGTTCCTTTTATTGTTTAGTCTTGTGATCATTTATGTCATTGATACCTCTATGGGTGATTAATTCCAGGGCTGGCTAGGGTTATCCAGGGATAGCCGCCGTGGAGCGGGGGCGCCACAGTGTCAACATTAACTAGGGTGTCACCCTCCACTATAAGGCAGGTAATCAGCATCTAGGGTGTTGAACAGGGCTGATTGTAGCCTTTGTTTGGATGCCCGAATGTATCCTTTGGCTTGGAGGTCCAAAGATATTAGGAACGTTCTTGGGTGTTTTTATAAATTTTCACATTGTCACTTTATTCACTGTTGTCACTTTAATCATTTAGTACACACTGAGGATTGATTGTTTGATGTGATATCTGTACCAGTTTCTGGTAGACTGTCAGATCTTTGGTCTATGTAAATACGAATAAGGGACTTTTAGGGTCTAGGGGCAGCTGCCGTTCAGCAAGGGTGCCATTGTTATCTATATGTAGGATGCCCATCTTCGTTGACATGCAGGTTCAGGCTAGGGTATCTATAGGGTGAGTTTTATTGAAGTACAGTGGGTACGGAAAGCATTCAGACCCCTTTAAATTTTTCACTCTTTGTTTCATTGCAGCCATTTGGTAAATTCTAAAAAGTTCATTTTTTTTCTCATTAAAGTACACTCTGCACCCCATCTTGACTGAAAAAAACAGAAATGTAGAAATTTTTGCAAATTTATTAAAAAAGGAAAACTGAAATATCACATGGTCATAAGTATTCAGACCCTTTGCTCATATTTAAGTCACATGCTGTCCATTTCCTTGTGATCCTCCTTGAGATGGTTCTACTCTTTCATTGGAGTCCAGCTGTGTTTAATTAAACTGATAGGACTTGATTTGGAAAGGCACACACCTGTCTATATAAGACCTCACAGCTCACAGTGCATGTCAGACCAAATGACCAGTATTGAGTAGAAGCCCCCTTTTGAGCTAGTGCATCCATGAGTCTTCTTGGGAATGATGCAACAAGTTTTTCACACCTGGATTTGGGGTTCCTCTGCCATTCTTCCTTGCAGATCCTCTCCAGTTCTGTCAGGTTGGATGGTGAACGTTGGTGGACAGCCATTTTCAGGTCTCTCCAGAGATGTTCAATTGGGTTTAGGTCAGGGCTCTGGCTGGGCCAGTCTAGAATGGTCACAGAGTTGTTCTGAAGCCACTCCTTTGTTATTTTAACTGTGTGCTTAGGGTCATTGTCTTGTTGGAAGGTGAACCTTCGGCCAAGTCTGAGGTCCAGAGCACTCTGGAAGAGGTTTTCATCCAGGATATCTGTGTACTTGGCCGCATTCATGTTTCTTTCAATTCCAACCAGTCGTCCTGTCCCTGCAGCTGAAAAACACCCCCATGATGCTGCCACCACCATGTTTCACTGTTGGGATTGTATTGGGCAGGTGATGAGCAGTGCCTGGCTTTTTCCACACATACCCCTTAGAATTATCACCAAAAAGTTCTATCTTAGTCTCATCAGACCAAAGAATCTTATTTCTCATAGACTGGGAGTCCTTCATGTGTTTTTAAGCAAACTCTGTGCAGGCTTTCATATGTCTTGCACTGAGGAGAGGCTTCCGTTGGGCCACTCTGCCATAAAGGCTCGACTTGTGGAGGGCTGCAGTGATAGTTGACTTTATGCAACTTTCTCCCATCTCCCTACTGCATCTTTGGAGCTGAGCCACAGTGATCTTGGGGTTCATCTTTACCTCTCTCACCAAGGCTCTTCTCCCACGATTGCTCAGTTTAGCTGGACGGCCAGGTCTAGGAAGACTTCTGGTGGTCCCAAACTTCTTACACTTAAGGATTATGGAGGCCACTGTGTTCTTAGGACCCTTGACTAATGCAGAAATTCTTTTGTAAACTTGGCCAGATCTGTGCCTTGCCACAATTCTGTCTCTAAGCTCCTTGGGCAGTGTCAGGATGCCAGGTTTAATTTTACTTTGCCAGTAGTTTTTCCCTTAGCCAAGATGGCTTCCATTGCCTCACTGGGGTCATGTGTTTCCTGCCTGTGGACCTACTTAAACTGCATGTGTTGCAATCATGCCTTGCCTGAGTATTGTGTGCTTTTAGCTTTCTACTCACCTGTGCTAGCCCTCTGAATAGAGTCTTGCTGACCTTGTGTTTACTCCTAGTCATCCGCTGAAAGGATTGCTGCCTGAATCCTCTGCTAAGGGGACTTCTGCTGAAAGGAACCACTGGCTGTTGTTCACTCACGCTGGGATCTCTGAACTTTTGTCTTCCTGAAGAAAACTTCTCCTGGATCTCTACACCTCTGGTATAGTCACCATCTTGCTCTGTGTTTAAATACCCGACTCCAGCTCTGCTTAAGACATCGCTGTTTCCTCCGCTGCACCTCCTGCATTCTTCAATATCCAGATCCATATTCCAGTTTGTCTTCTCTTCTGCACTACGTGAGTCCACAATCAACTGAGGAATACCTACGTCTGCTTACTATCCTTATTTCTGTTTGCATATTACTGTACCTAAGTAAACTTGGACTATCGTTAACGTTTACATACCCTAATAGTAATGAAGGCCGTGCCTTACAGATTAGGTTCTAAGAAGTATTGTTTGGAATGAACTTACCTTCATAAACTGTTTGCTGTGATCTTTTGCACTTGAGTTTAAAATAGACTTTCACACTACTCTTGTCTCAGTCTCTGCTTTTGGCCCACGCCATTGGACTTCAGGGTATCTACTAACATCGTAACAGGCAGTTCCTTTGAGCTCATGATTCTCATTTGGTCTGACATGCACTGTGAGCTGTGAGGTCTTATATAGACAGGTGTGTGTGTGGCACCCCAGGGGTCTGGTTTCCACAGTAACAGCAATGTTATGTCTGAGAGCAGGTGGGAGGTCTCTTGGTCAGGAATCCTATGCATGCCACACCTCCTGCCCAGTCCTGGGAGGGGAAGGACTTCCCCTGTTTAAACCTGGGGCTGAGTCAGGGTTAGGGAGTTGAGAGGGAGAGTTCAGCCAGGAGGG
The DNA here is from genome assembly GCF_046119375.1 of Phyllobates terribilis. Taxonomy (NCBI): domain Eukaryota; kingdom Metazoa; phylum Chordata; class Amphibia; order Anura; family Dendrobatidae; genus Phyllobates; species Phyllobates terribilis. The sequence continues at coordinate 1,253,239 of NW_027362852.1, read as the reverse complement.
CTGACAGGGAGCTGTGGCTCCGGCTGGGCCCAGCTCCTGGGCCATGCCAGGAGTAGAGACAGAGAAAAGAAGCAAATATAGGAACAGAACATCAGGAGCTCTGTGGAGCAGTGTTACAAGGAGTCAGGGGCTGGCAGCTGCAGAGCTCGCCCTGACTGAGAAGATTTCTTACCGGACCCGGAGTCCGAGGCTGTGGGGACTAACTCCTACCCAGCAGCAGAATCCGTCAGGCAGGGGATTTCAGGTCCTCTGGCCAAGAAACCCGAAGGCACAGTCACACGCATGGGACCAGCACCTCCATCGTGGACCGGAAGCCATTAGAAGGCCCCGAGTCACCGGCCATACGGGTGAGCACCACACGGTACACTCAGGGACGTGGGCTACTTTTACCCGCCTCTAGCAAGGTAGCCAGAAGAGTACAGTTAGTTGGGAAGGCCTACAACTCCGCCTGGCCAGGGGAGATCCCATCTGCTCAAGGACTGACCAGGCCCCGATCGCTAGCAAGTACTCCGGGAGGGTCTATCTTTGTCACCAGTAAAGACCCTGAACTACACCGCATCGTCTCTGAGTGGTTCCTGCTACCCCCATCATCCACGTCGGCTGCCCTGAGGCCATACCCCTCCCGTTGGGGGTTATACCATCCACGCTGCACCATCCTTCCACCGGCCTCAGCGGTCTGCCCTGCAGCGGCAGCTCCATAGCTGCATTCAACGGGTGGCGTAGTCATCCACCATCTACTGCTAATAGACTGCCACTTAGTCTGACTCCCTGGGCACGGACCGGGTCACCGCCACGAGACTACTACCCCCATCTGATCCGGCTCCGGGTAGGCTCCCGTGTGCGCAACGCTGCGCGACTCAGGCCCAGGGGCGCGTCTACTTTTGGCGTAGTCGGCAGGATTTCGTGCCCGCAACCACCGGGTACTGCGTGCCTGAAAAAGACTGTTCAAACTTACCTGTGGTGAAGATTCCCGCCATCCGGCGCCATCTTCCGCTTTCTTCCCGCCATCGGTGGAGTTTTCCCGCCATCCGGCGCCATCTTCGGCCTTCTTCCCGCCATCCGTGGAGTTTTCCCACCGTTGGACGCCATCTTGAGGACGCCGCGCGGGAAGAAGAGGGGCATGGACTCCAAAAGCGCGCGAGAACTGAAGCCCCGCCTCACGTCCGGACGTTGCGTAAGGTCCTGGAAGGAGCCTTCAGACGCCGACGTCACAGGAGCGCGACGGAAGGTCCTCAACCCTGACGATCCACTGCGGAGCCGCGGCCTATGGAAGAGGATCATCGCAAGGTAGGCCACGGTCCACTAGAGGGGAGAAGGATGTCGGATACGGAGGAGAGCTTCACCGCTGCAACCCCCGCCAGCGCCACCGCTGTTGCGGTCATGTCTTTCACCATGCCCTATATCCCGGGGGCAGCCTGGCTACCCCAGTACTCAGGGGAGTCACATACCCTGCAGGACTTTAGAGAAAAGCTGGATAGCCTCTTCCAGGTGTACCCCCTCACAGAAGAGCAAAAAGTGAGCATCCTGGTGGCCCAATTAACCGGGGCAGCCCAAAGGGAGGTAAAGTCCTTGCCACCTGGGAGGAGGACTGTCGCAGAGATACTAGCCTGGCTAACCGAGGAGGAGCTGCAGTGCTACCAATACGAGGAAAGCCAAGAGGACCCGGACGGGTCTGAGGACTACCCTCAGGAGGGAGCACAAAGAGGACACCGCTACTGAAGGGAAGTAGCATAAACAAAGAACTGTATATAGTTACCCGTCAGGGTATGAGAACTGTTGCTAATTAAAATATGGTCCCCGTTGGGATTAGTGAATTGTTCCCCGTGTGTCCCTATCCCTTACCAGGCTGAGGACTGTGAGCAGCCATCCCCTATCCCTTACCAGGCTGAGGACTGTGAGCAGCCAATCCTTATCCCCACTGGCCGAGGACTGAGAGCGGCCATATCCTGTAAATAATTATGTGTTTCTAGTAATTTATAGGAGTCCTTGGTGGATTTACCGGGAATCCTTTGTACATAGTTGGAGTGTAACCCAGGACGGACTAAAAGACTGTTAAGGACTCGGGGCAGGACAGACCCCTACCTGGTTACGTCTCCCTGTTTTGGTGAAATGGACACCTTGCTTTTCTTCAAAAACTGCACCCGGTTGCGGACACGCCGTGACCATCTTTATGTGGTTTTCTTATTGTATTATTATTGTTTATACCTTGTTATGTTTTTCTAAAAATATGTTTAGTCCCGGAGTACTAAATTTCACTAGGGGGGAATGTGGCACCCCAGGGGTCTGGTTTCCACAGTAACAGCAATGTTATGTCTGAGAGCAGGTGGGAGGTCTCTTGGTCAGGGATCCTGTGCATGCCACACCTCCTGCCCAGTCCTGGGAGGGGAAGGACTTCCCCTATTTAAACCTGGGGCTGAGGCAGGGTTAGGGAGTTGAGAGGGAGAGTTCAGCCAGGAGGGCTGACAGGGAGCTGTGGCTCCGGCTGGGCCCAGCTCCTGGGCCATGCCAGGAGTAGAGACAGAGAAAAGAAGCAAATATAGGAACAGAACATCAGGAGCTCTGTGGAACAGTGTTTCAAGGAGTCAGGGGCTGGCAGCTGCAGAGCTCGCCCTGACTGAGAAGATTTCTTACCGGACCCGGAGTCCGAGGCTGTGGGGACTAACTCCTACCCAGCAGCAGAATCCGTCAGGCAGGGGATTTCAGGTCCTCTGGCCAAGAAACCCGAAGGCACGGTCACACGCATGGGACCAGCACCGCCATCGTGGAGCGGAAGCCATTAGAAGGCCCCGAGTCACCGGCCATACGGGTGAGCACCACACGGTACACTCAGGGACGTGGGCTACTTTTACCCGCCTCTAGCAAGGTAGCCAGAAGAGTACAGTTAGTTGGGAAGGCCTACAACTCCGCCTGGCCAGGGGAGATCCCATCTGCTCAAGGACTGACCAGGCCCCGATCGCTAGCAAGTACTCCGGGAGGGTCTATCTTTGTCACCAGTAAAGACCCTGAACTACACCGCATCGTCTCTGAGTGGTTCCTGCTACCCCCATCATCCACGTCGGCTGCCCTGAGGCCATACCCCTCCCGTTGGGGGTTATACCATCCACGCTGCACCATCCTTCCACCGGCCTCAGCGGTCTGCCCTGCAGCGGCAGCTCCATAGCTGCATTCAACGGGTGGCGTAGTCATCCACCATCTACTGCTAATAGACTGCCACTTAGTCTGACTCCCTGGGCACGGACCGGGTCACCGCCACGAGACTACTACCCCCATCTGATCCGGCTCCGGGTAGGCTCCCGCGTGCGCAACGCTGCGCGACTCAGGCCCAGGGGCGCGTCATGTGCCTTTCCAAATCAAGTCCTATCAGTTTAATTAAACACAGCTGGACTCCAATGAAAGAGTAGAACCATCTCAAGGAGGATCACAAGAAATGGACAGCATGTGACTTAAATATGAGCAAAGCGTCTGAATACTTATGACCATGTGATATTTCAGTTTTCCTTTTTTAATAAATTTGCAAAAATTTCTACATTTCTGTTTTTTTTTCAGTCAAGATGGGGTGCACAGTGTACTTTAATGAGAAAAAAAAAAGAACTTTTTAGAATTTACCAAATGGCTGCAATGAAACAAAGAGTGAAAGATGTAAAGGGGTCTGAATGCTTTCCGTACCCACTGTATATAGTACTCAATGTTCCAGGCAGTGGGAGGCATTACTGGGATCCAGAGCAGTCGCTCCAGTCACGTCCAGAGCCTAAGGTCTGGCATAGGAGCTGCCGGACACTTTGTGTGCTCTGAAGTACAAAGGAAGATGGACAGGGACCTGCATAGATGGAAGTTGAAGGCCAGTCCCGGGTGCACTGCAGAGGTGGACGAGAAATACAGGATGAGCTAGCAACAGGGCTGAAGAGGAGTTATGCTAAGAAGGAGGATAATGTGAATTGCTGTGCCTTATCCCATCTGTACCCACCTGATGAACTTGAACTGTCAAGTATATGTTTGACTGTTACAAAGAACTTTGTGTCCCCTAAATTGTGTGCGGCGGCTTCTGAGGACAGAAGCCTGAAGGCAGTGGAGGCCTGCGGCCTACAAGAGAGTGTGCTGCACCCCACACCCTAGAGCACACTGGGACTGGGACACCCATTGTCTGTAAAGTGCCAGAGCGAAATCAGACCGACGTTCAGTCACGACTACCGCTCTGTGCCACTTTACAAGATGAGTGATAAGGGAACTTCTCGATCAGAAGAGACGAGGAAATAATGGTCGCTGCCCAAACTGTGACAAGAACAGGACCACAATGCAACAAGAACTGTCTCACAATGCTCTTGGAACTTTCCCATAATGCATTGCAAATTGAAACTAGAGCAAATACATTAAATCACTAGCAGACAGTGCAGTTATCAAACAATAAAAAAGAGACAGGATTCAAATGCAAGCAACATAATGTCAGAACTGATATACACATAAAGTGACTAGATTCCCTGGATAGCTAAATTCGCTGCTGAGGCAAGAACACGGGCTGCCCAGCACTATTTAAGTGCACCCCATGAAGATAGACACTCTAATTTACAAGGCCATAACATATAGGTGCATCTCACAAAATTAGAATATCATCAAAAAGTTAATTTATTTCAGTTCTTCAATGCAAAAAGTGAACCTCATATATATATAGAGTCATTACAAACACAGTGATCTATTTCAAGTGTTTATTTCTGTTAATGTTGATGATTATGGCTTATAGCCAATGAAAACACAAAAGTCATTAACTCAGTAAATTAAAATAATTAACAAAAAACACCTGCAAAGACTTCCTAAGCATTTAAAAAGGTCCCTTAGTCTGTTTTAGTAGGCTCCACAATCATGACAATCATGGTGAAGACTGCTGACTTGACAGATGTCCAGAGTTCCAATTTTCATTTGAAATCAAGGTCCCAGAGTCTGGAAGAAGAGTGGAGAGGCCACAATCCAAGCTGCTTGAGGTCTAGTGTGAAGTTTCCACAATCATTGATGGTTTGGGGAGCCGTGTCATCTGCTGGTGTAGGTCCACTGTGTTTTTTCAACACCAAAGTCAGCGCAGCCGTCTACCAGGAAATTTTAGAGCACTTCATGCTTCCCTCTGCCACAGTATCAAGCTACCAGGGGGGCAAAGGGGGCGGTGGCCCCGGGCCCCTCGCTCTTAGGGGGCCCATCCAGGGCTACGCCAGTGTAACTGTATCTAGCATGCCCCTGGTGCCAGCATCGGGCCCCACTGCCCGCCACCGCCGCAAGTTTACTGATGAGAGAGGGAGCGCGGATCTCTCTCCCATTAGTCCCTTCTGTGACTGACGTCTCTGACATCATCACTTGGCGCCCAGCCCGCTGTGCTGAAGATGTGTGCGTGCTGGGTGCTCTGAGCAGCGAGGGAACCAGGAGGAGAGATGAGTACTGTTTATTTATTTTTTGCTGGGTGGGGGGCGGCATTATATTACAGACTCTGCCTATGGGAAGGGGGAGGTGCATTATACTACAGACTCTGCCCACAGAGAGGGGGGGCATTATACTAAAGACTCTGCCTATGGGGAGGGGGGGCATTATACTACAGACTGTCTATGGGGAGGGGGGGAGCATTATACTAAAGCCTCTGTCTATGGGGGGGCATTCTACTACAGACTCTGCTTATGGGGGGCATTATACTACAGACTCTGTTTATGAGCAGGGGAGAGCAGTAGACTACAGACTCTGCCTATGGGGGGACATTGTACTACAGACTCTGCCTATAAGAGGGGGAGCATTATACTACAGACTCTGCCTATGGGGGGTGCATTTTACTACAGACTCTGCCTATAGGTGGGGCATTATACTACAGACGCTGCCTATGAGATGGGGGGGGCATTATATCACAGACTTTGCCTATGAGGAGGGGGGGCACATTATACTACAGACTCTGCCTATGAGATGGGGGGGCATTATACTAAAGATTCTGCCTATGAGGAGGGGGGGGGATTATACTACAGACTCTGACTATGAGGAGGGGGGAGCATTATACTACAGACTCTGCCTATGGGGGGGCATTATACTGCAGACTCTGCCTATGGGGGGGCATTATACTACAGACTCTGCCTATAAGGAGGGGGGGAGCATTATACTACAGACTCTGCCTATGGGGGGGACATTGTACTACAGACTCTGCCTATAAGAGGGGGAGCATTATACTACAGACTCTGCCTATGGGGGGTGCATTTTACTACAGACTCTGCCTATAGGTGGGGCATTATACTACAGACGCTGCCTATGAGATGGGGGGGGCATTATACCACAGACTCTGCCTATGAGGAGGGGGGGCACATTACACTACAGACTCTGCCTATGAGATGGGGGGGGGCATTATACTACAGATTCTGCCTATGAGGAGGGGGGACATTATACTACAGACTCTGCCTATGAGGAGGGGGGAGCATTATACTACAGACTCTGCCTATGGGGGGGGCATTATACTGCAGACTCTGCCTATGGGGGGGCATTATACCACAGACTCTGCCTATGAGGAGGGGGGGAGCATTATACTACAGACTCTGCCTATGGGGGGGAGCTTTATACTACAGACTCTGTCAATGGGGGGAGCATTTTACTACAGACTCTGCCTATAGGGGCGCATTATACTATACGAAGGACTATGGGGAGTGCATTATACTATATTGAGGACTATCTGGTGCATTATACTATATGTAGGCTATTTATACAGTGTGGGAGATAATGTGGGTTCTTTGAACAGCGTGGGGGCCATCATACAGTGTGGGAGATAATGTGGGGTCTTTGTATAGTGTGGAGGCCATCATACAGTGTTGGAGCCATCAGCTTGGGGGCTACTAAGGGGTCAGTATACTTTGTGGGAGTACTATACAGTGAGGGGGAATTATATCGTGAATAGGAGAACATCATACTGGTTAGAGCGGAGCTCTACATGGGGGGAGACTCAGGACATTATTAAATCTTAGGTGGGCACTTATTGTTATAGGGGAACTCAGGTTATCGTGACTGTCGAAGGGGCACTATTACTTTCTAGGGGGCACAATGTGGGCACTGTTTTCTAGGACACTTGCACACGGCATTACTTTATTTTAGAGGTTTGTTTTACCATCTAGAGGGCACACAGTAGGTGCAGTAATAGGGACACATTTTGCAGCAGAGGCTCAGTATTGGGGTATCAGCAGGATGAGAAGTTTGTGCAGGTTGGGGATAGATGTGGTCAGTGCCTGAAATGTAAGGAGTCAAATGTGTCTTTGTTGTGATCTCTGCATACCTGAGACTCTGAGCCCTGGCTGGAGAAGTTGTCGTGTCGGTCTGGGCCAGATGGAAAAGACGGGAAAAGTGAACAATTTAATCAGAAAGAACGTCAGCTGTAAGGTACTATATATAACTGAGCTGTGATCTCTTATATGTTCTGCAGGACTGGCATCTATCAATATATGTCACCATATGGCGGTAATATCAGTGCTGGTCTTTGTATAGAGATTATTTTTAGTAACAGCGTGGTCATCTGCTGAGGTTTTCCTACATCAACTATCTGGGTGCGCCGCTATAGTTGGAATCAGGGTTACCTGGTTAGAGGCCCACTCAGAAGTTTCGGCCCCCTGAAACAAAACCTTAGCTACGCCAAGCTTTTTGGAGATGGAAATTTCATTCTCCAGCAGGACTTGGCCCCTGTCCACACTGACAAAAGTACTAATACCTGGTTTAAAACAACAGTATCACTGTGCTTGATTGGCAGCAAACTCACCTGACCTTAACCCCATAAAGAATCTATGGGGTATTGTCAAGAGGAAAATGAGAGACACCAGACCCAACAATGCAGACGAGCTGAAGGCTTCTATCAAAGCCACCTGGGCTTCCATAACCCCTCAGCAGTGCCACAGGCTGATCGCCTCCATGCCATATTGCCGCATTGATGCAGTAATTGATGTAAAAGGATCCCCGACCAAGTATTGAGGGCATTTATTGAACATAGATTTCAGTAGGATAACATTTTGGATTTTGAAAACATTTTTCAAGCTGTTGTTATAAGGTATTCTAATTAATTGAAATAATGACCTTTGAGTTTTCATTGGCTGTAAGCCATAATCATCAATATTAACAGAAATAAACACGTGAAATAGATCACTCTGTGTGTAATGGCTCTATATAATATATGAGTTTCACGTTTTGTATTGAAGAACTGAAATAAATTAACTTTTCTGGTGATATTCTAATTTTGTGAGATGCACCTGTAGATGGGCTTGGCTGCACCCTGAATAAAAATAGCATGTAAAAAATATATATGATATATATGAGGTATTGGTCGATATTTTGGCCAAAATATACAAGCTCGCAACCTGCTCAAGGGTCCTCATACTTGCGAGTCCCTACACTAACATTAAAAGCAAAGTCACAAAAACAAGGAATTAAAGTTCCCACCAAAATTCAAGAATTAACACAGCAAATACAGCAACAATAATTACAAGGATGCAGCAAACCCATATAATGAAGAAGTCAGCAACACAGGTGCAAAATATTGATGAGACAACCACTCACAACCTACCAATTCATGGAGGGGGTGATTGCTTAGTATTAAAACTGCACACAAATAAGCCTTGTATAGGGCACTGGTCACACATAGGTAGTGCACAATGTCTGGCTTACAGCCTATTAGTGAAGCCCAAACTATTAGATTAGGCGGGCTGCCCAGCACTTTTTAAGTACACCCCATGAAGACAGACACCCTAGTTTACAAGGCCAACATTTATGGGTCTGGCTGCACCCTGAATAAAAATAACGTGCAAAAAATATATATGATATATATGAGGTATTAGTAAATATTTTGGCCAAAATACACAAGCTCGCAACCCGCGTCAAGGGTCCTCATACTTGCGAGTCCCTACACTAACATTTAAAGCAAAGACAAATTTAAATTCCCACCAAAATTCAAGAATTAACACAGGAAAAAAGGGCAACAGTGTTTACCTGCCTAGGTCTCAGTACTAATCATACCATATAATAACGATGACAGCAATACAGGTGCAAAATACTGATGCGACAACCACTCACATATTACCAATTAATGGAGGGGGGTGATTACATAGTATTAAAACTGCACACAAAATTATATGGGATTGCTACATCCTAATAGTGCATTAGTTCTGAGATCTGGGCAGGTAAATGCTATATTAATAATTGATTTTTTGAGGAAAGTTAAATTCTCTTTTGTTGGCTTTACTTTTAATCTAACTGAAATACACATAAGCTTTTTTCCTAAACATTAGGATCTGTGTAGAGCCATCAGCTCAAAAAGGCTTCCTTTGACAGACTTGGCATAAGCAGGTCAAAAGGAACCCTGATCTTTACCATTACACCCCTTTACAGGAATGGAGACTTACCACATGCTCAGGGTTGCATCTACAGAGTAGCTGCTGGCCAGAGGAGCGAGCTTGAGGCTATAACTCTAACTAAAGCTTTTTTATTACTAAATGATGGGTTCTGTCTAAGGCCATTGGCTCAAAAAGGCTTCCTCGGACAGACTTGGCGCAAGCTACTCCATTCTGCAGATCCCAAGGGAACCCTGGCCTTTACCATTACACCCCTGTACAGGGATAGATACTTACCATAGGCCCAGGGTTGCATCTACAGAGTAGCTGCTGGCCGGAGGAGCGAGCTTGAGGCTATAGTGGTTAATTCAACTCTAACTAAAGCTTTTTTTTCCTAAATACTGGGATCTGTTTAAGGCTGTTGGCTCAAACAGACTTCCTCGGACAGACTTGGCGCAAGCTACTCCATTCTGCAGATCCCAAGGGAACCCTGGTTTTTACCATTACACCCCTGTACAGGGATAGATACTTACCATAGGCTCAGGGTTGCATCTACAGAGTAGCTGCTGGCCGGAGGAGTGCGCTTGAGGCTTGAGTAGTTGAGTCAATCCTAACTAAAGAAAAACCTATCTAATGACACTTTCTTGTTAGGACCTGTCTGAGGCCTATGGCTCAAAAAAGCTTCTTTGGAAAAACTTGGCAAAAGCCAGTCTATCCTACAGGTTCCAAAGGAACTCTGACCTTCACTCTTACAGCCCTGTACAGTGATAAAGACTTATTACAGGGCCTTGATTGCATCTACATAGTAGATGCTGACTGGAGGGGCAAACTTAAGGTTAGAATGGTTCAGCCAACCCTAACTATTGCTACTTTCTTAAATGTTAGGATATTTCTGAGGCCGTTGGCTCAAACAGGCTTCCTTGGACAGACTTGGCGCAAAACACACCATTTCTGATGTTTCCAAATGAACCCTGGGCTTCACCCTTGAACCTCTATACAGGGACCGTTTCATAGTTTTAAGGTTGAAAGACACAAGTCCATCAAGTTCAACCTAAAAGCTAATGTGTTGATCCAGAGGAAGGCAAAAACCCCATGAGGCAGATGCTAATTGCCCCATATTAGGGGAAAAATTCCTTCCCGACTCCACATATGGCAATCAGACTAGTTCCCTGGATCAACGTCCCATAACAAAATCTAGTACGGATAACCTGCAATTTTATATTATTCAAGAAAGGCACACACATGCCCTCCTTGAATTTTTTTTAGAAAATTAAGTATTTCAATTTCATGTGGTAGAGAGTTTCATAACCTCATTGCTCACACAATAAAAATTTGCCAACTAACTTCCTTTAGACAAAGTGAATTAGGATCTTTATGCTAGAGTAATTGAATTAACTCTAACTGAAATAGATTAATGCTTTTTTCCTAAATGTTGAAATTTGTTTAAATCCATCAGCTCAAAAAGGCTTTCTCGGACAGACGTGGCGCAAGCTACTCCATTCTGCAGATCCCAAGGGAACCCTGGCCTTTACCATTACACCCCTGTACAGGGATAGATACTTACCATAGGCCCAGGGCTGCATCTACAGAGTAGCTGCTGGCCGGAGGAGCGAGCTTGAGGCTATAGTGGTTGACTCAACTCTAACTAAAGCTTTTTTTTCCTAAATACTGGGATCTGTTTAAGGCTGTTGGCTCAAACAGACTTCCTCGGACAGACTTGGCGCAAGCTACTCCATTCTGCAGATCCCAAGGGAACCCTGGTTTTTACCATTACACCCCTGTACAGGGATAGATACTTACCATAGGCCCAGAGTTGCATCTACAGAGTAGCTGCTGGCCGGAGGAGTGGGCTTGAGGCTTGAGTAGTTGAATCAATCCTAACTAAAGAAAAACCTATCTAATGCCACTTTCTTGTTAGGACCTGTCTGAGGCCTATGGCTCAAAAAAGCTTTTTTGGAAAGACTTGGCAAAAGCCAGTCTATCCTACAGGTTCCAAAGGAACTCTGGCCTTCACTCTTACAGCCCTGTACAGCGATAAAGACTTATTACAGGGCCTTGATTGCATCTACATAGTAGATGCTGACTGGAGGGGCAAACTTAAGGCTAGAATGGTTCAGCCAACCCTAACTATTGCTACTTTCTTAAATGTTAAGATATTTCTGAGGCCGTTGGCTCAAACAGGCTTCCTTGGACAGACTGGGCGCAAAACACACCATTTCTGATGTTTCCAAATGAACCCTGGGCTTCACCCTTGAACCTCTATACAGGGACCGTTTCATAGTTTTAAGGTTGAAAGACACAAGTCCATCAAGTTCAACCTAAAAGCTAATGTGTTGATCCAGAGGAAGGCAAAAACCCCATGCGGCAGATGCTAATTGCCCCATATTAGGGGAAAAATTCCTTCCCGACTCCACATATGGCAATCAGACTAGTTCCCTGGATCAACGTCCCATAACAAAATCTAGTACGGATAACCTGCAATTTTATATTATTCAAGAAAGGCACACACATGCCCTCCTTGAATTTTTTTTAGAAAATTAAGTATTTCAATTTCATGTGGTAGAGAGTTTCATAACCTCATTGCTCACACAATAAAAATTTGCCAACTAACTTCCTTTAGACAAAGTGAATTAGGATCTTTATGCTAGAGTAATTGAATTAACTCTAACTGAAATAGATTAATGCTTTTTTCCTAAATGTTGAAATTTGTTTAAATCCATCAGCTCAAAAAGGCTTTCTCGGACAGACTTGGCGCAAGCTACTCCATTCTGCAGATCCCAAGGGAACCCTGGCCTTTACCATTACACCCCTGTACAGGGATAGATACTTACCATAGGCCCAGGGCTGCATCTACATAGTAGCTGCTGGCCGGAGGAGCGAGCTTGAGGCTATAGTGGTTGATTCAACTCTAACTAAAGCTTTTTTTTCCTAAATACTGGGATCTGTTTAAGGCTGTTGGCTCAAACAGACTTCCTCGGACAGACTTGGCGCAAGCTACTCCATTCTGCAGATCCCAAGGGAACCCAGGTTTTTACCATTACACACCTGTACAGGGATAGATACTTACCATAGGCCCAGGGTTGCATCTACAGAGTAGCTGCTGGCCGGAGGAGTGCGCTTGAGGCTTGAGTAGTTGAATCAATCCTAACTAAAGAAAAACCTATCTAATGCCACTTTCTTGTTAGGACCTGTCTGAGGCCTATGGCTCAAAAAAGCTTTTTTGGAAAGACTTGGCAAAAGCCAGTCTATCCTACAGGTTCCAAAGGAACTCTGGCCTTCACTCTTACAGCCCTGTACAGTGATAAAGACTTATTACAGGGCCTTGATTGCATCTACATAGTAGATGCTGACTGGAGGGGCAAACTTAAGGGTAGAATGGTTCAGCCAACCCTAACTATTGCTACTTTCTTAAATGTTAGGATATTTCTGAGGCCATTGGCTCAAACAGGCTTCCTTGGACAGACTTGGCGCAAAACACACCATTTCTGATATTTCCAAATGAACCCTGGGCTTCACCCTTGAACCTCTATACAGGGACCATTTCATAGTTTTAAGGTTGAAACACACAAGTCTGTCAAGTTCAACCTAAAAGCTAATGTGTTGATCCAGAGGAAGGCAAAAACCCCATGAGGCAGATGCTAATTGCCCCATATTAGGGGAAAAATTCCTTCCCGACTCCACATATGGCAATCAGACTAGTTCCCTGGATCAACGTCCCATAACAAAATCTAGTACGGATAACCTGCAATTTTATATTATTTAAGAAAGGCACACACATGCCCTCCTTGAATTTTTTTTAGAAAATTAAGTATTTCAATTTCATGTGGTAGAGAGTTTCATAACCTCATTGCTCACACAATAAAAATTTGCCAACTAACTTCCTTTAGACAAAGTGAATTAGGATCTTTATGCTAGAGTAATTGAATTAACTCTAACTGAAATAGATTAATGCTTTTTTCCTAAATGTTGATATTTGTTTAAATCCATCAGCTCAAAAAGGCTTTCTCGGACAGACTTGGCGCAAGCTACTCCATTCTGCAGATCCCAAGGGAACCCTGGTTTTTACCATTACACCCCTGTACAGGGATAGATACTTACCATAGGCCCAGAGTTGCATCTACAGAGTAGCTGCTGGCCGGAGGAGTGCGCTTGAGGCTTGAGTAGTTGAATCAATCCTAACTAAAGAAAAACCTATCTAATGCCACTTTCTTGTTAGGACCTGTCTGAGGCCTATGGCTCAAAAAAGCTTTTTTGGAAAGACTTGGCAAAAGCCAGTCTATCCTACAGGTTCCAAAGGAACTCTGGCCTTCACTCTTACAGCCCTGTACAGCGATAAAGACTTATTACAGGGCCTTGATTGCATCTACATAGTAGATGCTGACTGGAGGGGCAAACTTAAGGCTAGAATGGTTCAGCCAACCCTAACTATTGCTACTTTCTTAAATGTTAAGATATTTCTGAGGCCGTTGGCTCAAACAGGCTTCCTTGGACAGACTGGGCGCAAAACACACCATTTCTGATGTTTCCAAATGAACCCTGGGCTTCACCCTTGAACCTCTATACAGGGACCGTTTCATAGTTTTAAGGTTGAAAGACACAAGTCCATCAAGTTCAACCTAAAAGCTAATGTGTTGATCCAGAGGAAGGCAAAAACCCCATGAGGCAGATGCTAATTGCCCCATATTAGGGGAAAAATTCCTTCCCGACTCCACATATGGCAATCAGACTAGTTCCCTGGATTAACGTCCCATAACAAAATCTAGTACGGAGAACCTGCAATTTTATATTATTCAAGAAAGGCACACAAATGCCCTCCTTGAATTTTTTTTAGAAAATTAAGTATTTCAATTTCATGTGGTAGAGAGTTTCATAACCTCATTGCTCACACAATAAAAATTTGCCAACTAACTTCCTTTAGACAAAGTGAATTAGGATCTTTATGCTAGAGTAATTGAATTAACTAACTGAAATAGATTAATGCTTTTTTCCTAAATGTTGAAATTTGTTTAAATCCATCAGCTCAAAAAGGCTTTCTCGGACAGACTTGGCGCAAGCTACTCCATTCTGCAAATCCCAAGGGAACCCTGGCCTTTACCATTACACCCCTGTACAGGGATAGATACTTACCATAGGCCCAGGGCTGCATCTACAGAGTAGCTGCTGGCCGGAGGAGCGAGCTTGAGGCTATAGTGGCTGATTCAACTCTAACTAAAGCTTTTTTTCCCTAAATACTGGGATCTGTTTAAGGCTGTTGGCTCAAACAGACTTCCTCGGACAGACTTGGCGCAAGCTACTCCATTCTGCAGATCCCAAGGGAACCCTGGTTTTTACCATTACACCCCTGTACAGGGATAGATACTTACCATAGGCCCAGGGTTGCATCTACAGAGTAGCTGCTGGCCGGAGGAGTGCGCTTGAGGCTTGAGTAGTTGAATCAATCCTAACTAAAGAAAAACCTATCTAATGCCACTTTCTTGTTAGGACCTGTCTGAGGCCTATGGCTCAAAAAAGCTTCTTTGGAAAGACTTGGCAAAAGCCAGTCTATCCTACAGGTTCCAAAGGAACTCTGGCCTTCACTCTTTCAGCTCTGTACAGCGATAAAGACTTATTGCAGGGCCTTGATTGCATCTACATAGTAGATACTGACTGGAGGGGCAAACTTAAGGCTAGAATGGTTCAGCCAACCCTAACTATTGCTACTTTCTTAAATGTTAAGATATTTCTGAGGCCGTTGGCTCAAACAGGCTTCCTTGGACAGACTGGGTGCAAAACACACCATTTCTGATGGTTCCAAATGAACCCTGGGCTTCACCCTTGAACCTCAATACATGGACAGTTTCATAGTTTTAAGGTTGAAAGACACAAGTCCATCAAGTTCAACCTAAAAGCTAATGTGTTGATCCAGAGGAAGGCAAAAACCCCATGAGGCAGATGCTAATTGCCCCATATTAGGGGAAAAATTCCTTCCCGACTCCACATATGGCAATCAGACTAGTTCCCTGGATCAACGTCCCATAACAAAATCTAGTACGGATAACCTGCAATTTTATATTATTCAAGAAAGGCACACACATGCCCTCCTTGAATTTTTTTTAGAAAATTAAGTATTTCAATTTCATGTGGTAGAGAGTTTCATAACCTCATTGCTCACACAATAAAAATTTGCCAACTAACTTCCTTTAGACAAAGTGAATTAGGATCTTTATGCTAGAGTAATTGAATTAACTCTAACTGAAATAGATTAATGCTTTTTTCCTAAATGTTGAAATTTGTTTAAATCCATCAGCTCAAAAAGGCTTTCTCGGACAGACTTGGCGCAAGCTACTCCATTCTGCAGATCCCAAGGGAACCCTGGCCTTTACCATTACACCCCTGTACAGGGATAGATACTTACCATAGGCCCAGGGCTGCATCTACATAGTAGCTGCTGGCCGGAGGAGCGAGGTTGAGGCTATAGTGGTTGATTCAACTCTAACTAAAGCTTTTTTTTCCTAAATACTGGGATCTGTTTAAGGCTGTTGGCTCAAACAGACTTCCTCGGACAGACTTGGCGCAAGCTACTCCATTCTGCAGATCCCAAGGGAACCCAGGTTTTTACCATTACACACCTGTACAGGGATAGATACTTACCATAGGCCCAGGGTTGCATCTACAGAGTAGCTGCTGGCCGGAGGAGTGCGCTTGAGGCTTGAGTAGTTGAATCAATCCTAACTAAAGAAAAACGTATCTAATGACACTTTCTTGTTAGGACCTGTCTGAGGCCTATGGCTCAAAAAAGCTTCTTTGGAAAGACTTGGCAAAAGCCAGTCTATCCTACAGGTTCCAAAGGAACTCTGGCCTTCACTCTTACAGCCCTGTACAGTGATAAAGACTTATTACAGGGCCTTGATTGCATCTACATAGTAGATGCTGACTGGAGGGGCAAACTTAAGGGTAGAATGGTTCAGCCAACCCTAACTATTGCTACTTTCTTAAATGTTAGGATATTTCTGAGGCCATTGGCTCAAACAGGCTTCCTTGGACAGACTTGGCGCAAAACACACCATTTCTGATATTTCCAAATGAACCCTGGGCTTCACCCTTGAACCTCTATACAGGGACCATTTCATAGTTTTAAGGTTGAAACACACAAGTCTGTCAAGTTCAACCTAAAAGCTAATGTGTTGATCCAGAGGAAGGCAAAAACCCCATGAGGCAGATGCTAATTGCCCCATATTAGGGGAAAAATTCCTTCCCGACTCCACATATGGCAATCAGACTAGTTCCCTGGATCAACGTCCCATAACAAAATCTAGTACGGATAACCTGCAATTTTATATTATTTAAGAAAGGCACACACATGCCCTCCTTGAATTTTTTTTAGAAAATTAAGTATTTCAATTTCATGTGGTAGAGAGTTTCATAACCTCATTGCTCACACAATAAAAATTTGCCAACTAACTTCCTTTAGACAAAGTGAATTAGGATCTTTATGCTAGAGTAATTGAATTAACTCTAACTGAAATAGATTAATGCTTTTTTCCTAAATGTTGAAATTTGTTTAAATCCATCAGCTCAAAAAGGCTTTCTCGGACAGACTTGGCGCAAGCTACTCCATTCTGCAGATCCCAAGGGAACCCTGGTTTTTACCATTACACCCCTGTACAGGGATAGATACTTACCATAGGCCCAGAGTTGCATCTACAGAGTAGCTGCTGGCCGGAGGAGTGCGCTTGAGGCTTGAGTAGTTGAATCAATCCTAACTAAAGAAAAACCTATCTAATGCCACTTTCTTGTTAGGACCTGTCTGAGGCCTATGGCTCAAAAAAGCTTTTTTGGAAAGACTTGGCAAAAGCCAGTCTATCCTACAGGTTCCAAAGGAACTCTGGCCTTCACTCTTACAGCCCTGTACAGCGATAAAGACTTATTACAGGGCCTTGATTGCATCTACATAGTAGATGCTGACTGGAGGGGCAAACTTAAGGCTAGAATGGTTCAGCCAACCCTAACTATTGCTACTTTCTTAAATGTTAAGATATTTCTGAGGCCGTTGGCTCAAACAGGCTTCCTTGGACAGACTGGGCGCAAAACACACCATTTCTGATGTTTCCAAATGAACCCTGGGCTTCACCCTTGAACCTCTATACAGGGACCGTTTCATAGTTTTAAGGTTGAAAGACACAAGTCCATCAAGTTCAACCTAAAAGCTAATGTGTTGATCCAGAGGAAGGCAAAAACCCCATGAGGCAGATGCTAATTGCCCCATATTAGGGGAAAAATTCCTTCCCGACTCCACATATGGCAATCAGACTAGTTCCCTGGATTAACGTCCCATAACAAAATCTAGTACGGATAACCTGCAATTTTATATTATTCAAGAAAGGCACACAAATGCCCTCCTTGAATTTTTTTTAGAAAATTAAGTATTTCAATTTCATGTGGTAGAGAGTTTCATAACCTCATTGCTCACACAATAAAAATTTGCCAACTAACTTCCTTTAGACAAAGTGAATTAGGATCTTTATGCTAGAGTAATTGAATTAACTAACTGAAATAGATTAATGCTTTTTTCCTAAATGTTGAAATTTGTTTAAATCCATCAGCTCAAAAAGGCTTTCTCGGACAGACTTGGCGCAAGCTACTCCATTCTGCAAATCCCAAGGGAACCCTGGCCTTTACCATTACACCCCTGTACAGGGATAGATACTTACCATAGGCCCAGGGCTGCATCTACAGAGTAGCTGCTGGCCGGAGGAGCGAGCTTGAGGCTATAGTGGCTGATTCAACTCTAACTAAAGCTTTTTTTCCCTAAATACTGGGATCTGTTTAAGGCTGTTGGCTCAAACAGACTTCCTCGGACAGACTTGGCGCAAGCTACTCCATTCTGCAGATCCCAAGGGAACCCTGGTTTTTACCATTACACCCCTGTACAGGGATAGATACTTACCATAGGCCCAGGGTTGCATCTACAGAGTAGCTGCTGGCCGGAGGAGTGCGCTTGAGGCTTGAGTAGTTGAATCAATCCTAACTAAAGAAAAACCTATCTAATGCCACTTTCTTGTTAGGACCTGTCTGAGGCCTATGGCTCAAAAAAGCTTCTTTGGAAAGACTTGGCAAAAGCCAGTCTATCCTACAGGTTCCAAAGGAACTCTGGCCTTCACTCTTTCAGCTCTGTACAGCGATAAAGACTTATTGCAGGGCCTTGATTGCATCTACATAGTAGATACTGACTGGAGGGGCAAACTTAAGGCTAGAATGGTTCAGCCAACCCTAACTATTGCTACTTTCTTAAATGTTAAGATATTTCTGAGGCCGTTGGCTCAAACAGGCTTCCTTGGACAGACTGGGTGCAAAACACACCATTTCTGATGGTTCCAAATGAACCCTGGGCTTCACCCTTGAACCTCAATACATGGACAGTTTCATAGTTTTAAGGTTGAAAGACACACGTCCATCAAGTTCAACCTAAAAGCTAATGTGTTGATCCAGAGGAAGGCAAAAACCCCATGAGGCAGATGCTAATTGGCCCATATTAGAGGAAAAATTCCTTCCCGACTCCACATATGGCAATCAGACTAGTTCCCTGGATCAACGTCCCATAACAAAATCTAGTACGGATAACCTGCAATTTTATATTATTCAAGAAAGGCACACATATGCCCTCCTTGAATTTTTTTTAGAAAATTAAGTATTTCAAGTTCATGTGGTAGAGAGTTCCATAACCTCATTGCTCACACAATAAAAATTTGCCAACTAACTTCCTTTAGACAAAGTGAATTAGGATCTTTATGCTAGAGTAATTGAATTAACTCTAACTGAAATAGATTAATGCTTTTTTCAAAAATGTTGAAATTTGTTTAAATCCATCAGCTCAAAAAGGCTTTCTCGGACAGACTTGGCGCAAGCTACTCCATTCTGCAGATCCCAAGGGAACCCTGGCCGTTACCATTACACGCCTGTACATGGATAGATACTTACCATAGGCCCAGGGCTGCATCTACAGAGTAGCTGCTGGCCGGAGGAGCGAGCTTGAGGCTATAGTGGTTGATTCAACTCTAACTGAAGCTTTTTTTTTTCCTAAATACTGGGATCTGTTTAAGGCTGTTGGCTCAAACAGACTTCCTCGGACAGACTTGGCGCAAGCTACTCCATTCTGCAGATCCCAAGGGAACCCAGGTTTTTACCATTACACCCCTGTACAGGGATAGATACTTACCATA